>NC_140581.1:987485654-989885654 GCF_964204655.1 Triturus cristatus
CTCCCTCTGTCTGTCTCCCTCCCTCTGTCTGTCTCCCTCCCTCTGTCTGTCTCCCTCCCTCCCTCTGTCTCTCTCGCACCCTCTGTCTCTCTCGCACCCTCTGTCTCTCTCGCACCCTCTGTCTCTCTCGCACCCTCTGTCTCTCTCGCACCCTCTGTCTCTCTCGCACCCTCTGTCTCTCTCGCACCCTTTGTCTCTCTCGCACCCTCTGTCTCTCTCGCACCCTCTGTCTCCCTCCCTCCCTGTCTCCCTCCCTGTCTCCCTCCCTCCCTCCCTGTCTCCCTCCCTCCCTGTCTCCCTCCCTCCCTGTCTCCCTCCCTCCCTGTCTCCCTCCCTCCCTGTCTCCCTCCCTCCCTGTCTCCCTCCCTCCCTGTCTCCCTCCCTCCCTGTCTCCCTCCCTCCCTGTCTCCCTCCCTCCCTGTCTCTCTCCCTCCCTGTCTCTCTCCCTCTGTCTCCCTCCCTCTGTCTCCCTCCCTCCTTCTCCCTCCCTCCTTCTCTCTCCCTCCCTCCTTCTCTCTCCCTCCCTCCTTCTCTCTCCCTCCTTCTGTCTCTCTCCCTCCCTCCATCTCTCTCTCTCCCTCCCTCCATCTCTCTCCCTCCATCTCTCTCCCTCCCTGTCTCCCTCTGTCTCCCTCTCCCTCTGTCTCCCTCTCCCTCTGTCTCCCTCTGTCTCCCTCCCTCCCTCCCTCTGTCTCCCTCCCTCCCTCTGTCTGTCTCCCTCCCTCCCTCTGTCTGTCTCCCTCCCTCCCTCTGTCTGTCTGTCTCCCTCCCTCCCTCTGTCTGTCTGTCTCCCTCCCTCCCTCTGTCTGTCTGTCTCCCTCCCTCCCTCTGTCTGTCTGTCTCCCTCCCTCCCTCTGTCTGTCTGTCTCCCTCCCTCCCTCTGTCTGTCTCCCTCCCTCCCTCTGCCTCCCTCCCTCCCTCTGCCTCCCTCCCTCTGTCTGTCTGCCTCCCTCCCTCTGTCTGTCTGCCTCCCTCCCTCTGTCTGTCTGCCTCCCTCCCTCTGTCTGTCTGCCTCCCTCCCTCTGTCTCTCTCCCACCCTCTGTCTCTCTCCCACCCTCTGTCTCTCTCCCTCCCTCTGTCACCCTCCTTCCTCTGTCTCTCTCCCTCCCTCTGTCACCCTCCTTCCTCTGTCTCTCTCCCTCCCTCTGTCACCCTCCTTCCTCTGTCTCCCTCTCCCTCCCTCTGTCTGTCTCCCTCCCTGTCTCCCTCCCTCCCTGTCTCCCTCCCTCCCTCTATCTCCCTCCATCCTGTATCACCCTCCACCCTCTGTCTGTCGCCCTCTGTCACCCTCCTTCCTCTGTCTCCCTCCCTCCTCCCTCCCTCCTTCTCTCTCCCTCCATCTCTCTCCCTCCCTCCATCTCTCTCCCTCCCTCCATCTCTCTCTCTCCCTCCCTCCATCTCCCTCCCTCCATCTCTCTCCCTCCATCTCTCTCCCTCCCTGTCTCTCCCTCTGTCTCCCTCTCCCTCTGTCTCCCTCCCTCCCTCCCTCTGTCTCCCTCCCTCCCTCTGTCTGTCTCCCTCCCTCCCTCTGTCTGTCTCCCTCCCTCCCTCTGTCTGTCTCCCTCCCTCCCTCTGTCTGTCTCCCTCCCTCCCTCTGTCTGTCTCCCTCCCTCTGTCTGTCTGTCTCCCTCCCTCCCTCTGTCTGTCTGTCTGTCTCCCTCCCTCCCTCTGTCTGTCTGTCTCCCTCCCTCCCTCTGTCTGTCTGTCTCCCTCCCTCCCTCTGTCTGTCTGTCTCCCTCCCTCCCTCTGTCTGTCTGTCTCCCTCCCTCCCTCTGTCTGTCTCCCTCCCTCCCTCTGCCTCCCTCCCTCCCTCTGCCTCCCTCCCTCTGTCTGTCTGCCTCCCTCCCTCTGTCTGTCTGCCTCCCTCCCTCTGTCTGTCTGCCTCCCTCCCTCTGTCTGTCTGCCTCCCTCCCTCTGTCTGTCTCCCTCCCTCTATCTGTCTCCCTCCTGTGTCACCCTCCCTCTATCACCCTCCTCCCTCTGTCTCTCTCCCTCCCTCTGTCTCTCTCCCACCCTCTGTCTCTCTCCCACCCTCTGTCTCTCTCCCACCCTCTGTCTCTCTCCCTCCCTCTGTCACCCTCCTTCCTCTGTCTCTCTCCCTCCCTCTGTCACCCTCCTTCCTCTGTCTCCCTCTCCCTCCCTCTGTCTGTCTCCCTCCCTGTCTCCCTCCCTCCCTGTCTCCCTCCCTCCCTCTATCTCCCTCCATCCTGTATCACCCTCCACCCTCTGTCTGTCGCCCTCTGTCACCCTCCTTCCTCTGTCTCCCTCCCTCCTTCTCCCTCCCTCCTCCCTCCCTCCATCTCTCTCCCTCCATCTCTCTCCCTCCCTCCATCTCTCTCCCTCCATCTCTCTCCCTCCCTCCATCTCTCTCCCTCCCTCCATCTCTCTCCCTCCCTGTCTCTCTCCCTGTCTCTATCCGTCTCCCTCTGTCTGTCTCCCTCCCTGTCTCTATCCGTCTCCCTCTGTCTGTCTCCCTCCCTGTCTCCCTCCATGTCTCCCTCCCTTCCTCTGTCTCCCTCCCTCCGTCTCCCTCTCCCCCTCTCTCTGTCTCCCTCCGTCTCCCTCCCTCTGTCTCCCTCCCTCTGTCTCTCTCTGTCTCCCTTCCTCCCTCTCTGCCTCCTTCTCTCTGTCTCACTGTCTCTCTGTCTGCCTTCCTCTCGCTCCCTCTGTCACCCTCCTTCCCTCTGTCTCCCTCCGTCTCCCTCTCCCTCCCTCCTTCTCTCTCCCTCTCCCTCCCTCCTTCTCCCTCTCTCTCCCTCCCCCTCTGTCTCCCTCCCGATATCTCCCTCCCGATATCTCCCTCCCGATATCTCCCTCCCGATATCTCCCTCCCGATATCTCCCTCCCGATATCTCCCTCCCGATATCTCCCTCCCGATATCTCCCTCCCGATATCTCCCTCCCGATATCTCCCTCCCGATATCTCCCTCCCTGTCTCTCTCCCTGTCTCTCTCCCTGTCTCTCTCCCTGTCTCTCTCCCTGTCTCTCTCCCTGTCTCTCTCTCTCTCTCTCTCTCCCTGTCTCTCTCTCTCTCTCTCCCTGTCTCTCTCTCTCCCTGTCTCTCTCCCTGTCTCTCTCTCTCTCTCTCCCTGTCTCTCTCTCTCTCTCTCCCTGTCTCTCTCTCTCTCTCCCTGTCTCTCTCTCTCCCTGTCTCTCTCTCTCCCTGTCTCTCTCTCTCCCTGTCTCTCTCTCTCCCTGTCTCTCTCTCTCCCTGTCTCTCTCTCTCCCTGTCTCTCTCTCTCCCTGTCTCTCTCTCTCTCCCTGTCTCTCTCTCTCTCCCTGTCTCTCTCTCTCCCTGTCTCTCTCTCTCTCCCTGTCTCTCTCTCTCTCCCTGTCTCTCTCTCTCTCCCTGTCTCTCTCTCTCTCCCTGTCTCTCTCTCTCTCCCTGTCTCTCTCTCTCTCCCTGTCTCTCTCTCTCTCCCTGTCTCCCTCCCTGTCTCTCTCTCTCCCTGTCTCCCTCCCTGTCTCTCTCTCTCCCTGTCTCCCTCCCTGTCTCTCTCTCTCCCTGTCTCCCTCCCTGTCTATATTAGTATTGGATTCGTGCTCCTGAGCCGGGAGCTGTTGTTTTAAATCTGTTTTTAAGATTACTTGTGTAATAATCTGTGTTTTAAAACCTTTACCTTGATACACTTGCACCGCGCAGCCGACTAAGGCGCTGCCACGGTGATTGCCGCCATTTCCAGGGAAGCCCTCGCTCCTGGACACGCCCACTGACGCTCGGCCACGCCCCCCACCCACTCTCCCTTAAACGATGTGTCTCTCCCGGCCGCGCAGCGGACGCGTGCAGCGGGCGCGCCGTCTGCCTGCCAAAGGCACGCCAAAGGCAAGCCCGTCTGCGCCCGTCCGCGGACGGCCGGGGACAGGGGCCACAATTCCTGGCCCCTCTCAAACATCGAGGAAGTATTATAGCTCAGGGTCCCTCCACAACCTAAGACCCCCTTTAAAAACCAGCTGTTGTCATCCCCACCATCCCCTAGACCTTCCCTCATTCTGCCCAAACTGTAACACTAGGCTTAACACCTCCCAGCAGAAAAATGATCTACAGAATTACACTATGCTTCTTCTAAACTGCAGATCCCTTCCAAAGCATAACACGGAAATCTGTTTAATGATAAACGAACTAACGCCAGACGCAGTCTTTCTAACCGAAACCTGGCTTAACCCCAATTCCGAGCCGGACCCGATACACGCACTCCCCCCCCCCCCCCCCCCTGGTTATCAAATCTCACGCAGGGACCTCACACAGGGGAAAGGCGGAGGACTTGCAATTATTTACAAATCCCTATATCAGTGCCACGGCATCTCGGACCCCATCCCAGACTGCGAAAGCATGTCTTTCTCTCTTAAGCTCACCCCTAATGACAGCTTCACAGGAACACTTGTCTGTCGCCCCCCCCCAGGCCCACTGAACCAATTTCATACAACTCTACCCTCCCTAGTAGCAGAACTAGCTTTGTCCCCCTCCAACTTTACCTTGTTGGGCGATCTTAACATTCATTTTGACAATAGCTTAGATAACACAGCAAATGATCTTACCACAAGTCTGGCCGCAGTGCAACTGGAGCAACTAGTCCGAGCCCCCACGCATAATAAAGGACATTTGCTGGACCCTGTATTCAGCAACTGCAACAACCTCAGGGTAGGCCCCATCACTCCTCTCCCATGGTCCAATCACTTTCTTATCCCTCTCACCTGGTCTATATATAAACCTGTATCCTGCACTCCCCTCCCACGAAAAATTAGAAACTGGTCCAGGCTCCCACTAGAACAGTGGACTAGGTCCCTGGCAGCCTCAAGACCCTCTTTTTCTCAGATTCCCTCGTCAGACAGCAGGGAATTTGACAATTGGATCCGGAAGTCCATTGACTCCATACTCCCCACTCGCAAAATCACCTTAAAGAGACCTCGGGAAACAGCCCCTTGGTACTCAGATGAACTCAGAGTGAAAAAACGACTCTGCAGGAAACTTGAGAGGAAATGGCGTCTGGGGTATGCCACCGCAGACAAAGCCATGTATAGGGAAGCCATCAGAGCCTATAAAACTGAAATAAAAACGGCACAGTCCTCCTATTTTAGTGTAAAAATTATGAAGGCCAGATCTAAACCGAGAGATTTATCAAATAGTAAAAAGCCTCACCAAGCTGCCCCCTCCCGTAGTCCTAAATGACAACCCCATCGCACGCTGCAATGACCTAGCGGAATTTTTTTATCAGAAAATAAACAAAATGTATGTAACATTTGCAGCCCCAACCTTGGAACCCCCCATGGTTGAAGCTCAGCTCCCTACTGGGGCGGAGTGCCACCCGCGAATAGCTCTGGATCACTTCCCCCTAGTGGACCTAGAGTCACTAGAACCCTTGATACTACAGGTAAAGTCAGGTTCCCCAAATGACCCAACCCCACCCCACACTATGACCGCCGCCAGTAAAGTTATTCTTCCGACTCTCATTGAGCTGCTTAACAGCTCCCTGATAAAAGGAAGTGTGCCACCAACTTGGAAGCAAGCTATGGTGCGAGCACTCCTGAAAAAGCCCAACCTAGACCCCAATAACTATAACAACTACCGCCCCATCTCCCTTCTGCCTTGGGTGAGCAAGATCCTGGAGAGACACATCAACCTCCATCTCACAAGGTTTCTCGAATCTAACCATCTACTCGATGCCTCACAGACAGGGTTCCGCCCCAAACATGGGACGGAAACGGCTCTGCTGGCCGTGACAGAAGAAACCAGGCGGATCCTGGATCGAGGGGGGTCAGTGGCAGTCATCCTCTTCGATCTGAGCGCCGCGTTTGACACGGTATGTCACAAAACTTTGCTGTGCCGACTTCTCGATATAGGAGTGTCAAGAGACGCTCTGGCCTGGCTAGGATCCTTCTTGAGCGAAAGGACCTTCCAAGTCTTTGACAGAAATGTCATCTCCACAAGCAAACCATTGGACTGTGGGGTACCGCAAGGCTCATCACTAAACCCCACGCTGTTCAACGTGTACATGAGGCCGCTGGCTGAGATCGTCCGTCCATATGGCATTAAGATCATCACATATGCGGACGATACTCAGCTAGTGGTCTCCCTCGCACAGAAGAACAGTGAGCCGGCACAGGTCAACCTAATGACCTGTATGGAAGAGGTCAGGAGATGGATGACGGCATCCTCTCTTAAACTCAACGGCGATAAAACCGAGCTCATGTTGCTCGGCTCTCCAGCTCTGTCCACCATTGACCGCCTATGGCCCATCACCTTAGGCATTCCCCCAACTCCGAAAGACAATATCAAAAGTTTAGGGGTCTGGCTGGACAAATACTTAACCCTCAACTCCCAAGCCACAAAAACATCTGCAACCTGTTTCGGGATCATCAGGATGCTGAAAAAAATCCTGCCACTCCTGCCCTTTGAAGCCAAACAAATTGTCATACAAAGCCTTATCCAATCCCGACTTGATTTCAACAATGCCCTATACTTAGGGGCGCCGGAATACGTGCTGCAAAAACTCCAGCGGACCCAGAACTGCGCTGCAAGCACGCTGCTACAGATCCCATGCAGAGTATCAGTGGTGCCCGGGCTGAGGACCCTACACTGGCTCCCTGTCAGGGAGAGAATAAAATTTAAAGCCATGTGCATATCTCACCAAGCCTTCTGGAGAACCGGCCCCAAAATCAACCACTCCCTGCTCTCCCCCTACTTCCCCGGCAAACAACTTCGATCCACCCACGCATTCCTAGCGGTAGCCCCCCGGATCAAGAGGTCAAGAGCAGGAGGAAGGTCCTTTACGCTCAACGCCGCTAAGCTGTGGAACTCCCTCCCCTTACACCTCAGATCGAACCCTAATCTGTCATCCTTTCGCAAGGAGCTTAAAACGTTCCTCTTCAACAACTAACTCCCCCTAGCTGCTCTCCTCAAGGCACTATCCTTTCTATTAGCGCTTGGACGCCTAAGGGCAGCAGTCGCGCTTAATAAAACCCCTTTTCATTTCATTTCATTTCCCTGTCTCCCTCCCTCTGTCTCCCTCTCTGCCTCCCTGCCTCCCTCTCTCTTGGTCTCCCTCTGTCTCCCTCCCAGTCTCCCTCTCCCGGCCTGTGTCTCCCGGCCTGTGTCTCCCGGCCTGTGTCTCCCGGCCTGTGTCTCCCGGCCTGTGTCTCCCGGCCTGTGTCTCCCGGCCTGTGTCTCCCGGCCTGTGTCTCCCGGCCTGTGTCTCCCGGCCTGTGTCTCCCGCCCTGTGTCTCCCGGCCTGTGTCTCCCTCCCATTTTCCCTCCCTCCCATTTTCCCTCCCTCTGACTCCCTCCCTGTGTCTCCCTCCCTCCCTCTGTCTCTCTCCCTCCCTCTGTCTCTCTCCCTCCCTCTGTCTCTCTCCCTCCCTCTGTCTCCCTCCCTCCCTCTGTCTCCCTCCCTCCCTCTGTCTCCCTCCCTCCCTCTGTCTCCCTCCCTCCCTCTTTCTCCCTCCCTCCCTCTGTCTCCCTCCCTCTGTCTCCCTCCCTCTGTCTCCCTCCCTCTGTCTCCCTCCCTCCCAGTCTCCCTCCCTCCCAGTCTCCCTCCCAGTCTCCCTCCCAGTCTCCCTCCCAGTCTCCCTCCCAGTCTCCCTCCCAGTCTCCCTCCCAGTCTCCCTCCCAGTCTCCCTCTCATCTGTCTCCCTCCCTCTCTGCCTCCCAGTCTCCCTCCCAGTCTCCCTCTCATCTGTCTCCCTCCCTCTCTGCCTCCCTCTCTGTCTCCCTCTCTGTTTCTCTGTCTCCCTCCCTCTCTGCCTCCCTCTCTCTGTCTCCCTTCCTCTCCCTCCCTCTGCCACCCTGTGTCTCCCTCCCTCTGCCACCCTGTGTCTCCCTCCCTCTGCCACCCTGTGTCTCCCTCCCTCTGCCACCCTGTGTCTCCCTCCCTCTGCCACCCTGTGTCTCCCTCCCTCTGCCACCCTCGGTCTCCCTCCCTCTGTCACCCTCGGTCTCCCTCCCTCTGTCACCCTCGGTCTCCCTCCCTCTGTCACCCTCTCTCTCTCTCCCTCTCTCTCCCTCTCTCTCCCTCCCTCTCCCTCCCTCTCTCTCCCTCCCTCTCTCTCCCTCTCTCTCCCTCCCTCTCCCTCCCTCTCTCTCCCTCCCTCCCTCTCCCTCCCTCTCCCTCCCTCTCCCTCCCTCACCCTCCCTCTCTCTCCCTCACCCTCCCTCTCTCTCCCTCCCTCTCTCTCCCTCCCTCACCCTCCCTCTCTCTCCCTCCCTCACCCTCCCTCTCTCTCCCTCCCTCACCCTCCCTCTCTCTCCCTCACCCTCCCTCTCTCTCCCTCACCCTCCCTCTCTCTCCCTCACCCTCCCTCCCTCTCTCTCCCTCACCCTCCCTCCCTCTCTCTCCCTCACCCTCCCTCTCTCTCTCTCCCTCACTCTCCCTCTCTCTCTCTCCCTCACCCTCCCTCCCACTGCCTTCCTCCCTCTGTCACCCTCTGTCTCCCTCCCTCCCTCTCCCTCTGTCTCTCTCCCACGGTCTCCTTCCCCGTCTCCCTCTCTCTCCCTCCCTCTCTCTCCCTCCCTCTGTCTCTCTCCCTGTCTCCCTCCCAGTCTCCCTCTCCCTTCCTCTCCCTCCCACTGCCTTCCTCCCTCGGTCACCCTCTGTCTCCCTCCCTCTCCCTCTGTCTCCCTCCCTCTCCCTCTGTCTCCCTCCCTCTCCCTCTGTCTCCCTCCCTCTCCCTCTGTCTCCCTCCCTCTCCCTCTGTCTCCCTCCCTCTGTCTCCCTCCCTCTGTCTCCCTCCCTCTGTCTCCCTCCCTCTGTCTCCCTCCCTCTGTCTCCCTCCCTCTGTCTCCCTCCCTCTGTCTCCCTCCCTCTGTCTCCCTCCCTCTGTCTCCCTCCCTCTGTCTCCCTCCCTCTGTCACCCTCCCTCTGTCACCCTCCCTCTGTCAACCTCTGTCTCCCTGCCTCTCCCTCCCTCTGTCACCCTCTGTCACCTCACCCCCTGTGTGTGTCCGCCCTCAGCCCGGGCTGAGACAGCTTCCCAGCGCACTCACACAGCCACACCCGAGTACTTCACAGGTCTTTAAAAGACCATTTACATGTTAATAAAGCTTTGTTGTATTTCACCTCTTAGCGCCCCTACATCTCCACTTTGACAATCACTGGAATCCCCCGGCCCCCACAGAGCAGAGTCTGTGCTGCTGCAACCAGCAGTGTTTGCTAACACTATTTAATTTTTTTTTTTTAAAACACAGGTAGGATGTCTGCAAGGTCCGCGGGCCGCCAAGGAAGGCTTGCCAGGCCGCTGGCAGCCCGCGAGCTGTACTATGAGTACCCGTGCCCTAGAGGAAGAGGGCCCCCAAAGCTTGGTTTGGTGGCCTTCTGGGGGCCATGCGATTGGGAGACATCTTGCGGATTCTTAACCCTGGGAAGAAACAATTCACATACTAATCAGGTCCCACCATATCTCCACAAGAATAGATTATTGCCCCACCACGTATGCATCCTTGGTAGGTTTCTGGGGAGACAGGATTAAGGCTTGAGAAATATCAGACCATGCACCTCTTTGGGTGAAACTCCAGGGTCCTATATCGAGGGTAGGGGTGGATGGAAAATAGACCTGTGGTACCTAAGGAACAAGGGTATCATGGCAACATGAGGGACGGCACAAAGCTGTACTTCCAGGAAAATATGGTTATGGTGGAGTCAGTGGGGTCAGGTCATGTCACTTATAGCAGGAGAGAAAAGGAGGAAAAGGGAATGGGTGGATAGGCTGGAGGAGGAAATAAAAGAACAGGACGCCAATGGGGTGATCCCCCTAACGCCTGCGCAGCATAATAAGCTTCGACTCAAGCAAAAGTAGTATATAGATCTGGCAGGAAATACAGCCCGCATCTTTGCTCGGGCCACCCAAAGGAGAGAGTGTATGAGATGGGTGATAAGGCGGGTCTGCTACTGGCCTGATTGGGTGCAAGAGAGTGAGCGTGAGGTGTGATCAGGGGTAACGGGGACATTGCCGAGTGATTTGCAGACTACTTCCATTCCTTATATAGTAAGTTCATCATGAGATACGAAATGGATATTAGAGAGTTCTTGAGGGATATCAAGGTACAGAAGCTCGGGGCTGAGGCGCAACATGACATGAAGACCGATTTTTGCGTAGAGGAGATCATACTGGCTATCTGGGACATTTAGACAGGGAAAGCGCAGGGTCTGAATGTCCTACCAGCACAGCTCTATAGAACAATGGCGAGCGATTTGGCCCCACATCTGTGCAACAAGTTTAGAGCCGCTAGGCGTCAGGGTATCCTTCCGCGCGACCAAATGTTAGCCACCATTGTAGTGATCCATAAGGAGGACAAACACCATGCGGACTGCGCCTCCTACAGTCCAATCTCACTTCTGAATATGGAGTGTAAAATTCTCGCCAAACTCCTGCCCTCCCGGTTAAGGAGAGTTGTTAGAGTCGGGGATCTCTGGTTGGCGCAAGGTTGCCCTTGTGTCAAGCAGGAACCCTCTCCTCTACGTCAGGGCGCAGGATAACCCCTCGTGAATGACCCTTGCTCACCCTCTAGGTGCGTGGCGTGAGCAGCCAAGGCGATTCCTCAGGCGTTGTCGGTTAAGCACTTACAATCATACACACAGTAAATACATCAATCCCCCCAGAAACGGACACCAGACTTGGATATATATAAAAATACGATTCTTTATGTAAAAATAAGGTATATATATCTCAGCAGACTTATCACAAGACCAATAACGTTTTCGCTATGCCACCAGGTTGTAAAGCGGGCAAATGTTCGTTGTTCGTAGGCTCAAATGGATACTTTGTAGTCTCTTGCAAATGTTACTTGTGGTTCCAGTACTCCCAGAGATCGGCTCCGGCGAACGGGGAAATAAGGCGTTGCGGGCCCCGAGCCCGATACTGGAACTTCTTTCGTGATGTGGAGGGTCGGCACCGGTCGGTGCGACTCTCAGCTTGGGAAGTGTTCTTGGGTCCTCAATCAGCAGGTGTGGGCACGTAGGCAGGCGCGGCCAGCGACCCTTTAGCACGGCGGTGCAGGAGGGTCTCCACAGCGGGGGCGGCGCGGCCTGAGATGTCCGGGGATAGCGAAGCGGGGTCGCAGGGCACGGTCAGTGCAGCTGGATGACCCGGCGTAGATCACCGTCGTCGGACGGCTTCCGGCGGGAGGGGTGATAGCGCGGTCAGCGCGCTCCCGTAGCAGGCGGTGACAGGGATGCAGGCGGCCTGGCCCGGGAACAGAGAGCGGCTCGGAACGGAGCGGGGCTCTCACGGGTTGGAGGCAGGCGAGCTTCTGAGTGTCACGGCCCTAGGAGGGGCGATGAGGGGCGCAGTCTCTTTTCCAGCGGGATGCCCACACGGCTCGAATTGGAGGATGAGCAAGAAGCACAGAGAACCCACTGGTCCTGGGGTTCAGTTCAGGGGGCAAGCTCAGATCAAGCCCTTGGAGAATGTTCAAGCACAAAGTAGCAAAGTCTTTTCAGTAAGTCTCTTCCTCTCCTTTCTCAGCAAGGCAAGCAGCAGGCCAGCTCCTCCGGCGTCTTCTTCTCCTTCTAGTCGGGCAGAGGTTCTTTGTGGTAAACAGGATTCTGATTTCTTAGGAGCCAGGCTCCTACTTTTATACCATGATTCTTTTGTTCTTTAGCGCCAGGGGGCCTGGGCCTGGCTCAGTCCAGTTCTGGAGCACTTTGTTATGGTGACTCTGCTCTTTCCTTTCAGCAGCAGGGCAGAGACATCAGCCGCTCCACAGGGGGCGGCGCCGGCTTTGTGGTGGCAGAGCACAGGTCTATTCAAGAGTCAAGGTGTACTCCTCCCACCCATCCTGGTGTCATCTCTCTACCCACCACCTGGCAGCCAACCTGTCTCTGGGGATCCCCCCACCTTGCTCCTTACTGTTGCCAGGCAGAACACACACACACAGCAGAGGCGGACTGAGATGGTCAGGTCAGTAAATACTAACTTTCTAAAAGTAGTATTTACAAACCCAGGATATCAAAATAAACTTGACTACAAGAAGTATTTTATTATTCTGAGTTCAGGCATACTAAACTTGACACTCTACCATGCTCTCTGGGTCCACTGGGGTCACAGCGTTGGCGTGAGCCCAGCAGCCCGTTCTGGCCTATGGAGAGCAGGTAGCCTTCAATAGTGAAAAACGACAAGGGCTGTAATTCACTACTACGACATGCCACACACATCAGGGCATGTCCTACCTTATGCCTACAATGCACCCTGCCCTTGGGCCTACCAGAGGGGTGGCTAATATGTAGGTAAGGGAAGGTTTAGGGACTGGCAAGTGGGGGCACTTGCGTAGTCAGCGCTACGGTCCTGGACCGCGCACAGGGTCTGCGGTGGCAGACCCTAGACACACTTTACAAGGCCGCTTTCTGTGAGTGGCGCAACCAGCGCTGCAAGCCCACCAGCAGCATTGGCATTCACAAGCCCTGGCACCCCTGGTGCACTCTACTGGGGACTGACAGTGAATCCAACAAACCAATCAGGAACATCAATTACAGGTACACTTTACCTAGGGAGCACTTGCACTGCGGCACGGATTAGCCGTGGCGCAGTGCCCTGAGCGGACAACACCAGCAAAACAATCGAGGCACTCCATCAAAAAGTGGAAGGGAAACTCACGCCAAGGTGCCAGGTCTAACACGTGTCCCCTCCAGCTGAAATGTGGGGAGAACTACCCTTGCCCAGGGGGTTCCTCGTCACTAAGGCGGAAATACCTGGACAGACCGTCAGCGTTGGCGTGATCTGTACCCGGACGGTGTTCCACCGTAAAGTCCATACCCTGTAGGGAGATGGACCACCTCAACAGCTTCGGGTTCTCACCCCTCATTTGCATCAACCATCTGAGGGGCCTGTGGTCCGTCTGAACCCGGAAGTGAGACCCAAACAAGTAGGGTCTTAGCTTCTTCAGCGCCCAGACCACAGCAAATGCTTCTCGCTCAATTGCACTCCACCTACTTTCCCGTGGAAGTAACCTCCTACTGATGAAGGCTACGGGTTGGTCCCAGCCCTCCTCAGTCATCTGTGAGAGCACAGCCCCTACACCATGCTCTGAAGCGTCTGTCTGTACTAGGAATTCCTTGGAGAAGTCAGGGGCCAGGAGCACGGGCGCCGTGCACATGGCAGTCTTCAGGGTGTCGAAAGCTTTCTGACAGGTGTCAGTCCAAATCACGTTCCTGGGCTGCTTCTTAGAAGTCAGCTCTGTCAAGGGGGCAACGATCGTTCCATAGCCCTTGACAAACCTCCTGTAGTACCCAGTGAGCCCCAGGAAGGCCCTCACTGCGGTCTGCGTCTTGGGGGGTTCCCAAGCCAGGATGGTCTCGATTTTGGGTTGCAAGGGTGCCACCTTGCCACTCCCCACTTGGTGTCCCAAGTACACCACGGAACCCTGCCCGATCTGGCACTTGCTTGCCTTGATCGTGAGGCCTGCTCGGCGCAGCGCCATCAACACTTCCCAGAGGTGGCGCAGGTGTTCGGGCCAGGTGGCACTGAACACTGCGATGTCATCCAGGTAGGCGGCACTGAACGCATCCAGCCCAACCAGTACCTGGTTGACCAACCTCTGAAAGGTGGCAGGGACATTCTTCATTCCAAATGGCATGACTCGGAACTGGAAGTGCCCATCTGGTGTAGAGAATGCGGACCTCTCTTTGGCCCCATCGGTCAAGGCGATCTGCCAGTACCCAGACGTTAAATCAAACGTGCTGAGGAACCGGGCAGCCCCCAGCCGATCAATGAGCTCATCAGCTCTGGGGATGGGGTGCGCGTCAGTCTTCGTTACTGAATTGAGTCCTCTGTAGTCCACACAGAACCGGAGTTCAGGTGTGGCTCCCGGCGCAGCAGCTTTGGGGACCAAGACCACGGGGCTGGACCAAGGACTGCTGGAGGACTCAACCACCCCTAGCGCAAGCATTTTGGAGACCAAATCCTTAATGCAAGCTCTGACCCTGTCAGTTACCCTGTAAGCCTTGTGCTTTACAGGTAAGCTGTCTCCTGTGTCCACATCATGGACGCACCAATCTGTGACACCAGGAACCAGGGAGAATCGGTCGGAAAACTGTCCCAGCAAGTGGCGGCAATCTTCCTGTTGTTCGGGCGTCAGGGTGGGTGAGAGGTTAACTCCATCCACTGACCCATCTTTCTCAGAGGCCACTAAGAGGTCAGGAAGAGGCTCGGTCTCCTCTTCCATTCCATCATCAGTGGCCAGCAGCATGCCCACTTCGGTCCTCTCTAAGTGGGGTTTAAGGCGGTTAACATGTAGGACCCTCAAAGGGTTCCTGGGAGTCTGCATGTCCACCAAGTAGGTGATAGGACTTTTGCGCTCCACAACCTCAAATGGACCTGTCCACTTATCCTGAAGTGCACAAGGCTCCACTGGGGCCAAGACCCACACCTTTTGTCCAGGTTGAAGCTCTACCAGAGTGGCATTCCGGTCGTACCACCGCTTCATCTCCTCCTGGCTGGCTTCCAGATTTGCCTCAGCAAGTTGCCTGAAACGCCGAGTCTGGTTTCGGAAGGCCAGCATGTAACTATATACATTCTGGGGAGGTTTCCTGGGAGATTGCTCCCAGCCTTCCTTTACCAAACTCAGAGGTCCTCTTACCGGGTGACCATACAGAAGCTCAAAGGGGCTGAACCCTAGAGACTTCTGCGGCACCTCTCGGTAAGCGAAGAGCAGGCATGGCAAGAGGACGTCCCACTTACGCCTCATTGGACCGTCCAGGCCCATGATCATGCCTTTGAGGGTTCGGTTGAATCTCTCCACCAACCCATTTCCTTGGGGGTGGTAAGGAGTGGTGAACTTGTAAGTTACCCCACACTCCTTCCACAGGGATTTCATATATGTGGATATGAAATTGGTCCCCCTGTCGCTCACCACCTCTAGAGGGAATCCCACTCGGGAGAAAATTCCCATCAGTGCCCGTCCCACCACGGGGGCCGTCACTGTCCTCAGAGGGATGGCTTCAGGGTACCGGGTGGCATGGTCCACCAAGACCAGGATGAACCTGTTGCCCAGGGCTGTCTTGGGGTCCAGAGGCCCCACAATATCAATACCCACTCGTTGGAATGGCGTACCGACCACAGGGAAAGGTTGCAGAGGAGCCTTATGCTTCCCTCCGCTCTTACCACTTGCCTGGCAAGTCTGACAGGTTCGGCAGTAGGAATCTGAATTCTTGTGCATTTCGGGCCAGTAAAAGTGGGTGACAAGCCTGTCATAGGTCTTGTCCATCCCCAAATGTCCTGCTAAAGGCACATCGTGAGCCAGCCCCAGTAGGAAGGTTCTGAACTTCTGGGGTACCACCAGCACACGGGCTGACCCAGGTTCAGCAGCCTTAGGCTCGGAATACAGGAGGTCACTCTCCCAGTACACGTAGTGTGTTTTGGCCTGAACACCATTGGCCTGGTCTGCAGCCTGCTGCCGCATACCTACGAGAGAAGGGCATTCTTTCTGCTCCCTGCAGAATTCCTCCCTGGAGGGACCTCCTTCTTGCTGCCAATGGGTCAGCTCAGGCAGGTCCACCAGTTCGGCAATCTGTTCCCCGGTAGGCTCCAGAGCATCCCCCTCAGGTTCTACTTCCTCCTGGGCCGTGGGAACTTTGGGGGCCGGTTTCCCGCGCCTCCTGCGCCTTCTCCCTAAGGCCGGTTCCTGGACCTCTCCCTCAGGCTCCAGGACCCTCTCAACACCCCTACTGGCTGCCATGGACCGGGTGGTCACGCACGCCCAGTCGGGTAGACCCACCATCCTCAGATGCGTGGTCTTCTCCACCTTTTCCCAAGGGGAGCTCTCCAGGTCGTTCCCTAGCAGACAGTCTACAGGCATGTCAGTTCTCACAGCGACTTGTAGAGTACCAGAGACCTCCCCCCACTCAAAGGGAACTTGAGCCATTGGACAACGACTCTCTACGTTGTCAGCATTGACAACCCTACAGTAGGCATTGGGTACAATTTGCTCTGGAGACACCAGGTGTTGCCTCACCGAGGTCACGCTGGCTCCTGTATCTCTAAGAGCCTCAACCTTCTTTCCATTGATGGTCACTACTTGCCCATATTTCTTAGTGTTAGAGGGCAGGTAGGTTACAGGGACCATCTCACTGTCTCCTAGCGAGACTAGGGTCATCTGCCCGGGACCCCCACCCTCCTGGACTGCTACCTCCTCCCCAAAGTTAACACTAGCTACTTGCCGGGGTGGAGCACCAGTGGGTGCGGTCTTACCAAACAGGCGACACTTAGGATCAGAGGCAATGTGTCCCGGGTCACCACACCTATAACAATTGAAGGGCCCCTTTGGAACAGGTCTACCTGTCGGGGCCCCGTTCTGCTGCGGGGGTGGGGGAGGCTGAGAACCCTTCTGCTGGTTCCCTTGGGAATTACTTTGGGGGCCTTTTTGGAACCCCTTCTGTTTACCCTTGTCCCCCCCACTCTTCTGCTGGGGACCCTGCCCACCTTTGGCGGAGTCTCCCACTTGACCCTTGTGGACCCTGGTGCTGAGCCAGCGGTCCGCCTCCTCAGCAAGCTTCCTCGGGTTGGACAGCTTGCTATCTATCAGGTGCTGGCGTAGCTCAGGAAAACATTGACTGGACAAGTGCTCCCATGCAATTAAATCAAGCAGCCCTTGATAATCATTCACTTTGCTACCCTTCACCCAACCATCCAGCGCTCTGCAGAAAAAGGTCACATATTCCACATACGTACTCTCAGGGATCTTCTTGGTCTCCCTGAACCTCTGTCTATATAGCTCAGGAGTTAACCCATACCTGGTCATTAAAGCTTCCTTCATATGGGGGTATGAGGTCTGGACTTCTAAGGGCAAATCTAACAGTGTGTCCCGCCCTTCCGCAAGGAACCTTCCCCACAACCCCGCTCCCCAGTCTTTCTCAGGGACCCGGTGTGAGGACATGGCCACCTCGTAGGCTCTAAACCACTGCCCTATGTCATCCTTTCTAAAATACTCCTTTACTACATCTTTGGGGATGTACACCTTGGACTCTACCTGCGCTGGTGGAGCGCTGCCACCAGAAGGAGCGGTGTCCAAACTTTTCGCCTTCAGCTCCAACTCCTTCAATCTTATATCATGATCCATTTGGCGTTGTTGTGCCTCCAGGGCCAACTTCTGCTTTTCCATTTCCATTTGTCCGGCCAACTTTGCCATCTCCATTGCATGCGCCCTGTCGGCTGCCCTGTCTGCCAGCTCCTCTGGCGACCGGACTCTGCTGGGTTCCTCAAGGTTGTCGGGTGGAACGATGTCCCCCGCATTCCGTGGGTCTCGTGACTCCTTCCAGGCTCTCAACGCCTTGGTGTACTGGGTCTTCCTCTTGAATCCAGCATGGGGGACTCTGAATTTTACACTGTAGCCTTTCAATTGCTCCATCGTGTAGCCTCCCAGTCTCTCCCAATCCACCTCATCTATTCCAGAAATCACGGAGAGCGCTCTTCCAGCAGAGAGTGAGCCAGGCATGGTTGCAGTAATGGCAGATGTCTCAACAAAGTTCAACCAATAAAAACCTGAGGCTGCGTTATTTGGTCTGCTCTCACTATCTGGTGATTAATAATTCACTGTATGCAAATTACAAGTGCAAATCCGAAATCCCAACCGCTGCCAACAATGTTAGAGTCGGGGATCTCTGGTTGGCGCAAGGTTGCCCTTGTGTCAAGCAGGAACCCTCTCCTCTACGTCAGGGCGCAGGATAACCCCTCGTGAATGACCCTTGCTCACCCTCTAGGTGCGTGGCGTGAGCAGCCAAGGCGATTCCTCAGGCGTTGTTGGTTAAGCACTTACAATCATACACACAGTAAATACATCAATCCCCCCAGAAACGGACACCAGACTTGGATATATATAAAAATACGATTCTTTATGTAAAAATAAGGTATATATATCTCAGCAGACTTATCACAAGACCAATAACGTTTTCGCTATGCCACCAGGTTGTAAAGCGGGCAAATGTTCGTTGTTCGTAGGCTCAAATGGATACTTTGTAGTCTCTTGCAAATGTTACTTGTGGTTCCAGTACTCCCAGAGATCGGCTCCGGCGAACGGGGAAATAAGGCGTTGCGGGCCCCGAGCCCGATACTGGAACTTCTTTCGTGATGTGGAGGGTCGGCACCGGTCGGTGCGACTCTCAGCTTGGGAAGTGTTCTTGGGTCCTCAATCAGCAGGTGTGGGCACGTAGGCAGGCGCGGCCAGCGACCCTTTAGCACGGCGGTGCAGGAGGGTCTCCACAGCGGGGGCGGCGCGGCCTGAGATGTCCGGGGATAGCGAAGCGGGGTCGCAGGGCACGGTCAGTGCAGCTGGATGACCCGGCGTAGATCACCGTCGTCGGACGGCTTCCGGCGGGAGGGGTGATAGCGCGGTCAGCGCGCTCCCGTAGCAGGCGGTGACAGGGATGCAGGCGGCCTGGCCCGGGAACAGAGAGCGGCTCGGAACGGAGCGGGGCTCTCACGGGTTGGAGGCAGGCGAGCTTCTGAGTGTCACGGCCCTAGGAGGGGCGATGAGGGGCGTAGTCTCTTTTCCAGCGGGATGCCCACACGGCTTGAATTGGAGGATGAGCAAGAAGCACAGAGAACCCACTGGTCCTGGGGTTCAGTTCAGGGGGCAAGCTCAGATCAAGCCCTTGGAGAATGTTCAAGCACAAAGTAGCAAAGTCTTTTCAGTAAGTCTCTTCCTCTCCTTTCTCAGCAAGGCAAGCAGCAGGCCAGCTCCTCCGGCGTCTTCTTCTCCTTCTAGTCGGGCAGAGGTTCTTTGTGGTAAACAGGATTCTGATTTCTTAGGAGCCAGGCTCCTACTTTTATACCATGATTCTTTTGTTCTTTAGCGCCAGGGGGCCTGGGCCTGGCTCAGTCCAGTTCTGGAGCACTTTGTTATGGTGACTCTGCTCTTTCCTTTCAGCAGCAGGGCAGAGACATCAGCCGCTCCACAGGGGGCGGCGCCGGCTTTGTGGTGGCAGAGCACAGGTCTATTCAAGAGTCAAGGTGTACTCCTCCCACCCATCCTGGTGTCATCTCTCTACCCACCACCTGGCAGCCAACCTGTCTCTGGGGATCCCCCCACCTTGCTCCTTACTGTTGCCAGGCAGAACACACACACACAGCAGAGGCGGACTGAGATGGTCAGGTCAGTAAATACTAACTTTCTAAAAGTAGTATTTACAAACCCAGGATATCAAAATAAACTTGACTACAAGAAGTATTTTATTATTCTGAGTTCAGGCATACTAAACTTGACACTCTACCATGCTCTCTGGGTCCACTGGGGTCACAGCGTTGGCGTGAGCCCAGCAGCCCGTTCTGGCCTATGGAGAGCAGGTAGCCTTCAATAGTGAAAAACGACAAGGGCTGTAATTCACTACTACGACATGCCACACACATCAGGGCATGTCCTACCTTATGCCTACAATGCACCCTGCCCTTGGGCCTACCAGAGGGGTGGCTAATATGTAGGTAAGGGAAGGTTTAGGGACTGGCAAGTGGGGGCACTTGCGTAGTCAGCGCTACGGTCCTGGACCGCGCACAGGGTCTGCGGTGGCAGACCCTAGACACACTTTACAAGGCCGCTTTCTGTGGGTGGCGCAACCAGCGCTGCAAGCCCACCAGCAGCATTGGCATTCACAAGCCCTGGCACCCCTGGTGCACTCTACTGGGGACTGACAGTGAATCCAACAAACCAATCAGGAACATCAATTACAGGTACACTTTACCTAGGGAGCACTTGCACTGCGGCACGGATTAGCCGTGGCGCAGTGCCCTGAGCGGACAACACCAGCAAAACAATCGAGGCACACCATCAAAAAGTGGAAGGGAAACTCACGCCAAGGTGCCATGTCTAACAAGAGTTATATAGACGATGATGCATCCTGATCAGTTGGGCTTTATGCCTAACATAGAGACGCGATTAAATCTCAGGCAGTTATACGCTTACATCGAAGATACCAGGGCAGGGTCTGAATCAGCAATGGTCCTGTCGCTGGACGCAGCCAAGGTTTTCAGCAGTTTGGAGTGGGAGTTTTTGGAGAATGTACGGGGGTACTAGAGAGGATGGGCCTTGGTCCTAACAATATTTATAGTGAACTATTGACGCAGACGAGAGTTAATTGGGTGCAATTGAGTCTGTTGGAATTTCACTGGAGCACCAGGCAGGGGTACCCATTTTCACTGATACTACTTGCCCTTGCACTGGAGCCCCCTGGCGTGCTGGGTGCGTGCCTATCCTCTTCTGAGTGATCTGGACTGGGGAGCGGGATTGGAGGATAGAATCTCCCTATATGCCGTCGATATCCTTCTGTACTTGGCTAGTCCTGAGATTTCCATCCCCAGGCTACTCCATACTTTCCATCTTTATGGGACCTACTCAGGATTCAAGATTAATTGGGGAAAATCCCAACTCTACTACCTGTGTGCATGGACTGCTGGACAGAGCCTCCCAGAGGGGCTAGTGGTGGGGGAAGTGGGCTTTAAATATCTTGGCCTCTACATTACCAAGCAACCTGAACTTTTTATCTCAGTTAACCCTTACTCTGTGACTGAACGATTTCGAGCAGATTTGCAACCTTGGCGATCGCTCCAGTTGTCACTACTTGTGAGAGCGGCAATGTATAAAATGATTGTCCTGCCAAAACTCCTGTATGTGCTACAAAATACGCTGTATTGCGTTCCACCCGAGTTTTTGGGAGGGTCAGCCAAACAGTTTGTCAGCTTTTATGGGATGGGGACGGCCAGGATAGTGCTTACCAAACTCACAAGGGAATGGTATGATGGTGGCTTTGCCCTCCCTGATTTGGCTTCCCAACTGTTAATTCTTAATGAGTGGGCATTCAACCTCAGACAGAGCCCTCGATCAGAGTGGATCATATGGTGTTGGGTCCTTGGGTGCATTATACTCCAGGGGACTGAAGGCCTCTTCTGCCTTTGACAAGGGTACGGCCTCCATTTGGTGGGCAGCTAATAGGTTCCTAGGTTGGCAGGGAAGGCTTTCAATGATGACACCACTATGGGACAGCGATATGCTGGCTGAAGTGGGAGGAGGCTCAGAGGCTTTTCTAGCTGGGACTTGATAGGAATTTAAATTTTGGGAGATGTGTGGAGGGGGGAGGGTCTGGCCTCCTGAGAGACTCTACGGAAGGAGTATGAATTGGCACCCACAGAAATTTTTCGATACCACCAGCTGTGTTACGCACTAATGGTGCACGTGGAATAGGGCACGCCGCTGAAGGTCGCCTTGCCACTAGAGGATGGAGTTTAGACAGAACCACTGCATAAAAAAAGATTTCCTTCACTTACAGTAAAGTTGAAGGAGGCCTGGGAGGCATATATAGGGGAGAAGGAATGGGAAGAGGCGATTCAACCGCCCAGGGAAAGTGAGCATTAGAGTGCATTTCTGACTGCTACAGTTAAGTCTATTGCGCATGTCTTACTACACGAGGGTGCTTATGCAGAAGATGGGACGGGCTACCTCTGATAGGTGTACTAGGGGATGTGTGCTGCAGGGGGTATTTCTGCACACACTCTCTTTATCCATGATTGGGGAGTTTCTGGACGGGGGATGGGGTTAGGGAGGTTCCCCGGTAAGGTCTGGCCTGTGCACAGAGACTTCAGTGAAAATACGATTCTTTATGTAAAAATAAGGTATATATATCTCAGCAGACTTATCACAAGACCAATAACGTTTTCGCTATGCCACCAGGTTGTAAAGCGGGCAAATGTTCGTTGTTCGTAGGCTCAAATGGATACTTTGTAGTCTCTTGCAAATGTTACTTGTGGTTCCAGTACTCCCAGAGATCGGCTCCGGCGAACGGGGAAATAAGGCGTTGCGGGCCCCGAGCCCGATACTGGAACTTCTTTCGTGATGTGGAGGGTCGGCACCGGTCGGTGCGACTCTCAGCTTGGGAAGTGTTCTTGGGTCCTCAATCAGCAGGTGTGGGCACGTAGGCAGGCGCGGCCAGCGACCCTTTAGCACGGCGGTGCAGGAGGGTCTCCACAGCGGGGGCGGCGCGGCCTGAGATGTCCGGGGATAGCGAAGCGGGGTCGCAGGGCACGGTCAGTGCAGCTGGATGACCCGGCGTAGATCACCGTCGTCGGACGGCTTCCGGCGGGAGGGGTGATAGCGCGGTCAGCGCGCTCCCGTAGCAGGCGGTGACAGGGATGCAGTCGGCCTGGCCCGGGAACAGAGAGCGGCTCGGAACGGAGCGGGGCTCTCACGGGTTGGAGGCAGGCGAGCTTCTGAGTGTCACGGCCCTAGGAGGGGCGATGAGGGGCGCAGTCTCTTTTCCAGCGGGATGCCCACACGGCTCGAATTGGAGGATGAGCAAGAAGCACAGAGAACCCACTGGTCCTGGGGTTCAGTTCAGGGGGCAAGCTCAGATCAAGCCCTTGGAGAATGTTCAAGCACAAAGTAGCAAAGTCTTTTCAGTAAGTCTCTTCCTCTCCTTTCTCAGCAAGGCAAGCAGCAGGCCAGCTCCTCCGGCGTCTTCTTCTCCTTCTAGTCGGGCAGAGGTTCTTTGTGGTAAACAGGATTCTGATTTCTTAGGAGCCAGGCTCCTACTTTTATACCATGATTCTTTTGTTCTTTAGCGCCAGGGGGCCTGGGCCTGGCTCAGTCCAGTTCTGGAGCACTTTGTTATGGTGACTCTGCTCTTTCCTTTCAGCAGCAGGGCAGAGACATCAGCCGCTCCACAGGGGGCGGCGCCGGCTTTGTGGTGGCAGAGCACAGGTCTATTCAAGAGTCAAGGTGTACTTCTCCCACCCATCCTGGTGTCATCTCTCTACCCACCACCTGGCAGCCAACCTGTCTCTGGGGATCCCCCCACCTTGCTCCTTACTGTTGCCAGGCAGAACACACACACACAGCAGAGGCGGACTGAGATGGTCAGGTCAGTAAATACTAACTTTCTAAAAGTAGTATTTACAAACCCAGGATATCAAAATAAACTTGACTACCAGAAGTATTTTATTATTCTGAGTTCAGGCATACTAAACTTGACACTCTACCATGCTCTCTGGGTCCACTGGGGTCACAGCGTTGGCGTGAGCCCAGCAGCCCGTTCTGGCCTATGGAGAGCAGGTAGCCTTCAATAGTGAAAAACGACAAGGGCTGTAATTCACTACTACGACATGCCACACACATCAGGGCATGTCCTACCTTATGCCTACAATGCACCCTGCCCTTGGGCCTACCAGAGGGGTGGCTAATATGTAGGTAAGGGAAGGTTTAGGGACTGGCAAGTGGGGGCACTTGCGTAGTCAGCGCTACGGTCCTGGACCGCGCACAGGGTCTGCGGTGGCAGACCCTAGACACACTTTACAAGGCCGCTTTCTGTGGGTGGCGCAACCAGCGCTGCAAGCCCACCAGCAGCATTGGCATTCACAAGCCCTGGCACCCCTGGTGCACTCTACTGGGGACTGACAGTGAATCCAACAAACCAATCAGGAACATCAATTACAGGTACACTTTACCTAGGGAGCACTTGCACTGCGGCACGGATTAGCCGTGGCGCAGTGCCCTGAGCGGACAACACCAGCAAAACAATCGAGGCACACCATCAAAAAGTGGAAGGGAAACTCACGCCAAGGTGCCAGGTCTAACAAGAGTTATATAGACGATGATGCATCCTGATCAGTTGGGCTTTATGCCTAACATAGAGACGCGATTAAATCTCAGGCAGTTATACGCTTACATCGAAGATACCAGGGCAGGGTCTGAATCAGCAATGGTCCTGTCGCTGGACGCAGCCAAGGTTTTCAGCAGTTTGGAGTGGGAGTTTTTGGAGAATGTACGGGGGTACTAGAGAGGATGGGCCTTGGTCCTAACAATATTTATAGTGAACTATTGACGCAGACGAGAGTTAATTGGGTGCAATTGAGTCTGTTGGAATTTCACTGGAGCACCAGGCAGGGGTACCCATTTTCACTGATACTACTTGCCCTTGCACTGGAGCCCCCTGGCGTGCTGGGTGCGTGCCTATCCTCTTCTGAGTGATCTGGACTGGGGAGCGGGATTGGAGGATAGAATCTCCCTATATGCCGTCGATATCCTTCGGTACTTGGCTAGTCCTGAGATTTCCATCCCCAGGCTACTCCATACTTTCCATCTTTATGGGACCTACTCAGGATTCAAGATTAATTGGGGAAAATCCCAACTCTACTACCTGTGTGCATGGACTGCTGGACAGAGCCTCCCAGAGGGGCTAGTGGTGGGGGAAGTGGGCTTTAAATATCTTGGCCTCTACATTACCAAGCAACCTGAACTTTTTATCTCAGTTAACCCTTACTCTGTGACTGAACGATTTCGAGCAGATTTGCAACCTTGGCGATCGCTCCAGTTGTCACTACTTGTGAGAGCGGCAATGTATAAAATGATTGTCCTGCCAAAACTCCTGTATGTGCTACAAAATACGCTGTATTGCGTTCCACCCGAGTTTTTGGGAGGGTCAGCCAAACAGTTTGTCAGCTTTTATGGGATGGGGACGGCCAGGATAGTGCTTACCAAACTCACAAGGGAATGGTATGATGGTGGCTTTGCCCTCCCTGATTTGGCTTCCCAACTGTTAATTCTTAATGAGTGGGCATTCAACCTCAGACAGAGCCCTCGATCAGAGTGGATCATATGGTGTTGGGTCCTTGGGTGCATTATACTCCAGGGGACTGAAGGCCTCTTCTGCCTTTGACAAGGGTACGGCCTCCATTTGGTGGGCAGCTAATAGGTTCCTAGGTTGGCAGGGAAGGCTTTCAATGATGACACCACTATGGGACAGCGATATGCTGGCTGAAGTGGGAGGAGGCTCAGAGGCTTTTCTAGCTGGGACTTGATAGGAATTTAAATTTTGGGAGATGTGTGGAGGGGGGAGGGTCTGGCCTCCTGAGAGACTCTACGGAAGGAGTATGAATTGGCACCCACAGAAATTTTTCGATACCACCAGCTGTGTTACGCACTAATGGTGCACGTGGAATAGGGCACGCCGCTGAAGGTCGCCTTGCCACTAGAGGATGGAGTTTAGACAGAACCACTGCATAAAAAAAGATTTCCTTCACTTACAGTAAAGTTGAAGGAGGCCTGGGAGGCATATATAGGGGAGTTAGGGGAGAAGGAATGGGAAGAGGCGATTCAACCGCCCAGGGAAAGTGAGCATTAGAGTGCATTTCTGACTGCTACAGTTAAGTCTATTGCGCATGTCTTACTACACGAGGGTGCTTATGCAGAAGATGGGACGGGCTACCTCTGATAGGTGTACTAGGGGATGTGTGCTGCAGGGGGTATTTCTGCACACACTCTCTTTATCCATGATTGGGGAGTTTCTGGACGGGGGATGGGGTTAGGGAGGTTCCCCGGTAAGGTCTGGCCTGTGCACAGAGACTTCAGTGAAGACGATCCTATTGAACATTTGGGGGGAAGAGAATACCTGAAAATATCACAGACTGCTGTCCAATCTGGGGTTTTCAGTGGCTCCACGCAATGTTGTGCGTATTGGAAAGCAACTGATCTACAGAGTGTGGAGCAGTGGCAAAAGTACATGGATTGGTGCAGAGTGGCGGAGCAGCAGGTTTGTGAAGGCAAGAGATATCCCTGTAAATGGGAGAAGATCTGGAGACTGTCAGGGAGCTATTGGGGCCTAACTTATGGCCCGTTGGGACTGGAGTAACCATGGGTACAGGGTTGAAGATCACAGGTGACTTGTACCCTTTGTTTGTGAAGGGGGCTTTCGGGTTGTTGTGGTATCCTGCGAGATGCATCATGCTGACATGGGTTTTTGGTTGTGCTTTTCTACAAAATAAAATTGTTCTAAAAAAGAAAGACAATAAATAACAAATATCTGCGGATTTTAATGGGATCTCCCTGTCATTAAATAAAGGTGGAAAACAAAAAATGTTTATACTTTTAAAATACATTTGTTCATCGGGCGGAGGTTTAAAAGTTCCATCAAAGCTTCATGAGTATCTTGAAATAAAAGAGAGAAATGTTTAATTCTAACGTCGATTAGTGCAGGGCACAAGTGTAGAATATGTAACCTATTTTGGATTCCAAAATGAGGCCCTCATTACCTTTTATAAATGACCTCAATAAACACATTCTTTCCTATTAACTGATGGCCGTTAGTTGTAATTCAAAAAGTAGGACTACTTTGATTGTTTATTGACAACCTGAATACCTTATTTTGTTTTCAAACCATGGATCAGATGTACCATTGTTCATTTATTTTGTGTCTCTCCATCTCCACCTCAAAAGCTCAGCTACAGACAAACTAACCTTTAACTATATGTTCACACTAAAGCTCATTACTGAATTAAATGTGCGTCTACTTGCAACAATGTTCTTTGAGGTTATGAAGCTGGAGGCTTTTTAAATATACAATCATACGTAGGTTTTATGTTTTTGAATTTAATGAAGTACACTTGAACGCCACTTTTACACCATGCTGCAGTCATCGGAATCCTGCTCATGCAGAGCGTAAGACTTACAAGAATGTCAGCTTTATTAAGCGTAGTTATGTGACTGTCAGTGCTTTGCTACGAATTATGATTTTGATCAATGCTTGGACGACTCCTGTTAGTTTGGTACCAGGCACACATGGTGGAAAATTCACAGTCTGGTTAGGTCAGTTTTGTGGCTCCATGTCTAGACCATGTTGGAAAAGTTGCTTGACTCATAGCCCAGGAATCAGCATGGGAGACACCAACATTACTCCGTCATTTGCAATTACAGTGTTCCCTGTTTCTGTGTGGACCCACCCTTTCTCTGTAGTCCTCGCAGCACTTTCAATGAGTCCACCACTGTTTAGCCTCTTTGTCACTTTGCTTTCCAATTCTGCGAGTCCCATGCTAAATAGACCTGCAGCAAGGTTCTATCGGCTACACTACTGCTACTCCTTAGTCCACCAGGTTTGAAGTCTGCGGATCCCATACTTGTCTACAGTGGCTTGTCAACAATTGGTCATTCATTCAAACTAATACCAATATTTGTTCTTATTTGTTGGAATAGTAAGTCTTCACCTGCATACTTGTTTATCAAGAACACACTCGGGGTGGGGGTCGGGGGGGAGGGTGCTAGTATTAATACACATAGGAAACAGATGGAATTTGAGGTAAAGTAAACCATTTTGACTCGACAGTATTCTTTCTGACTTTGAGAAACATTGTTTGAATACAACTTTGTAAAACTTTTCAGGTAATACAAGCCCTCGCTACATTCGATGCACAACATACTGCTTCCCAAGCTCATCTGACATGGCGAAGCAATCCCAGATCCCACTAGCTGCCATCATCAAGCCCTTTGCTGAGGTGCCACCAAATGAGGTAAGAGGATGTATAGCCCCACAATGCAATCATGTCTTTTAATGAAGTTCATTTTTGTGATCCTCTGTTGCACAACATGGAGATAATGGTGACCACTGCAGCTGCTTGTAGCAAAATGTTTGCTGTGTCCATAGCTTTGTTTTTTAAAGTATAGTATTTTTATTCTTTTGTAACAAAACACAGTGGCGTGCAGCAGAAATACTGCATTGGGCACACTAGATGTGGGCAGAAGGAAGAATGGTCATCTAATTTGTAGCTTTGTAAGTGGTTACCATAAATGAGCAATAGAGGCATTTGGGGCAGGCGCTGTATTCAGGATCAGATACGCCTGAACTCTAGACTCATGCTCTATTTTTGTCTTTTGAACAGAACAGGTTCCTCTAATTGGTTTTAGGTTTTGTTAATTATATGTTATTAATCCAAAAGATTTGATTTGTTTGGGTAGTAGATTTATCTCCAGGTGTAATGATATGCAATTCTTCCACCAATGCTCGCTGGTTTATTCACAGGAATCATGTTAAATGTTTGGTATATATTTAGGATATCGGTAAAATCAAATAAACATATATGCCTCTCAATAGTTGAGTTGTGTTCTTAAGATATTAATTTTCCCGCCACAAATAGTGCATAAGGATTCGCTCCTTCATGGCATAAGAAATAATAGGTATGCTAGTATGCAAATGTTGAGGATTTCGAGATTGGCTCCATGCTAAGAAAGTATGTAAGGTCTCCATCTGTGTGACCCTGGCATTTCTGGGCAACTGGATATTGGAGTGCTGTTAAGTCAGTGCAGTACTTGCATCAGTGGAAAGGAGCAGTTATCTGGTGTGTTTAATGTCATCATCAATGGTGCATGAGACTTCTCACATCTGATATTCGGTGCACTTTCTGTCTGTCCCCCCCAAACCCCACCCCTTCCCCCACCTCCTGACATTTAGGGATCTGTAAATTTATTAGGATGAATCTCGTATTAAGCTGGAACCCCTTTGCCCCTTGACCTTCTGTGAAGCCCACGTCACATTTTGGCATAGTTTGGACAGGTGAAGGATGGCATCTTCATATGGCCTTGCCATCAATGCAAGGATACTCTCATTCCTGAGGAAAGATGGATTCCAGCAACAATTACTCTAGTCTTCTAACTTGTACTGGGGATTATCAAGAAAATGCAGACAATCCAAAATGCAGCAGCCAGACTTCTTCTTGATATTCCTAAATTTAAGCCGGTGGCTGAGACTTTGAGGACTCTCCACTGGCTTCCTGTTAGGAACAGAATTAAATTCAAAACTTTATGCATTGTCTACAAGGCACTGCACCATCAAGCGCCTCAATTCTTGTGCGACCATTTGGTTCCATATGTCCCCACTCGAACGCTACGATCAGCAAAACTACATGACCTGGTAGTGCCACGGACTAGGCTGGTCAACTGGGGAGACAGGCGCTTCCTAGTAGTCGCCCCAAGACTATGGAACACACTCCCGCAAACCATAAGATCTTGCTCAAACTTAATGTCCTTTAGGAAGAAATTGAAGACCTGGTTATTTAACCTCTAAAAACTTATAAGATCACTGGGAGAGTAATAACAGTACAGCGCCGAGACGCCTGCGGGCATTTGTTCGCGCTTAATAAATGATAAAAATAAATAAATAAATAAATACATGCCATGCAATAGATAACATGCTCTCTTTCCCCCCCCAACTTAATTGGATGGATTAATCCACATGTACTGTTTATATATTTGAAAGTGTGGACGGCAGTCTTTACCTAGACCCCGAAAATTGTGGCAGGGCTCTGAACTGTGCTTGCCATAAGTTATCAGTCTGTCCCGTTTTACTGCATTTGCATTGTATTCTTGGAAGTTGTTCATAGTGAATACAGCACACCCGGTGTTAGATTGCTTTACATGTCTCAGGTTTATAAAGTGAATTAGCAAATAGAAATGGTCTGTTATGCCTCATGCAAATGTTTCATGTTAAAGTCTGACCCTGAAGTGCAAAAAGATATCTGTAGCCTGATATAAATTGGCATTAGTTAATTATCAAATAGAGTCATAAATACTTTGAGTTGGGTGGGACTGCAGTTTCGATGTCCATAGCCTACCCTAAATGAAGATCTCCTTTAACGCATATTTCCCATACAGGAGCTTTTATTTTCCCGGTCGTTCTCATTTTTCAGCTTGTGAAATTTATATAACACTAAAGTCATTGAGCATCATTTTGAAGCAGTTAGAAACGGATAGCAATTCCATGTCATATGTTAAATCCTACCATGACATAGTAAAATAATGTTGATGTTGCACCTTGCAAAATATAGACACCACCTTAGGATATCTGTCAAGATCATCATTTGCCTTTTATCTTATAAAATAAACATTTCATGTCTATCAGAGTTACACTTCTTGGAACAATAATTCTAAAATGTACACATAGTTACCTATTTTGTCTGGCAGAAATAATATGAATTCATAACTTATGTAGGTCTTAGTGGTCATAGTAATGTTAATTGTGTTCTGCCTACTATGTTTAATTCTATCCTAACAAATAATTACATCATTTATTTAAATAAGTGTGAAGAAATAATTGGTGCAGAACTGCATCAGTGGTAAAGAGGAGGCAGACCTCTCTTGGTTACTCAGAATCCTTTATTTACTCAAAAGTCACTCTGATCTTTGGTTGCTTCCGCGTTTCTGTAAAGGGATTGGTTCTGGTCGGCTTTTCCGATTCAGGGGATCTGCACACTGTTCTTTCTGAAAGTATGTTTCCTAGCCCTGTTTTGGCACTGTGTATGAGCTCCTACCCTCTTTTCCTATTTCCCTTTTCGGTTCTGAGGCTTGTAAGGTGGTAAGCCTCTACAGGTTTCCACTAGGCTCTCCTCTGTCTGTTAAATGCAGCATTGTCTCTTTCTGTCCAGCACTACAGATTGTTGTCAACCATATGCGGCCTCGCAAGCCTCCTGGGTCTTCGGATGCTGGTGCCAATGCTGGAGCTGCAATCCTCCAGCAAGCTCAGAACTGTGTTAGTCTCTTCTGTCCTCTGTAGTTTGCGTTGCTGCTGCATTGTCGGCTGCTGGTCCATGATGGGAAGGCATAACACTTGGCTATGGCCTTTAGAAACATGGACCAGAATTTACAATGATCGTCCAGTTTGGAGGATATAAGTTTGAATTACCTAGGAATTAAGCTTTTTTTATTTTACTGAAACTACTTGAAGAAAGAGGAATGTGCTTTATCACCGGAAATTACTCTTACAAATCGTAAAATAATTTACTTGACAGATTAATAACAGCATTGAAAATAAGGACTACATTTTTTTTTAAATCACTTCTGATTTTACAGGGCATCATATTAAATGTTAGCATTGCTATTTTTTATTAATTCTGACAGTAGGGTTGACACATGGAAAAATGTTTTTTGTTATAATGACTTGATTAGTGGTCTGTGGTTACAACATTGAAATATCCTCTAATGTGCTTTGTACTGCATCATCAGAATCTGGTCACTACATATGTTGAGTCATGAATGCATCACAGTACATTTTCGCCTAATGTTGGCGTCTCTTAAGAGCATCTCTTTAGGCAGCCTGTTTCAGTGATCTAGGGCATTGTTTGACATAATCAGAAAATATAGCTTGGCCTTTCACATGATTTATTTTCAGTATGCTTCTGCTTTAGCAACAGATGCTACAAATATGCTTCACTCGCACAACAGAGGAGGGAACCAAAGGTCTGTGCAAGTTTGCTTTGGAGACAGGCGACATTCTCTAAAGCAAAGGAAATACTATCACTTCATTACCATTCTCTCAAAAAGATTTGGTTAAAGTTCTACCTTTGTTCCACTTTCCCATCTACTTGTAAGACCGTAGACCCTGCTGTACTGCAGTGTTTTTTTCCAAGAATGTAGGTCAAATGATACTTTTGTATATGTTTTTATCCATGATTGACTTTCTTTGTTTCCCGCTGGACGATATTAAAAAATAAAACTGGTTTCCTATAAGGATTGTTTTCCAGTGATTGAATTTCTAAGAAACTTGAATAAATGCAGTATTCAAGGAGGCCTTTTGTCCACTTATAAACTCAAGCCTGTCTCTGTAAACCTTGGTCCATGACAGAAGGAAACTCTACCTAGCAGGAATTTAGTGTTCATTAAAATATCACTTTAAACTGATTATCTACAAAGTTTTTGCTTTCTAAAAAAGATAACCCTTTAGTTTATCTCTTTCATAGGTCTACTCTAGCTGAGAGGGATACAACACTGAGAACACAATCTGGGACACTAAATACCCCCATTTGTCAAAACATAAACTGTATTTTGCCTATAAAAAGATTTTTCGTTAGGTTGAATGTTTTCTGTGGAAACTATAAACAAAAGTTTCCCTTCTGTTCCTTATATGGATTCAGTGAAAAGGTGAAGTGCATTGCGTTTGTATCCATGCTTCATGGCTAGTGCTAAGTCTTTGTGGTTTTATTGGAAGTGTATGACCCTTTCCACGTACAAAATCTTGCCTATTTATAAGAATCCCGCTGACAAATTGAAAAAAGACATTTGTGTTATCCGTCCCTTGAAACCAGACACATGGTAGTGTGTGCTTTGAGTGTAGTAATTATTATTAATATTAGTTTAGTAATCAATCAGTCAAAATTCTTTATTCGACTCGAAAGAGCCAGAAAGGTTTTCATATATCATACACATTTTCATGAGATTAAAACAGACATTAAAACAATAATAATACAACTTCATAGAAGGCTTTTAAAAACACTGACTAATATTTTCTAGGAATCTTAAACATGGTAAAAATATAATTTAAAACTCTATAATGTCTGTAGTCCCCAAAGAGAGCAAATAAACCATTGCCAAATCACGAGCTCTAATCCCCAAAGCTAGTAATAATGGACATATAAACTGCCTACTTTGGGGAGTGGAAAATATATGAAAACAAAATAAAGTGCTTAGTGCTTTGGAATGTGAGACTGTCGCAAGGACAAACAGGGAGTAAGGAAAACCATGTGTCCCAGGTTGGAAAAGCAGGCAGAATGTGTACAGTTTTTAATTGGAACCTGGTCAACAGAAATCTTTGCCTCTCACTCAGGTTTATTTGCAAATAGAGGGCGGACTGTGTTTGGGGCTGTCGAAGAAGCTCCGATTGTTCAGCAATATTGCACACTGCACTTGGCCGCTCAGAGCATTTATAAAAAAAGTATTTTAATTGGGGCCGATGAGACATTTTTCAAAGTATCAGGGTTTGTATAATATTCCTGGCATGCCCATCCTTGCAAAACTCCTTTTGATGAATCTCAACCAGGGTATATCTAAACATTTGTCCAGATTCATACAGTCTGTTAATGTTGTTCTACAGAAATGTGCCTCGGGTTATTCCAGATTCTTACCCAGAGCAATAGTGGCTGCAGTTTTATATAATCTTTTGAAAAGCTCAATACAACTTGCTCATGACAAAAAGAGACAGAGGTAGTCTGGAGCACTGCTAGCAGTCTCCTTATAAACTTAGATTTGAGGCATGTGAGCTTTAGATCACATGATTTGCATAGCCTACCATCTAGTGGGTCCGGATGTTTGCACTTTGTTTTCTTCAAAGAAGTCTTTCCAGTCACGAGGCCGGTGACTCCTCCCTTCGGTGATAGTGCGCATAGGCATCGACTCCATTGTTAGATTGTTTTTTTCTGCTATCGGGTTCGGATGCGAATTGCGGCGCTCCGGTTCGACACTGTTCCCGGGTTCCCCTCGACGCGCAATCCACTACCCTCAACGGTATTGTTTCTCGATCGTGCTTTCCATCTTCGCGTATTGTTTCGAATCAAAGTTGGATCGGAGGTTTTGTGGAGGGCCGTTAGGACTCCATTTAAATTCTATCCCGGGTGTCGGGCTAAATTTCCGTGCACTGACTTGCACCAAGTGTGCAATCTCTGTTTATCCCCGGAACACAACGAACAAGACTGTGACGCATGCCGATCGTCTAGATCAAAGAAGACGCTCCATGACCGTCAGGCTTGACATCACAAAATGCATCAGCAAAGCGGCTCCGCACCGGATATCCTCGGAGAAGGCTCCGACTGTGAAGAATCCCACGCGCAAGAAGCCGAAGTAGAGGAAGAACACATGTCCGTGTCCGAAGCCGACTCTGTCACGGAAGACCAGGTAACACCGGGTAAATGTGTCGCGAGTACTCCTCCTTCCTTCCCCTACCACTTATTGAAGAAAAATGCTCCAGTCCCTCCTCTGCCCTCGGGCCAAGGTCGGCACCGAGAAATAGTTTTGAATGCCCCACCCTCTGACTCGGCACGAAACCTAAATTAAAGCCTTCCGGCTCGGGATCGAGTCGGTCCCATACCGATGTTGAACCGAAACCTTCGGCATTGAAATCTAATTACTTCGTTGTGGCCCTTCCTTCGCTACCTAAGTGTTAATCTTCGGAGCTGAAACATTCAACGCCGAAAAATACGGCGTCTACAGGGAAAACCATCCCACTCCTGTCGGGGGACGTCTCGCCCCATTTCTACCCGTCTGGAATACAATCACCTCAGGCATATGGGTTCTACAAATTATCCAATATGGTTATTGCCTGGAACTGACAGACACTCCCCCAAACATTCCTCCAATATCACACACTATGTCTCAAGAACATCTGAACCTTCTCAAACAAGAAGTTCTCTCTCTCTATTGAAACAAGCATTTGCAATGCAATAGGTCTCGCATTTATAAGAGTTTGAGCTATTGGCATTGTAAAATTACAATGTCTTTTATTTATGTTTAGGTTTTAAAACAAATAAAAGGCATTGTCATTTACAATGTCAGTAGCATAAACTCGCATAAAAGCAGTGTGTGGCGTGCAGCAGTGTGTGGCGTGCAGCAGTGTGTGGCGTGCAGCAGTGTGTGGCGTGCAGCAGTGTGTGGCGTGCAGCAGTGTGTGGCGTGCAGCAGTGTGTGGCGTGCAGCAGTGTGTGGCGTGCAGCAGTGTGTGGCGTGCAGCAGTGTGAGGCGTGCAGCAGTGTGAGGCGTGCAGCAGTGTGCGGTGTGCAGCAGTGTGCTGCGTACAGCACAGTTATGATGTTATGCAGCTTGTGTAGCAGATATGCGGGGGGAGGGTTGCTTGCCCATCCCATTTCGAGTTGACCAGAGCCCCAACTACAACATACTGAAGGCTCTTGAGATTAAAGGTAGTGGACATGCCCAGTTCCGTTTTCATTGGCAACATAGAAAGTCCAGTTCAGTTCTCAGAACAGCAAGAAACTGCCTTGGGGTGTTACGCTTAAATCACCTTGGATGAGGACTCTGTCATTTGGAGAGAACCAACCACAGCAGACCTCTCTTGAGGCTCCCATGCTACGACTCACTACCGTCTACATATATATCCTCATACTACTTTACGTATCTTATGCGATTTTGTAAGCTTGGTGTTTTCCTCAAATTTATGGATTTGCTGCATTTGCCACCTTATCCATCATCTGCTTCATAATTTGCAAATTTTAACTAAAGAAAATCTGTTTCTACCTCAAGTGGATCAAGAGTTATTAAAAACTCGGCAACGCATGGTGCCACGGAGTGGAAGGCCCAAGACAGAGGTTGACTGGTTACCTTTGTGTTGCTCATTGTTGCTTTTGTGTGTTAAACTGGTAATGAGATGAAAACTTTGCTCAGATTGTGTTAACGGCTATTAAAAGACACAATAATCAAGTAAAATGTACCACATTACACCACATAATTTCTTTTTCCTTGCCACATAATTTATTCAACCCTGACACATAATTTGGTAATCCTTCGCCAGTGTCCATGCATATGTGCCTTAAATCATAACGGTCTGTTGACTAAAAAGACAGGACTGACTGAAGGTCTGTCTGATGCGACTGGACCCTGAGAGCACCGGGCACCCCTCAATGCGGCACAGTCCCATATGTTATCAAGTTTGAAGTAAATTGCCCGGCATGATGCTGATTTACTGTTTATAAGCACTTTCTATGCATAACTGAAAGCAGCAGGCTTGCTGCCTGCCCTCGGGCCTTTAGAAGCAAATCAGCCGGGATTCGGCATAGCTTTGGGTCTGCACGTACAAGCTGGAGGCCCTGCCCTGCTATGTTGTGTGTAGAAAGCAAATCAGCTCTTGGGACTCGGAGCATGCATTTCCTGCCACTCTTTATGCAGAGCTCGTAGCTCCTCTGCAACGTGCTCTTGACTCATGCTCGGGGAGGCCGCCGTATTTTTATTTTGCCCCCAGCAATAGAAACATCCGCGAGGACTCGCTTTGCATTTTAAAGGGAAGCAGTTTTAAAGTTTAAACTCAAGGCACCTCGTGCATGCGGAGAGGACAGCAGAGGGGAACGTCAGGCAGTTCGGACTACAGTGCCACAGAGGTGAGCATATGCATTCAAAGGTGGGCCCTGCGGTTCATTGTCTATGCTCTGTCCTGCTTACACTCCTGCGCACGCCGGATCATGCCTTCAATGATGATATAAAATATTCTGCCCTTCTGACCCGATATTGAAAGGTTCTCTTGGCTTGGGAGTCGCAGGCAATATAAAAAACAGTGATAAACTGATCTCGAACCTAACACGAGAATATCACAAATACCAATCTTTAAGAAATGAAGAACAGGAAAGAAAAAAAACAAGCGGCCCTACGGCCGCGAAAGTGATCGCGATTGCGATCAAACATCAAAGCGGCCGTGCGGAAAGTGAAAGTAATCGAGCAGAGCATCAAAGGGCTGGGTTAGAAGGGAGGGGGGAATGCAAGGAGCAGCTGTGCACGCCATCGTGCACTCAAGCCCTAGGCCAGCAAACCATGTGGGTAGCACTTTTCAAAGCCCACTTACAAAATGTCTCAAAGAGACAGCTTTCGCTGTCTCAGCGAGACCTAAAAAGGAGCTATAGAGCCAGTCCCATTACAATATCAAGGGACCAGAGTATACTCCCTGTACTTCCTAATTCCCCAAAAAGACGTCCCTCTAAGGCCTATACTAGACCTTCGAGATCTAAATCTATACATCTAATCAGATCACTTTCACTTGGTAACACTCCAGCAAGTGCTCCCACTCCTTCGGCAAGGTGACTTTCTGTCAACCTTAGATTTAAAGGATGCCTACTTCCATATTGCAATCCACCCCGCTCATCGCAAATTCCTCAGGTTTGTGGTAGCGGGACAACACTACCAATTCAAAGTACTCCCATTCAGCGTCACTACTGCTCCCAGGCTCCTCACCAAATGCCTGGCAGTAGTCGCAGCTCATCTACAAAGACAACACATTCACGTCTTCCCATACTTGGACGACTGGCTCATCAAAGCCAGTTCATAAGTAAAGTGTCTACGACACACTTCCAAAACAGTACAACTGCTACACGATCTTGGGTTCACAGTAAATCTGACCAACTTCCATCTCCAACCCTCCAACACACAGACGTACGTAGCCACTCTAGATACACAAAAAGCTCTGGCCTGTCCCAATCCAGCCAGAATTCGCAACATTCAAGTTCAAATTTTTCAGTTCCTGCCCAGACATTCATTACCAGCTCGGTTATTCATGCAGTTACTGGGAATGACGGCATCTTAATAGTCCCCTATGCAAGGCTTCAAATGCGCCCCCTTCAGGAATGCTTAGCATGTCAGTGGAATCAGTCTCCGGGTCAGTTATCAGATCTAGTATTGGTGGACGGCCGCACTCATCGCTCTCTACAGTGGTGGAATCCACAAAACCTTTCCAAGGGCCGGCCCTTCATCGATCCTGTTCCACAGACCGTGCTAACAGCAAGTTGCATCGCTCGTTGGTTGGGGAGCTCATCTCCAAGCACACACCATTCAGGGTATGTGGAGTCAGCAGCAAAAGCTGCTTCACTTAAATCATCTAGAGCTGCTAGCAGTATTTCGAGCGCTCAAAGCCTTTCAAGTTCACCTACTAGGTAAAGCAATCCTGGTACGTAAAGACAACATGACAGCCATGTATTACATACAAAAACAAGGGACACACACACTCTCCCAACTGTCACAACTTGCACAGGCCATCTGGAGGTGGGCCATGCCTCACAAATTCTATCTCCAGGCAGAACATCTTCCGGAAGCAGACAACCAAATCTCAGACCTGCTCAGCAGGCAAAGGCAACAGATTCACGAGTGGGAACTCCACCCTCAGGTTCTCCTCTCTTTCTTTCAAATGTGGGGCTTCCCAGACATAGACTTGTTCGCCACACACCAAAACGCAAAATGCCCAAGCTTCGCCTCCAGGTATCCACACCCATTCTCCAAAGGCAATGCACTATGGAGGAACTGGTCAGGGATATTTGCCTATGCTTTTCTGCCTCTCCCACTCATTCCACTAGTGGTTCAGAAGCTCAAGCAGGCGTCCCTGACACTAATCCTAGTTGCTCCCACTTGGGCTTGTCAACCGTGGTTCACCACCCTGTTGGAGCCCTCAGTAGTCCCTCACCAAAAACTCTGTCTTACACCCAATCTCCTCAAACAGAGCCGTGGAGAGATAAGACGCCCAGATCCCGGTCATCTCAACCTTGCGATCTGGCACCTGAAGTCATAGAGTTTGTCTACCTTAATATTCTGCCATACTGCATGAACATTACCAAAGAGGCTAGACGTCCTACTACAAGGGCTTGTTATGCAGCAAAGTGGAAACAGTTTGTTATTTATTGTAATAACAACCAAATCAACCCGCTTGATGCTTCTGCTCAGAACATCATCTGCTATTTACGGCATTTACAGCGTTCAAACTTAGCGTTCACATCCATGTGCTTACATCTTGCGGCCATAGCCGCATATCTTCAAAATAGACAACATCTGTCTCTCTTCAATGTGCCTGTCATTAAAGCATTTATGAAACGACTCAAAAGAGTCCACATGCCCCAGTTTTGTAGTCTCAATATTGTTCTCACCAGATTTATGGGTCCACCTTTTGAGCCATTGCACAAATGTGAGCTGCAATTTCTCACTTGGAAAGTTGCTTTTCTCATAGCCATTACATCACTGAGAAAAGTGGGTGAGCTCCAGGCACTAACCATAGAGGAACCATTTTTACGGGTACCCCAAAACAAAGTGGTTCTTCGGACTAATCCTAAATGTCTACCCAAAGTCATTTCTGCCATCCATATCAACCAATCTGTTGAGTTGATTGTGTTCCTCCCTCAACCAGATTCTCTGGCAGAACGTGCGCTATACACCTTAGACGTTAAAAGAGCATTACTCGATTACATAGAAAGGACAAAACCTTTCTGTAAGACACAACAACTCTTTGTAGCTTTTGCCCCACCTCATAAAGGCAATCCCATCTCAAAATCAGGTTTTGTACTGTGGATAGTCAAATGCATTCAGACATGCTATGCAAAAGCAAAACGAACATTAGCAATTCCCCCTAGAGCGCGCTCCACTCGTAAAATAGGGGCTTCTATGGCTTTCTTAGGAAACATCCCCATAGATGAGATCTGCAAATCTGCAACATGGTCTACACCTCACACATTCACAAAGCACTATTGTGTAGATGTGTTAGCAAGACAGCAAGCTGGTGTGGGCCAGGCAGTTCTACGTACACTCTTTCAAACCTCTGCAACAGCTACAGGTTAGCCACCGCTTTGGGATATTACTGCTTTATAGTCTATGCAAAGCATGTGATCTACAGCTCACATCCCTTGAACGGAAAATGCTACTTACCCAGTTTGCATCTGTTCTTGGCATGTAGAGCTGTAGATTCACATACGCCCACCCACCTCCCCGGGTACCTATACCTGTTGCAGTGATATCTTACTTAGATACATACACATGGCCATCTCTATTCTGCTACTCTTACTGACTCCATTATCACCCTCTGCGGGAAAACAATCTAACAATGGAGTCGATGCCCATGAGCACCATCACCAAAGGGAAGGGTCACCGGCTTCGTGACTGGAAAGACTTCTTCGAAGAAAAACGAAGTGCAAACATCCGGACCCAACACATGATGGCCGGCTATGCAAAGCATGTGAATATACAGCTCTACATGCCAAGAACAGATGCATACTGGGTAAGTAGCATTTTCCTTTCTTCTACTTGAAGCAAATTACAGTTTACATATCCCCAGACACTTGGCCCAAAAGTTATTACAGAGAGACTTTTGGAATTGCATGGCTCTGACATTTAATAACAACTTCCAGTTAAAATCTACATCATACGGGACTCCCAGATAGGTAAAATGGCGAAAGTTCCTTATTTCTTCGCCTCTGAGTAAGAATTTCCTTGTCTTAGCACTTTTTTGGCCATATTTCATCATGTATGATTTGGAGCGATTGGTCTTGAAGTACTAGATTGTTCATAAAAACATTAAAAGAATCAAGCAAAATTTGTAGGCGATTAGCTGTCCTCGCTATGAGGACAGCGTTGTCTGCATATAGTAACACAGGAATTCAGCATGAATTAGCCCTCTGGGAGTCCTTCCCCACACTGCATAAATGTTCTCTTAGCTCGTTAATATATAAAGCACTACAAAAGGACACCACAACAGTTTAGAAAAATATCCAATATTTTTATATACTTAAGACAAGACCAACAAGCATTGAAAATGCAATAGGTCTCGCCTTTGATTAAGTTAAAGCCATTTGCTTTGCTAATGGTATTGTATAGCAAAGCAAATGGTTTTAACTTAATGAAAGGCGAGACCTATTGCAATTTTAATGCTTGCTTGCCATCCAAGCCGTCACCACTCTATGAAAATATATCTCATGTCAAACACCCTAATTGTCCCTTGGAAACCATCTCTCGCTTCTACTACAGCCAAAGAAAAACATCTAAACAGTTTGCGTCATCTGTGGACCGAAAGTGAACCCTGGGATAAATACGCCAGTCGCGTGCATTTTCAAACAGAAATTTAACAAGACCGTGACAGAAGAATATTAAACTAGGAGTGAACAAATATCATGTTGGAGACCATCCAGGCTATGACAGAAAACTGCAGCATCAAGGCCGTCTTTATCTGACGTCAAATTAAGTATTTGTATGATATGTGTTCAAAATAAGAAACAATGTAAGATGATTTTGAACAAGTATTTAGCAAAGAGCATGCAGTGTGTTGGGCCATTTTGGGAAACTTAACAAAATATTTTAAATGTGAAGGCACTTTTTATCTCTTACCAATTTCGACGCCTTCTCAGGGGTAGTAAGCGCTATATAAATGCAATTACAAATGCAATATAAAAATCAAGCAGTTGAACTACTAGAAGGAACTTTTTTCGGAAACGCACTGATTATGGGGGTTACATTTTAAATTGCGGGTGAAGTGTGCTGCAACGTACCCTGTCGTGCATCCAGGATAACCATTTAAAGCCAACAGTTAAAAAAACATTCCCCGCCGTTATTGCCCGATCCGTCTCCGGCCCCGTCCCCTTAGCCGGTTTATCGCCCCGGTACCGGGCACTGAGTCCACCTAGTCCCTGTCCTGACCTTTTCCCCCCCTTGATACTCCTATGGATTGGTAGGGTCCCCCTTCTAGGGGAGCACATGTTGCTGTTTCCGATTGTGGGTTGCCTTGTGGATTTGTTTCCTGTTGTTATTTATATCAAAAAGAAACCGTTATGTGGGGTCCGGATGGTGTGGCTATCAACGCTGCTAACTCCTGTGCATTTCCCTTTGCCGCAGCATGCGCGCTATTGTTTGTACCATATGCTCCTTCTGTTTGCTAGCGGCCGGCCTGAAGGTTGTAGGCCCATCTTTGTATATTTTTTGAATTTTGTAATAAACGGTTTCAAAAAACAAAAACAAAAAAAAACATTCCCAAAAGTGATATCGATGGCCGAACGAATCGGAAACGAAGTGTCCTTTGAAAATAGCTAACATTTACTGCCCTGTCTCACCAATGTGTCGAAAGACATGAACGAGCCCGGGAGTCTCAGACCCTGCTCCATTGTGATGTGTGTCCCTCAGCAGGAGGGACTGGACTTAACCTGAAAGCATACATCGAGTTCACAGGAAACTTTGCCTGACAAAGGGTAGCAAACACCAGTGATCAGTGGGGCATTTACGCATGTGTAATGCGCATCAATGCCAATAAATTAAGCATTTTTGCTGAGCAGCCTTAAAAACGTTATCAGTTAAAAAAATCCGATATGTTAATAGCTCTTAAAATTGTGTCTTCACATGGGGGGAAAAGCACGGTTCTGAAAGCAGGCACCGTAATGGACAACATCTGCAACCACGTCTTCCTTGTGGGCTTGAGAAGATCAGATCTTCCATTCCAGGCTTTGAAGTGAAGGAAACTGTAAGAAGGGAGAGGCAGGGTGAAGCCTGCAATGTGTGCAAGCCAGGAATCCTGCCCGAGAAAGGATTCAGAGAAAACATCAGTTAGCCCCAAAAGTATGTGATGCGCTCAGGCACTGTAGAGTTATCTGCGAGGATCACGATTTCACCCATCATTTTTTAATGCATGTTAAAACGAATCTACCTCCATTGCTGCCATTTCCGATTTAATTACCATCCCAGTCCTGTGTCGATGCAATACAAATATAACTGCAGCAAAAACATGCATGAGAGATGGCAGCTTTCTACAGGTCTGGAATCTGTACAACAGTATAAGCATGGCACGCCCCAGACACTGCAGTGCCCACTTTGCTATCCACCAACAACAGCAACAAGTGAGGGACAGTGGGCAACAGAAAGAAATGCTACACATCCTAGTGTTAACGTTCTCGCGGCAGAAAGAGGTTTGTGCATTAAAAAAAAAAGGAAATGTATTGTTTTTAACAGTGGTACTTGGCCAAATAAATGCGATATATGAAAGCAAGGGCGAGAACTAAAAGCAAATGAGCATTTAATTCTGAAGATTGACAAAAAGCAAATCAGCATTTAATTCTGAAGATTGACAAAAAGCAAATGAGCATTTAATTCTGGAGATTGACACTACATCGCGCTTTCTCCTCAAAGTAAGTGCCGAGAGTGTCCCGCCGCCAGTGAAGACTAACGAATGTCCTCTACCCTTTCCCAGCTTGTCATTCTGTGGAAGTGTCACTCACCTCGGGTGAACAGGTAGTTACGTGAAACAGCCTGCATATCTGTTGTGCTCTTGATGTTGGCCTCTCCTGTCTGTAGCAGAAGTTTCACCAGGACGCGTTGAGTTTTGCGTGTGAATACTGGATGACAATGACGTCGTTCCTTCACTGCCATGCTGCTACAAGGCCCTCGCCGATTGAAGCACATTAACTTTCTTTTCCAATTGTTCGATGTGTACTTAAAGAGAGCATTTGAAAAAATATCACGCTAGTCACTGAAACTCAGGACAAATCATCAAGGCTTTCTTTACCAGTGTACCATATGGGGAACCGTCGGAACAAACACCGAGTCAATAATAATACCTTCTAGCAACGTTTATCTGCGACCTGACCCAGGTCCCTTACCGTGGGGTCATAGGGTTTCCAAAGTGCCTGCGAGCGGGGGTGCTTTTTAGGTCTCGCCTGAGCCAGCGCTTTAGCGCTGCTCTTGCAAGAGCTTTTGTAAAAGGGGGATTTGGAAGTGCAAACCAGTGCTTTCAGGCCGCCAACTACAGTGCATGTGCGCCGGGCGCGCGCACCATTTGGCAGCCTGCGTGATCATTTCGCGGCTGCTTTGATGTTCTCAGTGAGCCGCGCTGCCACTGAGAACATCAAAGCGGCCGCGAAAGTGCACACCATTTGCCACCCTCTCCCTTATCCCACTTCCTGCTTGTTCTCACTTGCCTTCCACCGATTGTCCTTTCCACAATGGGCCCTCTCGAGGTATGTTTTATTCCATATGGGAGGATTTTTTATTTTTTGCCACACTTGCATTGACGGGCCCTCTTGAGGTATGTTTTATTCCATATGGGAGAATTTTTTATTTTGTGCCACACTCACATTTCTCGGCAAATGCGTAAAGCATTCATCACCTCCCTCCTACAATGCACCCTAGAACATACTGAATTAAGATCGATTACATGTACATGTTGCTATTATACTGAAGACGAAAGTCAATTAGAACGCTCCTCCCCCTCGACAGATCGCGTCTTGCGGCCCCGCGTCTTGTTGATTTTTCTCACTTCCCTTCCACCGATTGTCCTTTCCACAATGGGCCCTCTCGAGATATGTTTTTTTTTTTTTTTTGTTTTTTTTTTTGGTTTGAAACCGTTTATTGCAATCTCAAATATATACAGGTATGGGCCTACAACCTTCCGGCCGGCCGCTAGAGTGACAGGAGCATGTGACATACATACAAAAAGGCTCTTGGCGTTGCAGAGAGGTAAATCAGGAGGTATCAATGACATGGGCCACATGACTCCGAACCCACAATACGGTTTCATTTTATAAAAACACAACAACACAAAAAACCACACCCGCAAGGCAACCCGCAATCCGAAGTAACAGTACGTGCTCCTTAAGTGGGGGACCCCAACCATCCACAAGAATCTAAAGAGGGGAATGGGAACAGATCAGGGACTGGGGAACCCTGTGCCCGGGGCCGGGGGAGGGGGTCAACTAGGGGGACGGAGCTGGTGAGGCAGCCGGCAGTAGTGGTGGCTCACAAATACCCCCGCGGTATGCGTTCCAGGGGCCCCAAACTTTCACCCACGCCCCAGGCTTACCTCTCGCCACATACACCACCTTTTCTCGGAACATGCACCAATCCATGTGTTCTTTCCAGGCCGACACCGCCGGAAGCCTCAGGGATCCCCACAGCTGCGCGATGTCACGCTTATCGAGATATGTTTTATTCCATATGGGAGGATTTTTTATTTTGTGCCACACTCTCATTTCTCGGCAAATGCGTAATGCATTCATCACCTCCCTCCTACAATGCACCCTACAACATACAGAAGTAAGATCGATTACATGTACATGTTGCTTTTATACTGAAGACGAAAGTCAATTAGGTAAACCTTTAAACTGAATAGGAATCGGTACCCTCTTTTGTGACTCTGTGATATGGGTCCCAAGAGACAGATTAGTTTCTGCTGTGCCCTATCATTCAAAGTATCAATATTATTATTCTATGAGAGGCACCATTATTGTTAAATGAAACATACATTTGAGGCGTTTGTATGACGTGCACATTGAGCAGTTTCCATTGTGTCAGATGAGGTAAATGAGACACAGAGATTAAAATGATGTGCCCAAGACCACACAATGCGGTGAAGTAGCAGAGGCAAGGATTTCAGCCCTGATTTCCTTGTCTGCAATGTAAACGCTGAATCTGATCTTCTGATTTACATTTACACATATTTGTACACTGCTTTTAACATTCTAGAGTTTCTAGAACTAAAATAGTACTCTGTTGGAAAACGATAGAAGCTTTCATATATCCCCTGAAGCTGATTGCACCAAGGTACGCTGTGCTGTTGCAAAATAATCATTTTGAAACTAGCTTACTTTGAAATTCCTTTTTTGTGCTGGGCTCGTTACATTGCAGCGGGCACACAAGAAACAAGGAGCTTTGGGTCACAGCCCAGCCAGGGGAGCTACTCACATGTCAAAGCTGCTGAGGGCAACGGCGGTCCTCAGCAGGTGCCCCCCTATCCAGTGTCCTGTGCCTAGAGGGGCCCCTGCCTTCACCCCATCATCACATTACTCTGCCCTTGTTACCCATTTATAATCCCAATTCACTCCATGGAATCTGTTTTTTTTTGTGTGGAGTTTTATGTAGCGCTAACTAGACCCGGAGGTATCAGAGCGCTTTACATGAGCACCAGTTACCTTACATACGCATTCATTATGTTAGGCACGGGGAGATTAAGAGATTTGCCCAGAATCACAAAATGTTGAGCGTACCTGCCGAGACTGCCCTACCCCTTAGGCCACATTCTCTCCCCCTGTCTGCTGCGCCCTTTGGGTTGCCGCCTAATAACCTTCAAATCATTTATTTCAGGTGTGCAAGTCTAATTAATTAAATTGAAGCAAAATAAGACCACAACACCCACAATGCATTAGACTCTCATACAAAAGTTCAGGATTGGAAACTGTGCATGACCTGGAGGGAGGTGGCCACCCTCTGTGTACCAACTGTACAGAGAGCTCTTTATGTTACATTCTAGTTTGAAGCTTTGAAGAGTGCGTAGGTGTTTCTTGCTCAGTCCAACTAAATGAAAAATGTATACATATTTTGTCAGTACGCTGTCAAATAATATCGACGCATGATAGCGTCGTGACCATCCGCACACGGAGGCATTCTATAAATGTATCAGCAATGTGACAGAATCACAATTACTCGTAAAGATGCCGTTAAAACGGCTTGCCAGTATATATTCTTTACCATTTTTTAATCCGGTCACTTATTTAGTTTTCATTGTTACATAGTTCGACTTAAGACGTTAAGCGAACGGAAGCTTTACAATTTAACTAAACGTTTATGCATATCTGTTCCGTTGTCTCTCATACTCCCTTTGACATTGTGAGCCAATGTGTTTAGTTTCAAATATTTTTCCAAGCAAGCATGAATATGTATTTACTTTGCTGTGGTATCAGGGGAAACGGGTTGTTAATTATTTAAGAATTTAAAGTCACAGTACCACGTGAAACATTTCTGCATGTAATAAACGACTTTCCTCTCAACCTGTGAAGGTTGTGCCTCAGAGCTGGCCCCGGACAGCAGTAGATTTTAATTACTCCTAAGTATTTCCATTTTGTAGCATGATCTGTGCGTCTCAAACATTTTTACATTCCTCTGGCCGCTCATCATGGTAGCTGAAAGGAGCAGGTCTTTCTTTAATGTAGTCATTGCATTATGTAGGACCACAGCTTGTGAGTGGATTGCCTTATGGCTGCAGCAGGGCTAAACAAATCTTCATACCAACCAAGATAATCAAACACTGCTAGCTTTCAATAGTTTTCTAATATTTATGGCAAAAAGCAGTATACTTGCCTATTCTGTTCTTTAAATTTGGGCGTACTGGGTGTATTCCTTGCCTCCAAATGGCATTGGCAAATCCTTTTTAGAGATACACCTGAATATTAGGCAGGTTAAAAAAGGTCCATGTTTGTGAGCTGCAAACATATTTAAAATAAAGAACAGTTACAAGTTGTGTACAAAGCCGTTGAGTCATTTAAAATGTCATGTGATTGGCCTATTCCTAGCGTTCAATGTTATGCTGCCTTGAAAAGGGAAAGCAGAGTTCTCTAGATGTCCTTCCAGCTAACAGGTTTTAACTCGAATAACGTGGTGTACGCCTGAAAAAAATAAACCCTGGAGCTCTGATTATGCTGAAGTGTTTGACCAGCAAACAATTTTTTGTTTCTCTAAAAAAAAAAATCAAGCATTTGCAATGCAATAGGCCTCGCATTTACGCGAGTTTAAGCTATTGGCATTGTAAATGACACTGCCTTTTATTTATGTTTTACAAACGAAAACAAGAATAAAAGTTATTGTCATTTGCAAGGGCAATAGCTAAAACTCGCGTAAATGCGAGACCTATTGCATTGCAAATGCTTGTTTATGTTTCAGTGCAGTGTGTGGTCCCAGCGATAAACAAGAAGCGTGGGCGACATTATGCAATGTTTAAAACAAAAAAGTTTTAGCGGTATGGCGAGTTGAAGAGGGCCGAGGACATGGCTTGGGCGGACGTGTCCCTGGGGCTGCGAAGGAGGTAGCAGCGGGCCGCTCTCGCCAAGGATCACAGCTGCGGAAAGGGAGAGAGAATGGAGGCAAGATGGACTAGACCAAATAAAGAGAAAGCAAGAGGCAGACAGAGAGAACAAGCGTGTGGACGGCGCTGCAAATGAAACAAGACAAGCCCGGCGGAGCATGGCGCGCGCGCTTGGCGGGGGCGGGGGAGCGCATTCCAGGCGGAGGAGCGGACCCTTTGAAGTGCGATGCCAAACGGATTGCATGGCGGCACGATGCGCGTGATTGTGCGCGTGCTCGCCATGCAATCCGCTTTTCGGAGCACTTTTGGGAGCCCCTTACAATAGTCTCGCCTTGCGGTGGCTTATGCGATAGCAAGGCGAGACCTAAAAACGATTAAAAAACAAATCCACAATACAGTACTTAGAAATCTTCGGTTATGAAAATATGCTTGAAAAACAGTTCCGGGTCTATCACGGCATCTTGAGCAAACATATCCAAACAGTTCTGGCTGACCGCGGTGTCGCGGGCCAGCTACGGTGTCGGGAAGACCTGCAAACAGTACCTTTTAGAAATGCAGGGCGTCGGCGACCTCTCGTTGAGCGTCCGAAAGCACGGCGTCCGCAGGCGTCGGTTCTGGAGGGCGGTGCAGGAGTCGTCTGGGCCCTCGAAGTCACACGCGTTGCAGATCGATCTCTTCTCTGTTGGAGTCAGGAGAGCTGGCATCGGCAGGCATCGGGTGCTGCGGTACGAAGGGCAGCGGTGCAGCGTGCGGTGCCCTCAGGTCGCGGTGCAAGCAGCGGCTTGGTGGCGACGTCAGATGGCGTCGGTGAGACCAGGGTCGCGGTGCGAGATGAAGGCGGTGCTCGTCTCGGTGCTGGCTGGTCACGGTGCAAGCAGCGACATCGTCGTGGCTAAAGCGCAGTTGTAGGCTGACGAACTGGAGTCGATGGCGCCGGTGTCGGTAGGGCAAGGCTGCGGTGCGGGATGAGAGCGGTGCGTCGTGTAACTTTACGAGTGGTGCCCTCACACCAAGGTGCAAGCAGCAGCGTTTATTTCGGTGCTGAGCGTAGTCGTCGGGGATACCAAGGCGGCGTCGTGAAGCGAGGCGGCGCGGAGTGCGGTGCCCACAGGTCACGGTGCGAGCAGCAGCTCGGTGGCACCATCAGCAGGTGTCATTGGTGAGACCAGGGTCGCGGTGCGGCATTGTGGCAGTGCTCTCTGTGGTGCCTTCAGGACACCGAGTCGGCAGTGGTGTCGTGGACGTTGTCAGGTTGCTTTTCTTCTGCTGCAGCACAAAACACACAGTCCCCAGTGCTGATGGCAGAAGAGCTTGAAGTCTTTGCTGTTCCTGAGACTTCTCGAACAGGGTCAAGCTCTACCTCAAGCCCTTGGAGAAACTCACAAAGCAGATTGCAGAAAGTCCAGTCCTTTCACCGCCCAAGACAGAAGCAGCCACTGCAGGCCAACACAGCAAAGCACACAGCAAAGTGGTAGTTCCTCCTCACATCTTCTCCAGCTCTTCTTCTTGGCAGTCTTCTTGGTCCAAAAGAGTTCTACAGTTCAGGGGTCTGGGCCCCAATATTTATATCCCCAAATCCTTTGATCTCTTAGGAAGAGAGTGTCTGTGCCCTGCCAGAACCAGTTCTGCCTTCTCAGGTGTGACTTCCTGACAGGAGGTGGAGACGGCAGGGTAAGAGGCAGACCAGGCCCTTTGAGGTGCAAGGAAATCTCCCCCCCTTCCCCAATTGCAGCCCAGGTCTATTCAGCCCTTTCCTGACCCACCTAGACTATCTGGAGCCACTCCTGCTCCCCAGCCTTCTGTCATCCAAAACCAAGACAGGCAATCCACATTCCAGCAGAGGCACACAGGATGACTGAGCAAGCAAAATACCTACTTTCCTAAAGTGGTATTTTCAAACACAATGTAAAAATCACCTTCACAAAAAGATGCATCTTCAGGTTCTGAGTTCAGACATACTAAACTATTTAACAACCTAATTCCCTGGGCCAGTTATTTTTATAAGATGTTATAAACAAACTCCCCATTCTGTCCTATGGGGAACAGGTAGCCTTGCAATAACGAAAAAATAAATTGGCCGTAATTCGCTATCAGGGCATGTCCTATATTTCACATACACTGCACCCGGCCCACAGGGGTACCTTGGGCCTACCTTAGGGGTGGTTGACATGTAAGAAAAGGGAAGGTGAGGAGGGACTGGCAAGTGTATGCACTAGCCAAGTCGACATGGCAGTTACAAACTGCGCGCAACTCCGCAATGGCGGGTCTGAGTTACCTTTTTCAGGGCTACTCACGTGGGTGGCACTATCAGTGCTGCAGGCCCACTAGTAGCCTTTGATTCACAGGCCCTGGCACACTCAGTGCACTTTACTAGGGACTAACAAGTAAATCAAATATACAATCATGGCCACACCAATCCATAACACAATTTAGCAAAGGAGTACTTGCACTTTACCACTGATCAGCAGTGAGAAAAGTGCACAGAAACTCTATGGCAGCAAAAACAGTCAAGACCAGGAGGTCAGAAAGCAAAAACTCGGGGGAAACACACCAAAAGATGCCAAGTATAACAGATACCAATATTTTGCGATTTTCATTGCTGTTTCTGTGCCAGCTTAGTTATAAGCGGTATGTCGTGCTCTGTGGTAGATGTCTCGCCACTCCTTCTGGGAGAGTTGGCGTCCTAGTTCTTACTCCCCTCGTCGTTAGGCTGGGCACTTGTCTTCAGTCTGTGTGGGTCGGAGGAGGACAAATAGTTCTGAGAGAAGACATTTGTCTGAGTGCTTACTTAACAGCCATTTCCCATTGGGATCGGTAGTCTCTGCTCCACCTCGCATTGATGGGTGCAATAGCCAGTGCTTGGAGGTATCGAAACCGTTCATCTACGCTAATAGAATAGTCCTTCTTAAGAGTATCGAAAGGGATGGGGCCCTCCTAATCGAAAAAGTGTCCTGCTGCCCTGCAGGCTGCTCCCTGCCACGCTCAGAAGGATGGCTCGGTTCCAGGCTTGAAAGCGGGGTTTTCCACTACTGAGGTGAAGATAAAACATTTTAAATTGAATTGACTATTTCATTTGCAGAGACATAACGTTTTACAGGTAAAAGTATACAGCACACAAACTAGAATGAGTGGAATTGTGATCACCTAGTGTATTGATTGATTTTAATTGTATTCAAATATGTGTTTCCATTACACTTAATTACATACATTTGCTTCATATGTGCTTTCCCAATTCTGATATAGTCTGAAATATCTGGAGGGTTCATTTACATTTAAATCCTGTTGTGTGCTAGAAAAAAGCTTTTCCTTTCACAACAAGATTGTCACATAAATCCTCTCACTTTGAAATGAGAGAAAGAAAAGTAAACGCCAAGCTCCCTTGGATGAGAGAACATTTGACCTCTGTCTTTGAATGAACAGCAAGTGAGACAAGATAAGAACAGTATTTAAAGGCCTGTTTACAGAAAGTGAGCACTCATGGAAGAATACAATAAATAGGCTATGAGCCATGGGAGGAATGAACTCAAGCTGGACAGCCGAAAACAAATAAAGCCAGCAAAAAGAAAACAAGCAAATATAAGTTATAAAAAACACAAAGCCAAAGGTAAGCAATGGGCGGAATGCATTCAAAGGGAAGCTTTCAGAATGTCTTCAAGATGTCATTAGCAAACCAGACAGCTCTGCTGTCTGGTAGCCTTCGACCTAAAGAAGGTAAAACATAAAAACAAACTAAGGAATGATTGAGCATACGGTTTATTACAAGCCATTAATGGCCTCTACCCCGACTGCTTTTAGAGAAGCTCCCAACATACCAATATTCTCATTCAGTGTTAGAGACGGCTACGGAGGACTAAACCTGTTGTTAAACTAACTTAAGCCTTTAACCACAGAAATAGTCTTTAATGATTGGCCCAGCCCAAGAAGGGCTTTAGCACTGTTAGTGAATTAATGTCACTGAAAGTAGAATGTTCAAAATGAAACATGGAGAAACACAAAGACAAACAGTGGAACATTGAAGCAGGACTGAAGCTATGTCTCACTGATGGAGCCCAAGTAGGCCGAAACTGGTTAGAGGTTACTAGTGTGCCTGTCTGGAACAAACACAGCCTGGCTGCTCGAGATGAACTGTTCCTACTAGGGCATTACCAAGACTGATTGACATATGGCTGTCTACATGTGACTTCATGGGCTAAAAATCAATGGAGTGGAATGCAACCCTGAGTAAATACCATTGGCTGTTCTCTGTTTAAAGAGGTACAGTGAGAGAAAAATAATGGACTGCAATGCAATCCAAGAATTCACCAGAGACTGAGATTTACTGAAGCATTCCTACTATCGCTTTGTTTTGTTTTTTGATGCAAAGTATTGCCTAAGTGCAATGGATATGCCCGATGTGAATTCCTTGCTCATTGTGCCACAGAACTCAAGCTACACCTCAAGTTTGTGTACCATTCCAGTTTACACAAATTCCACATTCTGAGTGTAACTCAGAATCAGGTGAAAATGTCATGCACAATAATTGCAGTGACTGTGCAAATAGAACTTAGGGGATGGACAATTTGCACCCACTATTGCAGCCTGATAGTAATCAGAAAGTGAAAAGTACTTAGCCTTCTTCTCCATTAAAAAATCACTTATTTTGAAAAGCATCCAACCCTTATTGCAGCTTCTTTGTACTGTATTGTTGTATACGTCCAGCTAGAATCACCTGAAAACAGATCTGCTAGGCACATGCTTCAAAAGAATTCAAAGAATCAGTGGAATGAGGATATAAAAACATACTATCTGAAGTTGGCCTCAAAATGTAGCTCCTAAAGTGCAAATTACAATGCCTCTAATCCCATTGAGGGGGCGAGACCTAACACTTTTCAAACACTAATTTATAATCTAAAGGAGTTTCAGCATTAGTGCTGCAGAGACGTACAACACTGTAGTAACAACCTTTGCCTTAAAGCCTCTATAGAATGAGGTTAAAAAATAGACTCTGCGTGCAATGTGAAACCACGTCAGTCTGTTTGCATCCACGACAGTCCCATTTGCCCTCATTTCTATATTTATTAGTCATATGTGTACTTGTACAGACCATTCTCAAACCTAACAATGCAAGGCAGGTATCAGCCCTAAGCGACTTAGGCACTAGTAGACATTGCCGTGTATCATACCATAACAAAGGCAAAGCCGTGCGACTTCAAAGGGTCCCTAGAAATGGAAACTGGGAAGACAGAAAGGAAACTGTAAAACTGATATAAGGATCATGACTTCGTGTCAACACACTAGAGTTTAGCACGCTCAAAGAGGAAGCCTAGGTTGTGTTGAGATGACCGTGGGGAAAACCAAAGGTGTATTTCTCAAACTCAGTTCCCAGGAACACTGACCCTGCAGCGGTGTTTAAATCAAAATCATGTCATATAGTTGCTTGCTCCAAATGTGGTGCCAATTCCTCTTCTAGTGTCCCACAGCACCAAAAAGCCATGTGAAATGCCTGTGATACAAAATAATACTAAAATTTAGCCAAATCGCAGTTTAACACAGTAGGTGGATTTAACAGAAGAATTTTTATTATGACAAAGAAGGATCCCTATGCTCTTTTTCTAACTAAACCCCTCTAATGTACCCACAGTTTGGGTTATTCCTCTACCTGAAAATCTGAAGTTGTTGGTAACTTTACTCTTAAATTTAGATCGAGTTTATTGAGTCAGATGCTAAAACTGGCAGTGGAGAAGAGGGCGACCACCTGTAGTCACACATTCGTCAAGGGTGGTCCGCTGCCCATACAATACATCTCTCACATTTTCAGGTGGAGGAATAACCCAAACTGTGGGTACATTAGAGGGGTTTAGTTAGAAAAAGAGCATAGGGATCCTTCTTGTCCTGATGAAGGCCGGACAAAGAATCTATAACCGCCTGAAACATGTTGACCTCTATGCAGACGGGGGTGGTGAGTACTTAATTAACTCACACCACCATCATCCGTAGGTATTCTTCTGGATACCAAAATCTTTTTAGCTTTGACTAGGGAATCAACGAATAAAATTATTATACTGATATCTCTAAGTCAGTTTTAAATCACCAGTTTCTGCACCTTTATAGGATCCTTTTTTAGGTCTCGGGACCATCCGGTCTGCCGAAGGCAGAACCGGAAGTCGAGAGATTTAATGTTTTGGAGAAGAGGGGCTTGAACCCACCCCTCTTCTCGCCTCTTCTCCATTGGCTGGCCTCTTGAATGCTGGCCAGCCATTGGAGAAGAGGTTTGTCTCTCCGATCAGGCCCCGTCCTTTTCGGATCGGGGGGCGTGTTTTTTGCAGAAAGTCTAATTATCTCCTCCAGCCAATGGCTGTAGGAGATAACAGCAAAACACGCCCCCGAATCCGAAAAGGACGCTGCGTTTCTCCGAGGCATTTCTGCTCTGCCTCGGAGAAAGGCAGTGGTGTGCTTGTTTTAATGTTCGGCTCGTATACGGTCTCACAGCCAAGCCGGACCCCTGGCTCGATCCTTCCTTTCAGTTAGAGCACCTCTAATTAGAATTACTACAGTTACATAATTGATGCCTATCGGCAGACAGGCTTGTACTATTTGGTGGCCAAATTCGTTCGTCCAGAAAGCGGCTCGCGGCGAAGGTGAAAGCAATGGACAGGATTATGAAAGAGCGGCAGGGTTTTACTTTCTTACACCTTATTGATATTATCGAGTTTTCTGAGTGGCCAACACGGCCTCCCAAAAAACAAAACGCAGCAGTCTAGTGTTTCTGATATCCACAGTTACGTTATTCCGGAACGCGAAAGAATAAACTACATTTTCAGGGGCAGCGTCACGTCCTACGCGACACGAGCCGCAACAAACTCCTGCCCGATCGCCGGAAGTGCCTCGCACGGAACCTGGCAGCACTATCTTTGACGTTGTTCCCTGCACCCTAGGATAGCTGTCTCTTTCGGTGCATATTTTGCTTTATTCTGGTTTTGGTGACCCAGGTAAGAAGTGAGTGCGGATCCTCGGGAGGGGGTGGAGGCAAAACGAAACCAGGACATTTTTCACTGATCTTTAGGCGGGAATGCGAGTGCGGATTCCGGGAGAGGTGGTGCGTTACCATGACAACTGGACGCTCCACACACGCAGCAGGCAGTGCATGGCAGGCAGTCTCGGACTAGCAGAGGCATAGGGCACTGGAGAAGGATGGTCGAGTCACCAGCAGAGTTCCAGAGAGACGTCGGGTAAGCACTCGTGGGCACAGCACTCGTAAACCTGAACGTCGTCGGACCCCCAACACTCTCGAGGAAACATGAGTGCATAATGCACTGTGTAAATGCGAATGGGGCGCATGAGATGTACATTATTGGAGGGACGTTAGAGCTCGGCACGCAGTTTTGTATCGAACTGACCAACCTCGAACACTCAAATTTCAATATTTTAAACTTAAAAAGCACGGAACACTCCCATTATTCGGAGGGCTAAATAACATACACAATGTGCAACGATATCACTTCCTCATAGAAAGAGATGTCATCCTTATCATTCCCTTTACTTTAGTGTCAGTGTGTCTATTTTCCTTCGAACATGTTATCAGCACTTGAATGTCCAGCTTTCTGCTACCTTTTGGATTAGGGTGTTGTAAATGCTCTGATACTGTTAAAACTGGCAGCATATTTATTACCCGACGAGGTAGATTACAGCCTCATCGTTATTACCACAATTTACATCATACCTAACATTCCAGAATAAAGAAGTGGCTTAAATAACCACTTTCCACTGTATTTGCCTCAACCGTATTACGAGGTAGACATACGATACCCCCATCTTTAACCCACAAAGGGTAAGTTAGGAACTAACACAAGAGCTAACAGCAGGCATTGTCAGGTTAAGCCGGTGCCTCAGATCGCTACTCAGATGGATGTGCTTATTGCTAAGGTAGCACGTCTGGATTGTCCGAGACACTGGTTATAGAATTTACATCAAAACTGACTGCAGCTCCGTTTCCTCCTTTTCTCATTCACAAAAGATGGGCCACATTTCTTTTGACCACTGACTGCATATAGCTCTCCTGCTTTCACCACTAAACCTTACCTAATTACTTTCGCTAACGCCACTGACTTCCGCCTGTTTCCCTGCTATTACCCGTCTGCAGGTCAGTCTGCCTTCCGTGACTGCGAACCAGCGCTCATTCATACTCAGTCTTTGCCACTAACCTTAGCTGTCGCCCAGCTTGCACCACTGACCACAGTGTCTATTTTGAAATAAGGCACCTTGTATTTGGATTGTACACGAAAATGTTTTATTTTATCCCAGTTTTCCTTTGGACTGCAGTAGTGTCAGATTGAACATGAAAATCTTGTTTTTTTTTTTAACCCTATTTTGCGTTTGGCCCGCACTGGCCGCTGTGTGTTTTTTAATAAGAACTTTAACCGAGGGGTCAGATAAAAGGCGCCTGCCTTACCTGACCGCTGACAGTCAGGAGCCAAGTTCAGCAGCGTTTGTGCTCCTCATCACGGGATCAGAACTATGCAACATCTCACTAACTCACTTTCACTACCTCTCTCTATCTCACTACATCACAACACCACTCTGCTTACATCTCACTATCTCACAACTTCTCTCTCAAAACATCACTACCTCACTCTCTAGCTCACAACCTCACAACTTCACTCTCTCACTCACTACCTCAATCACTCTCTATCTCACTACCTCACTCTTTCTATCTCACTAACTCACTTTCCCTCTCTCTTTCACTACCTCTCTCTCTATCTCACTACATCACAACATCACTCTATGCTTATATATCACTACCTCACAACATCCCTCTCCCTCACTACCTCACTCTTTCACTACCTCACTCTTTCACTACCTCACTGGCGACACCTCTGCTTCTTTTAGGGCTGTTCGCGGTGACATTTTCAAATTCCGGTGAGTGGTCGTATTTTTATATTATGCTGGGGTATGTGATACTGAGGGAGATGTGTATAGCACTGTTTTGCCATTCCTATGATCTCTCGAGGTACCATCACATACTCGTTGGCAGGGCTTTAAGTGGGATGAAAAAACGGGGGGGGGCCTCAAGGGGGCGTGGTCAGTGTAATTAAGGGGGTGGCTTAAAAATACGTAAGCTAAAAATCTGTGTAGCACAGTGTACCGCCCGACTTTTATTTTGCTGTTCCTCTCATTGCGTCCAGATATATGATACAAGCCACATCATACCTACAACAAGTCAGGACTATTGGCTTTGTCAATAGTTGTTAGTTGCATAAGATAAATAAGCAGCAACTATGGCTTGTGTATAATTTTGAAAACGCTTCCACTTACAGCCCAGGTGACACCACGAAAATGTTGCTGCTCCTGAGATTCAAAAACAGAAGGGAAATCCAGAGAGAAAAAGACTCTCTTGAAATGATTTCCCTTCCCCTACAACCCTCACCACGTGCACATCGATGTGCCTGCTGTCACTGCAGTCCGGAAAAAAAAAAGGGCCGCCTATGCCAGGGCACAAAACAGAGCCCGATAGAGACCCGTTCGAGGCCCCCTTAAAACAAGCATTTACAATGCAACAGTCTCGGCATTGTTTAAGTTAGAGCTATTGGCATTGCTCATGACATTATTTTTGTTTGTTTTTGTTTTTAAAACATGTAAAGAAACGGCATTGTTATTTACAATGTCAATAGCTTAATCAGTGTGTGTGTAGGTGGCTCTGTGTGTGGGTGCAAATGCAATAGGTCTCGCATTTGAGAGTGATTAAGCTATTGACATTGTAAATAACAATGCCGTTTCTTTAAATGTTTTTAAAAAACAAAAACATTAACAAAAATAATGTCATGAGCAATGCCAATAGCTCTAACTTTACCAATGCCGAGACCATTGCATTGTAAATGCTTGTTTTTCCTTTGTGTCTTTATCACTGTTATATTGTCTACCCCTCCCTATTGCTCCGTCTCTAGCGTTGGTCTGCGCAGAGGCGATAGTAGCAGCCCTATGATGAAGCATGCCACAACTTGTTGTGGGTGAGGGCAGTTTTAACAAATGAGTTGTGCTCCCCCGTTTGACTGCGTCCATATAAACAAAACTTAGACTACAATTGATTTGCCCTACCTCTTTGTTTGTGTTTTGGTTTGATCTAAACCATCAGAAAAGATTGTATATAAGTGGGTCACTTAAAAATGGCATATATAACTTTTAGGGCGCAATCATTAATTCCACCAGGTTGTCCTTCGTGCACTACTACCCAAATGTTAACACCAATGCACCACTAACCATATATTGTCGCCACATAGTTGGACAGAATCCATCACCAGTGATACCCTTGTGTAACATGTGCAGCCGCAGGTTTGACTAGCCAAATCCACTCCCTACTTAAGCCATATCATGCCCTTTTACGTTATACCCCCATATACTATTAACGAGGGGCTCACACCTACCTAACTTGCAAGCTCACATACACTCTTCTCTCTTTGTATCACACATAGTCAGATGTCCTCGAATCCCAATACGTTTGCACCACTTAGATCCATTGGGGTATGAAGGAGGATATATTCAAAGGGACCAGATCCACAACACTCCTTCAAAATACTAACATTCAAGGAGTCTCAAAGACTTATCTACCATAATATGAGTCCACACGGCATAAACTGACATCATTCACATCCTTGTAGAATGCCACGTTCTAGTTGGAAAGGTGTCTGCTTGTTCTGTTTCCTTGCAATCTACAGTTTAAAGAATACAAATAACAAGATTAAGTGGTAGGATTACAATACTTTCTATAAGTACATAAAAACCTCATTATCTTTACATTCTTTTATTGCTTACTTCTGCATTTGTTTCACAAGGCATTAGTTCTCCCTCTTCCAGTGCCACTATATAATTACCTCCCCACACCCACCAGAGTGAAAGCAGATGTGAGTTGGGATCTTTTTAGGTTATATGATGTCCCAGCTCAAGGGCGCCACCATCTTTATCTAGTTAGTCACCCGCCCGTATTAATAAGTTCTACCACTTGTCATCCCATTCCTTTAAACTGCCCATATTCCTAATCAGCCTGCCTAGATAGCAAGTTATCACAAAACTCAGATACATTTACCACACCCATAGTTTTTTGGGGGAAAATGTTTCCACAAAAATCTCCTAACCTTATTTCTACCATTTTCTAAGGTTATGTGACCATAGCTCTTAAAGGGAATGCCATGATTGGATCTCTTAAATCTCACATCAGACTGCCTTTTCTTATTGCCAGTGAGCATCCAGATACCAGACCATATCATAAAGACCACATCCTGTGATACAAATCTAAATCTCCATATATAACCTAGCTTACAGTCACACAGATAAAATCAGATTTCAGCACAATAATACACAGTATTCAAATATCTAACCATACCCTACGAGGGGATCCCTTGTAAAGTAAATAAAACAATATTGCTTGTCGGGTTTCACACAAAACTTGGGAGAGAAAACAACTGCTATTACAGCAAACCCCTGCCAAATGGATCACTGCAGATACTAAAGCTAACAAACCTAACACATTGGGTCCCCTTCCACATGATTCATTCATTGAGGCCCATTTCATTGGTCTTAAGGGTAAAAATCATCCAAAAGGCATTCCTTTCCTTGTGTCAGATCATCTCTAATTGGCTACAATATTGCTTAACCTTTTCCAAAATCAGCCATTTAAGTTCTGTCTCATTGTGTCCTTCTACTAATGGTGCCTGCAATTTATTTGTCCGTATCGCCAATTTATGCTCTTCAAAACGTATTCTAAGTTCTCTCCCAGTCTCTACTACGTATCCCAAGCCACATGGGCACAAAATGATCTACACAATGTTATGAATCTCGTAGTTTGTTATCTCTCCTAGGTGGATCTTATAACCTTTGTGTTCCCATTTCTCTGTCACAATAGCTGCCACGAAGACATGACAAGTACAACATTGATATTCTCCTCTTATTGAAGTACCACCCTCTATAGATACTTGTATCCATCCCATTTTGTGCTTCATCAGGGTGTGAACCAGCTTGTCTCTTTAATTAGCCTGTCTTTTAAATGCACATAGGGATTTCTCCATCCGCAGAGCTCCTTCATTATTATTTAAGATTCTCCAATTACAATAAGAAATTCTCCTGAACTTATTGTTTATATTTGAGTGGCTGGTAACACACACCCAGCTCTCATCCCTCCCCTTTTCCATTATTGCAAACATGGCTTCCCAATCATAATATTTAGCTCTCTTGAAGGCATTCTTCAGCAGGTGTTTGGGGTAGCCCCTTATTTGAATTAGGAATTTGAATTGAATTTGTAAAACGCAGGAATCTCCCCCGAAGGGGGTATCTCCGCGCTAGAGTAGCGGAAGATGCAGAGCCAAGGTGATCAGTTATTGTACAGTTAAGTCTTTAGGAGTTTCCTATAGTGGATGAGATTAGTGCACTTCCATAGTTGAACGGGTAATGAGTTCCAGTACACTGGAGCAAGATATGCAAAAGCTTTGCGCCCCGCCCAAAGTTTTCTGTAGCGTAGGATAATTAGCAGAGCTTTCTCCCCAGAGCAAATGGATCTGTCAGGTAGATAGTGCTTAAGTTTTTACGCAAAGTTTCTTGGGCCTTTGCCATGTAGTGCCTTGTGGACTAGATTGCAAATTTTACATTTGATTCTCTGACAGATGGAAAGCCAGTGGAGCTGTCACAACAGTGGCCGAGAAGGGGTTCTGGGGGGCATGTTGAGAGCCAGGCGGGCTGCTGTTTTCTGGACCACCTGCAGTCTTTTCAGCAGGGATTTATTTGCGGACATTAGAAGGGCGTTGCAGTAATCAAGACAGCTGATCACTAGGGCTTGAATCGGGGTCCTGCGGACAGATATGGGAAGGAGATGGAACACTCTACGGTGAAGATGCAACGTGTGGAAATGGATACCTCAGGTGGCCATGATGTGGTCTCTCACAGTTAGAGAGTGGTCCAGTTGGACACCCAGATTTGTAGCCATAGGTTTAGGGGTAGGAGTAGGGGTAGGGGCTGAACCCAACTCTGAGGTCCACCAATCGGGGGACCTCAGGGTTTGGGCGTTGCCGAATAGCAAGAGTTCAGTTTCAGCCGCATTAAACTGGAGGAAGTTTTCTGTCATCCATCTGGAGATTGCTCACATGCCATCAGTGAAGAGAGATTTGGTCGAGACCTTATTGTTATCAAAAGATAAGAGAAGTTGGGTGTCATCTGCATACGAGTAAGGAGTGAACCCATGCTCTCTGATGATCTTGGCGAGAGGGGCGACGTACACATTGAACAGGGTAGGGCTGAGACAGGAGCCCTGTGGTAACCCCTTAGTGAGCTCTAAGGTGCATGACCGGAAAGGGCCCAAGTTGACAGTTTGAGTACGCTGGTCCAGGAAACTCGCAAGCCATTTTAGTGCCAGTCCCTGGATACCGATCTCGTTCAATCTGTAGAGTAGTAACTGGTGAGACACGGTATCAAAAGTTGCAGACAAGTCCATCAGTACTAGCAGAACCGCTTTGTTATCCAGGGTGAGTTTGATGTAGTCTGTGACGCCTATGAGGGTATATTCAGTAGATTAATTAGGTCTGAAACCACACTGAGAGGGGTCATGGTTGCCTTGAGATTCTAAGTACCCCATGAACTTAGTGTTCAATCAATCAATCAATCAGGGTATTGTAAGCGCGCTACTCACCCGTGAGGGTCTCAAGGTTCATGGTGATTGATGAGTATGATGCCGAGGATCTTGACGTGGTCTGAGGGGTAGGTGGGCTTCCGAGGGCGGTGGGCCACCAGGTGTTGTTCCATGCTGAAGGGGTTGTTCCAAGGACGAGGACTCCTGTTTTCTCTGCGTTGAGTTTTAGGCAGCTGTTGGTCATCCAGACTGCCACTTCTTGCATTCCTCTCTGGAAGTTGAGTTTTGCGGTGGTGATCTTTGGTGAGAGGATGAGCTGGGTGTCGTCGGGGTAGGATATGATGTTGAGGCTGTGTTGTCGGACGATGGCTGCGAGGGGGGGGCGTGTAGATGTTGAAGAGGGTCGGGCTCAGAGATGACCCCTGTGGTACTCCACAGGTGATGTTGGTGGGGGTGGAGAGGAAGGGCGGTATCTGATCCTTTGGCTTCTTAAGGTGAGGAACGAGCGGATCCAGTCTAGGGCAGTTGGCAGTATGCCGGCCTCGCATAGTCTGGTGATTAGTGTGCGATGAGAGACTGTTGAAGGCTGCAGGCAGGTCGAGGAGGACGAGGGCCGCGGAGTGGCCCTGGTCCAGGAGGGTGCGGATGTCGTCTGTGGCGGTGAGAAGGGCGGTTTCGGTGATGTGGTTGGCTCTGAATCCGGATTGGGACGGGTCGAGGACGGTGTGTTCTTCGATGAATCGTGTCAGTTCCCTGTTGACTGCTTTTTCTGCCACTTTGGCTGCTGGAGAAGCGAGATGGGCCGGTAGTTTGAGGTCTGACTTCGGCGCGCTTCCAGTCATCTGGGAAGGTGCCTGTTTTGAAGATGGTGTTGATGGTGTGTTGCAGTTGGGGTGCGATGGTATCAGTGGCTCTGTGGTAAATGTGCGGGGGGCAGGGGTCGGTGGGGGCCGCCGAGTGGATGCTTTCCATGGCCACGGAGGTGTCCGTGGTCGTGTTTGGTGTCCTGTTCCAGATGGTGGGCTGGCTGGTGTCTTGGGGAGGCGAGGGGCTGGCTGAGGTGTCTTTAGGGAGGTCAGTGAAGTTGTCAGAGTGTTCTGAACTTGAGGTGGAAAAAGGTTCCGAGCTTGTTGCAGAGGTCCTGGGACGGGGTGATATCTGTGGCTTCGCTGCGTGGGTTGGTGAATTCCCGGATGACGTTGAAGTGTTCCTTGGAGTTGGTGAAGATTTTGTTGTGGATGAAGTTCTTTTAGGTTGTCCTGATTTGGTTGTGGTAGTCTGTCATGGCATTCTTGTAGGTGGAGTAGCTGTCGGTTGTCTTGGTATTCCTCCAGTTCTTTTCCAGGCGTCTGAAGGTGCGTCTGACTTCTTGGAGGTTGGTGATGAACCAGGGGGCTTTTCTGGGTCGTTGTTTTACAGAGTTGCATAGCAGGGCGAGCTCGTCTGCGCAGTTGGTGATCCACGTGAGGAGTTCTCTGGCTGCGGTGTTTGCATCGGATGCCCAGGTGTGGTTGTCCCGGGAGAGGGTGGAGTTCAGTTGCTCGTCGGTGATCTTGCTCCAGTTCCTTCATGGCGGGTGTGGGGCTGATTTAGGTGTTTTAGGTTTCTGGACGGTGTAGTGGACGCAGTGGTGGTCGGTCCAAGGTGGTTGCGTTGTGTGGCTGAAGCGGACTCTGTTTCCTGCAGCGAAGATGGGGTCAAGTGTGTGCCCTGCCCTGTGTCAGTGTGTTGACGAGTTGGTTGAGTCCGATGTTGGCGAGGTTGTCGCGGTGGATGGTGGAGTCGCTGGGGTTATCTAGGTGGAAGTCGAGGTCTCCGATGAGTATGTAGTTTGTTGATGCAATAGCGTGGGGTGAGATGAAGTCGGTGGTTGCAAAGGGTGTCCGGGGGCCGTGGGGTCTGTAGATGAGTGTCCCGTGGACTGTGGTCTTGGGGCTGGTCTTGATTTGGAAGTGCAGGTGTTCAGCGGAGGGGAGGGTCTCGCTGGAGGTGGTGAGGCGGAGGGTGTTTTTGTGGACTATGGCGAGGCCTCCTCCGGGGTGGTTGGCGCAGTCCTTCCTCTGGATCTTGTAGCCATCCGGGGTGGCGGTGTTGATGTCGGGGGCAGATGCGGCGTTGGTCCAAGTCTCTGTGAAGAAGGTGACGTTGGGCGAAAGGGAGTCGTGTAGGTTCCAGATTTCCATGGCGTGCTTGTGTACGGAGCGCACGTTGAGGAGGATGCAGCTGAGGGTGTCGTCGGTGTTGGTGGTGTTGGTCTTCGGAGTGGTGGTGAAGGTCCGGTGGCAGCGGAGGCAGGAGAACTGGCCGTGGGTCATGTTCGGTGAGGCCAGTTTGTATTCTGTGTGTCTTCCGGGGTTGAGTGCGAGGAGGGTGATGGTGTTGTAGTGATGGACGGTCGGAGATCCAGGGTACCTGGCGCTTGCCACGGTTGGGTTGCGGACGGCGCAGATGGGCTTGCCTTGGGCGCGCCAGAGGCACAACCATGCTTCGGCGCCATTATGTAGGGGATGGATCGTGCAGCTGGGAGGCGGGGGCGGTATCGGTGGGAAAAACTAAGCGATAAAACGTGAGGGCACAGTAAACAGAGGGTAACAGTAGAATGGGCAGCGCACAGGAGGGGACGCACAATATCACAAAATAATAACAAAGCCCAAGAAGAAGCAAAAGGAAAAATATACAACAATAGCGATGAGTTACACGAGGGGACAATTACCTGATGGCACAGAGCGGTCTCGAACCCTGCCTGGGTTGGGCCAATGGGATCTGTGTCGGAGCAGAGCACCGCGGAGCTGCTGGGGGAGAGAGCAGGCCTCAGACTGGGTCAGAGGTCGTGTTGATATGCTTTTCCAGGTGTTTACTAAAGAGTGGACGGAGTGAGATAGGGCGGTAGTTTGTCAACTGTTGAGGGTACATGTGCCTTTTTCCGAATAGGGTCACTTGTGGCGCCTTCCATTAACGAGGGAGTATCCCTTCCCTCAGGAAGGCATTTAATATAGTGCAAATAGGGGGGGCTAGTTGCATGGCTAGTGGCGCCTTCCATTAACGAGGGAGTATCCCTTCCCTCAGGAAGGCATTTAATATAGTGCAAATAGGGGGGGCTAGTTGCATGGCTAGAGAAGCAAACAGATTGGCAGGCAGTATATCGAGTGGAGAACCAGATTTGACTGTTCTCAGCATCTCTTCTATCTGCGGCACTTGCAAGGTGGGAAAACTCTCTAGGCAGACCTCATTCTCTCTCTGAGAAGTAGACAATAGGACAGAGATATCTGGGGTTTTAGGGTCACTGGGAAATTGTCATCTATTATATTAATCTTTTCCTCAAAATAATTGGCAATATTGTCACATAATGTCTGGGAGGGGGAATCTGATTAGTGCAAGATGGGGGGGGGGAGGGTTGGTAAAAGAATTGAGAACCTTGTAGAGTTCTTTAGTAGACTTGCCAGCTTGGTGTAGCCTAGAGGTAATATGGGCTTTCCGTGCCTTTCTAATATTCCTATGATTAGAGTGCGAGAGCCGTTTTATAGATTGCTTTCTCCTTCTCTGTTTTACACCACTTTTTTACCAAAAAAATTATAAGATATAGTTTCTTTTTGAGCTCTTCCCCCATTTCTCAAATAATGCTTCATTTTAGAACAGTTTCTCCTTATCCTGACAAACTGAATCTTTTAAGCAATTGGGATGAAAACTGGAAAAGAGGAGGAGTGTGTTCCTCGCTGTGGGTTTTCTATAAAGACCCGCTTCTAGTTGGCCACTCGAGCTTACTTCCAGTTGGCCACTGGAACCTACAATCCAGATGTCAAGAAATCCCACCTTCTCTCTACTTGTGTGTGCTGCAAATTTCAGCTTATAAATACTTTAGTTGAGCATTAAGAGAAACTCTTTAAGTTCTTCTTCCTGCCCCCACCACATAAAGAAAATGTAATCTATGAAGCGAGCCCAATTCTTGACCTTTTCATTGAATGGTGTAGTCTCATAATAAATGTATCTCTCTTCATCCATCCATGTAGATGTTCGTTATGCTTGGGGCAAAGGATGCCCCCATGCCCGTACCTTTTATTTGTTGAAATAAATATCCATTGAACTTCCCAAAAATTATTAAAAAGTACTATCTCCAGGCATTTCAAGATAAAATATGTAGGTCTTTCCCCTGGAATCATCATTAGCACTTCCCCAATGATCTTCTTAGCTTCCTTCTGAGGTATATTGCTATAGAACACTTCAATGATTGAGGTCAGTAGTATCTCATGTTCATACAATAAGTTAAGTTCAAATCCTTTTAATCATATCCCTTGTATCTTAGATGTATGACTTAAAGGTCTTTACCAAAGGACATAGAAAGTGTCTATGTACTTGGAAAGAGGTTCTGTCATAGGAATGATGGTTGAAATGATGGGTCACCGGAGAGTACCTGTTTCATCTTTGTCTCTTGGGGACCCCATAAAATGCTGGGACAACTGGATTGGGTTTATTAAGATACTCAAACTCCTTCTTGCGTATCCAGCCCAGCAAGTGTCGCATTACTGATTTTCATCTTCAATTTGGTAAGTTCCTCCCTACTTACCTTTCATAGTGCTCAGGGGCTTCCAACATCTGATGCGTTTTCTTTACCTTCACATAGTTGTCTGCATCCATCAGGGCTATTCTTCCACCTTTATAACAGGGTTTCACCATTATCTTGGAATTTTTCCTGTAGTCTTCAGAGGGCATCTCTTTCACTTACTGACAAAGTCGATGAGACTGGTGGTACAAACTTTGTAATTTGTACCACCAGTCCCACTCTACTCCACTCTACGTTCCTTCATGCTACTTTCTCCACTGTGCTCCACTGTCCTCCCTCCACACCACTCTATGCCACTGCATGACACTCTACGCTACTCCATTATACTTTATTCTTCTCCACTCCATGACACTATGCCACTCTATTCTATAACACTCTACCCCACACTGTGCCACTCCACGACAATCTACTAATCTCTACCCCATGACACTCTACTGTACACAACTCCCTCTGTGCCACTCCACTTTACTCTACACTACTCCACTCCACTCTGCATCACTCCACTGTACGACACTCTTCTCCACTAGAGACCCTCCGCTCTATGCCCTTCCTCTCTACCCCCTCCACAACATGACTCTTTATGCCACTCCACGCCAATCCTCTCCACCCCATTCCACTCCACCCCATTCCACTCTATGCCACTCCATAGCATGCCACTCCATGACTGTCCACTCTGCGCCACAACACTCCACTTCACAACACTCTACTCCATACTACTTTTCCATTACACCACTAACTTTTAACCATGCTGAACAGCTGCCACGATGTTGCACACCATGGCTAACATATATTGGCAAAGCCAATAGTTTTTGCATGGATGAGATCTATTTGCTTTGCCAATGCTTGCTAATTTAGACAGTTCAACCCTCAGTGAGTTGAATGTTCTAATACGATTGTAGCCCTTCTTCCACAGAATATGTCCGTCTTTAAAGACCCTCTTTCTCATTATATATCCTGTCCTGTGGCTCTAGTCTGTAACATGGCGCAAGTACCTTTCACAACAGTTATAACAGCGGGCTATAAAGCTATAGTTACACTTTAAGAATCAACTATTTCATCCTCCAAATTCACCCTCTGCCCCCACCCTCCAATCTAGATCAGTCCAGGTTTGGGTGACTTGTGCATGATGCCCAAAAACCTAAATCCCTAGCATCTGTCTGTGTTATTTCATGATCTGTCTATTATCCGCTTCAGGTCTCATGAGAGATAGGCCCTCTCATTGCCTCTTGGTGTGAGTGTGTGGATTCTCAGTGTGGGGCACTCCTGAAATTACCAATATGGGGAGCATCTGTACTTCCAGGACATGGAATTACAGGGCGCCTTGAATAATGGCGGACAGCAGGGAACAATAGTGTTAGAGCCTGGGTTATTCTCCATCTCCCACTTGGCCATTTCGACTATCTCCAGCAGCGGAAATGTCCAAGGTTGAGGAGAGGTGACATCGGTGATGCAATATTTCTTCTTCAATTTGTATTTCATTTCGGCAGGTAACGCCTGTCTTTGAGCAAATCAGGGTACCAGTCCACTCATAATGAGGGTCTGAGGAGCGGAGGAAGAAGGCATGTCTCCAGCAGCTGCTCTAGATTGCTGTTACACGTGGGATTCCCGGCATCCATCCTCTTTATTAAGGCGACCCATAATACACCCATATTTATGAATTATTTCTTACGAGTCACCATCCCATGCGGTGGGGGCTACCTTTCGTGTCTCCTCGTGAATTCACAGGGGAAAGAAACCGGGGCCATTTAGAGACCTGTTTGAAATAATTATGTAGGGAGACATGTGTTGATTGTCATATTAATCTTGTGACATTGCTTATCTTTTAGTATAGAGACAGCTTAAGAATGTATCTGGTAGTTGTCAGCTATAGCAGAAAGTGTCAATATGTTTTTTTAGCCCTTGCTGCCACAAAGTGCCCTCTCAGGGCTTCAATTTGAGATACTGGTGCCGGACTTCATGATACCGGCTGGTATGTCGCTGTGAGATACCCTGTATTAGAAGTTATTTCCCCTTGAATGCAGAATAAAATCGGACCTTGTAATACCAGAGTTAGCTCTGCATAGTTTCTTCCTTTCCAGTGCACTAGGCCTGTGCAGAGTTCGCGGAGTTCCACTCTGCGGCGTGCCAAATAAACTCGGCTGCGCTACGCAGAGTTTCGCAAGTGGCAGAGTGTGTTACGTCACGCTGTTCGAACTGATTTTTAGCGCCGGTGTTTGTCCCGCGCTGTAAAATCAGCACAAATGGCACCATGTGCAGCGCAAAAGAGGGCGCTGATTCTTTCTGCCACTCAAGTAGAAGTTCTACGTGAGCGCCTGCTTCCTCAATGCGAACGGAAGGTTTCTCAAAGAAAGCAGTCGCAAGTGCCCGCATTGAAAAATCTCACTGAGTGGTGGTCTAGTGTTGGATTTTCCTCACTCTTTCAACTCCATAAACGGAACGGAATTCACCGCCCAGGTCTAGAAATAACTGTCCCATATCTGCAAATATTTACCACCTGCTTGGAGTATTTGATAAAAGTTGCAGGGACTTTTTTTCTTGACCTTGGGTGGTGGTCTGACATGGGTGGCAGTGGGAGTGCAGATATTATTTAACTTCAACTGAGGGGAGCTTTTTCTGCTCTGCTCAGCTTACGTATGTGGGCGGGCGAGGGCTGGGTGCAGCAGCTTCCCAAAACCCTGTAGTCTCTCAAAGGTCTTGGATGCCCTCTTCCTCATTTTGTGGGGGTCGTAAATGGTGATAAAACAGAGTGCTTCACTTTGCCAAGTGCAATTTGAAAAAGTATAGGTCCAGCGCACCCCCCTGAATCTGTCCCACCTCAAGTGCACAACTTAAAAAATACATCAGGACAGTCTTACCCTCTCATCCTCCCAAGGTTGATAAATGGGAGCACCTTTAAATTTGCCAATTATATATCATTTTATTTGCAACGCTTCAAACTGGGAAATCGTGGAAGCAAATAAACAAATATTGTTGTTACTCATAAATTATTATAATTGTTTTCGCTATTGTTCTCAATGCTATTATTATTGATGTGGTTAGTTTCATTAATATTATTACTATTATTATTTTTCAACTACGTTATCTTTAAAGATAACCAAAATGCTGCTTAGACAAACCGTGATCATGTCAATGTTTTAGATGCTTGACGTGTATGCATTGCACGCTTTCCCCACATACAACTGGTGTACATACATTACAACAGTGTCGTGCACTTAAACAGTGTCGAGTTAGTAGTAGATTCCCTGGTGTACTCATATTTACCAATAACAAGGAAATGAAAACGCACATCCTGTGTTATTCAAGAACAAATATCAGAGATCTCTCAGTAGAGTCCACCATGTTTAAAATTACCCACACCCTTCCGTCACATCTGTGTCTGGGGTTGTGAAGACTGGGCAAATGTGAAGCAACGAGCAGGTCCCCTTTGCAAATTTGTGCACCCAGTTCACAAAAGTAAAAATTATTGCAGCAAGTATATAGGCACGCAAAATTTGCAATATGTGCATCCACGAAAGACACTCAACTCACAGAAGCCAAGTAAGTGATCTGTTTGTGAAGCTCCCTGCTAGTGTAATATATGCCACCACAGTCGTGATAGTTGTACAAATGCAAGATGTGATGAGGAGCAAAGCTGTGCTTGTTAAAGAGGGTTTTATAAGGAAATAGCACATTAACATAACTAACTTGTGAGTGTCTGAGGAGTAGCTACAGACTTGCAGTGCAGAAAATGGCAATGTTCAAATATGGAGCGAATCCAACATAGGGCTCTCTTACCAGTTGTTTGAAACAGTATCCCCGTGTGGGATACCGCTCCACTCATCACAGCCGGTCCATTGTTACTGCACCCAGCGTATAGGGGTGTGGAAATCCCCAGGCCAAGTTTACAGGACAGAAAAAGCGATCGCTAAAATTGCAGGAGGCTCAAACAGTGGCTGGCTGCGGACACAAATACAGCCGGCCCCCTGTCTAACTGCCTCCTGTGGCACCGATGAGAATAGGGGGCGCACCCCAGATGTCCTCCTCCAACTTCACTGTGTACCAGCGAACCGCAGCCATCCCTGCTCGCATTACGAACTGCTAAAGGCAGGTAGTAAATGGGAGCCAAAAATGGCCCGTTCTGTGGATTCGCACCAAGCAACTGTATCCCAGGGTAATCCTGCATGCTTGAACATTGTGAATGAAAGCAATGAAAGTTCAGCTCATCCACGTGTCCTCATTGATGCAGGGACATTGATCCACTGTTTCTGTTGGGACTGGCACTTTCTGGTTGGCTGAGGCAGTACCTCAGCCAGGCAGAACCTACAACTGCCGTCTGGGGCGGGTGATTACACTCCCTGTATAACCTGCGCTCACCCTTGGATAGCTTGGCACAGAGGCAATGTGTAAAGTATTGGTACAGCACTCTTGATAAATACCTTGAACTCCACTAAAGAGACTTCACATGTGATGTATGTAAATAACGTTTGTATTCAATGCATATAATAATCAACACAACATGAACATCATGTATTTCTGGGCATAAACCACATTCTGGATTATTACTAGCGGTGCTAGGCCCTGCCATGTTCAAATGACATCCGCAATATGCACACTTGGGCAAGATCCTAATCTACACCCCCAGCACCATTATGCGGTGCAACACGTTGTTAACCCCAGGTCCACCCTAGCAATTCTTATAATTCAATATCACACAGTCAGAGGGTGCACTCCAGGTCACAACGGCATCAGAAATATGTGCATACGTCAAATTATACCACTTTATAGCAGCACCACAGTCAGAGGCCGTGCAGGGGAAACCAATGTCAAACGTAATGCTTTTCTGACAAGAAATCAACGTATCGAGCAAACTGCCGTCCAGTGTTACGAATCACAGGCGGTTCCCCGCTGTCACTCTCTCTCACACACACACTCACACACACACACATACACACGCTCAGTCTGAACCGCTTCGTGATGCAACGGATATCAGACAAGTCCGTAGATAAGCACTCTCACACATTTGAACTCAGCATCCTAATGTGGTGCAACTGATACCCAGCAGGTCAATTGGTTACACTCTGCGGACCCTGGGCCCCAAGCCTCCCTTTGCCCTCCAACTCACCCCAACTATCCTGCATCCACAGGTTTGAGACACCCCGTCCTCTCCCTGGGCACTAGGCCGCACGCAGCTGAAGTCACTCTGTCATGGTCCCTGGAAGCATGTTGGGGTACAAAAATATCAAGGTGGGGGAATGGACCACTTGTCCTGTGTACCAGGGTCTTTCAGTTTACGTGGTTGGGCATCCTTAAAAAACCCTCATATACGTACACTGGCGTAAGGCGGTATATCTTGATTCTCCGCCGTAGTGTATCGTGATAGCATGATCATTGGGCTTTTTATTGTCCAAATGCTAACCTCCCCATGGAGGAAGACCAACTGGTGGTACAGTAGTGGTCAGAAATGACGGAACGAGGGCGTGCTCGTGCTCTGTGAACTGTGGTGTTAAAATTCCTAATGTCAAATCCCGTGTCCTTTATTCTTGGGGCACTTGACAAAGGGAAATTAAAAAATGGTGGTCGTGCATGTGAATAAACTTAATTATTAGTTTAATGCACTGGTATGAATCTAGTTGTTATCTGGTCAACATGTTTCAGCCCCATGCAGGGTCTAGAGGCTTTCGTCAGGACCAAAGGAGGAAATGGGGAGCTCTAGTAGGCTCTCCACAAGTGTTCTAGAGGTGGAGATTAGTACTCACCACCTTCGATTTAAGGATGTCAGATCGATTGTATCTGTTCCTTGTTTCGCAAGTTGGACATCTTCCTTCAGGGTGTCTGTCAGGTAGGTGAGAGCCAATTGCGGCTACTCAGGCAGAATCGCTTGTTCTGACTCTGACGCCGGGAGTCAGAACAAGCGATTCTGCCTGAGTAGCCGCAATTGGCTCTCACCTACCTGACAGACACCCTGAAGGAAGATGTCCAACTTGCGAAACAAGGAACAGATACAATCGATCTGACATCCTTAAATCGAAGGTGGTGAGTACTAATCTCCACCTCTAGAACACTTGTGGAGAGCCTACTAGAGCTCCCCATTTCCTCCTTTGGTCCTGACGAAAGCCTCTAGACCCTGCATGGGGCTGAAACATGTTGACCAGATAACAACTAGATTCATACCAGTGCATTAAACTAATAATTAAGTTTATTCACATGCACGACCACCATTTTTTAATTTCCCTTTGTCAAGTACCCCAAGAATAAAGGACACGGGATTTGACATTAGGAATTTTAACACCACAGTTCACAGAGCACGAGCACGCCCTCGTTCCGTCATTTCTGACCACTACTGTACCACCAGTTGGTCTTCCTCCATGGGGAGGTTAGCATTTGGACAATAAAAAGCCCAATGATCATGCTATCACGATACACTACGGCGGAGAATCAAGATATACCGCCTTACGCCAGTGTACGTATATGAGGGTTTTTTAAGGATGCCCAACCACGTAAACTGAAAGACTCTGGTACACAGGACAAGTGGTCCATTCCCCCACCTTGATATTTTTGTACTAACCTCTGGAAGCTGAATGGACCTCCGCTTCTTTTTCCCTCCCCCCTTTTGATACATTACAGCATGTTGGGGTAGGCAGCCAGGTCAATTAAGAAGCAGTTGGCAAAAGGGGTTTGGCAGCCACACGAGAAGTTCCCCCTCTGGATGCGGAGTAGACTCGGGCCAAGGGCAATAGGGGTCTCCAAGGGCCTTCCAGCACCAGCCCAGTTCCGCGAAACATGGGGGGGGGGGAGGGCTCACACAGTCTCTTTTCCTGCTTCTGATGGTTCTTGAGTGTGTTCCTCAAGCCCCGTCAGTCACTCTCACCACCCAGGCCCGAGCTGGGCAATACTACCTGGCAATACGGTGTAATCGGGGAAGAGGGCAGTTGATCCACCGCCAGAGCCAAGTAAGGGAACAGTAGATGAAGGGAAAATGAAGCGGGGGCCTCTTGGAAGGAGGAGGCACCCCGTCAGGTACACGTTGATCAGAGTCTCACTCAGGCAATCCGAGCACAACTTCTGGGGCACGATGATATGGGTCGCACCAGACTGTTACAGTCGCACAAAACGGAATGTTGCAAAATCTGTACCTCCTTGGAAATTAGGCACAACATCTGGCGCACTTCGATTTTGGCCGCACCAGATAGCTCTGGTCAAGCACACGATCAAAGAGTTGCAAATTCAATACCTGCCTCGAAATGAGGCACAACATCCAGTGCACGTCGATAATGGTCGCACCAGACAGTTCCGGTCACACACAGGTGCAAGTTCAGCAATGCCTCAAGAGGTAGACTGAGGCACTACTACGGTTGCATCCCCATCTCCGAGGGTCGTAACCTGTGAATCAGACACCTCACGCAATGAGCGTGTCACTTGAGAGAGAGATGCAGCACGATCAATAAAGCGGGCCATGCTGGGTCCCGCAACCGGTGATTCCGCTCACCTCCAACTAGACGCTTATGCTTAACAAGGTCCCCATAATGCAGGGATCACACGCCTTAACTGCGGGCCAGACTTCGGGGCTCTGCACAAGGCGATCTGGTCTCCAGGCACAATTCTTAGTTCCGCGCACCGCTACCAGCTGGAATCCAGCAGACCGTGTGGGCACCCCACTTAAGGTGTCACAGGTAGATGGTGTGGGTCCCTCTTAAGAGATCTTTGATGTCCCTAAGACCTCCAAGTGAACGGGTGCAAGCTCAACAAGCTCTTTGAGAGCACACTCCATTCAGAGTGCCACAAAGCAGCAGGTAGTCGGCCCAGGCCAGTCACTATTCAGGAAGGGCACGCAGTTCCTTTCAATGCCAGTAATCCTCCTTGTGCACAACAGAGTCCTCTGGCAATGTACACCACGCAGTTCCAGGTTCTCCTAGTGTCAAAACCTCCTCCTACAATCTCTGCAGCCAAGCCCACAAATGGCAGAGGTTGGTCATTTTAGTTGAATGCCCAGTGTTTTATAGCTGTCACTGGGGAATGTCCAGATATGCTCCCCCAACCTTCAGTGTGGGCTGGAGCCAAGCACCAAGGCACACAAAGAATTTTAGAGCATAGAAATGCCCACTTTCTAGTAGTGGCATTTCTACTCTAATCATGACAAAGTCACCTTGACCACTGGCAAGGGGCTGTCGCTGCGAATCCAATGATAGGAAACATCATGAGGGTGCTGCACTGTAATCCGCTATTGCAGCCTGGAGTAATATCAACCATTTCCCCCATGTTAGCCTATGGGAAGAGCAAACCTCAAAGGTAGCGAAAATACACATGGCTATTCCTCACTACCTGGGCTGGGGACACACGTGTACCTGCCCATGCCTTTCACCTACCACGTGCCTCACCCCTTAGGACGTACCCTCGGGGTACTCGGGTGGAACTGAAAAGTCCTCTAAGGATGCTAGTGGCTCACACAGGCCAGTCAGAGTAATAGTGCAATGGCACGCATCAGCCTGCAATGGCAGGCTGGACATGTATTTAAGAGCACCATCTGTGTGAAGCGCACACCAGCCTGCAGTGGCAGGCTGGGTACTTATTTAAGAGCACCGTTCATGCAGAGCGCACACCGGCCTGCAATGTCTGGCTGGACACGTTTTTAAGCCACGAGGTAAGCACCACTTCCTAACGTGTGTAGGAAGGCGCACGCATTTTCATACTGTATTTATAGTGGGAAAGTGCCCTAGGCCCTAAGGCCACCACAAGACAATCCGCAAAACCCGGGAGTTAAAAGCAAACGTTTGGGGAAACTCTACCTGAAGGGCTCAGATCTAACAGTTTCCCAGTAAAATGCAAAAAGAACAACATACATATTAGAGATTTATAGCATTGTGTCCACCAACTGATGCTGGATGTAGCAAGACAGGAAGTAGCTAAAGCAATTAAGAAAACATACAACTGATAGTCTGTTTAGAAAAGGTACAACCAAGGCAGTGAACAGAACTGGGTAACCAGTTACTACCCTGAAGAGAGATGTTGAGCTTCCATTAGAGGTGCACATGGAATGCTGTCATGACATCCGAGGGCGAGAGGGCAGTCTTTGTTCTTCTCAGTAATTTGCCCTTACAGTGTACAGTGGGCACAAGGTACACCACACAACAATGACCTAATTGAAGGATATAAGGTTACCTGCTTGGGACAAGAACAGCCATCTTCGATTCAAAGAACTTTTGTCCAACGATTGCCAATGACAAAGTAAAAACCAACACGTTACATATCAGTCAATGACTACAAGAGGACACATACAATTACTGAATGGTAGATGTTATACCTGGCATCTTTGGCGTGGTTCTCCCCTAGCTTTTTTGCCTTCAACCCTACTGTTTTTGCTGACTCGTTTTGCTGGCTTTAGGACTATGCGCACTTTAACACTGCAAACCAGTGCTAAAGTGCTTGTGCTCTCTCCTTAAAACACAGTAACATTGTTTTAGACCAAATTGGCCTATTTAGTTTACTTGTAAGTCCATAGTAAAGTGGTACTACATGTGTTCGGGCCTGTAAATTAAATGCTACTATTGGGCCTCAAGCACTGATTTTGCCAACCACTTAAGTAGCCCTCTTAACATTTCTCTGGCCTGCCATTGCAGCCTGTGTGTGCAGTTTCAAACTGCCAAGTCAATCTTGCTAAATGAAGCTTTTGCCAGGCCCAAACTCTCCTTTTTAGGTCTCGTGTTTGGCAGCGCATGCGCTGTCTCAGCGAGACCTAAAGTAATCTGTATGTTGGCTGAAATTTAGTCTAATTTGTTTTTACGCTTGTGATTGGTTTACCTGAGGCATTGTGTTGTGTTCGTGCTTTCTCTTGGCTGTTGATCCTCCAGTTACTTCCGTGTAGTTCCAAAGCAGCGGCGCCGAAGTACAGTTTTCATCCGCAACTCGCACTTGTTTTAATTAACTGCAGTGTGCCATCTGTTTCTCACGCCGCGTTTGTTTATTTATTTAGGACGCGCTCCCCGTGTTCACGATAGAACAGCGGCATTCCTCCAGCCCAGCATGCTAATTTCAAGCCTGGTCGTATCACGTGGCTTTGCTAATCCATCAGTAAATGACTTTCCCTCCCCCCGTCGGCTCCACGGAGACAGCTTCTTCATGCTGCCGTTTTAAGGTGAGGTGCTCACTGCACGGAGTTGTGCAGGTATATGAATGGCATTTTCGCTTAATTATTTCAAAAGAACGCTCTCGTGCAGCCGGTTTAATGAAGGATTCGTACTATAAATCGCTCGTGGCACCGCTTGTTTTAAACTGATGCCGTTGCGTGCTGGAAGCGGCGCTGCTCGGCACACCCCTCCAAGGAGGCAGGTTTGCATTCGGCGCACTGTAAACACGGCCCTACCATCACCGGCCCCGGGGGTGTTTTTATAGGAGCATTCCAGCGGACAGGGCTCTTGAGAGAATAAAGCTCTGTTTAATCCCAACACCCTCATAATAATCCTTTATTAGACTACACACAAAGAGGGAGAGACAGTCTACACAACACAAGAAAGCGTCAGACTCCGAGAAACGGATTCAATAAACTCCTTTTCTGTTACATTAAACCGCTTTTCACTTCCAGTAGGGGGTATAAGGGCCTTCATGGCAGAGTCCTCTGAGGAGTTCTGTGAGGGTATATTTTGGCAACTAAACACACCTGTCAATGTTTATTAATAGCAGCCGACTGTGATTTAATCCAATTTATTTTGGCAGCTGAGCCTCGTAACACCACCCAAAAAGCCCCACGTGCGGCACCGCTTTTCAAAAAAGTTTCATCTGTGAATAGCAGACAAAAAAAACCGGCATTTAATTACAGTGTTGGGGATTACCGCTGTTTACACCCAGAAAGACAGAAGATTAACCTAAGCGAAAATCGGTTCAAAAGTGCTATGATTATATAAATAAATGATATTGAAGCCCCCCACATACAATATAATTTATTTATATAACACTGCACGCCACTTACAGCGCCATGGTCACGCGTTGCTCAGCCCTGGCGCTCTCTGGCCTGCTTTTCGCAGCCAATGCTTCTATATGCTCTAGGCAGCCCAGGTTGTAACATTCACAAATGACTTGTATAGAGCTCCGTGGCCATTATTTTGGCATCGTAGCGCAGAGTTCACTCTCCTTCAGTTAATTTTTAATGTCACCTGTACTAAGCACCAACGCAGCCCTCAAACGAGGATCCGGTGACGTAAATATGGACCGTTTTTCATCCGCCTTTTAACTTGCCTTGGAGGGAGCGATCATTGGGAAGAAACAAATCAACAAACACGTTCAAAAAAACAGGAATCCTGCTTCTGAACAGGACAAGCGGCTCCATGACAAAGTGTCACCTTTGTAGACGTATATTGTGACCGCAGAGCACAAAGTAACGAGATTGTGTCGACATAGCAACTTTTGTCGAATTACGCAAAGCAACACACCATTGTGCCTCTCACTCGTATTGACGCACAGTGCGTGTCGCGAAACAGTGGGAAATCACGAAAGAAAGACAACCGCCCTACAAAAGAACCAATTTACCTCACCCTCGACCCCCAAAACAGAACAGTGTAATGCTCACTTCTCTGAAAGTGTAGAAGGCGCACTATATTTCTTTAAAGATGCCGCCCCTTGTGTCCAACCACTAGCCTATGCGCACAACCCATAACAATAATGAAATTATAAATACACACACACATATATACCTGTCAGCTCCACTGTGTGATTAAGGGAGAAGGGTATACGTGGAATCCGGTCATAGCGCAAAGAGGGCCTACCTGCAGTTGTTGGCACGTGATATTCAACCAAGAGACAGAAGGTGGGTGCTTCGGAAATAACTCAAGAACCCTGTAGACTGCATTATAGGTTGGGCCACTGGAACTATGAGATTTCCCCATAGTTATGAACTTGCCACATAATCCATAATTTGCAGATTTAGCAAGAAAATAGTTTGTAGCTCAAGTGGATCAAAAGTTACTGAAAACTCGCCACACGTTGCGGCCCAGTGGCCTGTCATTGCTCTTTTAATGTGCGGTGACAGGTCTTTCTTTCTTTTGCTGATTGTTGCCTTTAGGTGTTAAAATAATACTAATGCGTGTCAACTTCTGCTCAGTGTTAACATTGTAGGAAAGAACACTAATGATGTAATACTGTGACAAACAAAATGCCGAATGACGGCGCACAATGCGTCTTTCCTTGCCACATAATTTAGCTAACCCTGCTGCACGATTCCTCTGGCTCTGGTTAGAGGCTTGTACAAAAGTTGGCTTAATTGGTTAAACAAGCAATAAAAATGCAATAGGTCTCGTTTTTTGTAGGCATGGGGATTACAAGTTTGTCCACAATAATAAAATGGTGAGCTAGCGCTGTGATTTGAACCTGGTTTCAGCAAACTCTTAAGTTGGTTATTTATATAAATGGGTGGTATGTAGCAATTATAATGTTTTTGCTTTAATTTTTTCCTAGCAGAGTCCGCTTTGTATGGCATTAACTGTATAAAAACGTTCGGCTTTCATATCTGTGTGTGACTCTGTATAAACCCTCTGCCTGGAGGTTTAGGATGCATTCATGTATATAGCGCAAGCAGTGCGCACGCGTTCATTTAATTTAAGTTTAATGGCTTTCGCATCTGTGTGTGACTCTGTATAAACCGGAGCCGCTCTCTGCATGGTGGTCAGTACTGCTCTGTCCCCTGGTTCTAAGTGACAAGCAGCCCCCACTGCGGAGCCGTTACCCAGCCTGGCGCTAAGTGCTAACTTCTAAGCACTTCACAGCCTGCATTGCTCTGTGGAGCTGAGCTGTTTTGGGACCGGGGCCCAGTGCCTGGCTATTCACAGCCCGTGGTCAGGGGCTGGTGCACAGCGTTTAGCTCTGAACTGTTCCCCGTCCCTGGGTGCTCAGCAGCAAAGGTGTACAGCTCTTCTTTTAAGGCTGGGAGCTGAATGTCACCCCGTGCATTCTGAGCTCCGTAGTGCTCTGGTGGAGGGCTGGCTACTAACAAGTGCTCAGCGGCAAAATGTTACCGGCCCAGTGCTCTGAGGTGCCGACTCCCCCCCCCCCCCCCCCCCCCTCCTTCTCCCCCTACCCCTTCTCCCCCCTACCCCTTCTTCCCCTCCCTCCTCGTCTTTGAACGTTCGACCGGGGGTCCCGGACGTGCGGGCGTTGTATATATGTGGGACAGCGTCTGTTTGTCAGTTTGTCTGGTTTGCTGTTTGTGTGTAAGTGTCTGCGCACCCGTGTGCGCTTCTGTCTGCATGTCTATGTGTAGTTTAACAGTTTACTTGTTTCCCCTTACATCTCTGTATAATTTTAGGGTTTTACTGCCCCCCCCCCCCCATTGTTGGCTCCCTTTCCGCACACACTTTCTCTTCTCGGCCCAGCCCCTCCTCCCTCCACTCAATTGCTGCTAGTCACACGCCAACGCAAGTATAAACAGTCCGCTTCAAAACATGCTCTCCAGCACTTTTCGGCTGCTTCAAACACTGTTTTCTAAATCTTATCTTTCGTACCATCTGGCAGCGCCTTGCCGCATAAATCTATTCGCCCTTTACTTTCTTTTTACCTTCCCCCCCATGTTGGCCCTCCTTTGACATTTTCTACTGCTGATCAAAAGATCGTATAGCAATAAATAAATGCTGTAGCAGTTTTAAGCCGCTATCCCTCAATAAACATACGCCCACACCCTATTACTACCCACATTTAATCTGCTTCTTCACATTTCATTTTGCCCTTATTGATTAATTTCCACACTTACAAGCAATTGTACTCTAGTACGGCTTTATAAACTGCTTAATGAACTGTGCACAATACAAACTCGGAGCCGCATATTTAGCCCACACCTCCCCTCCCAAAGGCCTCTACAATGGCAGCTTCAGATGAATATGCTCAATAGGCATTTGCAATGCAATAGGTCTCACATTTGCGGTACTTTGAGCTAATGGCATTGTAAATGACAATGCCTTTTATTTATGTGTTTACAAAACCTGAAAGCAATGCGTAAACGCATACTTTCCACTTAAAGTCATTTACGAGAAGCAAAGCTGGCAGTAACTGCGGCTCTTTTACTGACAGTCTTGCTACTCCTAAGCAAGGACAATAAGTACAAAATGCATGTTTACACGCCCCTTGCATTTTTTCAAAACACATAAATAAAACTCCTGCGAATGTGAGACCTATCGCATTGCAAATGCTTGTTAATACTTATGTAGGGTAGGCCCTGAACAACCCAGTGGGCAGGGTGCAATGTATTTAAAGCGTAGGACATGTACCTTAAGTTTTAGATGTTGTGGTAGTGAAAAACTTCTAAATTCGTTGTTCACTACTGCAAGGCCTACCTCTCCCATAGAATAACACTAGAGTTACCTAATTACATTTAATAAGCTGTAATTTCTAATTGATAGCAGGTAGGCAGGTTGAGTTTTGTGTTTAAAGAATTATAATTAGAAGTCCTCTTTAATGGTAAAGTCTGATTTATAATCCCAATTCTGAAAATGCCACTTTTAGAAAGTTAAGAGAAAAAACAGCTGTGATGCACTCAAAAATAATCAATTTACAGACAGTAAACAAAGCTTTAACTAGTAAATATGCTCATACAATCATGTGTGCACCAGGTTGAGTGGCTCTGCGAACCACTAAATACAACAGTACAAATGAGGCCCAGAAGTGTATCAGCCCGGCCTCAAATCAACCACCCACACAGTCACCCATAGAATCAGCCAAACCCGCAGAGGCCACCGATTCAGCAAAAACAGGGCCAGGTCGCCGCACAAAGAAACACTAGTTGTCAACATCTCTTCAAAGACACTGACTGATAAGCAGATTGCAGTACTGGATAAAGGTGGTTCATTTGTACCCACCTTTCAGTCCAGAAGCTTAGATTCCATGGTTGCTCTTCACAAGTTCACTAGAAAATTACGTTTGAGATATTTCTTTTCAACTATTGAGATTGAATCTCACTCAAACACTGATGTAGAATACCTTGAATTTAAGCCACGCAGCACTTTTTTGTCTCCCATCACACATAAGGCCATTGATCTATTTGAAACTTTGGTTAAACAAGATATATCAAAGTTTCCATCTGGGCCTTCAGGTACCTCTAATCTATCCAAAAGTGAGAATTTTGCCTTGAAATCTTTGCAATCTCAAGACTCTTTACATTTCACTAAAGCCGATAAAGGTGGTGCATTAGTGGTCATGGATCGCTGTAAATATGAGCTCAAGATTGACCAGATGCTACAAGATCGGTCAACGTACTTACCACTAGATTCAGATCCTACGGATGAATTCTTAAGCACTTTGGATTCCATTCTGTCACATGCAGTCGAAATGCAATGGATAACTACCAAAACTAGAGAGTATTTATTCACTCGATTTCCACGAAGACCGAGTTTATATATGCTCCCTAAAATTCATAAGAATCTCAATGACCCCCCCTTGAGGCCCATCGTTTCGGGTTGTGGTTCTATCCATGACCCTCTTGGTCATTCTCTTGATACTTTTTTTCAACCTATTGTTCAAAGTTGCCCGTCATATGTTCAAGACACGACCCATCTATTGACTATTCTCCAGGACATTAACATTCCAGAGACTGAACAACTTTGGTTATGTACAATAGATGTTGTGTCTTTGTACACATCGATCCCCCATATGGACGGCATCGAAGCCATTGAATGGGCCCTATTGCGTCAAGATGATGTCAGAGCCAACAAAATTTTTCTTATTGAGATTTTGAATTTTTGTCTGTTTCACAGCTACTTTCAGTGGAAGGGTCACTTTTTCTTACAATCCAATGGTACATCAATGGGTTTTTCTGGGGCCCCCAGCTACGCGAACATTTTTATGCTTAAGTTTGAAAGTGAACACATCCTAGCTGACAATGCATGGACCTCAAGTCTTATTGTATATCGCCGATACATTGACGATATATTTATCATTTGGAATGGGTCACGTAGCAGCCTTGAAACTCAGATTCTGTCACTTAACCACATAAATCCTCGCATCCAATTCACATATTCGATTGAACCCTCCAGCATAGCATTTCTTGATGTACAAATTACTCTGTCTGGCTCTTCCATCCAGACCACAGTCTTCACTAAATCTACAGACCGCAACAATTCATTGCTTTTCCAAAGTTTTCATCCATGGCCCCTTAAACGCCACCTCCCTTACTCACAGTTCCTGAGGATTAAACGCATCACTTCTGATCCAGTGTCTGGCATGCAGGCAATTGAAGCCTCCAAACATAAGTTTTTGGACAGGGGCTATCCCTCACACATTGTAGACCAGGCAGCCATAAGGGCTTCATCCCTCAATCGCAAAGACCTACTACAAAAGAAAACACCGCTCACTGATAAAAAGAGAGAAGTTTTTGTTTCCACCTACTCCACTGATTCCCAGTTGTTGAAAAAAAGCATACTCCAGAGATGGGATTTACTTAAATGTGAGCCTGATTTCCAAGGTTTATTTGTTGATGTCCCATTGTTCGCGTACAAAAGATCTATGAATTTAAAAGAAATTTTGAACCAGCCCTGTAATAAAACCAAATTGGTTAACAAGGGTATGTCCAAATGCATGAATTGCTCCCATTGCAACAATGTAATGGTAGGGAAGAGTTTACCTCATCCTCGCACTGGTAAGATGATTAACCTGTATTTCAATGCGAACTGTAATAGCCATCATGTAGTGTACATTATCAAATGTCCCTGTGATTTATGCTATGTTGGCAAAACTGAACGTGCTCTACGCACTAGAATCACCGAACATAAGAGTCGGATTCGAACCAAGACCATCAGCTCTCGGCTCGCACAACACTGGGCAGCAGCTAAACATACTATAGCTCAGCTGAGATTTGGAATTCTGGAGATTATTGAGGCTCTCCCGGGAAGAAATATGTCTAAAATGTTATCACAACGTGAGACTCATTGGATATGGTTCTTGCAAACACTTTCCCCATTGGGGCTGAATGATAAATTTGAATTATCATGTTTCTTATAGTGCATTGTAATTATCATGTTTCTCTCTGCCTGGTACTGTATTGTGAATTTTTTAACCATTGTACATATTTTTCTTTGTGATGTTTCTGCTATGTTTATTAAGTTTATTGTCGTGCAATGACACTGTTTCGCTCTCATATGGATGATATTGAGTTTCTTTTATTTTGGTTTCATGTCTTTTTCCACTTTCTATCATGGCCACCATTGCTTTTTACACAGTCCTCTTTTCACTTTGGTGATTCTTTCCTATACGCGCATGCTTCTTATTAGGCTAATCACTCCCCTCCCATTTGCGAGAGTTGGCGCAGCGGGTCCAGAGACGTTCGTTTCACTTTGAAGGGTAAGCGCTTTGACGGTTTTTTCTGTGCATGTATTTTTTTGACCACGTATATTTCTGAGTGCATCGGCATTAAACTTACCCAGTTCCATGACGCGTTTTTTTGCAGCAACCTTTTGAAATCTTCCTCTTTTGGCCACTGTCGCGCTCGGTAACTCAGTACGGGGTAAGATTTTGGCATTCTATTTGGTGATGGGTATTTTCTGTTAAGTCTATGCGGCTGCTTACTTCAATTTAAATTTTACTTATTGTTTAGGTTCCACTACCCGTCAGACGCTTTGTCCGGTATTTACTTTACCTGACTTTTACTTGCTGACCGCTCACTGGTATGTTAGTTAGTTTGCTCTAGGCCTTTTGAATGTCACCAATCATGGTTTAGGGTGATGGCTTGTTCACTATTGGTACTCGTGGTGTTTGTGAGTACGATTTTGTTTCTCTTTTCAGCTTCACTTTCTGCTTCCACGGCTCAGGGTGATGGCTTGATCACTATTGTTACTCGTGTAGCTTGCGAGTATGGCTTTAGATTTTGTTTCTCGTTTAGTTCTATTTTCAGCTTTTAACCACCACCATAACACTCCTTTTGCTACTGCGATAGTCCTGTCCCCTTATGAACCATACAGCAAAGATCAATGTGTATATATATGTTGTATTGACAACTATTTAGACCGCTATTGTTTATGATTTACAGATTCCCCTGATGAAGGGCTTTGCTTTATCAGCCCGAAATGCATTGGGAAACTCACATTTGAAGACGGTCATTCTGAATATTAGTTAATGATGATTTACGCTACTGCAACTACGAACAACGTTTTTCTTCAACAATAAAGAAGAATTGTTGTGCAATCAACATTTGATTTCGTTCTGATTCTGTTTGACACAGAGAATATTTATGGACTCACCACATTGAAATGTGTTTCATGAGAAATTTATTGTTTCTTAAGGTTTATGAAAGTGTTGGACTCACTCTGGATAGTGTTTTTTTGTAGTGCACTGGGCATCCCCAGATACACTTCTGGGCCTCATTTGTACTTTTAGAAAGTTGGCATTTTCCTATCCTCACCATTTGGTGCCTGCAGCCTGATCCTGTATCACATGGTTAGGTGTAGCTGGTAGTGTTCTTTGTGTATTGCTCCTAGACAGTGAGACAAAAAAAAAAGACGTGTTGGCAGGATGGACCACTCTGAGTTAACAAGGGAAGGAGCTGTCACCTACCACACTTTCACATCACAAAAGCTCTGCCTGAGCACTTTAGCAAAGGGTTTGCCATTAGTCGTTTGTGACCCCAGTCAAGCTGGGGCCAGGACAGAGAGGAAGGGGATGTCTGACATCTCAGAGGGGTGGAAACCTATTGACGCTTCCTCTACTTCAAAGTGGGCACTAGCTATAAATGTTGGCCCCTTCAACCCAGCTCTTAAGTACACTTCTGGACCTGTGGGCTCTGCCTGGAAGAAGAACTGCTGTGCTGCTGAAAGAACTGCCACTCTGCTGGACTGCTGCTCTGAAGGACTGCTGCCCTGTTGTGCTGACCTGCTGCCCTCTTACCTCGGGGAGAAGGACTGGACCTGCATCTCTAAACCCAGGACCCCAGAGTGACTCCAAGGGCTAATTGTCTGGCATCCTATTCATAAGCCTCAGGGACATAACAGGCTTCCAACAACCTTGAACTCAGCACCTGGACTGTGCCACTTGTGAGTCCTACCCTGCCACGTGATCCCACTCCAGTCATGGACCCTTGGAAGTAGGCCTGAAAGTGCTTTGCCAGCTCATCTGTGGACCCAGCAGAAACCACGCATCTCCTCTGCAGCGCGGGCCAACCTCGAGCAGAACCGACGCATTACTGTTTGCTGCGTGGACTTTCCCAGCGCAAGGACTTCACATTGCAACCCGAAGTCCAGTCAGAACCACCACTGCATGGCGCATCTCCGACGCAGGGCCTGGCATCCCAAGCCTCTCTTTGACGGTAGTCTCGATGACGATGCAGGACTCTGCATTGCAAGGCCCGCAGTGTCTTCGGAACCAGCTGGAGCGCAACGCGACTCTTGTCTACGGCCTCGACGATGACGGACCGCACACCGAGCTTGCAGCTCCTTGGAACCGCTGCATCTCCGAGAAGGACCTCGCATCGCCTTAACTGCGCTACGCATCCTTGACGCGGGACTCTGCAACTCTTCACAACCAGTGTTTAAGTTACTCTGTTCAGTGAGCTGAAATGAGTCCCGGTAGCGGATCTGAGCTCCATCGTGGTCGGCCTGAACCTGTGACTTTGTCCCGATCTAATGCTACCAGATATCCACAGTTGGTGCATTGTGCTTTTTGGTGCTATTTTCACACACATCTTTAAAATGGCATGTTTCTGGTTCTTCTGCCTGGAACGGTGTTGTTTTAGTCTTGATTTATGTATAAAAAAATACTCTGTTTTTCTAAATTGGCGTGGGTTTTGTCTTGTGTTGTGTTTGACATTATTACCGCTTGAAGTGCTGCATAAATACTTTTCACATTGCTTCTAAGTTAAGCCTGACTGCTCTGTGCTAAGGTACCAGAGGGGTGAGCACAGGTTAATTTGGGGTTTTGGTTGTGCCTCACCCTGACAAGGATTGTGGTTCCGACTTGAGTAGGGTTTCACCTCCCACCAGGTAACCCAATTTCTTACAGTAGAGCGATCAGTACAAGAACTAAGGGTAAAGAAATACTCGAACGGTGGTCAGTAAAGGTAACCAAGGTATTCATCAAACATTTAAGGGGCTGCGGTATAGAAAACAAATGATTTAGTAACGCATTACCTCCACGTCACCCTTTCTCATTCCAGTCCTTAAGCTCTTGTGGAAAATTACCGTCCGAAACAGGTTACCATACTAACTGTGATTGGGACATAAACTGTTTTTGCTTATCTTTTTTGAAACCCATCATCCCTTTCTATTATTTACCAGCTCCTCGTTGCCTTATCTCTCATCCTGCAGCTGAAACTGTGTACATATTTCATCCGTCTCCTTCAGAGAGGATTGCATTCTGGATACAATGAATAAGTGATTTGTTTTTTAGACATTTAGTTACAATGTGTACCACTTGAACGGATTGCTGGCAGATGATGTGTTTATGCTTTTATGGGTAGAGCCTGGGCAGCACATGCGCTGCTCTACAAGGAATGCTGTATTTAGGTATGGAATTGAAGCTCTGCCCATTTTCCACCCATCTTTTTAATTGGCTCCTGTTGTCCCTTCTAAATGGATCCTTTTGATTCATGAATAGGCTTAGTAGTCCCTCCTTAGTACTGCCTTGTCTTCATTTGCAACCTCCCATGAGTACTGGACTTGTGTTGTTACACGGTCTGTTTTATCTACAGTCTGTGAGCACTATTTTCTTAAATGTCTTTCTTCTAACTGCTGTTGCAGGCACGACAGGCTCTGCCTAACCCACCCTGTTTTCCAGCCGATCATGGACGCTGCACCTTATCTTTGAAAAATGCTCCCTGCACAGTACGGCACGTCTGCACGCGCTACGCTGCGTAACAAATGGGGTTTTTTTTCGTGTAAAAGTGCCCCCATACCGCACTGCACTATCACTTTAATAGCGGTCGTGCCCCTTTCTTTAGACGAGCCGCATCTAAAGAAAGGTGTGTGGCCGACATTAAAGTGAAATCGCGACATGGGAGCGTTTAAAAAAAAAAAATGTGTTTGTCAACTTAACAAACAAATGTTTTTTTTTTGTAAAAGCGCCCCTTACCGCAGGTTCACTTTAATGGCGGCCGCGCACCTTTCTGTAGATGTGGGTCATCCAAAGGAAGGGGCGTGGCCGCCATTAAAGTGAAAGCGCAGCATGGGGCACTTTTAAAAACAAGCATTTGCAATGCAGTAGGTCTCACATTTGCAAGAGTGTAAGCTATTGGCATTGTAAATGACAATGCCTTTTATTTAGGTTTTAAAAACGAACACATAAATAAAAGGAATTGTCATTTAAAATGCTAATAGCTCAAACTCTCGCAAATGCGAGACCTATTGCATTGCAAATGCTAGTTAAAGTTTACACTGCAGGGGGACTTTAGAAGCTGCCCCAAGCTCTGCAGTTTTCATGTCTGCTGTAATGCGCCAGAGGCAGGAGGTCTGGGTGACGGAGATTACCCCATGGCATGCTTTGGCAGGTGTAGGAAATATTTCAACGTGTTGAGTCAGTCGTGAACCCAGTTGTATACGAGTCCCTGCTGTAGCAAGACACAAGCAGGGGAATCGGAGACAATGATTTTTCACTATCCGCACTATGGGGTAGGTGGAGAATAGAGATCACATGTGCCTACCTCATTCCATCAGTTACAGGTCTCCTCTTTAGGGAGAGAGTGATGGAGGTCAAACTGCAGTAAAATCCCTCTGCTTGCTCCCGTGGCTAGATGGAAGGTTGATATCTGAGTTTTTGTAGTAGCCAATGCTTCTGCGGGCCCTTTCTTCCCCTTTGTTTAATTAAAACAGAAGATTATGTCTGCATTTGAATAAAGATAAACTGCTTTCATCTATGTTGACGTTCAGAAACAGTCTGGCTACAAACCTTTTTAAAGGGCTATGATAATTGATTCCGGGTTTTAATTTTGTTGCTTAGCAATCTCCTACTTAAGGAAATGTTTCCTCCTCTGGCTCACTTTAATCTCTGTTCTCAAAAATGGAGGAAAGAAAAAGGAGTGAGTAAAGGTACAATGTTGAACCTATGCCCTTGCTCAAGAAGAGCAAGGACTCTCGTTCTGAGCTTCATGACATGATCTTCATGACATTTGGTTGCTACCTTGGAGTCGTTTGATGCTAACCATCCTTGTAGGAAAGTGCTCCTTTTTGCATGGTTACCCCCTAACTTTTTGCTAGATACCTGAAACCAACTTGACTAAGTGTGCCCTGGGTCCCTGTTGATCAGGCTCCCAGGGCCTGTGTTCTTTTCCAAAACTGTACCTTTATTTCCACAATTGGCACACCTCTGGGCCACACGTAAGTTCCTTGTAAAAGGTACCCCTGCTACCAAGGGCCTTATGACCAGAGAGTGCCTCTTAGGACTGCAGCATGTATCTGAAAGAGACTATTAGTTATAGATTCCTTACCTTAGAATTACCACCATTTATTTCGTAGCAGTACCCCTGCGCGTCAGTGTCATGCTCCCTGAGATGACGTCGCGGTATCTACTTAGACGCCGCCCTCGTGCGCTGACGTCAGTTATTTCTTTTTCTACACCAGCCAGCGCAGAGACAGTGGTACCCTTAGTCACTTTTTGACTAAATCTTTTTTGACTTTTGTCGACTTATTTTCGAGTTGTGTTCACTCCTGGTGCACGTAGGGATGTCACGTCAGACCGGCTTCAAGGCTTGTGAGGTCTATCACAAGTTGATGTCGGTAACGGACCCTCACCTCATGTGCCTCTGGTGTCTGGAGCGCGACCACGGCCCGAAGTCGTGCTCCGACTATCGGGCCATTAACCCGAAGTCTATGTGGGAGCAGTCCCGAAAGCTTCTTGAGGCCCGGCAGTCTGCTCCGCGCCGCTCGAGAGCGAGGTCGCCGGACCGGTCGCGGAGCACCACCACTCATCATCGAAGTCTTCGTCTTCGGGTAAGTCGAGCACAAAAAGAAGGTGAAGAAGCACCGTCGCTCTTCGCTTTCTCTCCATCCGTCGGCCGATGCTACGCGGAATGCGGATGGTGGTCTTCCTGCGGAGCCTACTGGGTCAGCTCCGAGCTTTCCTCCTTTTCCGACAGCCGGAGCGACCCCTGGCCAACTTCGTAGTTTTTACGAAGCCCATCTTTCGATCTTTGGGCAGCCCGACTCTGCTGGTGCGCCTTCGGGCCCTGTGGACTCGGCTGGGGGTTCTAGGTCTTCGATCCCGGCAGCTCTGGCCCTGCAGGGCACGAAGGAATCCAGGCCTGGATCCGGATTGGCGCTGGTCGACCTAACGACACCTCCGCTGGCGTCGAATCCACTGACGACACTTCCGCCCCCTCCAACGCTGGTTGGGTCCCGAGCTGGCATCTACCCCAGCCTCCACCCTGACCTGAACACGGAGCCGGACCGAAGTCGACTGATGCCATATCCGACGCCGACCAGTACTTTTGTACCACTGTTCTATCCTGGCGTTACCTATCGCCCGGAGTGGCAGCCAGAAGAGGGCGAGGAGGACCGGCAGGGGTCTGCCGACCCTTTAGCTGACCAGTTGAGTGAACCGGCCTGGAGAGAGGGCTTGGGTGATGCCAGTGGTCTGGACACCTCACCAGACCTTGGTATGCTTTCTCCCCCTACCGTGGCTACGGAGGAGGGATCCTCTTACGCAGTGGTGTTGCGTAGGGCGGCTGAGGCCTTGAACCTTGAGCTTCCTACGGTGGCGGTTAGGACCAACCTCCTGACCGAGGTGCTTCAACTGGCAGCGGCCTCTTCGGAGCCCCTGCTGCTGTTCAATGAGGCCATTACTGACATCCTTCTGGGCACCAGGTCCAAGCTCAGCACAGGGGCTCATGTGGATAGGATGATTGCCCGACGTCACCGCCCGGCCCCAGGCGACCCAATTTGCCTCTCCCAACACCCTACCTCTGAGAGCTTGGTGGTCCAAGCCTCTACTTCTAAGGGCGCATTCCCTACTGCTCCCCCAGATAGGAAATCCAAGAAGCTGGATCATCTTGGGAAGAAGATGTTTTCCTCTGCCAGCTTGGGACTGCATGTCTTTTGAGCCTTTATACCCACTCTCTGTGGGACACGGTGGCGCAGGTGCTGCCACAGTGTCCGGAGGAGGTCCGGGCCACACTCACCCGTGCAGTCGCTGAGGGCAGGGATGCAGTAAAGTTCACCATCAGATGTGGGCTGGCCACCGCCGACTCGCTAGGCAGAACAATTTCAACTTCGATAATCCTGCAACGCTACACCTGGCTGAGGCCCACTGGCTTTTCAGGCGATGTCCAATCGACACTTTTGGACATGCCTTTTGATGGCCGTCGCTTGTTTGGCGACAAAGCGGACAACGTGCTTGAGTGTTTTAAGGATTCTAGGGCTACAGCCAGATCCTTGGGCCTCGCTACCACTTCACGCCATGCGCAGTCTGCTTTTTGCATCTTTCGTGGCTACGGAAGGGGTGCCCCACCATGTTCCGCCCAGAGCCACAGGACTGCGCAAACTGTTCAGCTTATGCGCGGCTGGGGATGTGGGACCCAGCATCGTGGGTCAGGGGGCCAGCGTCGGACAGGTAAGTTTTGCAGATAGTCCGAAGGGGCTTCTCCCTCCCCTTCAAGACTACCCCTCCATCCATGCCACCTACATTCCATCGCATATTGGAGGATAACTTGGGCCTTCTCCATCAGGAAGTCACAGATCTCTTGGCCAAGGGAGCCATTGAGCACGTCCCTTTGCCAGAAGTAGGTCGTGGTTGCTACTCCCACTACTTTCTGGTACCCAAGAAGGACAAAGGCCTGCGTCCTATCTTAGATCTCAGGGACGTCAACCGCTTTCTCCGAAAGGAGAAGTTCAAGATGCTGACATTGGCTCAGGTTCGGTCTGCTCCCGACCCTGGAGACTGGATGGTAGCGTTGGACTTGCAGGATGCCTATTTCCACATTCCCGTCCTGCCGGCCCACAGACGTTACCTGCCGTTCACAGTAGGCCACGAGCATTTTCAGTTTACCGTGCTCCCCTTTGGCCTTACCAGCGCCTCTCGGGTGTTCACGAAAGTGATGGCTGTGGTTGCAGCTCATCTGCGCAGATCAGGGGTTTCAGTCTTCCTCTATCTCGACGACTGGCTGGCTGTTGAAGGCGGGCTTGCCCTTGGCTGTCCTCTCTCACTTCAGACTACGGCGGACCTCCTGCATTCGCTGAGGTTCACTATCAACGTGCTAAATTCGCGCCTGATTCCCTCTCAAAAGCTCCTTTTCATCGGAGCCGTTCTGGATACAACGCATTTTCAGGCTTATCCTCACGAACAGCGAGCCCGGGATATTCGGGCTAGGATACCGATCTTTCAGCCTTTATCCCGGGTTAGGGTTAGAATGACCCTGTGGCTGCTGGGCCTCATGCCCTCCTGCATTCTGCTGGTGGACCATGCCTGGTGGCATATGCGGGCTCTGCAGTGGGCCTGAAGTTCCAGTGGGCACAGCATCAGGGGAATCTTTACAATTGCGTCCAGATCTCGGAGGGCACTGCACACCAATTGCTGTGGTGGCTAACGAACCAGGATTGGGTCATCGGTAGATCCCTCTCCCTTCCCCAACCAGATTTCACAGTGGTGACAGATGTGTCACTCCTGGGATGGGGCAGCCACATGGGAGAGGCAAAGTTCAGAGGCCTCTGGTCTCCAGAGGAGTCTGGGCTCCACATCAACCTTCTGGAACTTCGAGCGATTCCTCCTGCACTGAAGGCATTCCTTCCCTCTTTCCGGAGAAGAGTAGTGCAGGTGTTCACGGACAACACCACCGCCATGTGGTACTGCAACAAACAGGGCGGGGTGTGGTTGTGGACCCTATTTTAAGAGTCTGTCCGCCTTTGGACATGGCTGGAACATCAGGGCATATCTCTGGTGGTTCAACACTTGGCTTGTTCTCTGATCACAAGGCGGACGAACTCAGCCGCAGGTGCATGATGGATCACGAATGGCGACTTCACTCAGAGGTGGTGCAAGGTCTCTTTCAGCCGTGGGGAGAGCCTTGGTTAGATCTATTCACCACCGAAGAGAACGTGCAATGTCAGCAGATCTGCGCTTTGGCATTTACAAGACGGCACTCGCTCGGTGACACTTTTTGTCACGAGTGGAGTTGCGGTCTTCTATACGCCTTTCGGCCTATATCACTTCTGTCCAGAGTGCTGAAGAAGATCAAACGCGACCGGGCCCAAATCATTCTTGTGGCTCTGGATTGGGCACGAAGAGTCTGGTATTCCGAGCTCTTGCACATGGCCATCGATCCTCCGATCAGACTGCCTCTTCGGGAGGATCTTCTGGTGCAGCAGCAGGGGACAGTCCTCCACCCTAACCTGCCCAGCCTCCACCTCCTTGTGTGGAGATTGAGCGGCGACAATTGACAGCTTTCGACCTTCCTCCCGAAGTCTGTTATGTTATCTTGGCAGCCAGGCGTCCTTCCACTAATACAGTGTACGCCTGTAGATGGAAGAAATTTGTGGTGTGGTGCACAGCAAAGGCTGTGGATCCCTTTTCTGCTCCTCTTTCTGAGGTTCTTTTGTTCCTCCCCTCTTTGGCCCAGCAGGGCTCTGCTCTGGGCACCCTTAAGGGCGATCTATCGGCCATTTCAGCCTTTCTTCGGCTTCCTGATCAGCCTTCTCTTTTCAAGTCCCCTATTGTATATAGATTTCTTAAGGGCATTACTCACCTATTTCCTCCTATACCTTTTGTAATGCCCCAGTGGTACTTGAATCAGGGCTTGACTTACCTTGGTTCCTTTCGAGCCACTACATAATTGCCCTGTCCGACTCTTGCCTCTAAAAAATGCTTTTCTGGTTGCCATTACCTCTGCTCGCAGGGTGAGTGAGCTTCAGGCTCTGTCTTCTAAGCCTCCTTTCCTTGCTGTTCATCCAGACACGGTTGTCTTTCGACCTCGACCTTCTTTTCTCCCCAAAGTGGGTACCTCTTTCAACATTGGACAGACCATCACTTTACCCACCTTCTTCCCGCCCCCGCATCCTTCAAAGGAGGAAGAGAGACTCCACCGTCTGGATACAAAACATGCGCTATCTTTCTATCTGGATCGCACAAAACAATTTCGGGTGGATGACCAGCTCTTTGTTGGCTATGTGGGCGCCAAGAAAGGTTGGGCCGCGCAAAAACGGACTATCTCTCGGTGGGTCGTTCTTTGCATCAAAATCTGTTATTCCTTGGCAAAGAAGGAACCTCCGGTAGGGCTGCGCGCCCATTTCACCAGGGCGACGGCAGCCACTACTGCTGTGGGATGTGGAGTCCCCATCGGTGACATCTGCCAGGCAGCCACGTGGGCATCCCTGCACACGTTCACAAAACACTACTGCCTGGGCAGCCAAGTCTGGAGAGATGGCTTCTTTGGCCGTTCATTTCTCCAGGACTTTCGGGGTTGGTATTGCTGGGGTATCTATTCTAAGGTAAGGAATCTATAACTAATAGTCTCTTTCAGATGAACAAGTTACTTACCTTTGGTAAAGATATATCTGTAAGAGACGTATATCAGTTATAGATTCCTTACCACCTCACCCATCCTCCCCGTTCTGCAAACTGACTTCTAGGGTAAGGGACTCCCTTTCAGGGCCCTAGTTTTGTGCACCAGTGGTCATTGTCTTGCATGGCACTGCTCTTCTGGCGTGGAATGTCGTGTAAAGAACTGACGTACGCGTGCGAGGGCAGCACTTAAGTAGATACCGCAATGTCATCCCGGTGATCACGACACCGACGACGAACATGGAGTCGACCGACACCACCTACCGACGCGCAGGGTTAGTGCAACGAAAACATTTCTCCGGATCCTGTCTGACACCTGGGGGTAATTCTAAGGTAAGGAATCTATAACTAATATATGTCTCTTACAGATATATTGTTACCAAAGGTAAGTAACTTGTTCATTATGCCACCCTCCGAGACCCTTAACACCCACACACTGCCTTTAGAGGCTATCTGTTTTGGTGCATACTAAAATGAAGAGTCTACATGGCACCCATCCCTACACTGCCTGTAGCATGGTTAACTCACCCGTCTAGCAGGCCTTACAGCCCTAAAGGCAGGGTGCACCATACCACCGGTGAGGGCATAGCTGCATGAGCAATATGCCCCTACAGTGTCTGTGCCATTCACAGGCATTGTAAGTACAGTGAAGCCCTTTTGAGAACACTGGCTGGGAGTTAGGAACTCCACTGCTCCATGATGACTTCACTGAAAACTGGGAAGTTTGGTACCAAACGTCTCAGCACATTAAACCCACACCGATGCCAGTGTGGGATTTAATGTAAAAGGCACTCAGATGGCATCTTAGAGATGCCCCCTGAAAAACGACCAGCCCTGGTGTGGTTCCTGAATGGCTACTCGCCATCTGTCACCGCTAGACAGGTTTCTGGACACCTGGGAAGAGAGTCCTCTGCTCTCTAGGTCCTGAAACAAAGCACATCCTGGGCAGAGGTGTCATGCCTCCGCCTGCAGGATGGGCAGGATCCACAAGGGGAATCTTCAAAGGCTTGCCACATTTGTTAGCTACCCACAGCCTCTGCTGCTATCAGTTGCAGGCTCCCACCGGTTCTAACCCCTACTTTGGGTGGGAGAATCGGCTGGAAAACCTAGAAAGAAAGGGAGGTGTGGCCACCTTTGCCAACCCACCCGTCAGGTGGGGGAGGCATAGTGAAGCACACATTTCAGTCCTCTCCATCTTGAAGATGAGGGGACTCCCCCAATCAGGACAAGGCATATGCCCCTTCCCACCGGAGGGGGGGGGCATAAGAGGGCATGTGAACACCCCAGGGAAGGGACCCTTGGTCCCAACCTGCACACCGCTGTAACTCCCCTAAATCTAGTATTTAAGGGCAACCCTGAACCTTGTTCCTTAAATTCGACCACCTAAGAAGGACCAAAGAGCCATGCTGCAGAGAAGAGGACGATGACAACTGATTTGGCCCCAGCCCTACAGACCTGTCTCCTACATCAGAGACCCTGCGAGCTGAAACCGGCAAGTCCTGCAGCCAGCAGCCTATAAGAACCCTGGAGATCTGGCCTGCCTTCGAGAAAGACTCTGATCTCCCGTGGACACTGGATTTGTCTACCAACAAACCCAAGCCCAGACTCTGGACCCCGACGGAACCGCGGGTCTACACCACTTTGCCCCGGACTCCCACAGCCTGAGTCCGAGTGGCCCAACACCACAGCGAGGTCCCCCTGGTGATCCTGACCTGGGATCCAGTATTAGACGACCTCCTCCGACCTCCACTTCGACGCCTGCAGCCTCACTTCGACTTCCAACTTCCTCCAGTCACTGTGACCCTAACCAAGTCTCCTGTTTTGAGCCTGCAGCATGTCTTCCTGACCGACGATCTCCTTTGACCTCCATTGGGAGCCCGACACTGTTCTTGCACCCTGCCGCCCGTGTGAGACTGGAGGTGGGCTCTTCGTGCCTACTTGTAGCTCCCTTTATGATGATCATTGATCCCTGGGCTCTGGCCCTGCAATCGCAGGAACCTTCCTGTAGACGGTGCTCTTCGGAGTGCCCCGTCTCAATAGCATTGGGCACCGGCCTCTCCTTTCACCTTTGCACCCGGCCACCTCTGTGCCGCTCAAGGTGCACTCTTTGTACCTGCCTGACCCTTGTCCCGTGCCAGTGCTACAAAGCCGAGACTGAACTCCTAACCTTAGTTATGGCCCATAAGTTACTAACCTTGTCTTCCTCCATAGGATTGCATTGAACTCAAACCAATACCTTGCATTGCCTGTCTTTACATTGCAAAGCCTAAACTGTAATTGTTCTGCATTTACAAAAGTAATAACAGACTGCAAAAGTATATTTCGACATTCTTCAACCAGTACTGTATTTCCTGAAAAGTAGTGTTACTTTGAGATATTGCAAACCTATCTCCACTAAGTAAACCTTGGTTCTTGAATAAAATACAAAGTATAAACTTTTTATCCTTACAATTGGTCTGGATTCAGTCTTTGAGTGTGTGACATCCTTGCTTGCCTGAGTGGGTACAGTAAATGCTTAACACTACCCTCTGATATGCCTAACTGCTCAGCCCAGCTACCACTAAATTTAGAGTAAGGGATTATCTTCTTTATCCTCTGCTGTACCTGTGGGGATGTACTGGACTTTGTGCACACTATACCTCTTTTTGGTATAGTAAATACAGAGCTAGCTTCCTACAATCCCATACTAGACCCATCTACTTATTTGCTTGAAAGTATGGAGGGATAAGCAAGACCCCTTGGACAGAGGGAAATATGTTCCAGGATGTACAATTCTTTATTTGCTGGAATTTTAAGACACTGAATTGGAAGTGGGTGATAACTTTAATGCCCAGTATGTCTCCTGCAGCAGATTTGTACTGGTGCGCAAAATCATAAATGGATTACTTTTAAAATATTAGAAGGATATGGATAAATCTGGCTTTCCCTCGTCTTTAAACAAGCGGTTTAGTCTAAGATTTTTTTCAGTTTCCAAAACTAAATTCCATGCTGGCAAGCATTAATTCTTTTTTAGCCTCTCTTGATGCAGCTGGTAGGACACCAACTTCTATAGCAAATGGGCATAGTTTAGTGTTTGTGCCATTGTCTACAGGTCATGGTCGTAGGTCTTGATCTTTCTCCTTGTGGTATTGAGCTTCAGGAAGTTAAGCACTACACATGCATCTAAGACACCGAAATAGTCATCAGGTCTTGACTTGTGGTCTTCCTCGCCTTCCAGTTAGCGAATGATTTCTGTATTGTCTGGATAATTGGAACAGATTAGGTTAGATCTGATCAGTTCAGGTAAGGAGTGTAGATAGATGTTGAATAGGAGAAAAAAGATGACTGACTCTTGAGGGGACGCCCCAATGTTGGTTGTGAGGGGTGAAGATGAACGGTGACAGGAATACCAAGCTTTATCTGTTTTTGGGGTGTGAGGATATACATTTTTGAGCGTTTATGCGTATTTCGAGAGGATGAAGTTTGTGTAGTAGTGTCGGATAGTAGACAGACCCAAATGCAGCTGATAAACCCAGAAATAGTAGGGTGGCCACTCTGTTGTTGTCTACTATCTGTTTTAGGTCCTCCAAAATTGATATGAGGGCTGCCTCTGCGCTTCTACCAGGTCTGAATCTAGGATGCTGACACAATGTTTAGTTCTTTTCCTCTGTGATAACTGGTGAGTAAAAACCGCTGCTTTGAATAGTTTGCATAGGAATGGGCCATTAAACCTTGGCCTGTAGCTTGCTGCAGTGGATGGATCGAGGTTCCTATAGAGGAGTGGTCTAATATAAGAGATCCTCCTTTATCCATCATTCTGTATCTACATACAGAATGTAAATGTAGTTTGACCTTTTCCCTGGCTCATAAAAGGACAGGGAAAGTTATGTTGATTGCTTGCAACATGTGTGCAATGCATTGAATATTCTTTGAAAGCTCTTTAGTGGTGCTGCTTAAGTCTACAAAGCTTCCATCTCTCTCAGAGAGAGAACCGTCAACATGGAATTTATAAAATGCTACTAATTAGTAAGCTGCCCACCTCTACCCTCCTGTAGGGATCAAAATATCTTGTTATTCTGAACATTCCCCCCTGAATATTGTGCTGGGACCTAAGACCAGGGAAGGGCTGCAGTTCCCATGTCCTTGCTGGTAAACCTCCATGTCAGGCGAAGAGGCCATCATTTTATCTAGCTCATCCATGCCATATTATGTCCTGGGTGTGGCCGCTGTGCAACCGTTGTTAGCAGTAGGGGGTTCGCAAAGGCAAAAGGAGGTTATTTTTTCAGAACTCCTCAGTTATGGCCATACTGAGGGTCTCTTTTCTGTGGAGGAACTTGTGTAACCACTGGCTGAATGCATCACTACAGAAGGCTGTAGGTGCACGCTCCCAGGACCTGTCCTCATGCATCCGGTGTACAAGCAGCTAGACCCAATTATTGCTCGTCTGAGAACAGGTCTGTTCAGAGAAGCAGAGTTCTTCCAAAGCATTTATAGAAGGAATATTAATAGACGTTGTCACGTCGAACCAAAAGCACCAAATTAGCAGGGACATAAATAGGAGAATGAGACATCTGCAGAATGTCATTAAACCGGAGACTGAAACCAATGTCCAAACATGGAGGCATTGTCTTTCTTGATTAACTTTTATTGAGTGGTTTTGAAGTTCACTGGACGTGCAGTACATTTCGGGACTTTTTACATTTAGGGACTTTTTAAATAACAAATTCTATGAAAGTTGACTGAGCTTCTTTAAATTCTTAGGAGTCTACTTGGAAAGAGGATCTAAACTAAACAAACAAGCGAGCCTCATAGCAACTATCGCTATTCTGAGGATGGTGAGCGCGCATCAGACTTGGGTGCTTTGATGCAATATTTATTGGCAGTGCTACTTTTCAAAATGTGTCCCTTTGGTGTTTTCCTTGATAGTGCAGGGGCTTTTGGATGCTTGCCTCAAAAGCAACCCCCCCCCCCCCAGAAAAAAAAAATGATGAGAGCCCTTTCCGGTCAGATGCGAGTGCGGACATGTGGCAGATGAGGGGCCTTTCTAATCAGTGACATGGAGTAATGCTAAGAGGCACTTTGCTGCTACAAAGGGCTTTGCAAAGAGAGCACGTGCACACCTGTCTTCCCAGAGTCCCCTGCGCTCCTCTGCTCTGACCTACTCGTCAGCAGCTTTTTTCGCTGCTGGTTCAGGCCGAGTGGGAGCTAGCACAGGATCAGGGGTTGCTTTTCTTGGCGGTGGCATACTTGGCTGCTGTCAGGATGAGTAAACACGAGGCCGTCTTCAAAGTCTCTTGCCCCCCGCCTGTTTGCCAATGTGCCAAAATTAGGGAATGCTGAGGAACATATAGCTATGAGTGTGTCGAAGACTTTTTAGAAGTACCAAGGGAGCACTTGCTGATAACACCGGCATTTCTGGAATATGACGAGCTGTTGTTGACGATGAGCAGTTATTTCCAGTAGAAAGACGGATTACACATAAGATATACTTGTGGCAAGTAGGAGGCGAGTATACATTGGAGAAGGTATTGCAGGGATCAGGCAGCAACCTCATATATTTCATTTATGTACTTGGATTTCTGTATAGCGCTGACATTGTACAAGAGGATGTTGAAGTGCTATACTTAGAATTTATATGACCATGGCACATTTCCAAATTGCATCGCTCCCAGACGGAGCAATTTGTACACGTATTAGACATTTTACCAGTAAAAGCAGAATATGGGTAAATGACAGAAAGAAAGTAAACTACATTTACAGTTTTATAATTACAGAGGCTCTTTATATTAGTCATTGAGATGAGAGCCGCACGTGGCCCTGAAGAGTAACTGACTTGGGGGCTCAGAAAAAGAGAATGCATCCGTGCTTAATTTGTCCAGGTGGTGGGCACTACCACCTATTTTTGGGGACCAGGACTTATTTTAGATCATCAGACCTTTTAACTACTGCAGTACAAAGAAATTCAGAAAAGGGAGAAAGAAGGTCGGAAGATAAACACAGGAAGACAGTGACAAATGAAGTAAGCAGGGATGAAAAAGAACCTGGAAGAGAGATAAGAAGGCAATAAGCATATAGTAATAGAAGAAATGGGCAAGACGTGGAATAAACACTAAGCAACCTTTGTATTTGGCAAATATGGCAGTTAGCTGTGCCCCTACACTTGTACTTTTACAAATTAAGCACTGTAAAAGTTGTGTGCAGCAGTTGTTACAGAAGATCACTTCCAGGCAGCGTTTGTCAGATGTGAATGATGGGTCATGTCTGATACTCAAGGGATGTCCTTCGTGAACTTTGGCGCAAAAACTGAGGAGGAGAAGGATTAAGTAGGTCGAGGGTGTGTCGGAACAGCCTGAGCTGCCGACTTTAGAACTGGGAAACCAAGTTCGAGTCTCGACGTCAGCTCAACATTCTGTGATTCTGGACAAATCAATGAATCTCCCCATGCCCACCAAAAATTCATGTGTCCTTGTGTAACGTAACTGGTGCTCATGTAAACCACTCCAATACCTTTGTCTCTAGTGCGCGCTATATAAAACTGCACCAAAAAAAAAATGAGACTTTGTTGCAGCAAAGATGTCTCAAGTCTGCCTGGGATTTGTAACCTTACCTTGGCAAGTGAAGAAGTGAACATTTGCCAAGTGGCACACTTTAACCGCTTCAGCGGGCGTACATTTTGCTTCAAGTTCACAGTCTGTGGCTATCGACAAAACGTAGGCATATTTAAAATTATTTGCTGAGGCTGAATAATATGATTTCCGTCTGTACCCTTCATTTCAACACTCTATTACCACCTTACGACCCACTTGTGAAAATCCGACGTGCTCCTTGGCGTAAAGCCTCATTTGTTTCCTATGAGAGGCATAGACTTTCTTTATCATTAAAAAACGCAACAAAAATCTTTATAAAATACTTGAAAAGTCTTACAGTGCAAAACAATCACCCCCGTTTGTTAGTGATTGAGTGGAATGAGTGAAAAAGCAAAGATATAGATTCATGATTAGATCCCTCATTTTATTTTTGTTTACGTGATTTAATTTAGCAAATAAGTGATTTTACTGCCAAAATGCCTAGGCAAGGGTAAGCTTACAGAGGTGAATAGTGCTAAGTAAAGCATTAAATAGGACCAAAGTAAATAAATATATATATATATATATATATATATATATATATATAGAGAGAGAGAGAGAGAGAGAGAGAGAGAGAGAGAGAGAGAGAGAGAGAGAGAGAGAGAGAGAGAGAGAGAGAGAGAGAGAGAGAGAGAGAGAGAGAGAGAGAGAGAGAGAGAGAGAGAGAGAGAGAGAGAGAGAGAGAGAGAGAGAGAGAGAGAGAGAGAGAGAGAGAGAGAGAGAGAGAGAGAGAGAGAGAGAGAGAGAGAGAGAGAGAGAGAGAGAGAGAGAGAGAGAGAGAGAGAGAGAGAGAGAGAGAGAGAGAGAGAGTTGGGTGAAGGATTGTGGGTGTTGGTCTGCCAGGTTTGGCTGTCCCAAACGTACCCATGCATGTTGCCAAGGCAAGGACCCCCCCCCCCATGGTGCCCGTGATGGCTTGGTCAAGAGACCTACAATGACCTTTCACATCTTTAACTACAGAATGTTGTTTGGGTCTAGCCCACTGCGTGCAGGTGACATCTGATAAAAGGGGGAACTGAAAAGAGATGCCACTGCTTCGGTAGTTATAGTCAAAGAAGCGTTTTAGCTAATCTTTAATAAAAATCAATCTGCTGCCATCTGACTAATTATTCTACACTTCCTGCAAAAGAATTTCGATATTGCATGCATAATCCCTCTGCTGATGGGATGTGCTCACAGGCTGTTATGAGATTGGCGAGCTCATGCATAATCCCGAAAACCTGCTTCAGAGGATTCTCGGAATCCTGAATTCTGTTGGAAAAATACTCTGTCCATGCATCATGCATGGAGTTCAAATTCTTATGTGTGCTTGGTAGGGTAATCCTAACTCCACACTTTGTCCACCGCCCTGGACGGTGTCTTCAAGGTAGCCAGATGTGCAGAGCACCAGAGTGCACTGGCTCAATTCTATCTGAAACCACTTTGAGTGACGAGGCAGCCCATAGTTAAGTTGCTCACACCATAGCGGGACATCAAATCGGTCACAACAGCTTTATTAAATATAGCATGAAGTTGCTTTATCAATTGTTGTTGATGTATTTTGGCCAAGTTGGCCTTCTTCACCTGTTTCTTGGAGTACCTAGTGTTAGTCTTTACTGAGTGGCACATACATTTGCTGTATTCAGAACATTCATTTGAATGCTTTCCTTCTAGACACCTCTTTATCTGGTGGACCATGGTGAGACCGGGCCGCTCCGATGCAATAGATGCAAAGCTTATATGTGTCCGTTCATGCAGTTTATCGAAGGTGGGCGGAGGTATCAGTGTGGATTTTGCAACTGTGTCAATGAAGGTGAGTGAAATTTGAAATTGATTTTTCTCAGAACAATATCCTTATTGAAATGAACGTATGATACCATCTTCCTGTGTGTATTCGGTCATAGCACTGTAACAAGCACAGAGGTTCTCTGCAGCAGGCGGCTTGACCTAGCTTGCTAAACCTCCTTTGCATGTTCAAGCCTTTGGGCTCAGGAGCTGTTACTCAAGCTTCCTTTTTGGTTGCAGGTTCCCTGGTAATCAGGATGTGTTGTTGCCATTGGCATGTAGTGCACTAGTTGGCGGCATGTAACTTCTAGCGACATTAAAGTAAATACTCTTATAGTATCACCACCTTAGCGTTTACTTTAGAAAACTCGAGAAGCCCAAGTAATTGACACTGGAAATCAGAGAACGCATTAATCGTATAAGGATTATCAATATATTTAGCAGTACATTTTGAATTACAGTAGGTAATGTCGAACCAGTTCCAGGGCTAAAAATTGTAAACAGTACATGACACGGTTTCCAAAGGATGCATAAGAGCAGATTTTGGAGTAGGATTTGGCAGCCATGAAGCATAATTATTATTTGGAACAGTTCCTCCTGGTATCTGGTGCAGGCTCATATTAGGAGTTTGTTTATAAAACAAATTAACAGAGACCCTGTCCTAACAGTACTTTTAAGTGGGGCCTTAAATTGGAGATTATTCCTGGACAGGATAGGTTCATTCATTCTGATGCCTGCGTTAAGGGCAGGTAACTAAGTTATGAATTAGTGTGAGGACTCCAAGCCTTTTCATACATACACGCCGCAAACTGGGTGTACTGCAATCCAGATTAGTCTCTGAGGCAAGCATGTTACTATAAAGCATTGTTTTTTCATTTTGAAAACCTCAGTGTTAGGAAACGAAAAATGTCATATCCCTACCAGACTTTAAGATTTCAGTATACTGAAAATAAGAGAAAAAACAAACAAAAAAATGCATATCCAAATTCAAAAGCTGCACATTCCTCACCATTTCAATATTCCCCAGGCATCAGATTCGATCCGTAAACATCTTTTCAGCAGTACCTCTGCGCGCCATACAGCTTAACACTGACGACCTTCCGCCCCGGAAATGATGTTCGGACCATACATAGGTGATAATCCTGTGTCCTGAAGTCCGTTCCTTTCTTTCCGCGCCACCAGATGTGGATCCAGGGCTATCTCTCATCACACTTTTTCAGTGTGCAAGAAACAATTCACCTCTCAAAACAACACGTTGATGAGCCATGACTCGAAGGCTTTGAATGACTGCGTGTTGATGAACCCAAAGGCTATATGAGACTGCAAAGCGAAACTGTACATCACCAAGCACTGAAAGACTCCATGACAAGACCGGTCCCAGTCAAAAGTTGGGTCCCAGGCTCATTCAAGATCCAGAAGTCGTTCCGGAGGTCGGCCTTTGTCTCGATCCAAATCCTCAGGTGGGTCAAAGAAGAACCACGTGAAATTTTAGCAGGACTCTGCCCCTTCTCACCACTCGTATTCCCCTAGGAAGGCTCGGGGACAGCACCATACGTCGTTCGACTTCAGAGCCGATCTCACCGGTTGTTCATGCACAACCCAGTTCCGGGACCATCTGCCACTCTGAAACAGATCCGAGTTCAGCGAGGCCGTGAGCTGACTCTTTGGACCATTGCCGACTCCTGGCACACCTGCAAGCCCCAGTAGTCACGAGTTTGGGATTACCACCGGTGACTTCGCCCTCTGCGCCAGTCGGATCTTCCGAGGTCCTACCGGGGCCACGCCCGGTTCCACATTGGTTCTCGGTGCCTCGATGCGGACTCCATCAGCATCCAGAAGATGATGCCCCGATTGTGTTCTCTGATGTAGAATTGCCACTGGTTCGACGTTGACCGAGGCCGTGACCGGCCACCGATGAGGATCCACTTTCTCCTTGATCTACCTCTACAACAATGAATGCACACCCTGCATTCTCTGTTTGGCTTGGATGCACACAATATCTATGATGCATGTGGAAAGATTGGCTTATCACAAGCCGAATTGGTATGAGGACCTGCAGAAGGCTAGTGGCCTTGATACCTCCCCTGAGTTTGGGCGCCTATCACACCCTGGTTCTGCCACTGAGGAGAGTGCTTCCTGCACCGTGGTAATGCGTAGGGCAGCTGAAGTCCTTGACCGCCGCAAACTATCGAACCCTCTCTTACCTTTTAGCGAGGCCCTTATGGATATTTTGTTGGGGGCAGGCGCTAAACCTTGTTCTGACCCCCCGTTAACTCCCAAATTACACAATGCCATCACCCTCGCCCAAGCAATCTTTCATTTCTATCTCAGCACCCCTCACCTGAAAGCTTGGTGGTGCAGGCATCTGTGAGCAAAGCGAACACAACAGATTTCCAATTTCTACCCCCAATAGGGAATCAAGAAGGGAGGGGACATTCGGGAAGAGAGCCTTCCCATCCACGAGTTTGGCGCATAAGTCAGTAAATGGCAGCTGTCAGCTGGGGCGCTATTGCCACACGTTTTGGAATTCGGTGGCTCAAGTCCATGGAGGTATCCCTGAAGATCTCCTGCCTGTCCTTGATCAGTCTGTACAGGACAGTTGCGATGCAAACAAGTTAATAATTATTTGTGGCTTGGATACCATTGACCCGGGTGGGCCATTGGTACCAGTGTAGCAATTCATCACCATACTTTGCTGAGGTCCACTGTTTTTTCAAGCAATGGACAGTCGTCCTTCAATGGACATGCCATTTGACAGGACTCGCCTGCTTGGGGGACAAGGCAGACTACTCTCGAGTTGCTTAATGAGAGCAGGGTCATGTCGCGCTCCCTGGGCTTATTTGCTCCACTTCGCTAACTTCATCAGCCCTACAACTCCTTTTGCGTCTTTGTTACAGGTACAAATGAGAATGCGTGCTCATTCTACCTGGGCCAAAATTGCTACCACTGCATTGGCACATGGAGTCCCTGTCCTGGGCGTTTGCCAGGCAGCGACATGGGCATCCCTCCATACGTTCATAAAGCACTATTGTTTGGATGGTCAGGTTCAGTGAGAGGGGCATTTTGCCCGCTAGGTCCTGCAGGACTTTCTGGTTTGAGTCCACCCACAGACCCACCTCCAAACAGGTGCTGCTTTGGTATCTATTCATAGGGTGAGGCATTTGCGACTAGATAGTCTCTACCAGAAAGAGTTACTGAAGGTAAGTAACTTGTTCCACAAATCCATGAACGCCCCCAACATTTTAGTGATTTACAGTCCACTGGTGGCAATGTATTCTTCTCCGTTGGCAAATTCTTCTGCAAGTGGTACATGAAAAGTGTTATTTTATTGTGGTATATTAGTATTATTTCTCATTGGAAAGAAAGCACAAATGATCTGTGAATAATTCTTGCTACACCTGCCATCAGCACTGCAAGAACTCCTGCCTACCTCCCTTTAGGCCTCTTGGGTTTAAGTTTTCCCGTAGGTAATTTCCCCTGTTATGCGGGGCTTGTGTTATATTGTTGGCTGTTCTTGCTGTCCAAAGGAATCCAAAAGCATGAACACAGGTTTAACAAGCATTGGCATAGCCAATAGGTCTCGCCTTTGGGACCTTATAAGTGTTTAGCCATGCAACAGTTGCATAACTAAACACTTAAAAGGTCCCAAAAGCGAGAGCTATTGGCTATGCCATGCGGCCGTGTGGCCGCGAAAGTGAAAGTAATCGCGGTAAAAGCGGCGCGCGCGCACATGCACTATAGCTCTAGGCTGGCCTGGTAGCACTTTTTGGAGCCCTCTCAATAAGTCTCGCCAGACCAGCGCATGCGCTGGGTCAGGCGAGACCTAAAAATGAGTTTTGTTTATTTGTCGGTCTAGCTTAAGAATTGTGAAATTGTGCTGTCTGTACTCTGACTGGCGGGGATCCCCCTGCTTTCCTCTTGGTCTCAAGAGACCCACAGAATATGGTGGAAAGTTTCTGGCACTCTTGCTGTACGAACTGCCATCCCCTCTGTGAGCCCCTCATCCATGCAGTCCCACAATGACATGGAAATGAAGGCTGCGCTGACAGGCAGTTCTCAGAGAGCAGCTGCCAGTGCGGGCCCGCTCTTCACTCTCTGTGTTAAAGTGGATAGCATCAGGGGCATAGCCTGGTCAGTAGAATTCAGAGGGTGTGAGCCTGAGATTTCCGAACAAGCACTGAAGTGTACTCAACGAATAATAATAATGGCACAACGACTGATGTGAGTGCTGATGGGAGGATTATGAGGGTGAGGCATGAGGGTTTTTGAGGAAACAGAATGTTTATAAATGTCATTTGGATGTGAACATTATTCTGAAAAACAAACAAGTGTCATGAAGTGCCTCCCTGTACCTAGCATTTATTTAGAACCTGACTTGTGGGCCAGAAGGTGTTCTGCACTACACAACGTATGCATATGTTTTGTGATGACTTGAGAAACTAGGTCTCTGTTGCAGTACTCCCAACCCCCAATCCCCCCACCACAGTTTTTTCCTGGTTCTTGATGCAACTTTGATGTGTATTGGGTCCCTGCCAACCAGGTTTCCAGTACCAGTGTTCTTTTCCTAAAAATGAACCACAATTGGCACCACTTCGGCAACCCCTATAAGTCCCTAGAAAATGGTACTCCTGGCACCTAGGGCATTGAGACTGAAGAGGGTCCACTAGGGCTGCAGAACAAATTGTGCCACCGTATAGACCCTCTCACCAAGACCATGCACACTGCCATTGCAGGCTGCGTATCTTGGTGCAGAGAAAACTGAGGAATCAACATGGCACACATTCCTGTGTGCCGTGCACCCATACACTGCATGAGGCATGGGTAAGTCAACCTTACTGCAGACCTTACTGCCCAAGGCTAGGTGGACCATATCCCATGTGTGGAGATATCTGCATGAGCAGATAGGACCCTACAATATCCAGTCCATTCTTGGATATTGCAAATGTACAGGGAGATGTAGAGAGTACAAGGCTGGATACTTGTCATTACGAGTTTCCTAGTTCCATGATAGCTTCACTGTACCCTAAGATGTTTGGCACCAAACTCTTGTCTTAGTAAATCCTCACTGATGCTAGTGTTGGATTTATTAATAAATGCACACAGGAGACCCTTTAGACGATCCCCTGTAAACCTACCAAGCACTGGTGTGGTCTTTGGCTAGTCTTAGCCAGCCTGCTACCACCAGACAGGTTTCTGATCTCATGGGGTGAGAGCCAGCGCTCTGAGGCCAGGAACAAAGCCTGCTCTGGGCGGAGGTGCTTCACACCTCTCCCATGACAGGACGGCCTTCCAATGCGATGCGACCTTTGAAATGCGACCCAGGCAGCTCCAGCTAGTGGAGGATGCCAACCCCCCCTTTCCTGCTCCACATTTGACGGGAGGACAGGAGGTAAAATTATGTAAATTAGGAAGTGGCTCCCCATTCAGCCAGCACCACCCCTAAGGTGGGGCAGGCGATGTGGACCCCACTTTTCATTTCCCTCCATCTTGGTTTGAGGGATAATTAGCCAGTTAGGGTCAGGGTAGTATCCCTTCCCATAGATAGAGGGTGTAGATACCCTAAATGTAGACAGCTCATTGGATTCTACCTGTCTTCCCCTTAAACGCCCCTAACTTTAGTATTTAGTTGGAATCCCTGGACCCTGAACTCGGATTCGATTGACACAAAGAAGAAAAGGACAAAGAAGAGCTGCTGATCAAAGGACTGAAGCCCTGCTGCAGAAAATTGGTGCCAACCCCTGCCTGCTGGCTTAAGGACTCGACAGTCATGGTGTGCTGTCTTGTCCTGCAACAGTAAGGCCTCCAAGGGGGGCGTGGCTTGGACTCGGCCGAGCATCGACGCGTGAGCTGGGAGCTCCGTGTCGGTCTTGGAATTTATCCTGCTTTACAACTTCCCTGGCGGCGCTGCGGACTCCGAGGTGGTCCCTCCGTGCGTGTGAATCGCCTGCCTGCGGATCGCGCGGGGTGTCGGCCCCGGGAGGCTGTGCTGGTCAGCGCTGGAGGCGGGTCCGGCTGGGAGAGCCCCGGCCATCTTACTTTGGGCCTGCGCGGGGCCTGCCATCCGCGGCCTCGCGTATCTTGGTGGCCGGCGGAGGGGACCATTGCCCCGGCTGCTGCAGCGTCCGGCCCGCGCTGCAGTGCCCAACTGCGGAGGCAGGCGGAGTGACCTGTGTGGACCCCTGAGGTCGTCGAGGACTGCTGGCGGACTGCTGCCGCCGCTGCGTGTGCTGGCTGCGGAGGCCCGGGAGCGGCCGCGGTGCTGTCGGCGACCGAGGCGGACCGGGCCTAGCGGGGGTGCCCTGCGGATCGACCTGGTGAGCGGACTGCGAGCGACAGAGGTAGTGTGCAGGCGCGCCTGGAACTTTGGCCTGTGGGTCTCTTCCCCCTTCGTCCCACCGCCCCTGGTGACATGGTCTAGGGGAAGGCCTGGCTGCAGGACGTTTGGGGCTGGAGGGCGTGCTGCGGCGGGGGACTCTGCTCTAGTGCCGCCTGGCCCGCGTTTCCCTGCGGGACTGGTCCCTGGGAAGTGCCCTGTGATACCTGCTTTGGGGACGCCGTAACTCTCCTGGAGACGTGGTGTGGACTGCCCCTTTGTCCCCCGGCCGAGCTGCCGCCTGACGGAGCGCACTGAGCGGGGCAGCTGGGTGCTGGCTGGATTCCTCTGCGGAAGCGGTGGACCCTGGTGGGTGAACCACGGCGTGCCTGGTGTGGCGACTGCTCACTTTGCGGAGGCGCCCGAGACTATTGCGACCTGCGCCCTGGGAGTGCGGAGGGTGCCTGTGGTGGACGACTTGCGGCTGACACGAGGCGGACGTGGGAGGCTCCTCCCGGCTGGGGCGTGTTGAGGCTCTTGTGGTCGGCCCATGGGGAAGCCGCGGCGCGGCATGGGGGCAACCCCGCTGGATCGAGCGGAGACCCCACCGGACCCTCAGGCCCAGGACCCGGCTGGAGCGCTTGCGGAGGAACTGCGGCAGCAACAGATGGACCGGATCCTCCAGGCCATTTCTGACTCTGGGGAGGCGCTACGCCGAGACATAGCCCAGGTATCCACGAGCCTCGGGCTCTTGCGAGCTGACCATGGCAAATTGTCCGACCGCGTTGAAACTGCGGAACTTAAGCTGGTGGCGTTGGATTTTATACAAACAAGGGAACCCGAAAAATGGCTAAGGACCACGGGTATCAATTATATATGTAGAAAACAATGGTCCTGAGCAGACACTAAATTTTACATAAAATTAAATATAGACCACAATGGGTTACTATACACATCCAATGTCCAGCCGGACAGGGGATTTTTATTTTTCAGATACTAAAGGATATGGTCAAGGATAATGAAAACACTACATTTATCGTGGGGCACAATCCTGCACCCTACAGCATGGGGAACGTGCGGGGGGAAAAAAGGGAATAACAATGCAGACAGTTTAGGACAAACAACAGTTACAGGCAAAGACTGAGAGCCGTTGCAACTTGCAGGCATAAATGAAGTTGTAGCAAGTTTGACACACAACGAGTAAGCACAATGGATATTTGTGGCACTATTTTTAAAAAGTCGACGTTTCGATCCCAAGCTCATTGATTAACGGGATCATCTTCAGGACTAAATTTATAACATTTGCCTGGTTTTTAACGCTCCAATTGAGGACATAGGGGTATCACATATGGCAGGTCAGAGTGGAAACTGACAATGAAGAACAGTGTTGTTGCTTTTGGTTTGGTCGCTTGCAGTTAAGGTTTCTATAAAACTTAGTGGGTGCTGGAGCGTGCTGCTCCTTGCCTGGATCGGCTGTTGGGTAGTTAGACTGTGGTGCAGATGGGCCACATTTCAATGCGCCAAGGTATTGCTTCAATATACTAATATGTTACAGTCCAAGCTGTGGAGAGATACAGCAATGGAGATCTCTGTCCTCGGCAACAATGTGCTGTGTAGTAACCGGCTCAATGGCAGGCATTGAAACCTTAACTGCATGCGACCAAACCAAAAGCAACAACGCTGTTCTTCATTGTCAGTTTCCACTCTGACCTGCCATATGTGATACCCCTATGTCCTCAATTGGGGCGTTAAAAACCAGGCAAATGTTATAAATTTAGTCCTGACGATGATCCCGTTAATCAATGAGCTTGGGATCGAAACGTCGACTTTTTAAAAATAGTGCCACAAATATCCATTGTGCTTACTCGTTGTGGTCTCTATTTTGTCAAACTTGCTACAACTTCATTTATGCCTGCAAGTTGCAACAGCTCTCAGTCTTTGCCTGTAACTGTTGTTTGTCCTAAACTGTCTGCATTGTTATTCCCTTTTTTCCCCCCGCACGTTCCCCATGCTGTAGGGTGCAGGATTGTGCCCCACGATAAATGTAGTGTTTTCATTATCCTTGACCATATCCTTTAGTATCTGAAAAATAAAAATCCCCTGTCCGGTTGGCGTTGGAGCCAGCCCAGACGGCGACGGAGGCCTCGCTGGGAGACTTATCGCGAAGAGTGCACCTACTTGAGAAGAGGGCCGAGGAGGCGGAAGGGCGTAACAGACGCAATAATGTTCGGGTGGTAGGCCTGCCCGAAAGAATCGAAGGGGACGACATGGTCGGCTATCTTGAGAAGTGGATGCGGGAGGTGGTGGCGCCGGAGGGCCTGTCGCAGTTTTACACCCTTGAAAGGGCCCATCGAGTGCCGGCCCGCCAGCCGGCTCCGGGTCGTCCCCCCGAGACTGGTGGTCGCCCGCCTGCTGCATTTCAAGGATCGCGACCTCATTCTGCGGAGGGCCCGGGCATCTGGCCCATACAAAGTTGACAATGCCCTAGTCTCACTTTACCCTGATTATTCTCAGGAGGTTCAGCGCAGTCGCTTTTCATTCATGGCAGTTAAGAAGGCCCTTCGCGCGGAGGGGAGCAGTATGCCCTGTTCTTTCCGGCTAGATTGAAGGTGATGGCGGATGGGACTGCTCATTTCTTTGATGCACCTGCCGACGCATGGGGCTGGCTGGAGCGGTACCGCGAGGGCCAGGGCGGAGCTGGACGGCGAGCCTCGGAGGCTCGGGCCCCGCCGGGACCTCGTCGGGCCCGCCGACACAGGAGGCGTGTGGTGACAGGCCGGTCTCCCCCGCATTCTCAGACGGAGTTGGAGAGGCAGGCGGCTCTGAAGGCGGTCTCTGTCATCTCTGGAGCGGCAGCTGCGACCTCGACTGCGGATTCGGGATCCCGGCGGAGTTCTGCGGCAGAGGAGTCAGAGGCGTCAGAGGAGTCGGTGAATTCTGAGGGTGCCGGTGGGCGCTTGCCGGAGGTCACGCCGGCCACTGCGGATGGAATGCTGGACACGTGAGGCAGCCTCACTATGAACTGTATGTTGTACAGGGTGGCGCACTTAGTGCTGCTTTGTGGTCCAGTGAGGGGCGAGTGTGGTTCTGCTGTTGCTGTTGAGGGGTGTCGCTCCTGGGTTCCGTGGGGGGACGTGGCTCTTTGCTTTGGGGGGGCCGCTAGGGGCGGGACGCTGCCGGGAGAAGGGGACTTTGACTCCTGAGGCCGACATACGGACTAGCCTGTTGGACTGCAGTCCGGCCCGTGTTGGTGTTGGGTCACCCCCTCTACCTCACACATATTGTGAGACCCTGGTGGCTACCAGGGTGCTTTCTTTTTCGTTCAGTGGGTGTTTGGATGGGTAACTGTGGTTTAGAGCCTGTTCTGGGGATGGGAGGGGTTTGGGTTTGTTGGGTGAGGTTTATGTGGGGGGGATGTGTCAGTGTGCCCGCTAGGTTGTTTTGGGATGTGATTTGTGGTATATATTCATATGGCGACCCACCTTGAACTGAAGTGTATCACTTGGAATGTGCGAGGGCTGAACTCCATGAGAAAACGTTATAAGGTACATGCCTACTTGGTCCGCAGGGGGATACAGGTGGCCTTCTTGCAGGAAACTCATGTGGATCGGGCTGAGGGGCTGGTGCTGCAGAGGCGATGGAGGGGACAGTTGTTTTACACTACCTTTTCTGCTTTCGCTAGGGGGGCTTTGATCTGGGTCCGATCCGGGGTTCCTTTTCAACCTACAGCCACGCTGGTAGACCCGGAGGGGAGGTTTGTGGCGGTATCTGGTCGATTAGATGGCAGGGATGTGACCTTCTGCAGTATTTACGCCCCAAACTCTGACTACACTGCTTTCTTTGCGTGGCTATCTGGGAGGCTGGCGTCCTTTCTGGTGGGCACGGTGTTTCTTGGGGGGGACTTTAACTCGGTCACTGATGTAGAATTGGATCGTTCTCATCCCCCGCTAGCTCAATCAGCAGTACATAGGGTGGCCAAGGCGAGGCGCGACTGGCAGGCAGCCTGGGGACTCGTAGACGCTTGGCTGGTGCATCACCCGTCCGACAGAGATTACTCCTTCTATTCTGTACCGCACGACCTTCATGTTCGGCTGGATGATTTCTTGTGTACCCCGGGAGCCCTGGGGCTTAAGCGTCACAGCGAGTATCTGGCAAGGACACTCTCAGACCACAACCCCTGCTTGATAACCGTCCTCTTGTCCCAGCAGCGGCAGGTAATTCCGACCTGGCGCTTGAATCCGACGCTGCTGGAGGATCCTGTGTTTCACGCGGAACTCGGGGAGGGCGTGGAACGCTACTTTACGGATAACGCGGGGACGGCGACTAGCAGAGCCCTTGAATGGGATGCGCTCAAGGCGGTGGTGCGGGGGATTTGTATCTTGGCCATCGCTGGGACGCGCAAGGTTCTGTTGCGGGACGTTGACAGCGCTGAGGCGCGGCTGCGCCAAGCGGAACTTGCTGGTCTCACTGACGGGGACGCCCAGGGGGAGGTCTTGGCGGCGCGGGAAGAGGTGGCCACGCAGGTGGAGCGGCTTCGCTGCTATGACTATAAGGAATACATGGTCCGCGCGCACGCTAGTGGGATAAGGTAGGGTCGTTATTGGCCTGGCTGGCTAACCCAGCGCTTAGGGGCACCCCTATACTGTCATTGGCTACCCCTGCGGGGGACCTGGTCTACTCACAACGGGAGATCAATGACCAATTCTGGGACTATTACTCACGGCTGTATCAGAGTAGAATGCGGGATTTGCCTGATGGGCTGGACGCGTACTTAGCAGCTGCTGGGTTGCCACAATTGGATCCGGAGCAGGGGTCGGCCCTGGGGGCGGAGATCTCCCTGGGAGAAATCAGAGTGGCGGTTAAACACATGGCCCGGAAAAAGACCCCAGTGGAGTTTTATGCCGCGTATTTGGACGCCTTGGCTCCGCGCCTGCAGGCGATATACAGGGAGGAGTGGGATGTGGGTGAGCTGCCGGGTACCTTGAGGGAGGCGATCATAGTCCCGTTACTGAAGAAAGATGGGGCCCCGTCCTCCAGGTCAGCGTACCGCCCGCTTTCTATGCTTTCAGTGGATTATAAGATCCTTAGCAAGATCTTGGCCACGCGGCTCATGGCCCACATGGGCGCGCTGGTACATCCGGACCAGTCGGCTTTCATTCCAACGCGGAATACCACAGCGGGTATTCGCAGGTTAGTGCGGATCATGGGGGACCGGGAGGAGGGCCCATCGGAAGCCGTAGTACTGTCGGTGGATATCGAAAAGGCATTCGATAGCGTGGAGTGGCCGTATCTGTTTCGGGTGCTGCAGGGGTTCGGCCTGGGGGACCACTTCGTGCGCTGGACCAGATTGTTATACCGCTCTGCCATGGCTAGAGTCCGCACGGGGCGTACTATCTCGGCTGCTTGTCAAGTAGAGAGAGGCACTCGACAGGGTTGCTCGCTGTCCCCACTTTTGTTTGCTCTGGCGATCGAGCCCTTGGCAGCGCATGCCCGTCAGGGACGGTTTTATGAGGGGGTTCAGTTACGTGGTGAGCCACACTACATCTCCCTGTACGCGGATGACCTCTTGCTGTATCTAGCGGATGCGCGGGCCGCTCTGCGAGGCGCTAGACTCCTGCTCCGGGAGTTCGGCTCCTTTTCAGGGTTACACGTTAACTGGGCTAAGACTTGCCTGTTTCCTCTGTCTCCTGGGGTCCGGGCTCCTATGGCGCTTGCCGACCTCCGCTGGGATCCTGCTTGCCTGCCTTACCTGGGTGTCTGCATATTTCACGCTCCTGCCGATCTTTTCGAGGGCAATGTGGGGGAGCGCTAAGGGGGCTCAAGGGGAGTATGGCGTTCTGGCGCATCCTCCCGCTGTCGGTGGCCGGTCGAATAGCGCTGCTGAAAATGGTAGCGCTGCCACGCTTGCTTTATTTCTTCCGCACCTTGCCAATCTGGATCCCGGCCTCCTTTTTTAAGACGCTTCGGGCGTTGATGACAGGGTTTCTTTGGGGCACAGGCAGGCGCCGGGTGGCGTTGGCCACCCTGATGAGACCGAGGGTGGAGGAGGGGCTGGCAGTTCCGGACTTCGAATGGTATTATCTGGCGGCGCAGCTGCAGTGCCTTACACGGGCCGTGGCACGCGAGTTCAGAGGCACGGAGGGCCCGCAGGGTAGGATTATCCCTAGACATGTATTGTCGTTCATTATGTTGCAGCAAAAGCTCCGGTTGGATCAGCTCACGCTCGAGGAGCGCACGCTTCGGCTCTGCTGGCTCCGTAGTCAGAAACGAGCGGGCTTCGTGGCCCCATATGCCCCGGACATTCCTTTGGGCATGTGCACGGCTCTTCCCCCATGGCGGAGACTGGTCGGCCTTGGCGGGCTGGGAGGACCGTGGGGTTCACATACTTGGGGATCTATATAGGGACGGGGTTTTCTTGCCGTTCCACGAGTTGCAGAGGGATTTCGATTTGCCAAGGGGGGATTATCTCCTTCATTCTGCCCTGGTGGCTGGGATTCAGAAACACTGGAGGATGGGGCTGTCGGAACCACCAACGTCCTTGGGATGTCAGTACGTCGCTATGGCGGCGGGCACCGTGAAGGCCATCACCTGTCTCTATGGACGGCTGTCCACGGAAGGGCTCACGCCCCTGGCGACACTATGGGAGAAGTGGGAGGGGGACCTTGGTAGGCCTATCCCGGAGACGACGTGGTCGCAGCTGTTGAGGCGACCCTGGAAGGGCACGCGCAATGCTAGATTTCTACTGGTCCAATTCTATACTCTCCACAGGGCCTACTTAACCCCGGCAAAGATTCTGCAATATTTTGGAGGCTCCTCGTCGGGGTGCCATACGGAGGGGGCTGACTTCGGCCATATGTTCTGGTCCTGTCCGGGTTTGGGCTCTTACTGGACGGATGTGGTGGCGTGTCTGAATCGAGTGACTGAGCGCGTGCTGGCAGTGGACATGGGAGCTTGCCTTCTGCTTTGGTTCCCACACACCCCCTGTACAAAAATCACGAGCAAATTTATCGATCTGGGGCTGATAATGGCGAAGTGGGAGCTTACCATGCACTGGAAGGCAAGAACGGGGCCGAGCATTCGGAGGTGGAGGGCGAGCTTCCTGGTTTGGGCGGGGACTGAGGGGGACACTTCGCCTGCAGTTGGCCAGGCGTGCTTCCAATGACAAAGCGCAGGATGCTGCTAGGGCGTGGGGGGCTTTGGTGGAGGAGCTTCGTCGCTGGGGGGAACAGGAAGAGGAGGGTTGGGATCAGGCGCGAGTGGCCCGGACTGGGAGGAGTGTGGAGGGACCTGCTGGGACTGCCGGGGAGACTACTCAGGAGGAGGCCGCTTGAATATTCTCCGAGAATAATCGCTGTTTGTGCAACTTTATTAGGATGTACATGGTGGTCGAGCTCTGGGGTGGTATGCCTATGAGCGGTAGAGTGCAGCCTTTGGTACTTTTGAGAACGCCGATGGGGTTCATCCCATGATTCTGAGTTCAGCTCCCTGGCTACGTGGGGCACTCTACGCATTACCAGGGGGGGGGGCCGCTGTGGGCACGCTGACAGGGGGGGTGGGGGTAGAGGGGGAGCGGGGTGGGGTGTTAGGAATGGCACTGTTGCGGAACTACTTTCTCCTGTATTGTCGTTAATTGCCTAGTTCTCCTACACAGGCCTACTGAATGTAACGCTGACCTCACGATGCTGTTGGGGACAAACTAATAAAAATTGTTTTAAAAAAAAAACACAGTAAGGCCTCCAAGAACCCTTGAGCTACTCCAGCCTTCTACGAATCACCCAAGAACTCCCTTGGAGTGGATGTACCGCTCCCCTGCAGCAGGAGAGCAGAAAGTTGGTATTACCTACTTTCTGCTCACCGGCTGCTCCGATGCAGCACCCAAACCAAATGCGGTACACAAGTTCCGAAGGGTCAGATCTGTCTTCCTACCAAGTTTGGAGACCTCAGACCATACCAGAGCCAAGCCGCACCACAACCCGCTATAGCAAACCCTCTGCAGCAATCACCAGGACGAAGAATCTGATCCGGACTCCAACTGCCCAGGAAGCAATCACCTGTCTAGGGACGTCAAGACCCCTGAGACACTCTTTGTGAGTGGCCCAGCTGTCCCAAAATTGCCTCTCCAAGCTGCCTGCTCATGACTGCGAGGACATCCTCAAGTGCGCCACTCAGCTGACCTATCTGCTCTGTATCTAGCCCACCTGGCCTTGGTACTGACAAACCAGCTGTGCTCCTGTGGTCCCGAGGCCTTTGAGACCTGTTCCCTCGAGTGGGACCCCTCGGACTTGCCTTTAAGTCTCCATTGTGCAGTGTGTTTTCAGGTGGCCCCCTTCATCGTAGTGCACTAGCTACCAAGAATCTCAGCAACCTGCTCCTGGCCGAATCCGGGACGCTTCAGAGAGTCCGCTGGTGGAACATTGGGCCTGGCCTTGCTACCTACTTAAATTCTAAAGGTTAACCTTGAAATCCAACTATGTGATTTTATATGCATTTTTCTGTTTTCTCCCTTTGACATCAATGGTGAGTAATTGCGCACAAAAGTAATTCATTTTGCAAACTTTGATAATTCATAACATAAAAAGTGCTTACTCTAGAACAAACTTCTTATTCTACAAAATTACATAAAAATCTGTTATTTTTATAAATTGGTCCCTGATTTGATCTTCAGTGAAAGTGTCATTTATTGTCTTTGTGAGTACAACAAAGGCTTAGCACTACTCTCTGATAAGCCTAACTGTTGGCCCACACTACCACAAATAGAGTTAGTATTATCTACTTTTGCCTCTCTATACTAATCTGGGTCTCACTGGACTCTTTGCACCGTGTACTCCATTTTAGTGCGTTATATAGAGCGCCAGCGTCCTACAGATGCTGATGAGGATGAGTAGGAACATTGGGTGAGAAATGGGCCTACCCAGAAAGGGGGCTGGTATAAAAGACTTTATTGCACCTGGACCATCAAACGTTAGCCTTGTAATGTTAATAGTTAGTCAGCTCCTGTATGAGGCTTGTGCTGATATCCGTACCAGCATAAAACACCCTCCTGAAAGTATTCGCCCTTCCCAGATAGAACACCACACCTCCCAAATTACTCTTGTTTGCAGGGGGTCAACAAACCTTCAACTAATATTTGCGTTCCAAATAAGTGAAATGTCTCCTGTAGACCAATATCATGAACCACCCTGAGAGCTGTCCTCGTATTACATCTTTTAAAAAAAATTCCATTGATCACAGTGGGATTACTCTTCAGAGTCGCACAGTTGTACTCTTGCTGAAGGCTCAAAAAGTTTAGAATTGGGAGCAGAAGATAGCTACAGTACACACAGCACATTCGCTACACTATGATGATTTTTCCACCTCACAAACATGCTCCGGTATCATTACATCTGGCCTGCATTCTGAAAGAGCATAATGGAAACAGCAAAGCGGTGTTTGTATCATTCATTAAATACAAATTTGCACTGGGCTCACAGACCCATTAGGACCTCACAGAACCCGACTTTCAGCATTTATTTGGGGGGTGGGGGGCATAAATCCCCAGTGAAACTGTACATGCCCTCTTGGGAGGGAGACTGGAGGTAAGGTAGTTATTTATTTATTTTTATTTTTTTTTGTCTTTGGAAGGAAAAGGTAGGGTACGGTATAGCCAAGGATGGTGGGAAAGGCCCAGCCCTTTTTTGTTTTTTTACACTGGAAGGTAAGGATTCTCCTGTGGGTGGCGGGGTAACGGAGTCGCAGGATGCCAGGTGTGTTTTTCTTTATGCTTGAAAAGCATAAAGTACTTCCAAGGGCGAATGAGGAGGGTGGCCTGGTGGTAGGTGTTTTTTTTAATTTAGGGCAGTAGACAGTCCTCTTAAGGGTAGTAGTGAGGTGGCATGACACCAGGTATTTTTGGGATCTGGTGGGGGTAGGAGGGTTTGCTTGAGGTTGGTAGGGTGATGGTAGCTTATCTTTTTTTTTTTCATAATTGTTTTTTCATGATTTGAGTCCATGATTCCAAGAACAACACAATCCACAAAGGTGACTGCATGCACCACTTCTAGGAGCACTGTACGGTCTGTCCTCTGCAGCTGACATTGGGTTGCCACCTCTTTCAGAGGGCTATGAGGCATGCACGGATTGCTAAGTCCAACCTTGGTGGTTGGGCCTTTTTACTCCTGCTGCTGGCCCACTATGGGTCCTGAGTAACTGGGCAAGTACTAACCCTTCAGCACATGACTCTGTGGTAATGCAGATCTAGAAATCCAAGGCTAGTCATGGGAAAGTAGGTGCAAGGTGCGCGCAGGCTCAAGACTCAAAATGCCCACAGTGACCCCAATAATCTGATTGCCCAGTCCAATACTTACTTTTGGCAAGAAAAGTTGTGTTTATTATCCAGGCAAAGTATGATGCAGCACACTAAACAATGAATAGTAAATGTCTCTCAGGGCTAGCGCACTGATGCTGGCTTAGGCAGTCTCTCTCCCTCCTGTTCCCCCTCCCTCCGGTTCCTCTCTCTCTCTCTCACTCCTGTTCCCCCTCCCTCCGGTTCCTCTCTCTCTCTCACTCCAAGCTAACAAATGTGCCCCTAGCAGTTCTATGGAGGCGACCACAATGGTGCTTCCTGCCCTAGCGTTGCTCATCAAATCCTGGTTTCAGCCCTGAATGTTAAGCTCACTATGGCACTAATCCGCTAAGCACATGCAAATCTAAGGGTCAGCGGGCCCTGCTTTAGTCTTACTGAGCCACTGCCTGTAGAAGTGCCCTGGAGCCGTGGTATGTCTTCCTGTGTTCTTGATACAAGCAACCTGCACTGCATCTTCCCACAGTTGTTAGGTTTGTGTTTTGAAGCAGTTGTAGTCGCTGATGGATTTGGGGTGAAGCAGGTGGCTTCTCCTTTGTAGTTCCTTCTGGTAAGGTGATGCGGCATTGGCAGCTTTGCAGGACAGCTTCTGATTTTGACCTCATGTCCCTCTTCTAGTCACAAGGACACCTCTGACACAGGTGATGGTCACAACGTTCCTAGTGGCTCCCTTCTGGTATATAGGAGTCATGATCAATAGCCCCACTGATTATTTTTTTTTGATTTTTTTTTTTTTTTGATTTTTTTTTTTAGATCCTACTCGGATCCTTCAAAAATTGTTTTTTCCTGGTTGATTATCATCGCTACACTAGGTGCAAATGATGCACGACACTGAATATGATATTATCAATAGCCCCACTGATGTTGGTTGTACTGGGTGATGGCCCCAGCAGTCCTATTGTCCCCTTCCTGTCATATGGGACACACAGGGGACAGCACTAATGATGGCAGTTGTACTGGCATCAGCCCACAACTTCATGACAACTCTGAAAGAGGTTACCGACCTATTAAAAAAAACAAAAGACAGACTACTGTCTCACAGCACCTCTCCAGACTGGACTGGGCGTCTTCAACTCTTCCCACCAGTATCCACTCACCAGGATCCCTGCTGGGCCGTGCTTCTTCCAGGCTCTTTCTTCCTCCTCCTCCTCACAGGGCACACTGGTTTTGGCAGGCAGGAAGAAAGCTGGTGCTTTAGGTGCAGGGCGAGTGTTCTTAGCTTCCTGTTGATGCACCCTCACCCCAGCGAGACTGATATATCTGTCCCCCCAGCCCTGGTTCAGCAGGTCCAAGTCTTGGCGATCCTGTTTACCATGATAAAAAGTGCTGTTGAGCATCTTGTGGGACTCATGCTCCCACCCTTATAATCGAAATCCAGACGCAGATCTGGTTTAGTGTCTGGTCCTTTGAAATTCGGGTTGTGGGTGTCCATACCGTTGAAATGCCTTTTCCTCTGCCCTGTCTTTGTCGAAGTTTCCGGAAAACCTACCAAAGCAGGAGTGGCTCCAGTTCCGATGGACCCACTACACAGGGCAAGGGAGGAACTGGGGATCACCCCTGGCTGTCATTCTCACCTGAAATATGCATAACAAAGGTTCAAAGGTCTAAGCCTTCCACTCTATCAAGATTCCCTGACCTAAGCCCAGGCCCCACTGACCAGTAACTCTTCATGGAATCTTAGACCTTTGATGTCCTCAGACTGTGCTCTTCTCCCCTTCCTACAATGTGTCTGTTCCAACCCCAGTCCTCCAATATGTGTGCAACCCACATCTCCTGTGTAGAGGTTGCAGTCCTCAACTCCACTCACCTTTTCAGGCCTTGGGCTTCCATAATGAAACCCACAGGCCTCCATTTTATGTACCAGGTACAGGCACACATACATCCCACCATGGACACGCAAGGATCACATGTTGTCCGGGGCTACACACAATCGGGACGGAGGGCAAGGATCAGCTAAATACACAGCAGCGAAACTTTACATGAGTGGGCCGGTAAGCACCACTCCTATGACACAGATAAAAAGGCCTGCTAAAGCTAGTGATTACTGCACAAACCGAGCATGCTGCTTCCAGACGCTTTTGTCATCGAACTCCAGGTAAGGGCAATAGTCCTCTACCATTATAAAGGTAGCAATTGTTGTGCCCCTCACTGTCTAACAAGACTGCATTTTCCGACAGACCTAGGTCATGACGCTCACACATGTTATGTGTTTACCTATGACCAAAAATCAGTACCAGGGACCAGATATCCATGCAACTGGGGCACTCACGGAAGGGGGGCATGTCAGTCACCATGCATGAGGCTCTTCCCTTCTACGACATAGCAGTCTCCTTCCTCCAGATCATAAAAACTTGTTAAAAAACAGAGGTCAGGGGCTTGGTGGTGTTGTGGTATTGGTCCTTCAGGGCTCTCATGCCATCAAGTTGCTTGATGGCTCCAAATATGCCTCATTCGAATACCTATTGTTGTCACATCCCGACTGCCTTCCTGGTTTGTGCTGTCCCCCACCATCCATCCACCCAAAAAATGCCTTCCCACCTTCCAATTTATTCTCCTGGATGTTGCCTAATAAATATGCTTTAAATGCTCTCTGATTGTGTCATGGATGACATGAACATGTGGAAGCCATCCTTACAACAGGTATTACTAGAACTTAGTTGATGACATGGACACTCCTAGCCTTACCCAACTGATGAAAGAATGAACAGGTAAAGGAGTCGATAGCTTTCAACTCCTGTTTTCAACAATACTAGAACTTCAGCTCCTTAATATTTATCAGGTCTTGTGTTAGAGCATTTCGTTGTCAAATAGTCAATTATTAAGGTGCTTGACAGTGGACTCAAGACTCCCTACAACATGTTATTAGATATTTATTAATATACAAATATATCTAATAATAATAAGTTATACTTCAAAAGCATATTAAGTAAACCAACAGAAAAGTACTAAAAATACAGAAAGACTCCATATAGAATCTCCAGCTACCACGCTTTTCCATCAAATGTTGCATTTTCAAGACTCAGACACTTAGTCACGTAACTCCACAGCGAGCAGCAGAACGTCAGTACAGTAATGTGTATATGTTTAACAGTTATATCTGGTACAATGTATCACTCTTTGCATTATTTATTTGATCTTCTTGTTGAGGGGACCCATGATATGGTCACCAGTTAGATTCTACAGTGGACCGACCTTACTTCTGCATAATGTCACTATATCACTACTAACTGTCTTTTGTTTTCAGGTTTAAACAACTATTATTAGGTACATTTGTACAGTAATAACATCCTAGTAATATTATAATTATTTTTTTAATTATTTATGATAAGTTAGTTCTCTGGGTGCCTCGAATACTCTTGTTTTCACTGTATTTGATGCACTGTTGAAGAGTGAGTGACTGCTGTAACTGATAGAGCACCTCCCGTGCTGGACACTGGCCTCCCTCATTATCTCCAATTCCTTCTTTTCACTCCCTACAACATGACTCATCTCTCCTTCTGGCATAATCTGAACAGACTGCATCTAGAAGCCTACATCCAGTAGCTAACTGATATATCAGATTCTTCTCTCTACAATCCAGACCGCATTTTAGACTGCTTGATATGAAAGTTAACTAAGGACCTTGATTCCTTCATTTCCTCCACTTTCTCAAAATGTTGTCCCTCAAAGAGTAACAAATGTTATACTGATAGCCTGCATCACCTAAAATGACAAGGTAGACTGTAAGAAAGATGCTGGATCAAAACGAAAGTTCCTTTCAATTGCTTATCCTTACTTGATTATGCTAGAGACTACAAATCTGCATGTGCAAGGGCACCATTCCCTCTTCACTGAACCTTTGAACTTTACCAAGGAACCTTTCCTCTCCTTCAAGGAGCTGGTGTCTTCCAGTGCTTCCAATAGCTTGTGTTCTCAGACATCAGACCTCTGTTATAACCTCCTGTGATTCTTCATCAATAAAATTGCCTCTTTTAGCACCCGAATATTCCCACCCAAAATTCTTTGGAACCTTATCTTATCACTTCTAGTACAAACACTCTATGTGAGTTTGTGCAAGCCTCCAAATTGAAAGTTTGAAGCATCTTGATCAAGACGTCTTGTCTGTCCTGTTATATTTACAATGACAATGTAATTAATCACGGCCTCCCAGCACTTCTACCAGCCATCACTAACCTGGCCAGTTGCTCCTTAGCCAGTGGGAACACCCCCTACGCTTTCCAAAATGCAGTCATTACACCCTTCCTAAAGAAATGTTCAGTGAAACCCGATGTCATAGCTAACAAAAGACCAGTCTTGGGCCTCCCATTTGCTACAAGTGTTGTCTCCCACCAAGGTCCTCCCGCTTGAATAAATCCTCTCTGCCTGTGACCAAGGCCACCTCTATACTCTGATCCTCCTTGATCCTTTTCTAGAGTTGGGCGCCACTGACCACAAGGTGCTTATTGATAGTCTGTCCACTTCAACTGGCTTTAGAGGTCCTGCACTCGCATGGTTCACCTTTTTGGATAAAAGCACACATGAAGTGAAAGTGAGCCTATTTCTGTCAATAACGGCTGACATCAACTGTGGTGTTCTGCATTATCTCCTATTCTATTTAATTACTATTCGGCACCCTGGCAGCAATCCTGGATTCCTATAAGATGGGGTACCAGATGGATGCAGATGACCGCTCCAGTTAAAGGTTGAAGAAGACCGTGGCAATCTTCCCAATCTAACCAATGGCCTCTCTCACATTCATCAGTGGATGCAGAACAGGCTACGCTTTAATGGTGAAAAGACTGATATACTGCTCTTTGGCCAAGTAAACCCATGCCCTTCCCCTCTCTCTTGCCTGATGATATGGGTTCAGCTCCTAATAGGTGGATCAATCATGGATTCTGGGTGTGTTCTTCAATGGTGTTTATTTTATTTTTTTATTTTGAGGGTTTTATATAGCGCGAACAAGACCCTTGCGAGTATCAGAGCGCTTTACAAGTCAAATGTAGAAAACAAGATGTAGCAAAGATATAGGTGAAACAGCTTATACATGTACACATCAGCTATCGTGAAAGACAAAATGACAGCTATTGAGCACAAAGACATAGATAGTTATAATATACAGTAAAGCTAGCAAAAGGCCAGAGTTCACGTGAATTTAGCCATGAGGATCGCTTTCACTTCTTTTTTGAAGGAGGCAGCGGACGAGTTCGTTCTTGTTTCAGTGGGCAAAGCGTTCCAGATCCTAGGAGCCATACCAGAGAATGAACGGATATAGGTTTTTTCTTGGCAAATCGTTGTGGTTTTAGAAGAAGTGTCTTGGCACTCTGCTGCCCTCAGAGAGCTCCAGTTTCTGAGCTAGGTAGTGCTGGTAATTGTGGTGTAGGGCCTTGTGTGTCATACAAGCGATTTTTAGATGAATTCTAGCTTCAAATGGTAGCCAGTTGAGGGCTCTCAGGTCAGGGGATATGTGTGCTTTCATTTGCACCCCCAGATAAATATCATTTGCAAATTCACATTTTTCCACCTTCGTCAACTAAAAGGGATCCACTGTTCCACAACCACAAGAAAATCGCCTGAATCCTTGCTTGTCATTTCCCACTTGGATCATTGTAATAGCTGTTACATTGTCACCTCAACACATCCCTTACTAAGTTGCAAAGAGTACAAACCTATGCCACTCACCTTTTGTTTGGCATAAAACAGACTGCTACCTTCACCCTCATCTGTGGCCCTGCTGGTCCCCATAAGGACTTAGCTTAGAAGTTCTCAGATTTAATCACCACTGCTTCCATTCAGCAAACCCACCTCACATTTGTTTGGAGGCTTCAATCCCTGAAGATTCAAGCACCAACAAAATGAAAGACTCCTTCAACACACTCATCAACACCATGGACCTCATGCAACATGTCACTGACCCTACTAATTCCAAAGGCAACATGATAGACTTCATCAGAACGATCTGTTTATCAGTCCTTCACAAGCCACTAACACACTTGGACTCAATCGACCATTTTGCAATATCATTGTTCTGTTGACAGACTACCTCATCATATCAAGGCCAGTCTAAATGAGAAATGCAGACATGTTGGTTTTCCAAAAATGTCCCTACAGAGTAGCAGTAAGAAAAATTAATCAAGGTTATAACTACACATCTGCCTACAATATCCATGAACACACTCCTCAATATATACGGAACCACTCTGAAAAATCATGTGTACCACAATGCACAATAGAAACAATAGTTCTCCAAATCCTCAGTTTTTCATTGTACTTCATTGCCTCTGGAGATCTCATTTAACATAAAGCTCTTTACTCTCCAAACACGCTCCTTACCTCCCCCACCAACGCCAACTTGTACAAAAAAGACCATCAGCAAAGTCTCACCTAGAAACAAATTCCACTTCAAGGCAGTGGAATACTGCATTAATACCCCGTATAGTGCTCCAGTCCCACATTTAACTGACGAGCAACACCATCAATCACTTCTTTATTTCCAACATAAAAATGATTAGTACCTGTGGAAATAACACCAAAAGGTCACCCACCCTTTTTTCAGTTTCCCCTCAAAATACTCCCGAATGGACAATCTTCAACTTCCTCATACATACCTAGTGACCTTACCAACATCCTCAAATCTCTCAAGGCCAAAACATATGAAGATTACATTTCCCATCAACCCTCACGAAATTTCTCCACAGCTATTATCAACATCATAAATCTCCCCCTCAATCAAGAAACCTTCCCAGGTGACTTCAGAACATAAGCTAATTATTGACACAACACCTTCCGACCATTTACTACAAAAAAATCAGAACGTTGTCTCCTTTCAGCTAAAACCAGATCAGCAAGAAGAAACTGCTACGCTTCAGGTAGCTGATTTGGTCTTGCTGATCATCAAGAATGATCCCTGTCTATTGATCTTTCTTGACATAGCCACAGCTCAGTGGTGGCTGATGCAAGACGAGGGTAGCAGGCAATGATGTGCACAATCACTTCCCCTGATCCACAAGCACACACACTTAAACCCATCCATTTACTAGCACACTCTCGCACACCCATCATTTTGCAAGCAGATGTGCCCGCACATACCTCGATCCATTCAAAAGCACGTTTGCACACACAAACTCCCACACACTCATTCACAAGCACTTACATGCACACACTTGCACTCACCCATTCACACCACACTCGCAAATGTGCATACATTTGTACACAATCACACACAAACAAATATATAATAAGGCATTTACAGGGCTGCAGTGGTGGTGTCAAGACCAGCAGGTGGTGGAAGGGAGAAGATTGACAGCTCGGGAAGGATTTGGGAGCTTTGGAGGGAAGCTGGTAATTGAAAATCCTGCTGCCTCCTCTCATTAGTTAACCTTGTCAAGGATTAGCCAATGAGAGGGGAGGGCCTTCCCTATCTCGTCCCAGAGTGGGGTGGGGCAGTGGGACTTGATGTTACCAGCCCACTCTTTGTTGAGTTAGGTAAGGGTTATATGAAGCACCACTGATAAACAGCCAGACCTGAGCACTTAAGGAATAAAACTAGAAGCACCCAGGGCTAACTCTGTCAGTGACTCTCCCCCTTGTCATGACTGGGAATATCTGTGCAGGGCTTGGCCGGATTGAATATGTCACTGCCCTTAAGGCTGTGCCATCTTCAGCTCGGCAAACCTGGGCTCAAGCTACCAAGCACATGCCCATTAGCACAAGTAAAGTGCCTGGCTGCCTAACCCTGACATGGTGAATATCTGTCAGGCTTTATTAAACTTTTGTTATTTAGGGTCTTAACTACTTATTTTAAAAATATCTTTCAGTACACACTACTTCTTGGGCCCTCACCCGCACTGCACCAACCGGCATAAAGGAAAAAAGATCTCCATTAAAAGGCGCCACGTTGGTCGCCGATCGGAGATTGCAGCGCCGCCCCGATTCGGAGCAGACCTGATGATGAAACATGACATCTGGGTCGCCTGATGACGAAATATGACATCGAGCCTGCTGGATGTGTGAGGGTCTTTTTCCGAAAGGAGGTAACTCTTCCTGACTTTACTGACTCACTCAACATTTTTTGGCCTTTTTTCATTTCACTTCATGAGGAACGGCATACTTCTTTATATTTACCTGCACTCAGCCTGTCTGACACTTGTCATTCTTTGAAAAAGGTTGGGCAGAGCCCCAGCCCCCATAATGGTGGGCCACCACTACCACAGCCTTTGGAGCAGTCAACCAAGAACTACTTTTCCATATACTGGAAACATGTATGGTCTTCTCTGACACTTTCCTGCAGTGGTTCCTCTCTTACTCCATGAACAACTATGAACTCACCTAGATGAGAAGTTGCAGTGCTACTGAAACTTCTTGCCTCTGTGGGGTGCATCAAGGCTCTGCACCATACCCCATCAGCTTCATCCTTGAACTTTGCTCATTGACAGGAGCATCATGATCCATCAAAACTCTGACTACACACTACTTTATCTGAAATCTCCAATGCTCAACACATTCCTTGATTTAAAACCTGCCTTTATCTCGTTAAAAAGTGGATGTTGCCCTCAGACCGTAACACCTGCTACCTTGACCCTGACCAGGTGGAGATTATGTTACCAACAGGGAGCCGACACTGTTAGATGACTGACACACCTGGTCGAAAAGACACACAAGCATAATATCACCCCCCCCTGCTTCTCTTGGTAGTTGCAGAGAAGGCATTCGACCAAGTGAGCTGGGCTTTCCTGCAGATAGTCCTGCGCAAAAGTGAGCAAGGCCTAAAATGATGGACAGGACCATGGCAGCGTATGCCTCTCACCACATATATACGCCTTAATGGTCAGCACTCGCCCTCTTTTCAGATAGAGCAGGGCACGCGGCAGGGGTGCCCTCTTTCCCCTCTCCTGTTCACCCTCGTGGTGGAACCTTTGGCCATCTGAATTAGAGACCCACCTGAAATCTCGTGGGTCCTGTTCCATCTGTTCGCGTATGATCACCTTCTACCCCTGGCCAGTGCCACGGCTCACTTCCAGCGGTGGTTGTGGATGACCACCTTCCAACCCTGACCAGTCCCACTGGCTGACTACCAGCGGTGGTCCAGGCATTGGATGGCTTCGCGAGGGTCGCTGACTTCAAAATCAACATGGAGAAATCCAAAGCACTGAACCTTACTATCCCACGGGACCTCCTTGACTACCTGCCGGCTCTTCAACGCTACCTCCAGGAGGACCTTCGGAGGCGGAAGCCCCTATGCATCTTTTGGCTTTGATTTATGTATGAGATAGAACCCAAATTGTTTATACATATGTATATTTGAAGTATTCACTGTTTTAATGTTTAACAATGCTATATAATAGCACAAATTTCTATGAACATGTGATTTTGATTTCGCATTCCATCTTTGTAAGCATCTGTAAAATGCGTGCATTTTTTGTACTTTTTATATCGTTTTGTTAACACTGTCAATCTATGTATAACAATTAGTCAACTTGCCATAAGATGTCTAACATTTTGGTTTATCATGCCGCATGAGTAGTTGACCCTGTCTAGCATCATGATGAGCTGTTATCTATTGTCACTATGCTCTCTGTTACTCTCTGTCACTATTTAATCTCGCTCTTCTCTAGTTTAATCCTGAGCAAAAGACAAAAAATTTAATAACAGGCAAGCGATGTTTCGCTTTATACTGTCATTTAAAACAAACTAAACACATAACACATAGCGTAATTCCATATGTGTAATGTTTGAAATAGCTAAATCCCCGCTACATTGTTACCGCTCCAAGATGTCTGCCGTTCAAGGTTTATCTCCTGAGCTTATTCCGACCTTTTTCTCTTAACATTAACCGTTCCAAGATGTCCGCCGTGTAAGGCGCCTCTTTCGAGTAATTCTAAAACACAGAATCACTATACCTCACACTCTTCATCTTAACTGTTACTGATTGCGTCGATCAACAATTTTACAAACTATTGTAAACGCTGCTCACAATGATGGCATAAAAACTTCAAAATAGCCATTGCGTTTATCTATTCAGACATTACAAGATGTCCGCCTAATTTCGATTAGTTCTTGACTAACTTAACTAACACCCTAATTGTTAACAGCTGTGGTCATTAAACCGTCTTTAAATACACGCCGCCGAACTGTTGAAATTGACCGAGCTCCCACCGATCGATGGCACTCTAACTTTTCCTCGGCTCTGTGAAACTTAAACCGTAAGTAATGGTCCTGACCACCCCATAATGTAGGGCCAAGTTTACCCACCTCACTTAGAAGGTTATCTCTAACTAGATCACCTTCCCCAGCCTGCACTTTTTAAATAAGGGTAGATTTCTGAATGTATTGTTCGGGTAGTCGTGGTCCAGTCACTAACTGCCTTTCTTAATTAATTTTGTTTTTTTAATCTTTAGCAGCGCATTCCCAATGCTAATGGCTCTATGCATTGTTTGTGCGCTTGACTGACTTGATAAAATGGCACCTCATAGTAAACTGGATGTAATTGCCACCATGTTAATTTTTACATCAATTGCCTTTCCTCGCACAGCATGTATTAATATAGAAGGGTCATGTAATGTATTACTACGCCCATTTCCTGGTCACTCAACGGACTGGCAAATTCTTTGTAGATTCTCGCTATTATACTTTCACACATCAATGGCTGTATACAAAATTTTAGCGTGATGTGCCCATCTAATTTTCACCATGATTGACTTGAATTCTCTAGATTTCCTGGAGTGAAAAATCGCTCACAAGAAGGACCACTTGGCCCTCTGAATCATAGAATACCAGAATAGGCAACACTCTGAAGTCCACTGGTTGTCCTGCTACAGGCCTCACTTGGTATACGCCTATCCAAATAAAATCGGGTACGATATACTTAATAAATACACACATACATTATTCATTATTTGGTTCTAAGGCACATTATGACCATTGTCCTTCGCTTTCTAGATGAAGCATAATCCATGCTCAAAGAGGAAGCGATTACTCCTTTATAATACCATAATAAACTACGAGTAAGCGCATCTCATTTTTTCAGTCTAACTTAAGTAGACACGACTATCAATGTACTAAAGCACCTCCTCTTCTTACTGAATGATGTAGTAACATAACATCGTCTTTGTTCTTTGGGCTAAAGGTGTTTCTCCCACAATTCCCTTTTAAGAGGTTTGCTTTTTCACACACGGGCTATCCCCTGAATTTCTCTGTTGACCACAAAGAGAATTTTATGGTTTCTTTCATGTAATTAATAGATATCATATTTATACAGGAGTCTTTTTGTACTGTTCCTCTGTCCTGAAGATGGTCTGACTGACTGACGCCTCAACAGACCGAAACGTCGACTATATCGTCCATTTCCACAGTATAGCTGCACAGTTGATTGCTCTCTCAACACGAGATATATCTCTGTTATAGTTATTGGATTGGATTTTTTGTAATGTCATGATTTGTGGATAATATTGAACTTTTTTTCCCTTCATGTTACATTATACATTTATTTGTCATTTGTACTCCTTTTTATGAATTGTTTCTAGATAAAAATCAGTGATTCTTTCACTTAAAAAATACCCCGTGTGTGTTTACATTATTTTTTATCATTTGTTGTATCCTACTGAATTACGTTTGGATTAATTTCCCTCTAGTACTTATGTAATAGTTACTTAGTACATCACAATTGTATTGAATTTTGTTGAAACAAAATCCCTTGTTGGCCTTTTACTATTATATTCCATTTGCCCAAGCCCTCAAGGGTGTATTGGGTGTTACCCCTCAATTTAAATACTTTAAGCGCAGACAATTGTCTGTTTCGGGTCACTTTTTAAAGTGGTTTTTCAGAATAGTGTTTAAGCTCACCTATCCCCAAATAAGAGCGTGTTTCAGCCTTATCCATGTCTGAAGCTGAAACCCTATCATATACCGATGAGTATATGCTAAAGATAGCTGCAGGTCCTTCATTGCTAGGAACCCGAGGACCCCTCACATCTTCACCATTCGAAACTGATCTTAATCACCTAGAACGCTTAAAAAAGAAACTAGTTCGCACGGAACTACATGCTAAGTTTCTTACTGACTGCCTTAATGCAAATATAATTCCAACAGGACTACAGATCAAAAACATCCCTATTATCTTCATTGAAGATGAAGATTTCAAAATAGGCTTTAGTTTTGCATCCAACAAATGCTCCCGCACTTGGATGGTCCTTAGCATTGAGACGGCAATAAAACATATCAAAATACTGACCAAGGAAATAGAAAGCCTGGAGAACAAGATTAACACCGACTCTAACATCACTAATGCGAAAGCATTACTAGATAAGGTTGCTGCTACCATAAAAGACTTCGAAGAATTCAATTCCCACAAAAAAACAGATAAACTACAGAAGGATATAAGGAAGTACAGTAAGGAAAAAACATATCCATATTTAAACAAAGATTTTTATCAAACACAGGGGTCCAATCAAGGACCAAAAAATCAGCAACGTAAGAAAGTTACTTTTTCCGACACCACTTCTGATACCGATAGTGATCAGACATCAGACAACACTCATAGGTACCCTCAAGATCAACAATCCTCCACATCACGACAGCCTTTTTTAGGGCAGGATCGGAGAGGATCTCCTTACCCACGGAGATCACGAGCAACCAGGAGAGGATGGTATCGGAACCAGTATACTCCAGGTTATCGTCAAACCCGGAACCAATTTTACGAGTGGTAAACCCCACTCAGACGATACCCATCTTCAATTTATCGAAACATCAACTATCTGAGGTACAAATATCAGTACTCTCAGCAGGGCTTTCTTTTGTTCCGACGAACAAAAATAATTTATTCCAAACTAAACTGGAGCTATTCAAATTTTTCCGCTCAGTTAGACTGAAAAACTTTTTTGCAAACAAAACTATACCATGTGATTCCGACATAACTGGACTGCACAATCGGTCCACGTTCTTTCCACCCAACGCACTGATAGCTAAAGAGATTATCACTTTTGAAAATGCCATCTTAACAGAAATTGATAACCTTTTCAACATACCAACTAGGGTGAAATACAATCTAACCAAGGCCGAACATCTGGCATTGAGGAATCTTCAAACACTACCTGATACTATCATAAAACCGGCCGACAAGGGTGGAGGCATTGTACTTTGGGACTCACAAGCGTATAATATTGAAATAACCAAACAACTCATGGTTGAGTCTAACTACAAAAAACTACCTGGCAACCCCACTCCTCGCCTTGAAAAAATGATCTCAGAACTCAGCAAAGTCGGTTTTGAAGGAGGCTGGCTTAGTGAAAAGGAAGCCGCTTTTTTAATAAGCAATTCTCCCACAGTTCCGGTAATATATATATTACCGAAGATACATAAGAACACCTCACAGCCTCCAGGCAGGCCCATTGTATCGGGCTGCAATTCAATTTTAAAACCCTTGGCCCAATATGCCGACTTCTTCATCCGACCTTTTGCCACTGAAACAAATACATACATCAGGGACACCACGGCGGTCATTAATGTAGTCGACAAACACAGTTTTGATCCCCAATGCGAGCTCCTGGTATCCATGGATATCGAGAGCCTGTACACTAATATCCCACAGACAGAGATCTTGGGAATCATTGAAGATCTACTCAACGACAGGCCTAGACCGCATGCTGTTCCCACTGAGTTTATCATTGAATGTATTAGGATTTCACTATGTGAAAACTTCTTTCTATATGAACGTACATTTTACCAACAACTCAAAGGTGTCGCGATGGGGGCAGTTTTTGCCCCTGACATAGCGAACATCTATGTCTCTGAGTTCGAGCGAAGACACATCTATGACCCATTGAATCCCTTTGCAGCCAACATTACCAGCTGGCTGCGATATATAGATGATGTCTTTCTTATATGGAAAGGCAGTAAAGAATTACTCACTGAATTCCACAATTGGTTGAATTCCAGAAATGTCAACCTGCAATTCACAATTGATTCTAGTAATCAAAGTATGAACTTCCTAGACATCTCAATCAAGGTGGGCGATGATAACATGCTCTACACCACTCTCTTTACTAAGCCTACGGCACGCAACACGCTATTGAAGTATGACAGCCACCATCCGCAGTCACTAAAGGATGGACTCCCGTTTGGACAGTTTCTCCGGTTACGGAGAAACTGTTCCAAAAGGGATGATTACTTCCTTGAGGCTAAGAAACTTAAAGAAAAGCTACACTCAAGAGGTTATCCAAACAAATTGCTGAAGAAATCTCTAAAGAGAGCATGGTATAACGACCGCAATGCCCTTCTTGAAGTTAAACAAAAGACATCAGACCCAATGCTAGTCTGTGTGACTACGTTTGGAACTGCCACAAACAGAATAAAGAAAATTGTAAAGAAACATTGGACACTTTTGTCATCCCTACCTGAGCTATCAGAGCCACCACTTTTTTCGTTTAAAAGAGGACCCAATATCAAGGACAGACTAGTTCACACATACACCACACCGCAACATCATCTTGTAGATGGTATGCAACAAATAACACCTCTAGTTGGACACTACAAGTGTAGTAATTGTGCAGCTTGTCCCAGTACCAAGAAGTTAAAATCTTTTGACCTCAATGGATCCCTGATAGTATTCAAGTCTTTCTCCAACTGTAACACCAGAAACGTTGTTTATTGCATCCAATGCCCGTGTGGATTAAACTACATAGGTAAGACTACTCAAATGGTAAAAACACGCATTCTACAACATCAATCGAGGATTAGATGTAGAGTGGAGAACGCGCCACTTGTTGAGCACTATACACGTTTCCAACACACCGAAAAAGAGATGCTATGGCTAGTCATTGAAGTAGTTAAACCTACCATCAGACAAGCCAATGTCGATCGAATATTGACAATTAAAGAAAACCAATGGATCTGTAAGAGCGACAATATAAAGAAAGGTCTAAACACGGCTACAGAGTGGCATTCTTTGGCATGTCTTACTTAGATCTGTTTTATAAAGTCTCCACCCAAATTTGATTTATGTATGAGATAGAACCCAAATTGTTTATACATATGTATATTTGAAGTATTCACTGTTTTAATGTTTAACAATGCTATATAATAGCACAAATTTCTATGAACATGTGATTTTGATTTCGCATTCCATCTTTGTAAGCATCTGTAAAATGCGTGCATTTTTTGTACTTTTTATATCGTTTTGTTAACACTGTCAATCTATGTATAACAATTAGTCAACTTGCCATAAGATGTCTAACATTTTGGTTTATCATGCCGCATGAGTAGTTGACCCTGTCTAGCATCATGATGAGCTGTTATCTATTGTCACTATGCTCTCTGTTACTCTCTGTCACTATTTAATCTCGCTCTTCTCTAGTTTAATCCTGAGCAAAAGACAAAAAATTTAATAACAGGCAAGCGATGTTTCGCTTTATACTGTCATTTAAAACAAACTAAACACATAACACATAGCGTAATTCCATATGTGTAATGTTTGAAATAGCTAAATCCCCGCTACATTGTTACCGCTCCAAGATGTCTGCCGTTCAAGGTTTATCTCCTGAGCTTATTCCGACCTTTTTCTCTTAACATTAACCGTTCCAAGATGTCCGCCGTGTAAGGCGCCTCTTTCGAGTAATTCTAAAACACAGAATCACTATACCTCACACTCTTCATCTTAACTGTTACTGATTGCGTCGATCAACAATTTTACAAACTATTGTAAACGCTGCTCACAATGATGGCATAAAAACTTCAAAATAGCCATTGCGTTTATCTATTCAGACATTACAAGATGTCCGCCTAATTTCGATTAGTTCTTGACTAACTTAACTAACACCCTAATTGTTAACAGCTGTGGTCATTAAACCGTCTTTAAATACACGCCGCCGAACTGTTGAAATTGACCGAGCTCCCACCGATCGATGGCACTCTAACTTTTCCTCGGCTCTGTGAAACTTAAACCGTAAGTAATGGTCCTGACCACCCCATAATGTAGGGCCAAGTTTACCCACCTCACTTAGAAGGTTATCTCTAACTAGATCACCTTCCCCAGCCTGCACTTTTTAAATAAGGGTAGATTTCTGAATGTATTGTTCGGGTAGTCGTGGTCCAGTCACTAACTGCCTTTCTTAATTAATTTTGTTTTTTTAATCTTTAGCAGCGCATTCCCAATGCTAATGGCTCTATGCATTGTTTGTGCGCTTGACTGACTTGATAAAATGGCACCTCATAGTAAACTGGATGTAATTGCCACCATGTTAATTTTTACATCAATTGCCTTTCCTCGCACAGCATGTATTAATATAGAAGGGTCATGTAATGTATTACTACGCCCATTTCCTGGTCACTCAACGGACTGGCAAATTCTTTGTAGATTCTCGCTATTATACTTTCACACATCAATGGCTGTATACAAAATTTTAGCGTGATGTGCCCATCTAATTTTCACCATGATTGACTTGAATTCTCTAGATTTCCTGGAGTGAAAAATCGCTCACAAGAAGGACCACTTGGCCCTCTGAATCATAGAATACCAGAATAGGCAACACTCTGAAGTCCACTGGTTGTCCTGCTACAGGCCTCACTTGGTATACGCCTATCCAAATAAAATCGGGTACGATATACTTAATAAATACACACATACATTATTCATTATTTGGTTCTAAGGCACATTATGACCATTGTCCTTCGCTTTCTAGATGAAGCATAATCCATGCTCAAAGAGGAAGTGATTACTCCTTTATAATACCATAATAAACTACGAGTAAGCGCATCTCATTTTTTCAGTCTAACTTAAGTAGACACGACTATCAATGTACTAAAGCACCTCCTCTTCTTACTGAATGATGTAGTAACATAACATCGTCTTTGTTCTTTGGGCTAAAGGTGTTTCTCCCACAATTCCCTTTTAAGAGGTTTGCTTTTTCACACACGGGCTATCCCCTGAATTTCTCTGTTGACCACAAAGAGAATTTTATGGTTTCTTTCATGTAATTAATAGATATCATATTTATACAGGAGTCTTTTTGTACTGTTCCTCTGTCCTGAAGATGGTCTGACTGACTGACGCCTCAACAGACCGAAACGTCGACTATATCGTCCATTTCCACAGTATAGCTGCACAGTTGATTGCTCTCTCAACACGAGATATATCTCTGTTATAGTTATTGGATTGGATTTTTTGTAATGTCATGATTTGTGGATAATATTGAACTTTTTTTCCCTTCATGTTACATTATACATTTATTTGTCATTTGTACTCCTTTTTATGAATTGTTTCTAGATAAAAATCAGTGATTCTTTCACTTAAAAAATACCCCGTGTGTGTTTACATTATTTTTTATCATTTGTTGTATCCTACTGAATTACGTTTGGATTAATTTCCCTCTAGTACTTATGTAATAGTTACTTAGTACATCACAATTGTATTGAATTTTGTTGAAACAAAATCCCTTGTTGGCCTTTTACTATTATATTTCTTTTGGCTGGGGGCATCAACATGGTCAAAATGAATGTACAGAAAAAAGATGGAGGTACCCTTATTTGTCAATCGGGGAAAGGGTAAATAATTCGGGAAGACACACAAAGTCCCAAGAACAAAGAGAATTATAGCTCAAGCTTTCAAGAACAATTTAAACTCAAAAAATGTGTGACAAAGTAGTTTATAATTTTTACATTATACAATGGAAATCAATTGTAGTGAGTCAAACACGTATAGAGAACTAACACACAAAAATAGCTCAATAATTAAAATGTATTCAAATTGGTGCACGTTCAAAATTAAAAACATTACATATAAAAAATCTTTTTAATAAAAAACATTTCATATAAAAATATACATATATTATGCAATGTATAGAAAACAACAAGTTGACGCTGCGTTTCGGTGAGAAGTGGCTCGTTCACCTTCCTCAGGACAGTTTTCTAAAACATTTTTAGGTTGTAAGCAAAATTCAATCAATTAAGGATGTTGACATGACATGAAGCTTGTCAAGTTTTGAGGGAAATGAAAATGGTCCACTCAACAATAAGCCTTCAGGTACCGGCCAATGATTTTGAATGTGTTCGTTGGTGCCACCGATTCAAATTAAGAGTCTCTATTTGACAACAAAAAAGCAGGTAAGTATATACACATACTGGCGAGCTGTAGGATAGATGCTGTGGTATTCACATATAAATTTTCACCCTCTTAGTTAGAATTCGTGGGGTACCTGGGCTGATATAGTCGCTTCGATTTTCGCGCTTCCCAGGGATTAAAAACCTGCATACGGTGATACAGCCTCCCTGCAACCAACAAACGAGTACCGAGTTAGGATACTACTAAGGTTTTTAATCGGGGGTGGACTGCAGGACCCTCAGGGACTTATTTATGGGCCCCCTCATCAAATACTTTGAACAGTGCAAACAGGAGTTCCAAGTCCAGTAGAATGCCCACCTTCAATACTGTCAGTTGTGGCATTGGGCCCTCTACCCACCAAACATACAAGCAACAACAAGATCCCTTACCCCATTTGAGAAACAGGTCCAGTCCTTCACAGGCTCCAAAGGCACTTACACTACAGGACTCACGCACTTACACTACAGGACTCTAAGCCCCACTCCCCACATGCTTTCCAGCTCCGCGGGAAGAAAGATCTGGGCCTTTCATTTACTGATAATCAATGGGAAGAACTCTGGAGAGAAATCTCAAAACACATAGAATCACCCCTCACAGAGCAGCGATCCTGAAGTTGATATACCAATGGTACTTGAACCCCAATAAACTCTCCCCCGATTATACCCCAGTGCTCCCAACACATGCTGGTGATGTCACAAGGGGGTGGGCACTTTTTCACACGTCTGGTGGTCCAGACCACCCCACCCTCCACCCAGCATCCTGGTTCCTTAAACTATGGCAAAACTTTGCAATGGAACACCTAACTCTGAAACTCTCCCACACAGAAAAGAGATTCACAAACCGATGCCTGCCCTTGATTGTCTATCTCTCTAAACTAGACTGTACTTCCAACCCCCACGCTTTGGGGCGCTACAGTTATTTCACTAACCAGCATCCTCTCAAGTCCGGCACCTTCCCACTTTCATCACTCCACTGCTCCCAAGCAGGGTCTGCACTAGTCTCCAGGTATCCACCAATCGCAGTGCATGCACAGTCCTGCCTCTGTGGATATTCATTACCATTCCTCATGGCTTTCAGATCCTCTCTTCCACCCTTAACTTGTGCTGTGTTATGGCTGTCCTTCGCGAAATTTGCAGTACAAAAATTCTAAAAATGTTCACCAGTTTTGAAAAGGCAGCATTTTTTTGCGTGAAAACCGCCGCAGTTGTAGGTAAAGCGAGTCCCCGAGGGATCTCCGACAGCCGGAGCTTGCATTCATCTCGCAGTGACAGCAGCTCCGGTCACAGAAGATACCAGGCTATATTTGTTCAAGTGTACTGTACATGACTCATTAAATAAACACTCGTGTGCTCTTGGACGGGCCCCAGCGCCTGTGCGCCAGGACGAGCCTCGCAGATATTCGCATTCGCTTGGATTTCCTCCGCCGCCTCGCAGTGCCATTGTCCGTGCCCTAATACAGTAATCTTTTCGACTCTGAAACTTGAGCCCTACGCGGCGGTGCCAGCTTTCAATGATTTCTTTTGTTTCCTGAGGCGGCGCGCGTGTACTCTGACTCCAGGCTTCTGCAAAAGACGGTGGTCGTTGGCAAGAAGCTGCCCCATTGCAGTCGCCGTGGCACAGGGTTCAATTCTGCGACACTTGGCAAACTCTTACTGTGTAACATTACATGTGGATTCTAATAATATTAAATACTACCACAATATAGAGTTTAAAATCTCCTGCTACAAAAGTATCGTAGACAGAATAATGAGTGGTGGTGATGTAACACTTTATTTAGACACTTAATTCCATTAAATGCAATCGACATAAAGCGATCTGTAAATATCTTACTTAAAAAATCCGTGATAAATTCATAATACTGACTAGTGAATGTAAATATTGGTAAGTGTAGGTGTACTATACTTCACTCCTCGTATATGCACCGTTACAATTTATATAGATCTTCAAAGTATGTAAACGTAGCTTAAAGAATAGTAAACCTGTATGTGCAAAAATATATAATCATATATACTCACTTTCACTATATTTTTGTAGCACGAAATGTTGTGCTTCACATACTGTCATACGATCAGTACTATATCATCTCATTTAGAGTTGTGATTTGGCACCTGTGCGATTGCTGTTACGGGGAGTGCAGCAAAAAGCTAATGCACATTTTTGAAGAGGTATTTGTAATGAAAAGGAGAAATACAGTGACCCGCCAACGTAATTTAAGAAAAAAAGTTGATGCATGTTTATGCCACAGCAGTGCCGCAGATAGGTCATGAATGCCTACTACCTGAAATGAAGAGGTGAAATGTGTACAATAAGGTGAAATCACATTGCACGAATGTGTATGTAGAGCTTAAAATAGGCCAGTTTGAAACTATTAACGGGGTTGTCCGTCGAAAGATGTCCCAATATGACTCAAAACCTAAGTTGACATCATAAGTTTCTGAAATTACTACTGATGGTAATTGTCAGTAATGCAGAAGTGTGTATAGAGAACTGTCCTTTGTTTCTTAACATTACATGGCTCCTTCTAATGGGTAAATGTACAGTATGTAGTAAAATGTGATACATTCTTACTTCAGCCTGTGTTGGCATAAGAAAACTGCGCTCAATGCTGCCTCTCTGCTCTTGTTTCCTTAGTGCCTCCATTTTATTTTCAACATCTGGATCACATTGGCCGAAGAGTTGACTACTATGAGAGACCGGAGTTGTCATTGGGGTCGTATGAGTTTAACGCCACATTGGATTATTGCAGAGTAAGCATTTGCAAAAGCTAAAGCATCTCTTATTTACGCAGGAGCAAACCTATTATTTACCTATGGTGAATGATGGGAGATAAACATGAATGTCCACCACAATATGTCCTAAGCTATTCTCACAGTAGGAGGGATTTAATGTATCTGTATATTTTGTGTCAAAGAAAGATTTTTTTTTAATGACTTTTTTTCTCCATATGCTGTTTATACTTGAATTTGTTTTATGTTGAATGACAGGATATACACTATGGAACTTCTCAATTACTTGTAAAGCACTCTGTTGTGTTTCGGGATGGAGTTCGCATCACAGAAATCTACTTAAATAAAATACAAATTATATATAATGACTTATGTGAGATGCAAGCAGTTTTCACTGCACTCTCTAGAATAAGCAGTGTTTTAGTGCAAAAGCTTAAGAATGTCAAATTTAAGAAAATACAGCAAAGCAGGTAGCCTCCACGAGAGCCCAGATCCGGGAAAAACAATAAGGTGTTGAGCAAGCGTGCAGCTTACATGAGTACTATCAATTCTGATCATGAAAGGTCTGATGTACCTGGAGAGTTAGGGCAATGAGGAGCATTCAAGCGAGTCTGTTGCATCTTCACGGCAAGGGAGCCAGGTTAGAGCTGGCACATTGTAGTATAGGGGTATCGCAAATGAAACCAAGAAGCTAGCCGCGTAAAGTCCACTATCTTTATTCCAAATTCAAGTGTAGTGGAAAGCATCAAGGAAGAGCCCACAGAGACAGCAACCGATAAGTCAGGAACCCAACAGCAACTGAACTCCATGGAATACACATGACATAGTAAGAATCTACAATAAGAGTTCTAAACATTTAGAGCTACAGCAAATAAATACCATTCCAGTATACCACCCCCCCCCCCATATACATAAAACAAAATTATACATTGAGAAACTTAATATAATACATAATCATGAAATTTGACAGGTAATTTGCAAACTCGTTGATCACATGATGGTAATATTGGTGAATTAGAAATGAATGAATCACTGTGAAGATCAGATGGGGAAGTTGCTGAAAAATTAGATTCTGCGTCAACATTTTGGGTACTATTGATATCTGAAATGATATAATCAGGCCCGAAATTGAAATGAGAATCACTTACATCAGATTTATTAGCATATACCTTGTTAAATATGTTAAGTTGGTTGTCCGTAATCTTCACTACATTGTTTTTATTCCACCAACCTTTACTTTCCAGAAGTACAGAAGATTTAGTGACCCTGATAACTCGAACTGGAAGAGTAAATTTAGATTGGCCTTTCTGTACTTTGTAAGGTTTCTTGATCAAAACCCAATCATTAAATTTGAGGATAGGAGCAGTCGATGTATAAGGACCATCATAAGCTTTTTTCTGAATTAGCTGTCTGCCATCTACTCTGTTTTTTTTACAATTTGTGGATCTAGTGCAGCATTTCTCTTATTCTGTAAAGCTGAACCTGCAGCTAAGTTAGAAAACCAATGTGGCATTAATTTAGATCTAGCTTCTCTGCCTCTCAAGGCCTTGAATGGTGTGACACCAGTAGTTGAATGAGGAGTTGTGAGATAACTCCATACCTCATTGAGTACTTTTAAATGTTCTTCCTTAGTTTCGGTGTGGACCAATATGTCATCTTGGAAAGCTTGTACCTGGGGAATGCTGCCAAACAAATTGTCCATAAGTTTTTGGAACACGCTTGCTGCCGAGGCAAGACCAAATGGTAATCTTAAGTATTTGAAAGCTCCAAATGAAGTTACAAATGCAGTAAGAGCTTGGGAATTATTGGTGAGTTGAATTTGATGATATGCGGAATGTAAATCGATGGTTGAGAAAAATTTAGACTTACCAATATTGGCTAACATTTCGTGTATTAAAGGTAAAGGGTGACAATCAACTAATATGTTTTGGTTTAGAGACCTCAAGTCCAAACATAATCTCAAATCGCCATTTTTTTTTCCGTAAAACAACCGGAGAAATCCATTCCGAAGAGTCAATGGGTGAGATGATACCTTCAGATTGCAGGTTAATGAGGAGTGATTTAAGATCATCTCTGATGCTAAGAGCTACAGGTCTAACTTTATGTGTGATGGGAATGGCATTTTTTTTAGTACTATAGTGTGTTCATAACCTTTAACAGTACCTACAGAATTCTTGAAAACTTCGGGAAAGTTTTTGCACAGGACTTCAACCATTGAATTAGGGATGTTAATTGATAGAATATTTGGTGGTAAGTCACCTAAAACTATTGGAGGATCTTGGCCAGGGCGTAAGATCATGCCCAATAGAGCAAGGTCCTTCCATCCGATTATGTCTCTACCTCTGATGGCTATATATATTTTAGTTCTAATCGATCGGCCAAGACATTGTAGATTGTCCCAGAAAAACCCAATGAGATCTATGTCTTGTTCGCCAAATGCTTTGGGGTTGATGTCAGGGTTAATAAGCGGTGTGTTGTTGGGCCAATGTTTGTAGAATGTGGTGTCTGCTAAGATTGTGACCGGCGCTCCTGAATCAGTCATGGCTAGTATAGTTTTACTATCAATGCAAATGTCAACCAGTGGCCCTTTTATAGGTTTCCCGAATAATTCTGGAACTTCAATTGTAACCACAATGTTCGAAAATTTAGAATTGAGATCCTGTGTATCTGATGAATCTAAAGAAACCGTAGAAATATTTACTTTGTTAGAGGATGAATTATATACATTACTTCTACAAACACTTTGAAAATGTCCGATTTTTTTGCATTTAGTAAATGTTTTTCCTATACCGGGACAGCTAGGATTGTTTCCAATATGGTTCCTAGAACCACAGCGGAAACAGACTAATTGAGTTCTAAACGATTGATTAGTGAATTGTTTCTTCTGGTATGTTTGGTTTGTTTGTTTAGTGTTTGTGTTTATGGCACATACAGCGTTATCCTCCGAGATCAAACTCACATTTGCAGATTCTGTAGGAGAGAAAACATTTGCATTTTGATTAATGTGACCAGACAGTACTTTAGATGTAACTATTGACCTTTCAATACTTTTGGCAACATCAATAGTTTCAGCTAAAGTTGGATTTGGGAAGGTGAGAAGGCGTTCTTGAACTTTCTTGGAGTAACACCAAAAAAACGAACTGGTCTCTAATGTGAATATCTACATTGGGTCCAAAATCGCACTTTTCTGCTAGAACTCTCAAGGTCGCAATATAGTCTTCCACAGATTCTTCAGGGGACTGCTTGCACTTGGCAAAATTAAATCTTTCCAAAAGAACACTAGTAGCATCAGAGTACTGTTTACCCATACGCAATTTAGCTTCTATGAAGACATTCCATACAGTATCTTCGGTCGCGGGAGAAGGGTAGCGTGGGAGATTGTCGAAAACCCTGCGACCAGCTGTACCAAGATGATTGACTAGAAGAGCCAATTTCCTCGTAGGAGAATAACTGTCAATAGCGGTGAGGTAATTCTCAATCTTTCAACCATTCGGACCATTTCAACTTGGGTTTACCAGGTTTAAGCAGAAAAGGTGCTGGCTGAATAACCCCTTGAATGGACGCCATCTCAACACAAATCCAAGCGGAAAGTAGCAGTAAATTAACCACTAGAAATTAACTAATGCAAAGTGAGTTGCTGTCTTAATGTAATAGAAATTGCAGTATCTCCAAGAAATAAATGAGGAGAACTGTACGCTGCAAACATAAAAGTAAAGAAATTATCTCTTAGGGATCTGTAGAAAAACTCACTGTAACAGATCAGGCGAGCAGATGGTGTGCGAATCACCAAAACTAGCGTCGCACTGAACGAAAGCGAACTGAAGAAATGAATCTTTGAAGAAACGCCGTTTTGTTTACACAGCTGACGGCGGATTGGCTTCGTGATTACCCAATATGGCCGCCACTGAGCGTGTGACGTCAGTATGCTTCGCGCAGAGCCTGTAGGGAAGCCAGGTCCGATGACAGCACTGGAACGGATCAGAATGGCAGAGGAGCGAGCTTGGAACGTAGAGAGCGAGCAGGTAGGCAACTTTCAAAAGTAGCTTCCTCGCGTACCATGAAGTTGTAGAAATCCAAATTGTAATCCACCAACCTGACACAAAATGCAAAACAGGAGATCTCTAGAAGTGCGACGGTATCGGTCCGGTGTGCCTCGAGATGTCGGCAGCTAACTTGACAGGAAAATCAGCGCAAACCCCACTCCTGGTACCAATTGTAGGATAGGGGTATCGCCAATGAAACCAAGAAGCTAGCCGCGTAAAGTCCACTATCTTTATTCCAAATACAAGTGTAGTGGAAAGCATCAAGGAAGAGCCCACAGAGACAGCAACGATAAGTCAGGAACCCAACAGCAACTGAACTCCATGGAATACACATGACCTAGTAAGAATCTACAATAAGAGTTCTAAACATTTAAAGCTACAGCAAATAAATACCATTCCAGTATACCACACACATGTCTGGAGAATCCTGCCTTTTGACTGGATCTGCCACAATTCTCACAGCTTTTGAGGCTCTTGCTTGTGAGCTCTCACGAAACTGCCTCAGTGCATCTCACCTTTCTGTTAGAAAGCAACTCTTGATGTTTGCGTCTTGAACCCAGTGGATCCTGTATGCCAGCAGTGCCAGGTGCAAAATACGGTTACATTTAGAGACTGTGCTTACAGTGGACTCCAATCGCTCTGAGCTTCTGGGTCTCCATCCTTAATATATGTCTCCCTTCCTCTGACATGACTTCCTAGTCTCATGAAACCTCCTCTCATCGCTGTAGCAGCAAGGTCTGAATTCCGTCAGCGAAGAGCTCAGAGTGCATTGATGAGCCACCCTTTGCTGCATCAGCCGCCTGTAACATTCCTGGTAGCACATGAAGCTATTCTTTCTGCGATTATGCAGTCATTCCTGTTCTGAATCTGAGAAAGGGCAACTTATCTGGTCATAAAATCTAGCCTTTACTACTATGTTTCAGCGCATAGCATCATTGCGAAACTGCTGGGTTTTTTCCTAGAAAGAAATGGGTTTTTTCAAGCAGGCGTCCGGTAATTCATTCTCTGTTGTCAGATCCCTGGAACTTGCCGGAAGCACCGAGCCGTCATGTGCCTAGTCTTTTCACTGTTCTTTTACTATCTGCTGCAGGTGAAGCCAGAGGGGGAAACTACATTCAAGTCAGTGGTAGATTCAAGCCTCATTGCCCACTGCTCACGGTGATAACCGCTGTTAATTACCTGCCCCACAGTTATGGGGTTGAGTTGATGGCAAGCATGCATAATGAGGCGAAGGGTGTTTAACCGCTGTTAGTGCCTGGGGGCACGTGGTCTCTCTAAGCATCCCTAAAACAGGCAGACCAACAGGTAATCTGTTCCTGTCTTTTCTACGTCACTACTTAGTCTCACTGAAGTTAAAATTCAGGCAAATAACAACAGTTAGTGCCAACATTCTAAGAATCCTAAGTGGCTGAGAGAGTCCCAGCATTCCATGTGGGGTGATAATCCTCCTTAACGAGGTAATGGAAATAGCAGTAATGGGTGATCCCGTTGAGTAGATATGTTTGCCGTCGATCACTGCTGGGCGCGTAGGGTTTCTTGCACTGTTCATTTGTCTGCTCTTTTGTTCTGGAAGAGATCAGTCCAGAGACTTCAGCCTTCAGGCATTTTGATGGTTAAGACTGCTGATCCCTGGTTAGCAGAATGTGTACATTTTGGCGGATGTTCTGCATTTTGGCTGAGGGTAGATTCTTGATCTGCTTATGATGGAGCACTTACGAAGAGTAAGGGGCTGATGCAGATGTCCTGGCCCTGGGTCTTCAATCATACACACCATGAGAACCACAGTCAACCCATTGCCATATGTAGGAGATGAATGATCAACTGATGGGTTTAAGGCCACCGCTCCAGCTAATCACATGAAAAGGTCTTGCTAACATGATATGACATCAGCATTGGCAAAGCCAATGGGTCTGCTTCAATCTGCCAGCACATGTAAACACAGGCATTCCCAACACTGTTACATGTTGCATGCATAAACCCTGTTCATCATTTTAAAGCCTGCCATGTTGGTTTTGCCAATGGTGGGAGAAAGTAGCAAAAAGGATTGCTTTCTAAAATACAGAAATTTAAGATTCAAATGTGACAAAAAGAGGGAATATTGAGTGAACATTTTAGATGTAAAATAGTCCTTTTTGCATTTCACTGGAAGCACTTCGGAAGGCAGAAATTTGTACTGAATAACCAATAGCATGAGGTAAGAGCGGGGGAGAGAAAGCCTCACTACATGTATACATTTGAAAGAAATAGTATCAGTATACCTTGCAGGCAACTGCATTGTTAAGCCAGACCAAAATGCAATAAACTGAATTTTACAGCTCTTTTATTTCTTTTAAATCTCTCCGATGCCGAAGAATATTTAGTTGCAGGGATCGGGAAAGCGTGTAGTTTCTGTATTTTAAACGCACATAGTTTCCCGCTCAAAAATATTTCCTCTTAAACACCTTGGTCGGAGGCGTTGCTTATGGTACCGGACAAGCAGTGAGGGGACTACCCAGTGAAATCAGCTGTCTGGTGCTCATTTTATGTTGAGAGGTGCTAAAACGTGTAATGCAAAGGTTGCCAATAAGAAAATATTGCAAAGCCCCTGAGAAAATACAGATCAAAGTACTTACTACCTTTGGAGCACGCTGCAAATGTGACAGGAGGGCATAGCTGGGTTTACAGAGATGCTAAAAATAAACCCCGTGTCATCTCTTGTTTTATGCTTCAGTCGGTCGAAGCCTCTTAATCGCAAATACCATCAAAGACTAGGCCTTTGGGCTGTCCGCACACTCTTTTTTTTTTTTTTTTTTTTTTTTTACGTGATCAGTTCGGAATATAATAAAGTGCATTATAAAAACAATTAGTATGTTTTTTGACACAAATGAAATCTAAAATGTCCGTTTGTGTTGTTACCAAACTCACATTGAGGGACTCAGAAAATGTGTAGCGACGGATGGCCTGAATCTACGCTTCTTCTCATCATAGCCAGGGAGTGAATGCTTGGTGTTGTTTGTCAGGAGGTTTATGTAGTTCAGTGACTCGAGGTATTTATGTGCTTGTCCCAATTCATGAGGTGCTTGACCCGGGGGTGTCACACAGCGTTTTACCCAAGTGTTACAGTTTAATTCCGCAATTTCAGCACTCACATTAGTGGTGTCTGTCCTATGCATTATTGCCTTGTGCACTCAGTTGGTGAGACTTAGCCTACTTTGTTTACCCGTTCTTTACCTCGGTTTCTGTTGTTTTAATTGGTGACAGGTGTGTGTGTGGATTTGTCTGTTTGTTATCAGTGCCTATAGGAGGGAAGTGTGTTACGATTTGTCTTGACCTTGTGATGGGTCTTCGATGCCGGGTTTGCTCAGTCTGGAATCGTGTTATTAGTTAAAATGTGGGGTGTGGTAGTGTCACACACACAGATTAATATTGCCAGTTGTAACAGTAGCAGAGGGAGGGTACACAGAGAGGGTGAACTTCTCCTGGGGGAGGGTGGGCACCATTTATCTGTACTTAACTTAGAACTTCACTACCGAAAATCCGTTGTATACCTGCTGGATACTGGCCTGTTTTTCATACAAGAAAAAATATACATTCTATAGATTAGAGGACTGGCTGTTCAAGAAGACAACTTCTTGTCCTTTCCTGAGCTTCACAAGAAACTGTTCACCTCTTCCAGTTACTAGAAATGGGAAAGTATTTTTAAGGTTCAGGTTAATATGTTGCCGTCTAACCCAACCCAGGGTGGTTCCGGGCAGTGCTTGAAATGGAAATATATAAGTGCAGGTACTCTGTAGCAGAGTATCTGCTTCTTTCCGAGAAGTGGCGGTACTCTCCAATTAAAAGTATAGCATTTCTCTTGAGAAGTGCCGGTACTCTGCCTCCCAAAATTAAAAAGTGCCCGTACCCCGTACCATACAGTACCGGCCCATTTAAAGCACTGGTTCCGGCTCATCACAAAGTCCTTTGCAAACGTAGGGGCACATCTCTACAGTGAGATATTTGGGGTGAGGTCGTACAGTCCTGACTAACTAATCACAATCCCTAAAATAAGGCCACTAAGAAGGATAATGGCAACCATATGGTCTCTTCTGATCAGTGTCATAGAAAGATTTAATTTCTTTGAAAAGTCCACTTTAAATTACTTTAACTTCTAAGTCAGACTTCACGGGCAAAGTGTCATCCCTCTGTAAGAACTTTCAACACCTCTCCTTTCCCCATACTGAATAGCCTCCAGAGATGATGCCTTGTCTCGAATGTCTGGAATATATTGCAGACTCTGGAATTGGGAGGCTGGGGGAATGCATGACAAGCAGATGCGTTGCTTTAGTGGTGACCTAAAAAAGAGTTTCAGACCCTTTTAAAATAATTGAAAGACGCCACCCTTATTTACACTTATTGTTTTCACTTAAAGACCTCTGGTGTCTGAAAGTAATGTAATGCACATCAATGAAATAAAAAGAACAATACTCAGACTTTATCTGTCAGTCTTTTCTACTAATTCTTCAAATTTTAACAGTTTTTTTTCCATATCAAAAATGTTAAAGAAACCCCACCCTTTAGCAGGTGCAGAAATTGTAGTGTTGGATTCTGCTGAGAAATCACTGTTGGTGGTTGCCCAATGAGAAATATATCAAGCAGACACAGAGATCACCGGGAGAACTTGAAATGCTAGTACCCTACTATTCATAATAATATTCCTAGATTTTGAATTAAACTGATTCAGCTAATAGTATTAACTTAAGTCTTTGAAGGCAAATTGTTATGAGAGCCTTGTCCTAGCACATGGAACTTGGGATACAAATGTAACATATGTAGTAGAAATATTGTTGCAAGTAGCGTGTTCCAGCTATGGAGAACCACACACATCTAACCTGGCGTTATTCTAGCTGATTTTGGCATTGGCCTCGTTTTTGCCTTTTGCCCTTTTCAAAACTATAAATTACATATTTTCCTTGCTGTGGGCTGCAGTGCTCAGACTGCCTTTTAATTATTGGGAAATCTGGGCAGACAGCTTTATGGGGCTTCATCAAAAGAAAGATCCAAAAATGACATGTACCTACACGCTAACTTTCAAACTTCCTGGAAAATAAGACCTTGATTAAAGTACAGTATTGAAACGATAGTTTTCATGTTATTAACATAGCACACCAAAACCACCTGCCTAGGACTTGATACTATGTACTTATTGGCTACTCTGTGTGACATTGTATATTTGATAGGTCAAAACTCATATTTTCTGGCTCAAATAAAATTGAAAATCTCTCTTTATGACCCTCCAAACATATTTTTCACTAAGATGTGCACATGACAGACTTCTCCAAGCTGGCATATGCATACGGGTGTGGTGGGGACACATTTCCTCTACCTTAGCTGTGAGGGCAGTTGAAGGCAGCCTGCATGGAATTGTGGGGGTTTTCACCTCTCTCTTCAGATGACGACCTTCACAATACCAAAGGGTCTATGGCAGATGCGCAAAATCCATAGGATCTTCTGTGTGTGAATGTACACCTTCCAACCTTACAGACGCTCCAAGGGCATGATGGATTGAATAGGTTACATGATAGTAATTCATAAAGCTACCATTACGAACTGCAGTCCAAGATCTTCAGAAGATAAGTATATATTTTTTGTTGCGTCAAGTGAGCCAGTACCGTACAGTATAATCTAATACATGCCGAAGAGGGCAAAATAGTCGCTCAGTTCTGACTATTATGAAATGTGCTTCCCACACTGTTAATCAGCACCTTTCTTTTTGACGCACTAGGATGAAAATACTGCAGTTAAGAACGCATCACTGTTACTATTCTATTCAACTCCTGAATGGGGCAATTTTCCAACTCATAAATCAGTATGAAATTCACTTCCAGTTGGATGCCCGTGGCACCCAGATTTACGTTTGAATGGAAAAGACCATGGTGGAAAGGGCTCAAAAAACAAGACACCACCAGCAACCTAGACCACTGGGTGAAAGAGTCCTGCTTTGCCTCAATGGACCAAAACTGAAATCGTAATGCTAGAAGCACTAGGTCCTTCTGCTCCTCCCTGTGACTCCTCCCTTAATCTAGTGGCTGCTTCATCATTACTTAGAGTGAAGAATCTCAGAAACCTCTTTGATGCAGACTTTCATGCCATTGCTTAGGGGGTTATTATGCAACTCTCTATACTCTGGAAACTGTGTTCTTTCCTACAAACGTCTCACCAGAGTTAAACTAACAATCTTGGGGGATCTAGTCTATTCCAGTGTGCTCTTTTCAGGCATCTTCAGAATCTGGTTGCTGTTAAAGACTTCAAATTCAGGCCACCAGAGATTGCCTGAACCTAAGGAGATAGAACCACATGAAACGTGGGCTGAAATCACTCCATTCGTTCCCAGTGTATTCCAGAAGGAAATTCACAGTGCTCTGTATTATCCACAAGGCATACTGAAGACGGGGTGCCATGACTACAAAGGCAGGGTCTTGCCACTACATCCTCCCATCAGGATCCTCCATTCAGCATTCATGCACTTGATTCTCTAACATCAATTGAAACATGGCGTCCTGCCTCTCTGCTTGCAAGGCCCTAAACTCTGGTTCTGGTGGGGATCCCAAGAATTCTAAACTATAGGAAACTCCTTAAAAATGAACTATTAAAGAGTTCATTCGTCTGGCTTCTATCCATGTGCATGTAATGAAAGAATGTCAGATTGAGTGCACTCCATATCCTGCTGGACTCTTAGCTGTCATTATTATTATATATTGTGTGCTTTGTTCCTGTATACCTCACCACTAAATATTAATGCAAGAGGACACACTCTGCTATACAAAACATAAAAGTATACACAATTAAATTAGGCTAACTCAAATTAATCAAAGCAGTTTGGCAACAGACCCTGTGTTAGGATTTTTGGTGTAAAAACGATATTAAGTTTTTCTCTCCCTTACATTGAAACATGATTCACATTTGATGCTGCATGAGGCAGTCTGACATCCCCTAAATGTTGGTGCTTGAAGAAGTGTCTTGCTTTGTCCTGCTCAACTAACATATGATTTGACCTAAAAATCTCATTGTGTATCTTTCTATCACTTGGCCATTGATGACAGTAACAAGTACAAAATAGGCCTAGAGCAAACTAAATCCTTCCCAGAACTTGGCTCTACAAAGTCTCATCTTTTGTAACTTATCCCATAATTCCACTGCAAGTATATCTGTACTAAATTTAGGATTAGCTAATAGTTGTATTGAAGCTTAAAACAAAAAGTAGTTTCCGAAGAACACACTCATTTTTAGGTCTCGCCTAGCGACGCAGCGCATGCGCGCTGCTCGCCTTGGCGAGATCTATTGACGTTGGTTTTTTAGCGGAAGGGGGGACAGGAGATGTGCGCACACGGATAGGGGATGTACACGTGCACATCACCTGTCCGTACGCGTGCACATCTCCTGTTCAGGGCATGCGCCCGCACATCTCCTGTCCCCTTCCCCCGAAAAACAGTTAAACTCTCGCGCTGTGCGCGGGGCTTGATGAGGATTTCTCTGGAGTGCTTTATAGTGAGTATGTGATGATGGATTATGTAAATCCAGTTCCAAGGGTGGAGTTAAGAGCCTAATTGGACTAACGGTGTAGGCGGAGTTGAGCAGCAAAAATAAGTTGCTTTCGTGTACTAGCTTCTATGTACAGTGTGACTGTAACAATTTGTTGGTGTTGTACCTGGAAATGTTTTTCTGACTTAGCAGCACCTCCTCTCCTTCACATGTAGCACTCATTATTCTTCTGTTTCCTTTTCATCAGCAGGAAAATATATTTACCGCCGACTAGTACTCATTAAGAGACACTTAGCTCTTAGCTTTTAAAGTCCGTCTTTACAAATATTATAATGTAACTCCCTATGGCAACATTGCTAGTAACTGGTAACCCAGCTTATCATTTCCTCTGATAAAACTAGACCTGTATGTCATCAGACACCTGTACGTCTCCTAAGACCTAATCTAGCCATTAAATTTAATATCACCTTTCCTAAACATAAGCTTCAGTATTGAATCTTCCAACAAGCAACCATGCCAAAATTCAAATACATGTGTCTATATAATTATTAATGAACAGTGTCTGTGCTGTCCATACCCTCTCCCATTCTGCAACCCCACATTCCCTCCCTCTTATCAACCAACAAACACAACTGTACTTTTTAATTTTTGATGTGCTCTCACAAACATGTGTGCTTCACCTCTGCTCTGATATAACAAGGATCTCAGCACGAGTGTGGTATTACACCAGTGTGGTAATCACCTACAGAGAGTACTATATCCCTAACTGTATGCGTTTTTGATTTTTTTTTTTAGACAATTGTTCACAGCCTTAAAAAAGCCTCAAGCCTGCGAGGTAGCAAAGAGTGAAACACGTGTTGGCTGTCCTCTTCTCAGTCTTGTTCAGAAGTAGACAACATGATTAAACAAGCATTTGCAATGCAATAGGTCTCGCATTTAAGCCAGTTTAAACTATTGGCATTGTAATGACAATGCCTTTTATTTAGAGTTTTAAAAAACCAAAACAAATACAAGTTAGTCATTTACAATGCCAATTGCTAAAAATCATGTAAACGCGTAATCTATTGCATTGCAAATGCTTGTTTTAGATCCTAGCTTCCATCGAAGATTGTTGATGTATGGGAGGGCAATCACAGATGTCTGTTTTCAGTTTCCTCCTATACAAACTTTCCTACCTCTGTAGTGGTAGCAGTCATGTTGTGCTTGGTGGGAGGCTTAATTACTTTCTGATACAGCTGTATATTTGAGATATGTATGGAAGTAACTGTAGACACAACAATTTTCACCTCTACCATGTGCACGTGTAAGTATTGAGGGTCCTTTTGGAAAACTTCAGAAGGTGCAGTCCCCAGCAAGTCTTTCTTGTGGTTATCCCTTGAGAGGAAGTGATTTCTAAAGCAGTCTCTTTTTCTATAACTAAACCTGCTACATTTGCAGTGCACAAATGCCAGGGACGAAAATCTCTTTTGAACATTTATTGTATGCTTTGCATTTTGATTGTTGCCTTGATCCTACTAGGTAAGTATGTGGCCAAGAAACTTTACTCTAGTCATCATTATTGTTGCATTGCTCCTATCCCATGATCCAACATTATAGCGTATGTAGCAACTTTTGTTACCACCAACAGAGGTCTTTCTGAGACTAAAGATCATCACAGAACCAAGCAAGATGTACTGTTTTTATTAATCCAGACTTATCACATCCACAAAAGAGATGACTCACTTAAGAAGATATGTAGGTAGGAAATTAGGGACATGCAAAAAGGCATTACCATAGACATCAGAAATTGCCCTCAGTCATCTTTCCAGTATGTAAAAGGGATGAGTTTTTAATCCTCAAAAGAACAGTACTTTTATTTTCCGCCAGGTTGATACCTTTCACATATTTTATATTCTTTGCACTCTCCACCTTGCACGTTTCACGTATGTTGAAATTCTAGTGTTAGCAGTTTAGTAATATGATGATTTGCTGTCTTTTAAATAGTTCACTCAATACACAAGCCGTGCCCAGGATTCTGAAACTTTATATTGTAACTCGTTACTGAGAAATTTCAGTCTGAACAACGTGTACCCTACTGCAGGCTTTCCTTGGTATTCTATAAACAGGAAAAAAAGACAGTTTTGAATTTGTTTAAGCATTTTGATTTTGACTTTCATCTGCACTGTCTCAGATTGGTTTCTTCCGAAGGCTTAGTCAGCACTTGACACCTTTGGAAGGCCAGTGAAGGTGCTTTGTATTTCTGAACCTGCTAGACTATTCTATGATATTCACTTCTTTTGGTTTAACCTTTTTATGTATAACATTTTGGGAAATCGTTATAATAAGCGCCATCACATTTGCACCTTTAGCACAATTTTTTACACATGAGGATACAGGAAAAATATTCCGTACATAACTTAACCAGCCATCTCTTTGTTACGACAGACCACCCGGCAAGTACCAGGTTCACACATCATTGTTCATCTGCGTCCGAATTGTACATTCTATGAAACATTTTCATTGCAGTTCCAACATAGACACTGGGTCTTCCCTATAACCTGATACTCTTTAGGTATGTGTTAAAAGGCAGCCAGGCGGCATCAAATGTATGAACTTCATCATGTTGTATAACTGATAATGTCTCAGTGGCGTAGATTGTCTAGATTTTGCTTCACGGCAAATGTAATGGTGGGGCAGTCTGTTGTTTCTGAACCTCTGCCATTTCAAGTCTGGACGCCAGTAATAAATGTAAAATCAATTTACCAGTCGGGGTAGTAGTTGGTTAGATGCTGTGTACGATTCCCCCACCACCCTGCAGGTCGCAGAGCAGCACCACTTGGGACTGTAGGGGTAGTGTGATCCCCACTATATTCCTAATATGAAATACAATTTATTTCCAATACATCTGGGAATGCCCACCAGTCCACCACATATGGAAAAGGCTACTGCTTTCACCACAATTCTTCCAGCATGTCTTGGGGCTACAGAACATGGCATGCAAAGTACTGGGAGACCAATTTCATCTAGTCAATAGTTTGTACACATTTTCCGTGTGTTGTACATGTATAGATGATTTAGCTGCTCCATGCAACTTTTTATCCCAGGTGTCCTCTGCTATCGTTACTCCTGGATCACTGTCCCATTGAAGTGCATAATTATGCCTGTGCTTCAGTTGTAAGTCACTTACGTGGCACTGAAGGCAGGCAATCGCTTTTCGGGTTTGTTTATTCAAGAGCATGGCATCCAGTGATTTTTATTCTCTACCTGTCAACTTTCCCACACTATGGAATTCCGTCCAGTGTAGAAGTTGTGCGTTGGAAGTCATTCTCTCTGTTTAGTCTAGGCTATCGCTACTTTATTCCCTGGTGTTAAGCTATCTCCTGAAAATAGATCTCCTGATTAAGCTGGACAGCTGTCATTCCATCCTTTAAATCTTGGGTCTGATTCATGTCTTAGTCTTCACTTCTGTGGATCTTTTCCGTTTTTTGACCACCTTCCCATGGAAGTTGCTCTGGAATAATTTTGAGTTATTTGGAGATCAAGAACAGGAGGTGAAGAAGGCCCCTTTTGTGTAATTTCTCACCCATGTTGACTGCAGCTTTCCTGGGGTCCCCTTCCTGCCGTGATCCCCTCTTGCTCTTCAATATTTACGAGAAACCACACGCTCCTTCGTCCTTAGGCAGATGGCACTCAGATCCAGAATCACAAGCAGCTTTGCCTGATTGTCGTGAATCTGCCTCCTTGTAGGTGAAGCATGAAAGATGACTAGTCATGTAAAACTTCACGTGCTGAGCCGGAGCTCTCTTTGTTGGAACCACATAGTCTTTTTTTAAACACCTTCTGATCAAGATCTAAGCAAGTAATGTTCTTCATTGGTGCAAAACATAATTTGCTAAAAGTTTGCTGTTGATGTTAATCCTTGCATATACTCCAGACCTGGCCCGGGTACGAGGATCCTCATCCTTTACACATCCTATATACGTACCCGGTCTCTTTATTCTTATTGAGCAACATCCGCTCATGCTTGACTCTATAATAAATTATCATCCTAGTTGTACTAATACTTTCTATATTAGTTAGTGACCCATTAACTATAGTCGCCTTTGTGTGTACAAAATGCATCCATTTGCTTTAGCTTTGTCCTCAAGCTCTTCAGAGTTAGGCCCAGAATCATCTGTTTGGATTTTGCCGCTCTGTACCCAGTTGAAGGTTTAGTTTCCAGCATCTAAACTGTAACATGGCCTTGGCCCAGCTTTGGCTCCAAATGCACATTTGCTGGTGGTCTCTCCTCTAGGTACTCAGTCCAAGCTCCACAAGGTTGGGATTCCCTCCTTTTGAAGTTCCACCGACTCCCCCGTGGAGGACAGATGGAGCGTGCAGCCTGCTTTTCACCCATTCTTGCTCAAGCACTGGGCCTCTTCATGTTTCCATTTGAAAATATCCAATCAGATCAAGTGAAGCACGTGCCCTTTGGGTAGATACAGTTTTTTTTAGCTATTGTAACTTGTACTAAGAGGAACCTCCGCGTGCCGCTGAAATCATTAGCCTGACTCCATTCGTCTGATGCTGAGAATAGTCTTGAAATTTAATGCTCCTTGTTCTTGGGGAAGATGGACGAAGAAGCCCTCTGCCGCCCTCTAGTGTACAAGTTAGGTCGTTCTTCTCTCTCAATGACTCCTGTGTTCACCTTTTTCCCTATAAAGGGAATTTTATAAAACTGTTACTGCTCACAACCAGTGGCGTCACTAGGGTTGGTGTCACCCGGTGCGGGTAACTCATGGTGTCACCCCCTCACAACTTACCGCATGGACCTCCTCCGCTCCGAGTCCGGCTTCCCCCTCATTTCAGGGCGTGCCTGGCGGTTTAACCAGATTTAACTGGTGGATGCGTTTCTGCCAGGCAGCTCTACAACATGGTGGAGTCGTGTGACAATGACACCGTAGTTGAGCCTCCCACCCAGGCTTGGACATCGGGGGGAGGTGCTCCTACAAGCTATTCCAAATAAAGGTCTCCGTTCAATAGCACAAAAATGCCCAATAAAGGGCAGCCAAATATAGCCCCCCCCCCGCCCCCCTTCCTGTACTCTGATGGGAGTGACCGAAGTAAATGGTCTGAAAAATGATAGCGCCACAGATTCACCCCTTTGCCGTCTTCACATTTCAAATTACAGATGGCTGCCAGGTCACATGATAGTGAATTTTACAGCACAACTTTCAAAGCACAGTAAATAGTAGATGATGACCATAAAGAACATCAGGTTACCCACCCAGTCATATGTACCCATAGACATTCTTTCAGAGAGCACCAAAAATAGACACAAGTAGTGAATCAGAGAGAACAAAGTAAAAGTGAGACCAGCCCCCACATGGTGTGTAGCGAGCAAGCGCAGTGAGCAACCACTACTAGGGGGAGTTTGGAGGGTTGAACTTCTCCCCCCCCAAGAAAATTTGGGAGACAGAAAGGCCAAAACAAAGCATTTTTCAACACATTTTTCATTACATATTAGATTGTATTAACTTTTAAAGCATAGTAAATGATTACCTTATAGAGCACCATTGTATTAACTTTTAAAGCATAGTAAATGATTACCTTATAGAGCACCATAAATCACAGACATTCCTACAGAGAACACTAAAAAATGAAATGTCGAGCATGAAACATGAATTTAAATATAACCAATTTATTCTTCTACCACCCAAATCTGTGTAGACAGTGAGCGCCCAGCCGTGCCTCTGCAGACAGAGACCCCTGTGCCTGTTAACAACAGCGTGCTAATGACTCATTAATCAGGTTGTACAGTGGGCTACCTGCTAGTCAACAGTTTATTGGAATTTATAATATCATGGGTATGGTACTTACTACTGCTGTGGTGTTCCCACTATCCGGCAACATAATATATCGGTGGTCGAAGTGGGGGAAAAAGTAGGGGAACTGTGGGTGGGAATAACCCAAGGATTGGATCAGTGGGCGGAGCCAGAGGTGTGGCCAGAATGCGCAAACATCCCAATTTTTTGTATTTATTTGGTTTCACTGCCCAGTTTTATCAACCAATGGATACACATGATTATTTAAGGTTATAACGAGTTATTGACAGTAAAATGTATTCACAAAGTGGGATATACTTCTAATCACAGAATGTCCCCAAATACGATAAAAAGCACAAGCCATTTGTCTCCGAGCCATGGAGTTTCTGTCATCAGCACTTCTCCCTTTTCCACAACAGCAGTTCAAACGTGAATGGCTAAAAATCCTAGTTTGCAAATGTTTTCTAAATAATAATGGCTCCGCTATATTTGCCTCATAATGCAAGATCTGCAGCATGATCTGACCATTTAAACTAATAAATTGTTTGTAGCTCAAACGTATGAAAAGTAAATACAAAATGTGACTTGTGTTGCTGCGGAGTAGATGACAGTTAATAGCTCACTGTTCTATGTTAGGATTTTAACTTATAAACTGCAAGTAACAAAAGGATCTCTCTGACAAAGGCAGTAGCCCACTGGCCTATTTACATTGTGTTCTTTGTGATCTGCATGGTACATGTTCTTTGCAGCAGGTACATTAACCCTCTGAGCTACCTTTCCATGAGTCAAATCTTCCATTAGACAAAATTCCGATCTCTCTCTACGAAGAACATTAATCACCAGAGTCATCATGACATTTTTATTGTTACCGAAAATTGCTGGAGGCCAGGAAGGAGGCAGCAAGCGCTTTTAAAACCATAATATACTTGCAAAAATGATGCCTCCACCTAAAGACAGCACCTGGTGCGGTCACACCGGTTGCACCGCCCTAGAGCTGGCTCTTCTCAAGGGTCCGGTGATCTCAGTGACAGGGTCACTGTTGTTCTAGGGTGTGCTGCTTCATAGGCCTTCCCTCAAGATTGGAGGTGAACTTCAGTATGAATAGTGGTGGACAAGCCTTGAAGGTTAACCTACACTTGTCATGCTAGGGTCCACCTGCTGGTGCTACGACACTGGGGCTTCTAATGTCTTGCGAAGCCTTCTAAGGTCTAGCATGAGATAGTGCTCTCTCAGGAGAGTGGTCTGGCGGACTGGTTATTAAGGCTGAACCTGGTTCCCCAGTTCCGAATTCAGCAGCTCTGGCCATAGTGCCACATCCTCTCCCCCATTGAACACCATACTGCCCCACTGAGAAAAACTCAAGACTGCCTTCAACTACAACCCAATTGTTGCCAGCTATAAACACCTGGATGCGCCTCAATTTAAATTACACACTGGGCAAGAGCAATATGTCGCCTACATTTACAAAACAAAAGTGACAGCATCCTGGAAAAAGCAAACAATTATAGGGAATGCAACATTTTGCAAACCATGTGAAATGTAAGCAGGAACAACATGGTTACCTTAACGCTTTTAAACTCACTGTTCAGAAATCAGTGATTGCTTTTGCCTGAAAAGTTAAGGACATGACTGCAGGGCCCTGAATGGACCAATTTCAATGGCCATTGCTTATATCCTTACAAAACGTAAGCAGTATGGTAAAAAAAGACAACATGCCTAGATGCAGAGCAGCAGTACAAATTTTGTTTTTCAATCCTCACATTGCAGTACCTCCAGGATTGGTGCACTAGTTCCAAGCCCAGGGACAACAAAAATAGCGCTTCACTGGCAACCTCTGTAAAAGTGGCACTAATGTGTTTGGGTGTGAATAAAATTAATCTGGCCAGTTTGCTACCACTCTGTCTTACTTTATTTAGTTATTTATTTTTCATATTTTTCAACTTTTATTCCCGATGCTGCACTTTGGAATTAAATGTCAGAAAAATACGATATTGATTTCCAGCAAAAGTGATTTTCTTTTTTGGATCCATTTCACAGGGGTGCAAATAAAAGAAAGGAGAGGAAAGAGAGTGAGAACCCCATCTTGCAGCCACTGTTTTCAGTAAGAGTCGGAGAAGAACTGCCGCGCTAGGAGGCGAGAGGCCTCACCATGTACACAGAGCTGCTGTGCCTGAAAGTCATCTTTGCAGGCCCCGAGGACAGCTCAAAAGATGGGCCCACAACTCGAAGAAGACGTAATCAGTGATCAGAGAGGCAGGCCACCTCGCTACGCACTGCCTCCGCCCTCCGCCCTGCTCAAGAAGTCACAAAAGTCGACACTCACAACAACACACAGCACAGGCAGCAAAAGCATAACCGGTCCGCTTGACCACCTGACCCATGACCATTAATTGCATCGCAGAGGCAGCATAACCACTTGACTACCACCCATCCATGACCATTAATCGCACAGGCAGCATAACCGCTTGACCACCACCCACCTGACCCATGACCATTAATCAATTGGTGCCGGTCTGCCGGAGAAACTCACCTGCTGTGTTGGTGGCAGACCGGGGGGGGGGGGGGGGGGGACGCCTACGTCGGTCGGCGGCTAGCTTTGGAATAAAATTAAATTATGGCGGGCCAGAAACGGGTGATCAACCTCAGCCCCTCCTCGTCACTCGTGATGCTGCTGCTGGCCAGTCACGCGCACTTTTAGGGCCCAACGCACATGCGGGATTCGGAATGACATCAGCCGCCTGCACCCGGGCCTAGAGTCTCTAGTGACGCCACTACCTAGAGAGGCGCGCAGACGCGGCGGAGGAGGAGACAGTGCGCACTGCGCACAGGCACCTCCTCCTCCTGAAAGGTTAGGTTGCTCTGCACTGCACACACCGGCCCTGTTGGTGTCACCCCGTGTGAGGGTGTCACCCAGTGCGGTCCGCACCCCCCGCATCCCCATAGTGACACCGCTGCGCACAACATTCCTTCTTCTAGTTTGCAAAGTTTGTTAGCAAATAACACCTTTCATAGTTAACGCTCATTTTATTGATTTCAGAAGAACGATAGACTGACTGGATGATTTCTGTCAGATTTTAACCTTTGACCTGCAAGGTACAGACATATAGCTCTGCTGCACGTGCTTTACCACACACAACCTTCATGGCTCCTGCAATATCGCAGCTCACTGGTGTGCCTGGATGCAACAAGTTATTACAGGAAAAAGACAGGAGATGCTGGTGTACACCTCCTCAGTCAGTTGCTCACTGTGCCATGGAACCAAGGAGCGCTTCACTGATGACGCACAAATAGACCAAGACCTACTTGCGGTTGCTTGTGCTCCCGTCCAGAGGTCGTGTGGCCTAGCAATTTGGGCTGGAATGTTTTTATTGAGGAAAGGCCAGTGGCCTGATATAGATCTTGTGGACAAGTCACTCTGGCACAACGGTCACGCATATCCCATCCACCGAAATATAAATCCTATAGGAGACTGATATCCCATACGCCGAAATGTAAATGCCATAGGATATAACGGAATTTATATTTCGGTGGGTGGGCGGGATTTACGTCACCGTTGTGACAGAGTAACCCGTCCGCCAAGATCTAAGTCAGGCCCCGTCTAATTTGTATATAGCGCTTCTGTCGAGAAGGACAGTGATCAACTATGAGGACTAGTATGCAGCTTTAAGTAATTACAAGAGGGGACGGTTAATGCAGGCATTGTGCCTATCTTTTTGGGTTTCCGAGTTACCTGCCTTAAGTGCGGCCAGTTTGTTTCATTATGGTTCTCTTTCTCACTGTCCCATTGGAGTCCAGGTGCACCTTACTGATTACTCTCAAATAGGCCATTATGGTCTTGGGTTGCTTGAGATCCTATCTGGAGGGGACTTGGACTGGCATTCTGCACTGGACTGTTATTTTGGAGTAACCGTGGGCGGAGAGCTCCGCTCCACGTGCGGAGTTGTGCCTAATCCGCGTTCCGCGGAGAACTTGGAGTAGGCACAACTCGGCACACTCTGCGGTGGAGCGGAGTTGCCCAGCCCCCGCCTCCCCCCCCAGGAAAAATGACATTAAATATACATTAAAGGTAAAAAAAATAAACACTTACCTTGACTGCGGCGTCCCCGGGCTGCCGTCCTTCTCTGCCTCGGTTTCACGATGATCTGCACATGCACGCGTGCATGCGCATTCCTCGCAAGAAATGACAATGCGCGGACGCGCGTGCATGCACAGCTCATCGCGAAACCGAGGAAGAGGAGGACGACGGCCCAGGGACACCGCAGTCAAGGTAAGTGTTTATTTTTTTTACCTTTAATGTAATTCTTCCTGGGGGGGGGGGGGGGAGGGGGGGGGGTAGGCGGGCGGCGGAGCGGAGTTTCCACGGAGTTGGTCCCCAACTCGTGGACCTCCGCGTAGTGCCGCTCCGCCCAGGCTTATTTAGGAGCAGGACCAATTCGGAGGTGCATATGGCTGGTCTCTGTGTAAAGGTACAGCAGGCAAAAACAAAAAGGTAGACTGAAATGTACGATTAATTTGGAGTCCATCTATCACTTTTTTCTTTTTTTGGTGTGCATCTCATGGCAGTTTACTCTCCTTAACGTCCTCAACCCATTCCTCTTCCTCTCACTTAGTTTTTGTTGAAATCTACCCCTGAAACACAATCCCCATACCTTCTAAACTAAAGCAATTGCTCTTTTGTTTTCCGGCTCTGCCTCACTGCAAGTCCTATGCTTTGGCCATTCCACCTTCCCGGCAGACACAGTAACCAGCATCACTACTTTATCATCCTGCCAACTATGACCAGTCAAGAAGGTTGAGGTAAAAGTACTGTATGGAGAGTGGACAGGCTGTTACTTTTAGGACGAAAAAAGGGTAATCAAAGTAATCTAAATTACAGATCAGTAATCTAGACATTTCACCTCAAAACATCCGAGTTCATTTTTTCATTGACCAGTTGGATCTGTAGGTAGCTCTGCATCCCATTGTGCGCAAACGTCCACGTCATTTGAAGCAGGCTTTCACTTTATCGAAATAAAACATATTTCTTTGTTCAGCTTTTTCTATGAGCTAGTAAAACATTGGTGCCATATCCACACAGTTCCAAAGGCCACCACCCAAAATGTCCATTCCACACTCAAAAAAGAGAGTCACTAAAGCGAGGTTTGCAAATCCATTGTAGAAGCCTGAATTGCATTGGGACCCTCTACATATACAGCACAGTATTTCCTTTTAGTGAGTCTCATTAATACGATGGGTTGGGTTGTCAAAATATTGAGGTCAGTTATATCAAGTTACACATATATCAACTCCATAATATTAACTGCCAACAAATTGTCAATGTACAAATAGAGTGGATATAGAGCTACTATTGGTTACGCCATGTCTGCCTAATTTTTCAATAAGCTGGTAGTCAGTTTTGTGGAGTCAGTATACATGCGGGTCGAGATTAAAAACTCAGTATTTTGGTAGAATATCAATAAAACATTTTAAAGGAATATCATGCCAAGGCTGGCTGTTTTCCACACTTCCCATGTAGCTTGTAAGGGTGTGAATAGAAGACCATGTTACAGTTCTCAAGTAGAGATGCAGATGTTGTCTTTTGGCCCTTGTACGGTGGGCATTAGTCGATTATTGAAGATTGCCCTAGAAGAAGATTGTAAAGGATAGCTGAAGAGAGCATCATTTTTCGAGGGATAATTTGGCTGTTCGCTGGATTCTAATTAAAGTTTTGGGAAAGTCCTTGAATGTAGAGGGAGAACTGATGCACTTTTTGTGCTTTGCATGGTGATACATTGCCCTTCTTAACCTATTTAATTTATTGCTACCTGTCTTTGGCATACGAGACAAAAGCAGAGCTAGCTCCTCTGTAGTTATGGATATGTTTATTATATTACACATATTATACAAGAAAATATTACTCTTTCACCCATCCTTACACAAAATAGGCATTGCACATGAAGCAGATGTGCAACCTTCACTAAAATATTGAACAGGAGCAGTATTGGTTGCAGAGTTGAAAGCTTCCCTGGCACAGAACATGTTATGTTATTGAGTTTTGTAACGCGCACAGCTACTCCTGGGAGTGTCACGGCACGAGCCTGTAGGGTTCCAGAGAAAAGGAAATTAGAACGAGAAAGTTTTGAGTTGTTTCTTAAACTGACTTAGCTCTTTGATAGCGCGCAGAGAGACAGGTAGCGAATTCACACTATTACACAAATGGATAAGATGCAGTATCCACAGTTGTTGCAATAAAAGTGAAAATAATTACACACGGTTTATTGGATTTATATGCATATGCAGTGTACATTTAATGTATGTGTTGAACACCGTAGAGCAGGCTACATCCGGAATGGTTTAAATTAAATAGCATATTCCGTTATGACTTGTGCACTTATAACATTTCATTGTTTAAGATATTTTTACACTGCTCTCCAGGTACAATTGCCTAAAAGTGAATTATTGGATGTGTTTATTACCATGATTGTGAAATGGTTTCATTTATGGGTGTAATACACCGTGATGTTTGTCGTAGGCAGACATTTTTAGTTTTCGCCTGCACAGCGCTGTACTTGCGAAATCTTTTGTATTAAATATATCTTATAATTGGCTTACATTCTGCCCCCTTGCTTTCATTGCTTTTCATTGGTTCCTGTGCTTGCAACTTCTGTTTCTTCTGTTTCTATTGGCTGTAGCACATTTTCCTGTTTCCTCATGTTGTTATACTTGTGTGCTTGCCTTATCAGTGTACCACTGCTGAAGTACTGTTTCCATCCACTTTTGGGGCACTTTTTTTTATGTGTTCCATGCACAGCTCTTGCGCCGTGCTTGTTTACCTAATCTTCGCTGCACAGCGCAAATCATTCTCCCCCTGGCTGCGCACATTTTAAGCGTGCATATTTATTTTGCTCTCATTTATTATTACATGAGGCTTGGAACCCATCGTGCTCCATGTCTCGGTTTCAGCCCTGAGCCCCACCCACCGCAAAGCCTCAAAGTGTATTTTTCATTTAGCACATTCAGTGGCACAGATCATGACTTACACGTTCGCTACAGGTATAATGGCACTCCAACCTCCACAGATATTCAAATGAATCTCACTAATAAACTAACTTGGACGATTTTGAGGAAACAGTCCTCTGCCTTTGCACTCATCAGTTACGCAGTTTTGGTGTTTTCTCTGCAGCTCCGTTTTTATTTGCTTTCATTTATTATTACACGAGGCTTGGAACACATCGTGCTCCAAGCCTCACTTTCTGCCCTAAGCCCCGCCCTACGCAAAGCCTCAAAGTTTATTTTTCATATTGTGTGCTCAGTAACACAGACTATGGCTTTCACGTTCGCTACAGGTAAGATGCCTTTTTGCAGTTTAGCACTGCTTTTTCTATTGCTTGCATTACAATTGTGCTTAACGTCAGAACCAGCAGTATTTTAGGTCTCGCCTGTGTTGCAGCGCGCAAGCGTTGCTTCGCCTTGGCGAGATGTATTGTCATCGCTTTCGTGTCCGGCTTCTCTGGAAGCGGGTTTGGTGTCCACCTTGTCGGCATTAGGCCCCGCCCACCTGGACTGGAGATTTCGCTCGCTCGCGCACCGAGTCTCTTCCAGACACGCCTGTTTATATATGCATCGCGCTTTCACTTGAGGTGAAAGCGCGATGCATATATAAACAAGAGGCAGACACGCGGTTCTGGGAGACAGCAGGATTCTGACCTGGAACCATTTTCCTATAAACATTTCTTACATGGTTCACGCAGAATTATCGGTCTCCTGACTCTTACCCCCAATCCCCAGGATCCCTCCCAGCAAAAAATGCACTGGTTCGTTCTCAGTGCTCTGTGATAATACATTCCTGGGGGGGTGCTTAGTCATCCTGGCAACAGGACACCCCTGGCCGCCCCTCGGGTGATGTGATGTGATGTAATGCAATGCTGGACCCGTGTGTTTGCAAGCAATAACAGAACACGCAGCCTTCTTCAAACAAAATGGCAGCTCTGACGCCGGCTGCAATTTATATATACTTCTCCTGAACGCGTCACTAAATCCTTTGCAACCCAGATTCACTTTTCGCAGGGGGAAGAATGCCAAAACATTTTTAGTGACTGAACAGACTGAAGAGTGAGTGCTTAGAGAGCGACAGAACAGAGCCGTGCAGTCTGTGAAAGGCGCTTGCTTCACTGCCTGGCAATTGCCCCAGGTTGTACAACATGTGTGCTGATGACATGCAGTAGGATGGTGTTTTGGTCATAATGGTGAAGTTGCGGACTGTTACTGCCACCTCTGGCACTGAATTGTCTGCTTTTCATGAGGCATTGCAGCATTCTCGGCGCACGCTCCCGTTCTTTTCATCAGCATTCCCACCCCGACTCGGGCTCTTCATACATCACACCAGGGGCTTCGCCAGCTGCCTCAGAGAACATACAGAACAGTACGCATTTCCTTTTCATGGGGCATTACAGCATTCTCGGCGCACGCGCCCGTTCTTTTCATCAGCATTCCCACCCCGACTTGGGCTTATCATACATCACACCAGGCGCTGCACGAGCTGCCGCAGAGAACATACAGAACAGTACGCGTTTCCGTGTTTAAATTCTTCAAAGGCAAACTGTCCACCCTGACTCGGGCTTTTCATGAGGCATTAAAGCATCCTCGGCACACGTGCCCGTTCTTTTCATCAGCATTCCCACCCCAACTCGGGCTTTTCATACATGACACCAGGGGCTTTGCGAGCATTTGCAATGCAATAGGTTTCACCTTTGCGAAACTTTCAGCTAACTGGCATTGTAAATGACAAAGCTTTTATCTATGTGTTGATTTTAAAAACCGATGAATAAAAGCCATTGTCATTTACAATGCCAATAGCTTAAAACTTTGCAAATGCGAGACCTATTGCATTGCAAATGCTTGTTTAAACATGCTGCTTCTGTGCATGGATGAGCAGATGGGACGTGGAGTAGAGCATGGGTCAGGACATTTTGTACATTTAGAGCTATGTACACGTGGATTGTGTTACGGATCATGAAAATATCAATTATTTAAATGGATTGCGCTGTTTCATCCTTCCATGTGGAGGTACAGGTGTGAAATGAAGGCACAATAGTGGGTTTTGTTGCAGAGCCTTCTCAGTCACATAGGGTTAGGAGTCCTGATCAGAAAGAGACACGTTAGTGATAGATTCCTTACCTTAGAATATCCCCAGGCGTCAGACTGGATCCAGAAAGTTTTCTGTAGCAGTACCCCTGCGCGTCAGTAGGTGGTGTCGTGCGGCTCCATGTCCGTCACTGGCGTCGTAAGCGCCGAGATGACGTCACGGAGACTACTTAGGCGCCACCCCTGCGCGCTGATGTCAGTTCTTTCTTTATCCGCGCCAGCAAGCGCAGATCCGGATAGAGCACGTACCGTAGTCACTTTTTGACTACTCTCTTGAGACTTTTGTCTCTCCCTTTTTTCACCTGGTGCACGTAGGGATGCCTGGATTCAAGTCCTGTGGAGCCTGCTGTCGCAATATGTCGGTGGCGGACCCCCATGATGTTAGCCTCTACTGCCTGGAGACCGACCACGACTGTCGGGACTGTTGGGCCATGGCCCCGAAGGCCTTGTGGGAGCAGCACCGGAAACTGCTGGAGGCACTCGTCCCAACGCCGCTCCAGGTACCGTTCCCGGGACCGCTCGCGGGGCCGCAGTCGTCGCTCCTCGGGCTGCAAGTCTTCGGCCTCAGATTCTGGTAAGCGACGACATAAAAAGAAGTCGAAGAAGCGTGTTCGCTCTCGGACGTCCCCCGTCAGTCCTCGGATGCGGACGAGGGGGACTGTGGCTCCTTTGGGGCCTGGGAGTTCCGCGGCCTACCCGCCTTACCCGGGTCCGTCGGCGACTCCCGAACAGGTGCAAGAGTTTCTTGCCACCATGGACCGTCTTTTTTGGGCCTCGGGCTCCCACCAGTGCGCCTTCGGGCCCCACAGTCCAGATCCTGTTGGCCCGTCGGCGGATCCAGCTTCGGCACCACAGGATCCTACGCCGTTGGCTCCAGCCCCGGCGCCACAAGTTCTGCCGCTCGCCCTTGGCTCCGCCTCTGGTGCCGCAGTGGGTGCCGTTAGATCTGCCCTTGCCCCGGTTCCAAGACCATTTCGTTCCTGCCTGGGATCCGCATTGGGACACGGTGCCGGCCCGACCCCGGTCAGCACCGTTCATGGTGCCGTTTCCAACGCCGTTTGTCCCTTCTCCGTCTCTACCGCCGTGGCCAGTTCCTCCTGCAACGGAGGTGGAGGGTGACTGGGAGGGGTCCGAGGACCCTCTTGCCCATCAGTGCGACTCCGAGCAGGACTGGGTGGACGATCTGGAGGACGCTGGCGACCTCGATGTCTCTTCTGACCCGTGGTTTGGCTCTCCCCCGCCTACAATGGAGGAGGGTGCTTTCTACACAATGGTGCTCCGTCGGGCTGCTGAGGTCCTCAACCTCGATCTTCCTACGGTGGCCCTCAAAACTAACCTCCTCACCGAGGTGCTCCATACGGCGTCTACTTCGTCTGAACCACTGCTTCCCTTCAATGACGCCCTCACCGACGTCCTGTTGGGTACTTGGTCGCGACCGGCCACGGGTGCCCCTGTGGATAAGAATGTCGCCAGGCGTCACCTCCGGCGCCTGGTGACCCCGCGTTTCTGACCACTCATCTCACGCCTGAGAGTCTGGTCATCCAGGCCTCGACGTCGCAGAGTGCCTTTCCCACGGCTCCGCCGGATAAGGACTATAAGAAGCTGGAACAGTTCGGTAAGCAGTTGTTCATCTACAGCCAGCTTGGGGCTGCGGTCGATGAACACCGCCTGCTTATTGGGCCGCTATTCCCACGCGGTGTGGGATGCTGTTGCTCAGGTGTTGCCTCAGTGTCCTGAGGAGGTCCAGGCTGTCCTTTCCCAGGCAATTGCTGAGGGTAAGGATGTGGCTAGGTTCGCCATTCGGTGTGGTTTGGACACCGCTGACTCGTTGGGCAGGGCGATTTCTTAGACTGTGGCGCTGTGCCGCCACGCCTGGTTGCAATCTACTGGGTTCTCGCCCGATGTCCAGAGCTCGTTCATGGATATGCCCTTTAATGGCACTCGCCTGTTTGGCGATAAGGCCGACAGTGCACTGAAGCGTTTTAAGGACTCACGGGCCACGGCCAAGTCCTTGGGTCTTTCCACGAAGCCCCCGGCCACTCCTGTTTTTCGTTCCTTTCGCGGCCAAGACCGGGGCGCCCAGGCACGTTCCTTCGGCAAGCCTGTGCAGAACCAGCCTCAGCGCGGATGCGGCTTCCACAGGGGCGGGTCTGGGAATCAGCGTTGGAGGCAGTCCACCTCTGCCCCCGCTGTTTCTATCTCCAAACCTTCCTAATCCGAGCTTTGTTGAGCATCCCACGCCAGTGGGTGGCAGGATTCGCCATCACCTCCCCCACTGGCTCGCTCTCACATCGGACAAGTGGGTGTTGCAGATCATCTGCAAGGGTTACTCCCTTCCCTTTCAGTCCACCCCTCCAGCAATACCACCTCGGTGCCACCACATGTCGGGGGATCACTTGGTACTTCTCCAGCAGGAAGTCACGGCCCTGTTGGCCAAGGGGGCCATCGAGTGCGTTCCTGGGCCGGAAGTAGGGAGTGATTGTTATTCCCACTACTTTCTGGTCCCCAAGAAGGACAAAAGAGGCCTGCGCCCCATCTTGGTCCACCGCAATGTCAATCGCTTCATTTGGAAGGAGAAGTTCAAAATGCTGACTCTGGCTCAGGTCCTAGCTACCCTCGACCCTGGAGACTGGATGGTAGCGTTGGAGTTGCAGGACGCATATTTTCACGTCCCCGTCCTGCCGGCCCACCGGCGTGACCTGCGGTTCACGGTAGGCCAGGAGCATTTTCAGTTTGCCGTGCTCCCCTTCGGCCTTACCAGCACCCCTCGGGTGTTCACGAAGGTGATGGCGGTGGTCGCAGCTCACCTGCACAGGTTGGGGGTGTCAGTCTTCCCTTACCTCGACGACTGGTTGTTGAAGGCCGGCTCGCCCCAGACAGTCATCAACCACCTTCAGACTACGTCCGCCCTCCTGCATTTGCTGGGGTTCTCCATCAACGTGCTGAAGTCGTGCCTGAGTCCCTCTCAGAAGCTCCCCTTCATCGGAGCGGTTCTGGATTCAACGCTTTTTCGGGTTTATCCTCCCAAGTAGCTAGTCCGGGATATTCAGGCTATGATTCCGATCTTTCAGCCTCTGTCCCGGGTTTCGGTAAGGATGACCCTCTGGCTTCTGGGCCTGATGGCCTCCTGCATCCTGCTGGTGACACATGCCAGATGGCATATGCGGGCTCTGCAGTGGGACCTGAAGTTCCAGTGGGCGCAACATCAGGGCAACCTGTCCGATCATCTCCAGATCTCGGAGGACACTGCACGACAATTGCAGTTTGTGGCTCACGAATCGCGATTGGGTCAATGGCAGATCCCTCTCCCTTCCCCAACCGGAGCACACGGTGTTGAAGGACACGTCCCTCCTGGGATGGGGAGGCCACTTGGGAGAGGCGGAGATCAGAGGCCTCTGGTCTCTGGCGGAGTCCCGGCTCCATATCAACCTTTTGGATCTGCGGGCGATCTTGCACTGAAGCCATTCCTTCCCTCTGTCCGGGGAAGTGTGGTGCAGGTGTTCACGGACAACACCACCGCCATGTGGTATTGCAACAAACAGGGCGGGTAGGGTCCTGGACCCTATGTCAGGAGGCTCTGCACCTCTGGACTTGGCTGGAACATCAAGGCATTACCTTGGTGGTTCAACACCTGGCAGGTTCTGTGAACTTCAGGGCGGACAAACTCAGCCGCCGGTGCTTGATGGATCACGAATGGCATCTGCACTCGGACGTGGTGCAAGGTCTCTTTCTGCAGTGGGGAGAGGCTTCGTTAGATCTATTCACCACCGAAGAGAACGCGCAATGTCAGCAGTTCTGCACGTTGGAATTTCCAAGGCGGCACTCGCTCGGCGACGCTTTACGTCGCGAGTGGAATTGCGGTCTATTGTACGCCTTTCCGCCTATACCACTTCTGCCCAGAGTGCTGAAGAAGATTTGGCGCGACCGGACCCAAGTCATCCTTGTGGCTCCGGATTGGGCACGAAGATACTGGTATCCCGAGCTACTCAGCATGGGGATCGATCCCCTGATCCGTCTGCCTCTTCGGGAGGATCTTCTGTTGCAGCAGCAGGGGACAGTCCTCCACCCGAACCTGTCCAGCCTCTACCTCCATGCGTGGAGATTGAGCGGCGGTAGTTGACAGCTTTCGATCTTCCTCCCGAAGTCTGTGATGTCATTCTGGCAGCCAGGCGTCCCTCCACTAAAATGGTATACGCCTGCAGGAGGAACAAGTTTGTGGCATGGTGCACAGCAAAGGCTGTGGATCCCCTTTCTGCCTCTCTTTCTAAAGTTCTTCTGTTCCTTCTTTCTTTGGCCCAGCAGGGCTCTGCTCTGGACTCTATCAAAGGTTATCTTTCGGCCATCTCCGCCTTTTTGAGGCTTCCAGATCAGCCTTCTCTCTTTAAGTCCCCGGTTGTTAACCGTTTTCTTAAAGGCATTACGCACATGTTTCCTCCCGTGCCGTTCATGACTCAATGGGACTTGAATCTCATTTTGACCTATCTGATGTGAATTCCTTTCGAGCCCCTTCATACATGTCCTTTGCGTCTTCTTACTCTTAAGACTTCTTTCCTGGTCGTTATCACCTCTGCCAGAAAAGTGAGTGAGCTACAGGCTCTTTCTTCCAAACCTCCTTTTCTTTCTGTTCATCCGGACAAGGTGGTGGTAAGAACCCGTCCTTCTTTTTTGCCAAAGGTGGTCACGCCCTTCCACATTGGGCGGACCATCACTTTGCCTACTTTCTTTCCGCCTCCGCATCCTTCGAGGGAGGAAGAGAGGCTCCACCGTTTGGACCCAAAACATGCGCTCGCATTCTATCTAAACCTTACTCAGCAGTTCCTGGTGGATGACCAGCTCTTTGTTGGCTACGTGGGCACCAAAAAAGGTGGGGCTGTGCACAAACGGACCATCACTCGGTGGGTCGTTCTGTGCATCAAAGCATTTTACTCCTTGGCTTAGAAGGAGCCTCCTGTGGGGCTGCGTGCCCATTCTACCAGGGCAACTGCAGCCACTACTGCCTTGGGACGTGGCGTCCCCTTGCAGGACATTTGTCAGGCAGCTACGTGGGACTCGCTGCACACATTTACCAAGCATTACTGCCTTGACAGTCAGGTCCGGAGGGACGGCTTCTTTGGCCGTTAGGTTCTCCGTGACTTTCTGGTGTAATCTATTCGCAGACCCACCACCGGGGTTGGTATTGCTGGGGTATCTATTCTAAGGTAAGGAATCTATCACTAACGTGTCTCTTTCAGATGCACAAGTTACTACTTGTGTAACGATATATCTGTAAGAGACATTAGTTAGTTAATGATTCCTTACCGCCCCCCCATCCTTCCCATTCTGCAAACTGATTCTAGGGTTAGGGTCATCTCCCTTTCAGGGCACTAGTTTCATGGCACCAGTGGTCAGTTTCTTGCATGGCTCTGCGTTCCTGGCGCGGAAATGCGTGTACAGAACTGACGTCAGCACGCAGGGGTGGCGCCTAAGTAGTCTCCGTGATGTCATCTCTGCGCTTACGACGCCAGTGACAGACGCGGATCCGCACGACGCCACCTACGGACGCGCAGGGGTACTGCTACAAAAAACTTTCCGGATCCAGTCTGACGCCTGGGGATATTCTAAGGTAAGGAATCTATCACTAACTAATGTCTCTTACAGATATATCGTTACACAAGTAGTAACTTGTGCTTCAATAATTATCCTCTGCTTTCCATTGTATGTGGCATAAGAGCGTCAGGAACCCTGAGCTCCAGGCTTTTGAAAAGCAGACTACTTGAAGGTCATTTATTAATTTGTTCCCTCTGTTATTTTAAGCGTCAAGTTTACATGTAATAACCTTTTGTTAAGCAGACTACCTGGTTGCATTTGCCTAGAATATTCGGTTTAAAGAAGGTATCTTTGGTAGAAATATCCGCATGTTCCGCAGAACCGGAAAATGCTTCCTGCTCATTTGGAATGAACACACGATTGGCCTATCCTTGTAGGGGCATAAAAGTTAAATAGTTTTAAATGCAGGACAGATTGTTGAAGCCTGTTAAATTGTGAACACTTCTCAAGAATCCAACTTCTTTCCATATCCATCTAGGATTGCACAGTATGTGTGTGGGCACACACAACTTTGTTAATTCTTTTTTTAGGTCTCACTACAGAGGGAGGGAGTTGTCCCTCGGAGCCCCTTCATCTACAAGCAGGCCCTCACTGCTCATGAAAGCATATAAGGCTTTTCATTAGTTAATTGCATCATTGCCTTCTGAATGGATCGACGCCTAGTTGTAGTGTAAAACGATCACTGCTTGCTAATGTGTAGCTCTTTGTATTAATCACAGGCAAAACCGATGCTTTACCAATGCTTGTTTCTAGCTAGCCCCCACGGTATGCTTTAGGGTTGCCATCTGGGTCCAGTTATCTAGGCACCACATTGCAGTCCTGGATTCTCATTGGACAACCTGGTACAATTAACATAGCATTGCGTTACATAACATGCGTTCTGGGAGTTGCTTCCATTCAACCATTTGGACTGACACATTTGATAACAATGACTTGTAATCGAAAATCCCAGGACTGCTGATATAGTGCCATAAACGATGTGGAGCTGGTGGCAAATCTAGTCTGTATGTGTCGCCATTGGTCTACTTACGTTCCTTCTGTATGCATCGCTGAAGCAATGAGATCATTTTACATTGATTCTGTCGGGCACTTCCTTGTTTGCTAGGTCTTCTAGATATCTTTGGTGCAGAAGTGGCAGTGTCACTGGGGCTCAGGACTGTGTGGAACCCACTACACACAAATTACAGTTTCTTTTACTATCCAGCCAATGGGTGTGGGTGAAATTTTCCTTGCTTGCAAAGCATCTTATGCCACTGACTGACCTCACATTCCCGATCCAGTGCCATATTCAGTTGTTCAAAGGGCACACCCTAAGGGTCTGGCAGCTGCTGTTGGATGTAAATAACAGCAGACGATGCAGAGAGATTGTTCTGTCTGTACTAAATGTAGCCATATATGAAACCCGAGGGAGCATGTTTAGCTTCCAAATTAGGATTGTAGATTTAAGGTTTATTCCTTTAATCTCCATTGATACAATACTTGTTTTATGTTTCTACAGCAAAACAAACCTCCAAATCCACCAGCCTTCATTTTCATGATAGACGTGTCCTACAGTAACATCAAGAATGGCCTTGTTCGGCTGATATGCGAAGAGTTGAAAACTCTGCTTGAAAGACTTCCAAGGTAAAAAAAAAATGAATGGTGTCCCAGCATAACGTATTGTGTACATATTTATTTTCTGTATTTTCTATAGTGCTGTATGCATCTCCTTGCAGCCACTTTAGATAGCTTCATTTTTACTTTTTTTTTGTATTCAGTTTTGGAAATTAATGCATACTTTATAAATGCCTCCTCAGAAGACTAGATGAGTAAGGGAGATGCGGTGTAAGAAACAAGGCACAGGACTTGGTCGAAATGTTCTGCTGATCTGCAGATAGTCAATGATGATCGGCCATTGGCCAGATAGAAATTAAGTGCATAGCATGCAAAGCAATCGTTGAAATCTCAGCTGGAGGAAAACGCCTTGAATTTAAAATCAGTTGGCAATGATGGATATGCAGGTGAAATGCTCCTGGAGAGCTACTGCAGTTCGGGTAATGCCAGCTTGTCTGATACCTAATTTGGCCTATCACTTTCTTAGCCGACAAATTGGGATTACCTTTGACCTTGTAATAAGACCTCAAGGAGAACTAAGGTGTCCAAAATCATTTGTGAATCAATGTCTCTGTGTTAAAATGATGTAATTACAATGTGAGGTGTGCAGTAGTTTCTTAACAGTGAAAGGTGGTAGGTTCAATATGTAATGTAAATGCACTTAAGTGCTGTTTGTTGCAAAGAAAGCTATAGCACTCTACTTGTTATCTGGTGTGTTTCATCGGCTAACAAAGAAACCCCCAGAAGCAAACTTTTCTGCATTTGGGTCTTCATGAGGCAGATAATTACATACTTCCTCTCTCTTATTTGTCCTTAATTACTTAGTTTTGATTATCCCCATTGAACCACAGACATTTTCTGGAGTAATAAAATGTTATTGTTTGCATAGGTTTACCTTAGCTTAATGGAGCACGAGCAGCACACAAAGTGATGGGCAATCTTAACATTGTTTCAATTTTAATGGGAATTGTATGCAAGTATCAATTGTTAATAGGAAACACAGCACACCAGTGCAGGTGTATGGTGCCCAATTCAACCCTCCGTCTCTCTGATAGACCATCATGATAGCTGCTGTGATGCACATTGCTGTGCTAGAACCCTATTCTCAAATGCACTGTTGGACCTGTCAGCCCTAGGGTGGTCTCCCCATCTATTTTTGATCGTGCCTCATTTTTTCCACCCTCATTTTTATGTTGGACTAGGTCTCCGGGCGCCTTTTCATTGCCAATCAGTGTTAAGGTGCAGGTGCTCCCTTCTCCCAAGATGGCTGCCACAGGCCCCTGCTACTGCAGAGTGGTCTTTATTAGTAGCACCCTAGCTGCCAGGAGCTGGCTGGGACCCCACAACAATGTTGCGACACCAGCCCGCCTTTTTTGTCCCATAGGTAGAATGGGGAAGCTCCTGGAATGTGTTGGAACCTTCTAGAAGGGAGGTGTGGTTTTTACTTTTGCCGCCTTGGATAGAGGTCACCTGACCTAGGGATACATAAGTGAGGGAGGGAACTTTTTCCAGTTAGTTGGCCAGTTGGGGTGAAGCAGAGCTGGAGAATCCATGCAGGAGTTTTAGGCGGTAGGGCCTAGCCAGGGACTTATGCCTCTGAGAGTGACAGGGCTTAGGTGCTGCCTCTTAAGTGATAGAGGGATCCTGTGAAACCCACTGATCTTGCCCAGCAGTAGGAGGACCCAGGGAACCTCTGCCCAGCCTGACTAGGAAGGACCTAGTCGCCAACTCATCCCCTACCCCCCAAGGAACAGAACCCCAAGGGCGCCAGTATCATCTGTGCCGCAAAGACTGAATACTGAAACTGCAGAAGCGGAATCCTGAAACTTCATGCCAAAGCTGACTATTGCAACTTCATGAAACGACTGATTGCCTGACTGCTGGGGATCGACCAGGTACTGGCGCTGTGTCTCCTGCACTGCCAGACCTGACCTGGGACCCCCTGCGCGGATTTGCTGTCGAGCGCGGAGCTGGCCGAGCTCCCGCTTAATTTGTGACCCCCCCCCCTGGTGCGAGGACCCGCAACGCGATCACCGCCGCGGCCCGTAGGCCTCAGGGACGTGTCAGCGCCAAGTCGGGGCCTGCGGAGAAGCCCGGGGCCCCGCCGTCGCAGCGTGCGGAGAAGGAGCGAGTGTCGGTGAGTGTCCCGCGCCGTTGCGCGCATCTGACGAAGGGCCCGGAGCGGAACCGAGTGACGAGACCAAGGTAACCCCCGGGGGCTGGGAGGTAGCGCGGCCGTGTGGCGGCCTGAGACTCGCCCCCCCCCCGCTCCCCGGGAGTCGTGGGAAGGCCCGGTGCGCCCGCTGCCAAGTGGGAGCGACACCGCATGCAGAGACGGTGACTTTCCCCCCTCCGTGGGATTTCCCTCCGTATTGTTGAGTCTCCCCTCCGTGGGATTACCCTCTTCTGGGGACTGCCGTTCGCAGGACTCACCAGTGCTCAATGCGTTCTATGTTGGAGTAGCGCTGCTCATTCAATTGTATTTACCAGTGCTCCATGCGTTCTAGGTCTACGTAGCGCTGATCATTCCTTTGTATTCAGCAGTGCTCAATGCGTTCTATGTTGGAGTAGCGCTGATCATTTAATTGTATTTACCAGTACTCAATGCGTTCTATGCCTAAGTAGCGCTGATTATTCCTTTGTATTCAACAGTGCTCAATGCGTTCTATGTTGGAGTAGCGCTGATCATTCCTTTGTATTCACCAGTGCTCAATGCGTTCTATGTTGCAGTAACGCTGATCTGTCATTTGTACGCACCCGTACTCAATGCGTTCTATGTCTAAGGAGCGCTGACCCCACGTGTTGCATTTACAAGTGCTTAGAGCGTGCTAAAGTCCAAATAGCGTGTAACCTCAGTTGTGGTCTCAAGCGCTCCATTCTCCAGTTGAGGTCCCAAGTGCAAGGCGCTCCATGTACCAATAACGCTTTATCCTCGGGGTAGGCTTGGAAGTGCTCATGGTACTAGGCAAACAATCTTCAACCTCAAGTTATGCTCATGTGCCTTTGTTTTTTCGTAGACACCAGTAGCGCCACGTGTGCAGGCCCCGGCCCGCAGCACTAGGGAAGTTCATACTGCAGGGATTGCTGAGGTAACCGTAATGAGATGCTGTAATGCAAATGTTAAAGTGTACAAGTTAAGATACATTGCCCTACCAGATTCCCGTGTGGGCTCCTCTGATTAGATAAATCTGATTAATTTGCATACACCTTACTGTGTGGCGTCCATTATTGTGTGCGTTTACTGCTTCAGAGGATGTGTGTGTTGTATGGTCGCTTAACACATAGGCCTTTGGGTGCCCAGCCGCTCGTGTCACGTTACCCCCTTAGGGCCTGGAGACCCCAGGTCTTACATGCACACTTACATTTGGTGCATTTGCGGCCATCTTAAGGCTAGTACAATACTCATGAGGTATAAGTAGAGCAACACTGAGGTCGCTATTGTGAGTGGGCACTTAATTCTCTTGAAACTGGTAATAGGAACACTGTAGATCAGTTTACTTTCATGTAGGCACTTAGGAGGTAAATGTTCAGGAAATTTGAAAAGTGTATTAATGTTCAATTAATTAAAATCGTTACATTTTGAGAAGAGCAAAGGATCTTGAAATAAAAACAAAAGTAAAAGCATGCAAATAAAGTAAAAGCATGCAATCATGCAGTAGGCAGAAAGGACTGTCCTACAAGCTAAAACTCACAGTAGTGTGGCCCTGTACGTGCAATCATCTATGACTCAAAAACAGTGCATTGTGCTTTCTATTGTAAAACATGGTTTTAGACGCAAGCCTATAATTCATCTTACTTTAAAATGCATTTAGTTTCAATTAAAATGTCCACCTCAGTGACAGTCAATCTTATATGGTGTTCTTGATGCTTGTAATTGTTCTTCATGCAGGTATTGTTATCAATATGTTCCTGGACGTCAGTGCTCATCATGGGTTTTTCAGGTTTCCTGTTGCTAATTTCATGAATTGTATAAAGCGCCCAGTTAACTGGCACCATTCTCTTTGTAGACAGGTGAATACCGCTTCCTCACGTGATCTAATGTTTGAAATTCTAAATATTGGTAGTCCAGGAATCACACCAGACCACTTAGTAATTCCTCCTTTCCTAGGGGCACCCAAAGTCCATTTGTGATCCTCATTCACTCTGTCGGCCTGACCTTTCAGTACTCTTGGTATTGGTAACTCTGGTGCAGGGAGCGGACGTAAGAAGCCTAAATCAAAGAACCTCGTAATGAAGCTTTAGGTGTAACAATTACTGGAATTTGTTACAATATTTCCCCTTCATAGATAGCTGACCTCTAAGTAATGTGAGAGTACATACAAGCACGTTATAACAGTTAGTACTGGAAAATGCTCAGACATAGGGTTTTATTATGTGGATTAGTATGTTAGTTGTCTTGATTGCCTGGTGCAGTCAGGGATACATATGACTTCCCAGAAAACTGAAGAAACACCTACTATGACAGGCTGCCTTCCCTACTACCCAGTAATTTTTGTTTGTTAATTTCCTCCGCACTGCACCTACTTGTATCCTGAGAGTTGTATATTTTTTACAAGTATTGCTATTAGTTAGAATTGTTCCAGGTAATTGTAACCTCCAATAATGGCTTTCTCTCATGCATGCCCTACCTTTAACCTTACCTTTGAAGCAGAGAAAGAGAGAAAGAAGGATAGTGGTTGTTTTGGTAAAATGGGGCATATATGTATATTTTATCTGTGTGTTAGATTGTATAGCACATCACTAGAGTACATGCAATAATGTGGACGATGGTTATGCTCTTGGCCATACAGTGTTGGGCAGTGCATGGCACACAGTGCAGTGGCTTGAATTTGTGCTGCCACTTGGGGTCCTGCCATTAAAACGTTTATGTTCTCAAAAAGTTCTAATCAACCACAAGCATTTGTGTTTTGTCCATTCATTTTTTAATTTAGGAAGTCTTATTTCTATCATGTTGTTACCATAAAGTGTATTAAATGGTGTTGTCTTTCTTCTGAACAAAAATCTTTTGGTCAGCCTCCTATCTCCAGCTCAGCACTTTCAGTATAACTTTAAAGAGACCTCTGTTCTTACTTTACGTGAATCTGTCTTACGTTTGTTTATCTCTGATTTCCGGTTAAAACACTCAGCACCCCTTCCAGCCCACTAGACATGCGAAGGTGAAGAAAAGTCATGTAGGCAGACTCCTTCCGCCCGTTCAAGCCCTCAGGAGTTCCTGCCCTAAGAAATGAAGTTAACGCCCACTGACGAGCTCCATGTTCTTTGAAAAAGTCTGACCATGCCTGGACCTGTGCCCCCTCTGTGTGTGCCCCAGACTTCAATTCTATTTGTGGTGCTCGCTACAGACCGCTTTACCTGTCTATTGCTGACAGCATTGTAACCCGTACTGGAACAAATACTTTGAGTAGGCTTAATGCAGGCCTATTGTTCATGATATGATGCTTTCTTGTCTTTCTCAGTTTACTGCTCTTTGTTCTATAGCTTTCTTCCCCGTTCTTTTGTTTGTCATGTCCCTGGAACATTTCTTCTTTACCATCTTTAATGTTTGGATTAGTTGTATCCTTTCTGGGCTGTCACTACTGACGTGAGCATGTTTCACTTTAAGCACTCCATGCGAGTGCAAAGCCTTCCATGCTATCCCACCATTGTGGCCTACCCAACCACTGCTCTCTTTTCCTGCACACCATACCTCAGCTTTTCCTATGATCTTTCATCCCCCCCCCTTCCTACCTCAGCTGTTTTCAGTTTTTTTTTTATTGATCAGACAGATACAATCAGTTATCAGGCCGCTCGCTTTTCTCCCTGGTAGTGCACAATTCCGCTACTACGTTATTTCTTAATTTCGAAAAAGGCCATCTGCATTCTTGGAATAGTAAAGCTTAAAAAAAGTTCTAAGGTGGCCATGCTGCATCAGCTCACGTGTATCTGCATGTGTACACATTGGTGGCCATCTTGGAATGTTTTCTGCTCATGACCAAAACGGCCACTCAAGCATGCGCATTCGTGCACGTGTGTGCTGATATACCAGCAGACATTTTTTTTAATTTACTTTTTTAATGTTTTTGAACGATGCCAAAGCAAACAAACATTAGATTCTTTTATTTTTTCACTTTGTGATAATTGTAGCACGTTGATAAGCTACTTCACATTTATCTAACGGAAGTACATTCTTTGACGTGGTGAAAATTCAAAAATGCTTTTTTTTTCTGAGTCTTTAGAAAGCTATCCACATCGGCGTAATTGTGTTTAGCATTATCAGCAACTTCCCATCAAGACCGTACTGGCCACATCGGACATTGGGCGTTTCAGCGAGAAGCTGGAGAGGCGGGGAGTGGTTGTAGCAGTGCAGCAGTTTTAAACGCACCCCCTGCAGAGTTCCTTGTATATCTAGCAGTTTTCAGGCAACAATAACAGTGTGAAGATATCTCTGGTGATTAATGTGCCTGCTAGAGAAAAATTAAGTTTTATCTAGTGGTAGTTTTGACTCATCAAAGGTAGCGCAAAGTTAATATGCCTGCTGCAAAGAACGTGTACCATGGAGATCACAGAACAGTGCGTTATACGAATAGCTCAGTGGGTTATTGCTTTTGTCACAGAGATCCGCTTATTATTGTGCAGTCCTTAAGTTACACAATAGTAATCTAGCACAGTGTTCCTTGAACTGCCATCAAAGAGCTGCATGAAAACTGCATGATGGGGGTTAGAAAGGTATGTTTAATCCCAGTCTTTCATTATCCTAATGTGCTAAAAAGGGTGTGTGTGGGAGTGAAATAAATTCTTATTAGTAAAGCCAACCCTAACCACAGTGTTATGTTCTGAATCCGGAGCGTGTGCTTCTCCAAACCAAGCACTCTAAAGAAATGCCTACCAGTATGGATGACATTTGAATACTACACCTTGTAGTCCCCTTTGTCTTATATAACATTTTTTATACACTGATTTACACATGTAGGATTCATTGTCTCTGTATCTGTGTGATGTAAATGGCTACAGCACCCTACACTGTCATAAGCGCTATGAGAGGCACTGTTGGAGGGTAATAATGAGGGAATAATTGAAGAGCCCCAGCAAGATTGTTTTATCTTGGTGCACTGTAAGGTCATCATTTACTATGCTTTAAAAGCTAATACAATTGAATATATAATGAAAAATGTGTTATAAAATGTACCCTTTTTGCAATTTATCCAAAGTTTTGTAGGGGGCAGAAACCCTTCAATCTCTTCTTGTAGTCAGGCTCGCACGCTTGCTATAAACCGTACAGGGCCTGGTCTGACATTATTTGCCAGCACTGCTTTGGGTTCCCACTCCGGCATGGTACCCATTGCGACAGATTGCTGGCAGAAGATCAGATGGCCCACTGAAATGGACTGCAGTCAATATTTTGACATTTTCCAAAAATATATTGTGTCCTGGAAATAAGTGTGCACATACTGACTTGTAGGTTTTGAAATGTATATTTCTTCATTTTCTGTATAAAAATGGTCTCACCTGCATACAATAATGTTCCAAGAGAGCCTTCCTGGTAGTTTTCTTTTTACTCTAACTTTGTCAAGAAATTTGCCACTCAGAACCACCATATCTAAATTTCATATTAGGTTCCTGAAAAAGGTGTATGTATGTTCTGTTAAGGTGGTGCTTCTTATCTCTCCTTCCACATGATTAGTCTCTAATGGACATTCCATATATAAGGTAAGCCCAGCCCTCCCAATTGCCACTCCTCACACACCAAGATCAGGCATTCTCTTCTGATTTGTCAGTGCCATTTATTGCGCCCTTATTGTTCTGAACTCGGATGAGTCTTGGAATGTGGGATGATTGGTACCCAGGGAGAGTTTTGTCCAAAAGGTGCACTATATGCGTAGGTTCATCAGTTCATTCCCTACGGAGATTTTAGCCTTCCATTAAAAGAAAGCAAGACACATTTGTTTTCCCATTTTTCATCTTTTAGTTGTGATTCTTAAGTGTTTTATTTTATCTTATGCACTCAGTTTTTTCCAGCTATAAATGTTATCTTCTGGACCTTCTTATATCCTAGTAAAACATAAATGTAGAAGATGTCACCCAGGATTTTTTGTTTTCAGTACTGTCACAGTAACCACGTACCTTGTAGAGCCAGTCTCCAGATGTTAGTTTTCTAAAAATGATTAATTCCAGGAAATTGTCAGTCCGTCCCAAATTGTTCCAGTTTTTCACATTATTTTTTGGGGAAAACACACCTGGAAGAGCATGGCATAGGTGAACTAACAACGCATTGCAAATAATTTTTGTGTAACCCAACCACCAGATTAAAGCATTGGGACTTAATCTCTTCCTTGTACTTTCAGGTACATCTTATGAGTTGGTATCATTTTCATCAGAATATGGAGTTCATTTTGAAATCCTCTTTTACATTTTTCTTGCAGGGAGGAGCAAGCAGAAACCTCATCTGTGCGTGTTGGATTTGTCACCTACAACAAAATTCTTCACTTCTACAATGTCAAGAGCAATTTAGCACAACCTCAAATGATGGTGGTATCGGATGTTGGAGAGGTCTTTGTTCCACTGATGGATGGCTTCCTGGTGAATTTTCAAGAATCGAGATCTGTGATCAACAAGTAAGGATGTGTATCTTATAAGAGCGGAACAAGATTACTTACGGTGTTAACATTAACATTTGCTAAAAGTAAGAACTACGTGCATCTGAGGTTTCCTCCTGTGCTTTGCTTACATTTTCAAAAGTACAAAAAGTGAGAATATGCATTGGCAAACGTTGAGCAAACATTCATCACAATTTATGAAACAAAGCTGTTTATCTCACATTTCCTACGAGAAACAAAGTCACAGATATAAGGACCTTAAATGTTTTTTGATCGAAGAACTGAATAATATTAAATAAGGTGTAACTGTAGGAACTGAGTTGAGTAAATGTAAGGGTGATTTGTGTTACTTGTAGTCACAAAGTTTTAAATGTGTTAACTTTATCTTTGAAGTTCGCTTTAGCCTGCTCCAGTTTTGGAAATATTTCCTCCGCATTTTCCACTATGAATATGGATTTACCCACGCCAATGGCAGGAATGTGTCTCCCACTGTATTCTGGGTAGCAACATGCTTTGCAAAAAGTCTGTGACTACAAAACTCACAAGTTTGTCAGGGTCCACAAACTTTTGCAAGTCACATTCCCAAAAAGTTGTTAGTTTGTAGTTGTTCAGCAACTTTGCATCACCCCCAACCTGAAATGCTTGCTCCCCATCCCTGTGAGCAGATTTGCTGTCACTTACTATCACACAGTATTGGTGTGATGTTACATGCAAGTGACTCACTTTGCAAGTCTAAATTCAAATTTTTTGGTACAAAATATACATTTACGCTTATGAATCCAGCCTTAACACACCTAAGTCTTGTCTAAGTGGCCTAACGCTTATGTGACTTAGCATACTGTTTCCCTGGCTTCACTTACGAGTACAAAAATCTACTTGGATTTTATTGATACTAGAGGAGGAAGACATTTTTTGGCATGTCTACATACTCTGTTTCCTTATGAAAAACATACAATTGCCATTTATGAAGAGAAAGTCACGTCTATTCCTCACTGGGCAAGCCCACCGCACTGGAGAAAACATGGCCGATACAGGTCAGCCATCTTCCAAAATTACTCCTTTATGGATGCTTATTGTGTCCTGTGACTAAGCAAGTGTTTCCCACCATATTCGCTTTATAAAGTTGACAAGAGCTGACTGAGAATTCTGTAACATGTGTTTCATTTACAATGCTTTATTGAAAAAACTGACCTGGCCATGTCTCCCTTCAGAGCAGAGTGCAATCTGGTGTTATTGCCATTGCCACCCGTGAGACTAGGCAGTTGCAGGAGCTTCTGTTTTCAGGTGATCAATTTCTTAGGATTGATGCTATTGCTAACTAACCAACCTGTAAAGCGTGAATGACCAGAATACCTTTGAACAAGCATACTCTGTCCCTAAAAGACACCATCTAGGAGCCCTGTTTGCAGCCGAATGTGTTGCATCTACACTCAGAAGTTCCACATACCTAAAGATTGCCTTGTTGTTCCCTTACTCACCCATTCTTCTGTTATACATTTAAACCCATTGATAGCAACACAACTGATCTGAGGATAGATTCATAAGACCGCTTTATGGAGGAGGTATTCCAGTGTATTCCCAGAGCCAGTTTTCAGACCTAGCCGAAGTAAGCAAGTGCAGTGTTTTTGCTCCGAAAATATTTTCACGGATATAGCAAACTATGGTGTTTTTCTCTCATAAATGTTTCTGTCCTCTTATCAGTTAAGAGGGATATGGTTGAAGTGAGCACTCAGTTCCTCATACCACTTGTTGAAATTCTTGAGCACATCTATATTTTGGCATCTTACTTTGAATTATTCGTGACAGTCTTTTATATAGCACAAAGTGATAATTGTATAATGGTCTTTTTTCAGCTTGTTGACTTTTTTCTTGCTCCAAAGTTATGTGTCACATTTGGATACTTTTGTGTCTAAATCGGGGGCGGCTCCTCCGCTAAGGCGGAGGAGCGTCGCCCCACTGTTCTCAGAGCAGGAAAAATAAAATGATGATAACATAGTTATTATCATTTTATTTGTCGTAGGTTTGGGGCTGGGTCAGGGTGGGGCGCGACTGATGGCACAGGGAGAGAAGTGGTTTGTGCACACTAGGTGCACATGACTGCTTGGCCGGCCATCTGGGACCAGTAAACAGTCAGGCCCACTTAGCATGTTCCCCACCAGGCTGCATTACACAGCCTGATGGGGAACATGCCCAGTCTCCCTGTCCCCGTCTGAGCACTGAACTGACTTCTGACACACACAGTTTCTACACTACAGTAATTACCCAACAGAACGGTGCAAAGTCAGCTTCAGCTGGTCGTTAAATTCAATGATACTCTAAATCCCACCCAAACTAGGCCCAAACAGAATAGCTTATCACGTGCATTATTCATGATCCGAGAAGGGACGTTGCCAATGACTTGGCTCCAGTTGATTATCTACCGTATTTAATATGATCATTCGAATCATCCTTATTGACTGTGTACATTCCTTTGGTATTAGAGGGGTTGTACATGAACGGCGCAGTTTTTTTCCCGACTGCAGGAGCACTTGTGATATCTGCATTTACACAGTAGTTTTTACGAGTGACTTGTAAAATAGCTGTGGGCCTGGCCATTTTACATCTGTTTTTTAATGATTACCTTGTTCCATTATTAGTCCTGATATGGGGCCTTTCCTTGCACCTATGCACATGATTCTTTTCTCAACTTTGAGTCAGCTGAGTTACCAGTCCTGAACATTGCCACCTCCTGAATGCATGTGATACGCTCATGGATGAGCTATAATAAAATGAAGTACTATCCCTTAAAAACTAGAATTGGCTTGGCGTGTCCCAAATCTCTGCTGTGGGCCCCTGTCTTCTGGTCTACAGTTTATGGTCTTCTCAGCAGATGAGAAACCTGCAGATTTTGTTCGTCCCAAGACCTCATTTGAAGCTGGTGTAGCTGCATAGGTTTCTGCAATGGGCTAATAGCCCTTTACCTGACCAGCACACAAAGGCTGAGCACCATAGTCACTTTTATAGTCATCTTGATACCACTGTGTCAGTGTAGTATGCCCTGTGGTTTGTAAATATCTTCTCACCCACCTACATATGGGTAAAATGCATTGACTTGTCTGTGAGACGCCTTTGTCGCAAAAATCACATCACCTCGACTCTCTGCTTGCTGTATTAGCTACTAGTAGGACAACTGCTTAATTGTAAGTTCTCCTGCTTGAAACACGTGGCTCTTTATGACCAAGACTTGTAATGTCTACATCAGTAACCCATCCATTGATCCCTGCCAATCAACAATTTCATCTAGTGCCTCTTGCTTAAAGAGCCCAAAACATGTGAGAAGTAGAGGCCGATATGTGATCACGGCCCGTTATTGTGATCTTTGTCTGAAACTCACCGACAATGGGAGAGCATTGAGAAAGCATTTTCTAACTTGGCTTTCATATTTATGTGAGTGGGATGTTTACAGTGTGAGCCTAGCTACAGTGTGGTGGAGAGTACAAATGAAAGAGATTTTGCAGCTTATCGGTGGCATGGAAGATGGCGTGGTCTCTGGATGGTGCTGTGTTGTGAGTTTTCTTTGGAAAGTTCTTGTTCGAGGCATATGAGCTGCAGAATTCACACTCATAGATGTGTATAGATCGCCATCTGGTGTTGGGCTTGGATACTTGCACCTTGTTGTCCTGGAAGAAGTCTTTTGTAGTCACGAGATAGGTCACTCCTCCCTTGGACGATAGTGCACATGGGCATCAACTCCATCCTCAGACTGTTTTTTTCCGTCATCGGGTTCGGATGTAACTTCAGCGCTCCGGTTCGGTACCATGTTATCCAAAACTTTTCGACGCGCAAAGCATATCAAACTCAACGGTATTGTTTTCGATCGCGTGCTTTTCGACGCTCTACTCAAATACTCAATTCCGGTCGTCGACGCGGGCCGCTGGGCCTATCGGTGCCATTCGGGCCTACGGCTAATGGAAAGGTCTCCATTCAAAAAATGCCCCCAGTGTGGAGCTACATTTCCACACAGCGACCAACACAAGGTCTGCAACCACAGTCTCTCGCCCGAGCACGAGGAGAAAAACTGCCAAGCCTGCGCCTCCTTCCGCTCCAAGAAGACTATCCATGATCGCCGGGCCCGACGACACGTTATGGCGCAACAAGCTGCACCGGTGCCAGAAGACATCTTCGATGAAGGCCCCGATGTTCCTGAGGCAGAAGATTCGGAGGATCTGGACATCGTTTCCAAGGCAGACGACTCCGACTCCAATTACCATATCACTCCAGGTCAACGAGTGAGTACAAGTGCCCTTGCCCTGACGCTACCCGAGAAAAAGAAGGCTCCAGTCGCAACCAAAACAAGGCTTTAGAAGCCCCGCCCTCGGGCTCGCCTCCGAAGACAAAAGAAAAGCCTTCCGGCAGCTCAGGACCGAGCAAGTCGCATATCAGTGCCCCCCCCCCCGACACCGTCGGCACTGAAGCCGGGAGCTCATCCTACTCCCGCAATTCCCAAAAAGACATCGCACCAAACACCTCGGCACTGAAGCAGCAAAAGGCCTTGGATCCGAAACTGAAACATTTGGAACTGACAAAGATTTCCGACTCTACGCCAAAGGATCCAAAAACCCCTTCAAAGGCTCCAGAGCAGAAATCTAAACCTTGCTCGGGACTGAAAAAATCTGCTCCGAAAGCGGTTACCGAAGAGGAAGAACTTTTTCTGCCGGGTCCCATGGATCCGAAACAGAAAACTCTCCAAGTGGACCACAAGACTGGCCATATTGTCAACGTTCCACACAGGAAGAGGAAATTGGACACCCCATACATCCCTGATGTGCCTGTAAAGAAAAGAGACTGTGCCACTTCACCTTTAAGACCCTCTTCTCCTGTCCTTCCTGCTAAGCCTTTCTCTCCTCCAAAGTCTCCCATACTTCCTCCATACTCCCCACCGCCACAGGTGGATGATGATGATTTAGGGGGTGGAGGAGGAAATAATGACCCTTTCACTGACTCTGATGATGACACAGACGTGCCACAGGACCCATGGGATGACTATGATGACCTGTAGGTCCTCCAGACCTTCCTGATCACGATGCATACCCGACAAAGCCATTTCCCCCAGATCACAATATTGGCTTTAGTCAGCTCATTGAGAGGGCTGCCCAGTACCATGGTGTTCAAATGCATTCGGACCCTACAGAGGAAGACTTCCTACTAGACACATTTGCGCAGTCACAAAGGACAGTACAAACTTTACCCATGTTAAAAGGTGTCATTAAACATGCCTCAGACGTATTCAAAGACCCTGTAAGGGCTAGAATTCTGAAACCTAGAATTGATAAATAATATAAACCCGCCCCAAATGATCCCAGCTACAGCAAAGGTCAACTTCCCTTAGATTCCCTAATAGTGACCAACGCTAGAAAGCGTGCCAACTCTCAGACCTCCGGTGATGCTCCACCTCCAGATAAGGAGTCTAAATTATTAGACGCTTCGGGCAAGCGAGTTGCTGCCAAGGCAGCTAATCACTGGAGGATAGCCAATGCGCAGGCATTACTTGCCAGGTACGATAGGGCTCATTATGACGAGCCTGAATCCCTAATACAGCATTTGCCTGATCAATACAAAACCAAAGCCAATGCTTTGATTCAAGAAGGCAAATTAATAACAAATGCATCAATTAAATGTGCCCTCGATGCAGCAGATACCGCATCTAGATCCGTCAACACTAGTGTGTTACTGAGAAGATATGCCTGGCTGCGCATTTCTGGTTTCAAACAGGAGGTATAAACGACTATCCTCAATCAGCCGTCCAATCAGTACAGCTTTTGGTCCAGCTGTAGATACAGCTGTAGAAAAAATGAAAAACAACACAGAGACTGCTAAATCCATGGAAGCATTACAGTCTCCTTCCACACGAGGTTCCTTTCGACGCTCCTTCTATAGAGGAGCATCCATAAACATCAGTACAGACACGGTTGCTTCCTCATATAAAAACACCACACAAACATCCCCCAATAAGGGATATTTTAGAGGTGGGTACAGAGGAAATACCAACAAGGGTAGAGGTCGAGGTAACAACAACACTTGCACCTCTCCCACTAATAAACAGTGACTTCCCTCCAGACCATTCCACTCCGGTCGGAGGGAGACTTTCACAGTTCCTACCTGTCTGGAATTCCATCACTACAGACAAATGGGTAAGACAAATTATCCAGTATGGTTACTGCCTGGAACTTACTGCAAATCCCCCCACCATACCACCCAAGCAGCGTCTGATGTCCACAGAACATCTGACACTCCTCAAACAGGAAGTTCTCTCACTGCTTTGAAAGCATGCCATAGAACCAGTCCCCATACAGCATCAAGGGACAGGAGTATACTCCCTGTATTTCCTAATCCCCAAAAAGGACAGTACTCTACCGTCCATACTGGACCTCAGACCTCTCGATCCCTACATATAATCCAATCATTTTCACATGATCACCCTTCAACAAGTCCTTCCACTGCTTCAACAAGGCGACTTCCTTGCCACACTAGATCTCAAGGACGCCTACTTCCATATTCCCATACACCCTGCTCACAGGAAATATCGGAGGTTCACAGAGGACGGCCAACACTATCAATTCAAAGTTCTCCCATTCGGGGTGACCACAGCACGCAGGGTATTCACAAAGTGCCTTGCGGTAGTAGTGGCGCACTTGCGAAGGCAGCAAATCCATGTATTTCCATATCTGGACATCTGGCTGATAAAAGCCAAGCCACACAACTAATGTGTTCGCCATACTTTTCAACTGCTACACAACTTGGGGTTTACAGTAAACTATACCAAGTCACACCTTCAGCCCTCCTACCTACATCAGTAACTAGGAGCCACTTCCAAAGCCCTAGCATACCCCAATCCAGCTAGGATAGCCAGTATGCAAACTCTCATCACCAAGTTTCAACCCCAACACTCTCTTCCAGCACAAGTGTTTATGCAGCTCATAGGGATGATGGTCTCTTGCACATTCATTGTACCTCACGCAAGACTTCAGATGTGCCCTTTACAAGAATGCTTAGCACGTCGGTGGAACCAGGCTTAAGGTCAACTTACAGATCTGGTGTTGGTGGACAGCCGCACCTATCGCTCTCTGCAGTGGTGGAACACAAAAAATCTTTCCAGAAGGCGGCCGGTCCTAGAGCCAGTTCCACAGATAGTGCTAACAGCAGACGCATCACTCACCAGCTGGGGAGCCCATCTCCTAAACCACACAATTCAGGGCAGGTGGACCACCCAACAAAGAGCGCTCCACATCAATCAACTAGAACTACTGGCAATATTTTTAGCGTTAAAGTCATTCCAACCACATCTCCTCAACCAGACTGTCCTAGTCCGCATGGACACTATGACAGCCATGTATCACATACAAAAACAAGGAGGGACACACTCTTTGCAATTGTCTCACCTAGCGCAAAGCATATGGAGATGGGCCATTCCACAAAACGTATATCTTCTGGCGGAACATCTGCCAGGAGTGAACAAATTGCGGATCTGTTAAGTCGTCAAGCTCAACAGATATGGGAACGAATGGGAACTTCAGCCGGAAGTTCTTCATCCCTTTTTCCAAATGTGGGGACAACCAGACATAGACCTGTTCGCCACACACGCAAACGCAAAATGCCCAACCTTCGCCGCCAGGTTCCCACACCCGCTGTTCAAGGGCAATGCGATATGGATGAACTGGTCAGGCAGATTTGCGTACGCTTTTCCTCTTTTCCGCTCATTCTGCTAGTAGTACGCAAGCTCAAACAACAGTCTCTCAAGATGATCCTGGTTGCTCCCACATGGGCACGGCAACCATGGTTCAGCTACACTACTCGAACTCTCAGTAGTTCCACATCAAAAATGACGGCTCTCCCCAAAATTACGGCTCTCCCCATAGCTGCTCATGCAGAACCATGGAGAGATAAGGCACCCAGATCCAGCACAACTGAATCTAGCGATCTGGCTCCTGAAATCCTAGAGTTCGGTTACCTCAACCTCCCACCCGACTGTCTAAACATTATTAAAGAAGCCAGACGCCCTACTACTAGAGCTTGCTATGCAGCTAAATGGAAAAGATTCATCATTTACTGCAATAACAACAAAATTGACCCATTTGATGCTTCAATTCAAAACATTATTTGATACTTGCTACATCTACAAAGAGGCAGTCTGGCATATTCATCTACAAGATTACATCTGGCTGCCCTTGCCGCCTACCTACAAAACAGACAATATTTGTCATTCTTTAGAGTACCGGCTATCAAAGCTTTTATGGAAGGCCTTAAAAGGATAATTCCACCCAGACTGCCACCCTCTCCAGTGTGTACAATTCCTTACATGGAAAGTAGCTTTCCTTGTCGCAATCACCTCTCTCAGAAAAGTAAGTGAGATCCAAGCTTTAACCATACAAGAACCATTCTTACAAATACATCGTAACAAAGTGGTTCTTGGGACAAACCCAAAATTCCTTCCCAAAGTAATCTCTGTTTTTCATCTTAATCAATCAGTAGAGTTACTAGTGTTTTTCTAAAATCCTGATTCGGTAGCGGAAAGAGCTCTTCACACGCTCGACATCAAAAGAGCCTTACTTTATTACATAGACAGGACTAAAGCCTTTAGTAAGACCTAACTGTTTGTAGCTTTCTCTTCACCTCATAAAGGCAACCCCATCTCCAAAGCTGGAATTGACAGGTGGATAGTCAAATGCTTTCAGAAATGCTACCAGAAAGCAAAACGCACATTAACAATTCCCTCTAGAGTGCATTCAACACGCAAACTAGGGGCTTCCATGGCATTCTTAGGGAACATTCCCCTAGAAGACATTTGTAAGGCAACGACATGGTCTACCACATACACCTTCACCAAACACTATTGTGTAGATGTGCAGGCAAAGCAACAAGCTTCTGTAGGCCAGTCTGTTCTTAAGACACTTTTTCAAATCACTGCAACTGATACAGGTGACCACCGCTAGGGGAGACACAGCTGTACAGTCTATGCAGAGTGTGAATTCTGCAGCCCATATGCCTCGAACGGAAAATGCTGTACTTGGCATGTAGCGCTGCAGAGATTCACACGCCCACCCACCTCCCCGGAACCTGTATCTGTTCCAGTGTTATCTTACTTAGATACACTCACATGGACATCTTTTCTGTTTCTACAAACTCCATAATTTCCCATCATGGCAAAAAACAATCTGAGGATGGAGTTGATGCCCGTGCGCACTACCGTCCAAGGGAGGAGTCCCCTATCTCGTGACTACAAAAGACTTCTTCCAGGACAACAACAAGGTGCAAGCATCCGTGCCCAACACCAGATGGCAATCTATGCACAGAGTGTGAATCTCTGCAGCTCTACATGCCAAGAACAGATGCATACTGGTAAGAATCATTTTCCTTTTCAGTTAATGGGAATTAAAGACATATTTGTTGTTTGTCTGTAAAGCACAGGCCACGCATTTGTGTTTACACCACTAATTATTCAACCAATGTAGTATTTCATATATTTAGGCAAAAACTACTCTTTAGGTCCACCGTAATTGTTTAACTTAGACAAGACGTAAATGCAATTAACAGTCTTTTATTTATTTTGTTGGTGACAGTAGCAAAGATATGAGCACTTCGATCAGAAATGGGAGTTTAGTCATTATAAGAAATTAAGGTGAATAACCAAAAGCCATGATTAAGAAAAGTTGCAACAAAGAAGAGTTAGAGGAGTATTAACATGTTGCAGATACTGATTTAAAGATATGCCTAGACTGGAAAAGGAATTAAGCCAGGATTCATTCAATCTCACCAAACTGAGCCTCAAAAAGATGAATTTAAATTGTCACTGAAGGAGGTCATAACCCTGAGACCCATAGGAAGTGTATTCTGGAGATGAGGACCAAGTTTTATGTAGTGCGAGGGTATGGAGATTTTCAATATACAGAGCGCTTAATGCATGTGTTTGGATGCGATTGAGGATAAATTAGCGGGATAGGCCATACATTCCCTTCAACACTACAGTGAAGTGTTTAAGTTGAGCTCTCTTAGTAGAATCTCCTAGGGTTGAAGTAGGACAGATGCAGAGGAGAGAGAATGTAAAGTACATGTCTAATAACCTGATAACCTTGACTGTGGAGGGGAAATGTGTACTTGCAGAGCCCTACGAATAGGATGTCACAATGGTTAATTCTGCTGATAATTAGAGAAGGAAGTTGGACCTAGCTTACTTAAATCAGAGGACTCCTCGTGACTGATTTCTACTTGACATAATTGTATTGGTGATTAATGAAGTTAGTTAAATGTGAGAATTAACCTGCATGTCAAGGGTTTTGGCACATGGGGAGGTGATGACGCGTTGGAGAAAAGATGGGTGGAGTTAGAGTAGGAGAAAGCACAGTTGTAGATCATTTCTGTTATAGAAGAGGTGAGCATGCGGGCATCCAGTGCTTGATGACTGAAAGACATTTAGAAACCAACAATATAACAACAGGAAAAATCCTTTGAGGATCATCATATTGGTGAGAAAGTTCAAGGAGTTAAATATTGTTTTTGAGTGAGAAAGTGTGAAGCAAGCAAAGCTGCGGATCCAGATTTTTAGGTAAATGCTAAACGCATGTTTGTTTGTTAATTGAGGTTGACCCGACTGGTGTTGAGCTTTCAGATTCAGTGATGGATCAGAGCCTGTTGGTCATTTAGCACTCGGAGGCCCATTGAGTGCCATGCACTCTACAAACCGAATAGAATAGAAAAGTTCAGTTTCCAACCGATCGCATTGAAGCTGAGTTTACCTCTTCATGGAAGTTTTTCTGGGTAGTACATGCTGTACTTTTCCTAGAATCCTTTGTGGTGACTCCTGTCCGCGTGCAGATGAGCAGGTACAACTTTCAGGCATCTGCGGTGGCGGGTAACCTTGTACGTGCCCTTCACACAAGAGACAGAATTTGAGTGGAGCATGTGGGAGTCTATGCCTGTTCTTGTCCTCTGTGCACAGTATCCATGCTTCATATTGCAAACGCACTGTCTACAATCATACCCATGTTTGTGATCAACAAAGGGTACCCCTGAAGGCAGTAGGGGTGAATGGGTTTCAAGCATCTCTACTGTACAGGCGTTCCAATGTTCATAATTAGTATTACAAAAATAATCCACCATACGTACGCAACCGCTTGAAACGCACATAAAATAAACACCAAGGGACCACCTTCTGTCCAAGCCATTAGACTTCACTGACAGCTGGCGCACCCCGAGAAGCTACGAGTGCTGCCACCCGTCAATCCCTCTGCCTCAGCACATAGGCTGAAGGGAGAGGGGTTTTTTGTGTAGTTCAATGAGCTGGTGATGGCAAGTGCTCTTTGTGTGTTTTATACTTTATTTAGTGTTAATTGTGTCTAATGACCAGCGGTGAGCAGGAATGGCTCGGTAAGTTGAACGTGCACCACTGTGACCTGCGGCGATGAGTGGTCAGTAGTATGAAAATAGTTCGAGTAACAGCTGGTATTTACAGTGTTTAGCAAGGGGAGAGTATAGTAAACAATTTCCTATTCGAAGAATCGAGCATTTCCTTCGTTTGCACCTCAGTAAAATGTACCCCCTGAACGCTGGTTGAGCCTCGTGTGTTCGGCCTGTTCTTTCTTATTCTTAAAAGTTGGCTTTGATGAAGAGCCAGTGTCTGTGCTGCCACGCCCGGCTCTAGCTCACTGCTTTCTGTTTTCCCTCGCGCAGTTTGCTGGACCAGATCCCAGAGATGTTCGCGGACAGCAGTGAGAGCGAGACTGTCTTCGCCCCCGTGATCCAGGCCGGCATGGAAGCCCTGAAGGTCAGTCTTCTGTCTGCGTGAGAATTAAGTCATTACCGGGGCAGGTGCGGGCCTGGCAGTGCCAAATCCACCCTCGAATATCAAAGGGGAAATAATTGAAAAATAAGAAATATTTTCCACTGCGCAAATCCACTTATCTTTCCTTTTAGCTGAAAGCTGTGAGGTATGCAAACAGTAACCTAGAAAACAGCAGATGCTCATAACTCTTTTTTACACTCTCTCTGTTACTCTTCAGCTCACACACCTGTCTCATTTAACCAGCCCTCTCCTACTTTTTTCTCTCTCTCTTCGCTGTCGTGAAATCTCTCATTAGCTGTCCCTTTTTCCTTAATACAAACTCTTAATATCTTTATCGCCCACCTCCAACTCTCGCTTCTTCTATGTATCAAGAATTGTCTCTATTACTCTCCGTTTTCTCTTCCTCTCACCTTATTATCTTCCTCTTTAGCTCTTCATCGCCACCTCCACTCTTCCTCTCTAGTTCGTCATCACTGGCAACACTCATTCCCTCTCCGTCTCTTTGTTTTCTATTTCAGTTCCCTTTCTTACATTCTCTCTCGTTCTCTCTTCATATGAATCCAAACTAGAAATACATATTGATAATGTAAACATGTGCATTCTAGCTGAAATAAAAAAAATCAGTTGTGTGAGTAAAGGAGGCAAGATTAATTTGTCCTTTAAATCAAAATGTTGGTCTTTTCAGGCAAAAAAAAGAGATTTTTAAAGGCCATATAAAAACGTTCCCTGTAGGAAGCAATTGTAATAATGTTCTGCCTATGAAATGCTCCGCCATCATCGAATGATCAGTCCTTCTACCCTTTGTAGTTGATACAACAGACTATTTTGGCGAGTGAATGAGTCGAGGGTTACTGCAGTTCACACCACGGACTGAGTGGCCACATCACTGACCTGTCCTCTTGAAAATTAAAGCCCTACACAGTAGAAGCAGTAGGTGTGTTACTAGGGACGCCATGTCTCCAGCCGTGGGCTTGCTAGTTACAAATCATTGTTATTAGGTGCATCAATGCAGTTGGTTCAGTGGAAGAAAATCTTCCCAGAGCACAGTTGGGTGTCAAATGAGAGCTCAATGTGAACCGAGCACATGTATGTCTGTCAACGGTGTATTGCAGGATTTCCCAATGTGGGGCGTGAGCTGAATATTGGTGGGTCATAAAAGTCTAAGCAATAAATAAAGATGCCTTTACATTCTGCAATTATCTTGTCATATTTGCTGTGTTTCGAAGACAGTGGTCAAATGTTATGCTCTGTCTTCTGACAAATTTCTGCTTATGTTTTTTTTACGATGAGGATTGGTGTTTACATACTCCTCTCCCTTTGCAGTCAAAGAAACATTTCACCCTCCACACCCTCGCCGTAATCTAGTGCGTTCTTCATCTTCTCTAGACTCATCATTGGATGTCTCTTCTGATCGCCATGGCCCTCTTCCTCAGTGACTGTTGCATTAGTGTATATGCCGTCTTCCCAACAAAATGCGAAACGAGAGCCCGGCTGATGTTTGGGCTGAGAAAGACTGATCGCATCTCACCAGCCCTTGTGTCTTGCCTGCCAAGCAGAAAGTAGACTAAAATAACCTCTGTGTTGTCTGCTGGGCCTTGAATGGGGTTGTATCTTTCATACCACCTGCATGACACTTTGAAGGCGCCCTCAGATGCAACACTTAGTCCCTTCAGAAAATTGTTCAAATACTTAAGACTTCTCTCTTCCATCTAGCTTTTGAACTGGAATCAAGCTACTTTTCCCAATTCCGTTTTATCTTTCTTTGAAGCAGATTTCCAGCTGTGCTGGCACTTTACAAAAAAATCTAAATTAAGATAAATAAATAGACGCAGTTTAAAATGAGCCTTGGGAAGCAATTGATTATTAGAAATATTCAGTCTCTTACTTGTGTGTATCTCTAGTTGAGGTCCACTTTGTTTCAGAAATGTTATGCACATAAAATGTATGTGAAAGGAAAATGTGCATTTCCCAATGAATATCCAGTTTTTGGGAACGTATTGTGACATTCCGAATCCTGGATGATAAGTCAAAGGACTCACTTCATTGACCAGGGATAGATGAAAGCCTGAGTTGTACCTGCTTCAGTTCCTACCCGGGGTCTGTAGAATGTTCACAGAACAGTCTTTTCTGAACCGTTTTATGAGTTTCTATAGAAGGATAAAGTATTATTTTAAGTCCAACGGTAATTCCCAAATTAGGTGAAACATATGTGTTTGTGCCTAATTTCGAATTTCAACTTGGGTAAAATATGTGGTCATGTCCATGCTCATTCCTACCTCAAATTCCTACTGGTATTTTGTGGAGGATTATTTGGTGAGGGGAAAACGGATATGCAATGAGGAAAATGTGAACTTTTAATGTGTTTCGGTTTATTTGTTTACTGCAAAGTCCTATGGTGTGTTGTGATGTCCGCTTTAATTTTGCAAGTGGCATGATCTATTTGACTAAGAGGCTTTGATTTAATGATTAATTTTGTAGTTGCAATTATTAATACTGCTTAAATTTGTCTTGTCTTATTCCTGGCTCTTCTTTTTTTTTTAACCGAATATCTAAACTGACTTCCAAGGAATGCTTGTTGGCCACAGTCAACTAAGGACTTTGTTGAGATTTCTCTTTGGCCAGTCATAAATGTAGTCAAATGTACACTGATTTTTTTTGTTACTGAGATCTACACCTGCGTAGCAGTCCTGTGCAAGAAGTGAATTCTGGAATGAGAGTTTATTTGTTATAATGCACATTAAGTGCTTCTGGGTGAGTTTTAAGCCGCTTGGGGTGGGCTTAAAATACACTTGGTGTGATCTAAATGCTGCAGGTGAGATGTAGGTCTCTGTGGTTGGGCTGAGTCACTCTAGGACGTGCTTACGAATTGAAGGATGGGGTTTTACAGCTTTATGTTGGTGATCTGATGTTCTTAAACAAATTAAGAGGCTGAATAAATGGTAATAGTTTATATTGGCCAGACTGTGGACATTTCTAGAAGCATTGTGTGTGTACTGTTGGGAACTTTTTGGGCTCAGTGTCAAGTATCAAGTTATTCTTCAGTCTTCTCCACATTTAATGCTGTTGCCTTCCATTCCTTCCTTCCTTCATTTATTAGACTGTTATCTGATAAGTTATCTGGGCGTGTTTGCAGGGACCACCAAGCACTGTAATAGGCCTGGGCGGTAAATTCCGATCCACTCGCGGAATTTCGCGTTCTGCAGAGAACGCAGAATTGCCCAAAATTCTGCGTTCCGCGGCTCTGCGGAATTTTTTGCTTGTTCGCCTTCTCAAAATGCGTGTTCGCAAGATATCCCCCCGAGCACGCACCCAGCATTCGCAAACAGGAAAAAAGCATCGCGAACAAGCAATTCCACGTGTTCGCGGAATTTCTGCGTGCTCACAGAGATTTTTAACCATTTCACAGAGCTTTGCGTAGCCCGACTACTCGAATTCCGCCCACCCCAACACTGTAAAAGTGAGGATGTGAAAAGGCCCCTATGAACCAGGGCGCCGACCATTCAGTCTGCAACAGGATGTTCACCTCCAAAAGTCTCCTTGACTCTCCAGGTAGTAGTGGACAAACAGTTAAGCCCTAGCTCAAGGGAGGTGGGTAGAGCCGATTGAAATAAAACAGCCAAAGTTGTGTGTGTAGAACATTTTAATAACTCCGAATATATAAATATTTACTGTATAAAAGGCAATTCAAATGGTAGAAAATAAACAAAGGTTAACGCACAATATTGCAGTAATGTAATGAATTTTAGTAGTATGCTGAGTGTGCGGTTTGTAATCAGTTATTTATTGTGAACATCAGCACAGAATTGAAAGCAAAAGGCATAATATAACGGAAATCTACTTACAAAACATTGGTAATGTTAATCAGTGCTCACAAACCTCAACCATTCGTGATCACTAACTGATCACGATCATCACAGTATAAAATGGAAGGTCGCAGTGCTCCTACCAAACAGAAGTACATTATGAGCTCCTAAAATGCTGTGTTCATTACTTTTTGCAAACTCCTAAACAATGTATAAACAAAACAAATGCAATAGCATACACAGCCTGCCAAGTGACCTTCAAAGGAAGAGACCAGTGTCCCTGAGCCCTGCGAGTATTACCTCTCTGCTGATCAGCATATGTGGCAGTAGTTTTCTTGGGCAACCCTCCTTCAGTGTCATGTGATGGATGGAAAGTTCTTTAGGGATGCTGATCCAAGCTTCTGGATACCTTGGGCTTGCCGGCTGAAAGCACCTACACTACAGCAGCAGGATCTGTGCAGGTCCAAAGGTGATCTACGAGCTGGAGGGAAGCTCCAGCTCAAAAATCCAGTCCATAGCTGATGGACCTGTCCCATTGCCAATCAGGACCAGTGCATTCAAATATCAAAAGGTTCAGCCAGTCATGCTGGGACACAGCTTGGTCACTGCCAACGTGAAGTGACCAAGTACACCTTCCAGGGGTCTCCTCTGGTGGGGACCCTTGGTTATTCCCTGGAAACAAAGATCATGCAGAGGAAGAATAATTGGAGGGTGGGGTTGTCCTCTGTGGCCAACAGCAGTCCTCAATTTTGCAACACTCATTCATGCAAAAATAAATGTTTGAGAATAGATATGCTGTTTGTGGATAATTTACCATGCACACAGGTTCCAATTATGTTCTAGTGGTCACAAATGGTATGCAAAAAGTTCAATTGAGCCTATCCCATACACACAACAAATAATAAACTTCAAGGGGACCACGTCTGTCCAAGCCTTTAGACTTAATTTACATGGGGACCTGTGGTCAATAGTCTGTTTCCCTTGGCGCAACTACTGCAGCCCGAAATCTAGAATATGGTACCATAAGCCGTGGATTATTCAGAAAGGGTCAACAATGTGATTCTTTTAGACTTCAGGGTTGAGGATACCAATGGGAAATATCAAAGAGGTTTCCATGAACACCAGATTTATCTTTATGCAGGACACCTTTGAAACATTTGGCCTGGGACGGGAGAGTGTCCTCAAAATGCAATAATTGCTGCCACAGCCAGAGAACTATGGCCTACGTTCTCCGAAACCCTGGAACCATACAGACGTTGGTCGCTCTGTTGTCCCTGCCATATTGAGCACTGCATTGATGGACCTGTCCCAGCCCTGAAAGTGGGGGAGACTTAGCAACAGTTTAGTGAGGAACCTATCACTGCTGGAAAGTGGACTAGAATACACGGGGGAAATGTGTGAGGTGTCCATTAATACATGAGTCAAGTTCATTCAATTTAATATTATCCATATTGCCTACCTCTCCCACAATCAGTTGTATGCCATATGTCATGCTAGAGACCCGGGATGCATACTCTATGGAAGCATACCTGTGGATTTCTTCCATGTGGTGAGGAGCTGACACCTTGTTACAAACTTCTGGGAGGAGGGGTTGTAACAGCTTCATGGGGCCACAGGCTTGGCGATCCCCTTTGGAACTAAGCAATGCCTCTTGGGTCTATTACCTAAAAGAAAAAATTGGAAGCTCTGTTGGAAATTTGCACTGCTGGGTTTAACTCTGGCTAAGCGACGAATGGCTATTAGATGGCTGAGTAATACACTGCCAGTGTGATATGACTGAATGGGCGGGGGCAGAGGAGGCTCATATGAGAGAGGTGCGACAGGATGAGAAACTGGCAAATGACCTGATTTCCTAGGGACCTATGTTACGTGGGCTGACGGAGCCTCTGGCTGATGCCTCCCCGAGTGGAGAGGCTTTCGAGAACCGGGGGAGGCTGCTGACGCGGATGACTCTTAAAATGCGGCGGGTTACAGGGCCTGGACTTGGCCAAACTTGATGGCCATGAAAATACATAGGAGTGCTCTTTTGCTAGCTCATGAGCCCTTCTGAAGAGCAATCTGTGTATATGATGGAGCAATTGGGGTGGGAATTTTGGGGGGGGTGGTTTGTCTGTTTTTAACCTGATTAGGCAGTTTGTTGCATACGTGATATGTATAGTATTGTGCTGCAATGGCAGGTTAAGCTAGAGCATGGGTACTCACAAACGTTTTCTCAGGGGCCAAAAGTACAGTCTGGTTTGGGGCTGAGGGCCGCACCCATGGGCCTGCGGATTCGTTTTTGGCAGGGCTAGTAGAGTTTAAAACAATCACCACCTTTTCAAAACATTACTAGACATTGCTGTATTTCAAAAGTAGTTGTAGGTACAAAACTACAAGGAGGAACTTTTCAAACAACTGAATGACCTCTCAGAAATTGTGCTTTTTGACTTGGCCTAATAGTGTTTGGTAGTGGTGTTGGGGCTGATTAATGGCTCTAACGCCAAGTTTTCATTTGTAAAGGGAGGCAGGGGCTTCATGACCCACACAATCCTTTGCCTCTCATGAGTCATGGTCCATCCCCCTAACAGTGGTAAGAAATAGCATTTTAGACTGTGCATCTGCTCATATAAGATTACACACTAGTGACAGGTCACATTTTACTTTACATTGTAAAAGTGATGTTTGAGTTGCTGATAGCTTTAATGCCTTTTGCCAAATTTTCACAATTCTTTCCAATCAAAAAGCATTCAAGAGTAATATATTGCACGTACTGACAGGTTTTCAGATTGCTTATGTATGACATTTCCAGGGTCTCATTCTGCTCATTTGGACTTCCATACTTCAAGAGGCATCTTATCACCAGGAAAACCAAGCAGTGAAATCAATGAAATGAGATAAATATCAAAAACTACCCTGAACTGCGCAGAGAGAAGTTCTATAAGTTGCATTGAAACGGCTGTGTTGGCCACGACATCCTTTTGGGTTCAAAATGGTAGTACTATTGGTCACGCAACAGTTCATCATCATACTAGGCGTCCAGGTGCTGCCGGCATTTAAGATGCTGTGCAACACAGATGCAAATGACCAAATCAAAATTAAAAAAACAAAAGAGGTGTGACAGCTAGGATATTAGGCACACTCTGAGATGTAATTCTAGTCAAATTCAAAGTCTTAATCATTCAATGTCCAAATATTTTGTGGTGTTCTGAAGAAGGAAGAGCCATCCAATCTTCCTTGACTGGAGAGGTCCAGGAGTCAGCAAACAAGATTCTCCAGACACAGAGATAAAATTGAGGTTGTGGTTTCAATAGTTCTTTTATTTTCTTGTAGTTTCATGCGCCCTTTGCCAACACGTGTTTCGTCTCAGGCTGTTCCTATTAACAGCAGACTTCATCTGTGCTTAACATTCAGTATCCTAAGTATTAATCTAGAATAATATAAGTGAAGCATGAATATAGCTTCAATAGATAATCTTGTGTCCAGGGCCGGCTCTAGGGTGATGCGACCAGTGCCACAGCACCGGGTGCTGACTTCCCGTGGGGGCGCCTGTTTGCTAGTTTTCCTTGTTTTTTAAAGCACCCGCTGCCGTGTTCCTGGCCTCCAACACTTTTCAGCAAACGTTAAAATGTTAAGTGAACTCCGGTGATTAATGTTCTTCCCGGAGAGAAACCGTAGTTTTGTCTAGTGGAATTTAGACTTGTGGAAGTTTTGATTCATCATAAGGTAGTGCAGAAGGTTAATATGCCTGCTGCTAAGAATGCAACCTTGCAAATCACAAAGTGAATATAGCATAAATAGGTAAGTGGGTTACTGCTTTCGACAGACTTCCTATTGTTACTTGCAGTTTATAAGTTAAACTCCTATCAGTGAGCTATTAACTGTCAAAGACCTGAAATGCAGCCTTCAACTATAGATTAGAGCGTATTGATTTTTTCCTCAGACTTTCATTATCCTAATGTTTCACAAAGGGTTTGGTTGGGTAGAAATCATTTCTGATTGTTCAGAGAACCCCCAACCATGGTGTTAGATTTTAAATTCTGAGTTTGTGCTTCTCCAGACCAAGTCCCCCTACACTATACTGCCTACCAGTATGGATGACATATAAATCCTACCCCTTGTAGTCCTCTGTCCTATGTAACGTTTCCTATATTTATTTACACACATATAATTGATTGTCTCTGTAATGTGTGTGCAATGTAAAGTGCGCTGACACCCTTCACCTTTATGAGTGACCCCATAAACTAATTAAAAGCATTTGAGAGAGAGTGGTTATGGAGACTGTTAAAGGGTGGTAGTGCAGGAATCCGTTGCAGAAGTGGTCAGGGGAGTGGTGGGGGGGGCGCCAAAAAACATTGTCGCACTGGGCGCCGCCAGTGCTAAAGCCGGCCCTGCTTGTGTCATCCCAATTCCGTACATGGGGCTTTAGGTGGTGTATTAGATCATTAGTCATTGGGATCCGTAATCTTCCATCTTCTCCACAGCCTACGAAAAATTCAAGCAACTTTCAAATGAGTGAGTTTAGGATATTTGCGCAGAACAAAAAGCCTATAGCATTTGATTTAAAAGAGTATAAAGTTGCATCATATAAATAAATTAGCCAATCACATTTATAACACAAGTGACTTGAAGGAAAGCGGAAGACTAGGAAGGCAGGCTGGCAAAGATGCTAGTCTGCTGGTGAACAGCAGGGTGGCATAGTATCGCCATTGGCACCCCTCAGTCCCCCCTCCAACAAAAATACATTACCCAATAATAACACACACTCAGACTGTTTGATTGGGTACAAAATGCTGCAGGTTTATTACATACACCGTTATGTAATAGGTGGGTTATCTTACGGGCGATCCAAGGGCAGGCAACCAACTGGACCGCCTGCCCGCCTGATGAGCCGGGCAGCACTGGGGCGAACCCCGCCTGTGCTGCTGTCCAAGTGATTCTCTTCCAGGATCACGTGACTGTTGGTAACTTCTACTCACGCCCCTTCCCGGAGCGGAGCGTAGCATAGCAAACCCTCGGTTGTTCAGGCCCACAACCGCCCGCAGGACTAGCGGGGCGCCGACACGGCTTCCGGGACCCTCCCATGAGGCTCCTCGGATTTGGCTCTGGCACCCCCTATGGTGCCGCGCAGAAGTACCCTTGGTACCGGCCTGCTTCCAGATCGCCCGGTAACTCCGCCACAGCTCTGGAGGCGGCCACCGTTGCCGCCAGAGCCCCCCACCAAAGCAGCTATAGTCTTACCTGCCACCTCTCCTGTCTGGAGCTTCCTGCAATCCAGATGAAAGAGAACTATCGCTGCTGGTTATAGGTGGCCCCATCTATATCCCAAGCCCTTGATGCTATCCTGGGTCAGATAGTCTGATGAAACAAAAAGACCCATTAGGCCTGGGAAGTTGTGCCGAGAACTAGTCACCCCCATGAGGGAAAGTTCCACTGCTTCAGTTGCCTCAGCCCCGAGCTCAGTCTGGGCGGGGGCGAAGCCGGCACCCAGGATCATAAAGCCCCATCTATTTGCTGATCTCACCTGGCTGCCGTCCTACTAGCGCCGCGCGTGTCTGAACACCAGCGTGCCAATCTATGGGACAGCAGCCCACTTGCTAGATGACTACTCCCCGCCCGCCTGCCTGCTAAGACTATTCTGGCAAGGGGGGGGGGGGGGGGGGGGGGGGAATAACTTCCTTTGAACAGTCCCTGTGCTTGCCAAATGAAGGCGCACGGGAATGTCCATGACTAAGCGTACTGTGACAATGAGCAAGGCTGCCCTCCAGCACTTGCCCTGCAACCCTTATCCCTGCAGGGAATTTCGCCCGCTCAGCTCCCTCTGGGGAGCCCCCTAGGCATACCCGCATGGAGAATCTGCCTGATTCAATGCAGGGCGCACTGTCTGTACTATGGTCCTAACATTTGATGCGGGAGATGCCACGCACCGCCTAGGTCATGGGCACCATAGGGAGCCCCGCATTTCCCCCCCGGCGTGCCTCTAACTGGGCCTGGCTCCCCCGAGCTGAAGTGCTCCTACCGGGCTGTGTAAATGCGGCCCAGGATGACCTTAATCATCATCTTGGTGTGCTACCACAAACTGTATTGGTCCTGAGAACCTTGAGAAGCACACCGTTTACACCTGTGCATACCCTGCGATGGGACCGCCTCCACCCCGCTGCAAGGCCCGAGAGACATATATATTCCCCCTATCTACCTGGTTTTTGCCCCCTGGTGCCCGGCTGGTTGCCGCTCTGTGGCTGACACCGACCAGCCGGTGTCTGTTACCCGCCTTGCTGTTACTTGTCTATCGCCAACTGCCCTTGCTTGGATTGGAAGACTGCGAGGTGCTTTCTAAGGACTGTGGATAAAAAGCTCCAACCTAGTTTGACCCCCAAAACGTAGGGAAAACCAAGTAGTAATCATGCACTTCCTGGTCTATCTACCCCGGCGTTGACTATACCCGTGTCAGTGATACCGGTCACCGAAGGTGCCCCTTCCAATCTTCAGCCCCTAGCAGGAGAACCAAGGGGGCAGGCAAGCCTGTAGGAGCCAGGCGGGGAACCTTCTGTGTAACTACTTGCCCTTATCTGGGATAAGGTAATGCCAGGTCCTTAATACCCTGTTGCCAATAGGCTCTAACGCAGTGTTTACTAACTTTTATATGCCGCAACACCCCTGTTAGCTGGCACGACCACCACCCGCCTGCTGTCCTGGCAAAAGCGCGGGTAATTATGTCTTACTGGGGCGACCCAAAACCTACCCATGGTTGCAGAGGGATGCCCCACCCAAGTACATGGTATTCGTCCATCTGGTGCCAGCCAATGTTTGAATAAGGCCCTCGTGCCGGGTGCCGCTCAGCGTTTCGCAGCGCCTCTCTTTGGGTTGTAACTACCAGGGTGAGAGTGCAATTATACTTCCAACTGAGGGGCTGTTAACCAGAGGCAAGGCAGGCAGACCCGGGCATGAGAACATATTTCGAGTATGTCCCTCGCCCAGCCTATGTGTCCCACGACACTTTTGCTACACTATCCCAACATGCCAAGAAGTTAGCCACGTACTTGGATAAGAGGACAGAGAGTAACATACTCAACACTTGCCCCCTCTGAAATAGAGAAGCCAACTTTACAGGTAGTTTTGGGCAGTCGTGCTCTAACCACATCTTCCCAGCCTGGCGAATGACAGCACCCATTCATAAAGCTCCTGTGCTGGTGGGAACAAAATGTTTTCACATTTCCACGTCTGACTAATTGAATACCTTCGCCCAGTGGTATCTGGCGCTGACTAACATAAGGTGCTTTCATTACCTGCCTACGCATATCTTTGGTCATGTGACCTGGCTGGTGGGGAGCTATCCCTGAACCTAACCAAAATTGAAAACCCAGGAGCTGCAGCCATGAAAGCTTATTAACTGAAGACCAGTGGACCGGGGCAGCTCCAGGAGTTTGTCTCGCAAAGCTGAAGTCCTGAGAACAATCGACTCCTTTAGGGTAGCGGGGCATGTTCAAATTGGTCCCTTAATATCCTTCTTACCCCCATCGTGGATGGCCCCCTAATTGTATGTAGCCACCCGCTGGTTACCCACTCCTTGTGCTTGCAAAGGACGCAGTCCTTTATCACGTTGGTGCCAACCAAGCACTGGTTTCTGTTCGATCCTCTCACCTGTGGGAGCAAAACTAACGTCAATGGTCTCAATACCGACCCACAGCGCTTCACTTGACGACCCCGGTATGCCTACCTGCACAGCTTCCCCCTGCGCTGCTTTAGCCATGTGTTCCACACTTACCCTCACTAGCAGGTTTCCCTGGTAAAACAGAACCTCCTGTATGCTAAGTGGGAGGGTCACCTATTATTTCTGTACTAATGGTGAGCTGCTGCTGTGTAACCATGCTGAAAACGCGCAACCACCCTGAATATTGTATGCAAACTCATTTTAGAAATTGGAAGGGTGTGCCCGTGTACTGTCAGTACCTTCCCTTAAGTAGGCATAGACGGGGTGCTGGACTTTATCAAAACCAACGCTGCTCCCAAACAGGGGCCCTTAATTAAGTGTTTACCAAGGGCAGCTGCTAATACTACCGCATGCGCTGTAGTACGCCAGTAGGCATTCCTGCCTCAAACCTTAAAATGCCATGTTAATGCACCAGAGCCAAAGTAGCTACCTTTAGTCTCACTTTGCACTTTGGCGAATGGCCAGTGCAAAATTGCATCATACCTTAAGGTCCCTGACTGGAACCATAAAAACCCTTGCATTTTATCGGTAGCATGTATCCACTGTGTGCTAGCTCTGCCTTTCCTGGGGGGCGGCTGGGTGACTAGATCTTAGTATGCCCACAGGGCTGGACTACGACTATTTTTTCTCTTAAATTCTATAAAGCGTTATATATGGCGCAACTGCGACCCGAGGCGTCGGGTCACCGAGCAGCACTCTACATGAGCTCCAGTTCCGTAACCTGAGGACCGTACATATTGTAAGGCACAGGGAGGTTCAGTGATTTGCCTAGGATTCCAGGCTGTTGGGCATTGTTGCAGTGACTACAAATTGTGTGCTAGATTTTCGCCCCAAGAATTTTCACACATAAGAACTAAATTCCTCAAATTTGTGACTGTCATATGCTCCCTGCTGTGTTATGTCCCACTTGCCGGTCAACATTGGAGCGTCTGGTGTGGGCCTCCCTGTGCCGTGACCCCGCACCGTCACCATCGAAACAGGCGGTCTGGAGCTTGTTGCCTCTGGGGACTGCGAGCAGCCCTGTGCGCCCCAAGATCTCAATGATCTGAAACCCCCAATGCTGATTGCCGAAAACTCGCATCGCCATTTGCTACGGATAAGTAGCTGGCAGGGTGTGCCGGCCTAGCACTGCGTTTGTCGGGGGAGAACTCTACCTGTGGTGTCGGGGCTGCCTAAATCATGCGTCCCAGTAATAAAGTTTTCCGGCAGGCCGCAGGCTATTAGCAAGGAGAGGTCACAACCAGCCATGTGCGCCTCATCGTAATTCCCGGCGCACAGCCGAGCTCGCCGCAACATGCACCCGCAGGGTCTAATTTCGGTACGTAACGGTTACCCCCATAGTCCCTCCCTACAGCCTTCCTCAAGATTCGAGTCTGCATGGGGCCCTGTTGGGATCCACTCATGGCATAAGCTCGGTGGTGATTAATATCACTCAGCTGCCTCGACCTTGCTTCCCGCAACACCGCGACTAATCAACCGAAGTTGCCGCGGTTGACTGAAGCGGGCACCCCGCTCTTCCGAAGCCGCCCCAGCATGGTGAAGCTAATAACAAGCATCCCTCAAAGGGGGGGGGGGGGGTTGGGGGGGGGCGGGTGAATCACATCAAGCTCAATGGGATCTCAACCATTTCCATCTTGGGAGCTGCTTGTGATCTTTCGATGTGCATCAAGATTTCTTATCTCTAATGGTTAACTGCAGGCACGCCCCCGCAGCCGAGGCATCATACTGCTGGCCTACAGTGCAGTGTACAGTGCGGCCGGAGGCTGAGACAGCCGGCACGCCTCCCTTCTTCCAGCATTGGGTCTGTTACCAGGATTCCTTCATCCTTTGCAGTAAAAGTGACCCACCACATGACGCCAATTTATTAGGTCACCAAATGGTTTAACATGAAGATACGTAACTCATGATGGTGCTGTTACTAGGCATGGGGAGATGAGTGATTCTCCCACACTCACTGTACGTTGATCCCGCGCCGAGCTCGAACTGGGATATCCCGGTCCACTGACTGCACATCCGGACGCTACTTCACCTCCTCTCTTCTCCCGATAATTACTCCCGCAGCACTGCCGGAGTCCCTTTTGCAATGCCTGTCGAGCGTACAAGTTGTGGCCAAATATATGGCGAGAGAGGCATAAATTATCGCCCTTGCCTCCTGCACATTGTGTGATTACCTCCAGCTGGGGCCTTTTGTGCTGACCTTAGTGGAGACAATTTCGGCAAGCTCGCTCTGTGCGAGACTGGGGAAAAGTATTTCCCAAACCTGAAGCACGTTAACACCATGAGCCGGCATGCACCAACGCTCTCCTTGCACTGGGCTCAATTACTCCACCCATCTTCTACGGGAAACAACCCTCAATGTCTGCCCCCGTGTGTGCTATCAATGTTGCAGCGCAAAGCCAGGCAAAGAGTCACTCATGAATCATGCTATGCGTCCACCAACCATTGTGACCATCTGCTCAACGATCACATCACATTAACTTAGTGCGCTTGGAAGCCCTCAACACATTAAAGGTAGGTATTACCGCACACATCCATCGTTGTTTAAAGTGATATTACTATTCGTCATTCCAAACAATTTGCCCCTGTTGCTGCACTGGGCCAGGGAAGCGCTTTACTGCTTTACCGAAAGCACAAACACCGTCAGTCAGTCAGACCACAAGTCTCTTTTTCACCCGGCCGAGAGCACCAGACGCGCAGAAGGGGACCTGATTTTGTAGTGTGGTGTGCAGTGTCTGATTTTACCAGCTTTTAGGGGTTTCCCAGGCGGTCCCTCGCAACGTCAAACGGTGCTGTGACTGTGAACCACTTCTACTGTTGTCCCCCGTCAGCACGCCTCTCTGGAGCATATTAGTCCCCGAGCCTGCCTCAGAAATACTGCCCGACCGGAGGGGCAACCCCCTACCTCATTTGCATATATCACACCTTCATACAAATTAGAGAAGGAGGCCTCCTTTGAGACGCATTAGTGCTAAATGCGCGTCTGCACATGGCGCACTGCAGATGGGGTTACACACGGATATTTTGCCCCCTCTTCAATCACCGATCAGTCTCCCCTGCTGGGGCTACCAACCAGACCTGGCACTCTGTCTGGGGTCTGCCACAGTTACCAAACAGCTGGCCCCTCGCGCTCACCACCCTGCACCCCCCCTTGTGGGGTCACTAGCAAGTGGCCGTCGCGCGCGCCATATCGCACTTTCACCCATCACACGAAGTACGAGAGAAACCGCGGAAACGATAGATAAAATGCTCATATGCTCCGAGGCCCTGAATTAATTACGTGGAGGCATTAATCACTTAAACATGCAGCGTCGGGAACCGAACACTGCTTGGCGAGCGCCGAAGCAGAACGCCCATTTTTCGAGGCTACACAGGAGCCCTGGAGATTAGAATTAGTGTATAACATGCCCCCCCAACGTCACAGATGAAACCGCCAGCAAATCCCAAACCTGGAGATACAACACCAAATTAGTGCCGCAACTGAAAACCCGGCGTCCCCGCCGAGCCTCGAACCCTGGTCTCCCAAGACCAGAGTCGACCGCCCTGACGAGTGAGCCACACTCTCCGCTTTGCTAGCTAAATTCAGCCGGGGGTTGTCTCCCCAGGCGGTTGCGCTCGACGCGCTGCCCACAGTGGTAGGAAGCTGGGGGTGGGGGGGGCGATCTGGCGGGCACCGGGAGGACCTCCTCAGTTAACGGCGATCCGAGTGAGACTGACCTCCGGTGTAAACACGGCCAGCCACTCCCGGTTCTCACAAGCAGATCGAGGGCGAGTTCGCACAGTGAGAAATAGGACCACCAAGCCCTCCCGCATCCCCGGGAGCCGTACTCCTGAGTGCCCCAATGCCTGCCGCAGCCCGCCGTGCTCACAAAGCTCGCCCCTCGCCCTCTGACTGCCCGTGCCAGGGCCCCTGTCCAAGCCGGGACTGCCCTATGGACGGACACGGGGAGGGGGCTGTGGTGCTCTCACCGAGACTGCAGATGTAGCGTGGGAGCTCGTGTGGACGACTGAGTCCGTGTCGGTGCGAGCGACGAGGACGAACGACCCTTCCAGACGGCATGCTGGCCTAGGGAGCTGCTCCTCACCCCTCACCCCCCAGCCACACTGCCTCCTCAGCAAAGACCGGGCAATTGTCGCCAGGCGCATTGGCGCCACTGCAGTAAACACCGGAGCCCGCACTGGTCCATGGCCATACCGTGCAGGCTCCGATTGCAACTTTTGAGCCCCAGAGGGTGGGAGAGCACGGGAGGCGACACGCTCTCCTGGCCTCGAATGCTCGGCATCCCGCGCCGCTGGTAGGTCTGCGACTAACGCAGGAGCCATAAATACCAACCTTCCTGCCAGCATGCAAGCGGGCCAGGTCGCCCCCCACAGAGCTAAGTCCACCATGGGCAGCACGCGGAGGAACCTCAACCGGCCCTACCCCTGACCCCTGTGCGCCCACGCACCGCAAAGTCCCGCACTGCCCCCCGAGGGGCATACGCTTTCCTAGGGCGAAAGTGCGTCCAAAGAGCTCGCCCCCCCCTCCCACCATGGCAGCCCGTGCCATGGCCCCTGTGGAACCAGGGACAGGTCGGGGGGGTGGCTGTGCTGCACTCACCGTGACATATGTCGGGTAGGAGCGCTCAGGGCACGACCAGGCCCCAGGATAACGACGATGGGCGACACTCGAGGCGTGCGAGGCGACGATGCTGCCGACGGGACAACACACGGCCTCTCCATGCGGCGTGCGGGCGACAAGAGGTCGCCGGCATGGTGGGGGGGGGCTATATAGAGGAGCCCCGGAAGTGACGCCCGTCGCGTCACTTCCGGACAGGAAAGAGGAGGGGGACACCGGCCGGGGTCCCTGCCCCCCCCCGGAGGGGGAGGCGGGGAGGGGTGACCGGTGCCCAGGCGACACTAGGGCGCCGACCGCTTTAGTAGCAAGCGCAGTGAAGCTGCTATCACGCATGCTCCGATAGCCCTCTTTTGTGTTTACTGGAAGCCCACTACAAGGTCTGCAGGCTGCTAGCAGCCCACGAGATGTATTCTGAGTACCACGGATCTAGAGCATCATATCCCTTGGACTGTATTCTAATATGTGCTACGACCTGCACTTTACCGTGCATTGTATATCACAGAAATGCTAATAAGTTTTAAAAAGGAAGGAAAAGTTTTAAAAAGGAAGGAAAACGGAGGATAGAAGGGAAGAAGTAGAAGGAAAATGAAAAGAACATGGAAAGAAAGAAGGAAGAAGGATAGGATATAAAAAGGAAAGAAGGGGAAAAAATAGAAGGAAAATGAAAAGAAAGAAAAGAACATGGAAAGAAAGAAGGAAGGATAGGATATAAAAAGGAAAGAAGGGGAAAAGCAAGAAAGAATTAAAGAAAATAAGAAGGAAAGAAAACCAGAAAGGAAAAGTTAAGATAGAAAGAAGGAAAGAAAGGAAGAAGGTAAGAAGGAAAGAAAGAAAAACAAAAATACATTTCATAAAAGTGTTACAAGTGCTGCTTTTCTCGTTGGGCAAAGTTCAATAAAGAATCATTGGTGAAACTGGGTCATAATTAACGTGTTCTGAAGAATTGTCCGCTTAAAAAATTCACATGTATAATATTAAAGCTTTCAGTTTGTGTGGTTAACTTAATACAGAAAGGAAAGATAGGATAACTTATTATTGAACAGTTTCAAATGGAAGCAATCTGTTATGCTGTGAAATACCAGCAATAAGGTGAATAGAAAAAGGAGACTCCAGGAGGAATTTACAACAGCATTGGTAGGAGACAGGAACTAATAAAGCGTGGAATGTTGGCTGTGCTCACATCTGGTATAAAGCACATTGTTTTCACCCAGTGCTCTAAACCCAAAGGCAACACTAAAGTAATAATTATAAAGTAAAAACTAAAAACACTGGCATTGAAAGGGAACTACCTTATGTGTAGATACTCTCATTGTGAGAGAGCAAATTGCAGTCACTCAAAGTGAATCAGTAACTGAATTAGGCTGACCCATTGCCCCATGTTGTATGTGGAAGCAAAATGTGAATGACAGAACAGACGAATGGATGAAGAGGGCTGGCTGAAAGCCCTTTTATGTAAGTATATTACACATATAATTTTAGTAAAATCTAAAGGTTTTGGCTAACGCAAGACGTAAAAAAAAAAAAAACGATTTGGCAGTGAACGAGTGCTTGCAAGAAGTCACTAAGCTGTTTTCCCTGCACTAAAATTGCATCATAGTTTGCTGTCTGTCGCCGAATCATAAATGATCATAGCAAAGGGGCGTGTCTTTCCTCCATGGTCCCTGCCCCCTTCCCATCCAGGAATAAATGCCCTATTGCAATGGTGCCCTTAGTGTTTGTAAGCCGAGTGTGTGGATTGCTTGCTAAGGCTGGGGTTCCTCTGTTCCCAGGATCCACGCTCTGCAGATTGTTGAATAGTTTTGCACTGGGGCCGTTCTTAAATAAACTCAAGTCATCGAAATCGGCCCTTGGAGAATTTGCCGACAGCAGTGTTTTGTGGAATCATCATTCCCGTTTGGGAGCCCAAGGCCGCTCCCATGGTTAAAGGTCAGCGGGGTCATGTCCTCACATATTTCACACTATACTGTCGTTTACTTGATAATGCCACTGATATTTACTATCTCCAAATACAAATGCATCCCGCCCTGCTGCCGAGCTGCAGTGCATGGAAAGGGTGAGGCTGCAGCTTCAGTAGATTGCGTGACATACTGTCCCTGTGCGCGTTTAATAATTGCTTATCTATCAAGTCAGTTTCTAAATGAAAGGGCTGCTGGCCTCTTGTGCTACCGAGGCATTGGTTGACGTTATAGGGGACCGTGCGGTGGCTGATTGTAGACAGCAATCAATTCCCGAGCAGTAGCCTAAAGGTCAGGTCTGTTTTCTCTTCCACAGGCAGCGGAGTGCGCCGGGAAGCTGTTCATCTTCCACTCCTCTCTGCCCACGGCCGAAGCACCCGGAAAACTGAAGAACAGGGACGACAAAAAACTCATCAACACAGATAAAGAAAAGGTATTTTCCACGTTGCAGGGTCTTAGTTCCTCAAATCTCAATTGCCTTATTCTGTAAACTAATGGTATAACCTCTTAAATGCTCGGTGGGTGTCTTCTACAAAATACTTTTGCTGTTACAGAACCGGCAATCCGTAAAACCGCAGGGTTTGTGACCACAAAATACCTTTTTGTGTTGTGCTAAAAACCCATTTTGCGCGTTAGTGGGCGTTTTGAACTCTTAAGAGGGGTTCTGCGATTAATTGCGAATCACAAATAGGAGTAGCGAAAGGGACGTCCCCTCCTAATTGCAATTTGCAATGAAATGTAGCATTGGTTTCTATCCCTAATTGCAGTCGCAGACCATTGATCAGTTACCGACACAGGAGTTGGGGTGGCCACTGATTCATAAATGGGTCAGCTTCTCCTTTGGGAATCCTGTCAGACGGCTTTGAGACAACTGAGAGGGGTCTTGGGGCCCTCTACATGCGCTCCCCCATGGTCTGGGACTACCGGCCACCCCCCCCCCTTACTACACAAATTGCATTTACTTAATTCAGCAGGTCAACACATGGGTCTTTGGAAGGCAGGGGTCAAGGGACCCCCGGCCGTATTTATTAAAATATGAAATAAAATGAAAAATTTTTATGAAAGAAACAATTTTTTGACAATTATAGAATGCACATTTCAGAACATTAGATTACATCCATTATTTACATTGTAAGATGGGCTAACCTTAACAAATATCTAGTACAGCGTGTTTCCTAACCGAATCTAAACATCCTGAAAATTAAGCACTCTAATAATTAAGTCGGACGGCAAGGTCGCTAACCGGTGTCAGATCCCTTACAGCTACGCTCTCACGTTCGAGATGCGCATGCGCAACCCAGGGTACGTTTCACCCCGTGCGCTCTGAACTCCATTAAACCATAACAGGAGGGCCCACACTTGCGCACCTTGATGACGTCATAGTGTCTGTGAGGGGTGGCTACCAGCCTGAGGAAAGCGTGGACTCCCTCCCCCGCACCCTTCTAAGTAATGGATATCATATCCTGCCCCTGAAGTTCTGGGAGAGACCAATGGCCCCTCCCGATGGGCGGCCCCTTTCGTGAATGGGCCCGCCCCCCCCCTAAGGACCTTAAAATGCTGCTCACCGATTATGACCTTACCGCCAGACCCACGTAATAAATACGACATTGCTATTCTAAAAGGGAAAAAAGGGGCGCTAAGGAAAAGTTAATACAAACCACAGCAACATAAAACAACCTCAACATTTGTACATTTCCTGTAAAACGGGAAAAAGGGCCTAAGGAGAGAATTAGTTAAACACCACAGCAAAGCACACCACATTTACATTTGCACATTCTCCTATAGACGGGAAACAAGGCCCAAGGCGAGAAATAAGTTAACACGCCAGAGAAACCGCAAGCATATATACCTGCATATCCCACTTGCGAGCAGGGGAACGCCCGGGGCAGCAATCATGCCGTTCTTATGATCAAGCGATAACAGTAAACAATATACCTACCATAGTCATCACCCAATTCGCTAACCAAGGGGATGGAGGGTGGGAAAAATTAAGAGCCCCACGGTGGGGCGAGGAGCGAGCCTGGGGAGCGCGGGCACAAAGAGGCCGCCTCCCGCGCCCCCCAGGCTCTTAACCCCTTCGTGATCGTGGCCCCGCCCCCCCCCCCGGCCCGGAAGCACACAACTACTTCCGGGGCAAGGGGGGGGGGGGGGGACCAGCCACCACGAAGGGGTCGGGATATGGGAGGGGCCGGGCCCCGCCATGCCTGCGTGGGGGCCGATTGGCCCCCCCTTTTCTCATGGTCTGGGACTACCGGCCACCCCCCCCCCTTACTACACAAATTGCATTTACTTAATTCAGCAGGTCAACACATGGGTCTTTGGAAGGCAGGGGTCAAGGGACCCCCGGCCGTATTTATTAAAATAAGAAATAAAATGAAAATTTTTTATGAAATAAACAATTTTTTGACAATTATAGAATGCACATTTCAGAACATTAGATTACATCCATTATTTACATTGTAAGATAGGCTAACCTTAACAAATATCTAGTACAGCGTGTTTCCTAACCGAATCTAAACATCCTGAAAATTAAGCACTCTAATAATTAAGTCGGACGGCAAGGTCGCTAACCGGTGTCAGATCCCTTACAGCTACGCTCTCACGTTCGAGATGCGCATGCGCAACCCAGGGTACGTTTCACCCCGTGCGCTCTGAACTCCATTAAACCATAACAGGAGGGCCCACACTTGCGCACCTTGATGACGTCATAGTGTCTGTGAGGGGTGGCTACCAGCCTGAGGAAAGCGTGGACTCCCTCCCCCGCACCCTTCTAAGTAATGGATATCATATCCTGCCCCTGAAGTTCTGGGAGAGACCAATGGCCCCTCCCGATGGGCGGCCCCTTTCGTGAATGGGCCCGCCCCCCCCCTAAGGACCTTAAAATGCTGCTCACCGATTATGACCTTACCGCCACAGGCCAGCATAGTTGACCGACTATCTGGCCCCCCCCCCGCACCCCTACCTATAGAAAGGTCATAACCCACCTCCAAAGACCTCAACCCACGCCAGGATATTCCTTATAAAAAGAGCATTCCCTGCCTCATTTAAATGGACCCCGTCCCGCAGGTAGAAGTGCTCCCCCCAGATGCACCCATGAGGTATGGTCTGTAAGACCGGGGTTCTAAATAACCTGTCCAGCTTGTTGTTAATCCTTTTTACTGAGTGATTCAGGGCGCTAACAGAGTCCCCGCCTCTCCATTGCATTCTTGGTATCAATTGTGACCATACAATCACCGACCCCGGTAACCGCTTTGCCAGCCACCCTGCTGCTGCTATAATCTCTTCCAGGAGGACCCTCCTACCCAGGCCTGCCAGATCATTCCCCCCTAGATGAAGGATCACCGCCGAGGGAGGTGGAGTATGTCGTTTTAGTAAATCCGACATATAATCCCTGAACTGACTAAGGCGAAGCCCCCCCCTGCCGTGGAAGGAGACCGTGCACCGCCCACTCTCCGCCCTCCGTCTACCCGAACCTGCAAGAAAAATTGTGTTAGCGCGCTTCACAAATGAATGTCCTACTACCCAAACCACCCTTGTCTTCTTTGTGTCCTCCGGGCAATTCCTTGATGTTGCTGAGTTGATGAGATGATCCATAGGAAGTTTCCGTCCTGCGTGGCAGGCCCGTGAAACTGTAAATAACCAGACGAAAAAGGACAAGTGTTAAGACTCAAAATGGCAACAGTTCTCATAACATGTGCAACCGCACGTAACCTTTGTACTTATTAGAGGACCATCTCCCAATCCTTTGTACACTGGTTGAATTCAACTCCCTGGCAGTTGCTTCTGTGGCTGCCCCTATCCGAAAGGAGTGCGTCCCAAACTCTTTGTGGTTATAACCAGCCCTGGCCATACTCATGGCTAGCACCCTCTGGAACTGAAACTTAGTCAAAGGTGTTCCGTCCCCATGCAGCAGCAGTGGCCCCCTACATTCCTGCGCCCGCTGTCTCAAGAGCTCCTCCACCAGTGCCACCGGGCAGCAGAGATTGTTCCGTGCCCGGTGTAACGCCAAGGTTTGGCCCCTAGCTTCTTGATCAGTCTTTGATTTCCTGATGGTAATCCACATTGTGTCACCCCTCATGCTGACATCATGTAGCTGAAGGCCGCCTACCCTATCGCATTTGTTGGCCGCCACCAGTTCGCTTACCCTGAATGCCCCATAAAAGGCTAAGGAAAATGCCGCTTTAAACAGACATACCTCGGCCGCGGAGCTACATGTTGCGGGCAGCGCGAGGAGCACTGCTGACAAGCGCTCGAAACCTATCGGTTTCCTAGTATCTGTGGCCGGTGCCTGCATGCGCCGCCATCCCTTCAATGCCCTCTGCGCTAAGAAACTGTTCGTGGGATCCTTCACCCCTTTCGCGCGTGCAAAAAAGGAGATTGCAGCCTTGTGCCTGCCGGCTGCTGCTGCCGTGCGCCCTTCCCTGTGTAACGCGCTCATGTAGTTATTAAAGTTAGCCTCCACAAACCACCCGCTCTCCCAGCCCTGGCCCAAAAAGTGACAGTAAGACCTGAACGCCCCTTCATAAGCTTTTCTTGTCTTGGGTGCTAGGCTGGCTGCCACGAGGTCATGTAGTTGGGGGCACCAATCTGCCAGAGAGTCGACGGGAAAGAGGCCGGGGTGGTCTCTGCGTCCGGCAGGTGATCCCTGAACACCTGCATCTTAAAGCGAGAAAGAGCATCAGCTGCATTGTTCAACACCCCTGGGACATGTTTTGCCCTGAAAAGTATGTTTAATGTCATGCAGCACAGCACTATCTCCTTCATCAGGCGCAATATGAATGGACACCTTGCAGCTTGCTGGTTGATACATTCCACCACTGTCATATTGTCTGACCAGAAGATTACTGATCGGTTAGCCATATCCTGAGGCCACACTTTCAGTGCCACCCAGATTGGGAAGAGCTCGAGGAAACCAATGTTCATCGTCAGCCCGCTCTCCTCCCACCAGGCGGGCCACTTCTGTGCCACCCATTTCCTACCAAGGATTGCACCAAAACCTACGCTTCCTGCAGCATCAGTCCATAAACCCAAGTCCTCCGAGGACAACGTGGGTGCACCCCACAGCACTCTGCCATTGAAACCCTCCAGGAATGCAATCCATATCCGCATATCCTGGCGAACCTCTGCAGATAGCCGTGTCCGGTGATGTTTCTCCCGAAGACCTTTCATGGCCTGTGCAATAGAGCGTGAAAAAGGGCGCGCCATGGGTATTACTCTCAATGCAAAGTTTAACTGACCCACTGTCTGCTGTAACATTTGCAAAGTAACCTTCTTAGCCTGTATGCATGACCCTAGGGTATTCTTGAATCTTTGTATCTTCTCCATTGGTAATCTAAAGCAACCCTCCACTGAATCCAGTTCAATTCCTAGGAATTCCAAGCATGTCACTGGCCCGACCGTCTTCTCCCGCGCCAGGGGTACCCCGAAAGAGCGCATGAGCGCGCAAAATTCCTGCAATGCTGACGCACACTCCCGTGATCCCGCCGGACCCAGGAAAAGAAAGTCATCCAGATAATGCATAACACACTGGTGCCCTGTAGATTGCCTTAGGGCCCATTCCAGGAAGGCGCTGAACTGTTCGAAATATGCACATGAAATGGAACAGCCCATGGGCATACACCTATCCATGTAGTACTTCCCTTCAAAAGAGAAACCTAAGAGGCGCTGATCCTCAGGGTGAACAGGGAGTAGTCTAAAGGCTGATTTAATATCTGATTTGGCCATAAGTGCTCCCGCGCCTAAGTCCCTCAGCATGTCCGCCGCCTGATCAAAAGATGCATATTTAACGCTGCAGATTGATTCATCAATCGCATCATTCAAGGATAGGCCCCTAGGTGCAGATAAGTTGTGGATAAGCCTATACTCGCCCTTCTCCTTTTTTGGAACTATGCCCAAAGGGGAGCATACAAAATTCTTAGTAGGAATGACATGAAAGGGACCCGCTACCCTACCCAAGCGCAACTCTTTTTCTATTTTGCTAGCCACCAGCGTGGGATTGGATAGTACTGACAGCTGATTCCTGCACTGCGGTGTCCCGACATAACCCCCAGCTGGAATTCGGAAACCATGAGTGAACCCCTCTTGCAATAATCTCGCAGAAGTGTGATTGGGGTACCTGTTAAGCCAAGGGATCATAGCCGACAAAAGAATGGGCGAATGTGCTATAATGGGGTGGATCTTGTTACTCTGGTTTCTTCCTTCCCCTATTCCCAGGCCCACTGCCCTTGTTCCTGCATGTCGCTTCTGGGTGGGAAGGATGGCCGCATATGTTGCACGCGTGCCTGAACTTACAAGTGCCCGGTGCCCTGTTGCATGCCCGTTTGTTGAAGTCCCAACACACCCCTTTTGCACTTCCACCGCTTCTAGCCTTTTGGTTTGTCTCCCCGCCCTGTGCTGGCCGAAAGGGCTGCTGAAATTGCTGTTGTGGCCTGGGAGAGTAACTTTTGTTCCAGGCAGAGCTAGTGGACGCCCCCTGCCCCTTCTCGAATTGAGAATGCCAAGAAATAGAATCTACCTTGTCCCATGCCAAAGATTTGTTGAACTCCCTAGATTTTCTGAAGGCTATATCATACTCTTTCCAGACATCCCCCGCATGGTTATCATGGTACATTGTGATCCTACTCTGATAGCAGCTCATGACTGATTGCATCCCTGGAAAACGTTCCCCAATTACTGCACTGTACACGGCAAAGGCCCTCACCCAATTGAGGATGGTTTCTTCAACCCTAAATTTGTACAATTTTGATCTCCATTCACTAGGCAACATCATATCTTTCTGTGATTTCGCATATTCCCATTCCCTGCTGTCTATCAACAATGAAAAGATATTAACATATTTATCAGCCCAAATCAACTCTTTCACACTTTGTGACACATGTTGCGCCAGGCACTCCCCCCCTGGAAGGCATCGCGCCCTCGCCCAATAGCGGCAGGGCCACCTCCTTACCATTGTCGTTGGATGACGCCACCTCCACGGTCTTGGCTGGGCCCCCGGTGTTCGCTGGACCTATTTGGGGAGAAACTGGTGCGAGTGGCGTGCTGCCCTGACCACTAGCCAATAATATCTGCGCAACTAACGTTCGTTGTTCCGCCGTGAGGATCGTGATGTCCGGCAACGCGCCCTTACCTAACCAGGGGAGAACGACCGCTACCTGGGCTGCTAAATCTGCTGGCATTGGACCAGACGCGGGCAGGAGAGAAGGGACCCCACTCGGTACCGCGCCCCCCACGGGAACCGGGGTGGGCGGTGGCACCAATGGTGCTAAAGGTGCCATCGGGATGGCCGGCGCTACTGGCAAAGCCACTGGTAGCTGGGGTACCGGTGCCGGGATGTCCAAGGGTGCCTGAGGTTGCGGGACAGGTGCCTGAGGTGTAGGGACAGGTGCCGCCGGCGGTACCATGGGAGTTGGACACTGTGGACGACCCCCCACCTTCTTAGATCTCGCCCGCTTGGGCGGTGTCGCAAATTCGCCCCTTGGTTTGGGCGGCACTATAGTTCGCTTAGGTCTCCCCGATGGGCCGGCGTGCGCTCCTACCTTCGCTCCCAATTCCGCTACCGTCCTACCCAGTTTGTCAACTTTCCCCAGTCGTTTCTCCATTGCCGACATTTTGCGCATCATTTTCTGAAGCATCCACCCCATGCTAGCATTTGCGTGCCCCCTTCTTGCAGACATACTTATGAGCACACCGTGCTCCGTACCTGACCCAGTTGAAAGGCGCCCAAGCTGGAATACACAGACCTAGCTCCTAAGCTTGTTGACCTGTAACAGAAAATACGTTTAATTTCCAAATGTGGCAGCTTGAATGAAGTTGAGCACTTCTTCCCGTAGACCAATTAAAATTGTACACGTGCGCCTTGAGGCCAGACCAACCACCCCTGTAAAACAGACCAACCGATATATACCCAATTGAATTGTAAATGGGTCACTTCCTTATGTGAAAAAGGGGCAAAATGAAAAAATTGCCCTGGTTGGCTTGACACTGACCGCTTTGCTATGCACACACCTCAGATCATGTACCTCTTTCAGTTTTTTTTTTTTTTAAGTGTTGAAATTATAACCGAGCCCCTTATCTAGCACCAGTCCTCCCACACGAAGATCATTCACCACTCTTAAACAATATACACGTCGGGCAATAAACCTGCTAGATTGTAAAAGCAGTAACTTGTATTTAAATTGTTTTCAAAACCACCCTAGCCCTTCCTTAATGCAACAAAAACGTTCAATCATGACAAAACCCTCTTAGTCACCCATCCGCCCTCTGCCCTAGCTGTCCCTGCTTAGCTTGGCCTTCGTTCTGCCAGGTATGAAGCGTTGCTTCTCAATCTCGAACTTTTGCACACACGCGGCCGTGCTTCAGGGGCGCGGAAACTAAACAAACCAATGAAATGACTATTGTGAGCGTGTTTCCTAACCTGCACGAGAATACCCGAGCCGCTCCCACCCCGCAATCGGTGCCTTTATTCTTACAGTTTTTACGAAACAAACGAGTACTTCTGGGCTCTGCTTTGGCAATGCTCGTTACACAGGCTTCTATAAATGAACCAGTTTTGGAGAATGCGGGCATCGATCCCGCTACCCGCTTGAAGCTGAACAAGATTCGCAACTCTGTGCCTTTGCTAAGGCGCTCTGCGGCCCCCCCCCCGTCCGCCCCACAAAATACCTCGTGTCCTGATGCCGAAAAACGCCGACGTCCCCACAGTGCCCAAGCGGCCTCCAGACGAGCCCGCAACAAACTTCCTGGACGCGAAACAATTGACAAAATTTTTCACACTCCGCTTCCGGCGTCCCACGAGATCACCGCAGTCCTCCACCTCCGTAACGCGTCGGATAGAGGTATCCACTGCAGTCCTGCTACGCGGCACACCTGCAACAAGAAGAGGAAAAAAAAAAATTAAGAGCCCCACGGTGGGGCGAGGAGCGAGCCTGGGGAGCGCGGGCACAAAGAGGCCGCCTCCCGCGCCCCCCAGGCTCTTAACCCCTTCGTGATCGCGGCCCCGCCCACCCCCCCCCGGCCCGGAAGCACACAACTACTTCCGGGGCAAGGGGGGGGGGGACCAGCCACCACGAAGGGGTCGGGATATGGGAGGGGCCGGGCCCCGCCATGCCTGCGTGGGGGCCGATTGGCCCCCCCTTTTCTAATGTCTTCCTAACACAAACTTTTTTTTTTTTTAAAGCAAATCCATCCCCCTCTAAGAAATAAGAGTTGCTTTTGAAAAACATATTTTCCATATGGGAATGTGAACGCAGGAATAGAGATCAGTTGTCCCTTGCAGGCTAGCATCCATCCCTGTGGACCCAGCCAGTTGCATGGCATCACAAATAGCAGCCTTCATAACTAATATTCATTAGGCAGGTCATTTTATTAGTGTTTCTGAATGGGCGTTTTGTGATGCAACCTATTGGTGCATAGATCACATCACAAAATAACAGGCAGGTCACAAAAATGTTGCTAACAGTTTGCACTTACTATTTGCGACCTGCCTGTACTGAAATCAGTCACTAAGGGGCTCATTATAATGGCGGACGGAGTCTGCCCACCATCATAACGGTGATGGGACCGCCCGCCACCTTGTGCATGGAAATGTAGGGGGGGTACCATGGGTATCCCCCAGTGCACCCCCCCCCCACTGAGGGGGCCTGCAACGGGCCCCCAAAGCCAGTCTCCGCCTGGCTTTTTCCGGCGGGATATCCGCAGCGAAAAGATAGGCAGAAGGGCTCATTATAATCACTACAGCAGTGCCTGCAAGGCACCGCAGCAATGATGCCCTGGCTCCAGGTTCCGCGAAGCGGGCGGAAAAGGACCATCTAGCGGGACCATGGCGGACGGTATTTCCGTCCACCACGGAACCAATGTGATTCCCACCGCCATTGTAATTTGGCAGTGGGTGAATCACATTGTGATGGCGGGAGGATCGGTGGCGATCCTCCCGCCGTCATAATGAGCCCCTTAATACAGTCTCTTATAGCAGGATGGTGAAAATTAACAACAGTTTGCTATTACGACGTACTAAACAACATTATGAGCTGATTTTCATTCTAATTTGATTTTTGGTATCAAAGCGTCTCTTTAAGTCATATGCTAGAGGAATTGGATTAGAGATCTAGTCATGCCTTCAATGATTGGTAGCAGTACATGTCCTGCAGTAGCTGTGTTAATCTTTAAGACATAGTATGAATAGGTTTTTGGCACTTGAAATTATGTGAGCTACATGCTGCTTCAGATCTACAGTGATTTCCAGGTACTAGTCTTACATGCATGTTGTTTCTTGTATCCTCTGCAGACTCTTTTCCAACCACAGATAAATGTTTATGAGAATTTGGCCAAAGAATGCGTGGTAGGCGGGTGCTGTGTTGATCTCTTCCTGTTTCCCAACCAGTATGTGGATGTCGCCTCCATGGGTCTTGTCTCATTGTTGACTGGAGGAACTCTTTATAAATACAACAATTTCCAGGTAACATGCATTCTATTAATTCTTAATTTACTGATCCTATTTTTTCTACATGTTTATATCCAAACATTTGCACACGGATGGGTTCAGGTCAAATAGTGCATCAACTTTTAATTGTACAATCCGTTGGTACATTCCTTACATTCCAAATTGCCTATTTCGATGTGAAGATGCTGTCTTGGGTATGATACCTAGACCCAGAGATGTTAAATGGGATGGGAAGTAATTTTAGTTTCTGGGTCCCTAGCTATGGAATTATTACCCAGTGTCTCTGAAGTTTGAAGACTTTAAGAAGTTTTGCATGACTTTAAAAACCTTTTTTTTTTTCCGAAATAAGGCATGCACAGGCCTCTTTGATTTAGGAATTACTGTACTTTTTTTCAGCGCCAGGTCACCTATTGGGTAGATTTTGCTCTCTAAAAATTCACCCTCTGATATCTGATAGAGACTTCTAGTTGCAGATTCCTTACCTTAGAATATTACGCAGGCGTCAGACTGGATCCTGAAATTTTCAAGCAGTACCCTTATGTCATTCAGTTTAATGGGTGGCGTCATTCAGTTCGGCGGTGTCCGTGCCATGAGTGATGTGTGCGGTACCTATATATGCGTCACCCCAGCATGCTGATGTCACTTCTTTTCTTTCTGTGCCAGTCAGCGCAGACCCAGAGCAAGCTACCCACAGTAATTTTTTGGCTGACTTTTTCCTCTACTTTTTGTCAAAACGTTTTTGAGATTTTCATCTCCTGGTGTGTTAGGGATGTCCTCTAAAAAGGCACATGTGGTTCCTGTCGCAGACAGATGTTTGTGACAGACCTCATTTGGTTTGCCTATGTTGCTTGGAGCAGGACCACTACTCCAAGATCTGCAAGGACTGCCGGGCCATGAATCCCAAGGTGCTGAGGGAATGGTCCCTGAAGCTCCTAACTGACTGATGTGGGAGGACCCAGTGACCCTCTTGGTCATGGTTGCACGGAAGGTCCTAGGAACTCTCGCAGAGCCTCTCCCGAGGATCGTCATCACAATCCAAGTTGTCAGGTAAGTCCCACAAGCAGAAGAAGTCAAAGAAGTGTTTGACTTTCCTGCACCAGTCCAAGTCATCGGACGAGGCGAGGGAGCATCGGCACTCTAGATCTTGCACCGCAGTGGAGCCTGTGCCAGGGCCTGCTCTGCGCCTCCCAGAGTTTCCTGGAGCATACTGTTTGGTGGCTCTCACCTCTTTGGTGAGAAGGCAGGCAGAGTTATCATGCGCTTCAAGGACAGCAGAGCTACAGGCAGGTCCTTGGGCCTATCCATGGCCCCACGCCAACCCCAGTTCACCTTAACTCCTTCCGGGGCTACAGTAGGGGCTACCAGCTGTGCCCCTTCCTGCCCAGCCACCAAGGCCAGCAGGCTTCCCAGCCTTCTCGTGGATGTAGTTCCCACAAATCATATGGGACTACTAGCCAGAGGTCGGTCAGTCCACCACCCCCTTAGCATCCACAGCCTCTAAACACCTTTAGTTTCCCCTTAAACCAGCACGGGCTCCCAGTGGGAGGCAGGATCCTCCATCACCTGCCCCACTGGCAGTCGATAGCATTGGACAAGTGGGTTTTACAAATAGCTCAGAGGGACTACTCTATCTTTTTTCTGGAGTCTACCCCACCAATGCCACCTACCTACGACCGGAGTGTTGGTCCTTTTGGCCAAAGGAGTCATAGAGAGGGTGCCAGCATCAGAAGGAGGTCGTAGTTGCTATTCCTGCTACTTTCTCGTGCCCAAAAAGGGCGGATGCCTCCTTCCTGTCCTAGACCTGTGCCTCCTGAACATCTTCCTGAAAAAGGAAAAGTTCAAGATGCTCATCTTAGCTCAGGTTCTATCTGCCTTGAACCCTGGAGACTGGATGGTAGCGATGGACTTGCAGGACGCATATGTTCGAGGCATATGAGCTGCAGATCACACACTGAGGATAAGATCGCCATCTGGTGTTGGGCTCGGATGATTGCAGGTTGTTGTTGTCTTCGGAAGAAGCCTTTGGTCACGAGGTTGGTGACTCCTCCCCTGGACAACAGTGCGCATGGGCATCCACTCCATCGTCAGATTGTTTTTTTCCGCCATTGGGTTCGGATGAACTTTTTTCCGCTCCAGCAGAAAACTTCTAGCAATCAATTTAACTCCTTAACCTTCATTCCATCGACTTCGAAATCAACTCGGACCGGTTCCGGAAGCGGCTGATGGACAGGACACCCTTCAAAAAATGCCCCCAGTGTGGAGCGAAGTTCCCCCACAGTGACCACCACGAGGTTTGTAACCTCTGCCTGTCGCCGGAACACGAGTCCACCTGTCCAGCTTGTGCCGCTTTCCGTTCGAAGAAGACCCTCCGGGACCGAAGAGCTCGACGCCATATTATGGCCAAACCAGCTCCAGAACCGGAGGACATCTTTGCTCAAGATGTTCCCGAAGACGACACCGAAGATCTCGAGATCGTGTCCGAGGCCGACGATTCCGATGACCTCATCACTCCAGGGCAGCGTGTGAGTACCACCCCCCCTGCCCCTGCCCCATCCAAAAAGACAGTGGTCAAGACTCCGCCAGCTGGGCCCAGTCGCAACCGGAAATCCTCTTCAGAAGCCCCGCCCTCGGGCCCGGCTCCGAAGACATCTAAGCCTGTAGGTGGCTCGGGCTCGAGCAAACCTCATGTGATTGTGCCTTTAACACCCTCGGCGCCGAAAAAACCACTGTCGGCACCGAAACAGGCTTCGAGACCGAAATCTCCTTCGGCACTGAAACGTTCCTCGGCACCGAAGTCTCCACCGGCGCCGAAACGTTCTTCGACATCGATGCCTAAAAGTCCCTCGGCACCGAAACATACATCGGCACCGAAACATACATCGGCACCGAAACATACATCGGCACCGAAACATACATCGGCACCGAAAACTCCATCGGCTCCGAAAAATCCATCGGAACTGAAACATCCTTCGGCACCGAAAACATCATCGGCACCGAAAACTACGTCCACACCAAAAACAGCTCATAAAGACCCGAAGCGGGCGTCGCCGCCACCACCTTCGGAGCCAGATGAACTTTTTCGACCAGATCCTACTCAAAAGCGGATCTACATCAATCCTAACACTGGACATGTGACTGCCATCCCATATAAAAAACGGAAGCTGGACACTACACCTCCCCCAGCTCCCATACGAAAAAAGGACTGTGCCACTTCACCACTTTGTCCTTCTTCTCCTGTTTTACCTTCTAACCCGTCCCCCCCCTCCTCCTCCGGTTTCTCCTTTACCTTTACCTTTACCACCTCCCTATCATTCACCTCCTCCACAGGATGATAATGATGACTTAGGGGGAGGGGCGGACCCTGATTTATTTAATGATCCTGTTGATCCAACCGACCCGTTTACTTTTCTAGACACAGCACCGGTAGATGACTGGTCTTATCCAATGCCTGACATGCCTGACCCCACTACCTACCCCTCCAAGCCCTCCCCTCCTGATGACCACCTAGGGTTTGGCCAACTAATAAATAGGGCAGCAACGTTCCATGGTGTCACTATGCACACGGACCCCCTTGAGGAGGATTTTCTCCTCGATACCTTTGAGCAGTCACAAAAAACTGTTCATATACTTCCCATGATTAAAGGGGTTATAAAGCATGCCACTGACGTCTTTAAAGACCCTGTTCGAGCGAGGGTTCTCAACCCCCGCATCGAAAAAAGTACCGACCAGCCCCGCAGGACCCTGCATACATTAAAGCCCAGCTCCCTTTAGACTCCTTGGTCGTATCAAATGCCAGGAAGCGCGTTAACTCACAGACAACTGGAGAAACGCCCCCCCCAGACAAGGAGTCTAAGCTTTTAGAGGCCTCAGGCAAACGAGTCGCCGCACAGGCGGCGAACCACTGGCGTATTGCCAATACCCAGGCCCTGTTAGCTCGGTATGACAGGGCACATTATGACCAACTTGAGGACCTTATGCAACATCTGCCTGAACCCTTTAAGTCCCAGGCCACTGACCTCATTCAAGAAGGCAAATTAATATCTAATGCCTCCATTAAATGCGCCTTAGATGCGGCAGACACTGCTTCTAGGGCGGTCAATACTAGCGTCTTACTCAGACGACATGCCTGGCTCCGTATTTCCGGTTTTAAACCGGAGGTTCAAACCGCAATTCTGGCTCAACCTTTCAACCAAGAGCAGTTATTTGGCCCTGCAGTGGATACTGCATTAGAAAAAATGAAGAAGGATAATGAAACTGCCAAGTCTATGGGAGCACTGCAGTCTCCTCAAAACCGGGGTTCCTTTCGTCGCTCCTTTTATAGAGGAGGCTCCAAAAACACATCAACTGAGACCACGTCCACCTTTAAAAATTCTGGACAAACATCCCCTAACAGAGGTTATTTCCGGGGAGGTTATAGGGGAAACAATAACAAAGGCCGAGGGCGGGGCAATAACAACAACACCCGCACCTCCCCAGCCACCAAACAGTGACTTGCCACTACTCCCCCCAGACCATTCCACTCCGGTCGGGGGGCGACTCCAACAATTCCTACCTGTCTGGACTTCCATCACCACAGACAGATGGGTAAGACAAATTATCCAGTCTGGCTACTGCCTCGAACTCATACAATCCCCCCCAAACATACCACCCAAACAACGCCCAATGTCCTCACATCATCTCTCTCTCCTCAAACAAGAAGTTCAATCCCTGTTACAAAAACATGCGATAGAACCAGTCCCCCTTCAACATCAGGGAAAAGGGGTATATTCTCTATACTTCCTCATTCCCAAAAAGGACAAAACACTAAGGCCCATACTGGATCTCAGACTACTAAACCGGTATATACATTCGGATCATTTTCATATGACCACTCTCCAACAAGTCCTCCCACTCCTACAACAGGGAGACTTCCTTGCCACATTAGACCTCAAGGACGCATACTTTCACATCCCTATGCATCCCGCTCACAGAAAATATCTACGATTTGTGGTAGATGGGCAACACTATCAATTTACAGTTCTCCCATTCGGAGTAACAACAGCACCCAGAGTGTTCACCAAGTGCTTAGCAGTCGTGGCAGCGCACCTCAGAAGACAACAGATCCATGTCTTCCCCTATCTGGACGATTGGCTCATAAAAGCCAATACATACCAAAAATGCGTTCTCCACACTCATCGCACGATTCAAACTCTCCACGATTTGGGATTCACTATCAACTACCCCAAATCCCACCTACAACCTTCCCACTTACATCAGCATCTAGGAGCAACCATAGATACATCCAAGGCCATTGCTTATCCCAGCACTGCCAGGATAGCCAGTATACAAAATCTCATCTCTCAATTTCAAACTCATCCATCTCTTCCAGCAAGAGTGTTCATGCAGCTCCTAGGCATGATGGCGTCATGCATCTCCATAGTCCCACACGCACGACTTCAAATGCGTCCCTTACAGGAATGTTTAGCACAACAGTGGAACCAAGCTCACGGACAACTTACCGATCTGGTGTTGGTGGACAGTCGCTCACTTCGCTCACTGAAATGGTGGAACACCATCAACCTGTCCAAAGGGCGACCGTTCTTAGAGCCTCTTCCACAAGTTGTGCTAACTACCGACGCATCTCTCACGGGGTGGGGAGCCCACCTCCTTCACCATACCACTCAGGGCAGATGGACCAGTCAACAAAAACTGCTCCACATCAACCACCTGGAACTCTTAGCAGTGTTCCTAGCACTAAAATCCTTTCAAGTTCACCTAAAGAACAAAACTGTCCTCATACACACAGACAACATGACGACAATGTATTATATACAGAAACAGGGAGGGACACACTCTCCCCAACTGTCCCAACTGGCGCAGCAAATCTGGAGATGGGCAATTCCCCAAAACATCTATCTGTTAGCAGAACATCTCCCAGGGATCCACAATCAAGTGGCCGACCTCCTAAGTCGCCACACACAGCAGATCCACGAATGGGAACTACACCCCAAGGTTCTACTCCCCTTCTTCCAAAAGTGGGGACAACCAGACATAGACCTGTTCGCCACTCCCGAAAACACAAAATGCCCAACCTTCGCCGCCAGATTTCCACACCCACAGTCCAAGGGCAATGCCCTATGGATGAACTGGTCAGGCAGATTTGCGTACGCCTTTCCGCCTCTCCCACTAGTTCCATTTGTGGTACGCAAACTGAAACAACAGTCACTAACACTAATACTAGTGGCTCCCACTTGGGCACGTCAACCGTGGTTCACCACGCTTCTAGAACTATCCTTAGTTCCACATCAAAGACTACGCCTCTCCCCGGATCTATTAACCCAGAACCATGGAGAAATCAGACACCCAGATCCTCAAACACTGAACCTAGCGATCTGGCTCCTGAGGTCTTAGAGTTCGGTTACCTCAATCTCCCTCCAGACTGTATGAATATCATAAAGGAAGCCAGACGCCCTACTACTAGAGCGTGTTATGCCGCTAAATGGAAACGATTTGCCATCTACTGCGCTAATAATGACATACATCCATTGGACGCTTCCATCCAAAACATCATTTGCTATCTACTACACTTGCAAAGATGCAATCTAGCGTATTCCTCTATACGTTTACACCTAGCAGCCTTGGCAGCCTACTTGCAAAATAGGCAACACCTGTCCCTTTTTAAGGTACCAGCCATCAAAGCGTTTATGGAAGGTCTCAAAAGAATCCTTCCCCCAAGATTGCCACCTGCACCAGTGTGGAATCTCAATGTGGTTCTAACAAGACTCATGGGTCCCCCATTTGAACCTATGCACAAATGTGAATTACAATTCCTAACATGGAAGGTAGCTTTCCTTATCGCAATCACTTCCCTACGCAGAGTAAGTGAAATACAAGCCCTTACACTAGAGGAACCTTTCTTACAACTACACCGTAACAAAGTGGTTCTTAGGACAAACCCTAAATATCTTCCAAAAGTGATTTCCCCTTTCCACCTTAACCAATCAGTAGAGCTACCGGTCTTTTTCCCAAACCCAGACTCCGTAGCTGAAAGGGCCCTACATACCTTAGATGTGAAAAGAGCCTTGCTTTATTACATCGACAGGACAAAACCCTTTCGAAAGACAAAACAACTCTTTGTTGCTTTCGCACCACCACATAAAGGCAACCCAATCTCCAAATCAGGTATAGCCCGGTGGATAGTTAAATGCATCCAAATATGCTACCTCAAGGCTAAACGTACACTTACAGTTCCCCCTAGGGCGCACTCCACCCGTAAAATAGGGGCTTCTATGGCCTTCTTAGGTAACATTCCCTTAGAAGACATTTGCAAGGCAGCCACGTGGTCTACCACGCATACCTTCACTAAACACTATTGTGTTGATGTGCAGGCCAAACAACAGGCCTCCGTGGGCCAGGCTGTCCTAAAAACTTTATTTCAAGCTGCTGCAACGGATACAGGCGACCACCGCTAAGGGGAAGCACTGCTGTATAATCTATCCTCAGTGTGTGATCTGCAGCTCATATGCCTCGAACGGAATATGCTACTTACCAGTATGCATCTGTTCTTGGCATGTAGAGCTGCAGAGTCACACACGCCCGCCCGCCTCCCTGGGACCTGTATCTGTTCCAGCATCCGTCTTACTTAGACATTACACATGGACATCCTTTCTTTCATTTCTATACACTCCATCTTTTCCCATCATGGCGAAAAACAATCTGACGATGGAGTGGATGCCCATGCGCACTGTTGTCCAGGGGAGGAGTCACCAACCTCGTGACCAAAGGCTTCTTCCGAAGACAACAACAACCTGCAATCATCCGAGCCCAACACCAGATGGCGATCTTATCCTCAGTGTGTGACTCTGCAGCTCTACATGCCAAGAACAGATGCATACTGGTAAGTAGCATATTCCTTCCACATCCCCTTTCTCCCTGCCCACAGGCGCTACCTGCAGTTCGCGATAGGCGAGAAGCACTTTAAGTTTGCTGTGCTCACCCTTGGCCTCACCAGCGCCCCTTGGGTGTTTACTAAGATGATGCTGGTGATTCCAGCCCTCCTGCGGAGGTCAGGGGGCTTTCCAGTCTTCCCCCTACCTCGTTGATTGTTTGTTGAAGGCAGGCTCGCCCCAGGCAGTCGTCTCCCACCTCCAGACTATGGCGGACATCCTGCATTCGGTGGGGTTCACTATCAATGTGCCAAAGTCACACTAGACTCCCTTTCAGATGCTCTCTTTCTTTAGAGATGTTCTGGACACATGCAGTTTCAGGCTTATCCAGGGTATTCAGGCTATGATAGCAATGTTTCAGCCTCTATTGTGGATTTTGATGACATTGACTCTGAGGCTGCTGGGCCTCATGGGCTTCTGCATCCTTCTAGTGACTCATGCCCGTTGACATATAAGGGCTCAACAGTGGGATCTGAAGTTCCAGTAAGCACAGCATCAGGGGATTCTCTCCAACCTGGTGCAGAGCTCAGAGGGAACTGCTAAAGACCTGTAGTGATGGCTGTTTTTGAAAACTAGTTTTATATTAAGTAGGCAGATGTGACAAAACATCTTAGGCCAACAGGTAGCTGTCCCCAAACAAATGGGGATGGTCACTATCTTAAGAAGGCTTGTCAATAAGCTTTAGAAGCACATTTGTCAAAAAATAATATTTTACCTAATAATCTCAAGAGCATAGCACAAGGATTTATTAGTGGTAAGTAGTATGTGCTTCTTATATATATATATATATATATATATATATATATATATATATATATATATATATATATATATATTAATTATCTACTGGCGGTCGCCAGTAGATAGTTATAGTTAGGATTGTGTTTCCATAGGAAATCCGCAGCATTCTATTTGGAATAACTTTGGCGCCGATTGACGAATCCTCACGAAATTTTCAAAATAGGTGGGGCGCTCCGCTCCTTCCCTGAAAGTCTCGGGGGGATTCGTCAAGCGGGGGCTGAGAAAAAGGGGGGGTCCCAAAACGCGTTTTCCCCATGCATTTTTCCATAGGACCTTTAGTCCAAGCTACAGCCCGAACGGCTGAACAGAATTACTTGAAATTTGGCAGAGAGGTAGTCCTCAGGTCAGGGATGAGCCTTTTGCAGGTCAGGTGTAAATCTGTTGAGAAAATAGCATTTAAAAGCATATATATATCTATAAGCGCGCACCGTGCCCGTACGGTAAAACTTACCGTACGCGCACGCTGCCGTGCGCGAGCGCGATTCTGATTGGTTGTTAGATCTTAGCAAACATTCGAATCGGTCGAAACCAGAAAGTGTCGGCCGCCATTTTGTCTCTCGCAGTCTGAGGGGGTGAAAAACAAAGGTGGAGAACGTGAAAAGGGGGCAGGGTGGACAGCTCCTGACCCCCTAGCCTTTGTCAGGGGGTCCCAGAAGGACCCCCAAGGGCCAAAATTTCCTTTAATTTTTTAGCGAAAAATTGCGGAGTACGCGTAGCGTGCGCGTACGGTAGAAACGGAAAAATTCAGTGAACTGCGTAATGTGGGCGTGCGGTGCGCAAAGCGCAGCGTGCGCCCACAGCGCGCTTACGGGGCGCAAAGCGCCCCGTGCGCTTACGGTACGCGCACGGTGAAAAACCTTAAAAAAAAAAAAAAAAACATAACTTAGCATTTAAAAAAACGTACAAATTGACTGAAAAAACCATAGGTTTCACACACGTTATAGTTAGGAATTAGCATTTAAAAAACCTTGCAAATTCACTTAAAAAACCATAGGTTTCACACATGTTATAGTTAGCTGGACATTTCACTCGTGAAAAACCATTGAAATTCCCCCGTTATAGTTAGTGCAGGCAACTATAACTCACGCGACCGCAATCCTCTGCTGATGACGTCAGATATTACATCACTGATGACATATGTGTCTTTCTGAAAAAAAAATATTTGTAATATATGTATAATTAATGGAAGAAGACATGGGTAAATAAGTGTCTAAATACAGTGATGTAATATCTGACGTCATCAGCAGAGGATTGCGGTCGCGTGAGTTATAGGTGCCTGCACTAACTATAACGGGGGAATTTCAATGGTTTTTCATGAGTGAAACGTCCAGCTAACTATAACATGTGTGAAACCTATGGTTTTTTAAGTGAATTTTCAAGGTTTTTTAAATGCTAATTCCTAACTATAACGTGTGTGAAACCTATGGTTTTTTCAGTGAGAATATATATATATATATATATATATATATTCACTGAAAAAACCATAGGTTTCAGGCACGTTATAGTTAGGAATTAGCATTTAAAAAAACCTTAGAAATTCACTGAAAAAACCATAGGTTTCAGGGGCGTTCTAGTTAGCTGGACTTTTCACTCATACAAAACCATTGAAATTCCCCCGTTATAGTTAGTTCAGCTAACTATAACTCGCGCGCCCACAATGCACTGCTGATGACGTCACATATTACATCACTCATGACATGGTCAGTGACATCACTCATGACATCACTGATGACATCTCAAATGACATCACTGATGACATCACTGATGACATCATCCAGTGAATGTGTGTTTTTCTAAAAATTACATATGTTTTATATATGTATATCTCAAGGTCGATGGAAGAATAAATGGGTATATAAGTGTCTAAATGGATGATTTGTTTTTGAAAAATTGATTGTATAACTGACTGATTAAGTGCATCTTAGTGAATACATTGCTTAGTGAGTAATGTTTAAATATGTAAATATCTGTATCAGTCTCTCACTTTGTGTATAAGTGGCTGCATGGGTTGGTGAGTAGCTACATGAGTGTCTATATAGGTTATTAGTTGGTTTTTTGAGAATCAGTATGAGTGTCTGTATGGTTCGGTGGGGGTATTACGTGGTGCATAGGTGCATGAATGAGTGACTCACTGTTTGTATGTGTTGAAGACAGCATGTGTGCAGAACTGTATGGGTGGATGAGTGTGTGCATGGGTGTGTTAGTGAGTGAATGACTGTCACAATCGTGTCTTTATGAGTAACTACATATGTTTTAAACTAGCATATGTGACTATTGGTGTATATAAGTGAGTATATGTGAGAGTGAGAGATTGAAAGAGTTCCTGTATGAATAAGTATGTGTTTCTATAAGTGATTGTTTAAAAGACTAAGTATGTGTAAGTTTCCGTAGAAGTAAGTGTGGTGGTGTGTGTATAACTGTATATGCAAGTAAATGGATGTTTGATTCTTTATTAGCATGAGTGACTATGTGTGTGAGTAACTCTATGGATGAGTGGTGTTGTGTAACAGGATGTATAGGTGTATGAGTACATATGATGAGTGAGTGCATGTATGAGTGACTGTATAGGACTGTTGGTGAATGAGTGGATGTGTATGTGGATCTTAGAATTACTGAATAGGTTGTTGTAACTGGTATTGGTATGTCCATTGTTTTGAAAATTTTAGTTTCTATTTTTGAATGTGTGTATCAAAGGTTATATTAGGGGGAGAGGAGGTCTGCCACTTTATCACAAGGATGATGTCATCAGTGATGTTATTTGAGATGTCATCAGGGATGTCATGAGTGATGTCACTGATCATGTCATGAGTGATGTAATATGTGATGTCATCAGCTGTGCATTGCGGGCGCGCGAGTTATGTTTTGTACGAGTGAAAAGTCCAGCTAACTATAACGCCCCTGAAACCTATGGTTTTTTCAGTGAATTTCTAAGGTTTTTTAAATGCTAATTTCTAACTATGCCTACAGAGATAGGACATGTGAAGAAAGAAGAAAAAAACGCACAGAAAGAAAAGAAAGAAATGCAGAAAGAAGCAACAGAAGTCCTCAAAGACGAAGAAAAGTGCAGGAAGAAGGATAACGTGCAGAAAGAACAAACAGAAGAGCAGAAAGAAGCCTTGTTGCAAAATCATCCTGTACCCTCAACTTTTTCAGACGGATACTGGTGATAACGGAGTCTGACTAACCAGTCCTAGAGCCAGTGCTATGTTAAAAGACACTCCGAATACAGTGAAAACTCCTACATACACTGGGGAACATTATGCGTTGGGGTCCCCCTGTGATTAGCATGACCTCATCTGTAATCCCCTAGTATATAATAGGGCAGGGGATTAAAACTACCTCTTAAAACGCGCCACAGGGCATGTTTGCACACGTCACCTCAGGCCCCGTCCCCTCCTTCCCCACTGTGTAAACAAGCCCTGTGGCCGTTTTAAGTTGGGAGATTAAGTCCCCTTGAATCCTGAGGGTCCAACTAGACCACTAAGTACGCGCCACAGAGCTGCGTTGCAGCGAGATGTAAAAAGGGGCACGGCCTAGACCACCTCTGCAACGCAGCACAGTGGCGCTTACTGGAAGTACCTGGTGGGCTAGTTGGCCCCCAGGGTCCCTCAGGATTGAAGGGGAATTATTTCCCCAACTTAAAAAGCGCCACAGGGCATGTTTGCACACGTTAACTCAGGTCCCGTCCCCTACCTTCACCACTGTGTAAACACGCCCTGTGGCCGTTTTTAGTTGGGAGATTAAGTTCATTTGAATCCTGAGGGTCCCTGGGGTCCAACTAGCCCACTAGGTACCTCCAGTAAGCGCCACAGAGCTGCATTGCAGAGAGGTGTAAAAAGTGGCACGGCCTGGACCACCTCTCTGCAACGCAGCTCAGTGGCACTTACTGGAAGCACCTGGTGGGCTAGTTAGCCACCAGGGTCCCTCAGGATTGAAGGGGAATTATTTTGCCAACTTAAAACGCGCCATAGGGCGTGTTTGCACACGTCACCTCAGGCCCCGTCCCCTCCCTTCCCCACTGTGTAAACACGCCCTGTGGCCGTATTTTAGGTGTCGCCTGAGACAGCGCTTTAGCGTTGCTCTCGCGAGAGCTTTTGTAAATGGGGGATCTGGAAGTGCAAACGAGTGCTTTCAGGCCTCCAAATACAGTGCATGTGCGCCGGCCGGGCGCGCGCACCATTTGGAGGCCTGCACACCATTTGCTTTCACTTTCCGGCCGCACGGCCGCTTTGATGTTTGATCGCGATCACTTTCACTTTCCGCTTGTTCTTGGAAGGCTTAAATCTCACTGAAGCTTTCGCTTCGCCCCTTATTTATTTACCTCAGAGCCCCTGCTGCAGAATGAAGTATGCCAAACTGCCTTTAAGCCACCCTCAATCCTCTCCACCCCCAAGCAAGTGATGTCCACGTCCGGGGACTTGAAAACTCCTGCAGTCCCTTATTTTACGGCCAGCGCGCTTTATTAGCTGTGGTCGGGAGAAGCCGGAACTCCACAAGATCACCCCTGCACCGACACGCATTTGTTAATAACCTCGGAGTCTGCGGAATATCAATGCAAAGCCAGCCTTATTGCCTCGGCGAGAGGGAGCTCGATGCCGGCGCAGCTGCCATGAATCCATGAAAAACCTTCCTCAGAGCAGCACGCGCCACCGAAAAGGCACGCGCTGCGCATCTCTTAAGGCACCTCCCGGACAGCTCCATCATAAATAAAGATGCAGCTTTTCAGCTAGGGATACGTCTAATTCAAGGAACCTTGTTGAGGACTAGCTGTTCAATGACCCTGCGTAATGAGTCAATGTTGCTCGGCGAGAGTTATTTTACCCTTCCTAGGAATGGAGTTTATAAATGCGCAGTCATTTTACATGCTGAAACATTGAAAGCGATTGACAGCATTGATCCCTGCAGATAAATGTGCACACTCTGTAATCCTGCTCTGGAAGTTTGAGACCTTTAGCATTATTTTATGTAGAATCCAAGTGATTACTTTCTTTCCCTTAATTGGAAGCGCTACATGAGTTGCAAAATACCCTCGCCCCACGTATATATTTCTAGGTCACACCTAGTAGCATAATGAGCACTTCAGAGAAGTGGCTATGTCTTATTTACTCTCTGTCTCGATTCAGCGTCACTCGGATCCAGAGCAGATTCACATATCCAGAGGCTGCAGAGTTGTTGAGAGACTGGTGAAATTCCACTAGGACCCCGTCATTAGCCACATGGTGAGCGAGCAGGGCAGGTCTAGGTTTGAACTATGCCTATTTTATTTTCAATAACAGTGGCCACTGGCCGATCAGAGCATGGGTTTCCTGCCGCCAGTGGGACAGCAGCGTCTTTACAAACGCTGAGACTACTCCTATGCAACACAAGTACTCAACATAGTAATATCAGCACTCCTGCAGTGCCTTCCTTCCACAGCAGGTCTGCCTTGGTTCACGATAATTGAAAACAATTAACCAAAGTACCAGATTGTAATGGTTTGGAAAATGTAAGTCTAGGGTTGGGACCATTGTCTACAGTTGTATTGAAGAACGTGATCAACCCAGGTGTGTGTGTGGTGTGCGATTGGCATTAATGTCGAAATGCTATCATGCATTACCGGACACTTAGACTGGATTTTAATCTGCCTTCTTCCAATTTTCCCATGCCAGATCTCCAAACAGCTGCATAGTGATATTTTGCCACACTGTCCCTTTAATGCTATTTAAAACATTAATAAGTGCTGCAGAGAACAGTCAAGTGATGTTCTGGCATACAAGCAGAACGACAAGATCTTGGGTTATGTCTTATGGGGATAAGAATTGTGGTTTGATTATTAATTTACGAATTTCCATTCAAAATCGGTATCTCGGACTATTGCCTTCATCGTTTCAGACTTTTCCATCGTTAGTGATACAAATCACATAAATATGGACATAATGACTAAATGACACGTTATGCACGTGGAAAGAAGCAGCCATAACATATTGCAATCATCTTGAGTTTAAATAAAAGGTTAGCCGTAACCAGAGTCCATCTTTGCATCATATAGAATTTAATGTCAGGCCTAACAATTTACTGATAGCTTGAAATAGTAGATGCAAACTTAAACAACATGGGCTCTTGCTGAAGATTTTAAAGATCAAAAAAGTGCTAGGTGTTTGTTTAGTGATCGTTCCGTAGTATAAGCACATCAACACAAAACAATCAGAGTATAGTCTGGGACCTGGAGAGGATGGTGCCACAATCTCCGAGATTTCTGGGAATATACAATACCCACCTTTACCAGAGCCATGACCTGCATCAGGGTTGCTACAGGCCAGTTGTATCCACAATTTTATGTTTCAGCGGATTTGTTGGGGGTAATCAGATTATCTTGCCTTTGATGTGTTATGATCACCATTCTTTGCTCTGGCCAGGGAGTTTACCCTCATTGTCCTCTCCAAAGAATACTGAATGCATGTGTTAGGATTCAACAAAGTCTGGCAACTTCAGCCTGATTCCACTTACTGAAAGTTTACATACAAGAGTGCCTGGGGACGAAGCAATACTGTCACAGCGATAAACAGTAGTGTAGGCTCAAATACACCCTGGCCAGAAATCTGACTCTGCTGGACCAAATATCCCACAAATAAACATTAGCTAGCTTGTTACTAAAAACCATACATTTGTGCATGAAAAAGAGCCTTTTTTTTTATTTGTATCTGTACAATATTTAGGTGAAGTGTGCTGTGTTAAATCGACAAGACTCCGGTTACCCAGCATGCTAATGTATCTTAAAATGCACACTGGGAAATATGTTCGAGATCTTTTCTAATAATAATCATCCCTTTGCTTTTGACAAGGCGGTGATTTCATGTCTATCGGGACAATATTTCCTAGAGGGATCTTGGGTCAAGTTTCTAGGTCTCATCTCCAAGTGGGTTAATGTACAGTGTTGTTAAGGTGATAGAGTTTTCCAGAAAGAAAGGGACAGGCGAGGAACACATGTTGTGGGGAGACAAACTCGGAGGTGTGAAACTTCTGATGTTTGTACTGAGACGCACACAGCTGTGTGAAGTGCAGTCTAGGCCTTTGAAGGAGCATTGCAGCGAAGCGTGCAACCCAAAGCACACAGACAAGGAGGAGCCTGCTACATGGGGGTAAACATTTGTCACTAACGACACTACTCACGTAGCAGTCCACAACTCGCCTCGCAACTTTCAGCCAAAAGTTCCAAGCATGCCAACTCTTACTTTTTTTTTTATTTAACCAGCACGGCACGCCTGAGCACTAATAATGGTGGCCGCGCTTTTCTTTTATTCCTTGCGATTGCTGAACTCGGTCGCATGCCTTTTTTTTCCCTATCTATTAACTTTTTTTTTACATTGGCGGCACCAGCGCTTTACGCGTAAACATTGTAAGCTAAAGCGGGTGCTTTACAAATCAGTTTTCATTAAAAAAAACGTTTTTGCACTTAGGTTTCATTTTAGTTAGAACTCGGATCAGTAATTAAATAGAAAAACATTATTCGGGGCTCCCGCGCTTTACCTTTAAACATGTTAAGGCAGTTAAGCTAAAACGTAGTGTGATTGCTTCAAAAGTAAAGAAATATATATTTTTTTGTCTATTTCTTTACGTTTGCAGCAATCGCAGGACCAGCGCATTAGCTTTTAACATGTTTAAAGGGGCTTTTACAACAGTAAACACATAGGAAAACAAGCATTTGCAATGCAATAGGTCTCGCAGTTATACGAGTTTGAGCTATTGGCATTGTAAATGACAGTGCCTTTTATTTATGTTTTCAAAAAACCAAACTTAAATAAAAAGCATTGTCATTTACAATGCCAATAGCTCAAACTCGTATAAATGCGAGACCTATTGCATTGCAAATGCTTGTTAAGTTGGGAGATTAAGTCCCCTTGAATCCTGAGGGTCCCTAGGGGCAAAATAGCCCACTAGGTACATCCAGTAAGCGCCATTGCTGAGAGGTGTAAAAAGGGGCACGGCCTGCACCACCTCTCTGCAACGCAGAGCAGTGGCGCTTACTGGAAGCACCTGGTGGGCTAGTTGGCCCCCAGGGTCCCTCAGGATTGAAAGGGAATTATTTCCCCAACTTAAAACGCGCCACAGGGCGTTTGCACACGTCACCTCAGGCCCCATCCCCTCCCGTTACCACTGTGTAAATGTGCCCTGTGGCTGTTCTAAGTTGAGAGATTAAGTCCCCTTGAATCCTAAGGGTCCCTAGGGTCAAACTAGCCCACTAGGTACCTCCAGTAAGCGCCACAGAGCTGCGTTGCATAGAGGTGTAAAAAGGGGCGTGGCCTCAGAACACCTGTCTGCAACGCAGCTCCCTGGCGCATACTGGAGATTCCTGTTGGGCTAGTTGGCCCTCAGGGACCCTCAGTATTGAAGGGGAATTAATTCCCCAACTTACAACTGGCCAGGGGGCGCGTTTGCAGAGTGCTGCAAGGAGGGGTCGTGACCTTCGGCGCGATGCCGGTCTTTTATTTATTTTATTTTTTTAAGAAGGAGGGCTGTGTGGCCCCCCTTCTTTTTCTAATTTATTGGCCCTGGGGACCCCATCTCCCAGGGCCTGCACCCTAATTTTTTTTGTTGAAAAAAATTAATTTGGCCCTCCCAAGGCCTTAATCGGCCCCGAGTACCCCAACCCCCTGGTCATGGCCTTTTTTTTTTTTTATTATTCTTTAGGAGGGGGGCTGCGTTGCCCCCCTCCTCAGGCCACTTATGCCCCCGGGGACCCCACCCCCCGGGGCCGGCCTTTGTTTTTTATTATTTAAAAAAATATATATATTTATAGAAACACCTAGGACATGCTGGACAAACCGTATGTACCTATCACCATGACGATTTGCGTGATATTCATTAAAAGGCGACTATGCATACAATGAATCCACCTGGAATGTATTTACACCGCTAGTGAAGCTCTGACGTGTCTGACGTCCTACCGTGCCTAATCCCGGCGCCCCCGCCGGTGGGTACTCTCCAAGTAGACACCCTTGTTGTTTATTTATACAAACATGGGTAGCTATTGACGGGCACATTTAATACACACGCACACCAAGCCATTCAAAGGGGATTCTCTCTCTGGAAAGAAGACGAACCTCACTTGAGAGTCACAGCGTGCTCCTGGCTGAGCCCAATGCTGTGTTACACCCAGCAGTGCCCGCTGACTGCCACACACCTCTGTGTTTTATTCCACCAGCTAGTGTGTATGCTATGACACTCTCTAGCCCATGTGCACTGTAACACCACCCCGTGAATATGTCATGCCACACTTGCCTTCGCACGGGTTATATTGCCCCATCTAACGTGCCTTCCTCGATGCCTATGTTATAACGCACAGCGCTATGCCATACATATTACAATCTGGGATCCATATCTTTGTCACAGTGCATATGCAACGTTACACTTCCCAGCACATATTTTATATTACAACTTTAGAGACTAGTTAGGATACACAACACTGCCCTGTGCATATTACACTCCAAGGCGCATATCGCATAGCATGCGCTAGTGCCTGTGCTATCTCGCGCTCTCCAATGAATCTGTCATTGCGCACAATGTATTGCATATTATATTTCACGCCCCGGTTCATCTTATATCACACTTTTTGGTGCATAGTTTATACCATCTACTATATCTAGTTTTCATTTTCAATCGTGCTCTCAGGACTATGTTCTATATAACACTGCGTCCACCTACCCTTTTCACGGGCATTACATTTTGCGATGGGGTGGAGGGTCAGGGGGTGTTTCTGCCAAGTGAGCCCGGAGTCACAGTCACAAACGTCCTCTTCTTCCTGAATAAAAGTGAGAATATGCTGCATACTTGTTTATATTTTAAGTAGTTCGCAGACACACATTTTAAAAACAATAAAGTTCCTAATACCTACCTTCTCTGAATAGTTAGCTTGCTGCCCCATCCACCTCCTCCCTATCCTCTGTTGTCTGAATCTATGGAGTAGCCTCCTCCCTCCTGCCATGCATGGTCTGATGTGCTGCCACTGCCCTCCATTTAGCATGATGTACCACTCCACTCCTCCTGCCCTCCATTGCCCAATTCTATGGCCCATCATTGACCTCCTGCTTAGCCTCTGTGCTTAGTTTGCTGCCCCTATTCTCCTTCCCCCCGCCCTGATGTCTTTGTGCATGCCCCTGCTCCATCCTTTTTGCCCACAATGTTCCATGGACCTGCCACTCCTATCTACTCTGAGTGTTCTGTTGAGCTGCCACTCCCCTCCCACCTGCCTAGCATTGTCAGATAACTGTAACCTGTCCCTGCCACCTCCACCCTGCCTGTCCACATGCCATGCCCCTATCTCCTTCCTCCTGTCCTCCATGGTCCATTTTACTGCCACACCCTTCTGCCCTCCCTGGTTTGTTGTGCTGCAACTGCTCCTCCTGCCTGCCCCGCGCGGTCTGTTGTGAGGCCCCTTCCCCTGAACTCTCTTGTCTGTGCCCAGGTCCTGACCCTCCCTTCTATCCTCCATGGTCCTTTGTGCATGCCCCTGCACCCTCCTTCTTGCCCATCTTAGCCATTGTGCTGCCACTAACCCTCCCGCTTGCCATGCATGGTCTTCTGTGCTGCCATGGCCCCTCCCATCTCCCCTGTGTGGTCAGCTAGCTGCCCCTGACCCCCTCCCACCATGGTCTGTGTGTATGCCATCATAGTCTCATTGTTGCTCTCCATGGTGTGTCTTGTTTCTAGTGCCCATCCTGCCTGACCTCCATGGTCTTCTTGCTGCTCCTGCCCCCTTGCCCCCAGCCCTCTGTTTCCATGTGCAGAACCCTATTCCCTCCCTCCTGGCTTGTCTGTTCCATTGTAATGCCCGTGATCCGTCCCTCCTGCCCTTTATGGTCTGTTATGCTGCAGCTTTCTCTCCTGTCTGTCCATTATGGTCAGCTAGCTACCATTGCCTCTTTCCCCTCTGTTGTCCATGTGCATGGTCCTGTCCCCTCCCTATTGCTTTCTATGGATTGTTGTGCTGCACTCCCGTCCCGCATGTCCTGTGTGGTGTATTGTGCTGCTGCAAACCCTGATGCCTGCCCTGTAGGGTCAGTTTGGTGCACCCCTCCATGTCCCTCCTGTCCTCTGTTATCCGAGTCCATGTCCCTACCCCAATTCCTCCTGCCTACCATGATCCAATGTACCATACTTGCGAACATTTTGAACTTGGTAAGAGGGAGATTTTGAAAAAAAACTGGGGTATTGATTTTCCCCTTTGAGTTACATTGAAAAAGAGGAGATTGTAGACGGGAGACAGATCAAATAAAGGCCATTTGAGCTTAATAACATTCCTGGCTGAATCGGGTCTGTTGGCATGTATGGTTGTACTACCACTGCCTCTTCCTTCTGCCCACAATGGTCTATTATATTGCCACAGCCTCTCTTGCCAGTCCTGTATTGTTGGTTTGTTGCCCCTGCCCCCCTTTCCACTGCCCTCCATAGTCTGTTGGGCTGCCACTGCCCTTCCTGCCTTCCCAGTGTGGTCAAATTGTTGCCTCTGCACTCTCCTACCTGCCTTCAATTTTCAGAGTCCGTGCCCCTGGCCTCTGCCTCTAAACAGTATCCCAATGAACAACTAGATTGCTAACATTCTATATTTATTACAAAAGTGTGGAACGCCTGACGTCATCTTGATGTGATCAAAACTGTAATACCTAGAGCATTTCCTTTAGAAATTACATATATGAGAGGGTCTTATTTGCATAAAAATTATGGTTAGTGCTCTAAAAAACTAAAATGAGGACATATTTTCTGAGTTTTCAAATAGCGACAAAGCACTTTTAAATTATTTGTTATCTTTGTTTTTTTATCCAGTTGACCACTTGATTATAAGTTGCACCTAGGGGAGAGGATGTGGTGTTACTTCCAGAGCTGCAGACTTTGCAACTGGGGAACCAGGTTGGAGTTTCTGCTTCAGCTCAACATTCTGTGATTCTGGTCAAATGTCTACAACCAAAATGAATTTGATCTTGTGTGATGTAACCAATGCTCATGTAAAGCACTCCAATACCTGACAAGTCTGCACTATATAAAACTGCAAATACACAACAAATAAGTGTTTTGCACACTTCTGTCATTGGGCTACATGTGGGCTACATGTGGGTGATATTTGTGCTGCATTTGGGCTCTTTTGTCTCTGATGGCCATCTTGGGAGATTTATTTGTTATGAAGTTTCCTAATTTCCTCATTTACTGCAGTCTCCTCAGTAGGAAATGCTTTCAGTTTTTTACTTTGATTCCATCAAGAAGGTATTCAGATATGTCACACATTTGCCATAAATTCTGAATGTTAGCAGTCTATTTGCTCATTAGATCACTGTAGTAAAGCTACTGCTCACCACGGAAGTCTGCTGCTGGTATTCAAAGTGCATGTTTCAGTCTGCATGTCAGAATTTTTTTATGACATGGAAGAGGATTTGAGAAGTCAAATTGTGCCCTAATTCTTCTTTCTGCAGCACTAATCATAATTTCTATGGCAATATGAACCCCCTCATTTTTTTCCTTTGTAAATTAAATGTTTTAAGTGTTACCACTTTATTCCAATCAAGATGGCTTCAGGTGTGCCATACTTTTGTCATAAGTAATACTTAGCACTCTAGTTGTTCGTTAGAACACTCTGGGACATTCTGTCATTGGGCTATACTTGGGCTACATCTGGGTGATATTTGGGCTACATTTGGGCTCTTTTGTCTCTGGTGGCCATTTTGGGAGACTTATTTGTTATGAAGTTTCCTAATTTCCTCATTTACTATAGTCTCCTCAGTAGGAAATACTTTCAGTTTTTTACTTTGATTCCATCAAGAAGGCATTCAGATGTGTCACACATTTGCCATAAATTCAGAATGTTAGCACTCTAGTTGCTTATTAGATCACTGTAGTAAAGCTACTGCTCACCAGGGAAGTCTGCTGTTGGTATTGAAAGTGCATGTTCCAGTCTGCATGTCAGAATTGTTTAATGAAATAGAAGAGGATTTGAGAAGTCACTCAAAATGTGCCCTAATTTTTCTTTCTGCAGCACTAATCATACTTTCTATGGCAAAATGAACCCCCTCATTTTGTTCCTTTTTAAATTAAATGTTTTAAGAGTTACCACTTTATTCCAATCAAGATGGCTTCAGGTGTGCAATACGTTTGTCATAAGTAGGACTGTTAGCGCTCTAGTTGTTCTTTAGAACACTCTGGGAAGCTGCAGTAGAACACAAAGGAATCAACTGACAGTCTCTGCCCTTGTTGGATGTACATGTTTTACTGAGAATGTCAGACTTCATTCTCACATGACTGAGAAAGATAATGTGAATTTACAGAAAATATGCTCTCAGCTTAGCTTAAAGATCACCTTCCAAACCTCTGTGGGAAAAGCATGAGAAAATAGTTTTCTCTCAAACATGATTCATGATATCACAGCAGAAGGCTTTTTCACATGGTAAAATCACCTTAGAACACATCACAATTCCTAAAATGAGTATGGTACCATCAACAAATGATTTATAATGTAACTAAAGTCTTAAAACCTTCTATTAACTGCAATGCTTTTTAATGAGGTGCTATCATGTATATTGGTCCCAAGATGGCTGCCAACACTTCTTGGATGAAGTACTGACGGCCAATCAGATCTCACAATGAGATGTGTGGTTAGGCTCCGCCCAGATATAGCTATCTTTTTAACTCTAATTTTCTCAGGAACTACTAAACGGATTTACACCATTTAAGCAAAAGGCACGAGTCTGAACTGAGGACTACCTCTTGGCCAAATTTGGTGTACTTCCGTTCAGCAGTTCGGGCTGTAGCTGCGTCAACAGGTCCTATGGGAAAATGCATGGGGAAAACGCGTTTTGGGACCCCCCCTTTTTTCCTCGGCCCCTGCTTGACGAGTCACCGTGAAATTTTCAGGATCGGAGCTGGCCAAAAGTTTGGAAAATTTCGCGAAGATTCGTCTCTCGGCGCCAACGTTATTCCAAATAGAATGTTGCGGATTTCCTATGGAAAATAGGTCCTAACTATAACTACCTACTGGCGATTGCCAGTAGGTAATATATATATATATATATATTAATTTGAGTGTTTTCCATAGTGCTCAATTGTTGCCTTGCAGTTGCTTCAGAGCACTTTGTTTTACTGAACAGTCAGGAAAATAATGTATTGTGTTAGTAATGTATGTGTGCATAATGCACAAAATGTCTCTTACAAAAGGTCTAGTATGTTTGTCCTCTGGATATTGTTACAGTTGGGTGTGATTGTGCAAAAGAATGACGGGTAATTAATAGTTTAAACTGATGTCAGGGAGAGAGGATGTGGCCTAATGACTGGAGCGGTCGACCTCGAAGCTGGGGAGCCAGGTTTGAGTCTAGGCTGGGACGCTCAACAACCTGTGGATCTGGACAAATCACTTTATCTCCCCGTGCCTACCAACAATGAATGTGTCTGTCTGTAACATAATTGGTGCTCCTGTAAAGCGCTCCGATACTTTAGAGTTGAGTATGTGCTAAATAAAAAGTGTTTTTGGTTTTTTTTAAACTCCGGTTAGTTGTAGGCTGGGAAAGACTATGCACTTTAGTTTGCTATTAGTTGGGTTCTAGAAATATTCACCTTCTTTAAAATCTCTTATATTCGCCTTCCCTTTTCATTATGCCTTCCCCTCCATTCCTGAGCTCCCCAGAGGAACTGGGTTACCTTACCTTTTATTAGTCCATCATGCATCTATTTATCCACCCACCAGTCCACTATTTTACTTAACTATAAGGCCAAGTATATGTGTGTCCTCGAAGTTTTCCCTAGATGACATCCATGGCTGGTTCCTTGATCTTTAAGAATGGTAGAAAGAAGTTCGAGCACACTATCCTCTCCAGCCCAAATCAACTTGTCTTCGATAAGTATTAATGCTCCTCAAAAGGCCACATCATCGCCAACCTCTTGTTTTAGACTCTAGTAATTTTTTGTGGTACGAAATCTTTGCACAAGCTTTCTTGGTCACCTTTTTCACCGTGTTGGCAAAACATTCAACCTCTTGGTGACTTCCTATGGTACCATTGAGGCCTTTCTCGCTGTAAACATTTATAATACTGCAGATTATGATACAAGCCAATCATGTCAATCTTGTTTAATTGAGATTCAATTCATTTAGGATAGTATTTATAAAGTGCACCTATACCCAAGGGTGTCAAGGCGCTAAGCGGACAGGGAGGAGTGAGAGCACAAACATCCAGCTATGAGGCAAATAACAAGGTCTTCAAAAGCTTCCTGAAGACCGGAAGAAAGTTTGCCTTGGAAATGGAAGGGTTTTATATACGAACAATGGTCCTTAAATAAGTAAGATATCAAAAGGATAAATATAGACTGGAATCAATACTATATTCAAAATGTCCAGCCGGACATACAATTTAATAATATAATAATCCCAAAAACATGATTGAGAACAACAACGTAGTGGGACACAATCCTGTATCCTATAGGGAACATGACATATACATAACACACAAGGACATTTCAGGCAAGACAGGTGTAGCTTGTAAAAATGTGAATTGTATCAAGCTTAGTACAAACAGTCAATGCACTTTTTTACACAGTGGATTAATGTGTAAGCTGTTTCACATGGGTCGAAGACTTTCCGATCCTTTTAACGAGATAGTAGGATCATCATCAGGACAATGAATAGGGCATGCCTGATTTGTAAGAAATTGCCTGTAAAATAAGGAAAGGGGGGGAGGGGGATGAAAGGGGGAAAAGAAAGGACAGAATTAGGGTGACCGGATAGTAATGAGCCTACTCATATTGAAGGCTAACTCACTTTTCCAGATGACAACACGCATGTGTCTTAACGTGATAAGGTTCTGGCAAACGGTGTCTCATAACAACCTAACAAGTGTTTAGGTGGAAGAGGGAGGAACGGTGGTGGGACTTTGCTACATGACGATGCGGTGAGTGGTTGATCCTCTCGATGTGGAGACAGCTGGGTGTATGTGGTGAAAAGGCCTCTAATGGGGCATGAAACTACCGCAGCGTGAACCATGCGGCCTGTCTGGATGCACGTGCAACGTTGACACTCCTGTGAAGTTAACTTGATCAATATCCATAATGATTGAGAAGCAGTTTTAATTATAACGTGTCCAAGCGGACTGCTAATATGCATTAGGCACGAGGAGTGGCGCATGACAAAGAAACCAAAGCGGCCAATACACAAACCTCAGGGCTTTGAGGTAACAATTCCAATTGAAAGAAGAGTCCAAGGGTATAAATGAACCAAGTAACGAGTCTGGTGGGTGAAAAATTCAGGATTAAGAGGGCCGCGTGTTAAAAGGGAATCTGAAGCGTGATGCTCACCTTTAAAAACAATTCATACTCGCGAGTTAATTGAAACAAATTTTCATCAATGTGACCTGGTGTCAAGGATAAAATCAAGTCTTCGGTGTGACAATGCGCTAAGGAGAAAAATAATACGAATGAAAAACTAATTGCCTGAAGCCCACTAGAAGTCAGAATTTAATTAATAACTGGCTGCAATTTCGTATTGTGATTCAGGCTGTTAAGACTAAAAGCGTGCAAGCGCTCACCTTTGCAAATCAATTACAGTTCATGGATAGAACGAAACACGAGTATCTCATCAATGTAACCTGGAGTGAATTGATTGCAAAGGTGAGCACTTGCACGCTTTTAGTCTTAACAGCCTGAATCACAATACGAATTTGCAGCCATTTAATAATTAAATTCTGACTTCTAGTGGGCTTCAGGCCATTAGTTTTTTATTTGTATTATTTTTCTCCTTAGCGCATTGTCACGCCGAAGACTTGGTTTTATCCTTGACACCAGGTCACATTGATGGAAAAACCCGCATTTCAATTAACTCGCGAGTTGGAATTGTTTTTAAAGGTGAGTCTTACCCCGTATAAGCATCACGCTTCAGATTTCCTTTTAACACGCGGCCCTCTTAATCCTGAATTTTTCACCCACTAGACTTGTTACTTGGTTCATTTTTACCCTTGGACTCTTCTTTCAATTGGAATTGTTACCTCAAAGCCCCGAGTTATGTGTATTGGCCGCTTTGGTTTCTTTGTCTTGCGCCACTCCTCGTGCCTAATGCATATTACCAGTCCACATGGACACGTTACAATTAAAACTGCTTCTCAATCATTATGGATATTGATCAAGTTAACTTCACAGGAGCGTCAACGTTGCACGGGCATCCCGACGGGCCGCATGGGTCACGCTGCGGTAGTTTCACGCCCCATTAGAGGCCTTTTCACCACGTACACCCAGCTGTCTCCACATCGAGAGGATCAACCACTCACCGCATCGTCATGTGCCCAAGTCCCACCACCGTTCCTCCCTCTTCTACCTAAACACTTGTTAGGTTGTTATGAGACACCGTTTGCCAGAACCTTATCACGTTAAGACACATGCGTGTTGTCATCTGGAAAAGTGAGTTAGCCTTCAATAGGAGTAGGCTCATTACTATCAGGTTGCCCTAATTCTGTCCTGTCCCCCCCCCCCCCCTTCATTGCCCCCCCCCCCTTCCTTATTTCACAGGCAATTCCTTACAAATCAGGCATGCCCTATTCATTGTCCTGATGATGATCCTACTATCTCGTTAAAAGGATCGAAACGTCGTCGTCCCATGTGAAACAGCTTGCACATTAATCCACTGTGTAAAAAAGTGCATTGACTGTTTGTACTAAGCTTGATACAATTCACATTTTTACAAGCTACACCTGTCTTGCCTGAAATGTCCTTGTGTGTTATATATATGTCATGTTCCCTATGGGATACAGGATTGTGTCCCACTACATTGTTGTTCTCAATCATGTTTTTGGATTTATTATATTATTAAATTGTATGTCCGGCTGGACATTTTGAATATAGTATTGATTCCAGTCTATATTTATCCTTTTGACGTCTTACTTGTTTAAGGACCATTGTTCGTATATAAAACTGTTACCCAAGGTCTTTAACTACCTTGCGGGTTCCCTTGTGTCTCTTTAGAAATTGGAAATGGAAGGGGGCAAAGAGCCATCACCTAATCTTTAATAATGAAACCCTGATCTAACGATACAGCTACACCACTCCCAGGCTCCTCACACAGTCTTTAACTCCGAGCATTCTTCAGTCACGACTCAATGCTAAGCAAACTAAAGTGCTGTGGTAATTGTCTGAACAGGGCAGCCTCTGGCATTCCAAGCATTATTATTATTATTATTATTATTATTATTAGCACTTATAGAGCGCAACAGCTACCTCCAACGGAGGTGTCCCGGCGCTAGCATCCATCCAGTGAGGGAGGTCAGAGGGAGAGGCAAAAGGACGAGGTTATCTCTAAGGAAGGCCAAACAGCCAGGTTTTAAGGGCCTTCCTAAAAGGCAATTCCGCACTTATCTGCCGAAGGTCATTGGGCAGAGTGTTCCATAACATCGCTGTTTTCACTGAAAAAGCACGGCCACCCATCCTTGCCTTCTTAAAGCGTGGAGTGACCAGGAGGTTACGATTGTTGGATCTGAGTGTTCTAGCGTTCTGGTATTTCTGGAGCCTTCGCTTCAGGTAAAGAGGGCCTACCCCTCTTAAAGCTTTATGAGCTAAAACCAGAACCTTGAACATGACTCTTTTCCTTACAGGAAGCCAATGCAGACTGCGCAGATGGGGAGTAATGTGATAGCGTAGGGGCACATTTCTGATGAGCCTAGCTGCAGCATTCTGAATCCGCTGAAGTCGCCTCATTAGATAGTCAGGGAGGCCAATGAAGAGGCTATTGGCGTAGTCAAGCTGAGAAGTAATGAGAGCATAGACCACCAACTTCCTACACTCCATAGGGAGGAAGTGAAGACATCTACGCAATGCCTTCAATTTCCAAAAACATTGAGAGGAAATGTGCGTTATTTGGGCCTTGCCTGTCAGTTGGGAGTCAAATCTAAAACCCAGATTCCTTGCCGAATTAACCGGAATCGGGGGAGGATTTAATTCTGCTGGCCACCAAAACTCGGTTTGAGGCGGACGGGGCTGATTAAACAATAGCATCTCAGTTTTTTGTCCGTATTTAAATTTAGGCAGCTATCTGTCATCCAGGCGGAGATATTCAGAAGACACTGCCTGAAAGTTGTGAAGGCATTCTTGTTTTGTTCTTTAAAGGAGAAAATAAGTTGTGTGTCGTCTGCATACGAGACGACACGGACACCCCATTTTTCAACAATAGAGGCTAGAGGAGCAAGATAGACATTAAAAAGTGACGGGCTCAGTGCCGAGCCCTGAGGGACCCCTTGTGACACAACCCTAGAATTGGAGACATGGGGATGTAGAAAGACCTGCTGCGATCTACCTTCCAAAAACGACTGGAACCAGCGTAACACGGTCCCCGTCACTCCTAATAGATGGAGCCTGTTCAGGAGGATCTTATGAGAGACCGTGTCAAATGCCGCCGAGAGATCAGGCAGCACTAGCATTGCACAGTTTCCCATGTCCATGGTTACACGTATTAACTCTGCAACCTCTAGGAGCGCAGTCTCTGTGCTGTAACCTGCCCTAAAACCCGACTGGGAGTTGTGAAGATGGTTATTGGATTCAAGGAAGTCCGAGAGCTGCCTCTGGACCTCCTTTTCTAGAATTCCCCATCCAGCCCAGCAGCCCATAAACTACTCCTCAGTCCTGCCAAATACAGACAACTTGGAGGTAGGGCGCACCTTGTGTAACGTTTGGCATTCTGGAATGCCCCACAATCACATCTTAGACTTGAGAACAACCTAATCTCCTGCGTGGCCTAAGGAATCACTTTCTGGGTATTCATGGGCTTGTGCAATGTCAACCTCGCTTATCTTGTACCCTGTACTGCTCCTTCCCTTTTTAGGTTTTGCCTGCTCAGCACTTGCACTGTGCTTGTGAAATCCCTTGTATGTAAAAAAAAATAAAAGATCTTAAAAGGGGCTTACAATCCGCCCGTTACTTACCATTCATAGTCTTTGCGGTCACTCTCAGTCAGTCAGTCAGTCAATTACTTTTATTCGATCAATTAAGGATCAAAAAAGAGACAATGCAAACAGATAGTCACATTACATAAAATACAAAATACATATTCATCAATTACAAATATAATAACATTGACAAAGATTAAAAAATTGAAGAGAACTTATTTCATAGGTTCAATTCTAAGATAAAAATAATAAATAGGATATAGAAGTAAAATTTCCAATTAAAATGTCTAACAGGGATAGAAAACTCCACACCTAAAGGCCACCCTCCGTCACAACCACATCAGTTATGCTAGAACTAGGCCGTACACTGAGACGCTTCTTGCTAATGCGTACGGCTGCCACTAAAAGGTTTGCTACATAGAAAGCAATAGTAGTATTGGGCAGCAGTTGTAAGAACAGAAGCGCTGGCCTAACCTGAACAAAGGCGGCCCCTTTAAGTATAGGTGAAAAATATTTTGCCCTAATCTGTGCATAATGTTCACAAAACATAATAAAATGTAATGTGTCTTGACAGGAGAAATTGTCACAATCACATGGGGTAGCATTATCGGGAGTAACCCATGTGGGATAAAATCCTAGCACAAAATGTATCAAGTTTAAACGGAACTTGGTAAGGAGAGACCTATGAAGTGGGGTGGTTACAAATGTCAGGTAAGGTTCAAGACCGGGGACAGTTATTAGCCCGTAGTTCCTTCTCACTAACGGCTTATTTAATTCTGTGTCCTCCCTATCGGCCATAAAACGTGTCAGTAAAGTAGTCTTGATCCCCATGATGTCCTTTTTATTAATACAATCCGGGGAATTAAATAACTCCGGTCTACCTGCTGTTACCAACATCTTTTTGACATATACTAACCATGGGATTCTCAGTGCTCTATCCAAGGCAAGGCAATCCTTAAGTATCCGATGTGTTAGAGGAATCTCCTGGTTAAGCCAGGATTTTAACCAGCATATCACAGGGGCCACTTTAATTAAGTCTGCGACAAACCCCATACCCAGTTCTGTGTGTATTGTAAAAGTGGGTGTAGACTGGGGGACAAACAGCAAAGATCTTAAAAACTTATTTTCCACCCTCTGTATGGTGTCGGTGTTAGTATAGCCCCATATGGCAGAGCCATAGGTGGCTATTGCCAACGATTTTGCTTTATAAACTTTCAGAATAGCCTCCAGAGGGCGAGCTCCCAACCTTTTGGCGAAACCAAGTATAGCTGCAGCCGATCTAGCCAGAGAGTTGCCTTTTAATTTGTGTTGTGGGCCCCATGTACCTTTCTCATCAAAAATGACACCTAGGTAAGTAAAAATTGGGACCCTTTTGACCTCGTTACCTAGACAAAAAACGATTTTAGATTTATTTTTCCTACTGGCCTGACCGGTGACCATAACCTGTGATTTTTGAGTGTTAATTTTCAGGTCTAGTGATGACATAAAATCACCGAAAGAGGCCAGTAGTCTGTCAAGAGCTACCCCTGAGCGTGCCAAAAGCACGGCGTCATCTGCGTATAGGAGAACTGGGATCTTAGTGTCTCCTACACGAGGTACATCCACCACTGCATTGGCCAGGACTGGACCCAAGGCATTTATATATAATGTGAAAAGGAGAGGTGCCAATATGCACCCCTGCCTTACACCCCTCTCCGATTTAGAACAGCTGGTGCACCTTCCCCCCTGGGTAACTCTCACTGAGGATAGTAGGCCGCGATGGAGATCTGCCAGAAATCCAACTAGAGGTGGATCAACCCCTATATCCAAAAGAATCCTCCACAGTTTTGACCTGTTGACCAGGTCAAAAGCTGAGGAGAGGTCCATGAAGGCCATATACAGAGACCCCTCCTTAGCAATCGTGTCTTTGGAGATAAGTAAAGATTCAAGCATTGATCCTGCGTGCTCCTATTAGCCCTAAAGCCATATTGGGCGTCTGATAATATGCCGCTACCCTCGAGCCAGGTATTCAATCTACCCAAAATGACTCTGCCTAGAATTTTAACGGAAGAGTCAATTAGGGAGATAGGCCTGTAACAGGCCGGATCTTCCCTCTGGCCTTTTTTGAAAATTGGGATGATTATAGATTTTGCCCAAGACTCGGGGATATACTTATATCTTGCGGCATTAAAGACATTTGTTAATATTTTGGCCCACAATTTAGGTGCAGACCTATATAGATCTGCAGGAACACCGTCGGGACCTGGCGCCTTACTCTTAGATGTCTCTAGGATAGCTTTTTCTACATCCTCCTCCTTGAAGGCCGCGACTGGACCAACCTGGTTCAAGGGTAACAGCCCCTCTAAATGCCCAGACGAGACTGAACTATAGAGTTTTCCAAAATGGGCTAACCACTGCTTGTCAGGAATACAACATTCCATAGCCTGGTTCTCGCTACCGGAAAAAAAAGAGTGGTTTATCACTCCCCAGAATTTGGAGCTATCCCGCATGGTATCTGGTGATAGTAGATCGTTCCATGCTTCTTCCTGGATCTCTTTTTTACGAGTTTTAATTGCCAGTTTATACTGTTTTCTCAAAAAAGCAATCATATGTCTGTTTCTTGGTTTACCCTTAATTGCCTTCAAAAGGGCAGAATGGGCCTTGGTACATTTGGTATCAAACCATTTTTTGCCTATATGGGAGCCTGACTTGGACTTAACCAAGAGGGCCGCATTTATATGTAGGCAAATGGTAGTGAAGGCCTCGACTATACTGGAATTGGTATTCGCATGGTCTAGGCAAGTACCCATCTCCGGTTCAACCTTAGACAGAACTTCTTGTAAGAAAGTGATCGGAGTCACCTGGGCCCATTTTAACCTCCTGCCCTGATCTTTAGCTACAAGGGCTCTGGTACCCAAATTTGTTGAATCTTTAAAGACCCAAAACCCTTCCGAGGCAACCTCAGCTATCACTGGATTGTGGTCACTAAATGCGGAGTCCTCCACCCTGTAATTTAAAATCAAGGAAAAAATCAAAGAAGAAACAAAAATGTAATCGATGACTGACCCGGAGTCAGGGCCTTTAAAAGTACACATTCTCTGCCCATCCGTGCAGCAACCAGGTTCAGAGAGGTCTGCGGAAGCCAGTAGACTCTCCAAAGCCTCGCCTTGTTTGGTATGTTCAAAATGTGTGAGTGATGAATAGGGAGATCCATCCTCATCATTCAAGATACAACCTAGGCTGCAGGGATGGATATTTAAATCACCCATTAGGATGACTTCAAAACTGTCGTGTGACACTCTGTAATTATCCAGAACCTCCCCCAGAGATTCTAGGTGCTGGTTTGGACTGACAGAATCTTTAGAATTATAAAAATTAATCAAAAGCAAAGAAGGGGAATTTGCCACCACTAATTCTACAGCCAAGCAGTGTTGGGAGCCAGAGTCTACCTGTTTGGCGGATCCTTTCAGACTTAATGAAACCAATAATGCGAGGCCCCCCTTTGCCCTCCCCACCAAGCTAGGTGTAGCTGGGATATAAAAATGGGCATAACCGTCCAGAAAGAGGCTATTTGCTGTGTCCCAAGTTTCCTGCAGTGCAATGATATCATGGGACACAACGTAACCTACCCATAGCTCATCCTTACTTTTCAGTCTAATACCGGCAACATTCCAGCTTAAAATTTTACAGGTATTTTTTGGGGAGGAGTCATGCGGCTCTATAGCTGCAACTCCCTTTTCCTCAGTTCTGGCTATCAGAGTGTTTAGTGGGGAAGACATACTAGGAGATGACCCCTCCTGGCCCGGTCAGGCTAAAGCACCCGGGTGGTATATATTCTCGCTAAACTCGCAGGGGAGTGAGGGAGAGTTTGGGTTAAATCCCCTACCTTCCTGGGTTTGACCAAGGCTTCCCATGATGTTTGGATGGAAATTATAAAAGTGCCTTAAATCATGAGCCCTTATTTCCGACCTATCTCCACTAAATGAATGATCACAAATAAAACGCACCACTCGAGTGTCCTTGAAATTAATGATAATACAATCCCCTGAAACGTTTTTTGGTCTGGGACCCACCCAGCTGACTCTTCTGGCAAAGAGAATCTTGCCGTCCAAGAAGTTCGGGATTGGTCTCTTTTGATTAAGCCAGAAAATAACTTTATTTTTGAGTTGTTGATAGGATTCCTCTATACCAATTTTCAGTTCCGGGACACCAGTCAAGACAATGACATAAGGAATGGAATCAGGTGGTAGGTGGATATGGATATTAGAGGATTTAGTTGTTCTAGCCCTGGTATCTGTCTTTAATCCTATGTGTGTACCCCTACTAACAGATTTCGTTCCTGATGAATCCCTTAAGCCGATCCTGACCTGAGTATCACCTCGAGAGGTGGTATTATCTGAAGGCAGGGTTCTAGGGGGAATTACCCTAGAGTTAGCTATAGATGGTTTGTCAATGATGGAAGGAGAAAGTGACGGGGCGGGAAGAATAGGGTTCACTTTGATGGGGATAACACTATCCTTGTTGGCTAATTTAATGACATTTTTTAATGAGCAAAAATTGTCTAAAATAGTTTGCTCAAGTCGATCAACTTTATCAGAAACCACCTTTACCCTTTCTAGAAGTGGCAATAGTAGGGAGCGGACTATTTGTTCGATCTGAGACGTCAAATCACTAAGTTGAAACTGGTCCAGAGGCCTGTTAGAAATTTCATCCACAAGGGAATTATCAACAACCTGAACCTCATCGGTCTCTAGAGGTGGATATGTCATGGTATTAGAATGCTTAGCCTGTCTCCCCCCCTGAGTCAGCCCCTCTCTCTTCCTCTTTGAGACAACACTTTTAGCCCCCTTTTTGGTAGCTCTTGTCTGTGGGTGAGTTGGAACAGGTTTAGAGTGAATTATAGCGTTAGTGACTAAAGGGGCAACCTCACTCGGAAGATCATTTGGATCATTATGGCCGAGTGATATAATAGTACTGTCCCCTATATCCCGCTCCTGCACAACATTTCCCACGGGCTGCAAAACTAAATCCCTAGGGGATTTTGCTAAAGCAAGTAATCCCAAAGATGAACGCCTGGCTTGTATTAACTCGGAGGATAGCCTCCGCTCTGTAATTGCCATTTCATGTTCTAGAACAGAAACTGCTCTAGTGATAAAATGGTCAAGTGTGCCAGACACAGACCCACCTCCTCCCAAGCGCTTCCCCTTGCCTGCCATCCTATACTGTATACGCCCCTATAACAGCGCAATCGAGATAGTATTGTCAATGAGCTGAAACAATAAAGCAGTGATCCAAATGTCAAAACCCAAAACTGCCTTCCAATAAACTATGCAAAAAGATCACAAGCCTCAGCTAACATATCCGTTATACACTGCTCTTGTATCCAGAGCCAACTCGACAAACAGATATACCTTTCCTGGTGGTGCACGTATAGCAATGTTAAGGAGGTGGCCCAGTCCAGTCCACTCCGGGCAGTGACGGGCAAGGACGGGCCTGCCCTTGGCCCGGGCTTCGCCCGGGCGCTGCCCGCGCGCGTCCCGCGTTGCGGTGTCACCAGGCGGCCTATGTAGTGTTCCGGCGCAGCCTGGTGACGTCACCGCAGGCGCCAATATCAGGGTGGTGCTGGGAGTTGTAGTACGTGGGGGCCGTTCACCTCACGGCCGCAATTAGGAATCAGCAATATCAAGGAGCGTCCAGCAGCAAGGACCGTCTCGTTTCCCTCGAGAAACACCCTCGTGGCGATTATAGGGCACCAGGAGCAATTATGGCAACAAAGCGTCCCGCGCTGCGGTGTCACCAGGCGGCCTATGTAGTGTTCCGGCGCAGCCTGGTGACGTCACCGCAGGCGCCGATATCAGGGTGGTGCTGGGAGTTGTAGTACGTGGGGGCCGTTCACCTCACGGCAGCAATTAGGAATCAGCAATATCAAGGAGCGTCCAGCAGCAAGGACCGTCTCGTTTCCCTCGAGAAACACCCTCGTGGCGATTATAGGGCACCAGGAGCAATTATGGCAGCAAAGCGTCCCGCGCTGCGGTGTCACCAGGCGGCCTATGTAGTGTTCCGGCGCAGCCTGGTGACGTCACCGCAGGCGCCGATATCAGGGTGGTGCTGGGAGTTGTAGTACGTGGGGGCCGTTCACCTCACGGCAGCAATTAGGAATCCGCAATATCAAGGAGCGTCCAGCAGCAAGGACCGTCTCGTTTCCCTCGAGAAACACCCTCGTGGCGATTATAGGGCACCAGGAGCAATTATGGCAACAAAGCGTCCCTCTCATTTTCTTGCTTCTCACTGGTCAGCAGCAGCTTCTCACATCATCAGGTTTCATTTCCTCTGCTATTCCCTGGAGCTTGACCAAGTACCATTTGTGGCTGAGGGCCAGTGTCCTTCCAGGGTCCACATGCTTCTGTGGTACTTTTTTTTTTACTTTTCCCCACACTCTATATAAGTGTATGTGTTCCATCGTCTTCCTGCACAGAATCGCTTGGGTTTTATTTTGGCTTGCACTCTCTGTCCTTCGGCTACCGCATGCCCACTTTATCCCTCCAACTGCCCACTGTTTGTGCTCCCTATCACCTCCCCCTCCTGCTGTTGCTTCCCACACGTCTCTCATGTTTGTTTACTACCCCCTCCCGCTTGTCATTCTTTTTTCTTTTCTCCAATTTTAGATAGCACAAAACTCAACCACAAGATATAGGAGCACTTTACATGAGCATCAGTTACATTAGCGATGGGTAAATTCCCTTTCAGTCACAGAGAGATTAGGTGATTTTTAGATCTCGCCTGAGCTAGCGCATGCGCTAGCTCAAGCGACACCTTTAGTAAGGGCTCCAGAAAATGCTTCCACTGTGGCCTACAGCTTGCGTGCATGTGCGCGGGCACGCGCTTCCGTTATGGCTCATTAAGTGCATCGCACGCGGGCACCCTTCCAGCCCGCGATCACTTTCTCTTTGATAAGGTCCCAAAAGCGAGACCTATTGGCTATGCCAATACTAGTTTTACTTTATTTTACTTTCTCCCGAGTTCATGCCACTCTTCAGTCCATCTCCGTCCTTTGTGTGTCTTACCCCACCTTCCCTCCTTCCACGCACCTCCAGCATGTTGCTTAGCCGTCCCTTGTTCCTTCTCCCACAAGCAGAGGCGATTAAATATGTACTTTTCGGCAGTGAAATGCACGGGAATGTGGGATGTTTGTTGGTGCCTAGATATGTTCAATTAAAACCTTGTCATTCAGTTATTTTCGATGTAATAGTGGCTTTCCCAGTCTGAAGCTTAGGTGACCTGTAAAACAGCTGAAAAAAATTGCTACCAGTTCGATTTTCAGTAGAATGTACAGAAGTAAGTTGAAGAAACCCACCCTCCTACATTCGTAAGTCCCTGTGCATTTGGAACTATTGGCGTGTTTTTTAACCTGCTTGTAAAACTGAATGATACACTTCTTCAGCGTGTTCTCAGTATTAGCAGCTAATTGAACTAAGGTTCATAGACACAGTGGTTTGTCCAAGATCACACAGCGTAGTTAGGTGTGGACTGGCCGTTATAACTCGTCTTTTTTAGGTCTCGGCTAGCGAAGGCTGCGCTTGCGCAGCCTCACTTGCGAGATTTAATGATTTCAGAAGTGGGGCTTGAACCCGCCCCTCTTCTCCATTGGCTGGCCTCTTAAATGCTGGTCAGCCACTGGAGAAGAGCTTTGTCTCTCCAAACAAGCCCCGTCTTTTTCGGATTCGGGGCGTGTTTTTTACTTTCTTTCTCTCCTCTGGAATGTAAACATTCCAGCCAATGGCAAGAGGAGAGAAAGAAAAACACGCCCCCCAATCCGAAAATGACGCGCTGTTTCTCCGAGGCATTTCTGCTTGACCTTGGAGAAACATGGTTACAAAGTCGGCGAGCTACCATTGCACCACGGGTCACCCCCTCTTGCCCTCACTCACCGTCAGGGTGTCCTCGATGAACAGCGGGAACTTCTCGCGGTCACTGCTGACTGCGACCATGCGCGCCATCTCTCCTGCTTATTGCTGCTGCTCATCCGTTGGCAAGGAGGGGGCGGGGCCACACTCTTGGGGAGGGTTGTATCAAGGCACTGACGGCGCGAGATTTTTTTTTGGTTGCATATTTATATAGCGCGAACTCGACCCGAAGGTATTGGAGCGCTTTACACGAGCACAGTATTTACATTACACATTCAGGCACGTGGAGATTAAGTGATTCGTCCAGAATCACAGGATGTGGACGCGACCTCGAGGCTCGAACCGTGGTTTCCTGCACCAGAGGCGGCAGCTACGCGGACTATGCTCTACCAGCCGCATGGTGGCTGGCCCTCCCTCTCAGGCACCGTGAATTCTGTAACACCGATGAGCTGGAAATCACTTCATCTCTGAACTTGACTCCCACTGAGTGTGGGCCCCTGGTGAAGGCATGCTGAAGACTTGAACACTATGGAATACTTCTGTCATTTCAGTTCTTGGCCCGCCCTTTGAGCTTAGTTTCTGTTTCTATATACATACACGCGTTCCTTTTGGATCTGTAAACAGGGACGATCGTTAGGTTTAAGTAAGAACTGGTAAATAAAGCTTTGTTCGCATAATTGAACAAGTGTGAGTATAACTCTGTTTTTATGTCATCAATACATATCAATGTGATGACCACCTATATTTATTAGTAGTTAGCAACTGAAACGGTAATAGTAGTTACGTGGGACAAACTCAATATTTTACCGATTTGCTGCCTCGAGTTGGCAGGTCATACTGAGAAAAAACATTTGCGCAATGGCCGCCTTCTTTCACTGAATCGAGCCCCCCGCTCAGCCTGCCTGCCTGCCTCTGTAGTCCTTCTTTCCTGTTTCTGGCTCCCGGCCCTGAGGGCGGAGGGACGGGTGACAGCAGCAGAGGGCGGGGCGCGGTGACAGGCCCTCGGCTGCCGCTCCTCTGTCCTCACCCAGCTGAAGTCACTTACCCAAGTCACTGGAGGATCCTGCGAAGCACGGTGTCCGTCGCCATGGACTCTCAGAAGGTGAGGCTTCAGCACAGTCCCACACCGGGGCTGCCACAGTGTGCGCCTGAAGGGTGTGTCTAGTGTTCCTGTCTTAAGTGGTCCCCAGGATTTGAGAGATGCTGATGTTCTATTGCCCCTCTCCTGCTTCCCCCCTGAGGGGCGAATGCGCCGCCCTGGGCTACCAGAGTTAGGAGTCACCCCTACCTAGCTTTTGCCACCGTCGACCAGTGTTGAAGAATGCACAATCTAACAGTTTCACTAACAGACATGCATACAACCCATTTGTATTTTGTGCAATATTTAAAAATAAAATGCACGTGATTCACACGCGTCAGAAAGAGTGAGCAGTACGGTATGCACATTTTGTTTTCAATATCCCCAGGCAAGTATAATGAATTGCTTTTGAACACGTGCATGTACCACCGCTTTTACACACCAGCGCCTCGGACTGAACTCAGTCCCCAGTCCTTCATCTCCTCCAGACAGAGCAGCAACTGCAGGGTGTCCCACCCCACACACATCAGGTGCAGAGCTCCTCATGCAAATTCTCCAGCTTCCCTCCCAGGCAGGTACTTCTTTTTAAGGTATAGCCTGGATCTTTTCATTAAAGTCCGGTTCTGTATGTGTGTGTGGCTCTGTGTATGTATGTGTGGCTCTGTGTGTGTGGCTTTGTGTGTGTGGCTCTGTGTGGGAGGCTCTATGTGTGTGTGTGTGCCTCTGTGGCTCTGTGTGGGTGGCTTTTTTTGTAGGTGGCTCTATGCGTGGGTGGCTCTGTCTGTGTGTGGGTAACTCTGTGTGTGTTGGTGGCTGTATTTGTGTGTGGGTTGCTCTGAATAGCTCTGTGTAGGTGGCTATGTGTGGGTGGTTGGCTTTGTGTGTGTGGCTCTGTGTGTGGGTGCAAATGCAATAGGTCTCGCATTTGAGAGAGATTAAGCTATTGACATTGTAAAAAACAAAAACATAAACAAAAATAATGTCGTGAGCAATGCCAATAGCTCTAACTTTAACAATGCCGAGACCATTGCATTGTAAATGCTTGTTTTCTATACCAGCCGGGACAAAAGGAATGCTCCTGGAGTGGCCAACAACGGTCTGTATTTATGAGCCAGGTAGCAGCGTCGTTTCATGCTAGATGGAACTGGTAATATTACATTTTTGTCAATCGCTTTTAGACGGATTAATATTTAAAAGTAGAACATTTGGGATCTAATAGACATAATACCCCTCGAAATGCAACAGTCCTAAAATGTGGGAATTGATACTGACGTTAAGATCATCCAGTCTCCCCCTTATATGCATGTTCTTGCAGAGGCCTTAATTGTCTCTAGCACCAACCACCCTTGGGAGGGTTTTAAGAAGCTCAAACCAAGAACGCGGTTTTGGCGAGGGCGGGCTGAGGCCCATCATTTTAGGTCTGAAAACGTCATCTGCCCTGTCCCCTTACAAAGCGAAAGGGTCACTCTGTTTACATCGGCTTCCTGCCAAGGCTTGGCCTCACTGTGTGACCCTAGGCAAACCCTGCTCTCTTTATCTGTCTCGGTGCTCTCGTGTTCCAAAGCTAGAAGCCCTTGTGTTGTCACCAGCCTCCAGATCGGGATTATCTTTTATATTTACTGAGGCGGTTCAGCTGCCTGAATTTCATTTGCCCTGTGCGGTGTTCTGTTTTCTGTATTGATCATTGAGGATCGGTGTAAGGCTTGGTTGACGGCTGCACATGTGCATCGAGTGCTCCTGTGCAGACCAGAGTTCTGAGGAAGGCGCTATCCCTGATATTTCCCGAACTGGCTGGATACGGTCGTAAAAACGTGCGAGACCTGTCCTGGATGAAGATGTTTGAGGCATTTTTATTTTCTTATGGTGTTTTATGTCATTCTTAGGAGGGCTTGATACACCAGTCAGAACTGTGTGTCCTCAGCAGGTCTGAAAGTTGCCTGTGTGAGGGAAGGGAGGGAAGTGGGTAACTTACCCACCCCCACATGTTTTGCTCTGGGCCCTCAGTTAGCTCACAAGGGTTTCTGACAATGTTGAGGGCACGGACCTCCATCACGTGCAAACAACTTACATAAAGGTTCCCTGAAACGATGTAGGCTTTGTTTTATGAGTGGGGTGTAGCTACTAGTGGTGTCGCAGTGGCTTGAGGGACCCAAGAACTCAAATTATTGCTTTATTTTACTATCAAGCATTGGGCCATGGGACTCATTTTCTTTGCTTTCACTGGGGTCCACACCACGTTTGCTACGCCACTGTCTTTGGTAGGGGCGTTCAGAGATGCAGTCTTGCACATACGCCCGAGTTTTGCCGCTGTGCGGACGTGCATTTTATCAACACTGAGCTTTTCTTGCGGGGTTGTCATATAGTGACAAAGTTGTGCTTGCAATGATGCCTGCCATCGCATACAAACCTGCTATCTCATACTGCTATGGAGATACCGGACACATGGGTAAGAGACCCTAGGTTCTTACTCAATCAGGATTGTTAGACCCATGGGCTAAACCAAATTAAACATGCCGGGAGCCTGGGATACCCTGTGTCCATTTGGCGCTTGAAGTCTGAAATGCTCCACGCATGCCATTGGTGAGGGCATTGAAGGGGCCAAAATCGGTGTAGTTATTATATGGAACAAGCAGTGCTTTAAATGGGCCGGTACTGAGTACCGGCACTTCTGAATTTTCTGTCCCTCAGTACCGGCACTACTCATTAGCCAGGGAGAGAACCGGTACCCTAATAGATGGCACTGCAGGCTCCGGTTGTTTATCTCCTCTAGCACAGGGTAGATGCCCTCTGCTTCTCAGGAGCAGAGTCGCTGCTGGAGATTCCAGCAGCGTCCACGTGAATGGCCTGAGACTGCAGGGGTCTAAGAGGACTCGCCGTGCGTCATGCTGTGATTAACAATAGGGGGTGGCGATGGACGGAGCATCAGAACCAATCAAACACTCACACCCAGTCAACAGATCTGGGTTTGATCCATCACCGTTCTTTAGCCCACTCTGCCACCCCAGTTCAGACATGGCCATATGCAAATCAGTCTGACCCTGTGCCTCATGGGAACAGTCCAGCCCGAACTGCCAAGCCATGCCTTCCCTGGACCGGAAACAAGCTTCCTAGGACCGGTTTCTGGCATTTCAGCCGTCTTCAGCCAGGCTTGCTTGAATCCAGTGGCAAAGTGAGCAAGGGACTCACGTCTGAGCATACCCTGCCAACTTATGGCGAACAAAGCGGTACAATAGGGGGTGGCGATGGACGGAGCATCAGAACCAATCAAACACTCACACCCAGTCAACAGATCTGGGTTTGATCCATCACCGTTCTTTAGCCCACTCTGCCACCCCAGTTCAGACATGGCCATATGCAAATCAGTCTGACCCTGTGCCTCATGGGAACAGTCCAGCCCGAACTGCCAAGCCATGCCTTCCCTGGACCGGAAACAAGCTTCCTAGGACCGGTTTCTGGCATTTCAGCCGTCTTCAGCCAGGCTTGCTTGAATCCAGTGGCAAAGTGAGCAAGGGACTCACGTCTGAGCATACCCTGCCAACTTATGGCGAACAAAGCCACTGGATTCAAGCAAGCCTGGCTGAAGACGGCTGAAATGCCAGAAACCGGTCCTAGGAAGCTTGTTTCCGGTCCAGAGAAGACATGGCTTGGCAGTTCGGGCTGGACTGTTCCCATGAGGCACAGGGTCAGACTGATTTGCATATGGCCATGTCTGAACTGGGGTGGCAGAGTGGGCTAAAGAACGGTGATGGATCAAACCCAGATCTGTTGACTGGGTGTGAGTGTTTGATTGGTTCTGATGCTCCATCCATCACCACCCCCTTTTGTACCGCTTTGTTCGCCATAAGTTGGCAGGGTATGCTCAGACGTGAGTCCCTTGCTCACTTTGCCACTGGATTCAAGCAAGCCTGGCTGAAGACGGCTGAAATGCCAGAAACCGGTCCTAGGAAGCTTGTTTCCGGTCCAGAGAAGACATGGCTTGGCAGTTCGGGCTGGACTGTTCCCATGAGGCACAGGGTCAGACTGATTTGCATATGGCCATGTCTGAACTGGGGTGGCAGAGTGGGCTAAAGAACGGTGATGGATCAAACCCAGATCTGTTGACTGGGTGTGAGTGTTTGATTGGTTCTGATGCTCCATCCATCACCACCCCCTTTTGTACCGCTTTGTTCGCCATAAGTTGGCAGGGTATGCTCAGACGTGAGTCCCTTGCTCACTTTGCCACTGGATTCAAGCAAGCCTGGCTGAAGACGGCTGAAATGCCAGAAACCGGTCCTAGGAAGCTTGTTTCCGGTCCAGAGAAGACATGGCTTGGCAGTTCGGGCTGGACTGTTCCCATGAGGCACAGGGTCAGACTGATTTGCATATGGCCATGTCTGAACTGGGGTGGCAGAGTGGGCTAAAGAACGGTGATGGATCAAACCCAGATCTGTTGACTGGGTGTGAGTGTTTGATTGGTTCTGATGCTCCATCCATCACCACCCCCTTTTGTACCGCTTTGTTCGCCATAAGTTGGCAGGGTATGCTCAGACGTGAGTCCCTTGCTCACTTTGCCACTGGATTCAAGCAAGCCTGGCTGAAGACGGCTGAAATGCCAGAAACCGGTCCTAGGAAGCTTGTTTCCGGTCCAGAGAAGACATGGCTTGGCAGTTCGGGCTGGACTGTTCCCATGAGGCACAGGGTCAGACTGATTTGCATATGGCCATGTCTGAACTGGGGTGGCAGAGTGGGATAAAGAACGGTGATGGATCAAACCCAGATCTGTTGACTGGGTGTGAGTGTTTGATTGGTTCTGATGCTCCATCCATCACCACCCCCTTTTGTACCGCTTTGTTCGCCATAAGTTGGCAGGGTATGCTCAGACGTGAGTCCCTTGCTCACTTTGCCACTGGATTCAAGCAAGCCTGGCTGAAGACGGCTGAAATGCCAGAAACCGGTCCTAGGAAGCTTGTTTCCGGTCCAGAGAAGACATGGCTTGGCAGTTCGGGCTGGACTGTTCCCATGAGGCACAGGGTCAGACTGATTTGCATATGGCCATGTCTGAACTGGGGTGGCAGAGTGGGCTAAAGAACGGTGATGGATCAAACCCAGATCTGTTGACTGGGTGTGAGTGTTTGATTGGTTCTGATGCTCCATCCATCACCACCCCCTTTTGTACCATGCTGTGATTAACAGCGCAGGGTCTAGACAGACCCTTCACTGTTGGTCAGGTGTTTATCTTTCCGAGGTCGGTAATTGGCTTAAGTAACTATAACCCACATTAATCACCACCTAAAGCACGTAGACTTTATCAGTTCATTTCTAAGCACTATATGCTCAGCATTCACAGAGGGAAGCATGTCTTACAGTCTGAACTATTAGCAGCAAAACTCAGGCTGCAGAGCCAGTACTTTGCATTACTTTATCTGGAACTGAACATGCAAAGAAAGCAGTTTCCTTTAAGAGCCTGGCAATTGTTTAAAATGTATTTAAACAACCGTATGGCGATCCATCGGATGCGAGGGCAGTTGAACGCAGTAATCGTTAAGAAGGGCAGCAACCAGGGAGGGAGGTGAATGTGTGGGAGATCATCAGAAGATTCTTCAGAGCATATGATTTAAAGAAATATAAGGCGTGGCAGGGAGGGGTGAGATGCAATGGTGTGATAAGTCATTTTTTAAACAAACACATCACCCGGCGCATAAGGCTCAGCCTGCTCCCCAATGCCTTTAGATCCACTTTGCAGCAAGTTTGTGGAATCAAAGTGCGCAGGCTTTCATAACGAATTTAATAAGAAAAGCATGCCAGCTGCAGCCAAGGAACATTTCTGTAACGTCATAAATCTGGTACATTTCTTAACTTTAATTTTCCAGACGGCAAATTTAGGGGATGAGTACAGCATGGAGGGGAGAACAGGAGACAAGTACGGAAAAACCAAGAAGAAAATGTAAGACTTGGGAGGAAGAGGAGCAGAACTAGTGAGAGAAGCTTAGAGGCTGGGTAAAGATTAGGGGAAAGCGGAGAGGACATGTGAATGTAAAGACACGGAGCCAGCAAGAGACAGGAAGAGCCTGGTCGTAGGGAAAAGGACAGTGGCATTGTTTTAAATGGGCCGGTACTCACAGATACTGAGTCCCGGTTTCGCTCAGTGAGTCTTGCGTTCATTTGCTGCCTTTCATTTGAGATCCTCTGGGGCAACACCTTCCAGGATTCTCCGGTACCTTCTCTGGCTACTCGTGATATCCCGGCCTTTACCATTGCACTGAAGGGCACAGAGCTGCGATGCATTTGTGGGCACGTGATTGTAGTTCCTGATGCGTAGACGCTTAAGGCAACATTTTTTTACTAGAATTACAGTCATGCTGATGTGGCAGTGTTTATGGTTAAAATATGTTGAGCTGCTTTCTGTAGCCGTACTTGCGATTGAAAATTCTGGCTTCAGTTTCACTGAAATTATTAGGGCTCGAACTTACACTTTTGTGTAAATTTACTACTTTTAGGTATTCACAAAGGTAAACTTCGACCAAAAGTCTAACTTTACTAGTACTAACTTACCTTTGTGAATACCGAAAACTAGTAAACTTGCACAAAAGTGTACGTTTACCTTTGTGAATAGGGCCCTTAATTTGGACAGTGCACATGAAATGTTCTCAACATATTTGTGCTGTTTTGCTGCCACCTTGTGGTAAATATTAGAGATTTTCAACAATATTTCATATTTTTGCTTTTTTTGAATAGATGCATACGGACAGCCAACAGTTTCTAAACGACCTTCGGCAAGATATTGAAAAAAGAATAGGATTTGATGCCATTATGAGAGTTCGCACAAGCACAGGTAATTGTATCCCCTGTCCAAATAACTTACTTTTTATTTTATTTTCAGAACTGTCTACAATTTCAGTCTATTCAATGCTCTGCTAGTTTGTTAATTTTTTTAAAAATTAGGGAAAACGGGATCCTGCATTTTTGGGGGAATTTCTATGGTTTTGCAAATATTTGATTTAGGGCAACCTAAATGCAACACACACACATTAATATGTTGGTTAGAATTAATGAGCTAAAAATGGAAGCTTTCTGTTTTTTCCTAAACATGCGTTTCCTATTCGAACTTTATATGACAAAATATAATTTAACCAACTGAGTTATAGCATCTGCAAGAATGGATAGTTTGCTCCCTTTTGAAAAGAACAAACTTCAAATTTTGTTACGGTAATATTCAGGGCACAAGTCCTATAAAAAGAAGTGGCGGGACTGACCAAGTCAGACCCTATGCAAGTGACATCATGACGCCTGCCATGACGTCACGACGTAGCGCTATAAAAGAAATAAAATAATACTGTATAAATTATTTGTGAAAATACTGGGACAGACCACCCCATCTGACATTCTTAGTGTCTGCACTTGTATATGGCCGATTGAAGATGGCCGACGTGGAGGAGCTCGACTAAGGAGCTCCGGGGCTTGGGATCACCTTTTGGTGGATATCCCTGTATATCCCTGTATGTTCCCCGCCATCCACCCCTCTGCGGAACACCCAACAATTCGGCTGCCCGTCGCAATTACAGCGATCTGTTTCTCACCCATTTTTCCAGCCGCTGAGGGAGACTCCATCGCGCCGTTGCAGCGTGCTCCGTGGTTAACCTGAAGATCGTAGCTTTCGGCCTACCGGTCGGATCAGTCACGGATGCCTAGACCGGATGCCTCTGACCGTTGCATGTGTCTCAATCCGCGAAGTTGTTGTATCGGAGCCGCCTCCGTGATGGGGTGGCTGCCCGGTTGCGGATCGATTTGACCCGATGGTGGAGCCTTTCTGGTCTTTGGGCTGGTGTCGCTGCTGTGATTCAGGCTGCGATGACCCCCGGATCGCTGGCAGCGCCGAACCACTTCAAGCGGGGATTGATTGGTGCACATCTCCCTGTCTTGCCGCTAGTCTGTGCTGCCTTTCTTCGCTTCCTCCACACTGCCGTAGCCCCGTCATATCCGTGTGCGGTGCCTTCTTCCACAGGTAGGAGATTCCTTTGTCTCCCGATCTCCCGCATCTCTCCCTTCCGCCTTGCGGCTTTGCTTCGCCACCTCCACATTGCGGGAGCCGAGTGTGGAGCTGGGACGGATAGCGGATGTCGCTCCACACTTACGGGGGGAAATCTGGAGTGTCTGCGCGCTACTAGCTGGGCGCTGTCCGTTTCTGAGGCCAGGTCTCTCTTGGAACTTCGTGCAGGATTGGAGGTGAAGCAGCTTTGCCATATTTTTGGAGAAATGGATCAAGGGTATTTTCAACCTTGTTAATGGATTAATTTCATTATTGTCATGTAGGCATTGTGTGAAAACTACACTGAAACAGTCGTTTTTGTGTGCCCCACGACTTGCTACTGCATTTTGTTGTCATTTTGGTTTGAGGGCTCCCTTTCTTGGCCACCATCTTGTTTCTGGGCTTGAAGCTGGATGCCCCTCCTCCCCGGTCCCTATGTTGAGCAGAGCATGGAAATAGAAAGGAGTGGGCTCAACCTTCACCTTCTTAGTTTGGTGGCCATCTTGGAATGGGCAGGTGAATAATTGCCATACATCTTGGCAGGGCATAATAAGAGAAAAATTCTTTCGACATCCCCTGCTGTTGGGTTGCTTCCTGGAGTGGTCCTGCTGTCTTTTTCCCACACACATTGTTTTTTGGGTGGTCTCTTCCCACCTTATAGTTCCAGCATTCTTCACTTTAACACCATCCCCCTCCCACCGATAATACATTTCCATGGATCAATAGACACACTTCTCACAATGGATTTGAGTCCTGATCCCTCAGGATCCAACGCTTCTATCATCAACTACCCACCCAACCTATCGAAAAATGCGGCCAAGAAATACAAGCATCACTATCTCAGGGCCTGGCCCGAAACTTTAATCTCTGATGTCTACTTTTCCACTATCAACGGTACCAGAGTTAATGACCTTATTTTCTACACCAGGAAAAGAGCATGCTGGCAAAGTCTTCTACTCTATGCTCCGAATAACAAGTTCTAGGAAAACACCTCACAGCATCAAGCTCACAACAGCTCCTTCGTCCACACTCAACGCCAATACCACCATCACCCTCTATAACAATGGTATCATCCTAATCCAAGCGTCCAATGTCAATCTATTTAAGATAACCAACATCTTCCCGTTACTCAAAAACGCGGCTTCCTCGAAACCTAATGTCACCCATACTCACCCTCCCATCTCTCAGGACCCGTCGAGTCCACTCCCCGCTACGTTAGGAAGGCCATTTCCCCATCTTCCTCTAAATCACTCCTCACCACCTGATCATCACAGAGGGGTGCCATCCCAGGTTGCTATGCCCCAACTATCTAGACCCCTGAATCTGATAGTGAGAGACTTCTCGGTTACACCCAACGCACATCTAGCCAGTCCGAGCCTATCTGTTCCCCGACTAGAGAGAACCCATGCTGTACAACTTGCATTGCCTCCAATGATTGAGTCATCTTCCCCCCAGCCCTCTCCCTTTGTCTCATATGAGGCTGGAGTCCAAGCAAATGCCCACCATCGATCATGAACGGACAACTTCAATCAATCTGGCGAGTCCTGGACCTAACCCTCAGCCTAACGATCACTCCCCCCTTACTAAGGCACCTACCTCACTATTAAAAGCACTTGGATCTCAGCTAGTCTTAAATGACCATCTTCCTCCACAGGATCCCCCCTCACCACCTCGGACCCCGTAGGTAGACACTGAGACCTCCCTTCACTGATCGATTCCCTTTCACACCCTCCTCCTCTCGCTCAACACCCAGACTTGGCTGCGCGCCTAGATGAGATTTCTCTTCAGTTGCACCTTCTAACGTCTGAGCTACATGTCTTGAAAGCCCTCTCAAATGACCTTTTCCCCATGCTCAGATCTTTCCTCACCTCTGCTAACTTGTCCAATGCTCCCTCTAGCGATAGATATCCAATGGACAAGCCTTTACCTTCCTCCATCTTGAAATCCATTCCCCTATCTAACGACACCTCTCGCTCTAGAAGATATGAGACCTACCTTGCGTCCACAGATCTACAGGACCTGCTCAACTCTTACCCTAATTGGTCCAACCCCAACATGAGCCCGCTGAGACAAATACAATCCATCCTTTCTAACCCAAACAGAGAACCTCCTAGCAATCCCAGAGGCAGCAACAAGATCAACCTCACTCATGTGAATACCACCCAGAATCCTCCCACCAAAAATACCCTACGAATTAAATGTGTACTTCTAAATTGTAGATCAGCCAGTAAACATGCCACTGATATCTTCGACCTCATACAACACATGGACTTAGACATTATCATCCTCACTGAAACTTGGTTAAATCCTGCTTCCACTCCTATTTTAGACATCCTAGTACCTCCCACTCATGATATAATTAGGTTAGACAGAGCTTGGAAACTGGGTGGGGGCTTAGCCTGTATTCATAGAAACACACTTTTGATTTCTCTTGTTGAGTCCTCTGCGCCCTCCTCTTGTGAATATTTCTGTCTCAGCATCTCAAGTAAGAACCTGCCGGTCTGCAAACTTCACACTTTCTACCACACCCCGGGAGACAATCTCCCCTTCATTGAGCAATTATTTGAAATCATTTCTAGCAATGTTGACTCAGCTGTGTCCCAAATCTTCCTTGGTGACTTTAATCTTCACTGGGCAAACCACAAAGAACCTGCAGTTTCAAGCCTTAAAGCCTTTTTAAATTATCATGAGCTGACCCAGCACTGTGACTAACCAACTCATAATAAAGGAAAAATTCTAGACCTCATTATTTCGAAAGGGCAGACCGTCACCTTGGATTCTATTACCCCATGTGACTGGTCAGACCACCACTGCATCCTTTTTTTTTATATCAACAAGGGGGTACTGTTGAGGAAGGCTAAACCATTGAAATCAAAGATATGGAAAAGGGACCTCAGACTGATAAACTCTGTTGAGCTAGCCGCCCATTGTACATCTGCCCTCTCCTCCCAAGCGGACCTGACTGAGGTGCAGTTACTCACTGACTCCTACAATTGGACCATCTCCAACATCATGGATGACATTGCTCCAATCAAACATAAAAATGCTTCAACAAAAATATCCAAACCTTGGTATAATGATAACTTAAACACGGAACGTCGCAACCTTAGGGCAGTTGAACGCTCCTAGAGATCAAATCCCTCCTCGGACCAACTTAAACTCCTAAGAGACGCTAGGAGCCTCTACTACAAACAAATCAGGAAAGCCAAGTCTAACTACTTCAGACACCAATTGGATCAAGCGGCAAACCGTCCCAAGAAACTTTTCGAATTGGTCAAACAGCAATCAATTGTAGGTCCAAACCTCTCTGAACCTGGAGGCAGTCCACCCTCTTGTGACAAACTTGCTGCTTTCTTCATTGAGAAATCAAAACTCCTATCCTCTGACCTCGCTGCTAAGAAGGCTGTACTTCTCTCCTCCAGGGCAGCCTCACCACCTGACCGCTTAGAAAAGCTCAACTCTACCCCCCTGAACGCTAAGAACAATGTGTCTTGGGACACCTTTACCCCACTTAGTGAACAAGACATCAAAAAGATCCTCTTGAATATCAACCCTTCCAACCACTTCAATGACCCGTTACCCCCAGCCATTTTCAAGGAAATCAAGAATGCACCTGGACAAGGATTGTAAATGCATCTCTATCACAAGGCACAATCCCTGATTGCCTAAAAGCAGCTCAAGTATCCCCTATACTAAAAAAACCTAACGCTGATAGGACCGATCTCAATAATTTCCGACCTATCTCCAACATCCCCACCCTAGCGAAACTCCTTGAAAAATGTGCTCAATCCCAACTCTGTGCTCACAATGAGAATTACCAACTCTTAGACCGGCATCAATCCGGCTTTCGGATGGGGCACAGCACCAAATCGGCCCTCATTCATGTTATGGATGACATTTTAAAGATACTCGATCAAAACGAATCCTGCCTCCTGATCCTCCTTGACCTTTCCTCCGCTTTTGACATGGTTAATCATGACAACCTCTTATCCATTCTGCAAATAGGATGGGTTTTGGTCGTTTTGGTGATCACGTGCTACAGTGGTTCTCGTCCTTCCTCCATCACAGATTGCAAAGAGTCAAGGCAAATCACTCTCTCTCCCAGCCCTCTCCAGTTCTCATGGGGGTCCCCAAGGATCTGCCTTATCTCCTATCCTCTTCAACCTTTTCTTGGAACCATTAGCTAAATCACTTAACTCCATGGATATTCGTTTCCACATGTATGCCGACGACATGCAACTCTATTTGAAAATCTCATCCCCGGAAAACATCATCTCACTCAACACCACCCTAACGTATACTCAAAACTGGTTAACTGAGAACCATCTCCAGCTCAACACCTCAAAAACAGAATTCCTGCTCATCTCCCCTCCGAATCTCATCCCCAATCTTGACCTCTGGCTGAGCCACCTCACTGCTTTCAACTGCACTCCTCATCGTAGACTCAGCCAAATCTCTAGGAGTCACCATGGACAAGAACCTGAATATGAAAAATCATATCAGCAATACATGTAAAGGAGCAAACCACTTGATGAGGACACTCAGAAATATCAAACCTTTCCTTCCTCTGTGGCCTTCCCAAATACACCCTGGCTCCACTAAGGGCATCACTGAATGCTGCTGCTAGACTGGTTACAGGCACCAAACGCAATGAGCACATATCGCCAGTCCTAAAATCTCTAAATTGGCTCCCCTACGAAGCACGAATTCAGTTAAAAATTGCTGTTATGACGCACAAAGCCATCCACTTCAATACTCCCGGGTACCTGGCACAAAAAAAATGAACTATCCTGTGGTGTAAGAGCCTCTAGAAGCTCCACTACTTTCCTCTTGAAACCACTTATCCTTAACAAAAAGAGAACTTGTCACAGAGCCTTCTCTGGCGCTGCTCCAAAGATATGGAACTCTCTTCCACCAGAAGTACGCAGAATCTCCGTTACAACGGTGTTCAAACTGGAAGTCAAAAGATTCCTGATGAATAAATTCCTTCAGTAAGTGGGCTAGGCTCTCTGGCCCGCTGTCATTGTTCCTACTTCCATGGTTCCAACATTTACTACTACATTTTTTACGACATACTGTGTCCCTCTTTCGCGACCCTGTACAATTGTTTAACATAACTTCCATGTGGCATTTTCGTGTAATTTATGATCATTCGTGTTTTTATCCCTACTTGTTGTTTTTACATTATTGTCCTTCTAGTTCTGGTTCGAATGTAAAGCGCTCCGATATCCTTTGGGATCTTGTTTGCGCTATATAGAACTTTATATATAAAATAAAATAAATATAGAGGGACCTAACAAAGGTAAAAACTTGCCTCCCTTAAGTACTTGTGAAGAGATGGCAATCTGTGTGCCTTTGTTTCCCCTCCAGTGCATTTACATTTAAGTGTGAGGTTCAAGGCCGTCTCCAGTCAGCGTATTCAAACAAAGTGTGCCTGATGGCCCCTTAACTTCTCTCTATTTTTGCCCAGCTGGAGGTGAAAAATAAGCTCCCTCCCCGCCTGCACGTTGCTGCTGGAAATGGAAAGCAGACAACGTGCAGGCGCTGCTGAACCTGTCCGTGTGTCTTACACTGGGACAAGTTCAACATATTTCTGTGGGGTCCAACTTCCTGGCAGGGGGACGGAGTCCACCCTGTGAAAATAGTGGGTCGACGTTCTTACCTGCGTGTACCCCCGACTTGGGCGCAGGTAATATTGGTAAATGCGTGTTACGATTTGAGAACGCAAGGCCCTTCTTCTGAGCTCGTAGGAATTAGAGTGCGGTGAAAATGTCTAGGAAAATCCTGATAAACACCCCCCCCCCCCCCCATTAATGAGAGGTATCCCAGTGTTTTCGAAACCCGAAGTTACCAAGTCCAGAAACATCGCCCCAGCTTGTAGTAAGTACTAATATACTCCTGGTAAAAACATTGCTGCGGGCAGATGCACAGCCCGGCCCCTGGCCCACTCCCCAGCACCAAAGGGGAAGCAGACAATGTTATCGCAGGAGAGGCTACAGCCTACCTACTTCCCAGAAGCCCTCCCCGCCCGGTACCTTCAACCTGCACCAGCCTTTCTGCAAAATTTTTAAACTCCCTTTAAACTTTTTTAAATGACCCTGGAATTCTGGCCTGGCAGGTTATTCCCCATTTGTGATGGTTGTTAACGGACAGGGAATTACTAGAATTGTTAATTCTGCCCTCGATATCTCCCCATGGAGTTAAATGGGAACTCGTAATAAGAATCCCTTCACACCAAGCATTCACTAACACAAGATTTAGAGTGTCAGATGCCAGAATGAGGGATAACGTGAAACTGAAGTAAGTAGACCACTTTTGTACATTTTTCCTGTTTCCATCCTTTTTTCCCTTTCCCCACGCATATTTCTTCAGTTTATTCCTGGCGGAATTTGAGCGGGGAAAACCTAAAGTGCTGAAATTTCAAACAGTTTGGACTACATTATCGAATACAACAATGTAGTTGGAACAGTGGCCTTAGGGATTGCCATCCTATTGTTAAACGTCTTCTGTCGCAATCAGTCCTCCAGGTAAGATTTTTTTTCTTGATAAAAGCACTTGTTTTTGGTAGAGTGACAGATGTTCCCTATTATTCCCGGTGTCCGCTTCTGACGTGCTTGTGCCTGTGCCGTGCATGTTCACCCCACCTCCCGCACGCCTCACGTACTCTCTTTAGCTCCCAATTCTGTCTTCAACTGCCAACCACCCTTTAATCTGCCTGGTTATCTTCGCTTTGGCGGCGTTGTTTCGGTGACAGTCTTCCCACTGGAACATAGTAAACACAATAAGATGATGGACGGAGTACTCAAACTTTTTAAACTCTCGCCACCAGTCAAGAGGTTTGGGTTGAATCCATTGTTCTTTTGCTGAGTATGCCACCCCAGTTAGACCCAGCCATATGCAAATCAGTCTTGACTCTCTTCCCCATGGGGATGCTTGTTTCTGGTCCAGGGAGGGTCTGGCCTTGCAGTTTGGACTGGACTGATTTGGAATGGCATAGTGAGCAACAAACAATGGCTTTAGGCCCAGATCTCTGTACAGGGAGTGAATGTTTGACATTGTTCAGCAGTCTGTCCATCAATAGTTTGCATTTCTCACCCAAAGTGAGACGGGTATGCCCAGACATGGGTCCTGTGCTCGCCATGCAACTGGAGTTAAGCTAGCCTGGCTGGTGAGGGTTGATACCCCGAAACCGGTCCCAGGATGCTTGTTTCCGGTCTAGGGAGGACCTGGCCTGCCTGTTCGGGCAGGACTGTTCCCATGGGGAGCAGGGTCAAGACTGATTTGTATATGGCTGGGTCCAAACTGGAATGGCATGGTGAGCAAAAAACGTTGGGTTTTAACCCAGATCTATGTTCTAGGGTGAGTATTTGACAATGTTCACCATTCCTTCCATCAATTGTTCTTTTTCACATTTGCGCGGGTCCCGTGCTCGCCATGCCACTGGAGTCAAGGTAGCTTGGCTTATGAGGGGTGATACCACAATACTGGTCCAGGATGCTTGTTTCCAGTCCAGGAAGGACCTGGCCTGGCAGTTCAAGCTGGGCTGTTCCATGGAGAGCAGGGTGAAGGCTGATTTGCATATGGCTGGGCCCAAACTGGTATGATATGGCAAGCAAAAAAGATGGATTAAGGCCCAGATCTCTGTACGGTGGGTGAATGTTTGACATTGTTCAGCATTCCATCCATCAATTGTTCTTTTTGTAGTCTTTCATCAGGATCATGGACTCCTGGCAGTAGTGGGAGGCTTCTCGCACCTGGGAGTCCAGTCAGGCACACCGGACTGGGCTCCCTTCTTCTCCTGGACAGCCAGAAGGTGGATAGATGAGTGCTACTGAGGGAGTAGCTAGATTGGTCACCTAGTTTCTGGCAGGGCGGTACGAGTCGGGGAGGGGGGGCTCGGAATGGGCACAGGTGCTGGCAAATAAAAAAGCGTGATACAGCGTGTTTAGTTCTGATTCTGTTCTTTATTGTCTGCTAGTAGGCACTAGATGGTGAAAGAGAAACCTTTCTAAATGTATGCTTCTTGACTCAGCAATTTTAGCAACTCAACAAGTTTTTGGTCATCACTTGGAGACCATATTGTTACCTTCACAATTGTCAGTTAATAATAAAAGGCTGTGCTGCTGAATAGGTTTGTGACATACTGGGGCACTATAAGGTCATTATCAGGATATCAGTATTCATTGTTGTGACATCCCTACCAGCCTTTGTTAGCTCACTTCAAAATCTAGAAATACCAAATTAACGGAATTAACTACTTCCTACCTGATTTGTTTATTCGCACAACTAGATATATGAGGGAATTAAAATCCACCCCCAAAGGGTACAACCAAAGTTGCCAACAACAATGGACACTAGAATAAATATAGAAAAATATGATTCTTCCACCAATCCTGCAACTAGCATTACTACAGGGGATGAGATTAATCACAACAACTCAAGACAAGCCATAAGAAAACTGGGGTGTTCCTGGATGGATATAATTAAACAACCAGATAAACTATGTCAAGGGGAAGATTTGTTAATTAGTTTTGAACACCACCCACTAAATGTGGATCAAACCGCAAACAGTCTTAAAGTAAATTGAAAAAATTGTTAAAATCACTAACTAAGCATTCTTTAAACTGCTTTGTGCAGGAGCTCATCTGTGTAAGGGTGGTCTTCACTATACTGTTCATTTGTCAGCTGTGATAATACATTAGATAAACCTTCTGCTTACACCTTTAAACAGCACTCTGTGTTAACGTCACATATTACAACCATAGCAGAGATAAACCTCATCCCAAATAATTATTTTACCAGTCGACACTCCCATGGATAATCCATCTATGGGAGAGAGGAAGCAGGGTCTGAAGGAATAAATTAAATACAGAGTTCAGCAACTCGACAATGTACAAGTACATTAGATGTTTCAGTTTCACTAAAAGAACTTGATGATCTTTCTGGAGTAAACCTTCGCCCCAATCAAGAATGCAACTTGTCCCCATTATGCCAAACAGATGCCTCTCGCCTTTTTCCACAACGCAATTAGGTGTTTTCTATCAAACTCCCATTCATTCATCAGACAAAATAACCTCCCGGTATATCCAGTATTGACAGCTTTGGGGGGCTACTAGTACCACACTAATGCAGGTATCTAATAACCTAATAATCACTCGTTGGTATTTTCAGAAGAGGTATCTTTATTAAAAAGCATAAATCAAGATCTTAAATAGATGCAGGAGAATTCCAAGACTACGGTGCACATTGAGCAAAATTTAAATAAGTATGAGTCAAGCTTCTTGAATCTATGTTGCATGAAGGATATAATTGACCTACGCCGTCTAATACCAAGCAAAATTAATACTCAGTCCCCAGACTGGTAACTTAAACCCAAGGGCAACCACCACTTTAAATGACGCAAATGGAATTATACATGCTTCTACTTCAAATGCAACCCAAACTCACACTGAAGGAGTCCTGGTGCTTAACTCTTCTCAAAATATCACCTCAAAAGTTTTGATAGAAACAGCAGATACAAATGTTCATTAGCTCCTTGAGACCATTGATGATGCCCCATTGGAAGAACCTATGCCTTGTATTAGTAAAATATGTTTAAAAAAGTTCTGAAAGTTGCGTAAATTAGGGAACGATTATGATGACAATAAAGTAATGTCGCAAGACTTGAATAGAACTAAGAACAACTGTCAGGGAAAACAGAAATGTTATCCTATATTTAATCAGGCAGATTCAAGTAGTCGGGATCAAGGAGTTAACTTACAAAACAAACCTTCCCAGATCAGAGGAGAGCCATGTGAAAACCCAAAACTCTACTGTGAACGGACAAACATTAAATTCACTTGCACATTGTAAGGACTCAGAATTAGCACCCACTTATGGTCAAATTGCCACCAAAGGTTTACAGGCTCCAGTAGTCACGGTCAGATCAAGTGCATCAATAAACAATAGTATTTACAACGTATAAATCAGAGGTAAAGCATCTATCTTAAATTAACAAAATGTATTAAAATTACTTAATCATTTTCTGGAATTTAAAGATATGAACTCTACTGTTCTAGAGAGAGTGCAGCTTATAGAGTCAAAGCAAGCAAACTGTAATATTACACAAACAACTTTGGTTGTCGAAAGTTTTTGTTTCCAAAATCTGGGCACGGCGGGCGGATCTAGAGGCCTGGAGTATAATTGTTCTTCAGGTAAAAAAATATATTTATCTGCATATACAAAGACCGCAAGTCACAAAAGCAGAAACTACTGCGAATACACTAACTACATTTAGCCACTTCAAGGGCCCGACAACCCAAACCTATTAGAGAGCTTACAAATTACTACCAACAGGTCTTCCGCTGAGCATCACAGTAATATTGTGCCACCATTACCAAACAGCACGAGAAGAGTCACCCTGGCCACTCGTCATCATTTCTAGTAATTCCTCTTTATTACCACACACCACACAATGATTTTTTATGGTGCTCTTGAATTATTGCTGGAATTGAGAGGCACATATTGACTGATAATAATAAAATATCTAATTTACTTTTCAAATTACAATTTCATTTGTTTGCAAGACTCTTGGACAACTTTTTAAGTTTCATTTAGCCAATTTTTCTACATTTTAAACCCTGGCAATGAAAATCAGGTCAGGAAGGCCTACTGGTGGTCTAGTCACATTAGTGATTAATAAGCTCCAAATGAAAGCTAAGGACCTCCATTCCAATTCTCTAATAATTTTAATAGTTTAGCTTTAAGACACTGCTAAAAACCAACTCATAATTGTAAATTAATATTTTCCTCCCCTTGTAGTCACAAGTAAATATTGGCGTGAGTCACTGCTCGACACTCCTGAAGAAATTATCGACAAATTCACTAGTTCTTTCATAATTTTGACCGGTGATTTTAAGCAGTACTTACTGCATAAACTGAAAATCAATGTATCACCAGAGGATTCCCCAGGTACATTTTCAACATCTGTTCCCCAACAATTCCCCCCCCCCCCCCCCCCCCCCCCCCCCACCACACCAAAAAAAGGAAAACCTGCAAAAATGAATAAGAAAACCTTCAGTCACTTTTGTAGCAGGCAATGTCAAATCAGTAATTGACCACACATTTATACACTACTCGAATTTCCATTTATCAAGTTATTTTGAGATTATTGACTGGAAAGAAAGTGACCATAATCCATAGGAATTCATACTATCTTTGATGCACAGCCAATATTGAATGAATAAATGAATAAGAGGGATTTGTAGAATGTGCGGTTACTCCAAGGAGTGTCCCAGCGCTAACAAGCAGAGCTCAGGTACGCAGCACCAAACAGAGATATCCCCCCCCCCCCCCACTCCTCCAAGAAAAGACAGGTTTTTAGTTTTCTCTGTAAAGTGAGCCCAAAAGAGATCGGACATAATTCAGGAGGGAGCTCAATCCACACCTTGGCCGCAAGATTGGAAAAGGCTTTACTGCCCCTTCTGACATGCTTAAAGTGCAGAATTATCAGCAGTGCGGTAGAAGCAGAACGCAGCGCTCTAGAGGGAATGTACTGGGTGAAACTTACAGCCAAATAACCAGTACTAGAAAGATGCACTGCCCTGTGAACCAAAGCTAAGGCTTTAAACAAAATGTGTTTCATAACAGGCAGCCAATGCAGAGCTTTCAGAGCAGCTGTGGTTGAAGAATGTCTCGGCAGGCGAAGAAGTAGCCTGGCTGCCGCATTTGGCCACCTGCAAATGATTCACCTGAACTTCTGCAGCTTCTAAATACGGGGCATTTGCATAATCCAAATGCGAAGTGATTAAGGCATGGATCACTACTCTTCTCGCCTCCAAGGCAGGAGGGGGAGGAATTTCTTTTTTTTTTTTTTTTTTTTTTTTTAAAAAAACCTTTATTTCAAAAGTGAGGACACAGCTATTCAGCCGACAACCCGGAGGTTCGGCAGCATCGATACATAGAAACAGAGATGCGTCCCCAGTAGCGTGACAGGAGAAGTGCAAAGGTTCAATTTTAAGTAAACACAAAACACACAACAAACCCCAGCAAGGCAAGAACACTGAAAGCCCATGGTGAAAGCCCCCCAGGGGAGGCCGGACCCCACTCATCTACCAGTTACAGTACAGTGTAAAGAGGAAGAAGGGGGGAGAGCAGAGGCCAAAAAAAGGGTCCATTAACCATACTGAGCTGGAAAGAAGGTCAGGAGGAAAGCTGTTCCTCGGGAGGATCCAGATCCGGGGCAACACATATTCCCCCCCTGTATTGATTCCACCGCCCCCAGATGGCGTGCCACTTCCGGGGGCGGCCTCTAGCGCAATATACCGTCTTCTCCCTTAGCATACTCCAGTCCATATTTTCTTTCCACGCGGTCAATGTGGGGGGCCCCGCGGAGCTCCACAGTCGCGCGATATCTCTCTTAGCGACCATGTTGCCCAGAGTCACCCATTGGGTCTGTGCCGCATCGTGGTCAGTGGGCCCCCAGACATTCAGGAGGCAACACCGCGCTTCCGGCTGCATAGCAATGCCCGTCACCTCCCCCATCACTGCATGGACTCTCCTCCAGAATTCCGTAATGACACCACATTCCCAAATGATATGCAGGAAAGTACCCACCATACCACATCCCCTCCTACATAGGCCGTCCTCCGAGAATCCCATGTGAACCAGCCTTGGCCCCGTCACATACACTCGATGCAGTATTTTAAGCTGCACCAGCCTCAGACGCGACGGGATCGCAACCTCCTTAGGAGAGGAAACAGCAGACTGCCAATCCTCATCATCCAACTCGAGGCCATCCCTAGTCCACTGGTCCCTCAGCCCCAGAAGCATGTCCGCCCGGACGTTGATCAGTTTCTTATAGATGAGCGAGATCGTGCTTTCGGGCATATGGCCATCAAGGACCCGGTCCTCCAAAGGAGAGGACTCAGGCACCTTCTCACCCTCTACGAGGACTGATCGGAGGGCGTGACGCACCTGAATATATCGGAAACACTCGGAAGGCCCCAGCTCATACTCCATCTGCAACTCTTCAAAGGACTTTACCTTCCCCTTATTCAGCACATCTCCCACCCTGGAGATGCCGATCAGGTCCCATTTATCAAAACCTTTTGTGTGCCAAAGCCTTCCCAGCATCTCCGATTCAAACAGCGGGGTAGCGAGGGTGAGCCTATCCTTCCAGCCCAGCGAGTCAGTTGCCATCTTCCACACACGCACTGCCACACCAGTGGGCCCCGTGAGGGACGAGTCTAGGGACCGCGAGTACAACGCCCTGTAGTAGTTACCACCACGCAGCAGCCACCTGTCCATGGCATACCCAGGGCTGAGGGCAGGGCCATACAACCCATGATTAATCGCGCTCAGCTGGGTGGCCCAATAGTACCGTCGGATGTCTGGGAGCGCAATGCCCCCGTCGTACCATGGAAGCGTCAACTTTGCAATAGCTATTCGCGGCCGCCCATCCCACAGCAACGTTCGTTGGAGGCCTTCGACCTCCCGAAAGTATTTGGCCGGTACCCAGTCCAAAGTATTCTGCAGTGCGTAGAGGAAGCGGGGAAGAGACATCATTTTGAACAGGGCCGCACGCCCAACGAGGGAGAGCGGCAGCCTCCGCCAGCCTTCAACATCCCGCCTCAGGCGTGCCAGGGGGGGGGGGAGCAGGTTCTTCTCATATCGCACAGCAGGGTCCATGGAGATAAAGATCCCCAAGTACACGAAGCCCTGCTGAGCGACCTGTATCGAGCATGTGCTAGGGATCGGTGGTACCTCGCCACTAAGAACATACAAATACGATTTACTCCAGTTGATAACGAGACCCGAGTTCCTACCAAATGATGTGAGTACGTCACAGACCACTATAAGTGATTTCTTGGGTGAGGCAAGATACAGCAGGATATCATCAGCATAGAGCGAAATACGGTCCTCGTGTTCAGGCGACCATCTAAGGCCCCGTATATCCGGGTGCCAACGTATCCACGCAGCCAGCGGCTCAAGGGCGAGGGCGAACAACAAAGGCGACCAGGGACAACCCTGCCGAGTACCCCTCCCAAGCTGAAACGGAGTCGACGCCCGACCATTCACCACCACACTCGCAAGAGGCCCCTCATACAGCAACCTCACCCAGCTCACAAAACCGTGGCCAAAGCCGAACTTGGTCAGCACGGCCCACAAATATGCCCATTCCACCGTGTCAAAGGCCATCGTGGCGTCGAGAGACGCCACAATAGCTGGTTCACGCAGCGTGCCCGCCCTGGCGATTACGCCATGGAGGCGCCGAAGATTTAACGCTGTGTTTCGGTGCGGGATGAAGCCGGATTGATCCGGGTGGACCAAGTCACCGAGTACCCTAATCAATCGGGTCGCCAGGATTTTGGCCAGAATTTTCGGCTCTGCGTTAAGGAGTGAGATAGGCCTATATGAGGCGCACTTATCTCGGGGTTTGCCCTCTTTGTGTATAACCACAATCGTCGCCAGTCGCTGGTCCAACGGGAGGGTCCCACTCCCCCGCGCCTCCACAAACATGGCGCGCAGGTGAGGGGCGACCCTATCCGGAACCAGCTTGTACAGATCGACCGGCAAGCCGTTCGGTCCCGAGGCCTTGCCCGAGTTTAACGCGCGGATGGCCCCCGCCACCTCGTCAACCGTTATGTCACCATCTAGATCGTCCCTATCTATATCGGAGAGGCAGGGCAACTCGATATCACGGAGGAGGTCACACGAGTCCTCGGGCGGCCTGTCCGACACTGAAGCATAAACCCTACAGAAATAGTCCGAGAAACACTTTACAATCCTCTCAGGTTCCACAATCGCCTCTCCCCTCTCTCCCGTCAACTCTGGCACAACTCTATTGACCCGTTCTTTTCTGTCCAGCCAAGCCAGGAGCTTCCCTGCTTTGTCACCTACATCATACAAACGGCCCTGCTGTTCCCTACTGAGGGTCTTAGCGGCGTTTGTCACCAGGTCCTTATACTCAGTTTGCTTCAAGCAAAGCTCATGCAGTGAGGCCTCTGTAACCTCCTCCTCTAGCGCTCCCTCCAGAGCCGCGATCTCCTCCTCAACCTGCAGAACCTCGCCATTTCTCCGCCGCTTGGCAGCTACTACAAGGGAAAGGGCTTCCCCTCGGAGCACGGTCTTAAATGCTTCCCACAGCGACACTGCCGAGTCCACGGATCCCCGATTGTCCTTGAAGAAATTATCTACTTTCTTTACCAGCGCGCTGCGCATCTTGGGGTCTCGGAAATACCACGGGTTGATAGGGGCCACCCTTCCTCCTCCCTCCCGACATAGATCCAGCCGGATCCATACTGGCGAATGGTCCGATATACCACGCGCCATGTGCCTCGCCTCGGAGACCAATGAGGCATGCGCAGCCAGAGTGAGTAGGTAATCAATCCTGGAAAGGCTACCATGTGCCCCGGAGTGGAACGTGTATTGGCTCTGTGTGGGGTGCCGGAGCCTCCAGCAGTCTATCAGGCCAAGCGTGTCTAGGAAGTCTGGAAGCCACTTCTGAGCCCCCCCTGTGTCTCTGGGCGGGTGTCTATCCAGCAGACCGGAGCCAACAGCGTTGAAATCACCTCCCACCACAAGCATACCCCCGGGAGATCCAGCAAGGCCCTACCCAGATCTGTGAACGTGGAGGCCTGCAGGGCCGGCGGGACATAAACCGAAACCAAAACCAAAGTTCTTCCTTCCCACCGCCCCGCCACCGCCACAAACCTCCCCCTATCATCAACAATGGTGGAGTCCACCTCAAATGGCAGCGAGGCTCTGACTAGGATGCCCACACCCCTGGACCCGGAAGAGAATCCCAAATGTGCTATGAATTTATAACCCTTCCTATTCAGAGCATAGCACGTATTACCTATAAGATGCGTCTCCTGCAGCAGGGCAACATCCGGCATTGACCGTTTCAAGAATTGCAAAACAATCCCACGCTTAATGCGATCCCCCAAACCATTAACATTCCAGCTTATAACACTTAAACCCCTACCCCCCATCCTCAAACGTAAAGAGGCCCACCCCACACCCGAAGAGCCACCATGGAACAGTCCTGGAAATAATCACCATGCCTTGCAGAAATAAACCCCCCAACAACAAACCCAAAATCCCAGAAACACCCCCCACCCTGCACCCCTGCTGCAGCTTACAAAGCCCCCCCAACTTGCAGTGTGCCTGTCGCCCTACAAAAACCCAAAATCTACAAAAAGTACCCTAAGGGAGGAAAAGAGCACCCCTCGTCCTCCCGCAACCCTCCGCATTTACTGCACTCTATTCAAGTCTTCAAATGTAGCCAAATCGAGTCAGACCGGCTCCGAAAAATCAGCCCTGCCCATCCCGGCCACTGTCTCCATCCTCGGCAGTGTCCGCCCCCGTCCGTCGTCAGGGCAAAGCGTCCAGCCATTCATCGGCCATAACAGGAGAGTCAAAGAAGAATGTCCGATCTTCGTGCACCACACGTAATCTGGCAGGGAAGAGCATGGCATACTTCAGATCCCTCTCCCGGAGCCGCCTCTTCACCCCCAGAAAGCCCTGTCTCTGCCTCTGCACCTGCTGGGTGAAGTCCGGATAGAAATTCACCGACGCGTTCTGGAAGGGGACCGGGCCCGTCACCCTCGATGCTTGCAGGATAGCGTCCCGATCTCGAAAATGAAAGAGCCGGGCGACGATCGGCCTCGGCGGGGCACCCGCCTTGGGCCTCCCACCCGGCACTCTATGGGTCCTTTCAACCGCAAAGAACTTTCCAAGACCCTTAGGCTGCAGATGATTAAGCACCAAGTCCTCGACAAGCAGGTCAACCGAAGCCTCATCCGAGGACTCCGGGACCCCGATGACGCGCACGTTGTTGCGCCTGGCCCGGCTCTCAAAGTCCTCCAGCCGGCGGGCGGCGAGATCACTCTCGGTCCTCAGCTTACGAACCTCGGTCTGCAGTTCCGTGACATCATCGGTGAGGCCCGTGGTCTTGAGGTCCAGGTTCTTAACCCGTTCATTCGTTTTGCCCAAGACCGCACGGATCAGGTTGACATCCACCAAGATGGCGTCCACCTTATGCACCAGGGCATCAAACTGTCTCCCAATCGAAGTCTGCATCCCTTCGAGCGCGCCCATGACATCCTGTAGTGAGAGCTCCGGGGCCAAAGGCGAGGCCGCCTTCTGGGTATCCAGCGACTGGCTCGACCCACTCGGTGATCCCTTCTGCAGAGCATAGCGGTCCATGCTATTGACTTGGGTATAGGCTCCCCGCCTGGTAGACTTAGCCTTCAGCCGATCCACCTCTGCTTTGCCTGACATGCTTGACACCAGGCAGGTCGGTTCAGATAAGACGGGTCCCTCTCAACGAAAGGAATCAGGAGTGATCAGTTCTGCAGTGGGCCGCCAGAGAAGCCTGCAGAGCGTCCATAGGGTAATAAAGCCACCAAGAGCTCTCCAGGGGCAGGGCTGACAAAGGGAGAGAAAGCGAAAGTGAAAGGACGGGGACCTCCGTCCGACAGTTCACACCTCGCCTGGCCGTTGTTGTTCAAGTAGGAGTCGGGCATCCTGCCAACTCTAGCCCCTGGCATCCCCCGGAGATAGGCCGCAATCTTCCGCCAGGCATAAGTCCGGTTCCCGGTGGGCGATCCGACCGCGGGTAGCATCAATCGCCTCCCTGACAGGTCATCCACACGATGCCATGCATACCGACAGGATTAAAGACAGGATAGTCGACGGAGGGCGCGAGGGTCTCGGGAGCTCTGAGCTCACGCGGCCATCTTGGTCAAGCGCTAGGCTCCTCCCGGGGAGGAATTTCTTGATAGTGCGGAGCAACACGAAACATTACCACGGGAGAGATCTGCGGCTTCATGGAGAGGGTGTTATCCAACTTCACCCCAAGATTTTTCGCCACTGAAGAGGGAGGAAGCGGGGCTGCAACGCAGAGGGCCAGAGATCTTCCCCCTCAGTTGGACACGTGTGTCCCAAATGAAGTAATTTCCGTCTTCTCTGCATTTCATTTAAGTTGGCTTCTTTCCATCCAGTCAAAGACTGCACACACACACAGTCGGTGAAGGAAGCTGCAATAGAGGCGTGAGAGCCTTCGAAGGCAAAGAGCAGCTAAGTCTCATCAGCGTAAGAAATGATTTCAATTCCGAACGGCTCGACAACAAACGCCAAGGGGGCCATGAAATATTGAAAAGGGTAGTGCTGAGAGAACAGTCACGCAGGGGACCCTTTGGTTAACTGCCTTGACTGCTGAGAAAAAAGGAGCGAGCCAGACTGATTGACCTCTGGTGGCCAGGAATGACTTACATCAGTCCCTCACAGTACCCTCCACACCCATAATAGAAAGGGAGTGCAGTAGGATAGAGTGTGGAACGGTGTGAAATGCAGCAGACAGATCAAGAAGGATCAAGGCTGCATTTTTTTCCTCTATCCAACGACCATTTAATGTGGTCTGATATTTCCAACACTGCCAGTTCAGTACTATGATGGGACAAAGCCAGATTGGCTAGGATGTAGCAGCTTGCCTTTCTCAAGGTACTCGGAGAGCTGAGAATTGACCAGCTTTTCCAGCATTTTTGTAAAGGCCAGAAGAACCAAGGCGGGCATATAATTGCATAAAATGCTAGGGTCCAACGCAGGATTCTTAAGAAGAGGGATCACCTTGGCAAGTGCCATGCAGGACCCCAGAAGAAAGGGAGAGATTGAAGATGGAGTTGATCACCAGATTGATGATGTCCACTGCCTAAGCAAGCAGCAAGTGGGGGCAAGCATCCCGAGGAGACCCTGATTTGCATTTCAGGATGACTTCCCTGGACTGTTCCTAGGATATAGGCTTAAGCTTAGTAAGCCTGTTGCTGACCCTGTCTGGATCATTACTCAAGTCTGGAGAGTATTAGCGTAAGTATAACATCAAAATAATAGCATGGTTATACGTTGGAATGGAGATTTGACACGTTATACAGCTGAGTAAAGAAGCATTTAATTACTGACAGTTTAAAATCTGGGAAATGCATTCTACACAAATCCAACAACTGGCTTCCCACCTGGAAATGTTTACTGGACAAGATTTCAATATTCATTTAGGTTAAAATGCTCAATAACTGCAAATCTAAGAGCACAAGCAATTTTTCAATTAAATCTGGATACGCTGCAAGTAAAAGAGAAAAAGAAATTGGAAAGTCTTGCGACACCTTTTAGAAAAAATTCATGCTCACTTGAGTGCGAAAAATTGATCAAATGCGCTAAACAGTACAAAGTCGTGAAAGCTGTCGCAAAATGGATGAAAAACAGCTGCCTTCAACTAAACGCCAACAAAACAGAAGTACTCATCATGGGCACACACCCCGACGCCTGGAACGACACCTGGTTGCCCCCCGTCCTTGGAAGTCCGTCCACCCCCACGGACCTCGCATGCAACCTGGGAATCATCCTGGACTCCAAACTCAAAATGGACCGCCAGATCAACACCGTCTCGTCCTCCTGCTTCCACACCCTCCCCCTCGAACACAAAAAGACCGTCACTCACGCCCTGGTCACCAGCAGACTCGACTACGGCAACGCACTCTACGCCGGAATAAACAAAAACCTCACACGCAAGCTACAGAACATCCAGAACCCCGCCGCAAGACTGATCCTCAACCTGCCAAGACACTGCCACATCTCCTAGCACCTGCGCACACTCCACTGGCTCCCAATCGAAGCTAGAGTCACCTTCAAGATGCTCGCCCACGCTCACAAGGCCCTCCCTGACACCGGACCAGCATACCTGAACAGCCGACTCAAATTCCACGCACCCCAAAGGACCCTATGATCAGCCCAGCTCTCCTACGCCGTGGTCCCCCGCACCAGAAAGACCAGATCAGGCGGCCGCTCCTTCTCCTTCCTCGCGGCCAGAGCCTGGAACGCCCTCCCTCTCCACCTCAGACAGACATCTCTCCCCATCTTCACAAGAAACCTCAAAACCTTGCTCTTCGACAGACCCCCTCCTTGATGGACTGGAACCTGCAAAACCCCCCTCCCCCAGCTCCTTGAGACCCTCACGGGTGAGTAGCAGCGCTTAACAAACGCATGATTGATTGATTGACAAAGTATGACAGGAATAGAGTGGAGTCAACAAGAGAAAGCTTGGATTAAGCTTGCAGATGCAGCAAACTCAAAGTCTCCAAAAATATTCATGGTCCCTGCTTGGAAATGGTCTAGGTACCCATAAAGAATCAAATGATTACTACATCTCTTGTGAGAAATGGGAAGCTCACATAAAAGATTTATATTTAACTGACACTACAGTATCAAAAGAATCGGTTTAATTTTTAAATACGTCGCTATCAATAAATCAAGAAGAAATCATCTCCTTGATTGTGTAAAGTGTCGACCATTCCGCTTGCTTGAGTCCAAGGCAAAGGTAGTCCTTTTAATGTGCATGCCGATGCAATGTATTTCCTCATGGTCACTACTGTAAATCAGCCTAACACTGTGATTCTTTCAGTTTTTTGTGCAGTTTTTTATAGCGCCAATACCACCCAAAGGTATTGGAGTGCTTTACATTAGCAACAGTTCCATTTCACAAGGAATCAAGGATGTTAAGCTGACGCCTAAACTTGAACCTGGTTTCCCAGCTCCATAGTCGGTAGCTCTGGCCCTTATGCCACATCCTAGACTTAGCCTCAGTTCCACATTTTGTGAATACGGCCAAATCACTCAATCTCCCCATGGCAGCCTGCATTTGCTGTTGGTTGCCTGTCCACTTTCTGCCTGTTGGTGCTTGCCCCATTGAACTCCATTGCACAGATCCCCCTCCTCTCCCCACTCTGCTTGTAAATTTTTTTTTTGCTCAGTTTTATATAGCGCCAGCACTACCTGAAGGTATTTGAGCGCTTTACATGAACAGCAGTTACTTTTCATGAGGACACGTAAACTTAGGAAAATCCCTTAATCTCCCCGTGGCAGCCTGTGTTTGCTGTTGGTGCTCGTTTCTGCTTGCCTACGCGGTACTCTCATTGCACAGATCCCCTCTTCCCCCAGATCCCCGACTCTGCTGTTCACATTTTTGTGTGCAGTTTTATGTAGTGCCAACACCACCCGAAGTATTGGAGTGCTTTACATAAGCACCAGTTACTTTTATTTGGGGGCAGATTTATATAGAGCCAAATACTTCTTGAAGGTATTGGATCGCTTTACATTAGCACCAGTTACTTTACACAAGGACACATTCATTTTTGGAGGCACTGTGAGATTAAGTGATTTGCTCAAAATCAAAGATTTTAAGCCAACGTGGAAACTCAAACCCAGTTTCCCAGTTCCATTGTCGGTAGCTCTGGCCCCTACACCACGCCCTCTCCCAAAAGAACACTGTAATCTCCCTAGCCTATGGCTCATTTCCACATTTTGTGATTAATTCCTAATTACAACATGCATTGGCAAAGCCAGTAGGTTTTGCTTGTGCGAAATCTATTGTTTGTAGGTCTCAGCTAGACAGCCATGTGCTCAAAGAGACATGTTGTGTTCTATCTGTGGGCTTACAGGCCACCCATCTCCTACCATTGGCAAACTTCAGCGTCGCTCTCATTTTCTTTGATGCCATTCGCTATGGCATGCAGGCGTCATGCCTTCTTCTGGTGTTTGGCCCTCCCATAGTGCGCGGACTAAGTGCATGTCTCCTTACACTGCTCCTGGTTTGCGCAGCTATTTTTTCTTTGTTTTGAAGCACACCAGAGGAGTATTTGTGTTTTCAGGCCATCTCCCTTGTACACATGCACACATACCACTTAAATGCATTCACGTGTATATAAACTAATGCATTTCTTAAAAAGTTGTTGAAACACAAACAGCACTTGCATATATATTTCTGTGTCCGATCTGATGGTATTGGAGCGCTCGCTCCATTCTCCATCGCAAACATTAGCCGATGGTATTGGAGCATTTTAAGTGCTCACCAGTTACATTCTACAAAGACACATTAATTTTTGTTGCTGATCCTGCTTCAATTAAGGTATTTTTTACCCCTTCATTGTTCTTCCCCATGCTCTCTCTCGTCTTCGCTTGCTCATCTCTTCATCCCCTCCTTCTTCCCTCCTTGACCTGTTCCTCCACTACCTCCCTCATCACTGCTGCATTTATTTTTTATTTTCAGTATGATCCGATAGCATTGGGGCGCTCGCTACGTCTTCCATCTTGAGATAGTGCAAATACGTGCCAATGGTATTGGAGCACTTTAAATGCTCACCAGTTATTACATTCCACGATGAAACATTATTTTTTCTTTCTGATCCTGCTTTAATGAAGGTATTTTACTTACTCTTCATTGAAGCTTCCTCCCACCCTCTCCAGAGGTTGCTTGCCCCTCTCCCTATCCCTACCTGCTTAACTTGTCCCCCCACTTCCTCTCTCGTCACAGTTGCTTACATTTTTTTTTTTTGCACCATCTGATGATGTTGGAGCGCTTATTCCATTTTCCATCTTGCTATAGTGCTAACACCGGCCAATGGTATTAGAGGGCTTTAAGTGCTCACCAGTTACATTACGCATAGGGTGAGTAGATTTTCAGAATTAAATAACTAAGTCACAGGTCTAGAAATGGAAATAGGACTGTGTTTTGGCCAGGGCTGGATTATGGTTCACTGAAAAAACTAAAGGTTACAGGCACGTTATAGTTCGGAAACAGACTTAAAAAAACCTTAGGAATTCATAGACAAAGCAAAAGGTTACAGGGATGTTATAGTTAGCTTCAAATTTGACTCGTAAAAAACCAGAGTCCCAAGATGGCTGCCAACACTTCCTGGTTGAAGTGTTGGCAGCCAATCAGATTTTAGCACGGGGACTGTCGAATCCTTGGAGGATCCGTATATATATATATTTTATATATATATATATATATATATATATATATATATATATATATAATTTTTTTTTTTTTTTTTAAATAAATAAATATATCCCAAACTACTGAACGGATTCACGCTAAATATCAAAAAGGGTCCCCCCCCCACTTTCCTCGATTCCTGCTTTACAGACCAGCCCAAAACTTTTCATGCAGATCAAGAATCACTGGGGCACTTTTTCAGAACATTTCGGGAAGATCCGTCAAACGGCGTTAAAGATATAGGGAAGTCCGTGTTGTTTCATGCCAATTTAATGTATACATCATTGTAAAGCCTACAGATGACTGGATGTAACATAGTTCCATTCAGAACTGGTGGATCACTGTGAAATCTATATATGAAAATCTGTTAAGAATACTGGACAATTTGCTGCTGACTGTATGTCTGTAATGCACATATGTTTGTATAAAATTCAATAAAAAAAAATAAAAAAATATATAGGGAAGTTAAAAAATGCTTTTCCTATGGAAACATGATCCTAACTATAACTGGCGACCACCAGTAGGTAATATCTATATATACTTATATATATATATTCACTGAAAAAAACAAAGATTATAGGGACGTTATAGTTGGACTCAAATTTCACTTGCACAAAACCAGTGAGATTCAGCAGTTATAGTTGCCTGAGCCAACTAGAACTTACTCCCCCGCAGTGCACTGCTTAGGACCTCACATTTTACATCACTCATGCAATGGTCAGTGGCATCACTCATGGCATCTCAAATGGCATCACTAATGGCATCATCAAGTGATTGTGAGTTCTTGTGTCAAACGTATATACTAAAGTACCACATAAGTTAAATTACTATACTTTTTGTACTACTAATGAGTGATTCCTTTGTTTAACTGAGTTTATGTGAGTCGCTGTGTGACTGTGTATCCACGTGTGTCTGAGTGACTGTATAGGTGTGTGAGTGGCTGCATGGGTGTATAAGTGAATGTCTAAGTAGCTGTGTGGGTGACATAGTGGCTGTGTGAGTGGCTGTATTTGTGAGTGGGTGTCAGTGGCTGTATGAGTGGCTGTTTGAGTGGTTGTATGGATGAGTGGGTGGGTGTGTCAGACTGTGTGAGTGGGTGTCTATGGCTATATAAGTGAGTGACTGGGTGTGTAAGTGGCTGTATGGGTGAGTGAGTGGCTGTTTGAGTGAGTTGGTGTGTGAGTGGATGTATGGAAGAGTGAGTGTGGGATTGGCAGAATGAGTGTGTGACTATGTGAGTGGTTGGATGTGTGACTTGTTATGCAAGTGGTTCTGTGGCGCTGTGAGTGAGTGTTTGTATAGGTGAGTGAGTGGCTCTGTTGAGAGGCTGTATGGATGAGTGACTATGTTCTGTTTTTCTGCTCGTTTCTCACCTTTATTTTGCCTTTTTCTGCTCATTGCTGACCTTTATGCTGCCTCTTTTGGCTCGTTGCTGATTTTTATTCTGATTTTTTCTGTCTGTTTCTGACCTTTATTCTGCGTTTTAGTGCTAGTTTCTGACCTTTATTTTGCCTCTTTCTTCTCTTTCCCCCTGGGACTGGGGGGAAGCCTCAAGGCCCCCACGGTCCCAGCCGGCTCACCCCTGCTGCAGGAGCCGGCATTGTTCTCAGAGACAGGGAGCTGCTAAATATGCAGCTCCCTGCCTGTGAGAGCAGTCTTTTCGTCTGTTTCCCTGATATATATATATATATATATATATATTATCTACTGGCGGTCGCCAGTAGATAGTTATAGTTAGGACCGTGTTTCCATAGGAAATCCGCAGCATTCTATTTGGAATAACTTTGGCGCCGGTTGACGAATCCTCGCGAAATTTTCAAAATAGGTGGGGCGCTCTGCTCCGCTCCTACCCTGAATGTTTCGGGGGGGGGGGGGATTCGTCAAGCGGGGGCTGAGAAAAAAGGGGGGTCCCAAAACGCGTTTTCCCCATGCTATTTTCCATAGGGACCTTTAGTCCAAGGTACAGCCCGAACGGCTGAACAGAATTACTTGAAATTTGGCAAAGAGGTAGTCCTCAGGTCAGGGATGTGCCTTTTGCAGCTCTGGTGTCAATCTGTTCAGTAGTTCCTGAGAAAATCAAAAGTAAAATCATATATATATATATATGTGGGCGGAGCCTAACCATACATCTCATCCTGAGATCTGATTGGCTGTCAGCACTTCATCCAAGAAGTGTTGGCAGCCATCTTGGGACCAATATACATGATAGCACCTCATTAAAAAGCATTGCAGTTAATAGAAGGTTTTAAGACTTTAGTTACATTATAAATCATTTATTGATGGTACCATACTCATTTTAGGAATTGTGGTATGTTCTAAGGTGATTTCACCATGTGAAAATGCCTTCTGCTGGGATATCATGATTGAGAGAAAAATATTTTCTCATGCTTTTCCCACAGAGGTTTGGAAGGTGATCTATAAGCTAAACTGAGAGCTTATTTTCTGTAAATTCACATTATCTTTCTCAGTCATGTGAGAATGAAGTCTGACATTCTCAGTAAAACATGTACATCCAACAAGGGCAGAGACTGTCAGTTGATTCCTTTGTTGTTCTACTGCAGCTTCCCAGAGTGTTCCAAAGAACAACTAGAGCGCTAACAGTCCTACTTATGATAAACGTATGGCACACCTGAAGCCATCTTGATGGATTAAAGTGGTAACTCTTAAAACATTTAATTTAAAAAGGAACAAAATGAGGGGGTTCATTTTTCCATAAAAAGTATGATTAGTGCTGCAGAAAGAAAAATTAGGGCACATTTTGAGTGACTTCTCAAATCCTCTTCTATTTCATTAAAAAATTCTGACATGCAGACTGAAACATGCACTTTCAATACCAGCAGCAGTTTTCCCTGGTGAGCAGTAGCTTTACTACAGTGATCTAATGAGCAAAAAGAGTGCTAACATTCTGAATTTATGGCAAATGTGTGACATCGGAATGCCTTTGGAATCAAAGTAAAAAACTGAAAGTATTTCCTACTGAGGAGACTGCAGTAAATGAGGAAATTAGGAAACTTCATAACAAATAAGTCTGCCAAGATGGCCACCAGAGACAAAAGAGCCCAAATGTAGCCCACATATCACCCAGATGTAGCCCAAGTATAGCCCAATGACAGAATGTCCCAGAGTGTTCTTAAAAACAACTAGAGCGCTTACTGTCTTCATTATGACAAAAGTATGGCACACCTGAAGCCATCTTGATTGGAATAAACTGGTAACACTTGAAACATTTAATTTAAAAAGGAACACAATGAGGGGGTTCATTTTGCCATAGAAATTATGATTAATGCTGAAGAAAGAAAATGAGGGCACATTTTGCGTGACTTCTTAAATCCTCTTCTATTTCATTAAAAAAATTCTGACATGCAGACTGAAACATGCACTTTTAATACCAGGAGCAGACTTCCATGGTGAACAGTAGTTTTACTACAGTGATCTAATGAGCAACTAGAGTGCTAACATTCAGAATTTATGGCAAATGTGTGACATATCTGAATACCTTCATGATGGAATCAAAGTAAAAAACTGAAAGCATTTCCTACGGAGGAGACTGCAGTACATGAGGAAATTAGGAAACTTCATAACAGATAAATCTCCCAAGATGGCCACCGGAGACAAAAGAGCCCAAATGTAGCCCAAAATCACCCAGATGTAGCCCAAATATAGCCCAATGACAGAAGTGTGCAAAACACTTATTATTTTGTGTTTTTGCAGTGTTATATAGTGCAGACTTGTCAGGTATTGGAGTGCTTTACATGAGCATTGGTTACATCACACAAGAACAAATTCATTTTGGTTGTAGACATGGGGAGATTAAGTGATTTGACCAGAATCACAGAATGTCGAGCTGAAGCAGAAACTCCAACCTGGTTCCCCAGTTGCAAAGTCTGCAGTTCTGGAAGTAACACCACATCCTCTCCCCTAAGTGCAACATTTAATCAAGTGGTCAACTGGATAAAAAAACATAAAGGTAACAAATAATTTAAAAGTGCTTTGTCACTATTTGAAAACTTAGAAAATATGTCCTTATTTTAGTCTTTTAGAGCACTAACCATAATTTTGATGCAAATAAGACCCTCTCATATATGTAATTTCTAAAGGAAATGCTCTAGGTATCACAGTTTTGATTACATCAAGATGACGTCAGGCGTTCCACACTTTTGTAATAAATATAGAATGTTAGCAATCTAGTTGTTCATTAGGATACGGTTGAGAGGCAGAGGCCAGGGGCACGGACTCTGAAAATTGAAGGCAGGTAGGAGGGTGCAAAGGCAACAATTTAACCACACTGAGCAGGCAGGAAGGGCCGTGGCAGCACAACAGACTATGGAGGGCAGTGGAAAGGGGGGCAGGGGCAACAAACCAACAATACAGGACTTGCAAGAGAGGCTGTGGCAATGTAATAGACCATTGTGGGCAGAAGGAAGAGGCAATGGTAGTACAACCATACATGCCAAAAGACCCGATTCAGCCAGGAAACGTCCAATGTTTTTAAGCTCAAATGGGCTTTATTTGATCTGTCTCCTGTCTACAATCTCCTCTTTTTCAATGTAACTCAAAGGGGAAAATCAATACCCCAGTTTTTTTTCAAAATCTCCCTCTTACCAAGTTCAAAATGTTCGCAAGTATGGTACATTGGATCATGGAAGGAAATGGGGTAGGGACATGGACTTGGATAACAGAGGACAGGAGGGACATGGAGAGGTGCACCAAACTGACCCTGCAGGGCAGGCATCAGGGTTTGCAGCAGCACAATACACCACACAGGGCATGCGGGACGGGAGTGCAGCACAATAATCCATAGAAAGCAAGAGGGAGGGGACAGGACCATGCACATGGACAACAGAGAACAGAGGGGCAAGAGGCAGGACCATAATGGACAGACAGGAGAGAAAGCTGCAGCATAACAGACCATAAAGGGCAGGAGGGATGGATCAGGGGCATTACAATGGAACAGACAAGCCAGGAGGGAGGGAGTAGGGGTCTGCACATGTAAACAGAGGGCTGGGGGCAAGGGGGCAGGGCAGGAGCAGCAAGATAGCCATGGAGGGCAGGCAGGATGGGCACTAGAAGCAAGACACACCATGAAGAGCAACAGTGAGACTGTGATGGCATACACATAGACCATGGAGGGAAGGTGGGAGGGGTTCAGGGGCAGCTAACTGACCACACAGGGAAGGTGGGAGGGGCCATGGCAGCACAGAAGACCATGCATGGCAAGTGGGAGGGTTAGTGGTAGCACAATGGCTATGATGGGCAAGAAGGAGGGTGCAGGGGCATGCACAAAGGACGATGGAGGATAGAAGGGAGGGTCAGGACCTGTGCACAGACAAGAAAGTTCAGGGGAAGGGGCCTCACAACAGACCGCACGGGGCAGGCAGGAGGAGCAGTTGCAGCACAACAGACCAGGGAGGGCAGAAGGGTGTGGCAGTACAATGGACCATGTAGGACAGGAGGAAGAGGATAGGGGCATGGCATGTGGACAGGCAGGGTGGAGGTGGCAGGGACAGGTTACAGTCATCTGACAATGCTAGGCAGGTGGGAGGGGAGTGGCAGCTCAACAGAACACTCAGAGTAGATAGGAGTGGCAGGTCCATGGAACATGGTGGGCAAAAAGGATGGAGCAGGGGCATGCACAAAGACATCGGAGGGCAGGGGGAAGGAGAATAGGGGCAGCAAGCTAAGCACAGAGTTTAAGCAGGAGGTCAATGATGGGGCATAGAATTGGGCAATGGAGGGCAGGAGGAGTGGACTGGTACATCATACTAAATTGAGGGCAGTGGCAGCACATCAGACCATGCATGGCAGGAGGGAGGAGGCTAGTCCATGGATTCACACAACAGAGGATAGGGAGGAGGGGGATGGGGCAGCAAGCTAACTGTTCAGAGAAGGCGGGTATTAGGAACTTTATTGTTTTTAAAACGTGTGTCTGTGCGAACTACTTAAAATATGAACAAGTATGCAGCATAATCTCACTTTTATTCAGGAAGAAGAGGACGTTTGTGACTGTGACTCCGGGCTCACTTGGCAGAAACACCCCCTGACCCTCCACCCCCTATCGCAAAATGTAATGCCCGTGAAAAGGGTAGGTGAACACAGTGTTATATAGAACATAGTCCTGAGAGCACGATTGAAAATGAAAACTAGATATAGTGTATGGTATAAACTATGCACCAAAAAGTGTGATATACGATGAACCGGGCGTGAAATATAATATGCAATACATTGTGCGCAATGACAGATTCATTGGAGAACGCGAGACAGCACAGGCACTAGCGCGTGCTATGCGATATGCGCCTTGGAGTGTAATATGCACAGGGCAGTGTTGTGTAACCTAACTAGTCTCTAAAGTTGTAATATAAAATATGTGCTGGGGAGTATAACGTTGCATATGCACTCTGACAAAGATATGGATCCCAGATTGTAATATGTATGGCATAGCACTGTGCGTTATAACATAGGCATCGAGGAAGGCACGTTAGATGGGGCAATATAACCCGTGCGAAGACAAGTGTGGCATGACATATTCACGGGGTGGTGTTACAGTGCACATGGGCTAGAGAGTGTCATAGCATATGCACTAGCTAGTGGAATACAACACAGAGGTGTGTGGCACTCAGCAGGCAATGGTGGGTGTAACACAGCATTGGGCTCTGCCAGGAGCACGCTGTGACTCTCAAGTGATGTTTGTTCCCTTTCCAGAGAGTAAAATAAAAAGTATTACACATCCGGCAGTGGATGTGTGTTCTATTAACCATGAGGGGGGTTTCTTGCATAGTTTTGGTCGAATCCCCTTTGAATGGCTTGGTGTGCATGTGTATTAAATGTGCCCGTCAATAGCTACCCATGTTTGTATAAATAAACGACAAGGGTGTCTACCGGGATTAGGCACGGTAGGGCATCAGACATGTCAGAGCTTCACTAGTGGTGTAAATACATTCCACGTGGATTCATTGTATGCATAGTCGCCTTTTAATGAATATCACACAAATCGTCATGGTGATGGGTACGTACGGTTTGTCCAGCATGTCCTAGGTGTGTCTATAAATATATATTTTTTTAAAATGGGGATTGGGGTCAAAAAAATATAATTAGGAGACAGGCCCTGAGGGATGGGGTCATCAGGGCCAATAAATTAGAATAAGAAGGGGAACCACACAGCCCCCCTTCTTAAAAAATTAAAATAAATAAAAGACTGGCATCGTGCCGGAGGCCACGCCCCCTCCTTGCAGCACTCTGCAAACGCGCCCCCTGGGGAGTTGTAAGTTGGGGAATTAATTCCTCTTCAATACTGAGGGTCCCTGAGGGCCAACTAGCCCAACAGGCATCTCCAGTATGCTCCAGGGAGCTGCGCTGCAGACAGGTGTTCTGAGGCCAAGCCCCTTTTTACACCTCTCTGCAACGCAGCTCTGTGGCGCTTACTGGAGGTACCTAGTGGTCTAGTTTTACCCTAGGGACCCTTAGGATTCAAGGGGACTTAATCTCTCAACTTAGAACAGCCACAGGGCGCGTTTACACAGTGGTGAAGGGAGGGGACGGGGCCTGAGGTGACGTGTGCAAACACGCACTATGGCACGTTTTAAATTGGGGATATAATTTTCCTTCAATACTGAGGGCCCCTGGGGGCTAACTAGCCCACCAAGTGCTTCCAGTAAGCGCCACTGAGCTGCATTGCAGAGAGGTGGTCCAGGCCGTGCCACTTTTTACACCTCTCTGCATCGCAGCTCTGTGGCACTTACTGGAGGTACCTAGTGGGCTAGTTGGACCCTAGGGACCCTCAGGATTCAAATGAACTTAATCTCCCAACTAAAAACGGACACAGGGCGTGTTTACACAGAGGTAAAGGGAGGGGACGGGGCCTGAGTTAACGTGTGCAAAAACGCCCTGTGGCCTGTTTTAAGAGGTAGTTTTAATCCCCCTGCCCTATTATATACTAGGGGCTTACAGAGGAGGTCATGCTAATCACAGGGGGACCCTAACGCATAATGTTCCCTAGTGTATGTAAGTGTTTTCACTGTATTCAAAGTGTCTTTTAACATAGCACTGGCTCTAGGACTGGTTAGTCAGACTCAGTTACCACCAGTATCCGTCTGAAAAAGTTGAGGGTACAGGATGATTTTGCAACAGGGCTTCTTTCTGCTCTTCTTTTTGTTCTTTCTGCACGTTATCCTTCTTCCTGCACTTTTCTTCATCTTTGAGGACTTCTGTTGCTTCTTTCTGCACTTCTTTTTTTTTCTTTCTGTGCATATTTTCTTCACATGTCCTATCTCTGTAGGCATAGTTAGAAATTAGTATTTAAAAAACCTTTGAAATTCACAGAAAAAACCATAGGTTTCAGGCATGTTATAGTTGGTAATTAGCATTTAAAAAAACCTCAGAAATTCACTGAAAAAACCATAGGTTTTAGGGGTGTTATAGTTAGCTGGACTTTTCACTTGTACAAAACCATTCAAATTCCCCCGTTATAGTTAGTTCAGCTAACTATAACTCGCGTGCCCGCAATGCACTGCTGATGACGTCACATATTACGTCACTCATGACGTGGTCAGTGACATCACTCATGACATCTCAAATGACATCACTGATGACATCACTGATGACATCATCCTTGTGATAGAGTGGCAGACATCCTCTCACCCTAATATAACCTTTGATACACACATTCAAAAATAGACTAAACTTTTCAAAACAATGGACATACCAATACCAGTTACAACAACCTCTTCAGTAATTCTAAGATCCACATACACATCCACTCATTCACCAACAGTCCTATACAGTCACTCATACATGTATTCACTCATCATATGTACTCATACACCTATACATCCTGTTACACAATGCCACTCATCCATAGTTACTCACACACATAGTCACTCATGCTAATAAAGAATCAAACATACATTTATTTGCATATACAGTTATACACACACCACCACACTTACTTCTACGGAAACTTACACATACTTAGTCTTTTAAACAATCACTTATAGAAACACATACTTATTCATACAGGAACTCTTTCAATCTCTCACTCTCACATATACTCACTTATATACACCAATAGTCACATATACTAGTTTAAAACATATGTAGTTGCGCATAAACACACTATTGAGACAGTCATTCACTCACTAACACACCCATACACACACTTATCCACCCATACAGTCCTGCACACATGCTGTCTTCAACACATACAAAGAGTGAGTCACTCCTTCATGCACCTATGCACTACGTAATACCCCCCACCGAACCATGCAGACACTCATACTGATACTCAAAAAACCAACTAATAACCTATATAGACACCCATGTAGCTACTCACCAACCCATGCAGCCACTTATACACAAAGTGAGAGACTGATACAGATATTTACATATTTAAACATTACTCACTAAGCCATGTATTCACTATGATACACTTAATCAGTCAGTTACACAATCAATTTTTCAAAAACAAATCATCCATTTAGACACTTATATACCCATTTATTCTTCCATCGACCTTGAGATATATATATATAAAACATATTTAATTTTCAGAAAAACACACATTCACTGGATGATGTCATCAGTGATGTCATTTGAGATGTCATCAGTGATGTCATGAGTGATGTCACTGACCATGTCATGAGTGATGTAATATGTGACGTCATCAGCAGTGCATTGCGGGCGCGCGAGTTATAGTTAGCTGAACTAACTATAACGGGGGAATTTGAATGGTTTTGTACAAGTGAAAAGTCCAGCTAACTATAACACCCCTGAAACCTATGGTTTTTTCAGTGAATATATATATATATATATATATATATATTCACTGAAAAGGGGCGGAGCTTGGCTCGCAACAAGAATGGCTGCCTGAGCCCGGAGCTCCAACTCGCAGCCTGAAAATCCGATAATTATCCTGCCCTTTGCTGCCTGCAAACGAAGCCCCGCAAGTGATCTGGGCGGCGGAACACGAGCGCTGTCTCGGGCTGTGGTTCCGGACCCGGGAGGTGCGGCTACGGAGGAGAAATCGCCGAAGGAAAGTCACGTTGCGCTGGGCCTCGGATCCCCGACGGTCGCGTTGGCCACGACCGACCCTACGTCAGTTTACGTGCGGCCTGCGGCAGGGGAAGGAGCCGGCCTTGCGGGCCGCCATCGCGACTCCGGCACGGGATGCCGACCCGGTACTTATGAGGAGTGGCATGAGGGGGCGAGTCCTTCTATCGATGCTGTAGCGGCCTGAATCAAGCGGCACGGGTGGCTCCCTTGAGGATTGCCTCGATCAGAACCCGGAGGGGCAGAAGATAGCAGCGCTGCAGCAGGTCCCGCTGCGGAGAGCGATGCGAGCGCTGCGAGGAGGAGTGCGCGCCTGAAGCGGCGCGAGGCGACCCTGGGGCGACCACAACGAGCGCAGCTTTGGCGGACACAGTGATAGCCCGGACAGCGAGTGAAACAGCGCCAGCGAGAGCAAAGCAGTGGCGTCTGGCATGACAGTTAGCTGCAGTGTGTTGCGGACTGCGGACCGGCAGTGCCGAGGAATTTGGCTGGACGGCGGCGGCGCTGCACGACTGGATCGGTCGAGTCTGGCTGGCGGCAGAGTGGGAGCCGTTGCAGGGAGGCACATGGTGTGCGACTGGATGCCCCACGGGTCGCATAGCTCGGTGTTGACCCCTGCAGACGGTGAGAGCCTGGGGCGACGAGCACGCACAGGCTGGCGCAGGCTTGCGGGACTGGCGCTGGACTGGCCCTGCAGTTAGATACCTGGTGCAGTTGTGGAGGAGACACAGGGGGCGCAACATCTCAGCTTAGGGCTGCTGGTGGCGGCCGGCTATTGCGGAGAAGGGAGCCGCGGGGTGCGTGTCTTGCCCCTGGCTCACTGGGGGAGCCGCTTGACCCGGGCCGCGGTGCAGGACGAGATACAGCTCACAGGCGTCCATCATCATGGGCAAGACAGATAAGTCCCAGCCGAAACTGTCGTTTGAGCAGAAACGTGCCAAGTCTCAGACGCCGACGGCGGATGATGCGAGCGGTGCTGCGGCCCCGCCGCCGGAGGAACAGGACTTGCGGAGCCTACTGCTATCCATGGAGAGAGGATTACAGACCGGCATCACTTCACTGGGCGCCAAGATCGACGCGCTCTCCTATAGAATGGACCGCATGGGGGAACGGCTAGATAAACACGCGGAAAGACTTGACCAGTCGGAACAGCACCTTGTGGAGGTCGAAGAGGCGCAGTCCTCGCTTGCGTCGGACCCCAAGCAACTTGACCGTCTCATGCAGGTGCTGCAGGACAACACCGAAGATTTGGAGGCGCGCACGTGTCGCTGTAATCTGCGCATCACGGGCCTTCCAGAGTCGAACGGGACGGATGGAGTGTTTTATTGAGACATTGCTGATAGCGCTTCTTGGCCGGGAGGTGTTCTCTGGAATGTTCGTGCTGGAGAGAGCGCACAGGTCGCTTGGGCCGAGGACCCCTCCGGGCGCGCCGCAGCGGCCAATTATAGCGAGACTATTGAACTACCGCGACAGAGATGCGGCCCTGCGATCGGCGCGGGAAAAAAAGACACTTTTGTACGAAGGGTCGAATATCTCGCTCTACCCGGACTTCACTGCTAAAGTGCTAGAGGCGAGACGACAGTTTGGCCCTGCTAAAAAAACAGCTCCATGAACTGGGTCTGGACTACGCGATGTTGTACCCTGCGAAGCTCCGGGTTAACCGACATGGGAAGTCACATATATTCACGGACCCAAAAGTACTACACAGAGCGATGAAGGACTGGCAGAGGGGAAGCCGAGGTAGTCCGGAGAAGCAACAGAGGAGTGAGGAGACGGAGAGCACGCTGGAGCTGCAGGATTGAAGTTGAAGTGCTCGCCAGCATTGCATCGGACTGTTCGGCTATGTGGTAGCAATGTATAGTGAGCCCTAGGGGAAGGTACTAGGGGTGCTGGGAAGGCTCGGCGGAGCCAGGAGGACTGATTGAGGTAATACTGTGGCATGATAAGGGCAATGGTCTCCTAGTTCCAGCCTTTTATGTAGCTATGTGCGCTGAGGTGAGCAGGCGGCTTCTGCCATGGGCAAATATTTTCTCTTTTTTACCTTGCTGGCTGTATGAAAGAGGGGAGTGACCGTAGCACGTGCAGAAGTGGGTTGCTGGCGACGCCGCACGGAGCGCTGCGAATGGAGACAGATGGGGCGGCAGGGCTAAGAAGGGTTTGCTGCGAGGGGACGCCGGGTGGGCGGATATGGCAATCGTTCTTATATATTATATATTACGGACTTTCCACCTTTTGCCTGGGGTTAAGCTGTTTTGGGGTTGGGAGATGGGTGGGGAGGGTACGCCTTTGATGGGGTGCGGCGAGGCCAAGTTGGGGGGGGGTCTGCTGTGGGAGGGGGGGATACGGGGTTGTATATAGTTGGGTTTTTGATACAGGGGTTGAACTGCCGAGTGGCTTTGCATAGGTCTCATCCACGTAACCGTCACATGCGACTCACATTAGCTGACAACAATTCCCATGGCTGGGATGGATATGGCTAGTAACACTACAAGGAACGGGGTACACGCTTCTCTGAGAGTGATGACCTGGAATGTCAGGGGTCTCAATGACCACCGGAAGCTGCGAAAGGTGTTGCACTACCTCACTCGCTATACTGTTGATATTGCTTTCCTCCAGGAGTCGCACCTCCCTGCGGTAGTCCGATGCTGCGTGTGAAAGGGCTGTTGGGGAATTCGCATGCGGCCGGCTTTACTACCCATGCCAGAGGGGTGATAACTTGGTTTAACCCTAAGCTAGGAGGCAGGGCTCAACTGCTTTTTGAGGATGGTGCGGGCCGGTTTGTACTGTCGCGATTTCAGGGGAAGGGACTTGATTTATTACTGGTTAACGTGTACGGCCCCAATTATGACTGCCCTGAGTTTTACTCGGAGCTGGCAAAAAGAGTCAAGGACCTCGGTTCAGCCTCCATGCTGTGGGGGGGGGGGGGGGGGATTTTAACACGGTTATGAATCCCGGTCTTGATAGATCAGGTGGCCCGCCCAGACTGCAGACTGCTGCTGCTAAGACGATCAGGCAGGAGATGCTTTGTATGGCCCTTTCAGACGTGTGGAAGGCACTCAACCCCGAAGAGGGGGGGCTTCACGCACTATTCTGCTTATCATGATCTACATACCCGTATAGATTATTTGCTGGCGTCTTCAAGACTCATGGTGCAGGTACGCGCGTGCCAAGTGCTACCACGCACCCTCTCGGATCACTCCCCACTGCTGCTTATGTTGGCTACGCCTAGTAAGACTATGCCACCTTTCGGGTGGCGGTTCCCCCAGTATTCCCTCCTTGACCCCTTGTTTAAAGAAGAGCTGGCAGAGGAGATCACAACGTTCTTTGATAACAATTTAGATTCAGTGGACAGTTTCCAAACGGTGTGGGAAACATTTAAAGTTTACATCAGAGGGGTGGCAATCGCTAAGCATTCTGGAGTGCTGCGTTCTATTCGGCAGAGGTTGGCATCGTTGGAAGGCAGGTTACGGGATGTGGAGATGGCGCGGCAGTTGGATCCATCGGATGGCATTACAGAACAGCTGAAGGTGCTGCTTGCAGACTACCATGAAGCTGCCGATACGGAATTACTACATTTATGGAAGTACGCCACTGCCAGAGTATATGGGGAAGGGGAGAGGCCTAGCTCAGTGCTGGCCAATATCTTACGAGCGCGCAGACGCAGGGCGGTTGTCACTAAAATTCGGTCGGACGGTGGGGTAATACTGACTGAGGAGGTGGACATCGCCGCGCGTTTCCAGTCATACTACGCTAACCTCTATGCAGCTAAACAGGCTAATATGGACGAAAGCATACAGGACTATTTGGATCATATCCAGTTACCCTTCCTCTCTAATGAACACAGGGAGTTTTTGGCCCTCCCTATTGAGAGGGACGAAATCCTTGAGGCACTGGCCGGTATGAAGGCAAATAGTGCCCCTGGCGCGGACGGCCTCACGGTGGCTTTCTACCGCTCCTTTATTGATCTATTGCTCCCGCACCTCTCTACGCTTTGACGACCTGTGCGTAACCGGCTGCATGCCTCCCTCCATGAGGGAGGCGATTCTGGTAGCAATCCCCAAGCCCGGTAAAGATCTGGAGGAGTGCAGTTCGTATTGACCACTATCGTTGTTGAACGTCGATACTAAACTATTTGCGAAGGTGTTAGCCACGCGGCTGGCACTGCTCACTGCGGAGCTGGTTGCTCCGGAGCAGGCAGGGTTTGTGCCGGGCAGAAATCTCACGTACAACCTGAGGACACGTTAGACAAGACTCGAAGGCTCTTGCAGTTTTCCTTGATATGGAGAAAGCCTTCGACTCGGTGGAATGGCCCTTTATGCGACAGGTCCTGACCAAAATGGGATTGGGCCTGGTCTTTCTGCAAATGATTGGAGTGCTATATACGGGCCCTACCGCGCGGATTAGATTGGGGGTTCTGGTTACGGACGCTATACCGATTTCCAGAGGGACGCGCCAGGGCTGCCCCCTTTCCCCCATACTTTACGCCCTAGTGGCGGAACCACTGGCGCGGGCCCTGCGTGAGTACCACAGCCTGAGAGGCGTTAGCTTTCCATCGTATCGTATAGTGGTCTCCACGTATGCTGACGACACCTTGCTCTATGTTAGGGAGCTGGAGAGTAACTTAGCGCCGGTGTTGCGGGAGGTGGTGCAGTTCGGGGCACTGTCCGGGTTAAAGGTCAACTGGAACAAGTCCATCGCATTCCCGTTGACGTCGTCTACTGCCCCGTTCGAAATGGAGTACCCACTACAGTGGTCGGACGATTCGGTCAGATACCTAGGGATACAACTGCACAGGGATTCTGAAGTGGTCTTCACTGAGAACTATGGGAGGGCCATTAACAAACTGGAGGAAGATGTGGAGACATGGATTGGCCTCCCCTGTCGCTTATGGGTCGTGTCTCCATCGCCAAAATGGTGGTGTTGCCTCGTTTTTTATTTTTGTTCGCCAACATCCCAATAGTTTTGCCACGCACCTTTTTTGCCAGGCTGAATAGGTCTCTGTTGCGGTTAGTATGGGCAGGGAAGCAAGCCAGGGTGCGCTGGAACGTCCTAACGCTCCCATACCACCTGGGGGGCCTAGGGGCGCCTGACATGGAACTATACTACAGGGTCGCACAGGGAGCGCAGGCGCATACCTGGGTACACGGCGATGATACGATCCCATACCTAAAACTCGAGAGATTGTTTGCGGCGCCTCTTCCGCTACCCGCGGTCATGTTTGAGTTGGCCGATCGCAGAACTGGCTTCTTAGATTCACTAAACGCTACTCGGCATGCTTGGAATTGGCTGCTTAGGCAGACTGCGGGAGTATTGCTATACTCTCCGGCCATGCCCCTCGAGTGGGCGGTGTGGCTGTCCCCTTGCAGGGACGGTAGCGTCGTGCGATCCCTGCGGGGACTAGGCATACACTTGATGGGAGACCTGTTTGAGGATGGTGTCGCTAAGACATGGGATGATGTGGCGTCAACGTCGGAGAACTACACCCCGTTATAGCGATTCCAATTCCACAGGGTTAGAGGCGCATGGCGACAGCATCTAGGCGAGGATATGGCTGAACCCCCTGAGGTTCTGGAATTATCGTATTTACTTAAGCACAAAAGTCCCCGCGGGCTGATGTCTAGGCTATATAGCATAGCTATGTCGCAGAGATCCCAGAACTATACTAAAGCCCGTTTGGCCTGGCAGAGGGACCTGGACACAGCGATAGATGATGTCATGTGGACGTACTGCTGTGCCGGTATACGTCGGATATCGCTACATGGCAAGCATAGCTCATACACTTCAAATTCATAAATAGAACATACTACACGCCAGAAAGACTGCATAGATATGGCCTGCGTGAGGGGTCGACATGTGAGAGGTGTGCACACCCAACTGCAGACTTCATGCACTTGGAGTGGTACTGCCCTGGCGTGTGCAAATTTTGGGAGGCGATATTCCGTCAGATTGGAGAGATAGCTGAATTGGAATTAACGCTGGATCCAGCAGTTGCACTGCTGGGACACTCGAGGGGGCTCCCTAAGGCAGCGCGTAGACTAGTAGATATGGGCATGCTGATCGCCAAGCGAAGGGTAGCTATATGTTGGATGCGGGGCCCCTTGCCTACGTTGGCACAGTGGAAAAGGGAAGTGCTCTATTGCTGTACTCAGTCGGAGACGTATAGTGAACTGCTGCCCCCGAGAAGCAGACCAAAGAATTTTTGGGGATTGTATGTTGAATACCTCAAGAGGGGTGGCGCGGGGGAGAAGTCTGGAGCTGGGGATGGAGAATTGCCGTCTCTGGCCGCGGATGGTGCCGGTGCGAACTGAGTCGAGTGCTAATGCTGCTGATGGAGCTCAGTCCATTGATGTGAAAGAGGGGGGCGTGCGCTCCAAGGTACACTTTGAGAACTAGTGCACATAAGAGACCATCCGGCACAATCCAATTGTGAGCATACTGGCTGGGCGCAGTGGGCTAGTTAGAGAGCGGGACATGTGCAGGCACTGAATGTGTGGGTGGGACCTTGGGAGCGATTGACAGGATTCTGCGACAGGAATGGTTGTTGATGTTTAGTGTTTTTTTTTTGATGATTTAAGTAGAAAACTTTGAAGTCTCTAAATGAGCCCAGAATATAAGGACGGGCGAGATGGGCTACACTTCGTGATAGAGTTGCCAACTTACTGCAGGAAAAGACAGTGATGCCCAGCCCCAGGGATGTGGGATAAGCTGCGTTGTGGAGTGCTTATTGGAAATGAAACAGCCGGCCTCCGGGTTGTAGGCGAGTACTGGTGTATGCCTGTGTCATTGTTCATCAAAGAATAAATAATAAAAAATATATATATATATTCACTGAAAAAACCATAGGTTTCAGAGACGTTATAGTTAGAAATTGGCATTTAAAAAACCTTGAAAATTCACCGAAAAAAAAAACATAGGTTTCAGGGGTGTTCTAGTTAGGCCAGTTCACTCGTACAAAACCATAGAAATTCCTCCGTTATAGTTAGTTCTGCTTATTACATATTACATCATTCATGACATGGTCAGTGACATCACTGATGACATCTCAAATGACATCACTAATGACATCACTGATGACATCACTGATGACATCATCCAGTGAATGTGGTTTATTTGAAATGTTAATATTATATATATATACCAATCTGTATTCAAGATTGAGTGGATATATAACTGCCTAGATGGAGGATTTAGTAGCTGACTGACTGTCTTTTTAAGTGAGTAATTAAGTGTCTCACTTAATACATGGATTAGTAACTAAACTATGTGAATGTGTGCATCACTGTCTCTGTTGTTGTATAACATGCTGCATCAGTTGGTCACCAACTACATGAGTGTGTATATTAGTTATTGATTAGTTAAGTGAGTATTTGTATGGGACACTGAGTTTGTGTGTGGTTGGATGGGGTGTGTGTAACTCTACATAGATGTGTGAATGGTTGATTGACTAGGTGTATAGGTTTAAGAGTGCATGTGGAAACAGTTGTTTGGGTGACTGAGTGTATTTATTTGTGTGTTGGTGAGCGAATATATGTTTTAGTTGTACATCTTCAACAAAGTAAAAAAATAAAAGGCATTGTAAGTGAGAGTTGGTGTATATAAACAAGTATGTGTAAGAGTCGGTGATTGTGAGAGTAACTATATGAATGAGTATAATTTTAATGGTGATTTTTTAACATATTAACTATGAGTTACTATGCGTTTGAGTAAATGAGGTGTTGGATAATTGTGTAAGTGAGTAAATGCAAGTGTGATTCATTTTTTTCATGAGTGAGTAGGATGACTGCATAACCGACTAAGATGACTGCTGATGTGTCAATGTCTATATATGTGTATAAGTGCATTTGATAGTGTTCTATTAATTATTGACTGCATGTTTAAATGATTCTGTCGTTGAATGGGGAGTTGTGTGTGTAGACTTAGGAATCAGTGAGTGGGTATGTAGTAACTGGTATTGGCGTGTCAATGGTTTCAAATATGGTACTCGGTATTTTACAGTGAGTGATGAAAGGTTATACTAGTGTAAGATGAGGTGTATTAGATTGTCACGTGAATGATGTCATCAGTGATGTCCTTTGAGATGTCAGCAGTAATGTCATCAGTGATGAATGATGCAATATGTGACATCATCAGCAGTGCATGGCGGGCGCACGAGTTATAGTTAGCAGAACTAACTATAACGGAGGAATTTCTATGGTTTTGTACGAGTGAAATGGCCAGCTAACTATAACACCCCTGAAACCTATGGTTTTTTCTGTGAATTTCTAAGGTTTTTAAATGCTAATTTCTAACTATAACGTCTCTGAAACCTATGGTATTTTTCAGTGAATTTCAAAGGTTTTTTAAATGCTCATTTTTAAGTGTTATAGTAGTTATACCTATTTTTTTGTACTGATTTGCTACAGTTTTTTAACTGTTTATTTACAAATATTTTATTCATTAAATAACATTTTTCTGAAAATTTCCCAATTTTTTTTCCCAAAACATTCAAACTAAAATATTGATTAATTTTTTTTGTTTTCATTTTTTATTTTAATATATTTATATTATTATTTTTTTTTTTCGGAGTCTCGTACACATCACGGTGGGTGCGCGGATTCTAGCCGCCATTTTAGAAAAGTTGTGAAGGATCCGCGTACAGTGTGCGACGGCTGCGTGTTTTTCAGTTACATCATATACATTTAATATTACGTGATGTGCGCGATTGGTATGCGACCAGTCCGCGAATCCTGCTCCCGTGCATTCGCGACACATGCGCATTACGGTACGGGATGCTTGTGCGGTGGCGGGTCCCACGTGACGTCATATACATGCTGGGGTGCGCGACTCCCGCAAAAAAATTTATGTTCGAAAATGATATGTATGTGTCTTTAATATACATATTAGGGCAAGAGATTATCTAAGATATTCATAAAAATAATATATTTGTACTTATAATAAACTTATATTATTTTTAAATATATTTTCGCAAAGTCGGGTGCGTGCATCGTGAGCACAGAGAACCAGGTCAGCAGAGCTGCTGTAGAGCCAGAGAAACCAGGTCAGCAGAGCCGTTGTAGAGCCAGAGAACCAGGTCAGCAGAGCTCTTTAGAGGGAGAGAACCAGGTCAGCAGAGCTGCTTTAGAGCCAGAGAACCAGGTCAGCAGAGCTGCTCTAGAGCCATAGAACCAGGTCAGCAGAGCTGCTCTAGAGCCATAGAACCAGGTCAGCAGAGCTGCTCTAGAGCCATAGAACCAGGTCAGCAGAGCTGCTTTAGAGCCATAGAACCAGGTCAGCAGAGCAGCTCTAGAGGCAGAGAACCAGGTCAGCAGAGCTGATTTAGAAGGAGAGAACCAGGTCAGCAGAGCTGATTTAGAAGGAGAGAACCAGGTCAGCAGAGCTGATTTAGAGGGAGAGAACCAGGTCAGCAGAGCTGCTTTAAAGGCAGAGAACCAGGTCAGCAGAGCTGCTTTAGAGCCATAGAACCAGGTCAGCAGAGCTGCTTTAGAGCCGGAGAACCAGGTCAGCAGAGCTGCTCTAGTGCCCGAGAACCAGGTCAGCAGAGCTGCTCTAGAGCCAGAGAACCAGGTCAGCAGAGCTGCTGTAGAGCCAGGGAAACCAGGTCAGTACAGCTGCTTTAGAGCGAGAGAACCAGGTCAGCAGAGCTGCTTTAGAGGGAGAGAACCAGGTCAGCAGAGCTGCTTTAGAGCCAAGGGACCAGGTCAGCAGAGCTGCTCTAGAGCCAGAGAACCATGTCAGCAGACCTGCTTTAGAGCCATAGAACCGGGTCAGCAGAGCTGCTTTAGAGCCAGAGAACCAGGTCAGCAGAGCTGCTTTAGAGCCAGAGAACCAGGTCAGCAGAGCTGCTCTAGAGCTAGAGAACCAGGTCGGCAGAGCTGCTCTAGAGCCAGAGAACCAGGTCAGCAGAGCTGCTCTAGAGCCAGAGAACCAAGTCGGCAGAGCTGCTTTAAAGCCATAGAACCAGGTCAGCAGAGCTGCTTTAGAGCCAGAGAACCAGGTCAGCAGAGCTGTTCTAGAGCCTATGAGCCAGGTCAGCAGAGCTGTTCTAGAGCCTATGAGCCAGGTCAGCAGAGCTGCTCTAGAGCCAGAGAACCAGGTCAGCAGAGCTGCTGTAGACCCAGAGAAACCAGGTCAGTAGAGCTGCTCTAGAGGGAGAGAACCAGGTCAACAGACCTGCTGTAGAGTCGGAGAAACCAGGTCAGCAGAGCTGCTCTAGAGGGAGAGAACCAGGTCAGCAGAGATGCTTTAGAGCCAGAGAATAAGGTCAGCATAGCTACTTTAGAGCCAGAGAACCAGGTCAGCAGAGCTGCTCTAGCTGACACTGACTGACTGACACTGACTGACTGACACGGACACTGATTGACTGAAACTGACTCTGACTGACTGACACGGACTCTGACTGACACTGACTGATTACTCTCTACTACTCTACTACTCTCTTTCTCTACTACTCTCTCTCTACTACTCACTCTCTACTACTCACTCTCTACTACTCACTCTCTACTACTCTACTATTGACTCTCTACTACTCTCTACTGTTGACTCTCTACTACTCACTCTCTACTACTCACTTGCTACTACTCTCTACTACTCACTCTCTACTACTCCACTCCTCCACTCTAATACTCACTCTACTACTCACTCTCTACTACTCACTCTCTACTACTCACTCTCTACTACTCACTCTCTACTACTCACTCTCTACTACTCACGCTACTACTCACGCTCTACTACTCGCTCTCAACTACTCTCTACTACTCACTCTCTACTACTCTCTACTTCTCACTCTCTACTACCCACTCTCTACTACTCTCTACTACTCACTCTCTACTACTCCACTACTCTCTATACTACTCTCTCTCTACTACTCTACACTACTCACTCTACACTACTCACTCTACACTACTCACTCTACACTACTCACGCTCTACTACTCACTCTCTACTACTCATTCTACTACTCCTCTCTCTACTACTGCTCACTCTACAACTCACTCTACTACTCACTCTCTACTACTCACTCTCTACTACTCACTCTCTACTACTCACTCTCTACTACTCACTCTCTACTACTCACTCTCTACTACTCACTCTCTACTACTCTCTACTACTCACTCTCTACTACTCTACTACTCTCTCTACTGCTCACTCTCTACTTCTCACTCTCTACTACTCACTCTCTACTACTCACTCTACTACACGCTCTCTACTATTCTCTACTACTCACTCTCTACTACTCCACTACTCTCTACTACTCCCTCTCTACTACTCACTCTACTACTCACTCTACTACTCACTCTACTACTCACGCTCTACTTCTCACTCTCTACTACTCACTCTCTACTACTCACTCTCTACTACTCACTCTCTACTACTCACTCTACTACTCGCTCTCAACTACTCTCTACTACTCTCTACTACTCTACTACTCTACTACTCTCTACTACTCTCTCTACTTCTCACTCTCTACTACTCCACTAATCTCTACTACTCACTCTCTACTACTCTACTACTAACTCTCTACTACTCTCTCTCTGCTACTCTACTACTAACTCTCTACTACTCTCTCTCTGCTACTCACTCTACTACCTACTCTCTACTACCTACTCTCTACTACTCACTCTACTACTCACTCTCTACTACTCACTCTCTACTACTCACTCTCTACTCTACTCACTCTCTACTACTCACTCTCTACTACTCACTCTTTACTACTCACTCTTTACTACTCACTCTTTACTACTCACTCTTTACTACTCACTCTTTACTACTCACTCTCTACTACTCACTCTCTGCTACTCACTCTCTGCTACTCACTCTCTGCTACTCTCTGCTACTCACTCTCTACTAACTCTCTACTACTCTCTCTCTGCTACTCACTCTACTACTACTCTGCTACTCTCTCTCTGCTACTCACTCTCTACTAACACTCTACTACCTACTCTCTGCTACCTACTCTCTACTACTCACTCTCTACTACTCACTCTCTACTACTCACTATACTACTCACTCTACTACTCACTCTACTACTCACTCTCTACTACTCACTCTCTACTACTACTCACTCTCTACTACTACTCACTCTCTACTACTACTCACTCTCTACTACTACTCACTCTCTACTACTACTCACTCTCTACTACTACTCACTCTCTACTACTACTCACTCTCTACTACTCACTCTCTACTACTCACTCTACTACTCACTCTCTACTACTCACTCTCTACTACTCACTCTATACTACTCACTCTACTACTCACTCTCTGCTACTCACTCTCTGCTACTCACTCTCTAGACCTCTACCTCTCTAGACCTCTACCTCTCTAGACCTCTACCTCTCTAGACCTCTACCTCTCTAGACCTCTACCTCTCTAGACCTCTACCTCTCTAGACCTCTACCTCTCTAGACCTCTACCTCTCTAGACCTCTACCTCTCTACCTCTCTACACCTCTACACCTCTACCTCTCTACACCTCTACCTCTCTAGACCTCTACCTCTCTAGACCTCTACCTCTCTAGACCTCTACCTCTCTACACCTCTACCTCTCTACACCTCTACCTCTCTAGACCTCTACCTCTCTACACCTCTACCTCTCTACACCTCTACCTCTCAACACCTCTACCTCTCAACACCTCTACCTCTCAACACCTCTACCTCTCAACACCTCTACCTCTCAACACCTCTGCACCTCTCTACACGCACCCATATGCATATATATGTATGTGTGTGTATATATATATATACATACATAAACATATATATAATCTGCATATCTATATAAATACAAATATAAATGCATCCATACATATGCATATATGCATACATATGCATGTTATGTACATGAAAGTTTTAAAAACACTAATAAAAGCAAAGCTAAAAAGCCACCTAATTACAAACAAAATTGCTTTAACTTAAACGAGGGCGAGACCTATTGCATTTTCAATGTTTGTTTACTTTGGTTCCATCAAGCAGGCATTCAGATGTGTCACACATTTGCCATAAATTCTGAATGTTAGCACTCTAGTTGCTCATTAGATCACTGTAGTAAAGCTACTGCTCACCAGGGAAGTCTGCTGCTGGTATTCAAAGTGCATGTTTCAGTCTGCATGTCAGAATTTTTTAATGAAATAGAAGAGGATTTGAGAAGTCAAAAGGTGCCCTAATTTTTCTTTCTGCAGAATTAATCATACATTCTATGGCAAAATGAACCCCCTCATTGTGTTCCTTTGCAAATTAAATGTTTTAAGTGTTACCACTTTATTCCAATCAAGATGGCTTCAGGTGTGCCATACTTTTGTCATAAGTAAGACTGTTAGCGCTCTAGTTGTTCTTTAAAAAACTCTGGGACATTCTGTCATTGGGCTATACTTGGGCTACATCTGGGTGATATTTGTGGAACATTTGGGCTCTTGTGTCTCTGGTGGCCATCTTGGGAGACTTGTTTGTTATGAAGTTTCCTAATTTCCTTATTTACTACAGTCTCCTCAGTAGGAAATACTTTCAGTTTTTTACTTTGATTCCATCAAGAAGGCATTCAGATGGGTTCTTTAGAACACTCTGGGAAGCTGCAGTAGAACACAAAGGAATCAACTGACAGTCTCTGCCCTTGTTGGATGTACATGTTTTACTGAGAATGTCAGACTTCATTCTCACATGACTGAGAAAGATAATGTGAATTTACAGAAAATATGCTCTCAGTTTAGCTTATAGATCACCTTCCAAACCTCTGTGGGAAAAGCATGAGAAAATAGTTTTCTCTCAAACATGATTCATGATATCCCAGCAGAAGGCTTTTTCACATGGTAAAATGACCTTAGAACACACCACAATTCCTAAAATGAGTATGGTACCATCAACAAATGATTTATAATGTAACTAAAGTCTTAAAACCTTCTATTAACTGCAATACTTTTTAATGAGGTGCTCATGTATATTGGTCCCAAGATGGCTGCCAACACTTCTTGGATGAAGTGCTGACAGCCAATCAGATTTCACAATGAGATGTGTGGTTAGGCTCCGCCCAGATATATCTATGATTTTACTTTTGATTTTCTCAGCAACTACTGAACGGATTTACAACATTTAACCAAAAGGCACGAGTGTGAACCAAGGCCTACCTCTTTGCCAAATTTCGTGTAATTCCGTTCAGCAGTTCGGGCTGCAGCTGTGATATGGTTCCTATGGAAAATTGCATGGGGAAAACACGTTTTGGGACCGCCCTTTTTTCTCGGCCCCCGCTTGACGAATCACCCCGAGACTTTCAGGATAGGAGCGGACTGGAGCGCCCCACCAGTTTTGAAAATTTCGCGAAGATTCGTCAACCGACGCCAAAGTTATTCCAAATAGATAGAATGTTGCGGATTTCCTATGGATAATAGGTCTTAACTATAACTACCTACTGGCGACCGCCTGTAGGATGGAGATATATATACACAGCACACCAGAGGCTCATTAACTGAACAGAGCAGGAAGGTAACTGTGGTGCTTTGAATGTTGAAACCTCACATGCCTTTGAAAAAGGAGAAATGTTCTCTGAAACGTGTCAGGCAAGAGACAAGCAGTAAACTGGAAAAAAGCCTCGGACTAAAATGCCTGCTTTACTCTGAATAAATGTTGGTGTTCCAACTTACCTGTGTGGAGTGCGGGCTCATTTGCCGGGCAACTTTGGAAGATATATATATGTATTTATGTATTCTCCCTCTCTCTCCCAGGAGCAGACTAGTAATGTTACTGGCCTGAGGTGATAGGACACCTATTCTCTCCTCCTTAAATCCTGCTGCATGAGTGAGGCGAGGCAGCACAGCAGGCGGCTTTTTAGCAACTGAACTTTCTTTTTTAGTGGTGTGAAGAGAGTGCTCTGTAAAACGCTCACCTTCTGTTCCTGGTGTTAAGAGAGGGTCGGAGGAAACGTTAGCCTGCTTTGCCAATGCTTGTTTTATATAGAGCTTTTTATTGGTTTTTATATCCCTGTAAATAACTTGTTACAATTATTCAGCTCAATACTAAATGTATTGACATAGTATGGATGAAGGGGCAAAGTGGCCCTTCCAGGATTCGAAGTTGTGATCCTCAAGGTATACATGGATTTCTATTAAGGGTGCATTAACGCTTGGATAATATTAACCGTAAGAAAGCAGAGTGGAAATAGTTAGACCTTTTTATGCTAAAAGACCGATTAACCTATTAGGAAGCAAAATACCTTGTAGATATGGCTCTGGTTCTCTCATTAAGGTGGGTGAGTAACGGGATCTGTAAAGACCTCCTCCGACCAGAGCAGCAACTATTAGAATACCTTCCTCCAGCCTACTGACACCGGCTCTGCACTTAAATAGGTGCAAATATTGCAGCACTCAATGTGTACAGCCTAAGCAAAGTTTATATGAGCGTCAGCATTCTGAGGTGGCCTCCGACTTCATGTCTTCGATCTACACCTCAGTTGCAGCAGATGAATAACAACCAAACTTTCCTGAAGGCATAGCCCATGTGGCTAGATTCTCCATCATGCCTTAAGGGCATATTGGCAGTCCCCTCCAATCGTTCCCTTGGACAGGGAAGCTTTTGCTGACTGAATACCCCTTTCTTGAATGAATGCACATGCGTGATGAATGAGTGTCTCCCCCTTGAGCATGTCTTTAAAAACACTTTACCAAAAAATTGACATCTGTTCTCAATTGTGTTCGTGCAGCACTCAAGCTTGGGGCTCTGCACCAGATGATTAGCCTTTTTCTGCTTCTGCTTCCTCTTTGTTTTCTTGCCCTATTTCCTGTGCCTGCCCCTGCTTGCTTTTCTGTTCGTAGTGTCACAGTCTATTTCTAGTCCTTAATCCTAAGGGTACCTCAAGCTTACGGGTACCTCAGTCATACTTCTAACTCCTTTCTACTGCTACATCACACCTACACGTATCTCAGCTGGTTTCACCATTGTACCATCTCGGAAGAATATTCACTAGAGTAAATAGTTTTCTGCTGGCTTGCCCAGCTAGCACCCGCATCTCAGTGGGAAGTTCCACATGAGACATGGGGTGCTGGGTGAAGGAGGCAGCTGACAGGACACAGAGATACCAAGGATGTTCTTTTTTTCTCTCAGCCTTGTCTTTGAACCATGGTGACCTTGGAAGAATAGGTGTATCTAGCCTTATGTTTATGCCTAATCAATATGGTGACCTCTCCAGTGTTTGTTCCCTTAAGCGCCCACTCCAAGACAGTGTTAACCTTTCTCCTATCCAATCTCATTCCTGCTTAGTTCATGCACAGGAATATGGTAGAGACAGATGTATTGCAACATATATGTTCCCTTATTTTTCGTTGAATTCATCACCCATTAGGATACTTTTTTTTGTCCCTCAATTACTGATGTCTTGTTTTTTCAGGAGGATTGCTATTTTTCTCAACCCTGACTCTGGGTGTTTTTGGTGCTTGATTTTTGACCTCTGTGTTAATTATCACCTACAATGGATAATTACAAATATTGCAAAGTATTCTTTTCTGCCCATTTGTATTTTTGCTCTGATCTTAGACAGTCTTAAAGAAGTACTTGACCCTTTTCATGTGTATATTAAATGCAGGGTGGCACCATGGCTACTGCAAGGTGTTGCACTTTCCTTGGGCAATCACAAAAACACTCGCAGTATCTATTTTTACTTTCTTATTACAGCAGCAACTACAGGAAAGATTGCCACCATCCAGAGCAACCGAATGTTTTTATATGAATCCATTCAGTTGATTTTGAAAACGTTAAAAAAGCTATGGTGGCCATTTAGTGGTTCGCAAACTAGGTGCCAGTTAGATTACACTGTTGTAGATCGAGACATAGGCTAAGTTTCACTACTGTCCAACTCTCTCCTACTCCTCAGACAGTTACCTTAACTCCTGCTCTACACTTGGGCCAGTAGGTGCTGCATAGAGAATTTGGCTGAGGGCCATACCTTCTACTCAGTACGAGTTCACCAATTGCTGACTGCTTCAATACTCTTCTCTGCACAAGCCCTGGCTTCATGCTAAGTGCCCCATTGATCCACACTGTACTTCATCAAGAGAGTTGTAGGCACCAGTCAGAAATGTTTATCCAGAACCGATCTGTAGGCTTGGGCGAAAATTTCGTTCCGTTCGCGGAAATTGCGATAATTTGACATTTTCGTGTTCCGCGGAGAGCGCGAAAATGTCAAAATTTCCGGTTTCCGCAGCTTGGCGATAATTTGTTTCTTGCTCGCGCTGTAAATTAATACATTCTCGCGCGCGCGATCGCCTTACCTGAATCCCTGCGTTCGCAGACTAGTTTTCTTGATCCGGTCGCGTTCTCCATGAGATGTTGTATTGTTTTTAGCCATTTGCGCTGTCTCGCGACAATTTGCGCCCGCAGTGACGTCATGCGTCGCGCGATCACGTCTTTCTTCTCGCGATCATGCACCGCGAGACAACTCAAAACAAGATGGCCGCGCCCGCAAGCAACCACATGGGTAAGTTGGCGACCCGCAACCATGCAGAAAATCTCGCGAACATGCCGGAAAAAAACTTCCGCATCTTCGCGATATTTCCGCTTGTTTGCGATAATTTTAAACATTTTCGCGATAATTTGCGAAAGTTAATTTCGCAAATTCCGCCCACCATCTTTATAAGCTGCCGTTTACATTTTCTTATATTTTGATTCCAATGCACACATTTATCACCTTTTCTTTTGTCCTTTTTAAATTGTTTTGGTATTTATTGGATGAGCAGTTCTTGTATAATTACTCAGGATGGGGTATAATTTCCAATCCGGTGGTTCGTTTGTAGCCGCAAACATTTAGATCTGAGAGTCGATCCCACCATTTGGAATGAACACATAGACAGTGGGATCTAACCCTCCTCTAGGGCCCTTCTTCAGCTAGCCATGAGTCCAGTTCAGGTTGTAAGTTGTTTCTGCCCCATGGATCTTACCTTTGCTCTTGTCTGTGACCCGAGTCCCATTTCATGTGTTCCTCTCCCACATATTTTGTGGTTGTTTCTCCACAACTCCTCGTCCCCTTACGATCTTACCAACTAAGGAAAAGCAATAAAAGTAAAAAAATAATTAGTTAGGGCAGTTGTACACAAGCCATATGATGTGATGAGGTACATTTGATTCTTTTGTTTTCTAACTTTTTCCTAACAATATCTTTAGTTTGTAATAAAATACCGTCCCTATATATTTATAAGGACTAGATTACAAGTCAGTCGGTTTTTTTCTGACTCGTGCATAAACCCCTGTTTACAAACGGGTCAGAATTACGATTTGAGTGTTATTTAACACGCCGGATAATTATCGGACGTGTCAAATACCTCAACCTTTGTTAAATTTTGGCAGTTCAAACCTGCCGAAATTTAACAGGGGGAAACTATACATGATTACCATCTAATGCAGATTTTGTTGTGCTAAACACCAAAATCTGCATGTTATGCCCCAGAAACTCATAATAGGTGCTATTTATAGCACTCAATAACTAACAAACCCAGCGGTATCATTATTTACCAGGTTTGATCCTATACTTGTAATCAAGCCCAAGATTAGTATCCGTTTGTTCCTTTGTTGTTGTTGTTCAGTACCATCCAGTCTGGGTAACCAGTTCAGCATACACACAGTGTTAAACTGATACGTGTGATTCATGGTATGCCTGATGTTTGAAAAGAGTAGGCGGTTCAAAAGTGCAGGACTAGATACTGATTATTATTTTTCTTTTTAAATGTTGTGGTGCTCAAAAAATTATCCATCTAATCACATTGTAAATGTATACGGATAGCATAGATATTTGGACATGCCCTTCTTGTGCATTGAAACGCTGATTGGCAAATTGCAAAGTTCAATACTTTTTTTTCTCCTTTGGTTTGTAGGTTTTCGGGCAACTGACTTTTTTGGTGCTATGTACATGAGCAACACAACGGACGTTGAAATGGCAGCGGTGGACTGTGACAAAGCTGTGACTGTTGAGTTCAAGCACGACGACAAATTAAGTGAAGATAGTGGAGCTTTAATTCAGGTATTTATGTGCCGAAACCACAATTCCTACATTCTTATTGTTCTACTATTCCCCAGTCAGAACGTGTTTACAAGGTATGGTACCAGAATATTGTTTAAAAAATATTGCCTCATTGGAGTTAATAAGAATAAATCGCCTCCTAATGGGACCATATTTTTTTAGGACACAATATTTATGTCAGACGGCATGTTTGCTAACCGAATTCTGACATACAACCATTTACAAGCAGTGCGAAAATACGGCACTTTTCTCTCACGCAAATTCACCAGGTCAAACCTGGTGAAATTTGTGGGTAAAAACACCGGAACATTTTTGAGTTTTGCGGCGCTGCACAAGGGAAAACATGCAGTAGTACTGCGAAATCCCCCATTCCGCGGAAGATAGAGGGAATACTGCACCTAGTGAATATCGCTCCATTTTTTTGGGTGTGGTATTACAACCTCAAGTACTAGGACCCTCCTAATATGGCCCCAGCACTTGTTCACTGAATTAAAACAGTCCTTGCATTTGGAACAGCACCGTGTTGCACAGCCAGGCACATTGCCTACACTATCACGTTATATCTTTCAGCACAGAAAAATGTGTTGAAATATATAGCGGCTTCTGAGAGGAGCTCCATGCCCTATTTAGTGTTTCAGTCTAAAACCCACATTTTCAGAACTTGAGACTGCTGCTTATCTGAGGGGGCCTAGAAGTCATGCTTAACTTATTATTTGCTCTATCTTGAATTAATGCTATCTTAGAATAAATTTTTTGCATCCATCTTTTAACAGCATTTTCTTCAAGCCGTTTTAGTGTCAGTTTCCTGTGTTATTTAGATAAGGGGAGACAAATGCATAGACAGGAGCACAATTTATAGCCAACCATTTCAGCATATTTGTGTCTCCTGATATGTGCCATAAGGCATATTCAAATTCAAGCAGGCATCTGTCACCAATACAGAAATCCCTTTCAGATGAACTAGATTTATTTTACCCATTCGATTTTTATTTTAGCAGTATAAAATTGATCTTTTTTTACATTTTAAAAACAAAAAGAAGAAACTTTGCCTCCATCCTAAAGTCAAAGGACATAATAAAATTCCCACACATTTTCCACAGTTTACCTCCTGACCCGAATGTTAGCACTTGTGTTAAAGTTCTAGGTATGGGCAACCTACAAAACCACTCCTCTTTCACCACATAATGTAGTCTTCCCTCCTCCTTCTTTCATGTAACAACTCCTCTCCAAAGCCTGATGATATGTGCAAGTGTATTAGAGGGTCCTTCTTAATTGGCCACATTGTTTGCTGAACTCAGAGTCTTAGGTAAAGTCGTACCATTTCCGGAGCCAAGAATTGGATTGGGTGCAGGCAGCACAGCCTCTAGGACGGCATCTGCAAATCTGTTCCCTGATACTCCGTGGAACCTCAGCAGTCATCTAAGCATAAACATCACTAGCGGTCAACTGGGGCATAGAAACTACCTTCTTGTACCTTAATGACTTCAGCCATTCTCCTAGTCAGCAGCAGGCAGCCAGGCCCTGGAATACTTAGAGGATTAGTGGCACACTGCCCAAACACTTTGGCAAGCAGTAGCACCGCACGTCTAGTGAGCATTTTTGCTAGTTCGAAGTTGTCTGACCCTGGACCTGACAAAGGTCTTCTCATGCAGTGATCAAACCCCCCAAATGGTACTAATCTCTGAAAGTACATTATCTGCTTAATGGTTGCCCCAGCAATGAGCACAAGCAATAAGATTTGCTCTACTGGTCTTTGCTCTTCACTTCTATGACATACAACACTCATTGGATTGATGAGATCAGAATACTGCTTTGATAGTGATCAGAAAAGTAGGGGTTTTTTGTGCTTAGCAGTAAGATTGCTTAACTAAGTACAACATCTGGTTTTGCTGTTTACCTGTCATATGGTGAGAGGCTATATTCTGAAATCAGCATTTCTGAGAAATAAGATCCAACTTTATCAGCAATTACAGTAAATGAATACTGTGCTGACCAGAGCATGCATCCCCAGAAATCTGTCTACCATCAGTTGCCTTCTTTTACTCCCAAAATGTACTAGACAACAATCTTAGATGGGCACCCTGGTTCAATGATGCAGTCTGACTGTTTCAGGTGTGCCTCGATTCCATTTTCACTAATGTGCACTGAAGTTAAGAAAACTGACAATCGTACAGCAACAGTCATACACACAGACCCAGACATGCCTATCCACTTGGGTTAATCTTTTTTTAACAAATATATCTTTAGTCTGTGTCAGACAGTCATATTTTGAAGCATTTGTTGTCTCTGACCTGAGACAAAATTGTTCATCTCCACATATTTACTAAAGCATAGGCTCGGCATCTTAGGGATTTGTATGCTGACAGGTTTCATCTATTTCAGAAGAATAATGAGCCTTCCTCTGGAAAACAAATGATACAATTTTAAGATTTATAAGTGGTTTTGAATAATTCTTGTCTGCCATCACACCTATCTTTACCACATTGACTAAAGTACGGAAAATTATTTTGCAAGGTTTCTTTCAAAACATCTAGAGTGTGAATCTTGTGCCAGTTCATACATTTCCCATCAAATTTACATCCTTCATTCAAGATTGCATATCTGTAGCTACTATGTAATCAGTTAAATTCAGCCTTTTTCCTCTAGCATTCTGTAGAGGCTAAAGTCCTCACATACCAAAGGAAGATTTGCCATATAGCTCCCGTTTGACTTCTATCCTTTACTGGGTTTTCCACCAGTGTGTTTGAAAATGTTTGAGTCCACCACAGCTGTGTGCTCTTGCTGGTGAACATCCCCAGGATTAAGTACAGATTATTCTGGAAGATTTCAAAATCTAATGCTTGTTTCAGGCTTAGGAAAACAATTTGCCTTCTTATTTAGGTTTTGGAGTTTTGGCAAAACTGAAAAAATCTGTTCCTCAAATAGTATCGTACCAGTTTTGATCTCTAAGCAGCAGCAACTTGTAGCAGTAATACAGATTACTAATGCTAAACAAGAACAAATTATGACCTCTTTTCTACTGAAGAGTTCATCACCAGCATCTGAAAATGTAGACTGTCAAGATGTCACTCTTAAATGGTTTCTGCTGTGAGAGAATATGTTGGATGTATGGTACAGACAGTTTGTTAATTTCAGTGTCCCTTCTCCTCCGACCAAACCGAGATCAAACCATTGCCTAAGACTACTTCTGAATGGGGTTTAGTTTTGCAGCCACAGTGTTCACCAAGATTGTGACAGTGGTTGCTCATTCTCTTAAGACCAGGGGCCTAATTCTCAACATTTGCAGAGCTGCGCCCGAACGCGATCTATGGGTACACATGAGAGATCCTGATTCACCGCATCAGGATCTGTGGACACTTATACTGACAGAAGGAACTAAGTACCACTGATAGTCTGTACATACAGTGTGTTTTCCACAGTATTACATTTAGGACTAAGAGCAGGAAAATTGGACTCCCACAGTAGGGGCACAGAGGTGGTCAGCAGAAAGATCATATACATTCACAAAGTCGTAATTCAGTGGGTACTCAAGACCTTACCAAAGATTCTTCACACCCACCTTACACACCTATATGTTATCAGGGTGTCTTGCACATTTTCAAATGAAGTAATTTGAATGAAATATGTTTCATTAAGTGAGCTGCATTGTTTGTTTTATCATTCTAGTGTGCTGTGCTCTACACCACAGTTGGAGGAAAAAGGCGCCTTCTGATTCACAACATTGGTCTGAACTGCAGCTCTCAGCTTTCTGATCTCTACAAGAGTTGTGAGACCGATGCACTAGTAAACTTTTTTGCCAAATCAGGTACAGTCCTACAGTACAGTTGCATTTCTTCATTTTCATTTTTACTCAAAACAAATCTAGGCTTGCTCATTCCTGGTCAATTTTCTTAATATTCGTCCATCCAAAATTCAATAAAAAGAACACTCGCTTGGATTTTTTGATGCTTTTAGCTATACAGTCTATCTCCTACAATGATTGTCATGTATGTTTTTTCCTGGAAAATTGTGCTCTTTCACAGGACCCAATGTACCCTCTGCTACACAAAATTGTGTGAAATGGAATGTTAAATCTTTATTTTTTCCCTAATACTAGCGTACAAGGCTGTCCTGAGTCACCCACTAAAGACGGTCCGAGACATTCTCGTGAATCAGACTGCCCACATGCTAGCATGTTACAGGAAGCACTGCGCAAGCCCTTCGGCGGTCAGTCAGGTGAGCATCAGATGATCTGCGCAGCTCAAATTAGATCATTTCATTCCATATGCATGTTTAAAAAGTGATCTCATGATCGAACACATAACGTGAACTCTGTATTATATAAAAAATAATTAGCAATACATTTGTTTTGGGTACTTTATCCATCTCTTCCATTTAGTTACCTGTTGCAAAGCTTGAGTGTTGATGTAGAATTGGGTAGAAATGGCGAATCCTCAGTTTGTTTTTCAAAAGAATGGTAAATCTGTGTGGAATCCTTTGGTAGAATTTGAATGCCCATGATGTAAGTATGGTGAAGGAAATTCCAGATAGTTTTCTTTTAAAGCCTAATTCTAAATCAGATCCTTTGCATATCTGTCCTGCAGATAATAGAAAGGCCAATTTTGTCATGTTAAATAATTACTTCACAGGTGCATCTGACCTTCTGATGCCCTTACGGGCACCTCTACCACTGTTCTACTTTCTGGCACCTTTTTCAGACATACAACTAAGTGTTTGTCATCACTGCGATCTTGTAGAAGCATGAATGGATGCCATTAAGTCCAACTCACAATTATTGTTTGAAGAAAAACTATGTGAAATTTTAACTGGGATAGAAGGGATAAGTAAAGAGTAGCTATAAATTCACTTACACATTAAACCATTTAAACACCGGATTATGATTTTCATAGTGCAGGAGTTACACTGGATAAGCTCTTCCAAAAATGTATTACCAGAATTAAGGTTTATAGAATACGCTGCCTTGCAGCATTGGGTAGAGCTTTGGAATACTACAATAAAAATGTGTTAAGATGCATTGAAAGACATACGCCCTAAAATTGTATCAATGTTTTTGATATTTTTACCAGTGTTGCCCATCAGTTTCAGTGAGCCTCTAAAAAGCTCAAATCTGCCATTTTCTTAGCTTTATTTCGATAGTACCTTCTGCAGCTTTTACAGTAGCCAGAAGGCAGTTTCTCCGTTTGGATGCTTTACAATTCGAAACACTACATTTATAACATACCCATTGATGCTTCTCATTGATGAGCTCTGTGTACTTGTACCATGGGACAAGAAATATGAACATAAAACTACTTGAATAATATGTACTGTCTTGTGACTTTTGTTGACAATATGTAGATAGTTGAGTTGGCAGGAGATAAAATGGATCAGATGTACAAAAGATTTTTGTGTTTCCAAACACTCTGAGTCAGAGATGGGGACGCCAAAAATACTCTTTGCAATGTGATAAACTCCTTTTGTGATTTGGTAATTGGTTACCAAATGCCAAAATGGGTTTAGAAGGGCATAATGAATCACTGTTTAGATGGAGTGGGTTTAGGGCGTCCCTTCCATATAGCAATTCATTATGGTATGTATCAGTGTTTTGCAACCAAAATCCAGTTTCAAAGATTGAAATTTTAGTGAATCCCAACACTGGGTGGTAAGCCATTCACAAAAGGAAAGAGGGTCCCCTTGGGACACTTCCTATTTGTGAACATAAAAGTTTGATGAGGAATAGCCAGTGTTCCAGGAGATCACTTCCTACTCTCAATCAAACTTTTAATAAAAGTTTAAAACTTTTTTTTTTGTAAACAGAGCCACATCTCCTCTAAGGAAAATGGGCCATATTCAAAATAATACTAATAATAATGTAAGAAGTTATCACGGACATGGTGATCGGCTGATCCCAGCAGGCCACCATCTATGTGATGGCCACCAATTGTAGTGAGTCTTATTTTGGACCTACCTCATGAATATTGATAAGGTAGGTTAGATAGCAACCCACTACAAGGTGCCATTTTGTCAATCAACCTATTTTTACCTAGGTCGGTTTGCAAAATTCCACACAAGTCGCAAAAATATTGATCATAATTTGTGACCGCATTTTGCAACCAGTGTTTCTTACATTTGGCCCAACATTTTGAAGACCAGTTCCACAGTTTCAAGTTTAATCACAGATGTGTAATGTTGGCAAGCCCACCTAGCAATATCAAATTTACCAGGATGGATGGTTCTTGGTATGAGATGGAATGTTGGGCCTCTTTGTCCCAATGGGATAGCTTTGATGAGCAGTCAGGGCCAAGGTCATGGGAAAGGGAAATTGTGTGAATGTTGACACACAAAACATTATTCCTCAATTATTACAATCTGAATGCTCAGTCAGAGAAGCTACTTAGCTAGAAGAACCATCCTTTAATAGCATCTTAAAATATAAATACAGCAAAAATCTGTGAAAGTGTTTATTTTATGTGAATGGTTTTATATATTTATTTTACTCTCTCTCTATTTCTCTGAACCCGACTTCACAAACTGAATAAAAGTTATTTATTGCAGCTCATCCTGCCAGACTCCATGAAGGTGCTGCCAGTGTACATGAACTGTTTGCTGAAAAATTATGTATTGATAGGCAGTCCTGAAATATCAACGGACGAGAGAACTTACCAGAGGCAGTTGGTCATGTCCATGGATGTTGCAGACACACAGTTATTTTTGTACCCACAATTTATACCGATAGTAAGTATCTGTGGCGAGACCATGTTTAGCAAGATTCGATATGAGTACTGTTAATGGATGTGAGTACTGGCAATGGCTGTGGTTAAGTTTATAATGTCGACTAAAAATCAGGAAATGCTAGTGTGCACTACTGGCACTCAGACACAATAAGAGGAGCAGTCTGGTTGTCTCTTTGTGTACATTTTCATCCAGTTTCTGATATGTGCAGGCTAGAATGCTTCACAGACAAGTTCAGATTGCAGGCAATAAACAAAAAAACGAATCCACTACCAAAGACTACCTTTCAAAAATGGTTCACATACGTACTCTTAGAACATCTTTGCAGCATCATAGCTGTCACTCAATGCAAAATAAAAAAGTTATTTTGCTGCATTGCTCATTTCCTATATGCTCCATCAATTCTTGCCTAAGCCGTATCTTTTTGTTATAGCCTGCTCTTGGGCCAAATCGAAGCCATCATTTCATTAATGAAGGCAATCTCTGAACGAATGGCTCTGCCACTCCTGCCCATTGAAGGTAACGCGCTAGACAGGTGTAGCTGTTCTCAAACCACCTTGAAATACAAAAGGGCTTCAGGGAAAGCTGCCCTTTTTGGGTGGAAACAGACTTACTCATACGAGCACAGATTGTAGGAGTTTTTGTGAGCACTTGCAAAAGGTAGCTGTGTAACAAAGAAAGACTCTTTAACAGGGACAAAAAGTCGGTGTCCTTGGTCTCCTCTCTGTATTGGAGAGAAGTGCTGCCTGAGAGTACTACTTCCAAGTGGAATCACGGCACCACCCAACAAACGATGTTAGTAACAAACTCCCCAGAGTTTTTCTTGGAAGTAGCCCTTGAACCTTCCACAACATATCCGAGTTAAACAAGTGATAACACCTTGTACTGCTCAGGCTGAGAACCAGAGAGTCCTTTCATTATCCCAAAGTGCAGACAGAGTCACAGCTCAACTCAGGAAATGCCTCCAAGCAATCTTTTTATAAAGGTCCCTTTGGTCAGAGTTATTGCCTCTTTTATATTCCATCATATTATTCCTTGCTGTCAAGGCTGCTTTTCAAGTAAATGCACTGCCACCTGCTTTGCTCCCAAAATTTCTCAGTCAACTATTTTCATATATGATCCAAGCTACTGGAACATCTGCAGACTCTGGTAGGTGCATACAGATTTGATCTAAAAACGTATTTATTTCTAAACCCCACATAGTGCCTCCATATTCCAAGGATATTGCCATTGGTGCTTGTCATGTTATCCTCTTTCAATACAGTGAAAGAGGAGGATGTTTTTAAAAAACATTAAAAACACAACACTAGATTCACTTGTCCAACCTTCACAGATTTATGTAATTGTTTCAAATTTAACACTGTATTTATTAAACTCCAAAATACTAGCATGACATTAAATTCCGTGCTTGTAGCTATGGATGAGTTGAATTTCCCGCCATAGGGCAAAACAATGTTTGACTAAGTCCAGAGGACAGGCTTTTCATTTTTGCACATGCTTCTTCACTGATTGACGAGTTTGCGTTTGTGTGGGTGGGTGAACAGGTGAATGTAAGTGGATGAGTGAGTGACTGAGTGCATGGCTGAAGGTGTCCATGAATAAGTGCATAGATGGGTGTTGAGTGAATGTTATTTTATACATATTTGTGGAGCGCATTATCACCCGGGAGAGTATCCTGGCCCTAAGCAGGTGTGAGTCTAGCCAGACCTAGGGCTTAGCGGGACCAGTCAAAAAGCTAGGTCATCAGCTTCTTGTGGAATTCAAAAATTGAGGAGGAAGCTCTTATGTGTAGCGACAGGTCATTCCACACTTTAGGAACGATGTAGCGATGACCCTGTGATCTGGTTTTCTATATCCTCAGGACATATGCAAGTAGGAGTCCTGACAAGCGGAGGTGTGTGGGAGGTTTGGAAAATCAGATGCAGTTGTTGAGGTTTGCTTGACCAGTGTTATGCAGTGCCTTGAAAGAGTGGGTTAGGAGTTTGAATTTGCTCATTTGTGTATGGGGAGCCAGTGAAGCTCCTTCAGATGCGGTGTGATGTGATTCCAGCTTGGGAGGTTGAGAGTGATTCTGGCTGTCTAGGTCTGACTGGTCTGCAGCCACCTGGTAAGTTTTTTTGTTGAACCCGGCATACAGGGTGTTCTCGAAGTTGAGCTTGCGTGTGACATGGGCATGTGACAGTTTTCTGGGTGCTGATTTGGAACCATACGAAATTCTTCCTCAGCATCTTTAGGAAGCATGAGGCCGTGACATGGACGGTCATGTTGAGTTTTTTGTCGGATGACCCGAAGTTCTTGCCGCGAATGGTGTGGGTGGTTGTTGGTCCTAGCTCTGTAAATGGAGTCCCACAGTGAAGTGCTCTTCCTGAAGACCACAATTTCGGTCTTGTCTGTGTTCAGCTTCAGACAGTTCATCTTCCATTATTGGACGATTTCAGTCAAGCAGGCGCTGAACTTGATCCGGGTACTGGGCATCTTGTCCATGAGGGAGAAAATGAAATGAGTGTCATCAGCGTAGGAGACAAGATTGATGTCTTGAGAGCGGATAATGGTGGGTGGAGGAATCATGCATACGTTGAAGAGGGTCAGGGTCAGAGAGGATCCTTGCAGAAAACTACAGATGAGGTTGCAGGTGTCCAAGGTGTATGGTGCCTGGCTGACTAACTGGGACCTTCCAGTCCAGGACGAACATATCCATCGTAGTATGTGTCCCTGGATTCCGAGATTGTGTAGGTGTTGGATGAGGATAGGGTGGGAAATAGTGTCAAATGCTGCAGAGAGGTCCAGGAGGATGGGGACCGCTGTGTCTCCTCTGTCCTGAGTCAAGTCGATGTCATCCATGGCGGCAAAGAAGGCGGTTTCCATGCTGTGCTTCAAATCAGGCTGAGTGGTGTTGAGGATTTGGTGGTTGTTGAGGTATTCAGTGAGGTGTCAGTTGATGTTTTTCTCTAACACCTTATCCGAGAATGGCAGCAGGGAGATTAGTCTGTAGTTGGTGAGCATTCAAGGGCCTGTGGAGGGTTTCTTCAGCAATGGGCGGACAGTTGCATGTTTCCAAGCACCTAGGATAGTTGCAGAAGAGGTGGAGACATTCACAATGGTTGTGAGCATGGTGGTGATGGGTTGAAGTCTCGTGAGTAGGCGCGGTGGGTGCATGGGTCTGATGGGGCACCTGAGTGGATGGACTTTATGACAACTGTGGTTTCCTCTGGGACAATGATGGGCCAAGTGGTTAGTATTGGTTCTTTAGGTAAAATCGGGAGGCTTTTCGAGAGGTCTGTCTGGTCCCGTTACGGGTTGAAGTTGCTGTTAATGGCGGTGATTTTGTCTGAAGAATTTAGATAGTTGCAGAGGTCCTGGGAAGGTGTGATTGAGTTGGAGGTGGCTGCTGGTGAGGTGAAATTCTTCACAACGGTAAAAATGTCTTTACTTCTGTTTGTGCTGACATCAATACGGCCCGCTACAGCGGCACGTTTGGTGGTAGCTTCTCAGGGTAGATTAGAATGTGCTCCTTTCTGCATTGTCCTGGCTCATTCTCCATTTGGGCTCCTGTTGTTTGCAGTCTGATTTCCTTGGTGTACCACCTGGCCGGGGTTTAGATCTTGTTGTATTGCTCTGTTTGAGAGGGACCTGGGAATCAGTGCAGGATGTGAACTGATTATTGAAATTCTTGATGGTACCGGAAGGCTAATGCTGTGTTCTGGTCGGTGGGTGTTGACAGTGGTGTTTAAGTCCTTGTCAGTAATGCTGTTCCAATTTTGTCGCCCTGGTCTGATGAGGGTGTGAGTGAGTTGGCCAGAGACGGGGATGCTGAACTTTGCAAGGGCTATCTAAAAGGCTTATGTGGGCTCTTCAACTCTGATGTTGTCAAAGGTGGTGAAAATAGGGCCCAGTATGTGCCGTGCGATGCGAGTTGATTCCTTTACTCATTAAATTCAGATGTTTTTATATAGTGCACAGCTACCTGACCGGGCCTCCCTTTGCATGTTGCAACATCACCATCCGGTACCTGCATGACCTTAGACTAGAGGTCGAGCTTCAGAAGAGATTGGTTTTAAGCAGTTTTCTGAAGCAGGTTTCCGACTGTTGAAATCAGAGGGTGGCGGGAAGAGAGTTCCAGAGTTTGGAAACAAGATACGCAAAATAGCGTCTACCGCTTCTTGCTCTGTTCACCTTGGGTACCATCAAATCCCTTTGCTTACTGGACCGTATGGGCCTTCCTAGCGCATAGAGAGTAAGTAGCTTCTGTATGATGAGTAGGCCTTTCCCATGGATGACCTGATGAGCAATGCCTAGCAGCTTGAACTGGATTCTTTTTTGAAGTGGTAGCCAATGCAGGGCTGCTAAGGCTGGACTGGCTGATGGATGCTTTGATATTTTGTGGAGGATTCCAGCTGACGCATTCTGGACAACTCAAAGTATTTTTTATCACATATTTTATACTTCCTAGACAAAGGGAGTTTCCATAATCTAATCGTGAACTGAGTAGGCCCTGCACGCAATATCACCTTCCTTGTGGATGGTTTTAACATATGTAGGAATTTTCTCAAGGGTCTCAGAATGCCAAAACAAGATTCAGCTAATTTCTGAGTCTGTGTTTTCATATTGAGTTTATCATCAATCCAGAAACCAAGGCTTTTTACTGCCTGTGCAGGCTCAGGTGTTCTGCCCATGACAATTCCAGCCTTCGTGACCTATTATTCCACACCACAAGTACTTTGGTTTTGTCGCCATTACATTTCCGGATGCTTGCAAACATCAGCCATGAGTTAAATTGAGTGGAATTTCGACTGACCTCTAATGTTAGAGCCAAGATGATCTGTGTATCATCTGCATATGATACTAACTCTAATCCATGTGAGCGTACAACATATGTCTGCAGGGGACACAGGGCTTCAGAGTATTGTTTAGTTATCGCTCAAATATATTATTCCACTATTCCCCCCCCCCGCCCCCCCCCCCCCCCCAAGAGTGGGAATCGAATCTGTGAGAGCACCCTGTCCATACTTTAATATTAAGATTGGACCATGACGGCTTAGGTTTTTGAGAGGGGGCTGTTATACTGTTCTTACTGGAGCTTCAAGCCATAGGGGTACGATGTGGTGGTCAGGCCATAGTATAGGGATTGTATTCTCTGTCGCCAAGTTACTGAAATTTGTAAAGACAGGGTCTAGAAGATGGCCTCGGTTATGTGTTGGAGTCTTTACAATTCAAAGTCTTGGATGAGGCCCAGGCTTCCAGGATCTTCTTTGCTTTTGAGTTGGGGTTGGCGTGTTCTTCCTGGGGTAAGTTAAGGTCTCAGAGTAGGATGGAAGTTCTGGCATCGAGGGTGAGTGATGCAACATAGTCCAAAAAAGGTATCTGATAGAAACATCTAGCCGCAGATTCCTTAACTTAGAACATCCCCAGGCGTCAGACTGGATCCGGAAGTTTTTTGCAGCAGCACCTCTGTGTGCCGGAGGACGGCGCCGCATGGCTCCGCCTTGACGTCGTCCACGGACATGACATCAGCGAAGCCATTTAAGTTCCTCCCGGCGCGCTGACGTCAGTTTCCTTCTTTTCCGCGTCCCGACGCGGATCCAGGAGTAAGCGGTTCCTCTGGCCTGTTTCCCAGGCCTTCTGGACGCCTCCGGGCATCCAGTGTGTGATGCCTTCGAGCTTTAAGGCGTGTGAGACGTGCGCGATGCAAATGTCGGCGACCAATCCGCACAGCATCTGCATGTAGTGCTTCGGGGCGCACCACTACTCCGAAGAGTGCGACACATGCCAGTAAATGAGGCCAAAGTCCCTGCGGGAGCGCCGGATGAAGCTGTTGGCTGCCCTGATGTCCCGCTCGGTGCCTCCGTGCTGATCTCCATCTCTGGATCGGGCTTCTGTTCGAGTCCGGTCACGGAGTCGTTCTCGCGGACGTCGTTCGCCTCACGCAGGTAAGCGGAAGCACAAGTCACTGAGGTCGTCGGCCTCTCTTAAACGCGACAGCGGGGCTCACGGCTCCCGGTCCTTGCTGGACGAAGACCCGCAGGATTCGACCCCCTTATACCCACCCTTTCCGGGTGTTGGGGCGACTCGGGCCCAGATGGAAGCCTATTTCAAGGCTCTGCACTCCATCCTTGGGTCACATCCTCTCCCTGGTGCGCCATCGGGCCCCACAGTGGAGGTAGGGACTCAGGTCGGATCTTCACCGGCGGGTTCGCCCTCGGCGCCGGCAGAGTCGCTCGACTCCGGTTCCGGAGTCGGTGCGACGTCGAGACACAGCCCGGAGGGGCATCCCAGTCAGACGTTGAGCCCTTCTGTCATGTCTCCGCATAGCCCTTTGTGGCTTCCTGCGCCAACGTCGGCGACGGCTGCACCACGGGTATTGACTCCTTTTCAACATCCTTCCTCTCCACAGGTCTCAGTGGAGGATGAGTCGACGCCGGTCCGAGACCGGGCCGAGTCGCCTTTGCTTATTGTTAACGTCGATACGACACAGTCTCGACATCGGGGCTGGCACCGGTCCCTATTGTTCCTCTGTTTGAGGAGGACGCGGACCCGGAACACCCCGGAGCGTCTCCATGCCCTTTGGCTCCACAGCCCCTTGGCCAGTGGCCCCCTGCTCATCCGACTGCGGAGGCTTTCTTTCCCGTTGGATGAGTTAGCCTCCAACCGTCCCCTACAGATGATCTGTTATCGCCTCCTAGAATCGCTACAAAGGCTAGTGCTGCATTTGCGAGGGCTGTTCGCGGGGCTGCAACTCTTTTACACTTGCAGCCCCCCCGGTCTCCTTGTCTTCAGATCCATTATTGGATCTCCTCCACCAGGATGCGTGGATGGGGATACCTGGCTCGTCTCCTTCATCATGGCTGGGAAATGGCACAATTTACCATTAGATCGGTCATGGACACTACTGACTCCGTGGGTCGGGAGATGGCCAGGTCTGTTGCTTTGCGTCGCCATGCCTGACTGCGCGATGGTGGTTTCCCTGAAAATATTCGGGAGAGTCTACGGGATTTGCCGTTTGATGGCTTATCCCTTTTTGACAGTCATGCGGAACCAGCAGTCAACTGCCTCCTGTCTGGCCTGCCATAAAGTTTGTGTTTTTGAGATTCTTTTGCGGCCCTTTTACTTCCATGTGCAGTGTTGTTCTGGGCCCTGGGTTCATGCTGTAATACCTGGGTGGCCTGGACGGCTTTTTGCCATTTTTGCTTCGCTTTATTGCAGCATATCGGCTGCTTCTGTTTCTGTTGATCCTCTGTCTATGAGCCCTTGCTCGAGAGGTGCCCCTAGCTGGGGTTGAGGCTTACCCTATGTGGGGTATTTGTTGACTACTGTGTAGCTGCCTCCCTCACATAAGGTTTGGTAGGCTCCTGTGGAGTCTTTTTCAGAGGGTGTTGCCCTGCGGATGTGACTGTGGTCTTTTTCTGCTGTTGTGGACCTTCCATTTTTACTTTCTTGCGGCCCACCGGTTGGCATAGCTATATGGCCTATACGTTGGAGTCTGCAGTTCGTCCGTGGCACTCCTCTGCAATTGACGATGCTCACTGTCTCTGGGCTTCTACCTTGTGTGTCTCTTCCGGGAGGGTCCTTTCAGCTTTCCCTCCTTGACTGTGTTGGCTGTCTTTATTGCCCGCCACTGGCACTAGCACCACCTTGTTCAGTTCCATCTCTGCATGGTTCTGCCGCTGCGGATGTCCTACCTGTGGACTGCCTTGGTCGGTGCCCTGTCGCTGTCCCACGACACGCAGGGCTGACACGGCGCACTGCTCCTATGTTCTGGCGAGTCCGGTGGTTGCTCCCTAGTGTGTTCACTGTTACAGAGGCCTGAAGCTTTCCTTATGCTTCTGCGATGTATAGTTCCCCCCTCCTCTATCTGTGGTGGGTAGTGCTTTTTCGTAATTTGTTCTTGCATGGTGGCATCTTAGCCACTTGCGCCGCTAATGTACATAGCCTTGTGCGTTGCCTTCCTGGGCCCTTCCCCAGAACAGGTTTTCCTCTTCCCCTGCTGCCTTCCGCGCAGGGTAGGCTCTCTGTAGACGTGCTCTCCTCAGGACATTCACTGTCTTCTGTGATCTTGTATGTACATCTCTATACAATTCATGTTACTCTATAACCGTTTCATACTGGTTCTTTCCTGTATTGTTCAGCCTTCTAGCCTGTCTCGCGGGGGACCGTGGTTCCTCCCTGCCGGGTGGCTGGTGTTGCTTATAGCTCTGGCCTTTTATCTGTCCGGTTCTGTTACCACACAGCTGTTGATACCTATGGTGCACTCTTGTTTCTTGTATGCCACTCATCCTCATGGCTGAGTCTTTTCTGGACGTTTGTTCTGTTTGGCGTCCACACACAGCCAGGAGTCACGCATGCTAGGTCCTGGCGGCGGTGTCTGTGGACTTGACCTAGACTTCTCGTTGGTGCAATCGCTCTGTGTGTGTGTTCGCTTCACGGATCCCTTTCACGGTTGCGTACCTTCTGAGGCATCTCTCGCATCTGGACTATTCCAGCGGCACTCCCTTGTGCCTTTCCTTTTACGTGGTGTGGTTTTGGCGGTACACATGATCTACCCTGTGTACTTCCGTCTCCCGCATGTGCTTTTTGTAGCATGATTATATGGTTTTGATGTCTGCCCTTTCATATATCTCTTTGGAAAGGGGCAATTGCGCACTATCGCGTCTGGTACCTCTAGTCCCTTTGGCTCTTCCTGGGCATGGTCAGCATTCTGCTGCTTATGTCCCCGGTGTCCTCGTTGGTGCGCTTACACAGTGCTTCTTCCAATGTTATGCATGTTCCACCTGTATGCTTGGACTCGGTCATACAGTCTTGTTTCTCTCTAGCCCCTTCTCTTTTGCAGACCCGTCAGATCCTGCCGATCCCTCGGTACCTATGCTCACTTCCTTTCCTTTACTGGAGTTTTGGACTTTTTCTTTCTGCACTGCCCTTTTGGTTCTGTGCTCCCTTTCTACACTGACGGGCTTTCCTGCCATTCCTCGGCAGCTTGTAATCCTTTGCCTTACATTGTTTGTCGCTCCTTGCAGAGCTCCTGGTCTGGAATTGCCCACTGTGGCATTGCTGCCCGCACTGTGTTTAGTCAACCTGTTGACGGCTAGGTTCGTTTGGAACTTGGTGGGGTTCAGTTGCAGACCCGCCTCCACAGGGGTATGGCTTTGTTATCTATTCTAAGTTAAGGAATGTATGGCTAGATGTCTCTATCAGATGTACGAGTTACTTACCTTCGGTAACAATGTATCTGGCAGAGACACAGTCTAGCCGCAGATTCCTTAACGCTCACCCATCCTCCCTGTTCTGCGAAGAACTTATCAGGTTGGGTTTTCTGCTCTCGCCTCCCTTTGTGTGGCTTTGTCTTTCTGCGGGGTGACTTCTAGCATCCTCCCTCCTCTGGAGGATGGTTCTTTCTGTTTTCCTCGTTCTGCACCTCCCATTCTCGTAATGGGGCAGAGGGTTCATGTCTCCTCCTACATTCCTACACCCTGGTTCTTCTAGTGTGGGGCCTTCTAATGTTCTTAGTCCCTCCCTCTCACCTTCTCCATTGCTTTGGGGTATCTTGTCTTTGACTGTACTACATTCAATTGGTTTGGGGTCTCTTTGACTGTGCCTCAGTCCAATAGTTCTCTTGCAGAGGATATGGCATGCCTGGTGTTGCCGTCCTTTGGTGGATGTCTTTAATTATATGGTTCAGATCTTGTTGCCTGGCACGGTTAGATCTTGTGATTGCAGGCTTTCTGTCGTCTGCCTTGGCATTCGTTTCATGTGTGGTTTGCCTCAGGGGAGGGCATTGCCTTTGCTTTTGCGGGGCTGCTTCTCAGAGCGCTGCTCGGCTCTTTCCCTTCAATTGCTTTCAGTGTACAGTGCTTATCACTGTCCCTTATGGTGATGTTTCTCACCATTCGTTTCTTTTTGTTTCATTGATCTTCCTCATTTTTCATACACTGTTCCCATACTCTCACAGTTTTTGGTGGTGGCTCTGCGTTGTGGCGCGGAAAAGTTTCTCGGAAAAAAACGGACGTCAGCGCGCCAGGAGGGACTTGTATGGCTTCGCTCACGTCGTGTCCGTGGATGACGTCTGGGCGGAGCCATGCTGCGCCATCCCCCGGCGCGCAGAGGTGCTGCTGCAAAAAATTTGCCGGATCCAGTCTGACGCCTGGGGATATTCTAAGTTAAGGAATCTGCGGATAGACTGTGCCTCTACCAGATTCATCGTTACCGAAGGTAAGTAACTCGTACGTCAGTGGAGTTGTGGCGTGGTCCTGGTGGTCTGTATATGAGAGTGCCACTTAGGTTGAAGTTGGCAGTGACTTGGAGCTTGAACGACCGGTGTTCCATGTTAGAGGCCCATGTGTCCGTGGAGATGTTGCAGCAAATGGCGTTCTTGTGAATGATGGCGATTCTGCCTCGGGGATTTTGAAGTATGTTGTGCCTAATGATCTTGTAGCCATGGGGGTGGCTGTTGTGATGTGAGGTGCTGATTTGGGGTTCAGCCATGTTTCAATGAGGAAAAGTAGGTCCAGGGTGTTGTTATGCAGTAGGGTCCCAGATCTCTGTGGCATGTTTGGTGAGTGATTGGGTGTTGAGTAGCATGCATGCGAATTACAGTGTGTTGTGGGGGTGGTTGCACGACTTGTTGAGTGTGAGAGAGTGGGGTATTGGGTACCAGCAAGTGTTGGCTGTGGGTAACAGCATGAAAACTTGCAGAAAGTCGAAGAGAACGCCTTCTCGGTTATTAGGTCTCGCCTGACCCAGCGCATGCGCTGGTCTGGCGAGACTTATTGAGAGGGCTCCAAAAAGTGCTACCAGACCAGCCTAGAGCTACAGTGCATGTGCGCGGGTGCGCGCGCGCTCCGTTTTACCACAATTACACTCACTTTCGCGGCCGCAAGGCCGCTTTGATGTTGATCACGCTCGCAATTGCGATCACTTTAACTTTCGCGGCCGCAAGGCCGCTTGGCATAGCCAATAGGTCTCGATTTTGGGACCTTATAAGTATTTAGTTACGCAACTGTTGCATGGCTAAACACTTATAAGGTCCCAAAGGCGAGACCTATTGGCTATGCCAATGCTTGTTTGTGGTGCAGCGGGGCAGTAGCATGTAGAGTGGTGGGTGGGGTTGATGGCACGGGAGGGTTGCAGAGTGGCAGAGGCGGGAGGGGGGGAAGGATCAGCACTCCTGACAATACACTCATCTGAGCTGTTGCCGCCATTAAGTAGGTCCTGGAAATGAGGAGGAAAGATGTCACTTCTGTGCCATTTACTGACTCCAATAGGTGGCTTCGCTGGCGACTGCCTAAAAGGGGGCTGTGGGTTCAAACGTACATGGCATGCTAATGGAATGATACGGTATTCAGCTTGTTCTTCTTGTTTGTTACAAACAAATCTACCGATTTGCTGGTTGTCGCCTGCTTTTGGAGGTAGACCCTCCCAGGAACACACTCGGAAGTTACCCTAAATGTACACATTTGCAAATGTACTTTACTTTGTAATATAGCTCCGAACCTAATTAAGTGAACCAGTATTCCAAATTTAGCCTTTTTTTGCACCTAAGATTAACTTGGGAGTCCAAAATACTTGAAGAATTTGAGCTAGTGTTGATCACAATGTCCTTTACCAATCCTCAATTTAGCAGTTGTGTGAGCTGAACAGAATTCCATTGCCTACAAGTCATAACACTAGTCCTAAAGAGTGGGGAATTGGATGCAGGCGCTGTACAAAAATGCCAGTTATTATTTCAATAAATACTTCTGAAGCAAATTATTCCATGGAGAATTGTCATCTGTATTTTTTTTATGTTTTCGTGTTTCCATTACTCCAGGGCAAAATGAAAATCGGTGTAATTTATAATGGGGTAGTGTGCAGTTCTCTAGTAAAACAGATGCACCATGGAACTGACAGTAAAACGTGTCTGTGTTTTACCCTAGCACAATATGGATGTAAATAGTGAAGCAGTGCCCTCTGCTGTCCGCTGCTCAGAAGACCGTTTATCTGAAGCAGGAGTATTCTTATTGGCCAATGGTCTGAACATGTTCCTGTGGTTGGGAGTAAGCTCTCCCCCGGAAGTGATTCAAGGGATTTTTAATGTGCCATCCTTCGCACACATCAGTCCTGAGGCGGTAAGTAACTTTTGAGTTGATTCACATAGCCCTGAATGAGAGTTGCATCTAATTTGATTTCATATTTACACCTCTGCCAAAAGCAATGTAATGTGGGCCTTTTTACTGGTGTTCACCATTCACAGCACCCTCTCAAAAATGTGAGCCAGTAACACACGTGTTATCAGACCTCGCAACTGATCGGCCTTTTACGGGTTACACGCTTAGGTGTGTGGCGGTGTCTCCCACCCACCTTCAAGCCTTCCTCGCTGCTTCACCCGCCTTACGCGCCCTGTTTTTATGTGCTAAAGTCTCTCACTGCAGTTCTGATGTTCTGACTTCGCTCATGGATACACAACCTGCTGACAGGACATTTTACAGCCCCAAGATAAGTGCAGCAGCCAGAGTCCATGGATGGAAATAGTGTTACTTTGAAAAGCTTGGCCTGGCACATATAGGCAAGCAGGCAACCCCAGTACAAAAACCCTTTAGCGAAGCCCGGTGTGCTTTAAACAAAGAGCTTTAAGCATCCACATAAAGGTAAAATAATAAAAAAAGGTGGTTTGAGAAATCATGACTGTCCCTCCTAAAATAAGCATTGGCAAGGCTGAGAGAAAGTCCTGAAATCTTTACTGCAAAGCTGGTACAAAATGTTTAGAGGTCTATATTATCATCCTGCAATTATAATACTTTTTAAGCTTCTGAAGAACATAATACAAAAAATAACTTGCTAGAAGACACTTCAGGGCAGATTTTTACAGAAATGTATCTGGATTGTATTTTTCCATAATGCTATATTACATATATTTCAAGGTGCTTATAACTGATTTGAAGTGCCTTCAGTTGTAAAAGGTGATGTAGATGATGCAGCTCATAACTCTGTCACGCCTGTGCCTCTTTGGGATCGTAAGTTCCCTTCTCAATGCTTCAGGGTAGATAGTTTTATCTCCCATTTATTGTCAGGTACAAGCTCCACTGCAAGTGACTGCATAACGTTTGCCCTTTACTCTTAAGGCTGTCTTTGAGGTTCTTATGTGCACTTAGAACGCACTCTTCAAATGACACTCAAACACCCAAAGATGTGATCCTGAGATTTGCTTTTTGCAAATCTTTATGAATACTGTAAATCTGAACTATGTGTAACATGTCTCGAATCGGTCCCAAATTCCTATAACAAATCTGGTCCCCCCTTCCAGATTCTAACCTTGGGTTTGTTTTTAATTCATGCAGGCATTTCTCCCTGATGTGGACAGTCCTTACTCCAAGAAGCTCAGATCTATAGTGGATCGCATCCAGCACAAGCGGCCATATTCTATGAAGGTAGGATCAAGAACAGAAAGACTGCATGAAAATATGGGAAGCGTCTCTCAGTGAATTCCATAATCGATCTCAATTCATTTTGCTTTGATTAAGCACATATTTAATAAAAGTTGGAAAAGTGGCACACAAAGCTGATGATAACATTTATGAAGAATAGATACTTCATTTTCAGGTTGAGCTTGTGACAGCGCATGGGCTTGCCCTTGCAAGACTATTGTGTATAACGAGGGGCTTGCAGCTCGCACATTGCTTAGCTGATGTCTCTTAATTGGCCAGCACAGGCTAAGTATCACTACCTTTCGTTTCTGTGGAGAATGGACCAAGCACAGATTGATTTGACTTCATTAGTGCCTGTCTGCTGCTCAATCTGTGACTGAGGTACTATTTCTTCTTCCCACTCTCCCGCTCCCCTTTGTTTCACTCCAAATGCCTCTCAGCTCTGCTCACTATGCTGCTAAGATCTCCCTGGGAGAAATGTGCCTTTTTACGACTTTAATGGCTGCTTTTTTCTGGGAATTCCACTTTGCCACAGCTGTCAATGTAAAATTAAATTTTAAGCTTTACAGGCTGCAAGAACGCACCAGTCTTAGAGTGCTACGTGCTGTCTGTCTGCGCAGCATGTTCTTTCTCCATGTTTGCATGTTGCAGAACCCTACTGTTCTAGAGCAGGGTTGTCAGGCCATTCAGTGATCATCAAACACTGCCTTTCCTGGGTTTTCATTTGTCAGATCAGTGCTGCCCAAGAGTAATAGTCTTTTGTTGCTTTGACTGAACTAATCTAACTAGCACATATGACAGCAATGATCAGTAAATGTTGAATGCAGGACCAGCATCATGAAATTCGACTGCATCCACGGAGCAATGTCACAACTTTCCGGGCCCCACCCTTTTTATTAAAGTTTAGTTCTCCCCATTAATTATTAGTTGCCATGTCATCCTGTATCACACGACACCCCAATCCTGGCTTTTGTTTCCAAAAGCAGCTTGCATGCTGACATTTTGATACCCTTACTAGTGAAACTGTTGGCACACAATGCAATGGTGGTGTTGGCTAAGGCTAAAGGTGTCCAATGGCATGGGGCTGTGTTTAGTGTGTTTCCTCTAGCGCACAGCTTTCCAACCTTTTCATGTTGGTGACACACTTTCTAGACATGCATCATTTTGCGACACAGTAAAGAAGTGTAGCGAGGGAGCATAGCGAGCGAGCCTGAACCACCTATGTGTGGTTTGAAAAGAAAGTGGGCAAATGGTGCATTTTCAAGCAAATTTTATCCGATGCCAGGCAGTGCACAGTGGGTCCTGACCATGCCCCTCTTCCTCATGCTCAACTGTCGGCACATATTCATGCCATCTTTCTGTTGGCATGCAGGGACACATATACATGCCCTCTTCCTGATGCTAGGCGGTGAACACTTTCACTTGCCTCTCTGTTCACAGCCAGTGTGTCCTTCACAGGCCACTCTTCCTAGTGCTACACTGTGGGTCATAAAGGTGCCATCTTCTATTCGCAGAAAGTGGTACATACGCATGCCCCTTTTTCTTTTCGGAGGCCGTGGGCACATATACATGCCATTTTCTGCTCCCCAGCGATGCCACATACACAGCGTGTTTTGCTCTGCTAGCTGATGGAGGCACATACATGCCTCTCTATCTCTGTGCGGACTGTCACATTCACCCGCCCCTCTCTCTGCTGCTGCACAGTGCCACATACACGTGCGTGTTTGTCAGACCACGTGCACAAATCCCCTTCCGATCGTACGGCCTATCCTCTGGGTCTCCACAAGCCTTCCTGTCTGCGTGAGCTCTGATCACATCTCATGACTGCTGCGCTTGTCGCGTGAGGCGCGGTAACCGGTGCGCTTCCAGCTCGCGCTCCTCACGCAGGGCCTTACTGCTGCTGGGAGGGGGCCGGGAGGTACCATGGCTGGGGGACTAACAGAGAGAAACACTGTCACAGCCGGTAGGGGTAGGCGCAGCAGGAAGGACTGGGTGTGCTGCAGCCTGTGCGCGCAGAGAACAGCCACCCTACGGGGAACGAATTCAATATTATTACCTTCTTTTTCAGCTAGACCTTAGCTTTTCCAGGTGCTGCAAAATAATACAGCCGGCTGAGTGCCAACACTGAGATCTCAGTGTGTAACTGACGGGCAGCGCAGACTCAGTATCTCCCGAGATCCATAAGAAATTGCATCTGTATAAAGCATTTTTTAAAGGCTTGTCGTACCAAAGAGGTAACCTTGGCTTAGGGTTAACTTGGCTGAGCCTTGAGCCTGCCTTCTGGCAGAGGCGGCGAGTTTTATGCTGGTAACTCACGCTCGGGCAGGCACACGCACTGCACACGCACAGTCATCGCCCGACACACCCACACATGGCAGGCGACACGGTACTGTGTCCCGACACAGAGTTTGGAAAGCTCTGCTCTAGCCAGTAGCCAAGTTTGCCTACTAGACATAGTTGCAGTGCCTTAAACCCAGAAGGGTTTATTCTCTTCTGTCTTGGACAGGCTTCTGGAACAAGATTTTCTTCCGACAGGCCTGTGTTCCCCTTGTCCCATCTGAAGTGTCTACAAACATTACCTTGTTTACATTGCTGTGGCAGCAGTTATGTTCCTTCACTTTGATTTCTCCTCTCTGTGCGGTTTATGACAGATGAACATACAACACTCAAGCCCTGCAAGGAAAACAGAAAAGCAAATCAAGTGGGAAAGTTGGATTATAGGCCTGGTGGTTACCATAGCACTCTGCACACAGGATAATGGGAGATTAAAGGTACCCAGAGTGAGGGGACAAGCAGTGCTGTGGTCCGAATTGAGATGTGTACATTTGCTAGTAACTGCTAATTTGACAATGCTGGCCGCATCATAGCACTTTTATCCCCTTTATTTTAAGCCATGTTGCACATCAGCTTGCGCTGTTGTGCAACATGTAAAAAAAAAATAAACTGTGACAAAGCCAATAGATCTCGCATAGACAAGGCCTGTTGGCTTTGCCAGTGCTTGTATAATTAAATAGAGTAATAAGGTTGTTGCTAAATTGATGATGATGAAAGTATTTATTGAGAGCAAGCAATTGCCCAAAAAAGTATCTTGGTGCTCTGAGGATAAAACTGATTCTGTGTACTAAAGCCATGTTACCAAACGTCTACCTCCCAAAATAACTAAGTCTTGATGGCTTTATAAGATGATAGATGGGCATCAATAGGGCGAAAGGGTAATGGTAACTCATTCCAAGGTTCAGTGCCTAAGTAGGAGAATAAGCAGCCGCCAGATCCAACTTTCCCTACCTAGGAACCAGTGGAAGGCTAAGTGAGAAAGACTAAGGCGCACACCCAGGGACAAAATGATTGGAACATTTGAGCCTAAAGTGGCCCCTTGTTGTGGAAGGCACAGTATACTAGGCAGAACCTCTTGAAAAGAATGTGCTATGTTACAGGAGTCTGTGAAGTGCTGCAATCAATGAAGTGTGAGCATGGCAAGGAAGACCGAACCTGAGCCATACTGCTGCATTTTGAATCTTCTGCAATCTTATCAGGGAAAATCCCAAAGAACCGAGATAAAAGCGAGTTGCAGTTGTCTAGGCGGAAATGAATGAACCCCTCAACTATAACCTGCCAAGAGGTTTTGGGCAAAAAAAGAAATGATTTGTGTGAGAATGTAGAGGTATAAGAAACAATCTGATTGGCGAGGGATAAGGGTTGGTCTAAATGGAAATCCAGATTACGAATAACGGTAGCAAGGACGGTAGCTCACAGCTATCTGGTATACCAGGGAAAGGATTCTTCCCCTGCAATAAAAAACTCAGTCTGATCAGATTTATATTTGAGAGGGTTAGCCTTTATCCAAGTAATGATTTCCAATAAACACAGATGGAAGAAGGGCTGGGCTTACGTAGAGTCACCATCTAAGTGGATGATTGTGTAGCATCTGAATAGATAGTGATAGATTATCCAAAGATCTGCATGAATTTTGCCAGAGATATAGAAATTGAATAGGAAGGGACTTTAGAGTGAACCTTTACAGCAAACCGTGTTCTACGTCTCTGACTTTAGAACAGAGAGGTGGAAGAGGAATGGCTTCTTTCTTATCCTACAGATATGACGCAGTCCATCCGTGAGTTTTGTCATTAATACCAATTTCATGGAGAGGGGTCAGAAGAATTGAATGTGACCCCATATATTTGATATTTTATTTTATAAAGCGGGACGTATGTCCAAAGACGTCTTGGCGCTAGTGACTTTAACCAAGGAAGATCACCTCCATTTGATGAATTGCATTTACATGGAGAGTGGAAAAAGCCATGTTTTGAGCTGTTTCTGAAATAGCATCAGGTTCGCCTGGTTTCTTAAGTGCCAGGTGAACAGTTTCCAACACTTGCAGGTTGAATGTACCAAAAAAACCTCTGCCGCCCATAAAGCAGTGTGAATTATTTGTAACCGGACGTATATGGCGGTTCCTGAGCGAAAGCTTCTTCCCGGACATACCCTAAAAATTTGTGTTCGAGGCATATGAGCTGCAGATTACACACTGTGCATAGATCGCCATCTGGTGTTGGGCCCGGATTTTGCAGTTGTTTTTCTCTTGGAAAGTCTTTGGAAGTCACGAGGTATGTGACTCCTCCTTTGGATCATATTGTGCATGGGCTTCAGCTCCATCCTCAGATTGTTTTTTTCCGCCATCGGGCTCGGATGTGTTCTTCGCGCTCCAGTTCGGAACCGTTCCAGTTTTCCTGTTCGGCACGCAATACTCCCCCCTTCGACGGTATTGTCTCGATCAACACTCGACGCGACTCAACAATCTAAGTCTTCGATTCCGGTTGTCGCCGAGCCGGACACCGAAACTCTCGGCGCCGAAGGCTGGCACCGGCCCCTCGGCACTAATAACACCCTCGGAGCCGAGCAAGAAGCCAAAAAGCCTCGACTCCCAAACCTCGAAGCCGAAAGCCATCTCAGAACCGAGGAAGTCAAAAGACACTGGTAAACTTCAAGGTTCGAAACCAAAAACCAGTGCCGAATCAACACCGAAAAACCCTACGGCTCCGACACCATCGGCACCGAAGAATCTGCCCCTTACAGCCGAACTGTTTCGACCCGATCCTTACCAAAAAAACCTCGTTAAAGATCCAAAGACTGGTCATTTGTCGCTTAGCACCAGAAAAAGACCACTGGACAAGCCTGCACCAGCTCCACCACCAACAAGCATTGGCATAGCCAATAGGTCACGCCTTTGGGACCTTATAAGTGTTTAGCCATGCAACAGTTGCGTAACTAAATACTTATAAGGTCCCAAAAGCGAGACCTATTGGCTATGCCAAGCAGCCGCGAAAGTAATCACGGTCAAGCGCGGCGCGCGCACCCACGCACATGTCCATGTCCATGTCCTCCTCCTCCATGTCCTCCTCCTCCTCCTCCATGTCCATGTCCTCCTCCTCCATGTCCTCCTCCTCCTCCTCCATGTCCTCCTCCTCCTCCATGTCCTCCTCCTCCTCCTCCTCCTCCATGTCCTCCTCCTCCTCCTCCTCCTCCATGTCCTCCTCCTCCTCCTCCTCCTCCATGTCCTCCATGTCCCCTTCCTCCTCCTCCTCCTCCATGTCCTCCTCTTCCTCCATGTCCTCCTCTTCCTCCATGTCCTCCTCTTCCTCCATGTCCTCCTCTTCCTCCATGTCCTCCTCTTCTTCCATGTCCTCCTCTTCCTCCTCTTCCTCCTCTTCCTCCTCTTCCTCCTCTTCCTCCTCTTCCTCCTCTTCCTCCTCTTCCTCCTCCTCCTCCTCCTCCTCCTCTCCCACCTCCCTCCTCCCACCTCCAGATGAGGATAACATTATCTACGACACAGGGGATGGGGCGGACAACCAACTAATAGGGGACCCTACTCCTACAGGCTCCCCAGACCCATGGGACGACTACAACATCTCAGACGTCCCTGACGTCCCTAACATCCCGCAGGACGAGCTTTACCCTTCTAGACCCCCCCAGGGGACACCATGGGCTTTAACCAATTACTCCATAGGGCTGCCCGCTACCACGGGGTTGATCTCCACACAGACCCCGTAGAGGAGGAATTCCTCTTAGATACGTTCGACACTACACACAGGTCTACCTCAATCCTGCCGATGCTTAAGGGAGTTATTAAGCACGCACCAGAGGTTTTTAAAGACCCAGTTAGGGCCAGAGTCATTATCCACGTATCGAGAAAAAATATAAAGCCGCACCACCAGACCCACCCTACATTAAAGGTCCCGCACCACTAGACTCCCTGGTAGTCTCCAATGCGAGGAAACGTGCCAATTCCCAGGCATCAGGTGAGGCACCACCACCAGATAAGGAGTCTAAACTCCTAGACGCCTCTGGCAAACGGACGGCAACCCAGGCGGCCAACATCTGTCGTATAGCTAACACCCAAGCGCTCCTAGCCAGATATGACAGGGCACATTATGATGAGCTGGAGACAATAATGCAACACCTCCCTGATAAATATAAACATAAGGCCAACAAATTGATTCAAGGGGGCAAAAACATTACAAACACTTCCATTCGTTGTGCCCTCGATTCAGCTGACACCGCCTCCAGGGCAGTTAATACCAGCACCCTTCTGCGTAGGCATGCTTGGCTACGAATCTCCGGTTTCAAACCTGAGGTTCAACGTTCCCTCCTCAACCACCCCTTTGATGAGAAACATCTGTTTGGTCCTACTGTCGATATAGCCCTCGAAAAAAATGAAGGACACAGACACGCCAAAATCTATGGGAGCCTTGCAGTCGCAAGCTCCCAGGCTCTCCTTTTGCCGTTCCTCCTTTAGAAGCAACACCAGAGGCTACTCCTTCGACAGCTTCCTACAAAACCCCTACCCAATCCACCTTCACTAGGGGTGATCAAAGAGGCAGTTACAGAGGTAACAATAACAAAGGCAGAGGCAAAACTAACACCTCCCGCTCTGCCTCCACCCCCACCCAGTGACTTCCCTCCACTTCCCCCAGACCATTCCACTCCACTCCAGTCGGGGGCAGACTCCGCTATTTCCTTCCTGTCTGGGCTACCATCACCTCAGACAGATGGGTACAACAAATAATCCAATCGGGCTACTGTCTAGAGCGAACATCTACCCCCCAACCATTCCACCCAAACAGCGCCCAATGTCACAGGAACATTTGTCACTTCTAAAGCAGGAGGTATTCTCCCTCCTGCAAAAAGATGCAATAGAACTAGTTCCTGCCCACCAACAAAACAAGGGAGTTTACTCCCTATACTTTCTCATACCAAAAAAGGACGTCTCTCTCAGGCCCATTCTGGACCTCAGACCCCTAAACCAATACATACACTCAGACCATTTTCACATGGTCACACTCCAGCAGGGGCTTCCTCTGCTCTCTCAAAACGACTTCCTAGCCACCATAGACCTCAAGGACGCCTATTTCCACATTCCCGTTCACACCGCTCACAGGAAGTTTCTCAGATTCGTAGTGGACGGTCACCACTACCAATTCAAAGTACTCCCCTTCGGAGTCACCACAGCCCCAAGAGTGTTTACCAAGTGCCTAGCAGTAGTGGCAGCACACCTGAGAAGACAACACATCCACGTCTTCCCATATCAATATGACTGGCTTATAAAAGCCAGCTCATACAACCAGTGTGTACAACACACTCACGCCACTATCCAACTACTTCACGACCTGGGCTTCACAGTAAACTACGCCAAGTCCCATCTGCATCCCTCCCACCTACAACAATACCTCGGTGCCACCATAGACACCTCAAAGCGTTAGCCTACCCCAGTCCTGCCCGGATAGCAAGCATACAAGCTCTTCGCGCCAAATTTCAACCTCAACACTCACTTCCAGCCCGAGTGTTTATGCAACTTATAGGGATGATGGACTCTTGCATATTCATAGTACCTCACGCAAGACTCCAGATGCGTCCTCTCCAAGAGTGCCTAGCACACCAGTGGAACCAGGCTCAAGGTCAGCTAACAGATCTGGTGTTGGTAGACGGTCGTGCCCATCGCTCTCTGCAGTGGTGGACCACCAAAAACCTTTCCAAAGGGCGACCGTTCCTAGGGCCGGTTCCTCAAATAGTTCTAACAGCGGACGCGCCGCTCTCCGGCTGGGGAGCTCATCTACTACATCACACCATGCAGGGCAGGTGAACACCTCAACAAAAGTTACTCCACATTAACCATCTGGAGTTACTGGCCATATTTCTAACCCTGAAAGCCTTTCAAACACACGTCTCAGGCAAGGCTGTCTTAGTCCGCACAGACAACATGACAGCAATGTACTACATCCAAAAACAGGGCAGCACACACTCTCTGCAGCTCTCTCAGCTAGCACAGACCATATGGAGGTGGGCCATACCTCAAAACATTTTTCTCCTAGCACAACTTGTCCCAGGAGTCCAAAACACCATTGCAGATCTGTTGAGCCGTCAAACTCAACAAATCCACGAGTGGGAACTTCATCCACAAGTTCTTCAACCATTCTTTCAAACGTGGTGGCAACCACAAATAGACCTCTTCGCCACCCACGAAAACGCCAAATGTCCAAGCTTCGCCGCCAGATATCCACACCCATTGTCCAAAGGCAATGCGATATGGATGAACTGGTCAGGCAAATTTGCTTACGCTTTTCCGCCTCTCCCACTCATTCCATTAGTGGTGCGCAAACTACAGCAACACTCCCTAACTCTCATCCTAGTTGGTCCAACTTGGGCCAGACAACCGTGGTACACCACATTGCTGGAACTCTCTGTAGTTCCACACCAAAGGTTACACCTCTCTCCACGCCTCTTAACCCAGAACCATGGAGAGATCAGACACCCGGACCCAGCTCAGCTCAACCTTGCGATCTGGCTCCTGAAATCCTAGAATTTGGCTACCTTAATCTTCCCCCTGACTGTATGAACGTCATTAAAGAAGCTAAACGTCCTACCACTAGAGCTTGCTACGCAGCCAAGTGGAAACGATTCGTGATTTATTGTCACAACAATATCAATCCCCTGGATGTGTCTATCCAAGACATCATAGGCTACTTACTACACCTACAAAGATGCAACCTAGCCTACACGTCTACTAGACTACACCTTGCTGCCATAGCAGCGTATCTACAAAATTGACAGCATCTATCCCTCTTTAGAGTACCTGCCATAAAAGCCTTCATGGAAGGCCTCAAACGAATAATTCCACCTAGAGTGCCACCCTCACCAGTGTGGAACCTAAACATCGTTCTCACAAGACTAATGGGGCCTCCATTCGAACCTCTACATAAATGCGAGCTTCAATTTTTAACATGGAAAACAGCTTTCCTTGTAGCCATTACTTCCCTCAGAAGGGTCAGTGAAATACAAGCACTCACCATTCAAGAACCTTTTCTGCAAATGCATCATAATAAGGTTGTTCTCCACACTAATCCAAAATTACTTCCTAAAGTCATTTCTCCCTTTCACCTCAATCAATCTGTGGAACTGCCCGTATTCTTCTCGCAGCCACAAACCATTGCTCTGCACACCCTAGACGTCAAAAGAGCTTTACTCTACTACATCGAGAGAAGACAACCTTTTCGCAAGACCAAATAATTATTCGTGTCTTTCTCACCACCACACAAAGGCAACCCCCATCTCCAAAGGTGGATTGTTAAATGCATACAGATTTGCTACCACAAAGCAAAACTAACGCTATCTGTTCCCCCTAAAGCCCACTCTACACGTAAGATAGGGGCTTCTATGGCATTTTTAGGGAACATCCCATTAGATGATATCTGCAAAGCTGCTACATGGTCTACACCACACACTTTCACTAAACACTATTGTGTAGATGTGCAAACTAAGCAACAAGCTAGTGTGGGCCAGGCTGTCCTCAAAACACTGTTTCAAACAACTGCAACAGATACTGGTGGTCGCCGCTAAGACGGGGTACTGCTACACAATCTATGCACAGTGTGTAATCTGCAGCTCATATGCCTCGAATGGAATATGCTACTTACCAGTATGCATCTGTTCTTGGCATGTAGAGCTGCAGATCTACACCCGCCCACCCGGCTACCTTTATCTGTTCCAGTTTTATCTTATTTAGATACAGCACACATGGGCATCTTTCCTGTTTCTTACAAAGCTCCATCATTTCCCTGCTGGCGAAAAACAATCTGAGGTTGGAGCCGAAGCCCATGCGAAATATGATCCAAAGGAGTCACATACCTCGTGACTTCCAAAGACTCTCCAAGAGAAAAACAACTGCAATATCCGGGCCCAACCCCAGATGGCGATCTATGCACAGTGTGTAGATCTGCAGCTCTACATGCCATGAACAGATGCATACTGGTAAGTAGCATATTCCTTTCATGGTATTCAGGTCAGACGCCATAAAGTGCTCTATGTGCTGTGCAGAATGCCTTAAACAACACACTTTTTTTTTTTATAGGGAGCCAGTGCAAATCCTCCAGGACCTTGGTGACTGAGTCAGATTTTTTTATATTGAGCAGACTAACAGCTGCATTCTGAACTCTTTGCAATTTCTTCAGAGAGCCCTGTTGCATACACAAATTCAGGGCATTGCAGTAATCCAGTCTTGATAGGACCAGAGAAATCACCACTCTTTTGTAACTCTTTTGTGATAAAAAGCAAGACTTTACTAAAGATTTTTAACTGGCAAAAACTGATAGATGTAAGTTTATTTCATTATTCCATAAACGAGAGCTTGGAGTCAAAGATTATTCTGAGATATCTTAATTTAGGAACTGGAATCGGGAATGGTCCCAATGTCTGAGGCCATCCGGTATCACTCCAAAAGGAGGTATCCCTTCGAAAGAGAAGTACTTCGTTTTGTTCCAAATTCAGTTTAAGATGGTGGTTGTCCATCTAACTAACCACTGCTCGCATGCAACTGTTGAACCGTTGTGCCACCTCCTCAGTGTTACTCGTGATGGACACAACAATTTGAGTCCTGAAGCCTAGATTTGGAGCACATGTTCTTACTCTGCTGATCAAAGGGACCATACAGGTGGTGCCTCTGGAGAAAAGGGACACATGATTCAACTCACTTTACATCTTAGTTCCTTTCAAGGGCAGAGTAAGATCCATCCTCAACCTTTGCTGCTGTAGACAGCAGCACAAGTTTAAGATGTTCCTGAGCCAAGTCTTGCTGGCCCTCAGTGGGAGGGATTTACTAATGTCCCTGGACCTCCTGGGAACCTATTTCCATCTAGCAGTCCTCCCACCCACAGACGTCACCCGAGGTTTAACATGGGCTTCCAGCACGGTCTGTTCACAGTCCTGCCTTTTGGCCTGACACCAGCGCTGAGCATTTCCAAGAAAGTGCTGGCAGTTGTGGTGGCTTCACAATGGAGGTCAGTAGTACACATATTTCTGTATTTGGATGACAACGTAGCGTTCTTTGGTGCTGGCCAAGGAACATGTTGAGTGCACCATAACCAATACCCAGAAATCTCATCTTACACCCACACAGAGACTGATTTTTATAAGGGCAGTAGTGGACATGATCTAAATAAAGACGTTTCCTCTTCCTCAGAGGATTGTGGATATTTGGGATAGGATTCTGATGTTTTTGACTTAGACATGGATAGTGGTTCTACAAGTCCTATGCCTCATGGACCTGGTGGTCTTGTACCAGATGGCAGATGAGAACCTTTCAGTGGTGCCTTTAAAAGCAATGGCTCCAGCACCAGGAGAGCTTTTCGACTCCGGTGCTCATCTTCAAGTCACTTTATCCAGATCTACACTGATCTGTCCGTCCAAACTGTTGGATAGAGTCATCCGTCCTCTGCTTGCGCAGGCTATAGTGGTCACAAACCCATACTTGCCGGGGAACCTGTGTTGCATGATGTCATGGGGCATTTAGACTGCATCAGAGCAGCTTCTGCGCATAAACGTGTTGGAGCAGTGGACGGTGCACCTTGCCAAGAAGGCCTTCCTCCCTTCCATCTCAGGGAGCACCATTCAGATGCTGTATGTCAAGACCACTATCCATTATATCAATGGGCCTGTGTTGTAACACCATTCACCTGTGGCAGCGGGTGCCGCGACAGGGAATTTTCCTGCTAGCGGCTCAGACACACTGCCTCCTCTCATTAGATGGCCACAATTGCGAACACCACATTCAAGTGACAGAGGTGTTCTACAGAAAGGGGTGTCCATAAGTGGATCTCGTCATGGCATGTAACAGGGAGTGACTTGTTTTGTGCCATACACTCCCCACCGAGTCGTTCCCTCAAGAATGCCTTCAGGTTCAACTGGTCATAGGGCCTGCTGTACATGTTTCCGCTGATTCCTCCTTTGTCAAAAGTCCTGCGTAAGGTGCAATGGGATCAAGCACATATGACCCATATTGCCTCACTTTGGATAAAGGAGGATCTGGTATGCGGATCTGTTGACACTCAACATATATCCATCTCTTCCTCTCCTACAAGGGGTTGGTCCTTCCTTCCCTTTCAGCTTGATAGTTAGGTCCTCCACCCTAATCCCCTAACGCTGCAGCTACACACATGGAGATGCTAGCTAGAGTCCTTCTGCCTTACTGATAAGGCTGCAGATGTTATGTCGGTTGCTAGAAATTCCACTAAGAAGTCCATGTACACGGGTCACTGGAATACAATTGTTCAGTGGTGCAAGTCAGAAGGCCTTGCCTTTTCGATGTATTGCAATTCACGCTGACTCATGCATGGTAAAGTCTAGCAGTGGCTACTGTTAAAGGCTAGATGGCTGCCCGGTCTACCTTCATGTGTCTTCCTGACCAGCCATACCAGCTTAGATTTCCCCTAGAGGTGTGTTTTCTAAAAAGTTTATTTGTTTCCTTCCACTCCATTCATTGTTCTCCAATGGGATTTACTTTTTTGATGCCTGCCTATTTGAACTAATGCATAATTGTCCGGTTTTAAATCTCATTCTAAGGACAGCATTGTTAGTAGCAATAATATAAATAAGACTGTTGAGTCTGAGAACTTCAGGATCTCTGTGTGTAATTTGTTCATGGCTTTCTACTCGGATATTGTGATCCTTCATGTTTTCCCTGTCCTCCCACATCTAATACTAAAATCCAGTTTGAGGCAACCACTGTACCCACCATTAACCCAGAGAGAGAAGCCTGTTAGAACAAATGCAGGGTTTTCCAGCAATCAGACCATGGATACACAAGAATTGTCTTGGCTTCCTGTTTCCTTCCCTTCAAGAGTGTCCCAAGTGCTATATGTACATCCCAGCAGACTTGTCAAAGAGGGTTTGACACTCCAGCAGGATTTGACACTAATGTCAAAAGGGATGGCCACAGTCCCCACGCTGTATTTTCTGTGAGGTTCAGGGAGTCATCTCTGTCCAATCAGGTCGACCTGTCCCTCACAGTGCCCTATTGTATAGATCTATGAGGAATATTACGGCTTATTCACACCTATTCAAATGCTAATCACTGGCTGGGGGACGTTGGAGAGGAAGTGCAAAATAACCTCCAGTAACTCCAGACAGGAAAAATGTAACTTTCTAAAAGTTATTTCTCCTTGATATGTATTCAAATCCATCCTCACCATTGAATTGATTTTATAAACTAATTAAATTGTTGTTTAATTATTTTTCTAGCTAGTCCCATTTTTAGAACTGTAATCTGCACTCTGGTTTTCTACATAGGACAGCTAGGTCTGCCACAGTGAAAAATAGCATTTGGATGCTAGTCAGTGTAATGACACGTAAACTTAAAATTTCTACTTGTCCTACTTTTAAATATCATGCACCATGACTTGTGGACTACAAGGCCTACGTAGGATGACTAATTATTTAAAAGGAATGTTTTTTACCTATGAAATGGTTTATTTCTATTGACAGGCCGAGGGCGTATTTTGAACTGTTACAGTCAGGCTACAATGGTAGGCCTTGGCTCTGCCATTATAGTGGATGGCATAATAGGTGCTGTAGCCTACAAGTGGCATTTCATTCCCAGCCCTTTGGTATACATTTTGTACTAGATTCTCTGGACTAATAGCCAAGTTAAATAAACTAATTCGGAGTATGCCAATTCAACCATGTTTAAAGAGGGAGTACAGGCACTTTACTACTGGTTAGCAGGGATAAAATGCACATAGGTCTAATGCCAGCAAAAATATAGGGTTCAGCAAAAGGCACAAAACGTGAGATGACCACGCAGAAAAGGGGGATTTCCTACACAAATGGCCAAATGCACAATTTCTCATTGGGACATCCTCAGCATCAAGATCTGCAATGCTTTGGCTAGCAAAGACTCATCTGAAAGAAACACGTTAGTTAGATTCCTCACCTTAGAATATCCCCAGGCGTCAGACTGGATCCGGAAGATTTTTCGTCAGCAATACCCCTTGCGCGTCGCTAGGCGTCGTCTGCGGCTCCGCGTCCGTCGTCGGCGTCGTGCGCCGGGATGACGTCGTCGGAGTATTTAGACGCCGCCCTCGCGCGCTGACGTCAGTTCTTCTTTTTTCCGCGCCAGTAAGCGCAGATCCGGGAGAGCTACCCCTTTTAGTCTTTTTTGACTAAATCTTTTTTGATCACTTTTGATCCTTGTCTGTCGACATCTGGTGCCGGTAGGATGTCTGGGTTCAAGGCTTGCGAGGATTGCCATCGACTGATGTCGGTGACCGACCACCACCGCCGGTGCCTCTACTGTTTAGGCCCCGACCACGACGCGGAGTCGTGTTCCGATTGCCAGGCCCTGACTTCGAAGGCTCGGCGGGAGCGGTCCCGCAAGCTTCTCGAGCTTCGCCACTCGGCTCCGCGTCGTGCGCGATCCCGGTCCAGGAGGAGGTCCAAGGATCGCTCGCGGAGCCCTAGCCCACGCCACCATCGATCGTCGGGCTCCAAGTCGTCGGGTAAGTCCAAACGCTCTAAGAAGTCCAAGCGGCGACATCGCTCTTCGGACTCCCCTCGCCGGTCGCGCGACTCGGCCGAGGGTCCAAGTGGTTCCACCCCAGCGGCTCCGGCGGAGCCGCAGGCGCCGCGCCCGTCCCCATACCCTCCGGTCCCTGGGACTAACGCGACGCCGGCGGAGGTCAGTACCTTCCTCTCGGCCATGAGGAGCCTGGCCCCGCCGTCGACGCCCGCTGGCGCGCCTTCGGGCCCCGCGGGCTCGACTGGGCGACCTTGCCTGCCGGCGGCTTCGGCCCCGGCGCCGTCGACGACTCCGGTCTCGACGCCGCAGGTCCCCGCGGGGCCCATGCCTGGGCCCCCGTCGACGCCGGTTGACCTAACCACTCCTCCACCCGCGCCGGCGCATGAACCACCGACGCCGCCGGCGCAGACGCCTACACCTCCGGTGCCGCCGCCGCCGCCGCCGCCGTTGGTGCCGACTCCGGACGGCGTCCAACCCCAGTTTAGCCCTATTCCGGACCCGGCGCCGCAACGGCGTCGACCGACGCCGCATCCGGCGCCGCTTGAGACCCTTCATCTCTACAGTCCGGCTCCGATCATTCCTCCTGTTTATCAGGAATCGGACTACGGGGGCGACTGGGAGGGGTTTGAGGACCCTCTGGCTGTTCAGTCGCAGCTTTCACAGGACTGGGCAGATGAACTGGGGGAGGCCAGTGGTCTTGATACATCGCCAGACACTGGATTCACTTCTCCTCCGACTGTGGCTTCGGAGGAGGGTGCAGCATTTTCTGTGGTGCTGCGCAAGGCGGCCGCAGCCCTTGGGCTCGAGCTGCCTGCCGTGGCTGTGAGGACTAACATCCTCACTGAGGTGCTTCAAACCGCAGCAAGCTCCACTGAGCCTCTGCTGCCGTTCAATGAGGCCCTCACTGACGTTCTGCAGGGCACCTGGTCCAAGCCCTCCACAGTTCCTCCTGTGGATAGGAACGTTGCCAGGCGCCACCGCCCTGCTCCGGGCGACCCCAGTTTCCTGTCCCAACACCCCACCCCCGAGAGTCTGGTTATCCAGGCCTCTACCTCCCAATCCTCCTTCCCGACCGCTCCGCCGGACCGGGATTCCAAGAGACTCGAGCAGTTTGGCAAGAAACTGTTCTCGTCCCTTAGTTTGGGCCTGCGGTCTTTAAACACCGCCTGTCTCTTGGACCGTTATTCCCATTCTCTGTGGGATACGGTGGAGGACGTGCTGCCCCTGTGTCCGGAGGAGGTCCGGACACGTCTTACCCAGGCTTTGGCCGATGGGAGGGATGCAGCGCGGCACGCCATACGATGTGGGCTTGACACCACGGACTCGCTGGGTCGGGCGATTTCCACCACGGTGGCACTCCGTCGCCACGCCTGGATGCGGTCCACGTCATTTTCCGGGGATGTCCAGAACACCCTCATGGACATGCCCTTTGATGGCACTCGCCTGTTTGGTGAGAAGGCGGACAGTGCGCTGAACCGCTTTAAGGACTCCCGGGCTACGGCCAAGTCCTTGGGCCTCTCGGCTCCGCGGGCGCACACCTCCGCTTTTCGCCCCTTTCGTGGCCAAGGAAGGGGCGCCTCCTCACGTCCGCCCAGCCACCAGCCGCAGAACCAACCTGCGCGCGGTCGTGGACGTGGTTTCCGCCGTGGCGGATCTGGAGGACGACGTGGTCAGCCCACATCCACCCCGGCAGCATCCGCCTCAAAGCCTTCCTAGTCCGAGCTTTCAGGCCCATTCCACGCCAGTGGGCGGCAGAGTTCGCCATCACCTGCTCCACTGGCGGTCCATTACATCGGACAGGTGGGTGCTGCAAATCGTCCGAAGGGGCTATTCCCTCCCCTTCGAGACGACCCCTCCAGCCATGCCACCGCAGCACCACCGTATCTCGGGGGATCATTTGAATCTTCTCCGCGAGGAAGTTTCGGCCCTCTTGGCCAAGGGGGCCGTCGAGCGAGTTCCGAGTCCAGAAGTAGGTCGTGGTTGCTATTCCCACTACTTTCTGGTTCCCAAGAAGGGCAAAGGGGGCCTACGCCCCATCTTGGACCTCCGGAACGTCAATGCCTTCCTCCGAAAGGAAAGGTTCAAGATGTTAACCTTGGCTCAGGTTCTAGCTGCCCTAGACCCCGGAGACTGGATGGTAGCGTTGGACTTGCAGGACGCATATTTCCATATCCCCGTCCTGCCGGCCCACCGGCGTTACCTGCGGTTCACGGTGGGCCACGAGCATTTTCAGTTTACCGTGCTCCCCTTCGGCCTCACCAGAGCCCCTCGGGTGTTCACGAAAGTGATGGCGGTGGTCGCAGCTCATCTGCGCAGATCAGGGGTTCCAGTCTTCCCCTATCTCGACGACTGGTTGTTGAAGGCGGGTTCGCCCCGGGCAGTCGTCTCCCACCTCCAGACTACGGCGGATCTCCTGCATTTGCTGGGATTTTCCATCAACGTGCCGAAGTCACACCTGAGTCCCTCTCAACAGCTCCTCTTCATCGGAGCAGTTCTCGATTCGGCGTAGTTCCGGGTCTATCCACCGGAACAGCGGGTCCGGGATATACAGGCCCTGATTCCCATCTTTCGGCCTCTATCCTGGGTTTCGGTCAGGCTAGTGTTGCGGCTTCTGGGGCTGATGGCCTCCTGCATCCTACTAGTGCATCACGCCAGGCGGCGCATGCGGGCTCTGCAGTGGGACCTGAAGTTTCAGTGGGCCCAGCATCACGGCAACCTGTCCGACCATGTCTTGATCTCGGAGGGCACTGCACAACAGTTGCAGTGGTGGCTCACGGATCGCGATTGGGTCATGGGCAGGAGCCTCTCCCTTCCCCAACCGGAGCATGTCGTAGTGACGGATGCGTCCCTCCTGGGCTGGGGTGGCCATATGGGAGAGGCGGAGATCAGAGGCCTCTGGTCTCCGGCGGAGTCTCGTCTCCACATCAACCTGTTGGAGTTGAGAGCGATCCGACTTGCACTGAAAGCCTTCCTTCCCTCTGTCAGGGGCAGTGTCGTGCAGGTGTTCACGGACAACACCACCGCCATGTGGTATTGCAACAAACAGGGCGGGGTGGGGTCGTGGACCCTTTGTCAGGAGGCTCTGCGCCTCTGGACGTGGCTGGAACACCAGGGCGTGACCCTAGTGGTTCAACATCTGGCGGGCTCTCTGAACGCCAGAGCGGACGAACTCAGCCGTCGGTGCATAATGGATCAAGAATGGCGTCTGAACTCCGAAGTGGCGCAAGGTCTCTTTCAGCAGTGGGGAGAGCCTTGGTTAGATCTATTCGCCACCGAAGAGAACGCGCAATGTCAGCAATTCTGCGCGTTGGAATTTCCAAGGCGGCACTCGCTCGGCGACGCTTTTCGTCACGAGTGGAGTTGCGGTCTGTTGTATGCCTTTCCGCCTATACCACTTCTGCCCAGAGTGCTGAAGAAGATCAGGCACGACCGGGCCCAAGTCATCTTGGTGGCTCCGGATTGGGCACGAAGGTACTGGTATCCCGAGCTACTCAGTATGTTGACCGATCCCCCGATACGTCTTCCCCTTCGGGAGGATCTTCTGTCGCAGCAGCAGGGGACGGTCCTCCACCCGAACCTGTCCAGCCTCCACCTCCATGCGTGGAGATTGAGCGGCGGCAGTTGATGCCATTCGACTTGCCTCCTGAAGTCTGTGATATCATTCTGGCAGCCAGGCGTCCCTCCACAAAGACGGTATACGCCTGCCGGTGGAACAAATTTGTGGCATGGCGCACAGCAAAGGCTGTGGATCCCCTTTCCGCCCCTCTTTCTGAGGTTCTTCTTTTTCTTCTTTCTCTGGCCCGGCAGGGCTCTGCCCTGGGCACCCTGAAAGGTTATCTTGCTGCCATCTCCGCCTTCTTGCGGCTTCCTGATCAGCCTTCTCTTTTCAAGTCCCCTGTGGTTACACGCTTTCTGAAAGGCATTACTCACACGTTCCCTCCTGTCCCTTTTGTAATGCCTCAGTGGGACTTGAATCTGGTCTTGACCTTCCTGATGTGCGCTCCCTTCGAGCCTCTTCACAATTGTCCTCTTAGTCTTCTGACTCTTAAGACTGCTTTTCTGGTAGCCATCACCTCGGCTAGACGGGTGAGTGAGCTCCAGGCTTTGTCTTCACAGCCTCCTTTTCTATCTGTTCATCCGGACAAGGTTGTCCTTCGGCCTCGTCCCTCCTTTCTTCCGAAAGTGGTGACTCCATTTCATCTTGGGCAGTCTGTCACCTTGCCCACCTTCTTTCCGCCTCCGCATCCTTCCAAAGAGGAAGAGAGGCTCCACCGTCTGGACCCAAAACGTGCGCTCTCCTTTTATCTGGACCGCACAAAACAGTTCCGGGTGGACGACCAGCTTTTTGTTGGGTACGTGGGCGCTAAGAAGGGGAAAGCTGTGCACAAACGGACCATCTCTCGGTGGGTCGTTTTGTGTATCAAAATTTGCTATTCTTTGGCAAAAAAGGACCCTCCTGTTGGGCTGCGCGCCAATTCTACTCGGGCCACAGCTACTACTGCCTTGGGACGGGGAGTCCCTTTGCAGGACATCTGTCAGGCGGCGACGTGGGCTTCGTTACACACGTTTGCCAGGCATTATTGCCTTGACAGCCAAGTCCGGAGGGATGGCTTCTTTGGCCGTTCTGTCCTCCAGGACTTTCTGGTGTGATCTTGGTTCGCAGACCCACCACCGGGGATGGTATTGCTTGGGTATCTATTCTAAGGTGAGGAATCTAACTAACGTGTTTCTTTCAGATGAACAAGTTACTTACCTTAGGTAACGATGTATCTGTAAGAAACATTAGTTAGTTAGATTCCTCACCGACCCACCCATCCTCCCCGTTCTGCGAACTGACATCTAGGGTTAAGGTTGTCCTTTTCAGGCCCCTAGATTTCATTTTTGGCACCAGTGTCGGTCTTTGCATGGCTCTGCGTTCCTGGCGCGGAAAGCTATGTACAAGAACTGACGTCAGCGCGCGAGGGCGGCGTCTAAATACTCCGACGTCATCCCGGCGCACGATGCCGACGACGGACGCGGAGCCGCAGACGACGCCTAGCGACGCGCAAGGGGTATTGCTGACGAAAAATCTTCCGGATCCAGTCTGACGCCTGGGGATATTCTAAGGTGAGGAATCTAACTAACTAATGTTTCTTACAGATACATCCTTACCGCAGGTAAGTAACTTGTTCTTTAAGTTCATTTGTGCCTACATCACTACTTTCTGGGCTGCTTCCAAGGTACATTCCAGAGGCATTCCCGCTGCTGACCTCTGTCGGGCAGCCATGTGGTGATCGCTGCATACTTTTGCTAAATTGCTACCTCACTGCTCAGGCTCATAAGGACCAGTCTGGATTGCATGACCTCCGTGGTTAGTCTGTACTACTCTGTCCCACCTCGCAGGGATGTATTGCTTCAGGGCGAATTCTTAATTTGAGAAACTTGTTGGAAGGTGTGTCCATGAGAAGGAAAATGTATTTCCCTTTGGTAATGATGTTGCTGCTGCATACATAATCTTCCTACACATTCCTCACCACCCCCTCCTCACTGATGAGTTAGTGCTATGAATGATATCCCAAGGTGTGCAAACATGTAAAGTTCTGTTGTTGCTTTCTCATTTCCTCTCTGCACACCTTAGACGGGATGCTGGAAAAGTTCCAAGAGCTGATGTCAGCATATTGCTTAGTGTCTACTGTCCTATGATGATGTCATACGCTGTAGCTGGAGTCATGACTGAAGTAACAAGACGCCACCTGGCAGCTAATGCTGGGGAAAGGTTTTGAGACCAGTCTAATGACTTGAGTGATATTCTTAAGGTTAGGAATCTGCAGGAAGATTTTGTATCTGCTAGAAATATTAACTGAGGTAAGTAAGTTTTTCTTCCATACAACTACAGACCCCTCTCCCATTCTGTAGTTCCTTCCTAACATCCACAAATTCCTTCCTTTCAACAAGCTCCTCACTCCCTATTAAACAGGAAGTTACATTGCCCATCTTTGTTGGCATCACCCTATCCACAGTGATCACACTCCCTCTCATCTCGAACTTCATCAGCTTTGATTATCACAGTCAACTGTAATTCACTCTCATCCTCCTTAACCACCATATACCCTCCTAACCAAAATAATGAACCCTACCCGCACCTTCCCTGTACCTACGTGGCCTGGTCCACTGGAACTTAGAGCTTGGGGCTATTTCCCCCCCTTAGTACCTTCAAGACTGCCATAAAAAAAACTCTTGGGTCAAGAGTACCACCAAAATGCTCTAAAAGTTGCATTGTTCGGGGCACTTGGACGTTCAGTCCATGACAATTGAGTGCAAAGGTGTAAATACCTGCAATGCTTCTCTTTTCACTGTAAATCCTTCCCTACAGTGGTGCATGTCCTCTGCCCACTGTTCTCAATCCTGTGTCTTTCTTGTTCATTTTACTCATCACAACATACTACTGCCTATTTACAGAAGTTCTTTTATACAGTGTTTCCGTTAAAAATGCTATGTCTCACTCTAAAAAAAACTGTAAAATTAATAAACTCTACACACCTCTCTTGCAGCTCCTGATCGTGAAGCAGAGGGACAAACCAGAGATGATCTTCCGACAGTTCCTGGTGGAAGACAAGGGCTTGCATGGAGGCGCCTCCTACATGGATTTCCTATGTTGCGTGCATAAAGAGATCCGTCAGCTTCTCACCTAAGTAGAGAAGGAAAGACATTCCATGTTAAACATCTTCTCACATCTCTGAGGAATCGTCAAGGGGCACATCCACCTACAGGGGTTTTCATGGGAGCCTTTTGTGCGATCATGTGCCTCTTTGCAGTTTCTTATTTTTTTATGCCTTACCATTTATTCCAGGAATAATTAGTTCACTCATCAATATCTGCAAAATGATGTGCTCAGGTACCAATCTTACAGGGTTGGAAGAGGTGTCTGTTTATGATACATTATATGGTTGGCTATTCGTACATTCTCCGATATTATATGCAAAATACAAACATTCTTTCAGAAGGTTTACAGACCCTATGTTATCATTGATAGTCCTTTTTGATTCAAGTTGTGGATACTTTAGCTAGAAAAAGAGAGCATACTTTATGAAACTGAGAAATAACATCGTTTTATAATGTAACCATTTTTTTAAAAATGTCTTAAGTATATTGTATCTGCCAAAGGAAACCACAAGTAACAAACATGCACATTAGAATGCCTTCTTATAAGGCACCTATCCTTGATACCAATTACTGCCGATTGCATTGGCACTTCTCCATTTTATTTTAATTTTAATTATCTGGCATTATGACATTTTAGCAGCAATCACTCTACATTGGTTTTCATCATTAGTATACTAAAGTCATTATGTACATTGTAGGTACCAAGTGACATGGTAATAGATGTTCATTTCACTGAGCAGCCTGTCTTATTGTCTAACGCTAGAGTGAGCAGCAAGGTGCTGCTTAATGCGTGTGGTATAAACAACAGTAGATAGACAAAGTGAGAGCATGTGGGATAGAAGTGAAGATTGCAGGCATCGTTGGCCACATGTAATGCTCACTTACATCTCTCACAAAGGCACTTTAACGAAATAAGTGGGATGATGTTGATAGCAACTGCTATTGAATGTTTGGATGTGAGCAGAATATCTGCTGTGAAACTGTGTGTTTGTTAACTGTCCGTGTTGGCAACATTGCCAGAAAGATATGGGGCTTTTGCTACCCCAAATGTGGTGTTATGTCCGTTCTGTTACTCTGCCTGATGGCAGACTGAAAATTTTAGGATTTCTGGACTTCCCCATGACAACTGCGCTTTTTAGTTGTACGCTGTAGCTTGGACTGAGGCTCCCATCAAGTTAGGAGATGAGGGTTACCATGTTCATGCCAGGATGAATGCCACCATACAGACCGCTACATGCTTTGCCTTGAGAAAGGTTCTTAATTTTGAAGTCCACACCAATTTCCACTTCGGATGATGATCTTGAGTTGAACTGTTGGATGCAAAATATGGGTCTCCTGATTTCTGACAGGGGCAGGTTTGTGTCGATTCTTGTGGTTTTTAAACAGGCTGCAGTTGTTCCTCCATATTAAGATTATTATTTTGGCAGTGTGCCCGTTATTTATTTCCAAATGTTGTTTCTCCTACCCTGTATGTTAAATGCCTTGATCTGGAATTATTGTAATTCAATATCATGTTTATATGGTGACTTTGTGTACCTTGGTGTTGACTGTCTTGCACCGATGCGACACATGAATGCAGGCGGCAGTCCTTTTCATACAAACATTTCCTCTAGAAACCCAGTGACCATTCTTGTAATCTATTGTTCGCGTAGAGAGGGTGTCTGAGAACTCTCCTGCCAGGACGGAGTGTGAAATGGATAAAGAAAACTCGCAGTGTCAGCTTTGCCAGTGCCAAAACAGGATCTTCCAGGCAGAAACCTAACGTTGCTAAATAGTTTTACATAACGTTTTATACGCTCAGCTTTTAAATAAAAATACTTCCAACCTGCACAGCTACCGCAAATTATAGATTTTCTTTGTTTTGGGATAGAAAGTTGAAGGTAAGTGGTTCAACCACATGCGTAAAGTTACCCTCAATAGCGGTATTTCATCAGAAATGTGGTAAAAAAAGAAAAGACAGCAGAAATGTTCAAAAGTGGAGGATGCAAGCACTAGGAACCTATGGTAAGAACTAGGCTTTCTGGTGTCCATTTTAGCGTTCTTACAGGTTTTGTAAAGTAAATAAAATGCTTCTTCCTGTAACCCGTCCTGAGTTTGTCGTCATCTTCGGCATCTGCCCTTTAAATGTTCTTGTTGATTGGGGCTGGCCATAGGACAAAAAAGACCAATATATCATGTACTGTCATGAATTACACCAGCAGTTTCTTGTACCATGTAAATAAATGCAGAATAAATCAAATTTAATTATTAGTGAACTGTGTCTCTTGCTGTTATTAAAATATGTTTTACATTTATTTAGTGTAATTCGTTTTGGGACCGAGTGCAACAAAGCTAGTTTTATTTTCTATCCTCTAGTTAAGCAGCTAATTAAATCATTTTTTCCCAACTGTACCGTCAAATACAGCGGGGGTCTACTCACCAAAGCATTTTTATGTGCATAAAGTAGTACTTCAGTAGTACTACCTTACGTACTTATAAATGCTATTCACTAAAATCTGGTGACAGATCTCTGCCTTTCCTCTCTCTTATGGGCAGAAAGTTTCTGCCATGTGTGCTGAAAATTATGTTTTTGATGTAAATGTGGGAGGGGCAAGGAAAAGTGGGGTAATGTTAATGTTGGGGAGAGAGGATGTAGCTTTGCGGCTAGAGCGGTCGACCTGGAAGCTGGGGAACCGGGTTCGAGTCTCGGAAAAGACGCTCAACATCCTGTGATTCTGGCAAATTTCTTAATATCCCCTTACCTAACAAAAATGAATGTGGAGCTATGTAAAGCTCTATGATACCTGATGTAGCGGGTCTAGTTCGCTCTATATAAAACTCTAAAAAAAAAAAAAAAAAAAAAATGTCCTTTACTAATCTTTATGGAGCTGAGTGGAAAATAAAGAGTGGCACAAGGAGACGCGTGGAAATACAAAAACATACCTACTAAAGAGTAATCTAGTTGCTAATCACTAAACGTACACCCACATCTATCGAGTAGTATGACAACACAAACACGCTGAAGTCACACACCACACAAGACAATTCCCTCTTACTGCATAGTAACAGCAAATAGCGTACAGGGGAAAAAGGTAAAAAAAATATTTTCATTATTGAAGAAGATCTGCTGACACCAACTGTAGTCTATGAATAGTTTATATTATTGAATAAATGTTTCTGCAGTTGAGACTCGTGGTAAAGTTAAACAAAGAGAGCATATTAGTGTTCTAAGACTGAGACTATGAGAAAGGAAGTATACGACCTTCAGTTTGTAACCAGAATGTCAACATTTCAGCCTCAGGACCCAAGATGTGAAAGGCTTAAAATGTCAGATAGAGGTACTTTTAGGCCCTTGTTTGCATGAGTGGAAAAGCACGTCTGAACCAAGTTGCAGTAATGTTAATGAAAAATTCTTATTCCGAAACCCCTCATTTTGCACTTTGTATTTCGCAACACTTTCTATAGACAAGAGACAATTCACTTCCAGTTCCTTATCTGTTTCTCAGCATTCTGAATACCCATAAACTCCCCATCTTCACCTCTATCATCTAGCATTCTCGGCGAGTAGGGTGGGGATGTATATTTGCCTCTGATAAGATTTGAGATGCAGACAACACAGGATCGGGCAAGAACATACTATCAGCAAAATGATGATAAATTATAAATTTATATTCAAGGATCCTCATTTCCTAACCTCTAACAATTCCTTTTAACGAATACCAAATATCACTGCCACCTAGAGAATGTACTCCATTAACACTATAGCAAATGAGATACATTTCTCATGTATGCATATGGAAATGTTTTGAACAAATTTGCCGCATTCAGTACCTATGATAGCACAAACTCCACACTTTTTTGTCTGATCTGTTTATTAAAGATGTTGTCATTGTGAACATAGATAGAAAGCGGTACATCACATTAATTTAACGAATGATGTCTCCTTTCATACAGTGTGGGACGCCTATAAGGCCACCGCTCGGGATTTCATCATTAGATTTGTGTCAAATAAACGTAAAGTTTCCCGCATATTACATAACACACTTCTTGCTAAGATTAAAAAACTTGAGCACTCCTTCCACACCTCCAAGTCGAAGGACTCCCTTAAAGATCTCATCAATGCAAAAATCGCTTTTAACGAATCCACTACCGAACAGGCCTCCCTATACTTACTGAAATCCTCAGCGAAGTATTATGGTGGCCAAAATAAATCAGGCAAACTTCTAGCCAATTATCTAAAGATTAAACAACAGAAACTTCATATTGATTCCATTATAGAGGATAGCCAAGCACCGAAATTCAAAGACACTGAAATACTCCAAGAATTTGTACATTTCTATCAATCCCTTTACACACCAGAAAACACACCCTCAGATACAGACATATCCCAATATTTCTCTACAATTCAAAAACATATTAATCCCCAATTAGATTTAGCTTCTTTGGAAGCTGAATTTACACAAACAGAATTGTTAAATGCTTTAAAAACTCTTAAAAAAGACAAGGCCCCAGACGGCTTCACAGTGGAATTTTATTTCCATTTTGTTCATCTATTACTCCCACATTTACACACTCTTCTTTCTTCCTTTATCGCTTCCCGTAATTCCACTGGCTCTTTTTCCGAAGCCTTGATCTGTCTAATACCAAAGGCTGATAAGGATTTACGTTACTGTAAGAATTATAGACCTATATCCTTAGTTAACGTAGATTATAAAATGTTCTCGAAAGCTCTAGCCCTAAGATTAGAACCACATCTTCCCATGCTGCTTTGAAAAGAACAATCCGGTTTTGTCAAAGGTCGCAATATCACTGACAATTCATGCTTATTCTTTGACATTTTATCTAAATCATCACATTATCCGGACTCTTTGGCGGCAATTGCGTTCGATGCAGAAAAGGCCTTTGATAAGGTTTACTGGCCTTTTATCTTCCACGCTCTCAAGTGGTTTGGACCGAAAATCATTTCTTTAATAGTCCTACTTTACTCTGAGCCCAAGGCCGCCATATCTACCAATGGCCTCATCTCCCCCTACTTTAATCTTAGACGAGGAGTACGCCAAGGATGCCCCTTGTCCCCTTTTCTTTTCAATTTGGCCTTAGAACCCTTTCTCTCAAGAATACGCCAGAATTACTCAATCACAGGTTTTGTCTCGGATCCTCAACAAATTAAGCTGGCAGCATATGCGGACGATATTTTAGTTTTTCACTCCAAACCACAATCTTCACTTACAGCTTTCATGGGAGAGGTGGAGGCCTATGGATTGGTATCTGGCTATAAACTGAATAGAGGAACATGTGAGATACTACCCTTAACCAAATACACCTTTAAGGATGATATTAAGATTTCCAACTTTACTTGGAGCCCTAAACATAAAAAATATCTTGGTATCTGGTTCTCTCCCTCAATAAAGACATCTATCTCTTTAAACATAGACAAATGTTCTGCCAAACTTAAAACTTTGGTCGCAAGATGGCATCCCCTTAATCTTTCTTGGTGGGTTCGTCTGGACACAATCAAAATGATGTTGACGCCGATAGTTTTGTATATCCTTTCTAACATTCCACTTTCCATTCCGTCAAAATTCTTTCAAAAGATTAATTCTATTTTGACTTCTTTTTAATGGAATGCTAAAAAACCAAGAATGGCGTTACAGAAATTAACAAGACCAAAATCTGAAGGCGGTGTCAATTTCCCCAATTTCTCCAATTATCACAAAGCCTTTCAGTTACGACAACTATCGAATTGGATCACTAATCAATCTGCAGATAAACCTCTCTGGGTGGAGCTTGGGACCTCATTTTTAGCCCCCTTCTCATTTCAGGAATATCTCTCCTTTACTCGCAAACCACAAAAGCTCTCTACTCCCATAATTATGCAATCCTGTAAACTACTATCCACTGCACCCCACTTAGTAGTACAATTTAGACACTTTCCACAATTTGGCACAATAAACAAATCCTTCTTAATAGGAAACCTATATTTTGGAAGGCTTGGAGAAATAAAGGTCTACTCCGGGTTCATCAATTTTTAGATCAGGGTGCACCCATTCAATTTACGCAATTACAAACTCTTTATCATTTGCCTTCTTCCTTTAAACCTACGTTTTTGACCTTGCAGAAAGCAATACTTGATACTTATGCTAAACTAAAATCTTCACCTTCCTCACCCTCCCACCCCCTTTTCCCATGGCATAACCTTTTGCACATAAACCCCAAAGCGTCCACCATTTATTCCCGTTTAATGGTACCTCCTGAGATCCGAGACAAAACCAAAGTGGAACTCTCATGGGAATCCGATCTGGGAACGAATTGGCCTATCTCTTTTTGGAGCAGAATTTGGACGAAACTTAGGAAATCATCCAGAGCGGCCAGCACAACACAAACACTCTTCTTTATTTACAACAGATTGTTTCTTACCCTCACATACCTACATAAAATACACAACACAAATCTCAACACTTGCTGGACATGTTCCCAGGTTTACGCTGATCTCCATCATATGCTTTTCACCTGTCCACATGTTTTTAGGTCTCGGGACCATCCGGTCTGCCGAAGGCAGAACCGGAAGTCGAGAGATTTAATGACTTGGAGAAGAGGGGCTTGAACCCACCCCTCTTCTTCCCTGTTCTCCATTGGCTGGCCTCTTGAATGCTGGCCAGCCACTGGAGAAGAGGTCAGTCACTCCGATTAGGCCCCGTCCTTTTCGGATCGGGGGGGCGTGTTTTTTGCAAGAAGTCTCAAGGAGGAGCTAACGGCAAAACACGCCCCCAAATCCGAAAACGACACTGCCTTTCTCCGAGGCATTTCTGCTTCACCTCGGAGAAAGGCGGTGGTGTCTTCCGGTGCCCTCGGCTTGTTCCTCTTTACTTGTTTTTCCACTGGCCTGTTTCGAATCCTCCGTTTACCCCGCCTTAAATATCAGCTGCTTTTGTTTTTGCTCTGCAAGGTCGTATTTTATTTAGCAGTTCCTTCTTGATGTGGAGAACGTCGTTTATAGTTTTCAAAGGAGCACCGTGCTCGTCATTTCCTTTGTGGTGAACACGAAGCTTGTCTCGAAAGCAGTTCAATGCAGGTACACGTTTACCTATTTTGTAAGGACACTTCATTCCCTTCTGTAAAATGACTAAATACGGGTAAATGATTGCGCCGGATCCTCTCCATCTAGCATATGGCAGAGATGAATGCGTCTCTCGTTCCATGACACCGTTTATTTACAAATGGCAAACATGGTGCCACGCCACAGGTTACTGGAAAAGAAAGTGTTAAATATCCGAGCGCACTAGAAAAATCACTGGGGAGGGAGGGGTTAACGGACCTATGTGAAAATAAGGAAGCGTATTACCTCGACACATACACAAGAAGTCCTTACCGTGAATGTTTGTTTGCTTGTTGTGAACATACACAAGCGGCCAGCTCTAAGAGTAGTTACTGGTTACTTGTCTTTTCCTGTTGCGACTACTCCAATCTAAGATGGCCCCCGTATTCTAGCCGTTCCATCCGTCACGCATTTTTATTGTCATCATCAGACCACAAAGCCCAATTTGCAGGACTGCACTTCCTATTCCAAGCACAGGACCCCCCCCCCCCTTTCCCTTGTAGCTAATGTGTAGTCACCGCCAGCCCCCTCCATCCGTGACTGTGTTGGAACTCTCTACCAGGCTCCCCTCCCCCGGCGCCCCCCAACCCCTTGAATTCATGTGTGTTCTGTCATGAGTCTGGCCGGGTGCTCCCATGTGAACAGCTTTAAGGTGGAGAACTGGAAGCAGAACTTGCGAGTCATCTACCAGTGCTTCGTGTGGGGCGGCACCCCCGAGACCAGGAAACGCAAGGTGGGTTTTCATTGCACCCTGGCTAACTTCTGCCGGCCCCCCGCACCCAGGCCTCGGTCTGGCCTCCTGCATTGCTTCACTTCCCCGGGCAGAGGAAGAAAGGGATTGCAGGAGAGGGAGGAGAGTTGAACATCCCAGGAGGTGGGGAGAAGGGGCCGGGCCGGAGAGAAGAGGAGGGAGATGCTCTGTGCTGGGGAGGGAAATCCTTAATACATTGAGCAAGAAAGAGGATTTGGGGGCTGCGGATACCCATGCCTATGTATACATAGCATGTTTACATCCCAACGGGTGGTAGATGGTACATAGCAAGGCTATTAATAGTAACACCCCTCCCTCAAAACGAGGTAGATAATACTGTATTTTAGAAGTAGAGCAACAATATTATCATAGAGGGCATGGAATGTAGTGTGGTTGATTGAGGCGCCGAATATGGAATAGATTGACGTATGCTTGGGCCCTTTCACATCTGGGGTCTTGCTGTGCTTGAACAGGGACCACAGCACCCATGGTAGTGGAGGAAATGCTTGCGAAGTGCTACGCACAGCACATAGGATAGTGCAGGGGCCATGATGCATGGTGGTTAGCATATGTAGGAAATATGTCTGGATATGATATAGGGATTGTTGAGACAAACGGGCAGATTGGACGGCACACGACATAAGGTAATTGGCACAGGCAGGCGTCCTCAGATGTGACAGACGCAATTGGCTTCGGTGGGCAGCCATTGGCGCATGAGACGTGTACACACGACAAGCTGAAACGATGATGCGGGTGGCACGTACATTAAATGTGCCAAACGCTGGGGACCATACGTGACTAGTGTATACACGGTCGGGAGTGTGTGGGTGGCCTTGGACCTCAACAAGACAGGCTCATCGATGTGCAGATTATGGGTGCTTAAATTAGCAGGTCCTTGACGTTGTTTTTGTTGCCGAGAGATGGGTCGCTTTTAATGCTACACGTAGACTGTTGCATTTTACTCCCACACCATTTGTGTGATTGTATTGTGGACCCCGAGATACTCATCGTTTTATGTATCTCCAAATTAGGCAGACAAGTCAGTTTATTTCATACAAGAATCTTCATTTTCACTCCCTCCACCGCCGTGTTTCTTTGGCAGGTGTCTACTACGTTAGATGCTCAGTTTACCTCTTGATTTTAGGTTTAGTCAGTCGGGGTGTGGAGTGAGATTGGTGCAAGCACACGGTTGCATTTTTCTCCGTGGTTGATGGAAGCGTGTGCTTTTTGTTTTGCTTCGCAGTGGGCTGGCTGGCTCGCCAGACGTGGTTTGCAGGCCAGCAGTGCGTCGTGTTTATTGATCGCCCCACCCCCAGTGTTCAGTGAAGGGGGCTCTGCAGACCAGGTCTGCAGCTTGCTACCTGAATTTTTGGTAATTGTCCTTGGGGAGGGAGTGGGGGCGCACATATATCCCCCGGGGTGTAGCGTTTCTCGCCCGTGCCCTTTTATTCTGTGTATTTGCTGTTACGAATGCAGCGAAATCGAGGAGCACCCTGTTCTAACGTTTTGTATAAACGATGATGCGGGCATCTGGGAGCCAGTGTTTTCTCTCCCAGACCGACAGTTCAGGTGCACGCTGGAGTGCTGGCCATAAATGCCGTAGTGTCCCGAGCAGTGGGACGCCAGACAGGGCGTGAGCAATGCCAATAGCTCTAACTTTAACAATGCAGCGACCGTTGCATTGTAAATGCTTGTTATATTCTGGAAACAGGTCTGGCACCAAATCAACACTATATTTCACTCTCCCCTACAAACATTTTCCTTGGTAGTTTAACACCGGACTGGAAAACAAGTCCATCCCAGTTACCACTTATTCATTTGTTAATAGCTGTAGCTTTTCAGCAAATATAAAAAAACTGGAAAGATTCCTCTAAATTGTCCTATTTAGCTTGGTGGTATGCTGTATGTCACAATCATCGCCTCGATACAGCACTCGTTCATCCTATCTCTCTTGCTACTAAACGTGCTCACCTTTGGGACCCACACACACAATTTCTAGACGATACTGTGAAGAAAACTTCTTTACCTGCTCCCTCACAACAAGAATTTACCAAGCCTCCTTGACCTCCTATTGTTTATTTATAATTAGGTTTAATTTATCATTTTCTATAATATATATATATATATTTTATTTTTTTAAATTTAATTGTGTATTTTTGACATGTACTGTTATTTACGATTTCTGTGAACCTTTGCTTGTATTCATATCATCTTTTATATTATCCTTTTACTATTTTATTGGATATTATATATCATTATTGTTCTTTATTACACCTTCATGTATTAACAAATAACTGCATATATGAAGTATTGTTTTTATGATCATAATAATCTTTTCAATAAACCTTTTCTTGAACTTAATAAGAAAGTGGTACATCATCTTAGAAAACACCATTCAAAGCAAGTAGGTAAATAACATGTATGAATCACTAATTAGCTGTACATTAGCATAGTTACATCTGTCAAGTTTGCATGTCTAAGCTTTACACATCAAACACAAGGAGATGATGGATGGAGCGCTGAAACTTTTCAGACACTCACCCCCAGTCACAGATCTGGGTTGAATCCATCATCGTTCTTTAGCTCACTTCGACACCCCAGTTCAGACACAGCTATATGCAAATCAATCTTGACCCTGTGCCACATGAGAACAGTCCAACCCAAACTGAAGTTTCAGCGTTCCGTCCATCATCTCCTTGTCTTTGCTTTAAGCTTTACACATGACATTTCCCATCCATCATATGACCTCCACCCACCTTTCAGAATAATGCACAATCATTATAATACAATAAGACTGGATCTAAGCAATACTCCTCTATCACGAAAATTAGGTACTTATGGCTTCACTCCCCCAATTCACATTAATCCAGTTAGCATGCCAAACAATAGTATAAAAAACAAACCCCTTATGTGGGAAAAACTATCTGGAATGGGGTGGGAAGGGAAATAGGGCCGCGGAGAGGTGTAGGAGGGAATACTGATCTCCGTGAACCCAAAGGGGGTCCCAACAGCCTTCCTATAGATGCACATCCTAATAATGAGTAGAAATGACTGTCCGGTGTGGGGGTGGGAGGAACTCCGTCCACGCAGTAATTCGAAGCACAGGTCACAGACCCAACCAAAGAGAACACTGTACATACCTGTTGTGGGGACGTCTGTTTGGTCATTGGTAGCAACAGCCCCTGTAGTACGCAAAGTATAGTGTTCCATGCAGCGGAGATAGGGAATTTACGTAATCCCATAGTGTCCTCTCAAACCAGCGAGACCGCTTCAGCCTTCGCCCAATTCAGCATGGAGAGGAACCAGGCCTTTGTCGACAGAGGCTCACCCGCTTTCCAGATGCGAGGGATCAGTTGCTTAGCCACAATGAAACCCAAATCCAAAAACCGGGTGGAAGTTATGCTTTTTGGTTCTGGGGAAGATGCCAGTGATCCAGGTCTCCCATGTTTTCGATACTTCCCTGTCCGTACACGTGGCCAACGCCTCGAACACACCCTCCCAGTAAGCCTGTAAAGCGGAACGAGCCCAGAGCATATGCAGGAGATCCGCATCCGTCATCATGCAATGCGGACAGCACGCGCCCTGTCTATAGAAATATTGATTAATCTTGTCTGGGGAAAAAGAAGTCCTATGGACAATATAAAACTGGATCAGTCGAAAAAGTGCATTTCTGGGGACTTGCTTGGGACTTTCCAGGACCACAGACCATTCTTTCTGCGAGTAGGACCTCCCTCGGTCAGTCTCCACTTGGCTCGCAGCTGTGTTAAATCCGCAAGAGTATGTTCCCTGATCAACTTTGTGAACCACTTCAAGTGGCACCCCGTACCCATAATGTGCACGTATTGCATCATAAGATACATCGGGGTTCCTGCGAAATGTCTCCCCACCAGCGTCTCATCGCTGCTATCCACAGTGCATGATTTAGAAATTGACCTGGGGAAACCCAGTCCTCATCCACCATAGTTAGGAAAGCCTGCTCCCTGCCAGTCGATAAGGTCCTCACTCCACACGCGTCCCTGCTTAGTCGGCATACCCAATAAAGGTACTGCTGGCGCATACAGTGTAATGTGCTTAGTGAGACGTAACGCTCTGCAGAAACACTTCTGTGCTGTAGATACTAGCAATGGGAGAGACTCGTTCGAGCTATTGCAGGGGTGGAAGAGGGAAAGAATCCTGTCCCGAGAGTAAGGAGGTCCCATTCAGCCAAGTCCGAAAGATGTAGCCCCTTGTCCCATTTTGCCACCCACAGGATTTGTGATGCTAAAAAGTAGTGCTCCAAGTTGGGCAGAGCCAGCCCCCCTTTGAGCGAGGAAGGTACAACTACGCTAACATCATCCTGCACCGTGAATTGTTCCAAACAAAATCACGGACGATCTTTTCCAGAGAGCGAAAGAAGGACACAGGGTAAATGGAGCAGCAAATTATCAAAATAAGAAAGAAGACGTGGCAGCATGACAATTTTCATTAACTCCACCCTACCAATGACCGAAAGATTAAACGTCTTCCAAAATTCAATCTGGGACTTTAGCGATGTAACTGCCTGTTAGAAATGGGGGTCTCTAGTTGGCAATGGCTGGCGCCAATGTCTAAATAGGGACCCTTCTTTCTAAGTCAGGGCAAGTGGGCTACCCCCTTTGACAACCCCTGCTCAACCCTGTGGTAAATTAGCTTTTCGAATAGTAGCAGCATGCCCCGCCCCTTAGCACCTTGAGACCCTCAAGGGTAAGCAGTGCGCTCTACAAATGATTGATTGATTGATTGAATGTAGCACAAGCAGTTTGGCCTATCTCAGAGGCAGTGTGTGAAGCATTCATGACCATGCACAATAAGGCACTAACGACACCACAAAAGGACACAACTCAAGTAGGTATAGAAAAATAGTATCTTTATCTAAGGTTTAACATAAGACTCTCAAAGCGTTTTAACAAGCCACCATGCACGTAAATCAGTATGGACTTAAAAATGCTATAACGTATTCACCAGAACGTGGCACTGAAGTGAGTCAAGGCCTGGGTCTACGTGACCCGTTGCGCACCAGATACCTTCCGTTGGAAGGGGACACAGCTTCTCGAACAAGCGGAGACTGTGACAGGCGGACTCCCAGCAACCACAACTCTTGGCTGCAGTGGTCCGCAGCGTGCAGTCACAATGATTTGGGCACTCTGAGACAGGCGGGCTCTCAGCGGCTGCAGCGGCCCGAGTTGGTGGTGGCGATGACTCTCGTCGTGCAGCTCCGTGGTGGGCTCACAGCGGCAGCAGCTCTCTCTTAGCTGCGGCGGCCCACAGGACAATCTCGATGATGCAAAGTTGGCAAAGGCGCGGGCACTCAGCGGCAGCAGCTCTCTTAGCTGCGGCGGCCCACAGGACGAATCGCGATGATGCAAAGTTGGCAAAGGTGCGGGAACTCAGTGGCAGCAGCTCTCTCTTAGCTGCGGCTGCCCACAAGACAAATCACAATGAGGCAAAGGTGCGGGCTCTCAGCGGCAGCAGCTCTCTCTTAGCTGCGGCGGCCCACAAGACAAATCACGATGAGGCAAAGTTGGCAAAGGTGCGGGCTCTCAGCGGCTACAGCTCTCTCTTAGCTGCGGCGGCCCACACAGATTCAGCGAAGGTTCAAATTAAGGCGGGCTCTCAGCAGCGGCAGCTCTCTTAGCTGCGGCGGCTCACACAGAGTTAACAAGGGTTACCAGTCTGCGTTCCTCACAGTAGAACTAGAGGCTCCAGATTACAAGATGGAGGCCTCACCTGCAAGTAGAATCCCTTGCACAGGAATTCAGACAGCTGACGGGGTGAAGTCTAATGTCCCTGAGACTTCAGCAGGAAGCGCTCTCAATTCAGGCCCTCGGATACTTTCTTCAGCAAGCTTGGGGAACGTTTGAAAGTCCTTTCCTGACATCCAGAAGGAACACACTTGAAGGTCTTTGTTCTCTAAAGTCACAAATCACTGAATCCAGCCAGAACCAGTTCGGTGGGGTCGGGGAGCACTTGGTTTACGAGGAGACATCCTGCCCTGTGAGAATCAGGGGGTCTGCTACCAGACGCCCAGTGTGAGGTGGAGCTATCATTCACCTTACCAGGCACGGCCCTGCTCAGATCAAAGAGTCACCCCTCCCCATGCTCTGAATGCCGATCTCTCTTTCCAGCCAGGTCTGACCCAGCTGGCCCTGCTGCTCCAAAACCAGACGGCCAATACACATACTAGCAAAGCCTACAGGAAAGCTTAGGCACGAAAATACCTGATTTCTAAAAGAGGCATTTTCAAACACGGGATATACAAATGATCCTTACTAAAAGATGTATCTCAATGTCCTGAGCCTAAACATATCAAATTCGAATTTCCTATCAGGTTCCTGGGGGCAGGTAGGATTATGGAATGTAATACTCAGCCTCCCCATTCTGGCCTATGAGAACAGATAGCCTCACAATAGTAAACAGTGAAATGGAGGGTAACTCGCTATTCGAACATGCTACACAGACCTAGGCATGTTCTTCCTGTCACAGACTGCTATAGGGGTGTCTTACATGGTGCGAAGGGAAGGTGCTGGGACTAGGAAGTGGGTGCACCTCACAGTTACAAAGGCAGTTCTGGACTGCCGGGAGACTCTGCAATGGCCGGTCTGAAACGTACTTTAAAAGCTGCTTCGGTGGGTAGCGCAAATCAGCGCTGCAGGCCCACCAGCAGTATTTGGTCTACCAGCCCTGGGCACACACAGTGCACTTATACTAGGGACTGACAGGTAAACCAAACGAGCCAATTGTGGTTATCCCAATTCATACAGTCATCTTTACACAGGGAGCATTTGTGCTGTGGCACTGATTAGCAGTGGCACAGCGTCCAGAGCATCTAAATCCAGCCAACATAAAAGATAGGAAGCGAAAAGAGGAAGGGAGACCCGTGCCTATGTTTTGTTATGTTATGTTACAGGAATTTCTAAAAACGCACATATACCCGGAGGTGTCTTGGCGCTAGACCCAACAGTGACCCGCTACAACCTTGCCCCTAGTGCTGAAAGAGCCAGGTTTTTAATTGCTTTCTAAAAATGGTCTAGGAACTGGCATTCCTGAGAAAAAAGGGAAGGGAATTCCACAGTTTAGATGCACTGTAATAAAAACTGCGTCCACCCCAATAGGCTTTGTGAATTCTAGGAACAGCCAGTATTCGTGCTCCCATAGACCGAAGCTGTCTGGTGGGTTGATACCATGTAAAATGATCCTGCAAAAAAGAAGGACCAATGCGATGTAAGGCTTTAAAAACAATGCACAAGGCTTTAAACTCGATACGCTGAGAGACGGGAAGCCATTGAAGATTGCGGATTTCGTTAGAGACTGAGCAGTGTCTAGGGATATCCAGTATGAGACGAGCTGCTGAGTTCTGAATCATCTGGAGTTTTCGCAGGTGCTGCTTCTGAGCGTTAAGTAATAAACCATTGCAGTAGTCCAGCCTAGATGAAATGAGGCAGGAGACTACTGTTCTCTTGGTGTTATCAGGGATATAAGGAAAAAATTCCCTAATTTTTTTAATGAGGAGATGCGAAGCCGACACCACAACATTTGTGTGATGATGGAAGGTAAGTTTATCATCCATGAGCACACCCAAGTTCTTTGCCTTAACCACCGGATTGGGCGGGGAGCCCAACTCAACGGGCCACCACAGGTCACTCCAGGGAGGCTGTGTACTGCCGAAAATCAAAACTTCCATTTTACTGGAGTTAAGGTTCAGGCAGTGTGCTGTCATCCATTTATTAATTGCACTCATGCAACATCTGAACTGCGAGGCCGGAGATTGTTGGAATTTAGAAGCTGCCACCCCAATCTGGGTGTCGTCAGCATAGGTGGCCAGGCTGAATCCAAATTCCCGAATAAGGGGCGCTAGTTCAGAAACGTATATATTGAACAATGTGGGGCTTAAAGAGCTACCCTGAGGGACACCACATGGAAGAGTGTATGGATTTGAATTGAAGCCATCCATGGATACAGTGGACCTACGATCAGTGAGAAAGGAGGCTATGAGTGCTCGTGCTGTCTCTCCTATTCCTAGCCTCTCCAGACATCTTTGCAGGAGGAGATGATCCACCGTGTCAAAAGCCGCAGAGAGATCGAGGAGCACCAGAGCTGCTGCACCTCCTGCGTCCATAACTGCTCTGATCTCCTCAGAGGCTTTGATCAGTGCCAGCTATGTGCTATGGTCCTTGCGAAAGCCAAATTGAGTATGATCCAGCAAACCGTTTGCATTAACGAATAGTGACAATTGATTGTTCATTATTTTGTCCACTATCTTTGCTGGCAGAGGCAGTCTAGCAATGGGCCGATAGTTAGTAGGGTTGGCCGCGTCAAGAGTGTTTTTTTTTAAGAGAGGCAGAATCGATGTCTCCTTCCAGCTAATCGGGAAAACACCGTAGGAGAACATCAAATTAAAAATGTCGGTGAGGTATGGACTCACCAGATTTGCCAGTTCTTGAAGGAACCTCGGGGGGCAGGGGTCTAAGGGTGAGCCCGATTTAGCTTGAAGAACATGATTTCTCACTGTGTCTATCGAGATCGGAGAGAACACAAATGACAAGTGATTGTTGGTACCTAGACTGCTTGAGCGTGATAGTGGGCTAGAATCGGTGACCTCTCTGAATGCTTGGAAGATGTCTAAGACCTTGGATTTAAAAACATCAGCAACATCATTACAAAATTTCTGGTTGACCTTCCTGCCTGAGTTATTGGGTATAAATAGCTTGTTAATCACTGCAAACAGTTCCTTGGAGGAATTGGCAGCTGAGTCAATCTGAGAGGTGAAAAATCTTTTCTTTTCAGAAATGAGAAGTTTTTTGTATTTTAATAATGCTTTTTTGTTAGCTGATTTCTCCAGCTCGTCATAGTTTACCCGCCACCGTCGTTCTAGACGACGACATCGCTGTTTTTCCAAACGGAGACATTCAGAGAACCAGGGGGCGGATGGCGTGGACCTGTTAGCTGAAAAGGTTCTTAATGGGACTGAAGCGTTAACTGCATCCAATATCCAATTCGTATAATTGGTCACAGCCAGGTCTACCTGATCCTGTGGGGGGGCGGGAGGTTTCTAGGAGCGCATTAAAGGACAATTTGTCTACTTTATTCCAAGCTTTCCCAGTGGAGGCAGAACGTTTACTGGTGTCATCCTTTCCTTCCCTAGGAAGGGGGAGGCTGAACTTAATTAAGGAATGATCTGACCAGATTAAGGGACGTGTTTCCTTGATCCTAAGGCCCTGAGCTGAGGAAAACACGCCATCCAGTGTATGCCCAGCTATATGTGTGGGAGATTGCACCAATTGAGTGAGTCCAAAAGAGCTGAGGGTATCCAATAGCCCTACAGTGTCTTTGTTTCCTACATTCTCTAAATGAAAATTAAAATCCCCAAGAATGGTAAAATCAGAGTTTAAAATGACTGGTTCAAGCAGACTGTCCAAATTGGTTAAAAACGTGTTGCGTGGACCAGGTGGACGGTAGAGAAGGATTCCCTTAAATGTCACTTTAGGATGAAGTGTAATAGAGAAGTGGAGAGCTTCATAGGAAGGGGTAGAGACGGAATGATGAATTGCCGAGAACTGGTCCTTAAAAATAATGGCAACTCCACCCCCGCACTTAAAAGACCTATCTTCTCTAATAGCTCTGTATCCCGTAGGTATGGCCGTGGTGAAATCGGGATCAGATGCAGCGTCTGCCAAAGTTTCTGTTACAAATAATATGTTTAAGGCCAGGCATTCTATCATGTGAGCAATTTCGTACTTGTGTTTGCCCAAGGACCTGGCATTTATGAGTCCACCAAGGAAAGCAGATTGGACCTGTGTCAGTGTATAATCTAGCCGCTCGGGGGCCTGAAGTGCCACCACTAGTTTGGGGGGGGGGGGGAGAACAAACCCACAAACACAACCAGTCGTAATAGCTCCTGGATGTAAAATACGGCATGTAACCTCCCTAGGTAGTCCCAGGGCGTGCAAAGCGCTGCTAGTCTATTTTAGTGTTGGTGAAGGTCGGGATGTAAGGACCGGGGCCCTGGGAATGGACTTGGCGCGGACGGGCGCAGACGGGCTTGCCTTAGGCGCACCAGCGGCACGCCCGCTGCACGCGTCCGCTGCGCGTCCGCCCCATCTATGTTTTTGAACCCTTCCGGTGGGCGCCCATAGCACGTTCACACCGGAAGCGGAAGGGAGGCTGCGATGCTGTGTATTGCGGGGTCCGCCCTCCGCTCAATCGGCACAACAGCCGTGACGGAACGGGGCGGCCCCAACACCAGCAACAATGAACAGTACAGAAGCAATTGACCAATAAGTAAGTGCAGGTTAAAAACGAAGTTTAAACGAAGTTTAAAATGTAGAATGTAAAATGCTGTAAATGGCCCCAAACAACAGCAGTTCCCACAAGATTCTAGTTAAGTGCAAATAGCAAAATTCAGTGCAAATAGCATTCAGATAGCAGCGTGATCTAGCAAAATATCTGCAAAATGGCAAATTAACGCTAAGAGGAACGCGGTGCGTGCAGGGCAAAGTTGTGTCCAGATCTAAAACGCGTCCCCTCCAGCTGAAATGTGGGGAGAACTGACCATCCCCTTGGGAGTTCTCATCACTAAGGCAGAAAATTCTGGACAGAAGGTCAGCATTGGCGTGTTCTGTACCATGGCAGTGTTCCACCGTGAAATCCATACCCTGTAGGGAAATGGACCACCTCAACAACTTGGGATTCTCACCCCTCATATGCATCAACCATCCAAGGGGCCTGTGGTCTGTCTGAACCCAGAAGTGAGTCCCAAACAGGTATGGTCTCCGCTTCTTCAGCGCCCAGACCACAGCAAATGCCTCACGCTCAATTGCACTCCACCTCCGTTCCCGGGGAAGTAACGTCCTGCTTAGGAAGGCTACCGGCTGGTCTAGTCCCTCCTCATTGATCTGTGACAGAACAGCCCCTATACCATGCTCTGAGGCGTCTGTCTGGACAACAAATTCCTTTGAAAAGTCGGGCACCTGAAGCACGGGTGCGGTGCACATGGCAGTCTTCAGGGCGTCAAAAGCTTTGACAGATGTCAGTCCAGTTTACCTTCTTTGGCTGCTTCTTAGAAGTCAGCTCAGTCAAGGGTGCAAAAATTTTGCCATATCCCGTGACAAACCTCCTGTAGTACCCCGTGAGTCCTAAGAAGGCTCTCACCTGCGTCTGAGTCTTGGGGGGGGGGTTCCCACGCCAGGATAGTTTCAATTTTGTGTTGAAGCGGCACCACCTGGCCACTCCCCACCTGGTGCCCCAAACACACTACAGAACCCTGCCCAATCTGGCACTAACTGGCTTTGATTGTGAGGCCTGCCTTCCGCAGTGCCATCAATACCTCCCAGAGGTGGCGGAGGTGGTCCTCCCAAGAGGAGCTAAACACCGCAATGTCATCCAGGTAGGCGGCACTGAAGTCTTCCAGCCCAACCAACACCCTGTTGACCAACCTCTGAAAGGTGGCAGGGTCATTCTTCATTCCAATAGGCATCACCCGGAACTAGTAGTGCCCATCGGGTGTGGAGAATGCTGACCTCTCTTTTGCTCCCTCGGTCAAGGTGATCTGCCAATACCCAGACGTCAAATCAAATGTGTTGAGGTATTTTGCAGCCCCCAACCGATCTACGAGCTCATCAGCTCTGGGGATGGGGTGCGCGTCAGTCTTCGTGACTGAATTGAGGCCCCGATAGTCCACGCAGAACCAAAGATCTGGGGTGGTACCAGGCTCTGCAGCTTATGGTACCAGGACCACTGGGCTGGACGAAGGGCTGCTAGAGGACTCAATCACCCCAAGGGCAAACATTTTGGTAACCTCATCCTTAATGTAGGCCCTTACCCGGTCAGTCACTCAGTAAGCCTTGTGCTTAATGGGAGGACTGTTCCCAGTGTCCATGTCATGGACACACCAATCAGTGACACTATGCACCAGGGAGAACAGATCACGGAATTGCCCCAGCAGTTGGCGACAATCACCCTGCTGCTCAGGAGTCAGTGTGGTGGAGAGGACCACACCCTCCACTGACCCATTTCGCTCCCCTGCGCACACGAGGTCAGGAAGGGGCTCGCTCTCCTCCTCCATCCCAGCATCTGTGGCCAGAAGCATGCCCACTTCAGACCTATCAAAGTGGGGCTTCAGGCCGTTAACATGCAGGACCCGCAAGGGGTTCCTGGGAGACTGCAACTGCAAGTCCACCACGTAGGTAACAGGACTCTTGCGCTCCACCACCTCAAAGGGGCTGGTCCACCTATCCTGGAGCGCACAGGGCTCCACTGGGGCCATGACCCAAACCTTTTGTCCAGGCTGAAACTCGATCAGAGTGGCATTCTGATCGTGCCAGCGTTTCATCTCTTCCTGGCTGGCTTCCAGGCTTGCCTCAGCAAGTTTCCTGAAATGCCGAGTCTGGTTCCTGAAGGCCAGCATGTAACTAAACACATCCTGGGAGGTTTCCTGGGAGATTGCTCCCAGCCTTCCTTGACCAGACTCAGAGGCCCTCTTACCGGGTAAGGGACTGAACCCCAAGGACTTCTGTGGCACCTCACGGTAAGCAAACAACAGGCATGACAAGAGGACATCCCATTTACGCCTCATGGGCTCACCTAGGCCCATAATCATGCCCTTAAGGGTCCGGTTGAATCTCACAACCATCCCATTACCCTGGGGGTGGTAAGGAGTGGTGAACTTATACGTTACCCCACACTCCTCACACAGAGACTTCATGTACTTGGAGATGAAGTTAGTCCCCCTATCGGACACCACCTCTCTGGGGAATTCCACAAGGGAGAAAATCCCCATCCGTGACCGTCCCACCATGGGGGCTGTCACTGTCCTGAGCAGGATGGCCTCAGGATACCTGGTGGCATGGTCCACCAAGACCAGGATGAACCTGTTGCCCATGGCTGTCTTGGGATCCAGAGGCCCCACAATATCAATGCCCACTCTCTCGAATGGGGTACTCACAACGGGAAAGGGCTGTAGTGGGGCCTTAATCTTCCCCCCACTCTTCCCACTTGCCTGGCAAGTCTCACACGTCCTACAGTGAGCATCTGAGCTCCTGCGCATCTGTGGCCAATAGAAGTGGGTGACCAGCCTCTCAAAGGTCTTGGTCTGCCCCAGATATCTGAGCCAACCCCAGTAAGAAGGTCCTGAAGCGCTGGGGTACCACCAGCACACGGGCTGACCCTGGCTCAGCAACCTTAGGCTCGCTGTGAAGGAGGTCATTCTACTGACCCTGTCTGATCACCTGCTGCCTGGGCGGTGGCCTGTCGCTGCACCCCCTCAAGAGAAGGGCAGGTTCTCTGTTGCTCGCAAAATTCCTCCCTTGAGGGCCCCCACTTCCTGCTGCCAATGGGTCAGCTCCGGTAGGTTCCCCAGTTCAGCCACTTGTTCCCCTGTAGGTTCCAGGGCATCCCCCTCAAAGTCTGCTCCCTCCGGAACCGTGGGAACCGCGGGGGTCAGTTTCCCGTGCCCCCTACCCCTTCTCTTTAAGGCAGGGGCCTGGGCCTGGGCCATACTTTCAGGCTCCAGACCCTCCAGAACACCCTTCTGAGCTGTCGTGGACCGAGTGGTCGCACACGCCCACTCAGGCAGGTCCAACATTTCCAAATGAGACTTTCTGTCCACCGTAGCCCACGGGGAGTTCGCTAGATCATTGCCCAACAGACAGTCTACAGGCATGGCGGGCCTCACAGCCACTTGAAGAGTTCCTGAGACCCCTCCCCCACTCGAAGGGAACCTGAGCCACCTCACACTGGCTCTCTGAGTTGTCTGCTGACACTACGGGGCAGAATGCATGGTGGAAAACCTGCTCTTTGGACACCAACCAGGAGCTGACAGCAGTCACACTAGCTCCGGTGTCCCTGAGAGCCTCCACCCCATGGCCATTGATGGTCACCCACTGCCGGTACTTCTTAGTGTTATTAGGCAGTGTGGGGTTAGGGACCTTCTCAAAGTCTCCCTGGCGAGACAAAGGTTAACTCTACGGGATCCCACCTACCTTGGACCTCTACCTCCTCCCCCAGGTCTACACTGGCAATCTGGCAGGATGGTGCACGGGGTGGTGCACAAGGGGATGCATTGGGGTCCCACTGGGCATCATAATACCGGTGGCCCACCTGACCACACTTGAAACAAGTGAGTGGCCCCCTCTGAACAGGCCTACCTGTCAGGGACACTGGCTTCTTCTCAGGGGGAGGCTCGGACACCACTGCTTGGTTCCCTTGGGAATTACTTTGGGGCCCTCTCTGGAACTCCCTCAGCTTACCCTTGTCCCCCCCACTTCTCTGCTGGGGACCCTGCCCACCTCTGGCAACGTCTCCCACAAAACCTTTACGGACCCGGGTGCTCACCCAGCAGTCTGCCTCCTCAGCAAGCTTCCTAGGGTTAGTCAGCTTGCTATCAATCAAGTGCTGGCGTAGCTCTGGAAATCAGTTACTAGAAAAATGCTCCCACGCAAACAAATCATACAATTGCTCAAAACGTTCCACTGTGCTACATTTTACCCAGCGATCCATTGCTCTGCATACAAAAAGACACATATTCAACCCACGTGGTACCTTCTAACTTCTTACAGGTTCTAAACCTCTGCCTGTACATTTCTGGGGTCAAACCATAACGGGTCATCAAAGCTTCTTTCATATGGGCATACACCATCCTGCTGTCCTCAGGCAGGTCCAACCGGGTATCCCTACCATCACTCACAAAGCGTCCCCACAATCCCGCTCCCCAATCCTTCTCAGGGACCCGGTGGGATACCATTGCTGTCTCATATGCAGCAAACCATTGCCCAATATCCTCACTCTTGTGAAAATCCCTAATGACATCCTTAGGAATATAAACTTTACTCTCAGGAGTTACTAAAGGTATGCTGCCACTAGAGGGGAGACCGGGACACTCCTTGCCCTGATCTCTATCTCCCTCAACAATCTCTCATGCTCCATTCTTATTTTCTCAAGTTCCATTGACAATCGATCCTTCTCAATGTCTAACTTCTTATTCTCAAGGTCCTTCTGACCTTCCAATTTAGCCATCTCCAAACTATGCCTCCTATCTCCCTCCCTGTCCTCCAGCTCTTCTGGGGTCAGGCTCCTTTGGGATACACTAGTACCTGGATTGGAGGGTGTTCTATCTCCCCCCCCCCCTACTGCATCATCCTGCTGCCCTCCAGCATTCTCTTCCTCATCCCCAGTGGACTCTCTCGCTTCCCACCAGGCCTTCAGCGCCTTCTGGTACTCCTCCTTCCTAGAGAGACCTATCACGGGGACTGCAAATTGCTTACAAAATGACTTCAGCTGTCTGGTAGTATAGGTATCTGATCTTTCCTCCTCAAAGGTGTGATCCTCCAAAGCATTGGATGTTGCCCTTCCCATATTAGCAGTACTCATGGCTGTGATCAACAATTAAATACTAGAACCAACCAAACCAAAAAAAAAGAAATTCGAAGAGGGACAAAAAAATAAGTGCGTGGCTGCGCTTTGGTCTGCACTCACTAGTGGCGTCTACCAGTTACTGTACGTGGATCATAAATGCAAGTCCTGATCCTCACTGCTGACCGCCAATGTTAGAAAAAGGGGTCTCTAGTTGGCAGTGGCTGGCGCCAATCTCCAAATAGGGACCCTTCTGAGTCAGGGCAAGTGGGCTACCCCCTTTGACAACCCCTGCTCAACCCTGTGGTAACGTAGCACGAGCAGTTCGGCCTATCTCAGAGGCAGTGTGTGAAGCATTTATGACCATGCGCAATAAGGCACTAACGACACCACAAAAGGACACAACTCCAGTAGGTATAGAAAAATAGTATCTTTATCTAAGGTTTAACACAAGACTCTCAAAGCGTTTTAACAAGCCACCATGCACGTAAATCAGTATGGACTTAAAAATGCTATAACGTATTCACCAGAACGTGGCACTGCCTGAGTCAAGGCCTGGGTCTACTTGACCCGTTGCGCACCAGATACCTGCCGTTGGAAGGGGACACAGCATGCAGCTTCTCGAGGAAGCGGAGACGGTGACATGCAGACTCCCAGCAACCACAACTCTTGGCTGCAGTGGTCCGCAGCGTGCACTCACAATGATTCGGTCACTAGGCCTGGGCGGTAAATTCCGTTCCGCTCGCGGAATTTGGGTAATTTCGCGTTCTGCGGAGACCGCGAAATTGCCCAAAATTCTGCTTTCCGCGATTTTGCGAATTTTTTCGCTTGTTCGCGTTCTTAAAATGCGTGTTCGTGAGATATTTCTCCCCGAACACGCAAACAGCAATTGTGAACAGGAAAAAGCATCGCGAACAAGCAACGGTCCGAGTTGGTGGTGGCGATGACTCTTGTCGTGCAGCTCCGTGCTGGGCTCTCAGCGGCAGCAGCTCTCTCTTAGCTGCGGCGGCCCACAGGACGACTCACGATGATGCAAAGTTGCGGGCACTCAGCGGCAGCAGCTCTCTCTTAGCTGCGGCGGCCCACAGGACAAATCACGATGATGCAAAGTTGGCAAAGGTGCAGGCACTCAGTGGCAGCAGCTCTCTCTTAGCTGCGGCGGCCCACAGGATGAATCACGATGATGCAAAGTTGGCAAAGGTGCGGGCACTCAGCGGCAGCAGCTCTCTCTTAGCTGCGGTGGCCCACAGGACGAATCACGATGAGGCAAAGTTGGCAAAGGTGCAGGCTCTCACGGGCAGCAGCTCTCTCTTAGCTGCGGCGGCCCACAGGACAAATCACGATGATGCACAGCTGACAAGTGCGGGCACTCGGCGTCAGCAGCTCTCTCTTAGCTGTGGTGGCCCACAGGACAAAGGATGATCTCGACCAGGCTGGCACAATGGCGGGCACTCAGCGGCTACAGCTCTCTTAGCTGCGTCGGCCCATACAGATTCAGCGAAGGTTCAAATTAAGGCGGGCTCTCAGCGGCGACAGCTCTCTCTTAGCTGTGGCGGCCCACACAGAGTTAACAAGGGTTACCAGTCCGCGTTCCTCACAGTAGAACTAGAGGCTCCGGATTACTCGACGGAGGCCTCACCTGCAAGTAGAATCCCTCGCAATTCAGAAGGCTGACGAGGTGAAGTCTAATGTCGCTGAGACTTCAGCAGGAGGCGCTCTCAATTCAGGCCCTCGGGTAGTTTCTTCAGAAAGCTTGGTGAAAGTTTCAAAGTCCTTTGCTCTGTTCACTCGGACAGTCTCGTCTTGACATCCAGAGGAACACACTTGAAAGAGGTTTCAGCGTAGCGTTTTATACCTAAAAAGTCTTTGTTCTCTAAAGTCACAAATCACTGAATCCAGCCAGAACCAGTTCGGTGGGGTCGGGGAGCACTTGGTTTACGAGGTGACATCCTGCCCTTTGAGAATTAGGGGGTCTGCTATCAGACGCCTAGTGGGAGGTGGAGCCATCATTCAGCTTGCCAGGCACGGCACTGCTCAGATCAAACAGTCATCCCTCCCCATGCTCTGACTGCTGATCTCTCTTTCCAGCCAGGTCTGACCCAGCTGGCCCTGCTGCTCCAAAACCAGACGGCCAATACACATACTAGCAAAGCCTACAGGAAGGCTTAGGCAAGAAAATACCTTGTTTCTAGAAGAGGGATATACAAATGATCCTTACTAAAAGATGTATCTCAATGTCCTGAGCCTAAACATATCAAATTCGAATTTCCTATCAGGTTCCTGGGGGCAGGTAGGATTATGGAATGTAATACTCAGCCTGCCCATTCTGACCTATGAGAACGGATAGCCTCACAATAGTAAACAGTGAAATGGAGGGTAACTCGCTATTAGAACATGCTACACAGACCTAGGCATGCTCTTCCTGTCACAGACAACGCACCCTGCCATAGGGGTGTCTTACATGGTGCAAAGGGAAGGTGCAGGGACTAAGAAGTGGGTACACCTCACAGTTACAAAGGCAGTTCTGGACTGCCGGGAGACTCTGCAATGGCCGGTCTGAAACGTACTTTAAAAGCTGCTTCGGTGGGTAGTGCAAATCAGCGCTGCAGGCCCACCAGCAGTATTTGGTCTACCAGCCCTGGGCACACAGAGTGCACTTATACTAGGGACTAACAGGTAAACCAAACAAGCCAATTATGGTTATCCCAATTTATACAGTCATCTTTACACAGGGAGCATTCACACTGTGGCACTGATTAGTAGTGGCACGGCGCCCAGAGCATCTAAATCCAGCCAACATAAAAGATAGGAAGCGAAAAGAGGAAGGGAGACCCACGCCAATGATGCCAGGTCTAACACTGCCCTTGTAACGTTACCATCTAGGAGATCTTGATCGTTGTGGTAGATGCGGATCCCCAGATATCTAAATGCCACAGGTTGCCACTGCACTACCGTCTTGCCGACCTCCCAGCCTGGGTCTTCCGTAGCAGGGTGGAAAGGATACAAACACAACTTACCCAAATGTACTCTCAGCCCAGATATGGACGCGAAAGACCACAGTGTTGTAGGAATGACTTGAGGGATTGCAAGATGGTCCTTGACATATAGCAAAATGTCATCTGCGTAAAGCGAAATTGCATGGATACCATCTCCAAAGGGTATTCTCCAGTCCGGCGCCGAGGCCCGTAGTGCCATTGCCAATGGTTTGATCACTAAAGCAAAAATTAAGGGGGAGAGTGGACACCCCTGGCGGGTCCCCCGCTCTATCAATATCAGATCGGAGAAGAGAGTACCGGACTGCAGTCGAACCGTGGGAGAGCCATATAGGAGCTTGACAAGACCTAAAAAATAAGGCCCAAGCCCGAAACAACAAAGCACAGCAAAAATGAAAGGCCATTCAACCATGTCGAAGGCCTTTTCCAGGTCTAGCAGAACACAGCTGGCCGTCGGCCAGTCCTTTGAAGCACAACACATCACCCTGTACAGCCGCCGTATATTAAGAGACGTGGTGCGGGCTGGTAGGAACCCATTTTGGTCTTGATGAACCAATTGAGGAATCAATGGTGCTAATCTACCAGCCAGAATACTAGCTAGGATGTTGTAATCCCCGTTCAGGAGCGCCAAGGGTCTATAAGACCCCATAGAAGTGAGGTCCCTGCCTGGTTTAGGGAGCGTGATCAACGTGGCCTTTGTCATCGAGGCCGGGAGGGCAATGGTCTCGAGTGCCTCCGTGTAAACTTTAAGCAGCTGAGGACTGAGAGAGTCTGCGTACGATTTATAGAATTTGTGTGGAAAACCGTTGGGGCCAGGGACCTTCCCAGTCGGCAATGGCTCAATCGTGCCCCGAACTTCCTCCAAAGCCAGTGGGGCATCTAATTCCATCCGCTGTTCGCTCGATAAAACTGGAAACGAGAGGCCATCCAAAAACTGATTAGTGTGTGCGTCCCCAGTATTCCGAATTCGAGGTGTATGGGAGGAGGCAGGTGGACCCAAAGACCCTATCAAGCCGGTCATGCAGATCGTGAGGTGCTGTGAAAAAGGAGTACACACTCTCTCCCGGGTGATGATGTCTCCAGACGTCTACCAGTCCCCAGCCCTGAGCCCACCTTTTCAGCGCCACAGAGTTAGCCTTGGCCGCCGTACCTCGGAGTGGAGGAAAGGATCTATCAGTCCCCACATCTAAGACGCTATTAAAATCTCCACCCAGCAACGACGGGATCCCACACCACGTTCCCAGAACAAGAGACAGTTGGATGAAGAATTGACCCTGCTCCACATTCGGTGCATACACGTTACCCAATAGTACATGGCGTCCATCTAGTTTACCCTTTGCCAACACATACCTGCCCTCCCGATCCATAAGAAACTCATCCAGAGCAGAGGGCATCCCAGGTTGCACCCAGATAAGGGCTCCCCTAGCGTACAGAGAATAATCGGTGGCATATATTTTACCCCTTCATCTGCATTGTAGTCGGGAAACTGCCAGAGCGTTAAGGTACGTCTCCTGCAGTAGGGCCACGTGCACGTTATGACGCTTCAAATAGAGTACACTGCATACCTACAGGAAGGCGTACGGAGACCCCGAACATTCCAGGTAAGGATCACATGTCCCATGACAGAGTTAAAAGCAGCAACACCAGTGGCCAGTGGCCCGTCCCGCCCAGACCTCAGTAATAGGCGGACAGATATGCATCACATCAGTTCCACCCACCTCCCCACAAGCACCCGCAAGTAAAGGTAGAGGGGAAAAGCTAACTAGGAAAAGAAAGAAACAGATAAGGGCAAACCCCAGAACATAGGGGTGTCGTCCAAACACTTCATACAGCATGCCAGCCGCATGTCCTACCAGCCCTGACAAGGTGGGGAAAACAGGGTTTTGTGCAACCAAACAGGGTAGACCCTCCCAGTCCCCCCTCACACTGTTAACCAGGCATTGCCAAAGCTGGGATCCAAAAGTCTGCACCAGTGCCCCCCCAAGGCGCAGAGTTATCCCATCAGATTAGCCCCCTCCATCCTGAGTCACATTAGGACCATCAAATTAGCAATAGACAGAGACCGACACAGCATCAGGAACACCGCATCCAAAAATATACTTCCATAACCGGCATGCTCATACGATACCATCCGCAGTCCGCGGTGTAATGTCCGGCATTCTCATGGACGCTTTGTCAGATGAGACCGCTATCGAGGAGCTCCCCTCCCCGATGAATGAAAGGAAGTGTCCGCTTTGTCCTCCGGCGCCGCTGCTTCCGCCATCTTTTCGGCAATGCGCACCCCCTCCTGTCTCTCCTTACGGATCTGGTCCGATCCTGGTGCCGCTGCAGACCCAATGAACCTCCTGCCAGGCCACCTTCGTCGGGGCCCTCTACCACCACCTTCCCCAGTCCAAGCCGTAGCAGTGCCCATAGGCCCTGGACCAGAGTACAGGCCTGATGTCTCTAGCCAGTCCCAGACATCCTGAGGTGTATCAAAAAATCTGGATTTCCCATCCGAAACAACGCGTAGCCGGGCCGGAAACAACAGAGAATAGGATAGATCAAGCTGTCGGAGCTGCCGCTTGACCTGCAGGAAGGACCCCCGCTGGCGCTGGACCTTCATGGTATAGTCCGGGAAGAACACCTTGACATTGTCATAATGGATGTCGTCCAGCTTCCTTGTCTCCTGGCGGATTACATCCCGATCCCTGAAATGTAAAAGTCTGAAAATCAGTAGGCGCGCCCTGTCGCCGGGAACCGGCTTCCTGCCCAGGACCTGGTGAGCCTGCTCTATGGTGAAGAATGGGTAAAAGAGAGTTTGGCAGGATGGTCTTGAGCCAAGTTTCCAGGAAGGAGACTGTCCTGGCCCTCCGCACCTTCCGGCAGCCCAATCAGTCAAACATTTTTCCGCTGCCAGCGGCCCTCTGCATCCTTAATACGGTCCTCAAGATAACCGAATCCGGGCTTCATGGGTGTTCTGCCGCTTCTCCTGAAACTCTGTAGCTGGTTTCAATTCAGCAATCTCTTGTTCCACGGTCACGACTCGGTCCTTCAAGTTCCGATGATCTGCGTGCAGCAAGTTGAGGTCCAGCGCCACCTTGTCTAACTTGGCTTCCATGGATGCGCCTGCAAAATGGCGTCCAGCCAATCATCCGGAGCCGTTCGCTCACTCACTCACTCACTGGCTGTGGCGGGTCAGCATCTTTTGCACACGGTGTTTGTGAGCATGCCATTGACCCAGCCCCTCTGGTGTGCCCCATTATAGTGGAAGCCCCAAGCTCGGTTTGCCGTAGCACCAGATCGTCCTACCGGGCACCACACAGCGCTCCTAAGCTCTCCACCAGGCCGCACAGTCCACAACGGTAGGCCGCAGCTTGCTGCGTCGCTCACGCTTACTCCTATTCGGTGCCCTTCTCGGCGATGCCACCGCTTCCAGGTGGAGCGCTAGCTGCGCTGCTACATAGGGTGAACCACACGATCACTCACCAGAGGCTTCCTTTACATTCATGTCGCACTGGGTAATGTTGTGGTTCTTTCCCTGCCATGTCTACCTCTGGACAGCCACCAACACCTCTAGACCATCTCCGGGGGACCCCCCTTCTGCCCCTGCAGGGTCACGCGCCAACAGCACGAGCTGTAGTCCAGCTGTAAGTGCTTCTACGTCTTCTGCCAACACACAAGGGGGCAGCACCCAATCCCCGCGGCCACAGCTCCAAAGAGGGCACCGTCCCCCTGCTCCTTAAAGTTCTGGTACCACACCACACTCCATGGCCTGAAATCAAGTGGCCGCCATAGGCATCATCACACCCGCCTACTTGTTGGGACACAGCTGGCACCAAAATCCCGGACCCTGATATTAGGCCTCTGCCCAAGCGTGTCTCGTGGTAGACATGATGCGGCCCCACCTCCGCTCGATGCTCCTCTGGACACCACCGGGCCTTTAATCTGCACAGTAGAAGTAGCAGGGACTCCTCTCATGCCCCCGAAAGCAGCAGCGGCCCCCTATGACTCCGCCGCGATAAGGGCACTGCGCAGTCCTCCCTCAGGGCCGCAGACTAGGCCCGATCAGCAGTGCACCGCAGTCTCTCTGGGGCTCACCAGCGCTCCTCCATAGCCCGCATTGCACGTTCTCCGCAGCTTTCGTCCGCTCTCACCGACCTCCTGGTTGTCGGCTGCCAGTTAGAAATATGTCAGATTATGGGGACAATTGACGGAGCGCTCTCAGAACGCGTCTACTATGCTGCCTCTGCTGGCCACGCCCCCCTCATAGCACAAACTCTACAGTTGAGAGCCACAACAAAATTGAGAGCCATTCTATTCTGCAGAATCAAAGTTGTTTAGGCTTTGAAATGGTCAGAAATCAAACACAATCACAGTTAAGTCTGCTACCTCCTCTGATACTTTGGCTATTTTTTTGTATTTTATAGACCGCTCCACACCGTATCTAGGGGTCACAATAACAATGAATCAAGCAGTCTTGGAGATGGATGTATTTAATCTTGTGCCCAAAGGGAGGTGGCCATGATTTAGAGTATCTAATGGCGGGTCTTGCGTAGGCATGGTAACAGTATCGGGACCAGTCCTTAGGTAACCAAAGATAGGATCGATCCCACTTACATAGAAGATTCCAGGCTGATCATCAGCATCACAACAAGTGAACAAGACTCTGAGGGAAGTTCAACATAAGAGTATGAGAAAGCTAATTTAGTGATTGGAGAAATGGAATGTTTACACTGTGTCCCATAATTGTGCTGCCAGTTCCGATCTCAGGCTGTTCACGGACAGTATCTGCAAGGTGGAGAGCAGGGGGCAAACCCCCTTGATGAGGCATGTGCAGGCATCTATTTGAACGTGGAACAAGAGTGGTGACATTGTCACATTTAGGGATGAAATGCACATGTGCATGCAGTTTGTTACACTGTTCTTCAGTATAGGGGATTGGAACCATGGGCACTCCATTAAAACCAGTATGCAGATAGGCACATCAAAAGGAGGAAAGGTTTATGTTCTGCTTGTACCGGTCCAAGAAGTGCACAAACATGTTATTGGTGTAGATGGAGCATTTGTGGAAGAGCTAGGCAGCCCCAAGGTTCACGAACCAAACAGGCTTCCAGTGAAGAGGGCCGGCCAGATCCACCGGGGTAATAGGTAGCTGAGAGGCTTCCCACTACCAAGGTTGCAGACCTCAACTGTGAGCAGCAGAAGGGGCTGCATTCTTATGATATCGGTGCAGCTGGATAATTTTATCGCCTGGCTTGATAATATGCCCCATATTTCCCTCTTAATACAACGTGAAACGTTTGGCATAAACAATCAATCCTACTGCATATGGAAAGAACAAAGTTTTAAAGATACAAATGGTTGTTCTGCCTCCTTAGTTCAAGACAAAGGTTCAGGGGTGTCCTTTTCAGTACATTTTTGCAACAGTTTAACAGTGCTAGCAGTACAGAGAACCCGCTGCCTAAAATGTACTGTCATCCCTATAAGAATGCGTAATCTGGGAAATTAGAGAGTTTATATATGTCTTTGAAGCGATCAGCAGATATGTGTCACTTTCCCCACCAAAATGTAGAGACCTAAATATCAGACACAAGATAAACAAAATTGTAATTTTTCTCTAGATGGTTTATGCCGGTTATTGCGGATTCATTCAGCAGATATAGAGAACTAATATTGCATTGGTCAATTGAGCTGGAAGCAACCAATAAGCCCTCAACATAATAAACTAGTGTGGATTTTTCTGAAAAGCGAAAGGTGTCCAGATCTTTTATTGAGGGCCTGTGACACGATAAAATGTGACTGTTTACCCTTGATGCAACTAAGGCCCCATGAGTTGGTGCCGTAAAAATGAGAAAGTGAAAATATATTGGTTATTGGGGTGTATAGCAATGGACAATAAAGCAGAACACAAGTCTACAACAACAATGCAGCAGTCGCTGATGACTGAATGGTAGCAGGGTTTGGAATGAGGGTAAAAGTTAGCAGTACCACAGCCTTTATGGCACATAAAGCTTGCACAAAATTATAAGTTTCTTTAACATACATTTTCATATGTAAAAATAAGAGGATTACTGACAAATTATGCGGCAAATGCTGTAAATACATAATTATGCAGTGAGCAGCTACAGAATCGCCTTAATACACTGACCCCCACCATTGCCCATTGCTTTGTAAACAATGTATTCAAGAAAGATAAATCCTAAACATTCAGATTGCAATCAGTGGACATTGTTAGCTAGACTTTGAAGAAAACAACTTTTTCAATATAACTCCCCCAAAATATAAGTGTAATATTAAAAATATATAATTGGTGCCTGGTATTTAAGGTCCTATATGGGCATCTTGAGATTCTAGTAACATTTACAAACCACTTGGTTTCGGCCTCGTGGTGATATTGGACCCGATTACAAAGTTACCCATGATATCTTCTCTCTCTGTACTATGACCGGGTACAGTCTCATCAGCCCACTTGGCCCTACCAAACTTGCTTTACGAGCGCGGTCTACAATGAACATTTCCCCAGTATGACTCTGCTCTTGTTCCATTTTCTCTCTTTTTGTCTTTCTTGCTATGCTGACGAAGCCATGATGTCACAGTTCCGTAATATGCATTTTTGTCGATCATATCCCTACATATATTTCTTTGTATGCTAGCAAATCTGCCCTTAAAACATGTTGTTTACAAGAAGAGTACTGATGACGACGCACCCATTTCTTATTAAAGGTCACATTCCAGTTATTTCTGTAGTGTACAATAACTGGTTTAGAAGTCACTGCTTACTGCCTCACAGATTCTTTGTTACAGGCACTTTACAGAGAAACCCACTGGGTCCATACTCCTTCTAAAGAGATTTAATCTCCATCCTGGTTCTGGTTACACACCTTTCTTTATAAAAAATAACAATAAAGTAATTTGTAAAGCGCATAGTTACTTCCACCAAAGTGTCCCAGCGCTAAGGTCCAGCTCCCATAAATCAGGAAAATGCAGCTAGCGAATGACCAGACACAATCAGGCCGACCTGAACAGCCAAGATTTTGCCCATGAAAACCTCCCATGCGGAATGTGCAGTTTATTAGCTTTGCTGAGAAAGGGGAGGGGCGTCAGGGCCCCTCCTCACACCCAACAGGGGTAATAAATAGCATATTACACTCTGCATACCTATCTGTATTCATCGGTTTCTTAATATCGTGTTGTGCAGGCAGATTCCACCCGCTCGGCCCTGGACGGCAGACCGCCCCCCCTCCCCCATCTTTCCCACCACGGGATTGTGGTATCGATACTGACGTGTGTTTGTGGAAATTGCAGTTTGCACCGGTGACCCTCGGCAATAAGTGACGGTGGCGCCGCTGTCCGTGCTGCGCGCAGATGATAACGGGGGGCTGTGGTTCTTCATTACCGGTTCACCCACGATCTGGGGATGTGTTAGGGCTGCAGGGACGGGGATGCACAGGCTTGTGATGACGCCTCTGACGCGACGCTGTGTGCATGTACGTTACATATATGCTCAAGTGGCATGGGTCAAGTTTAAACATTTGAGCTCAATGGTATTTTCAGTAACTTCACATCATTATTGATATGTAGAGTTTTTTTGTGTATTTGTTTATAACGGTAAACATATATATTTTTTAGAGACATTGCTGCATTCTCATTCTTTCAGATTTAAATACAAGCCCTCCGCCGTGTGGCTGTAGATCTCATGACGGAGCTAATTGTTCCGACCAGCTGTCACTCTTGCTTTCGGTTTCTAGTTATTATTTTTTTCCTGCATTGAGAATAGTATTTCTTTCATGCATATTTTATGCCCATTACAAAAGAGAGCACAGGACGCCTTTTAATTTTGACAAAAGCGCAAGGCGGGTGGGTCAGTGCGAGGAGGCGTCCGGGGCAGGGAGAGCTCGACACTTCGGGAGGGGCAGAGCGTGGCGGACTGCTCGGCCAGCAGCTTGTGGCTCTTGCTTCCTCGGGGCCCGGAATCGCCGCTATTTCAATGCCCATTGCAAAAGAGAGCCCAGGACGCCTTTTAATTGTGACAAAAGCATATATAAAGGGTGTTTTTCCATTTTAAATAAACAATCATGTCAAAAACGCAGATCAACCCACCTTGAGATAAGCATTGAAGAACCATCAGTAAGCAGCCCACACATTGCTAAAATAACTAGGAAAGTGAAAGCGCGCCGTCAGTGAAGACAAGCGACGAACTAATTAGAAACAGATGGCCCCCTAAAGCTCGCTCTGCAGAATGAAACAAGCGATGAACTAATTAGAAACTGATGGCCCCTATAAAGATAATGAATTGCTTCACGACAGCCGTGAAGCAGACAAACAAGCCGGGTGGGCCGTCCAAAAGGGAGAAAAGGCAGTGGCCCAAAAGCATCCTTTTCAATGGGAAGCCAGCGTTTAGCATAAACGCTGATGCGACCCAATGAAAATGATGGGCGGGGCTTCAAGGCCCCTTCTGAAATCTCCTCTCTCACTGTAGGTCTCGCCGAGCGACAGCGCATGAGCTGCAACGCTAGGCGAGACCTAAAAAGGGCAGCTGTAGACGTAACTGTCTTTCATTGCACCTCTCCAACTGCTGCCGAGAACACCCCTCTGCTTTGTACAAAAAGACTAGGCATTAAGGGACAAGAAAAGGTTAATGCAGTGAAATATGCCCTATATATTGTTGTGTACTATCATGTTGCATGGCAAAAATGTACAGTTTTTAATTGGCATGCTAATTAACTGGAAAACTTAATCTTTTTTTGTGCTGAAATCTTTCATTGAATTTTACAATAAAATACATAGTAATACAAAATAGGTAAAAACAATGAATTGTTGATAAATACTTAAAAAATATTTTAGAAAAAAGAAACATGAAATACATATTATTAATAATAAATATGGACGAATAAATAGAATATATAAGGAATCATATTATATATAAATATTTAAATAAATAAATAAGTAAATATATAAATAGTAGAAATATAATGAATAAGAAGTTGATATTGCATATAGTATTAATAGATAAAATATGAATTAATCTAAATGTAAATAAGAAACAAGAACTTTATAGGAGATAGCTATATTCATAAGTTTTAGGACGCAAACATTTGGAGAAGAGTATAAAGTTAGTATGGAAAAGGACAGGAAGAAAAGAAATAAGAGAAAGGTGATAAACTTGAAGAATAACATGAAAGAATAGAGCCAGAGTAAGGAAGGGGAAGGAAGGGAGAGAGGGGTAAGGACAATGAAATGATAAAGGGAGACGAAAGATAGGAAGGAAATGAAAATAAAACAAGAAATGCTGGAGAAAGCTTAATATACAAGGATGTAAAATTGTGAATTAATTAATTTGGTTGTTTGCATTAGAAGAGATAGCGGGGTTAACAGTATCATCAATTTCAGCTTTTAAAAAAGGAGACCAAGTCTGGAGAAAAATATCAGCTTGATCCTGGAGGTTATATATTGTGCGTTCATGTAAAGCCGTCTGCATCATTGCCACCAGCCATTCTTCCTGTGAGGGTGGAGATGATGACTTCCAATGGCGCAAAATACAAATTTTAGCTGTAGCTAACACAGTATGTAGGAGGCGTATTTGTGGTTTAGAAAGCTTTGGAAAATGACGTAAATCATGCAAAAGAATGGTGGCAGATGTAAATAGTAAATGTAATGACATTGTGGGATGTAAGGTTTTACCAACAAAGATCCAAAAAGATCGGGTTTTTGGGCATTTGCAAATGATGTGGGTTATATCACAACCAGAGGCGGAACACCTCCAGCAATTAGTGTGTGAAAGTAGTCCAGCTTTATGTAATTTAATCGGTGACCAGTGCCAGTCATGAAGAATTTTAAATATACAAAATTTAAGCCTTGCTTCACGTACTCCTTTATGTAATCCCTCTAAATCTGGTCCCATTCAGAAGCAGTGTAGGAAATAGATAAACTGGATTGCCATTTATTTTGAAGAGTATGAGAGAGGGTTTGTAAAAATAGAGGAAGCATAAAGGTTTTTATAAAGGCCAGAAGGCATTCTTTATGCTTCCCCCACAAATTTAGGTAAGATAATATTGAAGATACTTAGAGCAACCAAGGGGGAGATCCCAAATGTTTCTTCAAACATTGTTGAAGTTGAGAATATTTAGAGGAATGATGTGTAGGAAGAATAAATTCCTCACATAGTTGGGAGAAGGGTTTGAAATCACCATGATGAAGGAGTTGAACTAGGGAATAGATGCCAGCTGCTTGCCATAAGGCCAAGATTAAGTGCGACCATTGATACGGATAGCTGAATTATTGCACGGGGGAGCCTTAACATGAATACGTGAGTGTGAGTCCAATAAACAATGCCCTCTTTGCCAAGATTTGTGCATGACTGATAAAAATCAGATTTTTGGGATCAGAACAACTAGTGCTACTACCATATAAAAGAGAAAGACCTGAATCCAGAGATAAGAGGTGATGCTCAATGGAAACCCATTGGGAATATCTTTCGTTCCTGGCAAAAAATAAGAGAACAAAAAATAAGAGAATTAGAAGATGTGTAAAGCAAGGGAATAGTGTTCGATGGATGGAAGACCCATACCCCCATGTAACTGGTGGGCCTTTAATTTTGCCTTAGCAAGGCGTGGTCTAGCTGAACCCCATATAAAGGTCTTGATCTTGGAATCTATTGATCTAAGGGTAGCTAAAGGGATCTGGAGGGGAAACATATCTAAAATATAGATGAAACGCGGAAGAGTTACCATTTTAATAGCTTGAACTCTACCCCAAAGAGATAGTCGTAGAGTTTTCTATTTGTCATAATCCCTCTGCATTTGAGAAAATAGAGGAGCTAAGTTGTCTGCAATCATGTTTTCCAAGCCCTTATTGACTAAAATTCCTAGATATTTGAGATGTGAAGTCTGTCAATGAAAAGGAAATCCGTAAACCGCTGCCTTTGTAGTGCCAGCAGACATGGGTAAGACTTCACTTTGTCCCAATTTATTTTATAACCAGAAAAGGAGGAGAAATCATTAATAATTTGAAGGAGGGATGGGAGAGATCGAGGAAGATTAGTAAGAGTAAGAAGGATATCATCTGCATACAAGTAGATTCTAGAATTTCCAATTGGGAGGGGGACACCTATGATTTCATCAGATTGAGGGATTGTAGCAGCAGGTGGCTCCATTGCTAAAAGAAAAAGAAGGGGGGATAAAGGGCAACCCTGGCGCATTCCTCTCCGAATTGGGATTGCGTTAGACAAAAAACCACCACGATTCACCTGGGCTGAGGGATTATCATACAATAAGCGTACTTTAGTTATGAATTGATCACCTAATCCAAATCGTTGCTGTATGGTAAAAAGGTATTCCCACTCAATGCAGTCAAACGCTTTTTCTGCATCAAGCGAAAGGGCCAAGGCATCTTCTGAAAGATGTTTAGCAGACCACAATGTATGGGCCAATGTAATGAGATGATTCCGAGAGGAACGCCCCGGGACATAGACCACTTGAGTATGATGTATTAAGGAGGGTAGGACTTTGCGGAGTCGAGACGCTAGGATGCTGGCTAATATTTTAATATCACAGTTTAATAAAGAAATGGGACGATAACTACTGCATGAGAGAGGGTCCTTGCCAGGTTTAGGTAAAACAGCTATAACTGCCTTATTAGAAAGAGGTCCCAGTGATGATTATTTATCTGCCTCAAGAAATGCAGCATGCAGAGCGCATCAATAATATTATGTCCTGTCCATCTAAAAAAATTCAGCAGGGAATCCATCCTCCCCAGGAGCTTTATGATACCGCAGAGCAGCAATGGCTTTAGAGATCTCATCTCTTGTAATTTCACCATCAAGTAGAACTCTACTATCATCAGAAAGAAGAGGAAGACTCACCTTTGCTAGAAAAGAGGACATCTTATCTAGGTCTATTTGGTTGCCTGGAGTATATAGGGATTGATAAAAGGAGGCGAATGAATTAACTATCTCTTGAGGTTTTGTGAGTATGTCACCTTGGGTTGACCGATTAGCTGGGATGGCCATTGCTGCCTCTCTTTGACGTAGTTGTGCAGCTAATAACCGCCCGGCCTTCTCCTCTTGTTCGTAATGTCGCCCCTTCATTTTTTGCAGAGCATATTCAGCTTTAGAAATAAAGAGACTATTTAGGGACATGCATGCTAGTTCTAATAATTTGCGATTATGCAAGGTAGGAGCTAATGTATATAGGCGAGAATAAGATTGAATGTCTTGTTCTAATTCTGCTTGCTTTGGAATATTCTGCTTATTAGCAAGCGCTGCATCACACATTAACTGACCCCTAATAGTGGCTTTAGCTACTGCCCACCCCTTCCTGCTGGAAGTGACAGAGCCCTGATTAATAGAGAGATAACCTTGGAGATGGGATTGCATTTGAAGTTTACCCTTGGGTGTCCTGTGCCGCTGAATGCTCATATGCCATGGCTTACACCCTGGTCGAGATAGACCTATATCTAGAGATAAAAGGACAGGAGAATGATCAGACAAGGCTGCTTCTAGGATATGAGACTCTGTGACCAACTGGACCGCTTTGTGCAAAACCAGAAAATAATCTAAGCGGGAAAATGTGCCATGCGAGGGAGAGAAGAACATATACTCTGTGTCTTGAGGATGGCTAAGACGCCAATGGTCACCCAAACCATTATCCGAGAGTATATCATTTAAGATAGCTCTATCAGCTGCATTTACTTTATCAAACGGACCTCTTTTATCTAGGATAGGATCTCGTACCAGATTCCCGTCCCCACCAATAAGGTATTGCGAGGCGTCAATCTCTGTGAGAAGAAGATTCAATTGAACGAAAAATGACTTTTTAGTGCCAGTCGGAGCATAGATTTATCACAGGCAAATGTAAGAATTCCCAATATGTAATTCAGCGAATACATTTTGGCCATCAGGATCCGACCAGGTCTTGGAGATCGTGACTGGGAGTGATTTACGAATAAGAATTGCAACTCCACATTTGCGGACAGGGCTAGTATCTGTGGGTTCATTTTTGTGAATGACCTTCCCCACCCAATCTCTGCAGAGTTTGTCAGATTCAAGCGCATCAAGGTGTGTTTCCTGTAGTAAAGCAATGTCTACATGTTTGGACTGGAGATAAGAAAGTACTTTCTTCCTTTTAATGTAATGAGTGAGACCATGGACATTCCACGTGATGGTAGATAGTGAATGAGTGCTTGCCATGCTGAGATACGGTCAAAAGGGATTAAGAATTCAGGAATCAATGTATTAGTCAAAGTAAGAGAAATGATAAATGATAAATGAATGGGAATACAATGAGAGGGAATAGGGCAGGATGGGAAGGGAAAGGGGGGGCACTCTGGCTAATATGTAATAGAAAAGTGTAAGAGAAAAAGAGTTTTATAAAAAGTTAAGAAGTTTAGTATCCAAAGCAAATATTATTGACTTGTAGAAAAGAAACGTGATAGAAAACAAAAACAATATAACACCTACAAAATATCGTATAGCACAATAAGAGTTGATATAAGAAAGGTAAAAGAAAGTTCCTATAGAAGTATATTAAGAAGGTCAAACTATTCTAAGGAATCAGTATACCTCTAACTTTCAACCGCGGGTCTGGTCTCACTAGAGCACCGCCACGGGTGAGAACTCCTTCAAGAGAATAAAACCGTGACTATAAAGGGGAAAAACTAGAATATATTTCAAAAGATTTGATCCCGAAGACCCATGAATGTGAAATATTGGCATTAAAACACGTATAAAATTGTCAATACATTCATATAAATTCAAGAAATTGAAACATATTATAATAAATATATAACTTTAAATAGTATATGGTATAATAAGACATAACATTTAATAATATAAGCTTAAATGCAACTTGATAGTAAAAAGTGAAGTATTTATGCAAATAATAAACATATCTGCTATAGAATGAAACAGACCTTATTAAAAGTTATTACTCAAAAGACCTAAATTTAAGAATGAACGCAATTTATCTCCAAGTATGACTTGTATGAGAGAGGGTAAAATAGTAAATATATTCATGAATATTTTGCGCTCCGAATATTATAAAAATCATATCATTTAAACTCCTTGTAGATCTTATACAATAAATATATTAATAAATCCTAAATAGAGTACAAGTGTAGGTGATTTATAAATATAAATATAATCAAAGATATAATAACAATGTATATAAAAAAAATATATAACCTTGAATAATACTTACCTATCCTAGAACCTAAAGAAATTCATGAAAGGACGATATCAATGTAATTTAGACTACTGTAAATCTTATGCAATAAATATACTGATAAATCCTGAATATAATATAAGTATAGAAGTGACTATAGGTACTAATATGAGCAGAGATAGAATAGTAGTATATAGAAAGATCATGGATAGTACTTATCTGTCTAGAGCCTAAAGAAATTCATGAAAGTACGTTATGAAAGGACAAGGCTGTAATAAGAAGATAACATCAGAGCCTATTCTCCATCTGAGGCAGATTTTAGAGGGGATCGAGATTTGTTCCTGTGACGATATTGTGTGAAAGTAAAGACTGTCTGTAAAGCAGAAGCTTTGTCCTCATGGGTACAGATTGATCTCTCAATGTCTCTGCCACGATGACTAACTTCGCTGGTGTTGCGGTATCGATTGTCAGAAGGTTGTTGAGACGATTTAGAACTTGAGATAGACTGATCAGCAGAGGATGTTGTACGTCTATATCTTGAAGCGAAATACTATCCAGAAAATGTTGTAGGTCTTCAGGATTATAGAAATCCTTTGATTCGCCATTTTTGGTGATACAGAAACGAGCAGGGTCAAACAGACCATATTTTATGCCATCTGCCTGAGTTGTGGTCTCATAGATAGAAATGCCTTACTCCTTTCATTAGTTTATTTTGAGAAGCCAGCAGCCATGCGTATTTCTTGACCATCATATATGTAGGAGCCCTGCGTTCCCTGCTGCCATCAATATTTGTCGTACTTGGTCATGTCGTAAAAAGCAGGCAATTAGGGGTCTTGGGTGGGAATCTGTTTGTTTGCGTGGTGGACCAATTCTATGAGCACGTTATATTTCCAAAAATGGTTCAAAGGTGATACCGAGTAGCTTGGGAAGGACATTACATAAAAATAGTCGAGCATTCTGACCTTCAACTTTTTCTGGGAAACCAAAAAAAAATCGAACATTATCCCTTCTGTTTCGGTCTTCCAAATCCACAAGCTTGCTGTGGAAAAATGATAGGTCTTGGTCTTAGCTTTGCACTGATTCGAGTCTAGCTTCTACTAAAGTTAATTGTTGGTCCAATCCTTCCGCTTTGGTATGGAATTGCACAAGGTCTGCCCTAATTGATTTGGTTTCTGTCGTGAGAGAAAAGATATTAGCGTCCATATCCGTCAGACGAGAGCTGATTGACGAGACTTTGTGTAAAATGCGATTCAAAGTGTCCCCTGATAATTCGCTTGAGGTGATCAAGGGTGGGTTAGATGTTGGGGAAACTGAACCTTTTGCAGACATGGTACGTGATTGTTTGAGCGCTTCTGCAAAAAGGGGTTGCTTGGAAGGTTTGTTTCTGTTCTTGTGAGTAGACATTTGTGAAGTGATAACTTATCTAGCAGATCAAAGAGTTGCTTAAGCTGAGGCTTATCAATATTGCAGCAAAAAGTTCAAATTAAAAAAAAGCAGGTATCTCACAGACTTATTGAAATACACTGCTTCCCTGCAATAGTACCTTTGAGTTAAGACTTTATATTAGTATATGATGCCATGCGTGTCTTCTTGAAAATTCACTGCAGTGCTGACAGAATGACTTGAAATACTTGGCATGTGAAGTATGTCAGAAATCTCCCTCACACACCACTCTTCCAAATCTGTCAGAATATTAAATGTAGTGGTCTTAACTTATCAACAGCGAGGGAAACACTCACAGGACCTCATGGAAATCAATTAAAGATAAAGTATAAGTCTGAGAAAGTGTTCAAAACAATTGGCGTTTAGCGCATAATGTGCCACAAAGAGCGTCACTTCATATTTTAGTGCATAGTTATTAGAATAATAACAATGTGGAGCTTGAAGAAGTACACCTCACTCCAAGATAGATAGTAGTAAGAATCATTTATCAGAGGAAAATTGTCATCGTATAATAGTGAGGAATTCCAGTCGTTTAGTCTTTAAAGCTGGGGTGACAGAAATAAAGGACTGAAAATGTAATTCTCTGATTCTCCATTTATAAAAGTTTCCAGATGATTGTATGAGACATCGACAGTTCTTACCATATGGGAAGAACCGGAGCCCGGAAGTGCGTTTTCTCCTCAGGACCGGGAGATGCGATATCAGAGTTTGCACATGAAGGCGGCAGAAGCGGCGCACCAGCCACACAAGAGCCAGTGCTTCACTGCGTCATAAGGCCCAACGCACGTTTATGAGCTCCGGAAATTTTCGAACGAAAGCTTGCCTTAGGGGAACTCATTTTGTCCTGAAATTCAGACCAGTTGAAGCCGCCTTGTTCAGGTCTTCAAAACTGCCGCTGCTGTAGTCACTAAACACAAACAAAAACAATGCTGTGGAATGGATACGGCAATAATTATTTCTATAACTAATGGAACCTTAATTAATCCATCAATGAGAAATCAATCTCGAACCAACCGATTATCTCAATTCAAGAACACACTCACACTAGGTTGTAGATCCGATGTAAATCGTTATACATCCAATTTTTTATAATTTTTGACACATAAACAATACACACTTATTTACAAGGACATACAAAAATATATATATATATATATATACACATATACAAACAATACATTTATATATCTGAAAACAAAGCAGAATCCTTGTAGTCACAGTAGTACTGGAAAGAGCGCCACCTCCATCAGGAGTTCGTTCCGAAGCGGAGCTCCTTGTTCAGGCGGCCATCTACCTGCGTGGCCAGACCAGGCCCCCCCTGGAAAACGTAACCTTGACAAACACTTGCGTATTCAGATCTTACTGGAAGATAAAACAGCCTGTGAACGCATTTTCTTGAGCAGACACTGCATGCATAACATAAAAAGCCTTGTGACTGTGTCCCCTGTCATAACTAGAACAGAAACTTAACAGGCCTACAAAATTCAATAAAGAAAATACACTTTGTTCAACCGTCTTTGTTGCAGCGACAATATCCATCCGAAAGTCAGAAAGCTCCTTAGCACGCTGCTTTCAAGAGGGGGCAGAAGAAAGGCTGAGTAAACAGCCCGGTTCATGAAACCACAGTCTCCCATCAAGCCCCGAGATCCTAACATGATGAATGGACAAGGCATTGGCGATAAAGAACCAACTGAGAGTCTATTACGCCATATGTCTAATTTCATTGAACTTCGAGATGATGACCATTTCATACGAATATCTTTGTTAAATAATGTTTTACTGTATTGTGATACAATTTAAATAGTTTGTTGTGTGGGCACAGGTCTTCCAATAATGACATGTGTTTCATTCCCCATTTCTGCCGTTCCTAAGCACTGCCGATAGCAGACAGCACTATTACCTAATGTGACAAGCGACTAAAAAGCTAAATTGCCCGGTTCGGGATATTGACGTGTAACCTGCAAATTACTGCATGTTTAATACGCGACTATTCGACTCACTCAGTTGTCCTGCCAGCCAAAACAGATACGGTGCTTGATAAAGTGCTATGTTACACGGTGCATCCTGGCACTACAGTTTTTCACGCATGTCTGAATTAGTTGTCAGTTTGTGGGGATAACACTGTGAGCTGAGGACTCGCTGAGTTGGAGGGTCTGGCTACCCCTTCCCGTAGTCATTTGTCAGAGTGCAATTCCTCTATCGTCAGTCTGCATCCTCCTCAGGTTATCTTGGGTGATAATTAGACTGTGAGCCCCACCACTCTGATATGTCAATTTGAAACAGTGGGAAACTGATGATCTGAGATGGCAAGTACGGTGTCATTCTGTCAGCGTGTTGTCAGCCACTTGCACCAGTCACACTGTCACTTACTGCACTCGCCATGCTCACCTGTTCGTACTTGCAGAGGATTTGCCTCTGTCCTTTTCACTTGCCTATTGCCAGGTGATGCTCTGTTCCAAGGTATGCCTTGCATTGCATCCCTAGAGTCTATTCCCCACATGTGGAAACTCAAAAAATATAGAAATTCCCCCTCCTTTACATCTACAGCTTTTGGGTACTCACTAGTGATTTGGGTAAACATATAAGGAAATGATGTAGTAGGGGCACAAGCCCTAAATTGGTCCCTCAAGTGACCAATTTGGTATCTTGGTTTTACATGGATGTCTTTCTACCCCTGTACTTGAGATACTGGATTCCATTTCATAACTTCTTTTAACCAATTTAGAAAGTCTGACCATTGTTCTGGACTGGATTTATACTTGGGATCTTTCTATTGTTTCTTTAGATTATTTACACTCTCTAAGTCAAAGGTACCTTCACTTAACTTCAAAAAAGTTTTATTTTGACAATATTGTCATAAAAGTAAGTACAACAAAGCATTCATAATTTAACTACTGAATAGGTCTTATGAGTCAAACTGTATCAATATGTACAAATAAAACCGTCATTAAACGTTTCATCTTAAAAAGCGGTCTCATCTTTAATACCTCCATGGAATCACATAACATACACTATGTACAGTGATAACATGATATTGAATATATTAAGTAGCAGCACACAAAATGTCAGAAACCACAAGACGAACCATACAACACAGGGTTAATCAATTGGTGGGTAGCCGATATAAGTATCAGGGCAATAAGATCAGGCATATAATAAAACAATTCGTAAATGATTGTGATAAAAGTTAAAATGTTATTAATAAGGTATAAAATACAAATAAGAAAGTTTCCCACAATGGTATTCAGTCAATACCCTTTGCAAATCAGATTAATACAAATCAGATTAATACTGCATCAGAGGGAAGATCTAGTAGCAAAGGAGCAAGGTTATTCTATATTGGTGCAGTTTTGAGCTGATGCACCAAGCCCACTTTAGGAATTTAGCTAGAGGAATAGCATACTGACGGGAAGGATCAGTCCTCAAAATTCTTCAAGCTTCACTGATTTGCCTAGTGTCCAAGTTCTTACATAAAGGCACTAGCCAGGTCTTTTGAGGGATGGCTTAGGCAGGACATACAAAAAGAACATGTGGATACGTTTCTATATGTTCAGCTCAACATGGGCACTTGTCATCTCCTGAATCTGACCAATTTGAAGTAAAGGATTTTAGCGGCAAACAGCAGACTCTAAATTGGAAATAGAGTTTCCGGTCAAGGGGTTTGGAGATAATATCCCAATATGGTTCTAGGTGGGGACGAGGTTTTGCTAACACAAACCCCCCAGTCAGCGTCTTACTATTGCTCAGCCTGCTGGTATTTTGACCCACCATATCCCAGTATTTTCTCTTTAGTACAGCTTTGGGCACAGACAATAGGTTGCTCGGATTCTCCCATAGATTGTTCAAACCAATTGAGGCCAGTGACCCCTTAATATCTCTCAGCCACCTTATTTTATGGTGGCAATCAGCAACTAGGACATCCCTAAGTCCACTTGCGAAAGTGGTTAGCTCGGGTGTGACCCAAATTTGTCGCCAATATAGCAGGGGACCTAGCCTTTCTATATCGGCTAGGGGATGCCTTCCCATATCGCTAAGCAATGGGAGTGAGGGTGTGCTCTTGGGGAGACTAGAAATCGCACAAAAAAAACTTATTTTCAGCGATGGTCAGCTGTGTGAGATTTCCATACCCCCAGAGTTCCGAGCCATAGAGAATTGAGCTGATTACTTTGGCATTATATATCTGTATTACTAGACTAACGGGTTTGGTCAAGGACAAGCTAAATTATTTGCTTAGGGCGCCCGCTAGCTGTCTGTGTTTTAATACAATTTTTTAGATATGGGGTTTCCATTTCATTCTTTTCTCCATGGTGACACCTAGGTACTTAAATGCAGCTACTTCCTCTAGTGCCATGCTCCCCATGGTGATTTTCCCCCTATATGATCAATGTTTATTAAAAATCATGAGCTTTGTTTTGTCTGCATTGATCTTAAGCCCTCTAAGTTTACATAACTCTCCAAACAGGGCCAGCGCGCGCTGTATTCCGCTAGGGGTCTTGGAGATGATAAGGGTATCGTCTGCAAACATAAGAACTAGGACCTTGGAGCCAGCAAGGGACGGGGCATCAGTAGGTGTTGAGGCTAGAAATTTCGCAGCCTCGTCAATGAAAAGGGAAAACAATGTGGGGGCTAAAAAGCACCCTTGGCGTACTCTCTTATCAACGTGGAATGGGTCTGTGAATTCCCCCTGGGCACCCCAACGTATGTGAGCAAAATTGCTCTCGTGAAGGCGTACTAGAAAAATTAACAAATTAGCTGGCATACCTAGATCCTGCTGCACCTCCCACAGTTTGCTAGGAGACACTTGATCAAAAGCCGATTATAGATTGACAAAAACTGCATATATACTGCCTTCACCAAGTACCACTATCTGCCAGTATATCAAAATAAATCTAAAAACTTGTTCTACAGTACTAATATGGGCCTGAAAGCCAGCCTGCTAAGGGGTTAAAATACTATTGTCATCGACCCATTCCTGAACCTTTCCCAGTACAAGGCGTGCCACCACCTTCTGGATGGAGTCGAGGAGACTAATGGGCCGGTAATTCACAGGCTGTGATCTGTCCCTCTTGTATACTGGAATAATCTCGGCCCCCTTCCACAAGTCTGGAATGGGGGCACCCTGGGCCAAACCGTTTGCTAGCACCACCTTTCCCCATCATGTACAAAAACATCTGCGGGGATACTGTCCATACCCGGGGCTCTTTCCCCCGTGATTGCATTAAGGGCAACCATAACTTCTGAGGGTTCGAATAGAAAACTCATCATCTGACTGGGTGTCCTCAATGGAGGTTCAGAGATCCATGCATCATCTTCTGAGTATTGCTGCGAGAAATGTTTTATCCATTGATCAGGGGCTAAGTGACTTTCCAGTGGCGGAGGTTGTGCCCCAGTGCCCCATTTAACAAGGGCCCAAAAGTGTTGGAGATTACTTCTTGTGCATGCTAACCTCAATTCCTGCCACATTTGCTCATCCCATTCTCTTTTTGCTTTACTCTGCGCAGTTCTGTAAGCGTTCCTAGCTTCCCTAATAAAGTCCGGATTTCGAATTCTGATGGCTACCCCTAAAGATTTACGGGCTCTACTACATTCTTTATTATACCAGGTTTGTCTCTTTTGCTTAAAAGAACCTTTGTTAATGCAAGGTTTCTGGAAGTAGGTCCATACTTTGTCGAATAGTGAGGCATGGATGGTGGTAATTAGGTCTATTGGTTCGTCCCTATCGCGAAGGCCCTCTAGAGCGTTAATCGCCTCTTCAACATCTCTGCCAATAGAGGACAGTGCCTAAGGGTCGCTAATTATTTTGGACCATTTGAGTCTCCTCATGTCGTTACTAACCATCATGTCTCTAGTGGTCACCAAGCTAACTGGGCGGACAAGAACATCCAGTGGCAAAAGGGTAAGAGTTGCAGAGAGCGGATTATGATCACTCTCGTCTCGTTCTATAACGGCCATATCAATTAGGGTGTGCCACAGAGGTAGATCAATGAGGAGGTAATCAATACGACTAGTATGGAACCTGTTACTGAATTTATTTGCCCCTTTTCTGTCAGAAATGGTTCTACCATTAGCTGCCTGGAGGCCTCTCTCTAAACACAGCACCTTCAGTTGTATTCCTGCTTCAGTCCAATATTTTATTGGATCTAACTCCAATTAAGGAATACCCCAGGCTGCGTCCTCATCCTCTGCAAGGTCACTGTTGTATCTGTCCATCAGCGCAAAAGTCGTATTAAAATCAACTGCTATAGTATCCATGGAACCACCCTTGGTTAGGCGTCTTTGTGCCCCTTGAATAACCTCCCTAATAATAGACCGACACCGTCTTACATGCCAGATCCATTGGATGCTTTTGTTAATTAGAGAGGTTTCATCTTCTCTCCCGAAACTGGCAGGAAGTTTAGGGCCACCCGTCATATATACCCCCTTTGCTTTTGTCTTTTTGGTGGTGCTACCCATATTCATTATAGGATTGGATGTTTTTCCCCAGGGGACAGAGGGTTCAACTTGGGGAGCAAATGCTATATTAAAGTTGGAACGATGTCACGGGCCTACTCCCCTGTTCATTGCTTCTCTGTTGTGTGCAGTTCTCAACAACCCCTTTTGGCAACGTGAGTGTAGATGGAGTCTCCCCCTCCCTCCCCACCATGACTAACGGTCTCCTCTATCGGCCCTTCGGGCACCACACTAGCCTGTCTCGCACGACCTGTTCTACCTGCTGGACTAGATGAAGGAAGGCTCATTTATTTTTTCATATGGTGCATGTCAGAGAGGGCAATGGACAAAGAGTCAGAATGACTACTGACCAGATCTTTAAAATCTTTAACTACCTGGACTAGGTCCTTTATCTAGAGCTCAAGAGGCTTGCGGGAAGGATCCATGCCAAAGACTGCATCTGTCGCTGCACTGGGAGACCTGCCTTGGGTTAAGGAGAGCCCTGGGGTAGTTATATAGATGGTCCAAGCTTGCCCTAGGGACTGAAGTTTTGATCGATAAGACGGTCAACCTACCATCGTTTGCTATACAGCTGGCAAAACTATTAGGGGAGTCATCTGGGACGGGGAGAATCTGAGCCTGTAACACCGTAAACCTATTGTTACATGGGAAATCCTTTAGAAGCGACATGGCAGTATTTTCACAAGATGGCTGCTGCGCGCCTGTATTTAAGCTTAGGGCCTTCGAAAACATAGATGGAATGCGCCTGGATTCAGCATGATTAATAGTGTCTGCATGGTTAGTGGATGTTAATGGCTTGCTTGTTCCTGCTGGCTCGAGTAAGACCTCACAATCTGAAAATAAGCTATCAATACGCTCGAGTACCCCTTTTTTACCAACTGGGCTCCATCTCAAGGCGTTTTTTTCACTTTCCTTTTGTAAACTACTCTCTGCCCTCCCTCAGCTGCTTTCCGTTTTCCCATCTGGTTGGCTCAAATCCCACACAAATAAGATCAATCAGTCAGTCAACCAAAGTACCTTCAGATTCTGGAATCCAGCAATCTCCACTTGGACTGTGAAGACAAGGAAGGTAAAGTGTCCAAATTCCAGGAGTTCCACAAACCCACCAGCCAAGAGAGTGGGCCCAGCCTGGCCTAGTTCATCCGCGGACGGGCGCAGACAAGCCAGCCCTTGGCACGGGCGCGGCACGGGCACGCTCGCGTGCATTACACGCCGCAGAAGCCCCCGAGCCTTCTTAAGCGCCTCCGGGTGCAGATGCGTGCAGCGGCGCCTCCTGGCACATTGAACCTTGCGGCTTGGAGTCCCCCAAAAATTATGGCAGACTGACTAGGGCAATGACAGCGGAACCCCGCGCTACGGGAGCCCCCCAAGCTTTCTTAAGCGCCTCCTGGCGCAGATGCGTGCGGTTGCGCCTCCTGGCACGTTGAACCTTGGGGCTTGGAGACCCCCAACGATGATGGCATGCTGACTAGGGCAATGACGCAGCGGGCTCCCGTGCCGCAGGAGCCCCCGAGCCTCCTTAAGCGCCTTTTCTGGAAAATACTTTTTGTCTTCACCACTAGAGAACTTTACCTAATCGTCTATATACTTCCAAGTGCTTGTACCATAATGGTGGTACATTGCATGGATTGGGATTTTATTTCCTGAACCCTAGATTTTTCTGCCACCATTTGTCCTTACTGCACCCTCACACATTTGAGACACACATCTAGGTGTATCACAGCTTTGTGCAGTAGTTCATCATGTGGTTGGGGTAGGGTAAAAGGGTGTTAGAAATGGGGGTCTCTAGTTGGCAGAGGTAGGTACCTTTGACCACGTAGGGACCCTTGCTTCTAGTCAGGGTAAGGGGGCTACACTCTTAAAATAACCCCTGCTCACCCCCTTGGTAGCTTGGCACGAGCAGACAGGCTTATCTCAGAGGCAGTGTGTAAAGCATTTATGAACACATACAGTAATACAGTGAAAACACTACAAATGGACACCACACCAGTTTAGAAAAATAAGTAATCTTTATCTAGACTTAACACAAGACCAAATGCCAAAAATCCACAATACAGTAATCAAAAATAAGACTTTAAAATGGTAGAAATAGCTTAGTTCAATATAGATGGTAAATGCGACACTTTTACTCTCAAAGTACCTTGGATGCATCACGCAATATAAACAAAAGGGTCGCAAGGAAGGTGATGCGCCGCTTCCTTACACACAAGAATGGTGATGCGTCGGTTCTTTCCTTCGGGGGTGGTGATGTGTCGTTCCTTATTGCAGGGGAGGTGATGCGTCGGTTCCTTACCGGAGAGGAGGTGATGAGTTGGGTTCTTTACCCCGTGGGGAGGTGATGCGTCGGTTTCTTACTGCGCTCCGGTTATGATGCGACAAGATGGTGCATCGATGCGATGCAACGATCCTGTGCGATGCGACAAAATGGCGTCTTTGATGTGATGCGACAAAGTGGATGCGATGCATGCACGTCCGACGGCCGTGCAGTGAACTGGGTAGACTCTTGAGCCGCAACAGGCCCTGCGACACGCTTCTCCGGCGATGCGACGGCAACCTCTGCGGCAGTAGCACGCTTCTCCGGTGATGCGACACGCTTCATCAGTGATGCGACGGCGAACAGCTGCGGCGGCGACACGCTTTGTCGGCAATGCGACGGCAACTGCTGCGGCGGCGACACGCTTCTTCCTCGTTGCATCACGCTACCAGCTCCCAGCGACACGCAGTCCTTAGAGGGCCCATAACAACAGCAGGCACCCACTGCAGGTAGAATTCTCAGCAAGGAAATTCAGGAGGAGCTGGTGGTGAAGTCTTTGTGTCCCTGAGACTTCAGAACAGGAGGCAAGCTCAGCTTCAAGCCCTTGGAGATCTACATCAAGATAGTAAAAGTTCATATAAAGTTCCTTTTCTCAGTTCCTTGGCAACATAGTAACCACTGCAGGCCAACCCCAAACAGCAACAGCACAGGGGCAGTAATCTTCCTTTAGCTTCTCTGGTTCTTCTCCTTGGCAAAGGGTTTGTCTTGATTCCCAGAAGTGATCTAAAGTTCTGGGCCCCAACATTTATACTGTAAAATCCTTTGTTCTCTGAAGGAAGAGTGTGTCTGTGCCCAGCCAAAGCCAGTTCTGTCCTCCCTGATGCAGCTTCCTGGCAGGAGGTGGAGACAGCATTGTTGAAAGCAGACCTGGCCAAGGTAGCTGAAAGGAAGTCTCCTCCCCCTACACTCTATTCTATGAAGGCTCAGGCAAGTGAAAGGAAAACTCCTCCTCCTACTCTCTATTCAATGCCAGTCCTATTCAGCCCAGCCCTGACCCATCAGACCGCTGGAGCCAAAGCCTCCTCCAGCCCCCTGTCACTCACAAACCGGACATGGAATACACAAACCTAGCAGAGGCATGCTGGATGGTGAGGCAAGAAAAAAACTACTTTCTAAAAGTGGTATTTTCAAATACAGAATGTAAAAATCACCCACACTAAAAGATGTATTTTAACATTCTGAGTTCAGGCATACTAAACTTTATTTTCCTATCTTGTTCCTAGGGTCAGTTAGGATTATAAGATGTTATAATCAAACTGCCCATTCTGGCCTATGGGAACAGATGGCCTTGCAATAGTGAAAAACAAAATTGGCTGTAATTAACTATCAGGACATGCCACACACATCAGGGCATGTCCTACCTTTCACACACAATGCACCCTGGCCACAGGAGTACCTTGGGCCTACCTTAGGGGTGACTAACATGTAGAAAAGGGAAGGTTTAAGGACTGGCAAGTGGGTGCACTAGCCAAGTTGCAATGGCAGTCCCAAACTGCACACAGGCTCTGCAATGGCAGGCCTGAGCCACACTTTACAAGCTGCTTCTGTGGGTGGAACAATCTGTGCTTCAAGCCCACCAGCAGCATTTGATTTCTAGGCCCTGGGCACACATGGTGCACTGTACTAGGGTCTGACAAGTAAATCAAATAGCAAATCATGGAGGCACTAATCTATTACAACAATTTACAGGGAGAGCATATGCACTTTAGCACTGATCAGCAGTGGTAAAGTGCCCAGAGTCATAAAACCAACAAAAACAGGTCAGAAAAAGTCTAGGAGGACGGCAAAGATTTGCAGGGTTGACCCTGCAAAAAGGGCCAAGTCCAACAAAGGGTAAAAAGGGAAAGGGGGGGCTTACCAGTATTTCCCAACTGTGGGCCTTATTTACAAAAAATTATGCATCGCTGCGCCAAAAATTCTTGCGCCTGCGTCAAAAAAACCTTCTGACACCATGGATGCACCGTATTAACTATATGGGGCTCCATGGCACAGGGTCCCAAGGATGCATCAGAGAATCTGACTCATCCGTGGGTAGGATGCCGCAAGGCATCCCGCCCAAAAGTGGCTTATTGCTGTAGTTGGTGATAAGACTGACGTAACTACAGCAATTCATCAGAAATTAGAGTCGATGTGTCAGTTTTGACTGGGGCAAGTAGCCTCGTGTGGCGACAAATGTAATAGTGTGAAAAGGTGAAAAACTCATCTTGTACTTAATAATTTAGTCTCAAAAACTATAAATAAAATATTTTAGTTTAAATGTTTTAATAAACTTTTTTGAATTTTAAAAACGAATGTAACATTGTTATTGAAAATAATGAAATTACTTTTAATTATATACTTCACCCCCCCCCAAAAAAAATTTGACAACAAAGTTGATTGATTTTCAAGGTACCAAAGTGGCAAAGCCCGGTGAGCATCGAACCATGTATAGATATCATATACAATTGCAAGGGCAAGGCACCTAATAACATCCCCAATGAGGTCTGCAAAACATCAGACCCAAATCCCCCCTCCCTCCACCCCCATCTACGCACCATACACCATTTATACAACATTATACAAACGCAGTGCAATCTTGCTCTTTTACCCCTGCACAACACCATTACCCTATATCGGTGAATTACTCACTACCAGCCTATTGGGTCTTAAGAAACCGCCGGCCCCAGGAGAGACAGGTCAATGCCACGGTACGTGGCCCATCTGGCCCAGATCTTCTTGTGTTTTTGCAGACATGCCCGAGCTTGAAACACAGATTTCAGCAGACTGGCACCTATCCATTGCTTTCTTCCAGGTACCTATACTGGGTGGGGATGTTGCCTTCCAGTGTTGTGCAATGTATCGTTTAGCTAGTGCAAGCCCCAGAAACAATAAATGTCTTTTATATCTGTTCCCCCCAATGTCCTCGGTACTGTGTAGGAGAATCAATCGAGGGTCTGCAGGAATGTGCCACGCCAACACCTGCCCCAAACAGGACCTTACGCCCGACCAGAAATGTTGCAGTGCCACACTACTCCACACAGTATGGAGAAACGACCCCTCCTCCAAATCGCAACGGAAGCACATAGGGGACTGAATAGCCCCCATCTTTTAAAGACGTAAATGTGGAAAGTATATCCTGTGAAGATGATTTAAACTGGATCAGTCGATATCGGGTAGAGACCGCAGAGTACCTGGGACTAGCCAGTGCCTCTGCCCAGTCATCATCTGTCAATGTGGGCACATCTGCTTCCCACGCCGCCCGAGTCCGGTGTATAGTGGTCGTGGAGTGAGTAGTTAGTGTTTGATAAATTTGACGAATCTTGTGGGTACCAAGATCCCCCATGAGCAACCGGCCCTCCAGCGGGTCGAACTCCGGGAAGTTCATGAGGCCTCTTATTAAAGGGGACATGCATGTCTGAGTTGCAGATATCTGTGAAATTGTGTTTTATGGAGGCCAAAATCTTCCTGTAGCTGCTGAAAGTATTTGAGTGTGGACCCCTGCATTATGTCTCCCAACACGGAAATCCCAATGTTGTCCCACCTATGGAAATCCACCAAAGTCACGACTGGCCAGAGGTGTGTGCCACGCCAAAGAGGTGTAGCACCGGTTAGCTTGCCCCACCACCCCATCTGTCGGACCGCTCGCCTCCAGATCTGAATGACAGTCTACATGCCGGGGGAAGTTCCATCAGAGACGAGGAGCTATACAAGAAGTGGAGCAGCGGGGTTTCGGCCATGAAGAGTCGTTCCACAGCATAAGCTGGGTCAGACTGTGAGCCATACCACCAGTCGTTAATCACTAGGAAATTGAATGCCCAGTAATATGCACAAACATCCGCCGCCACTATCCCACCACAGTATGTAGATTGGATACAGGTTGCGAGCGCCACCCGAACCGCTCCCTCCCCTAGAGAAACCTATTTAGTAAGGCACTGATTTGACAAAACCATGACGGGGGGGATTGGAAAGGGGTAATTTTGCAGCCTATAGAGCAGGCGAGGCAAAGACACCATTTTAAAAATGGCTGATCTACCATATAACGAGAGGAGGAGTTGGGACCACACCGTCGTCTCATCCTGAACTGTGGGCAGCAACGGAGCGATATTTCGCGACCATGCTTCGGTTGGGCACCGCGTAATAAACACTTGAGGTACCAGAATCCTGCCTCAGCCACTATTAACTGCGAGGCCCAAGCTTGGGACCACTGATCCCCGCAAATAGGAAACAGAATGGATTTGGATGGGTTAGCATAGAGGTCGGAGGTCTCCCCGAAGACCCGTAGAATCTGCAGCACCCGGGGCCCGGAGACCCATGGATCCGACATACAAAACAGGGCATCATCGGCGTAAAGCGCAATCCTATCTGAGCACTCCGGAAACCAGTCCAGACCCCGTAGGCCAGAGTACAGGCGAAGCCCTGCGGCCAGGGGCTCAATAGCCAGTGCGAACAACAGTGGGGAGAGCGGACAACCCTGCCTAGTGCCCCTCCGAATGGGGAAGGGGGCCGAGCAGTAGCCAGCCACCCGGACCGATGTAGTGAGGTCCGTATAAAGCAATTTCACATATGCCCTGAAGTGGGGACCCAAATTAACTGCCTCCAAGATCTTAAAGAGGTACGTCCAACTTAACAAATCAAACGACTTGTCGATATCAGCCAGCAGGACTGCTGCAGGATGCCCCAAACGATGAGCTTCCGCCACCACGTTGTGAGCTCGTCTGATATTATGTCTGGTAGACCGCTGTTGCATGAAGCCAGACTGGTCTGGGTGTGCCAAATCCTGTATACAAGTGCGGAGGCGGTGTGTCAGAATATTCCCTAGCAGTTTGGGCTCAAATTTTAGTAATGAGATGTGGCGATAGGAGCTTGGGTCATCTGGTGGGTGGCCCGGTTTAAGAAAAACTACAACCCCTGCGTGTCTCCAGTCCAGTGGGAGAATATGCTTCTCCAAGGCGTCGCGTATCACCTTGAGCAAATGCGGTCCTAGGATCTCCAAATGTGGCCGCAGGAAGTCACATGGGAACCCGTTCAGGCCCGGCGCACGACCTGGGTGGCTGTTAGATAGAGCAGACTGCAGCTCATCTAAACAAATGGGCTCCTCCAGGGCAGCACGTTGCTCATCCGAGAAGCGGCAGGGAGGGATATCCACGAAAAAGGCATCTATAAGGGGATCAATCAATCAATCAATCAATCAATAATTTGTAAAGTGCACTACATACCCGTGAGGGTTTCAAGGCGCTGGGGGGGGGGGATGCTGCTGTTATTGGTCAAAGAGCCAGGTCTTGAGTTGTCTCCTGAAGGTCAGCAAGTCTTCGGTTTGTCGCAGGTAGAGGGGGAGGGTGTTCCAGGTTCTAGCGGCTCGATGGGAGAAGGATCTGGCTCCGGAAGTGGCTCTCCGGATGTGTGGTACCATGGCCAGGGCGTGGTCAGCGGAGCGGAGTTTCCTGTTGGGTACGTAGAAGGAGAGCCGACTGTTGAGATAGGCTGGGCCAGTTTTGTGGAGAGCTTTGTGTGCGTAGATCAGGAGCTTGAAGGAGATTCTTTTGTCGACTGGGAGCCTCAGGTGGGGGGTTATGTGGTTGCGGCGCGGGACGTCGAGGATCGGGCGTGCAGAGGCGTTCTGGATTCTCTGTAGTCTGTTGATGAGCTTGGCTGAGGCGCCGGCGTAGAGGGCGTTCCCGTAGTCGAGTCGGTTGTTGACTAGGGCCTGGGTGACAGTCTTCCTCGTGTTTGTCGGGATCCATCTGTAGATCTTGTGAATCATGCGGAGGGTGTTGAAGCAGGAGGAGGAGACTGCGTTGACTTGTTTGGCCATGGAGAGTTTTGAGTCGAGGATGACTCCCAGGTTGCGTGCATAGTCTGTGGGTGCCAGGGGGGACCCCAGTGACGTGGGCCACCAGGAGTCATCCCAGGCGGAGGGGTTGGACCTGAGGAGGAGGATTTCCGTTTTTCTGTGTTCAGTTTGAGGCAGCTGTCCTCCATCCAGTCTGCAACGGCCTTCATTCCCAGGTGAAGGTTGGATTTGGCGGTGAGGGGGTCCTTGGTGAGGGAGAGGATCAGCTGAGTGTCGTCGGCGTAGGAGATTATGTTGAGGTCGTGTTGTCGGGCGATGCGTGCCAGTGGAGCCATGTAGACTTTGAACAACGTCGGGCTGAGGGAAGATCTCTGATGGACGCCGCAGATGATCTTGGAGGCATCCGATCGGTACGGGGGAGGCGGACTCTCTGAGTTCTGCCAGAGAGGAAGGAGGTGGTCCAGTCCAGGGCCCTGTCTCGGATCCCTGCGTCATGGAGGCGCGAGCATAGTGTGCGGTGGCAGATGGTGTCGAAGGCGGTGGAGAGGTCCAGGAGGATGAGGGCCGCCGTCTCGCCGTTGTCCAGCAGGATCCTGATGTCGTCTGTGGCGGCGATGAGGGCGGTCTTGGTGCTGTGGTTGCTGTGGAATCCTGATTGGGACGGGTCCAGGATGTTGTTGTCTTCGAGGTGACAGGTGAGCTGGGTGTTTACTATCTTCTCGATGACCTTTGCTGGGAACGGAAGCAGGGAGATGAGCCGGAAGTTCTTGAGGTCACTCGGATCCGCCTTGGGTTTCTTCAGTAGGGCGTTGATCTCTGCGTGCTTCCAGTTATCAGGGAAGGTGGCGGTCTCGTAGGAGAGGTTGATGATTTTGTGCAGGTGGGGTGCGATGGAATTGCTGGCTTTGTTGAAGATGTGGTGCGGGAGAGGGTCGGACGGGGATCCGGAATGGATTGTTCCCATGATCTTGATTGTGTCCTCGATGCTCACGTTTGCCCAGGTTGTCAGGGTGTCGTGGGCGGTGGGGCGCGGTGGGTTCGGTGCGGTGTGGTCGGCAGGGGCCGTCCGGGGTCTGAAGCTGTCATGGATGTCGGTGATTTTCCAGTGGAAGAAGGCGACGAGGGAGTCGCACAGGGCTTGCGAGGGTGGGATGTTGTTGGCGTTGGAGCTGGGGTTGGAGAGTTCCTTCATGATGGTGAAGAGCTCCGAGCTGTTGTATGCGTTGTTGTCAAGGCGGTCTGAGTAGGAGGTACTTTTGGCGCTCCTGATGAGGTGGTGGTGGTTGCAGATGGCGTCTTTGTGGGCTGCGCGGCGGTCTGGCGTCTTGTCGCTGTGCCATATGTTTTCCAGTTTCCGGCAGGTGCGTTTTGAGTCGAGGAGTTCTGGTGTGAACCAGCTGACTCTTCTGCTGGTGTCTCTGCTGGTGGGGTTTTTCAGCAGGGCGACGGTGTTGTCTAATTGTTCTTGGGAGACTTTGCTCCAGCAGCGGCGACGGGTCTGTAGGGAGCGGTGGTGTGTGAGGGGTGTGTGAGGGGTTTCTGGAAGGAGAAGTGGATGCAATGGTGGTCTGTCCAGGTGAGTTCGGAGGCGTGGCTGAAGGTGACGTGGGGGCTTGAGGAGAAGATGGCATCTAGCGTGTGGCCGGCGATGTGGGTCGGCGTCGTGACGAGCTGTTTCTGTCCGAGGTTGGCAAGATTATTGATCAGGGTGTTGGAGTTGTTGTCGTTGTTGTTCTCCAGGTGATAGTTCAGGTCTCCGAGGAGGATGTAGTCGGTGGAGGTCAGCGCGCCATGCTGATGAGGTCGGCGATGGAGTCGCAGAATTGAGGCCTGGGTCCTGGCGTTCTGTAGATGAGGGAGCCTCTTAGGGTGGTCTTGGGGTCCGTGTGGATCTGGAAGTGCATGTGTTCGGCAGTGCTGAGGGCGTCGTTGGCGTTGGTTGAGACCTTGATGGTGTTTTTGTGGACGATGGCGATTCCTCCTCCGGCCTGGTTGGTGCGGTCTCTGCGGGTGATCTTGTACCCGACTGGGATGGCTATGGCGATGTCTGTAATGACCTCCCATTTTTCATATAATGCCGCATAGAAATCAGCAAAGGCCTGAACAACCGCCTCATGGGAGGCGCAGGCAACTCTCGCGGGGGACCGCAGAAGGGGTACCTGCGTCGGGGCCACTCTAGTCTGACAGAGCCTATGAAGCATTTAGCTAGACTCGTCGCCCCATTGGTAGATCCTATGCTGGGTGGCCAGCCAGGCTTCTTAGGCACAGTCAGTATGAGCCTGATGGAGCAATTGTTGCACGTGCAGGAGGTTCCGGCGGGCAGCGGTGTCTGAGCCTCCCACCACAAGGGATTGGAGTTCTTCTTGCCTGTTCTCTAGGTCTTGCACCTGAGCCAGGTGGCGTCGTTTTTCCCCGGTGCGGTAACTTATATCTGCACCCCGAATTGTGGGCTTAAACGCTTCCCATAAAATAACTGGGGACTGGCATGTGCTGGCATTGTATCTGAAGTAGTCAGTGATTGCCTGACTTAGCATCTCCCTGTATGCCTCGCCACGGAGCAACCAGGGGGACATACGCCACCTATAGGGGGCCCTGCTAGCTAGCAGTCGCAATTTAAGTTGGATCGGCAAGTGGTCCGAGAGGCCATGGGGCAGAATGGATGTGTGTGCCACCCTGTGCATGTAGCTATGGGGGAGGAATAAATCTAGACGTGAAAGAGTGGGGTGAACCGATGACACGCAAGAGAACACAGCGTCTGACAGGTGTAAGGCATGCCACGTGTCCATCCAGCCCAGTGTATGTGCAAGTATGTTTAGTTCGGATGTGGTAGCGGGTGTATCAGGTTGTCAGGCTCGCCACCTATCTAATGGACCCATAATGTCATTCCAATCGCCCCCCAATATCATAAGACCACAAGGGAGATCTCCCCAAAGCTGTGTTATTTTATCTATAAATGTCTGGCCTAGCGGTGGAGGGGCGTATATGCTACCAATTGTAATGTGTTCACCGGCCAAAGTACCTGAGACCACTGTGTAACAACCTCCTGGATCTAGCTAATGTTGTGTGATTTGGAGTGGCACCCTATGGTGAATAAGTATGGCAGTACCTCATGCCCCGTGTGTGAATCCAGAATGATACACTGTGGAGTAACCATAGCGGGCTAGGCACGGAGCCTTGGTGCCCAGGAGGTGTGTTTCCTGGAGCAATAGGACATCTGCGGCAAAGCGCTTTGCCTGGTGGAGCACCGACCCTCATTTGACTTTATTAAGCAAGCCTCGCACATTCCAGGCGAGAATATTTAGCATCCCCGGAGGTGAGTTACATGTTGTGTGGGCCATCTCAAGGTGTCCGAATAGAAAATGGCAACTGGTGCATGCATGGTGGAGCAATGTGGTGTGTGCAGGGTGCGGAAACATAAAATAAATAAGAAACCAACCAAGAAACTTTCCCCTGTCCCCTCCTGACCCCCCCACTCCCAACCCCCATACTTCCTGAAACACGGAGTATCTGTCGCGGTGGAATCCCACCCTAAGCCCCCAACAGGATGACCCAAGCGGTTCCAACATTACCAAAAACGGCCAGGGCGAGCCAAGTTCAGATCCCTCCAGGGCCTGTAGTAAAGACCCCACCTTTATGGCCCAGTCGAACTAGTATGTGACCACTGCCCGTAGTCATGACCCACCCCAGGTAGTGAACAAGGGGAAAACGAGTCAATGTGCCCCCGTTCAGCTCAGTCTCCGGCGCCTGTCGGCTCTTGGGCACGCCAATTGGAGCGGGATCGATTTAGTCTAGATGTCGCATCTCTGCCCTGTCGACCACTCTGATGCGAGCCCTGGGAGGAATCGGAGTCCAACGGAGGCGGTGAGTGGGGTTTAAGAATACGTCTCTCATCAGTCCACACAAAGACTTCTTCCGGAGTATCAAAGAAAAATGTTTTTGCATTGAACATCACCTTCATCCGGGCCGGAAACAACAAGGCGTAGGATAAATTTAGTTTGCGTAGCCTTCTCTTGGCCGCCACAAACGACTGACGCTGTTGCTGCACCAACTTAGCGTAGTCAGGGAAAACCATGATGGGGTGTGAGTCAAAGATCATTTTATCTTTATGTAGCCGGGTATATCGAAGTACAGCATCCCGAACTGCATAATTAAGGAGTCGGGCTATCACTGGCCTCGGGCATTCCCCTGGTGGCGGTTTCTTAGCCAGAGCACGATGGGCCCTCTCGACCACGAAGCAGGAGGACATGTCTTCCGGGGGCAACAGTGCCTTTAGCCAACCTGAGATGAACTTGTCCATGGAAGCCCCCCTCGCAGCCCTCCGGGAAGCCCACCAAGCGTAGATTATCGCGGTGGGCCCGCCCCTCCGCATCCTCGACCCGTGCCGCCATCTCTTGCGATTGATTGGTCAGTTTGTCCTCTTTTTGCTGTAGTACCGTGACGGAGTCCTCGACAGTGGAGACCCTGGTCTCCGCTTCCGTGATGCGGTCGACTGCTTTCCGCAGATCTTGGCGAAGGAATGACACCTCTGAGCCCACGGCCCGATCTGAGCCTCAAGGGCTGTCTGCGATTGAGTAATTGCATCCAACAACGTCGCCCTATCAGATGAGAGGCCCTCTGCAGTCCCCCCACGGGAGGGTTGGTAGTAGTGGTATAGCGGTCCAGAGTATGTTGCTTGGGGGCCGCCGCTCCCTGTCTATCTTTGCCCACGGTGACTGGGGGCAACCAGCCGGGAGGTCACACGAGGCCAGACCCCCCGCCGTGACACAGCAGGCAGCAGTGAGAAGCAACAGACGCCGACAAGGGGCAGCCCCCGGCCAGACTCAAGCACAAGGCGTCTCCGTGGCACCTGCCACGGCCTAAAGCTTGTGTTGCAGGCGATCTTGCAGGGCCCTCCAGCAGCAGTACTCCCTATGTGAGGGGATTCGTCCCAGGGGCAGTCCATGCGCCCCGGTGCAGTTCCTGGCGAGGAATATAGGACCCCCGGATAACGCCGCTTAGGGTCCCCCCAAAGCGCCAGAGATCGGGCAGTCACTTGGACCTGGGCCACTCGGCAGATCTTCAGCCGTGAAAATAATGCTGGTCCCCGAGCACCACACCACCTGAGTCAAATGCACGCCAGGCCCCTCACCAGATCAATGATGGGTCTTCATGCACCCACCGCAACGTCGCAGCAGCGGCTCCAGCCAGGACAATCCCGGGCTGCTCTCAGTCGCTCCTCCAGGAGGGCCGCGCCACAAAACAGGAGGACCACAGCTCTCAGCTTGCACACGGACCCTCCGACGGCAGGACTCACTCGTGCTCCGGTCTGGGGTCGCGAGATCCAAGCAGGGCCTCACCAGGCCGCGATGCAGGAAATGGGGGAGGGGCGCCAGCAATGGCGTCACAGCGGGAACCCCCTCTCCTCATCCTCCTGCCGGTCGTCATGTGGGACCGCACAGCAGCGGCGACACCTCTCCACTCCAGGCTACGATGATGCAAGAAGTGGCAGCCGCCCCTCCGTCACAGCTCTTCCGGCCGAGAGGGCCCACCGCAGCCGCGGCCTTGAGTGCTCCGCCCTCCATCACAGGCACGGCAGCCGCAGATCGGGAAGCCGCCCACGACGAATCCGACCCTCCGCCATCGTCAGATCTCGTCTGCAGGGTCACGGCAGGCACCGCAGCAAAGGACCCCCTAAAATTTGGCTCGGGGTCTAGGATAATGTTGGATTAAAGCCCATACAGGGAGCGAACAGTGGAGCCATGTTCGGCTCCTAGGCCACGCCCTCACCAAATAATTTTAAATGCATTGCTTTATTACTTCAGGTGTGACTTTAATTTTAACCTCAGTAATACAATTTTAATTTAACATTTCAAATAATACAATTTTAATTTAAAATTAAGTTATTAATGTTGTACATTTATTGTTCTACATTTACAGTAAATATATAAAAATTAACATTATTATTTAGCAATTTTATTTTGCTAATTTTTTTAAAAGTGTATTTTTTTCCCTAAACTTTACCACAGAAAGCTCTTTGCCCAATTGAAGAGCCTTTGCCAAGTGTATAGAACGTCAAATACCATCATAAAGTCACTACTAGTAGTAATTTTATGGATGCATTTGGGTCCAGATTTACTAACATTTTGCAGTGAGGTTTTGTCACTTTTTAGAGGCAATTCGATGCCAAATATATTTCTGGATTTACTAAGTCGCACACAGCCCGATTTGCATGGCTTTGCGTGGCTTAGTAAAACAAAAAAAATGTAATGCAAGGCAGCGCATGGGCACTGCCTTGCTGTACTTTGCATCTGGGAAGTATTCCTTTTTTTTTTTTTACTTTTTTATTGAAATCAGGGCAAAAGGTCAAATCAACAAAGTATTTAAAATTACAAGACAAATTATAAATTAAAGTATCAGATAAATCGAGCAGAGCAAAAGTACATAAGTCAAAATTAGAGATCAAAGAAATATTGCTTATGCAAGAGCAGGTACAGAAAGCATTAATCGAGAATGCAAAGCTTCAATCCTTCCCTCGTCGCCCTCCTCTGCTGCCTCTCTAACAAGTATCATTTGCTCGTTCGAGCCCCCCTACCCGTCTAAAACTCCTTCAAGTGAATGAAGACCCCCAGATTCTATCTATCTTTTGTAGAGATTTAACACCTCTGATCTTAGCAAGAGAAAATTCCATAATATAGATTTCTTTAACAAGAAGCCACCACTCCATCTCATGTGGTGGGTTTCTTGAGATCCATGTCCGTGCGATAATCAGTCTAGCACATCCGATCAGGATATTAATAAGATCTACTTGTAAAGCGGCTATCGGGGTTCCGAGCAGTACGTTAGTTACACTAAGTGTTATTGGTTGTGACAAAATCTGAGCCATACCTTGACTTATTTTAAGCCAAAATTAAGTAAGTCTAGGGCACGTAAACAGCATATGTTCTAGACTTGCAGCTAGAAGGTCACATTTAGGACAGCTTGACCGTTCGGTATTAGAACTATTGTTGGACCATTTTGAGATTCTTTCTGGAGTATAATATAACTGGCATATAGTTTTATATTGCTGTAATCTCAAACTAGAAGAGTGAACAGAGCGATTTATGCTGCAGAGCAAAGAAGAGATTTGATTAGCAGTGATATTTAAACCCAATCGAGAGCTCCATTTTTCCGCTATTTTCCCACAGTCGTCTAGTTTGAAAGAGATTAAAACACTATACCCAAAACTAATGAGTGATCTGACCTTGCTTAGAAGCATTTCCAAATATCTGAATCCGATATATTTGATAGCTTCATTTTACGTATTAAGTAGTCATGTATTTGAATATATTTGAAACGTGAAGTTTCAGACAGTTTATAAAGAATTCTTAGTGTCTCAAATGCCAGAAAACCATCATTGCCGTATAAATCACCAAGTGTCTCTATTCCAGCAGCTTTCCACAGTAAAAATGTCCCATCATGGAATATCCCTGGAAGACCAGGATTAGCCCAGAAAGATAATTGAGGATGAAAAAATGTCGTATTACACTTAGTCAAGATGAGTTGCCATATTTTGACACGGTCTCTAATGGTCTTAAATTTTACCCGCTTGAAGTAGTTTGGATCATTCACTTTTGCTAAGAACATATTAAGAGTCCTCTCCCAATGAGAATTGGTAACAATAATACAACTGTTTGTTGCGAATGAACAAGCTGCGAAGACGACTGAGAAAAGCTGAAAAATAGTATAGTCTGAAGTCGGGGAAGTTGAGACCGTTCTGGTTAAGAGGTAGTTTAAGCAAAGTAATTGATCGGCGAGCCTTCTTGTAACCCCATATATAACTACTAAAAATCCAGTCTAAACATTTAAAGTACTTGTTATTAACGAAGAGTGGTATGGACCTAAATAAGTATAAAAATTTAGGTAGTATACTCATTTTAATTAAATTGATCCTACCAGTAATACTGAGAGGAACCTTATGCCACTTTTTTAAAGTTGTGACAGTTTCTTTGATAAGAGCCTCATAATTAAGTTTGAATATTTTGTTAATATCAGAAGAAATTTTAATACCAAGATAAGTGGCTGTTCTACAAGTGCCTATGATCGGGGCTGGCGGTTTATAATTCATAATAATTTGTGTTTTATGTGAATTAAGTTTATAGCCGGAGACGGACCCGAATTTATCAGCCTCCTCGGTAATACCCAATATGGCTTCCGGTATGTTAGTTGAATAGACAGCTATGTCGTCGGCATAGGCTGTGATTTTTAACAAATTCTGACCATGTTTAAAAGGAATGATATTGGGGTGAACTTGTAAAGCTGCAAGGAAAGGATCCAACGATAACGCAAATAGCAAGGGTGATAATGGACACCCTTGCCGTGTACCTCGGTTAATTGGAAAGCTAGTCGAGGTTAACCCAGCATATCAGAGTTTAGCCGTTGGATGATCATACAGAGCCTGTAGCCATTTAAGATATTGGCCATGAAAGCCCAAAGTGGTCATTGTTGACCAAAGATAGTCCCACCCCAGTCGGTCAAACGCCTTTTCGGCGTCCAGGAGTATCATACCGAGTGGGATGGGACCGAGCCTGGCCACATCGAATGCAGTAATGGCCATATTGATATGGGCAGTAGTATCTCTCCCCAAGACAAAGCCATGTTGTTGAGGGGTCACCAACTGAGGTACAAGTGGAGCTAATCGAGTAGCTAGTACCTTAGCAAAAATTTTTGCGTCTACATTGATAAGTGAGATGGGTCTATATGACCCACACTGATCTCCTGGTTTACCTTTTTTTAAAAAAAAAACAATCCTGGTTGTATTCCAAGATTCTGGTGCCTTCTCGGTAGTTCCAATATTGCTTATCACATTAGATAATAGTGGCGACAGTTCCTCCAAGCATAGTTTATAAATGTCTAATGGGATAGTATCCTCTCCAGCAGCTTTGCCTAAGGGGAGCGAAGCGACAGCCTTTCTGATCTCTGATTCAGTGATGTTATCAGAGAGAAGCGCGATTTCTTCAGTCTGCTTTCCCTTAGTTAGATTAGTGTCCAAATATTCTTGAATCTTATTCATGGCCGGCTGTTCGTCTGGAGTATATAATGCCCTGTAATATGCCACAAATTGCTCGAGAATCTGCTCTGGTTGAGTATATACACCATATTGTTTTGACCCTTAATTTTTTTTATGATTGTTCTAGATTTATCATCAGCAACTTTGTACGCTAAAATTTTACCTATCTTGTCCCCACTCTCATATTGGGGGAGATGATATTTATGTAGACTGTTCATATTTTTCTCCATTAGCCTAGTTTTGATATTAAGCTTAGAGCTGGCTAGTTTTTGACATATATCAGCTACATTTGATATACCCTGTATCAATGCCTGTTCCAATTGTTTTTCTAACATGCTTACAGCATTGCCCATCTCCTCCCAGCCACGTTTGTATAATAAATTTTGGTTTAAGACAAACTGTTGTGTAAACCCCCGTATACTCGCTTTGACCGTATCCCAAACTATGCTAGGTGAAGCTGAATTTATATTTATTATAATAAATTCCACTAAATGTGCTTTTAGTTGTGAGATATAGTCCCTATTGGACAGTAGATGTCGGGGAAATGTGAATGTCCTTGGTTTCTGGCAAGTCTGTGGCATAGTGAACGATAGTATAATTGGATTGTGGTCCGAAGACACTCTCGGACATAGCTCCATGGAGCTGTTCGAGAGAATATTATCTGATACCCAGGCCATATCGATTCTTGAGCAAAGTTGATGAGGTGCTGAATAATAAGTAAAGCCAGCAATAGAGGGGTATAATGTTCGCCAGGCATCTTTTAGATTATGGATGCGTCCCAGTTAGATAATGGCAGCTCGGGACCTACGCATCCTCCGAAATGCTCGGTGTCTAGTAGTATCAAGTATTCTATGGGTGAAGCATGGGCATTCCCATGCAGCCACCCTTGGAATTTGACCCAAATACATATTTAATAGTCAGTATACCTTGGTTTGCACCAAACTGGTGCACCTACCCAAAACTTAACAAGGAGAAATATCTTAATTTCTTTTTTGTTAGTTTCTCCCTCAATGATTGCTGCATTCTGCAGTACACATAGAAACATTAATAAACCTCTGAGGATTGTTTTTGAGCAGAAAGGGATCCCTTCCTGCACAAAACAATCCTGCCAATAACACAGGCATCCTTGTGCAATGGTGCCTGAATTGAAACAAAAGAAAGCCACAGGTGTGCCAGTGCTAGGAAGGAGCTAAACTGCACCGTATCGTTCTAAATATGGCACCGTTCGGCTCTCTCCCTTTCACGAAACACAGCAACTTCCCTTGCTGCACTATGTTGCATAAAATGTTAGTAAATATGCCCCTTGATATTTCCACTGACTTCACCCCCTATTTTAGGGGGTGGGGACATGTAAGTTTACATGTTTGAGTAACTTTACCCTCGGAAATGGTGAACAGCCAAAAGTAGTAAAGTTATTCCAAAGTGTAAGAGTAAATTTATTTGTAATAAATCTGCATATGTTGATTTAACTTTTCCCAGCACATCTATGGAAAGATCCTGGCAGGATCCTGGCTCTTTGTGACCACTTTAAGTGTCATTTGAGGTTGTACCTACTTAGGTTATGATGTGAAGAGAATCAACTCACCTTGTAGGGATGTAGGGATGTCAGGTTTCCCCTATAGATCAAAGAAGGTTTGACCTGTACTTGTCATCCTACCATCATGGATGTTCTACTGAAAGCAAAAGTGGTACCTTGAGGCACTCCTTACTTAATGATCATTTGAGCAAATATGTCTTCCAGCCTTTTATCTGTTAATTCTTACATTCCTATAGATGAACTGGGTCTTCAAACAGTACATATCATCTGTGAGGATAAACTAGGTTGAACAACGTATGATATCAGTGGGATATATGGAGAGGGTGTGAAGTATGTGGCATGAATCTTAAATTAGAAACATCCTAGTGCCTTCTTCATTTAACTTTATTCTAATCTTTTTCGATTCCTAAAAGTACAAACAATTAAGATCTTATTTACGATAATATATATTACATTTAAAACTTCATAATATTACATTTAAATCTTCATATGTACACATCACCTTGTTGTCCCAATTAATATTATTACTTTTCGACCAGGAGTCCTCTTTTATTCAGTTTCATACACCAATTGATCTAAAAGTGTAAGGGATTTCCTTCTGTGTATGGCCCAGCTTATAAAACCAACAACAGCACAAGAGGCTAATTCATTATCAAGGATACAGATGAATGTCATAGCTTCATTATCAAGGAGACAGATGAATTTCATAGCTTCTGAATAAAAAATAATTTCTGTACAGTAAAAATTGCCCGTAAAAAGTTTGGGCATTTGTGTGCAATATTTAGCCATTTTTTAAGTTTTGGGAAAGCCACCAGTTCATGAACTGTACCCAGACGCAGTCTTGTGAGATAAAATCTGTCTCGGTATTCGTAACTTTTACCAGGTAATTTGGTAGACCAGTCGACTCAATATTGGCCATATATCTTAGTACGCTTGTTCTCCCTTCCTCTCTCCTAGCTTTTCCTTGGCTTAATTTCTCCATATACAATTTCTTGATATCATTTTTGCTAAATTGCAAAATAGCTGTAGGATTTTTTGCCGATAGATCTTTATCAATATTCTTTAGTAGATTGTCCATGTATGCTAGCCAAAGGATTTTATTACTGAGTTCCAGAGCTTGACAGTCCTTAATAATATCCCTGGTAAACTTTGGGCCCTCCTTGCACCAAATGTTGTGCCATGAGCACAACGCTCTTACTTGGATAAAATTGGTGACATATGGTACATCCAATTCTGTATGCAATAGAAAAATTGACGTCGATCTTGGTACGGCTAGCATACGACAAAAACAATAATTTTAACACAACTGCAATGATTAAAGATTAGCGTTGCCCCACACTACAGAGCCATAGGTTGCTACAGATAGGCATTTACTTTCATAAATTTTAAGCCTATCACGGATGGGTTTGCTACCTATCTTAATACAAAATCTTAAAATCGCCTCTATGGTTCTGATGAATTTAAGTCTAGACTGGTCTAAATGGTGAACCCAATTACTGTTAAAAGAAAAGAAAATACCTAGATAGAAAAATTCTTGACTTCTGTTAACTTGTAGTTCCTAACAAAACGGGACTTTCTCTTGGCCCTACCAGCCGCAGATCAGCACAAACGTTTTGGAAAGGTTTAATTTTAAATCTCTCTGCTCCATGTATGAGACGAAGGCTTCAATTAGTTCTTGCAATCCATTTGCAGTTCTAGAGATTAGAACTGCATCGTCTGCTTACAGAGGAGGGGGGTTGGTCTCACACCTATTTTCGGGTGCATCTGTGTTTAAATTCTGAAGGGTTTTATTGATCCCATTTATATATGATGAAAATAAAAGTGGTGCAATGACACAGCCCGGTCTTATTCCCCTGGATAGCTTGAAGTTTGGGGTACACTCACCTTCCCTGCCATACCTCACTCTGGATGTTAGTCTTGAGTATAATTGTGATAGGAAGAAAATAATATCATCAGGAGCGCCTATATCCATCATTGCTTCCCACAATTTGGAATGATTTACACAGTCAAAAGCAGAGTTTAGGTCTGCAAAGCAAAGATGGATATGTTCTCCCTTAGCCATCATGTATTTATAGATAATCAAATGTAGATTTATGCACTGTTCTACCGTCCCCATCTCCCCCCTAAAGCCATATTGGGTTTAATTCTATGTAAGGTAGTAGTGTTCCCCAAAATGGGTGAGAAACCGCACATCAAATTAAACAGAGTTATCATATACAGTCAATCAATAATGTATTCGCGTTAGCAATATATTGTTAATGTGACGGGGTGCTAGTGAAGCTATAAGCACTTACTACCCAAAAGTGCTGTTGGCAAGTCGACAAGACGACTTATCCACACAATTATTTAAAGAAAATCAGCTTTTTTAAGCACACCCTTATTTCAAAATATAGGAAGTCCATCAATATGCCATTTGGTCTAAGGACCAATATCTATGATGAGTGTAGAAATGATATGAGGAAAGTCCTTGGAGGATCCACAATATTCCATGAAAATCACCGGACAGGATGCAATAGTTATCAGAGTTTTCTAAAATTGTCCTCTTTATTAGTTTAAGGACCCAATATCCAGTATTCAGACACAACCGTCCAGTAGCCAAAGCAGCCAACACGTGTTTCGTCTGTACTTAATAGGTACAATTACTTTTTCAAGGCTGTGGACAAAGGATATATACATAAGCAACATAGTAAATCTTGAGAGAGAGAAGACAACATCATCTCATAATGGCAACGCATCACCATTGTGCCCAATTGAAGTTAAGAATTTTCCTATTTGAAAATAGCCAAGAATATCAAATGATAGTGATAAAGTTTTGTGATATAAAGCCCCGAAGACCAGACCAGTATATTCACCACAGTGACCTTGTAGCACATGTAGGGTGTAAAGGAAAGACAAGTCCAGTTAGAGAACAAAGCCATAACAAAAGGCCAATAATAATGTGTTAAAGAGTGTAAACTTATCAAGAGGTTGTAAAGAATTATTGTGTGATCCTAACATAATTGTCCAGTTTGATAATAAACCTGAATTTCAACAGCAGTGCTTACAGCCTATTAGGAAAGGCTAAGAGGCGCATGCTCATAGAGTATCAGAATACACGAAAAAGAGGTGTGTATATAAAAAACCCACCTCAAAATACGTTTGATAAATCCACCATTCAAGTACGACATCATTGGTAGGGTATCAAGTCAAATAACCATCTCCATGGTGTTTGAATAGCAATTCGCACGAGCTCTAATAAGAGAACGTGATAATATTAACTGAGTAGTTGGATTATAAAATATTGATTAATCTTGCCAAGTAACATTCGTGTTCTGAATTTAATGATCTATACGGATATAGTCTAATTGACCTAAAGAAAGTCCATCATCTCGGATTCACATTATAATACGACGCAATATCCCAAATAACCAAAATGGAATTGAAAATATATATAAATAACGTCTATGCAAAAATTCCAGCGATTTTAAAGAAAGAAAAATTAGACCAATTGCAAGCACAACAACCAATGTAATGCTCATAGTCATAATGGACGATCCCCTTGATAGCCGAAAGTTAGAATTGTCACGCTATTCGTATATTTGGGGAAAAGAACCTGATGTGTATAATACCATAGATAACCCCAACTCTTAAACCGCTACTCTCAAATTAATGCACAATATTGTTAAAACAATTTTATTCATATATAAAATCTCAATATATTGTCCACTCACCAAAATCATACGTGTGTCAATATTAAATGTATTGTTGTCCAATCCTAGATGTAAGACACACTGAAATGAAGTGTGGCTATTATAAGGAGCCTAAATAGAAAGAGAATGGGGGTCTAAGTGTTAAAATAATATCCATGAAAAAGTCGTTCAAAAACATAATTAAATGTACATCCTCGTGGTTGAACCTGACCTAATAATATGTTATGTGTATCGCCAATCTCACCTAACCTCATATGTGAACAATATTCCAACAGTAACCTGTTAGATCCGAATATCTATTCATTCTAAATCAGACAACCGACCTCGTGAAGAGATTAGTAATTACAGGCGCCATAAAAATAAAACGGAAGCACTTATATTCCGAACAAAAACCCATTCCGAAATTGAGCAACATGCAAGATGTACACAGCATAGAACTAAACTCGGGCGCAGAGAGACTAACATAGCCGGTTAGGAAGTTGACCTTTCACTGTGGATGCTTCAAAAGGGACGCTCCCTGGAATGGCAAGGAACTTAAACGGCACCCAGCGTTTTATCCCGTTCAATAAAAAGCTTTCCTGAGTTAAAAGAAAAAGAAAAAGAAAAAAAAAAGCAACGAGCATCTTTATGCACTCTATAAACAAAGTCCATGATTCAGAGGGCGTGGGGGCGCAAGGGGCAATCGTAGGAGGAGAAGCTTTCACAGTGCTTTATGCGGGTTGGTTCTGAATAATTTAAGCACAGCAAACAAACTTTATGGGAACACAAAGACTAGTATGCAGGGTCTTTCCAAAAATGGCAGATCCAGCACCATGTATGATGGATGATACAAGACATCGATGGTGCCCTGGCATTGGTGCAGGGTTCGCCCGGGGTAGGAATTAACCAATACAGAGCACATTTCCCCTGCTAAGAACTCCCCTAACGGCCCATACAGTCTGCCCTTCCCTCTACACAGAAGGAACAACGTGACCCCCCGCCCATCCATTCTACCGCCTCCAACTCCAGAGAAGCATCAGAGAAGGATCCCTGTGACCAATTAACCAATGCCTTCCCCAGATCCAGAAGCCGCGGAAGCACACAGCCTTCCATCTCCCTCTGGATAAGGAGAGCCAGGCCAACTCTGGCTACATATGTACCTCGAAATGGGGACCCCAGGAACTCAAGCCCTCCATTTCTAAAGGTAGGTTTGCCTGGCCCATTCATTTCACGCACTTGTAGTACACATGGGATGCATCTTTACCCATAATTAATATAATGGATTATTCAGCACCAAAAATATATTGCTTTCCCTGATGCTCTTTGTGTTATTTTTCAGTTACTTTGTTTTGTTGGCCTCTATAATGGAATGCCTCTCGGTTAGGTTTGTGCTACAAATAAAAATAAGGTTCCGGCTTTTTTGTTATTAAAACAAAAACACACAAAATACAAAAATAAGCATTTGTTTTCGTTCACCTCCCGACCTCTGACTATACTAAACCTTTTTAGACCTCAAACTCTTGCGGACCATACAAAAGGTTTCCAGTCACTCATCTGCTGTCTCCTTATTTTAATGGCTTGCCTTTCTTTTTGCGTTTGGCCCTCCCATGGAGGATAGCTTTCCACCATCCTTTTTAGGTCTCGCCTGACCCAGCGCATGCGCTGGTCTGGCGAGACTTATTGAGGGGGCTCCAAAAAGTGCTACCAGGCCAGCCTAGAGTTACAGTGCATGTGCACGGGCGGCCGCACCACGCTTTACTGCGATTACTTTCACTTTTACGGCCGCTGTGATGTTTGATCGTGATCGGGATTGCGATCACTTTCACTTTCGCAGCCGCACGGCCGCTTTGCATAGCCAATAGGTCTCGCTTTTGGGACCTTATAAGTATTTAGTTATACAACTGTTGCATGGCTAAACACTTATAAGGTCCCAAAGGCGAGACCTATTGGCTATGCCAATGCTTGTTATGGGATGTCTCAGATCCTTTCCATCGAGGAAACAACTTTTTTCCCTTTGAGCACTATAGGAAAGATGGTGCATTTGTTTACTTTCTCCCTCGTGTGCTACTTTTTCTGTGTAAGTACACATAGTAGAAAAGTGGAGCAACATCACTAAGAGCGAGGTAAGCCGCTGGGTCAAGAGGGCTGCCCCTTGACACCATGCTTTATGCTGGTTGGGCGAACAAAAATGGGAATGAAAGAACACCAAACATAAAAAAAGCTTAATTTAATTGCCCTGTTTCAAAGAATGCATTCTCGTTGGCCCTTTAGATGTGAACACATGCACAATGGTTACATAACCACTGAAACCACTTCTGTGTTAAGTAATTGATGGGGTCGGGATAAAATAACACAAAGCAGAGTAAAGGAGCAGTGTTTAAAGAATAGTGGGCCACGGGGCTGTGGTGACAGTTGACACCATGAAACATAACTCAGTATCTGCATGGGGTACAAATAATTCAAATGGGATAAGCCAATGAGGCCAACTAGAGAAAACTCATCACAATTTGAGCGACACATACAGTAAGCTTTGGATGGGGGCCATCTAAAACTTTGGGAGGCGAGGAGGTTTTGTTATGGTCTCACAAGCTATTATAGTCATTATATACATCTGTTGAGCACATTCAGTTCACAATCAGCAGCAGTCTGGCGAAACTGTTCCAACTTGTGATGGAGAAGCACAAACGGCTGAATCACCAACTCAGATTCTCAAAAATCCCCTTTTCAAGGTTAATAAAAAAAACGATTCATGCTATATCCTAAATACGGATTCCAAATGAAAACTATATGACCACCATTTAATTGTAGCAGTCATATTTTCGGTAGGGGTAACCTAATGGGACATTTTCAAGAAGGATCGCTTATGGACAATTCAAGCAATATTTTCCTCCTTTACCAAACCGAAAGTCGCCACATTTTCTTTACACAAGAACAAAATTATATATGTATGAAGCGCTCACTTTAATTCCCAAAACATGTATTGCTTTGATGGAAGGCTTCGCTCTTAATAACTAACCTCCACTGCAGGTCCTCTCTCCAGAAACCATTGAGGTAACAATGACTACTTGTTGCAGGCATAAAAACTAATATAGAAAATATGGATCAATAACCCAGTGAATTGGTAACTAATCAAACAAGCATTTGCAATGCAACAGGTTTGAGCCATTGGCATTGTAAATGGCAATGCCTTTTATTTATGTTTTGGTTTTTAAAACGTAAATGAAAGGCATTGTCATTAACAATGCCAATAGGTTAAACTCTCGCAAATGCGAGACCTATTGCATTGCAAATGCTGGTTTGTTTAGGTATTTCGAGTTATGTAAGAACATATAACAAGACTTTCGGGTAAATTGTCTTTTGATCAATTGACTACTTTTATCATTTTTTGGACACAATTTACATTTTTAGGTAGAATGCTCTTAAGGTTTATAAAACAATACAAAAACCCCAAAGTACAATAAATCCAAATGTCGGTGCAAATTTAGGTTCAACCGTTTTCCGACGAAGCAGTTTTCTTTTTCACCACTAGGAGGTGGCAGTCCCATGCATTGGAAACGAGAGACACATAGGCTTATTCTGCACTTCAATGTTCATTGAGACTGGGGCTTGATCGCTAGCATTTGTGATAACTGTTTGAATTTGCCAGTGGTAAACTGTTCGGTGGTTTGACATTAACATCATATTGTGGATTTTTCATCGTTTGCCTGAAGAATTTCGCTAAAAAGAAGTTTGCACTTTTACTAGCTAATATTGGCTTTTCATTTTACTTTATTTAGACTTTTCTAGTATGGGGATACACATTGTCAAAGGAAACAATGAAAATACTGCATAAGCACATATAATTAAACAATATTTCTTAAATTCCCAAGTAGGAAAATGCATTCTGCTTTCCATTGAACAACAAAAGAGGTAAGCTTGATACCCTCACACAATTTTAAATGTAAGTAAAAAAAACACACAAATGTCAGAGGACAAACAAGTCCAACAAAAACACAGAATACCATGGGTAGGTTCACAAGTAACAACTATAAACAAACATTAATAAAAATACAGACAAAGTTCGCCGATTTGTAGAATTCATGCTGTAATTTGCACACTACAAATGAGGTGTGCAGACCAATGCAGATCCAGAAACGGTCAAGGGTCAACCTATACGTCATGTTTGAAATGACCAGAGTGTAGATTGATTTATAAACAAGAAAAAGCAGCAGAACAGACACAAGTTGTTGCTTGGAATTCAAAGCTTACTTTATATACGAAGGATAGATAGAATACCAGCTCTGCCTTGTCCCTTGCACTCTTCCTAGGGTTTGCCAATCTGACTACTAAAAGGCAGACGGGAGAGGGATGTGGGTGTCACTCTTGCTTAGAACATGAACAGTTATGGAGAAGCCGAGTTTTAACTGGCTCAATTTTGCACATTGTGCCATTATACCCCACTGTTATCCTGCTAGACATCATTGATGAATTCTGGGTTACTGCTTTTGAGAGCAAATTTATAGACTATTTGGTCTACTTGGAAGTCTAGTAAATCAGTTTATTGTGTTAAATTACTTTAATCTGTAGTATGGGGACACAATGGATAGCCCAGCATGTTATCTTTAAGAACATCTTGAAAGCACCAGTGGCGGCTTCTCCGCTATGACGGAGGAGCGTTGCCCCACAAGAAGTAAAAACATAAAATGGTAATAACTTTCAGTCATTACCATTTTATGTTTCCTTTGTGGGTGGGCGGGGTTGCTCTGCTAATGGAGCAGGGCAGGGGAGGAGTGGTGTGCCCACTCCTAAGTGCGCAATGACTGGCCCTCAGGCTGACAAAACCAGCCATGCGCACTTTCCCCTCCTCCATGCAGGCTGCATTACAGCCTGCAAGGAGAACATGCCCACTCCTCCAGCCCCTGGCAGAGCAGCGTGTCACAATGCTCAGTCCAATCACAACGCTGCATTGCAGCATTGTGATTGACCCAGGGGAGGTAGCCTGGCTGCCTGATTCCTGTTCCTGGAGTCGGAGACAGGAGAGCAGGAGTAGAGACGAGGGACCCGGCCTAAAGGTAAGCTTTTTTATGTTTCGTGACCCCTCCCACTCCCCGGCCCCCTGTGACTCCCCCTGTAACCCACCCTGCGACTCCCTCTTCCCCGACTCCTCCCCACACCTGGTGACTGCACTCAATAAGAGCTTATTTTGGACTAGGTTCTCACCCAATGTATTACAAGTTGTGCACCTACAAAATGACTGGGGCATCATGTTACTTTTATTTATCGATCAGTAAATAAGAAACAATTAACAAGAAGTAGTGTGAAAGAGCTATTTTTTTAATGTAAAGGTAGAGGCCCAGTAGCAGTTTGCTGCCTAGGCCTTCTCAACCCAATAAATAAATAAATAAATAAATAAATAAATAAATAAATAAATAAATAAAAAAGAGACAGTGGCTGAGGGGTCCAACAGAGGAGCGATGGGAGAAGGGGAAAAGAAGCACTCGAGGGAGAGCAACACAGAAACTCGGAGGGGGCGGGGCAGGGCGAGGGAGAATCACACAAGTGAGAAACCAACATGGGGCACGGGGAGGCAGGGAGCTTGTTGGGGGGAGAAGCACACGAGAGGAAATACAAGGGAGATTGCAACACGGAGTGCGGAGGGGTTGAAGCACACGAGGCAGATAGATGAAAAAAGCATACACTCTAATGGAGTGATTAAGTAGAAAGAAAAAAGTAGCTCCCTGAAAGTGAGCTGGGGAAGGATAAAAGCCAGCCAGTGAGAGAGATGATAAAGAGGCTATGTTTCAGGGGATGGACCGACACATGATAGACACACGGTGACAAGGAATTCCATTAAATAAGAAGTAAGCAAATAAGAGTGACAATAAAGCCAACCAATAGTAAGCAATGGGCAGTCTGTAAGGCCTTTTACGTTCTTGGTTATCCCACAATAGGTCTTTTGCAACCAGTAGGCTCAATCTAAAACAGTTTAGCAGCACAATGGGGTTCTTCTCAGTGGCTACCGTCACAGCTCTGTAAAGCATTGTGGCCACCTACCTTGAAAGATGAACCCCAGGATAGACTGTTATTCACATTGTATATCTTTAGCTGCAGAAAAAAAACATTAGACATGCATGTTCCACAAGACGTAGTGATGTTATGTACCTGCCTGTCTAATTGAAGCAAATGGCAATATTGGTTTTGCAGTTTCTTGAGTATGAGAAATATAGCACTCCTGTGCATTGTGTTTTCCAGCTGTTTCTCTTGTGTACTTTTCTCCCCCTGGTCGCCTGTGTGCTTTATCCCATGCCCCACCATGTTGGCTCACTGTACTGTCCTCCCGCTATTACTTTCTTGCCTGTGTGTGGTGGGGATGGGCATCAGTCCATGGCTCATTATTATTGTTGTCCGCGTTACGCGGGTGCCCCAGTGTCTGGGATTGTTCTGATGGTGGTACTCTGGTTTTCAGTTTTCTAGCTGAGGTGAGTCGGTGTTAAATCGTCGCAGGATGCAATCTAAGTTATCTTCATGTCAAGCCAATGAGGTTGAGAGAGGGTAGGGAAATGACCCCAATATCAAAGGGGAGAGGCTAACAGGATTGTAATCAGGAAATAGTAATAGAACATCTAGAACACCAAATCGAAACTGAAGAAGAGAAAAACCAACAATCAGCCGCTGATACCAACTATGTATCCAAGCCCTGCTGCTCGTGATGGACAAATATACATTGAAATGAAGTAAATTATTAGGAGGGAGTAAAGTGAGATGCAAATACGTATGAATACGTTGAACGTGTTTCTGAAATGTGATGGGTACTGATGTGAGCGTTGGACTATAAAAAGAAAGTTGTTAATGGTCGCTAATGTAACTAATGGAAAACAATAAAATAAATCACGGCAGTGAAAGCGATCGCGAAAGCGATCGCTATTGTACAGAACACGCCCGTGAGTGGTGCACGCGCTCCACAGCGACACACGTGGATTCAATTATCGCGCCCGTGTCTGGGCACTATAATTGAAACCACATGGCCTATTGGAGTCTATTACGCGCACCAAGCGTGTAATAGATACCAATAGGCCGTGGGCAGAGCAATGCGCCCGCCTTTGGCCAATTGCATGCAGTCTTTTATAAAAAGACGCACACAAAGGCCAATGGGGTAGCACAAAAGGAAAAGCACACGCACAAGCGTGTGCGATTCCTAGGTCAGTGCTAAAACCCCGTTTTTCACCTACTAAATGTCTCGCGCTGCGCGAGCACTTCTGCGCAGTGCAACGCTAGGCGCGAGACCTAAAAATAGAGATAAAAGTACACACAGACGTCATGAAATGAATTCTCAGGAACTGAAATCAGACCATGGAAACTCAGTCTAGCCTGAATGGAGCTGAAATATGTAGTCTTCGTGCAGAAGAAAAACGAAAGAATGTTCATGTTGTAAATAAAACAGGCAGATAAATACATTCTACTGGATTGCTAAACCCACACAGGGAAACCACGGCACAGGTTCCAAGGAGTCGACTGAAGAAAAGCAGACGCTAGGCTTGCAAAAACAAAGCAGATGGGCTTCAGCGTGACACGAACAGCGAACCACGATAACTATAGTAAGGCTAGTGCGCAGAACCACAGACTTATTTATACCCAAGGCGCTGGATGCTGCACAAGTGCTAACTGAAGGACAACGCGTACTCAGAATTTGAAGGTTGAACATTCTAATATGGTAAAAAAATGTCTCAGGCAAAAGGAATAGGTAAGGGTAAGTAAAGACAGAAGCTTAAGAAAAGTTCTGTCTTAAAAAAAGATGGAAACAAGACTTTGAGAGTCCATCACATAGTCATCTGAGAGCCATCCAGAAACGGCCCACAAATACACGAAGGAGCCATGAGTATTGTAAACCGAAGCTGGGACCAAGCTTGAAATAATATATGAGATAAGGGACTCCTGAAATAGCTGCATGCAAAAGCCTAAAGGATAAAACTCAGCTAAAAACAAAACAAAGTGGAGTTAAAGCTATAGAAATCATTGGGATGTTCTTCTGGCTGGGAACCTTGTCCTGCAAACCCCAAGTTTGCCCACAAAAAAGGAAAAGAGGATGGAATACAATATCATCTCGCCCATGCTTTAAAGACACATACAGGGGCTTATTTACAAGAAACTGACGCATCTGTATCGATGCGTCAATTTCCCTGCGCGCGAAACCCTTGCGCTACCATGGACACATCTGTCAGTGCAAAAGTCACGCATTGCTGGAGTCGTGTCGCAAGCACAACGCAATTCGAGCAATGCATGGGGAGGCCTATTCCTAATACACTGCGTCACTCCTTATGCAGGCTTTCTCCAAGCAGGCATTGGGTTTGGACCCAATGGCACCGTAAAAGTGGCGCAGTGAAATCTTGTAGATTTCACTGCGTCACTTCTACGAGGCTTTCCCGCATGGGAACGCCCACCCTACATACATTATACCTGACGCAGGTGTAATGTGGCATAGGGCTTTACAAGGTGACACATCTCCCTAGATGCAACACGTTATAAATGGGCCCCAATGTGGCGCATTGTTTACGCCGCCGCTGCGTCATAAAATGTGATGCAACCGTGGTGCAAAAGTGTCGCAAGGGGCTTGTAAATCTGCCCCTCAATTTGGTTGAAAAAACACTACTAGACGATATTTTTGTCGCAAAGGAAAGTCTAAGAGCAAAAGTGCTGATAAGATCGATCAAACGCACAAAATAGCACAACACCCTTGTGAAATGAAAGAGAAAAAAAAAGTGATCTTTGCAGTAGACATCTCCTGCATGGGTGGGAATATCAACAGTGCAGCAGCTGCATTGGCACAGACGGCGAAGAAAGCAAGGAGTCTACTGCATCCCAATTGTAGCTTTCCCGGGATATACCGATGGAACATTGCCTTAATTCCAGCCTGGCAGGCATGATAGAGGGCCTTATGCACATTGCAGATGGACTTGAACATGGCGCACTTTTGTATGGGAAGCCAGTGCAACTCAAGCAGTCACCTGGCCACGACTGTTGTTTAGGAACATTCAAAATAAGCCTCACCAACACATTTTGTAACTCCTGCAGTTTGGCTGAGGTGCTCTTATTAGAGTCTAGAAATAAGGCATTGCAGTAGTCAATTTTAGACATGACTTAACACCAGAGCCACTTGTTTCTGAGCTGACGGGGATAAAAGAAAAGGAGTCACCTGTCCATACTGGCAGGCACTCAGAGTGCTCGATCTGGAGAAACGTAGGGGCAGAATTACTAAATTTTCACACATTGCAGTAAGTTACTGGGCTACGTTGCATGACGAGGAGAGAGCAAAACAGCACCATATCTACTAAGACATGGTAAATCACAAACATTCCCTCAAGGGCCAAAATGCACAGTCTGAGTTATCACTGACGGCTGCACAGATGACTGGGGTTGGGGGGGGTTTGGAGGTAGGGGTAATCGGGGGCAGGACTGACTTGGGCAGGACATGGCATGGTGGGGAGTTTGGTGGAAATATTTTACCAGGTGGAGTGAAACCATGCATGGAATTCACAAAAGTACCTCTTTAAATAAACTGTTCAAAAGATTGAGAGAATGCTTCATTTTGAAACAAACATTTGGATAGGTTTGAAATGTAACCAGTGGAGTGATGTGGAAACCAGCGCTAAATTGCGCATGGGTCTTAGAGGGCATGAAGTATTCAGTTTCAGATTTAAGGAGGCCGCAGCCTGCAGAGCACACAATTTTAGGGTGCTGTCTGGAAGGCCCCGATTATAAAGTATACAACTCAGCTCTCTAGCGCGCCTCAATACAATGGTTCAGGGGGCACTGTAAATGCATGACTAATACATTTTAGTGCTGTGATGTCAACACCAGCACTAAAATTTGTTAGTCTGACCCCAATGCATGGTACTTGACAGGACTGCTCTTATTAGCTAAACTGCCTGTCATTTTAAAACAAATGAATAAATAAATAAAACGAAGTTGCTTGGTTTATTAATTTATCTACTGAAAACAAAGTGGTATAATACAACTTAATTATATCACAATCATTAAAACAAAGCACAGCACTCCTTCCTACCAACAGCAAACGTGTTTTAATTAGCTTGATGATATTTTCTGGGTTAAATGGCAATACAAGTTTTATCCTTTATGTGGATTTTTAAGACAGGCTAAATCAATATTTACCTCGTTATAACCATCATAGCTTGTGTAAAGCAGGAGAAACCTGCTAAGGAAAGCCACTATGCTTTGGTAAAGCAGGGTCAGACTGAATGCAGCTGTAAGTTGAAGGATTAGCCCTGTTCCTAAAACAAGCTGAACTTCCTTTAGAAAAAATCCAAACCAAAACAAACGAAAGATATTTTAACATTTATAAATAATGCATATGGCTCCTTAAGACCTCTGTCTCTGCACCCTTGGAGCTTCCACCCTTCATTTTTATCAAACCATCCGTCTCTGCTCCCCGCTGATCCCTGGGCACCTCCCATCTCCTGGCAAGCTGACTTACTTTTTAAAAAGAAACTCCAGCTGCAGATCCTCGAGTACGTACTTCTTTCAAAGTGCCCTGCTGTAGGCAGCTCGGCATCAGAGGAGCTGAGTGAGGCAACGCTGTCTATGGGCAAGGTGAAGCATAGCTGGCAAAGACGCGGGTGGTGATGGTAGACTGAGGACAGGTAAGACAGGATGTCTGTGCTAGAAAAGAAAACCAGCAACCAGTGTACCCTTTTTAACCCCTTCCCCGCTCATGACGGAACCGCTCCGTCATGAGCCACGGTTGCCGTGTGCTCATGACGGAGCGGTTCCGTCATTCCACGACCGTTGGCGGCCGCTCCGCCCACGCGGCGCTGTTTCCCCGCCTGTGCGGGGGGGACGGCGCAACTGGGCGGAGTCATGACGGAACCGCTCCGTCATGAGCACAGCTCAACCGTGGCTCATGACGGAGTGGCTCCGTCATGAGCACAGCGCCACCGCGCTGCCCCCCCCCGCACCCCCCAGTGCTGCGGCGGAATTCCCGCCGCAGCGAAGGGGTTAAAAGCCTCTTTCTCTGTCGTGCAGCAAGCAAGTGACGTCACAGAGGCAGATGAGGGTGGGGGCACAGGTGAGCAGGAAAGACACTCATTGTCCATGCATGCTCCTTTGATGCTTTTCCTAGCGAATGCAGCTCCCGAGTTAAGGAAGTGACACGTTTGGGGTCACCCGGGTCGCTAATGACCATCTCTCAGCCTTCCGTACTAAAAGAAGAGTCGGTCAGACAGTAGAGAATACAAATCAAAAACTGTTTATTCATATACACTCGGATTGGAGCCCCATCTGCCCAGTCACTAGGAGTGTTGCAGAGGGAACTGAAATCGACAAGCATGAAGATACATTATGTACGTTTCGTAGTCAAGCAGAAACACGCCCACAGTGGAATTTTCCAAGCAGGTGCAGATGAACAGTGAAATACAAAAAAAGGGTTCAACTTCTCGTATCTGACACAAACTAACATAATCCAAGGTCGTTCCATCCTGGGCCCGCCACCAGACAAGTGGGGCAGGGCCTCTATCTAGAGGGAAAGGTATGGACTAAAGTGAAGAAACGAAACTCAGAGGGGAGCATTTCTCAGAAGTGGACAAGATCAGTTTCGAACAGCCTGAAATGGCGCCTAAAAAGCAAATGGCACAGTGAATGCTAACTTACATAGAGCACTGCGTAAACACAAACAGTTTCTATTCTAACACGAGGAATCACAACAGGCGGAAACGGCGCTGAATCCGTGACTGCTGTTTTCCACGGGAGAGCATGAAAGGGCCTGACCATACTTTTACTGCCTACTAAGATATGCATATATATTTCTGTTGATGTATTGGGTGTTTAATACCAAACCAGTGACCACCCCTATATTAGCATAGGATTAAGACTCGTGGGGAGTAGAAACGCGTAATGGTAATTGCACTGCCACAGTTAAAGAACTGTTTTGAAGGATTGGCTGGTGGGCCTGTTATTCACGTTACCTAATAGTGCAATGCGTGTTCTGTTTGGGAATATTTTGGGACTGACGCTCCCAGACAGGCCCCGAACCGAGTGGATGGGCATCCTAAGAGTCACATCTCATTTGGAATATTATATATATATATATATATATATATATATATATATCTCCACCCCAAAGGTTCCTTTTTGCCGGTTATTCGCAGCGCTCTTCATGGGTGCGTTGCCCCGCGGTTGAACCATACCGCTGTTAATTTGCACAACAATCTTCCTGGAGGTGAGGAAAAACGGGCCGCACTCCCAAAGTATCAGTTGCAACCGTTTTATTTCTTTACATCAGGGCCGTAGCAGAGCTTGATCTACGCGTTTCGATGCCGCCTGGCACCTTGCTCACGATCAACTCGCTCTCGGACAAAAGTCTCGTTAAAAAGCAAACCACTTGCTATGACGTCATTTCCTGTTTGTTTACAGGCTCAATGGCTCATGGTCATTGTAGTTTGTCAGCGATATTTCTCTGAAACGAAGGGTTTCTTTATTTGCTTCTTTAGGCGTTACTACATACAATGTCTTTTGAAACCATGATGGATTAGTGAAGTTACTCATATTGTTCATGTTTAGGCTTCCCCTGATCTGCTCCTTCTCTCGCATCGATGTTGGCAGGGTATCTTTCTTTACGCGGGAAACGGTTTCCCTTTTCCTTTTAGATTGTGCTGTTGTTTTTCATTTTGTCCATAAAGTTATTCTGCTACTTTTTCGTTATTTCTTTTTTTCTTTTTTTCCCTAGTTCCTTTTTAATTTATTTGCTAATTCTGCCCCAATCATCTATATTGAGTTTTTGCTTTATTTGTGAAGTTACTCAGTTTCTCATGTCGGGGCTTCCCCTGATCTGGTACTCCTCTCACATCGATGTTGCCAGAGTAACTTGCATTTCACAGGAATTGGTTTCCTTTTTTTTCCCTGTATTGTTATTTTTCATTTTCGCAAGAAGATTGTTCTGCTTCTTTGTCATTATTTCATTTAGCCTTTTTGTTTTCTCCTTCTGCTCCACTCATGTATGTTAAGTTTTTACTTCATTTGTATGTTGTCTTGCTCCATCAACTTTCGTATCTTGTTTTCTGATGTCTGATTTAGAGGTGAATGTATAACTCCTCTGATTGATTCAGGCCATGGGGAGTGAGAGTTCTCAGGTTTATGATGTAGCGCGACTCCTTCTGGCGCAACATTAGCTCACGATCTCCTCCGCGTTCCCTTTTTGGAATTGTCTCTATTCCAAAAAATTTCAGTTTCTTCCAGTCTCCTTGGTGCTTCTGTTCCATATGTTTGGACACTGCATTGGATCTGTCTTTGTGGATAGTTGCCCTGACATGCTCCATTATTCTCTTTTTTAATTCACAGATGGTACTCCCCACGTACCTGAGTGGGCAAGGGCATTCCATCACATAAATTGTGTACTGCGTCTTGCAGGTGATGAGTTGGCGAATTTCCCAGATTTTATTATTGGCCAATTTCACCTCTTTAGTTGGTTTCGCTATTTGGCACATCTTGCAAGAATGGCATTTTACAAATCCTTTAGTTTTTAGCCATGTTTGTTCTTTCTTTTTGGCTTTGAAATGGCTGTGGATCAGATGGTCCTTCAAATTTTTAGCTCTTCTGTAGGTTACCGTGGGATGTTTTCCCACTATCTCTTTGACCGTACTGTCCAGTTGCAGTATCTTCCAATTTTTCCTCAATATTTTTGTGACTTGAGTACTTTCTTGAGCAAAGTCCATGATCATCCTTATCGGTTCTTGTTTCTCATTGTTGTTTGTTTGTTTTGCCGCCAAGCACTCCCCTCGAGTTTTTTCATTGGTTCTTTTCAAACAGCGAGCTATTATACCAGGATTGTATTGTCTCCTCCTAAAGCGTTTTACTGTTCTCTCACTGTGAGTTTGCCATTCTGTTTCTTCACTACAGATCCTACGGATTCTGAGGAATTCTCCATATGGGATGCTGGAGATAAGGGAGCTTTGATGAAAGCTAGTCGCCTCTAGGGTAGCATTTGTTGCTGTTGCTTTTCTGTGCAGCGTGGTATGGATCTCATTATTTTTGATGTAAATTTCCGTATCCAAGAAGATGACCCTTTCTTTGCTTATAGTATAAGTAAATTTTAAATCATTTGTAGAGTTGTTGATTACATTGAAATACTCTTGGAATTCCATCGCTGTGCCATCCCAGATTATAAGCAGATCGTCGATGTATTACTTCCAGCTGACGATTTTATTTACTGCTTGATCATTAGTTGTGCTCCACGCGAACTCTTGCTCCCATAGTCCCATGGCTAAACAGGCATAACTCGGACTAAAGGAAAAACCCATGGCAGTCCCGCTGTTTTGGCGGAATATTTCTTCCCCAAATAGAAAGATGTTCTGGTTGAGACAAATGGAGATCATTTCTAACAGCATCTTGTTATGGTTGCTGTACATGATGTTTCTGTTGTTGAGGAAAAATTTGCAAGCTTTAATGCCCATGTCATTCCCTATGTTGGTATATAGGGCTATGACGTCCATTGTTATCAGATGGTATGATGATTGCCATGGTGTATTTTGTAATAATCTTAAAAGATCAGTAGTGTCTTGCAGGTATGAGCTCAATTGCGTCACATATGGTCGCAAGAAGTAGTCAATGAAATTAGCCAGAGGTTCCAACAAAGACCCTTTTGCCGACAGTATCGGTCTTCCCGGAGGCTTGCTCTGATCTTTATGTAACTTCGGCAGGAAGTAAATAGTTGATATTATAGGATGTGTTACTGTCAGAAATTTTCGTTCTTCTTCATCAATTAGTCCCTCTGATAACCATACTGAGAGTTTTTCATCCACCATTTTTTTGATTGTTGCGGTGGGATTGGTTGTTAGTTTTTCATAGAAGCGAGTTTGTCTTAGTTGACGATGTGCTTCCGTAACATATGCTGAGCGTTCCCAAATTACTATGTTACCGCCCTTGTCGGCCATTTTGATTTCAATCTGGTCGTCGGTGGATAATGATTTCAGGGCTTGTCTCTCATCATTCGATAGGTTATCATCATATTTGGAGTGTTGTAGTTTGTACAAGTCTTGGATTACCGCTTCCTGGAACAGATCAATTTTGTTTCCATGTGCTAATTGGGGATAAAATTTAGATGTCGATTTTTTACCACTTAAACCTTTCCCAGTTTGCTGGCAAGCTTCTTCCAGGGGTATCTCTTCCCCTTCCGTGATATCCAAATTTATTAGAGTCAGAAATCCATCCGCATCTTTTGCTTGCAAACCTCCCGATGTTTCCATTGGTATGTTTTGACTTTGATTTTTCCATGTTGCTTCTTGAAATAATTTCGCAAGTTTGATTTTTCTGATGTACAGATATAAATCTATACGTACTTGTGCCAGATCTATGTGACTTTTGGGGCAGAAATTAATCCCTTTCTTCAGAAGTTTCGTCTCTGCTTCATTTATTGGTCTATTAGATAGATTTACCACCTGTAGCTCATCATTTATCGCTTCTGTCTCTGTCGCATCCTCCTCGTTTCCGTGCCTATTTTCTCCGAACCGCCGCTTGCACCTTTTTCCTCGTCTCTGCGGTTTCTTTCCGGCCACTGTCGGCCTCTTCCTCTTCCCCTTTGTGGTTGCTGCTGCATGGGGCGATTTTGTTCCCATTGTCTCTGTTGTAGCACGAGGCGCATGTCCCCTAAAAAAGACATTTTCACAGTATCTCTCATTGATGCGGATTCCCCATCATTAGAGTCACCGGATGCTAGCGAGGAAACATTACTTGATAAGCTACTGGTGCTGTTCCATGAGATTTGTTCTTTCAGTCCATCAAACTTCCTTGCGAAAGTGAATATGCGGCCTTCTGCATAATCGTTTGCGTCTCGTATAAACTTGGAATGTTTTCTTTCCCTTACTGTGTCTTCATGTTTTTCTATTTGGATCTCCAGCTCGTCTTTGAATTTGTTCATTTCAGTTGTTAATTTTAATTGCGAGATATCTTTTTCTGTTTCTTGAAGTTGTATTTTGATTTTTTCTAAGCCTATCTCGATATGTTTGCACAATATCAGTGGGAAAAACTAAGCCGGAAGGAAATTAACAAAGCATGGGAACTCATCACCCTCAAAAAATATTTAGAAGTACAACGTGTACCAAGGGGTCTCAGGATAATGCTAATGCCTAACAACCAAGATAGTACGAATGAGTTGTTACAGGAATGGGGCGATTTTATACTAAAATCATCACTGGGCCTAATTGAAATATTGTGCTAACATATCGAGATAGGCTTAGAAAAAATCAAAATACAACTTCAAGAAACAGAAAAAGATATCTCGCAATTAAAATTAACAACTGAAATGAACAAATTCAAAGACGAGCTGGAGATCCAAATAGAAAAACATGAAGACACAGTAAGGGAAAGAAAACATTCCAAGTTTATACGAGACGCAAACGATTATGCAGAAGGCCGCATATTCACTTTCGCAAGGAAGTTTGATGGACTGAAAGAACAAATCTCATGGAACAGCACCATTAGCTTATCAAGTAATGTTTCCTCGCTAGCATCCGGTGACTCTAATGATGGGGAATCCGCATCAATGAGAGATACTGTGAAAATGTCTTTTTTAGGGGACATGCGCCTCGTGCTACAACAGAGACAATGGGAACAAAATCGCCCCATGCAGCAGCAACCACAAAGGGGAAGAGGAAGAGGCCGACAGTGGCCGGAAAGAAACCGCAGAGACGAGGAAAAAGGTGCAAGCGGCGGTTCGGAGAAAATAGGCACGGAAACGAGGAGCATGCGACAGAGACAGAAGCGATAAATGATGAGCTACAGGTGGTAAATCTATCTAAGAGACCAATAAATGAAGCAGAGACGAAACTTCTGAAGAAAGGGATTAATTTCTGCCCCAAAAGTCACATAGATCTGGCACAAGTACGTATAGATTTATATCTGTACATCAGAAAAATCAAACTTGCGAAATTATTTCAAGAAGCAACATGGAAAAATCAAAGTCAAAACATACCAATGGAAACATCGGGAGGTTTGCAAGCAAAAGATGCGGATGGATTTCTGACTCTAATAAATTTGGATATCACGGAAGGGGAAGAGATACCCCTGGAAGAAGCTTGCCAGCAAACTGGGAAAGGTATAAGTGGTAAAGAAATCGACATCGACCAATTAGCACATGGAAACAAAATTGATCTGTTCCAGGAAGCGGTAATCCAAGACTTGTACAAACTACAACACTCCAAATATGATGATAACCTATCGAATGATGAGAGACAAGCCCTGAAATCATTATCCACCGACGACCAGAATGAAATCAAAATGGCCGACAAGGGCGGTAACATAGTAATTTGGGAACGCTCAGCATATGTTACAGAAGCACATCGTCAACTAAGACAAACTCGCTTCTATGAAAAACTAACAACCAATCCCACCGCAACAATCAAAAAAATGGTGGATGAAAAACTCTCAGTATGGTTATCAGAGGGACTAATTGATGAAGAAGAACGAAAATTTCTGACAGTAACACATCCTATAATATCAACTATTTACTTCCTGCCGAAGTTACATAAAGATCAGAGCAAGCCTCCGGGAAGACCGATACTGTCGGCAAAAGGGTCTTTGTTGGAACCTCTGGCTAATTTCATTGACTACTTCTTGCGACCATATGTGACGCAATTGAGCTCATACCTGCAAGACACTACTGATCTTTTAAGATTATTACAAAATACACCATGGCAATCATCATACCATCTGATAACAATGGACGTCATAGCCCTATATACCAACATAGGGAATGACATGGGCATTAAAGCTTGCAAATTTTTCCTCAACAACAGAAACATCATGTACAGCAACCATAACAAGATGCTGTTAGAAATGATCTCCATTTGTCTCAACCAGAACATCTTTCTATTTGGGGAAGAAATATTCCGCCAAAACAGCGGGACTGCCATGGGATTTTCCTTTAGTCCGAGTTATGCCTGTTTAGCCATGGGACTATGGGAGCAAGAGTTCGCGTGGAGCACAACTAATGATCAAGCAGTAAATAAAATCGTCAGCTGGAAGAGATACATCGACGATCTGCTTATAATCTGGGATGGCACAGCGATGGAATTCCAAGAGTATTTCAATGTAATCAACAACTCTACAAATGATTTAAAATTTACTTATACTATAAGCAAAGAAAGGGTCATCTTCTTGGATACGGAAATTTACATCAAAAATAATGAGATCCATACCACGCTGCACAGAAAAGCAACAGCAACAAATGCTACCATAGAGGCGACTAGCTTTCATCAAAGCTCCCTTATCTCCAGCATCCCATATGGAGAATTCCTCAGAATCCGTAGGATCTGTAGTGAAGAAACAGAATGGCAAACTCACAGTGAGAGAACAGTAAAACGCTTTAGGAGGAGACAATACAATCCTGGTATAATAGCTCGCTGTTTGAAAAGAACCAATGAAAAAACTCGAGGGGAGTGCTTGGCGGCAAAACAAACAAACAACAATGAGAAACAAGAACCGATAAGGATGATCATGGACTTTGCTCAAGAAAGTACTCAAGTCACAAAAATATTGAGGAAAAATTGGAAGATACTGCAACTGGACAGTACGGTCAAAGAGATAGTGGGAAAACATCCCACGGTAACCTACAGAAGAGCTAAAAATTTGAAGGACCATCTGATCCACAGCCATTTCAAAGCCAAAAAGAAAGAACAAACATGGCTAAAAACTAAAGGATTTGTAAAATGCCATTCTTGCAAGATGTGCCAAATAGCGAAACCAACTAGAGGTGAAATTGGCCAATAATAAAATCTGGGAAATTCACCAACTCATCACCTGCAAGACGCAGTACACAATTTATGTGATGGAATGCCCTTGCCCACTCAGGTACGTGGGGAGTACCATCTGTGAATTAAAAAAGAGAATAATGGAGCATGTCAGGGCAACTATCCACAAAGACAGATCCAATGCAGTGTCCAAACATATGGAACAGAAGCACCAAGGAGACTGGAAGAAACTGAAATTTTTTGGAATAGAGACAATTCCAAAAAGGGAACGCGGAGGAGATCGTGAGCTAATGTTGCGCCAGAAGGAGTCGCGCTACATCATAAACCTGAGAACTCTCACTCCCCATGGCCTGAATCAATCAGAGGAGTTATACATTCACCTCTAAATCAGACATCAGAAAACAAGATACGAAAGTTGATGGAGCAAGACAACATACAAATGAAGTAAAAACTTAACATACATGAGTGGAGCAGAAGGAGAAAACAAAAAGGCTAAATGAAATAATGACAAAGAAGCAGAACAATCTTCTTGCGAAAATGAAAAATAAAAATACAGGGAAAAAAAAGGAAACCAATTCCTGTGAAATGCAAGTTACTCTGGCAACATCGATGTGAGAGGAGTACCAGATCAGGGGAAGCCCCGACATGAGAAACTGAGTAACTTCACAAATAAAGCAAAAACTCAATATAGATGATTGGGGCAGAATTAGCAAATAAATTAAAAAGGAACTAGGGAAAAAAAGAAAAAAAGAAATAACGAAAAAGTAGCAGAATAACTTTATGGACAAAATGAAAAACAACAGCACAATCTAAAAGGAAAAGGGAAACCGTTTCCCGCGTAAAGAAAGATACCCTGCCAACATCGATGCGAGAGAAGGAGCAGATCAGGGGAAGCCTAAACATGAACAATATGAGTAACTTCACTAATCCATCATGGTTTCAAAAGACATTGTATGTAGTAACGCCTAAAGAAGCAAATAAAGAAACCCTTCGTTTCAGAGAAATATCGCTGACAAACTACAATGACCATGAGCCATTGAGCCTGTAAACAAACAGGAAATGACGTCATAGCAAGTGGTTTGCTTTTTAACGAGACTTTTGTCCGAGAGTGAGTTGATCGTGAGCAAGGTGCCAGGCGGCATCGAAACGCGTAGATCTAGCTCTGCTACGGCCCTGATGTAAAGAAATAAAACGGTTGCAACTGATACTTTGGGAGTGCGGCCCGTTTTTCCTCCCCTCCAGGAGGATTGTTGTGCAAATATATATATATTTTATTTATTTTTTTCTCTGAAAAAACCATAGGTTTCAGGGACGTTATAGTTAGTTGGACATTTCACTCATACAAAACCATAGAAATTCCACCGTTATAGTTAGTTCAGCTAACTATAACTCGCGCCCCCGCAATGCACTGCTGATGACATCACATATTACATCATTAATGACATGGTCAGTGACATCACTGATGACATCTCAAATGACATCACTGATGACATCAAGGATGACATCATCTAGTGAATGTGGTTTTCTTTCAAATATAAATATGTATTATATATATATATAACTAGCTGTATTGAAGAATGAATGGATGCATAAGTGTCTGGATGGAGGATTTAGTAGGTGTGTAACTGACTGTTTAAGTGAATGATTAAATGTATCTTACTGAATACATGGGTTATTGTCTAAAGTGTGTGAATGTCTGTATCACTCTGTCTGTTGTTGTGTAAGCTACTGCATCGGTTGGTCAGTAGCTTCATGAATGTCTATATGGGTTACTGATAAGTTGCCTGCGTATTTGTATAGGAGTCTGAGTGTGTGTGTGGTTGGGTGGGGGGGGGTGACTGTGCATAGATGCGAGTGGTTGATTGACAGGGTGTATGAGTTTAAGAGTGCATGTGGAAACAGTTGTATGGGTGGGTAAGTGTGTGTATGGGCGTCTTGGTGAGTGAATCAATGTCTCAGTGCACATATCCAGCTAAGTACATATATAAAATGCAGTGTATGTGAGAGTTGGTGTATAGAAATGACTATACGTGAGAGTCAGTGATTGTGAGAGTGGCTGTATGTATGAGTGTAAACTTGTATTAGTGATTATATAAGAGACTAAGTATGCGTTACTATCTGTATGAATAAATGAGGTGGTGTGTGTATAACTGTGTAGGTGAGTAAATGGAACTGTGATTGATTCTTTGAATAAGTGACTAGGATGAGTACATAACTGACTAGGATGAATGCTGGTGTGTCAATGTCTATATAGGTGTATGAGTGCATTTGATAGTGTTCTATTGATCAGTGACTGCATGTATGAGTGATTGTATGGGTGAATGGGTAGATGTGTGTGTAGACCTAGGAATCACTGAGTGGGTATCTAGTAACTGGTATTAGTGTGTCAATGGTATCGAAAATGGTAGTCTGTATTTTACAGTGAGTGTATCAAAGTTTATATTAGTGTGTGAGGAGGTGCATCAGATTGTAACATGGATGATGTCATCAGTGATGTCAATTGAGATGTGATCAGTGATGTCATCAGTGATGTCACTGACCATGTCATGAATGATGTAATATGGGACGTCATCAGCAGTGCATTGCAGGGGCGCGAGTTATAGTTAGCTGAACTAACTATAACGGTGGAATTTCTATGGTTTTGTATGAGTGAAATGTCCAAATAACAATAACGTGCCTGAAACCTATGGTTTTTTCAGTGAATTTCAATGTTTTTTTAATGCTAACTTTAATGCTAACTTTTTAATGCCACCAAGGCAGTGCAGAACAGGACAGCGAACCCTCCAAAAACGGCATTGTCCCTCAGCCATATAATAGCTAGTTTTTTCAATAAATTTGAATTTTTTTTAAATACTAATTTCTAACTTTAATGTTCCTGAGACCTATGTTTTTTTGTGAATTTCAAAGGTTATTTAAATACTAATTTCTAATTATAATGTTCATAAAACCTATGTTTTTCTCAGTAATTTTGAGGGGGAAAAAAAGGGATATATTTTTAACTTTAATAGCCTAAAAATAATTTTTGTAATTTTTTATGGCCCCTCAGCCACACAATAGCTGAATATTGGGACAGTTGTGAACAAACTATATGTGAAGGAAGCAATTCTCCCATGAATAACAATGCACACAATGCAAAGTGTAGCGGTGATGTGCTGGACACATCTCAGTATGCAGAACACACAACTCTCTATCTGCACAAATACTACTGGTGCTTGTAGTGTTGTGGACAGTGGACCCAACCAAGTTACGTCAAACACTAGGGAAGATCTCAGTCATGTAGCTGTGTCGTCCCCCCTTGTAAGCATCAGCGTAACCAGAGTGGGCTGCTCCGATGTACGCCACTTCAGCGTAGGAGTGTGAATAAATAGGCCGGGGTTCTGGGCGTGGTTCCCTTGTGAACTGTGAAGACCAACGACTGTGCCAGAGCGGCGGGCCTCACCCTGCCACGAGGCTGCCGCCATGACCGCGGGTCTACTTGACACAGGCCCCCTGCGAACTCAGTGGCACAGCAGCGCAGACTTATGTCTGTACAGACTATTGCCTTCAATCTACACTGCGGACAGCAGGCATCAATATTCACATGGAGTAGCGATTGCAGATGCCACAGTCCAGTACGCAAGATACATTGCTCCCAGTGCGGCCATCTCGGACCATGCATCAACGCAGGGTGCACACACGTTGAGTGCTTCTGGTGCCACTAACTCAGTGCACCACAAGTCAATGCCACGTGGCCTTATTGAGGCAGAATTCAACGCAAGCCGCAACACATGGTGCCACTAACCCTGTTGAACATAAGTCGCGACACGTGGTGCCACTAACCCTGTTGAACACAAGCCGCGACACGTGGTGCCACTAACCCTGTTGAACATAAGTCGCGACACGTGGTGCTACTAACCCTGTTGAACACAAGCCACGACTCGTGGTGCCACTAACCCTGTTCAACAGAAGCCGGCGACAAGTAGTGCCACTAACCCTGTTCAACACATGTGGAACTGTGTCCTGAGTCCTGAATGACAGTGACCCCAAGTTCATGGCAGCAACCACAGCACCAGACTCCCTTTGATCAGGTAGAAATATTTCCATATGCAAGGCCGGCGACACGTGGTGTCACTAACCCTGTACAACACAAGGCGCGACACGTGGTGCCACTAACTTTGTTCAACACAAGCCGATTCCCAAATGTGGAACTGTGTCCTGAGTCCTGAATGGCAGTGACCCCAAGTCCGTAGCAGCGACCACAGCACCAGACTCCCTTTGATCAGTTTGGAATATTTCCATATGCAAGGCCGGCGACACGTGGTGCCACTAACCCTGTACAACACAAGGCGCAACACGTGGTGCCACTAACCCTGTTCAACGCAAGCCGATCCCACATGTGGAACTGTGTCCTGAGTGGCAGTGACCCCAACTTCATGGCAGTGACCACAGCACCAGACTCCCTTCGATTAGTGACACTTATTTGCATATGGAAGGCCAGCGACACGTGGTGCCACTGAACCTAAACTACGCAGACCGGTGGGGCCACCAACCTATGCACGTGGCTGTAGGCCCTTGCTCACTGCTACCTCTGGCCTACACTGCGGTCAGCAGGGCTCACAATTCAGATACAGTCGCGATTGTAGATGACGCAGTAGGTAAGAGACATTGGTCCCAGTGCGGCCCTTCCGGACCAAGCAGCATCACAGCCTCATACACTTCGACAGTGTATTCTATACATATTTCATCTGTTCATGATATGCCTACACTGCGGTCAGTAGGGCACACAATTAAAATTAAATCTAGATTCATTAATTACAGAGTACACTAGGCAAGTAATTATCACAGGCCTAAAACCTACATAATATCCTTTTAGTATCCTTGCTTCAAGAACTTTTTTTATATCAGTTATAGCTTTAGTACAATCACCAAATTCATCTTCAAGTGTAAACGAACACTCAATAACAGTCTACACTGCGGGCAGCAGAGCTCGCAATTCGAATTTTGGACACGTGGTGCCACTAACCCTGTACAACACAAGGCGTGACACGTGGTGCCACTAACCCTGTTCAATACAAGCCGATCCCACATGTGGAACTGTGTCCTGAGTCCTGAATGGCAGTGACCCCAACTTCGTGGCAGCGACCACAGCACCAGACTCCCTTCAGTTTTATTTGTTGTGGTTTTGTTTAAATAAAATTTTTATATGTAAATCTATACATGACTAAGATTCTTGTTTGTCCAACCACACAGGGACAATTTCGGGCCCAAGAAGGTTGTTGGGGGTATGTTGGTAATGTGGGAAGAGGGTGCGTTACCTGCTGATGTGGGGAGAGGCAGCGCGAAAGGGGTATCTCTCACAGAAAGAACTCCAGTATGTTTTCAGAAATGCCTCGGACAGATGCCAGCTGACGGACTGAATCACAAAATGGCTTTTCAATGCTTATGTAGTGTGACTTATGAACAGTTCGCACCCAGGCTCACAGAGGGACAACTGCGGCCAATCCGCTCGACTCACAGACGCAGTACTATGAGCCATCCGCTCCCAAAGGAACAGCAGCATAGTAGCTCGCAGAGGTACAGGTACAGCAATGTACTAGCTCGCAAAGGTAGAGAGCTGCGAGCCGACCGACTGGCTTCTAACAGCGTAGCTGCGAAGTGGCGATGTTGGGCAGAGGGAGCGTGAAAGGGCTTTCTCGCACAGACAGAGCTCAGGTATATTAAATTGCCCCCGGGACCTTTCTTTTATATTTTCACTCGATGCGAGAAAGTGCGCTTTCTGGACCAAGACCTTTCTCCCTACCAAATTTGGCGTAATTCCATTCAGCAGTTTGACCTCTAGCCTTGTTAAAGTTTCCTATGGAAAATCCATTGAGAAAACACATTTTCACCCCCCCCACATAGCTACCTGTCGCAGGCGTACTCGCTGTTGGTGTGCAGGTCAGTGGTCTAATTGTCAACATGTCACGGCCACTCCCTGAGGGCAGGTTTGCACACACACCACACCGATCCGGCACATGCGTCACAGGCCATGTGACCACGCAAATATAATCGATCGACAACGTCACATCCTTAATTGCCGGTGGTGACTGGATGGCGGACGCTCCACGGGTCTCAATCATAAAGACTCCATGAAAAGTTGCGCAGAGGGTTAGTCGCACCCTGAGCTGTATGGCCGCCAGGAGCCTCACGTGGCGTGAACTTGAGTTGCACAGGGTTAGTGCCACCCGAAGTTGATGTGGCCGTCAGGGGCCTACCACCATGTGGCGCGGACTTGAATTGCACAGGGTTAGTCGCACCCTAAGTTGTATGGCTGTCAGCGGCCTACCACCACGTGGCGCTGACTTGCGTTGCACAGGGTTAGCGGCGCCAAAAGCTGATGTGGTCTCCACCATTGATGACTCAGGACTCAGCAACATGTGTGGGATCTGCTAGGCCGCGGAGCGGGTCCACATAATGTACACAATGCCATGGTGGCAGGACCGGGCTCTAGAGCTGTCACGGGCACATGGAGTGCCCACTGGTAGACACTCCGGTGGCAGCAGGTAATTATTTGGTCATGGATGCGCAGGGGCGGCAGTGTCTCTCTCTCTCTCGCACTTCCCTCTCTACACTCTCTCTCGCTCTCTTTCTTCCGTTCCTTCTATCTCTCTCACTCTCTCTCCCTTTCTCACTCCCTTTTTTTCCTTCCCTCTCTGTCTTTTTTTTCCTTCTCTCTTTCTCTGTGTCTCACTCCTTTGATATGCGCATTACACACATCCTTATTTTGTGCTTTATTTTCCAGGCTGTGTCGTCCACATTGATGGAGCCGACAGGAGTCTTCCGCTTTGTTGTTTTGTGTTGAGTTTGTTCAATTTAGTTTATCCTCTATATGTAAGTAAACGGAAAAATAAAGTTTGAAGAAAAAAATAATTCAATAAAGTTTTTGGTTGTTACTTAAGTGCTGTGTGACTCTTTCTCGTTCTTATTACTGTTATTTGGTGGTGTCCACCATGGTGTTACATTTTGGGGCAGTTATCGCAGGAATACTGGTGATGTCTGCAGTTTGCACCAGCTTCTGAATAGTGTGTTCGATTTATCTCAACCTTAGTTGCATTAAAGTGCTGATAATGAGATGCAGAGTAGGCGTTCCCGTGCAAAAACACACTAGGTGCACCTTTGCGATTTATTCTAAATACTAAAATCCTGTATTGATTTGCACTGTGGTAGTGGGTGCATTTACAGTGTACACACAAAATCAATGAAGAAATCTTATTGTATTTATATTGATTGGGAATAGTGGGTCAGGTGCTGGATCTTGACGGGATACACTGCCCAGTTTGTTTATTTTTCTGTACACGCAAAAACCACATCACAACTTTCACAACGAAAGGCAAAAACTATGATGCGAAACAAATTATGGCGATAAGCCCCGTTAGCACCAGGGATTTTACACCTGCTTTCTACTGGTGTTAAGCAGGACGACTACCTGCAGCATGTAAGGGAACACAGCCAAGAGCCACACCGGAACACGCACAGGTGCCATAGAGTCAATGAGCATGATACACGGATACCCATGAGGGCCACAGCACTCATTGCAACAACCTCAGGACCGCCAACGCCCCCCGAACCCGCATCTGAGCAGTGGTGTAGCTGGAGGGGGGGGGGGGCGGTCCGCCCCTGGCGGCACTATTTTGGGGGCAGCGGCCGCGCGGCACTGGTGGCCATTGGCGGTGGCCTTTATCATTTATTTGGACACTCAGTCCACAGTAGTGTCCGTGTCCCCAAATAAATTATAAAGGCTGCCGCCACGGACCGCCAGTGCCGCGCGGCCCCCGTGTGAACAGAAAGCGCGCGCACCTGGTTGTTAAGCGACGTACCCAGTTTGTGGTTCCCGTCCCGGGCCGTCAATCTTGGAGCGTGCGAAAGCGCTACCAATGACGGCCCTGGGCATAATGTTTGGCCAGCCCTCGCTCTGAAACGTAGCGCAGCACGGCAGCAGTGACGCGTCACACGCTCGCCTCTCGTGAGCGGCCGCCAGCACGACCATCACTGGAGGCGGGCTGGACCGGGTCGGCGAACTCAAATTGCCGCGGCCCGCTGTGACTCACGGCCTAAACCTGCCTGCAGCCAGCCTGCAATTTATTATGGCGAGTTGCAAAAAGCTGTATGTTACTGGTGTCTGCCTCGAAGCGCTTCTAGTGCGTGGGTATGAAAGTTGCAATCACAAGAATAGAGTGTGAGGATAAGACCAGAGACGATGTGTGTGCGTAATTATCAAAGCCACCCCTGTTGATGCTTAAACTTTGTGAAGGATTATAAAGGGCGAGCACCGTCATTGAAATGATTATTTAGTGATCCTGGCTAGGGCATCTGATCTGACTAAGGTGCTGTTATGGGATTCAAGACTGGAGCTCCCTGTATGCATTTCTTCATATCGTAGAGTAGTGTCACTGGCCTCTCATGTCCCCATTCTTTGTCCATTATGGAGCTGAGTGTGACTTAGTTGGCACAAAAGCATGCTCTCAGATGTGAAAAGCGCTTCAACGCCTCATCTGGGGTACTAAGTGCTATATAAATACAATTACATATTATCCACTACACCCGGCCATTTCCTTTCCCAGTACACAGATTCCAACTTTCTCCCTGTCCCCACCCTTCCCATCTCTCTACACATAGATGCGCAATGCACTCACCCTGTCTCCCATCTGTGCCACTGCCTGCCCCCTTCTAAGACCCAGTCTGCCAATTTCGCCCAATCATTTCCTTCACACTGCCTATTGTCATGTCCCTTACTCTGGCTGTCCTCCCTCCACACTGCTCCCATTCCTTCCTTGGAAACTGCTCCTTTTTTTTTAGTTATTCTATTTGGGCTACTGTTGCACAAACAGTCGTATTTCGGCACTTCTAGGTGCCACTTTGGCCTAGTTGCATATGATTTGTGCAGGACTGGTTAGTTTTGATTGTCAGCGAGAGTCACAACTAAGTCAACGTTGCCTTTAGACATTCAGAAATCATATATAAGTAATAGCCCACATAACTCCATCTCTTTGCCTAAATCACATTTCAGAGGAAAGATATTTTCCAACCTCTTAGAAAACACCTGAAAAAAACTCCAAACATAGCTTACCTCCACGCCTCTAATTCACCTTTCTAGTTCTCATTCTGCTTCAGACTGGTCCACCTTTTCTCCAATTCCTTTGTCTGACTTCCTCGGCTGTCTTTCAAACATAGAATTCAGTTTCTATTCTGACAACCCTCACTTCTTTAGGTACCTTCTATGAGATCTGGCTCTATCATGAAATTCGTGCCCTTCCAAGGATATTTTCCCTCTTCCCTTAAATTTTTAGAAGTGTGTCTTTAACGACTATTTCACCATTGATGGCTTCCCCTGGCCAGAAGAACTTGTTGTACATTATGGTACCACCTACCTACTTAAACACTTCAAAGTGTGTGAGCTTTCCTCACAGTATTAATCCAGCCAACTGTAGCTACACTTCAAGTCACTGTTACCATGCCTCTTAATAATGGATAATTTCTCTCAATGTCTTGGGACCATAGATAGCTGAATACATTAAAAGATTTAATATAGTCCAGCTATATGTTAGAACACCTCTAGTACTGAACACAATCTTTCGTGTGAGGGGTGAATAAAAGTTAAGTGTTTGCCAAGAGTTAAGAGAATAGCATTTCCAGAAGACAATCTATTTTTGATGAGAGGATTTAATCTTTTATGTGGTTGTGCCGAGAGTTTGGATCACAGACAGGTGGCAGGCAAGGTACGTCTGTGAAAGATGAGAGCACGAATCTTGGGGTTTGGCAAAGTCAATTTGTGTTAAAGATACTGGGAAGAGCAGTTTACACATGCAGTTGTGAACTAAGCACAGCCACTTTAAGGTGTTCCAGGCTTCCACTTTCAACCAGTGATGGGATAACGAAGCTACATGAGGCCCATAATCAACTTAGCCATAATTGTAGTCTACCTAAAGTTTCAACATTACTTTTTTAAAATTAGAAATGAGCTGCCACACAAACTGCTATCGGTTTCCTCATTTGGCGGAGATAAAGGCAATTGGCCTCCTTATCCCGTTGCATGCTCATGACGAGCTCAGCTCGTCATGAGTCACAGTGGAGCTGTGCTCATGATGAGCTGAGCTCATCAGAACGGCCGCGGCCCGCCCATGCGCGATTAATTCCCCGCCTGTGCGGGAGAATTAATCAGTGGGCGGGGTCGTGACGAGCTTAGCTCGTCATGAGCACAGCTCCACTGTGAGTCATGACGAGTTGAGCTCGTCACGAGCACAGCGCCGCCGCGCCCAATGCGCCGTGGGGGAATTACCCCCGCAGGGAAGGGGTTAACCAGAAAAGATGAAAACATTTTAGTTTGTGATGATGTTTACATCATGGTAGATGGAGAAACAGCCAATGAAAATATAGAAAACCTTGTTTTCCATATGTGCCTTAGTAACCCTCCTTTTGAGGTTTTTTGAGACACCTGTTTGGAAGCTCCATTTTTCCTCCAGCTGCCCTGCATCTCACTTGTAATTACACTTAGGGTAGCATACGGATTTTCACTTTGATCAGATGATACATTCATTTGTACCACAATATGTTTAGTTCTCATTCCATTACAATCAAGGATATTTGCCGGAGGCAAACGAAAGGGAGCATAAGCCTTTGATTTGAATGCATTCCGCAGGGGCTTTTTGCCATCTATTAACAGTGGGACGTTGCACCATAGAGGTGCTTGAGAGTGAAGTTTAGGGTGGACTTTCAGAAGCACGTGGCCTCTTTTCCAGGCATAGATCATAGTGACTAGGACTGGGTGAGAGATGAGGCAGCGGTTCGGGTCACCAGTGTATAATATCCTGGGGACTGCAAGGCAGTCAGCCAGCTCCACCTCCATGTGGATTCACCATGGAGTATGAGTACATACCGAAGGGGTGTGAGTTGCAAGGCCAAAGTGTAGTCTGTGATGCTACCCATCCCACCACTAGCGAATGAGGTGTGCAGTTTAGCAAACATCCGTCGGGGCTTGCGTCCACCCAATGAAAGGTTTTAAGGTTTTTTTAAATGATCTGCATTATTTTAGTGGGAATCTGGAGAGGGATCAACAGAAAGTGGTAGTTTAGTCTGGGTAAAACATTCAGAGTAACTGGGTCTTATCCCATAAGGATAGGTTAAGCTGAGTCCACCGCTGAAAGTCTGCTTTGAAGCGGGAGTATAATGGGCCAAAGATTGTTTTCAACCATGTTAGTCAGCCCTAGTGATATCATAATACTCAGGTACTTCAATGAATCGGGTGTCCACGAAAGCTTTGCATTTGTCCCAGTTCATCTTGTAGCTAGAGAGGCCTGCGAATCTTGATATCAGTGAAGTCATGGCATCAAGCAATGACGTCAGGTTTGAGAGGGTAACCAGAATGTCTTCCGCATACAATGATACTTTGTGTATCCTACCCTGCGTCATTATGCCATGAAAGTTGCGGGACTTACATATAGCAATTGTCAAGGGTTCTAAAGCTATGATAAACAGGAATGGGAAGAGGGGGCACCCTTGTCATGTGCTCCTATGGACAGTGAAGGGTGGAGATACGTGATCATTACACGTCACCCTCGCTGTCGACTGAGTATAGAGCTTCCGCACCCATGCTAGAAAAGTGGGCCCTATGCCTGCATGTTGTAATACCTTGTTGTATGGCTTCCCCCTTATAACTTCCCTGACCTTGTCCTCAGTCATGGGGAGATCGAGTTGTGACCATTGCGTCGGGGAAATATTAGGTAGAACATGTGATGTCAAAAAGTGTTCGATGACAGAAGTAGGACTAACGGTTTCCGAGGTGTAGAGGGCTGCATAGTAAGAGCAGAAGGCCTCCAAGATGTCCAGTGGTTGCGTTCAGGGCGTTCTGTCTGTTCGGAGGATAGCCAGCATAGCACAGGATACTTCCTGTTGGTGAGCCTGCAAGGCCAGAAGGCGTCCAGACTTCTTCCCCCACTCATAATAGCATTGTGTAGGGTAAAAAGGTGTTTTTTCTGCTCTGGTGGTGTACAGAGTGGGTGTAGAGTGTGACCTATGTGGGAGTTGTTTTGGTGTTGTGCTTGACGTCTAGCGGGTGGTTTTACTGCTGTGGCCTGTGTTAGTATGATGGGCACGGGCCCTGCAACATCACAGTGTGCTGTCTTCAGCGGACGTTACCATGTCACCTCAGCGTTGGCAGTGAGCCTGGACATGTAGCTACGCACGCATCCTCCAGCATGCACAAGCGGCGTGTGCTGGTCTGGCGTACACAGGTCAGCGCAGGGGTGTGTCTATCCGGCAAGGGGAACGGGATGTCTCGGACTTGTCCATGCGGAAGAAGTGCGGTAAGTGTGTCTCTGTGTTCGGGTGTGGCCACCACAAGGGCCGCGGCAGTGTCACGGTGTGATTGGAAGGCCGCAGGACCTGTGCGAATAGGCACTACAATGGTGTGCCGTAGGAGTGCACGGGATACAACAGCGCAGCACACAAAAGTGTGGGGGTTCGTGGGAGGGAGGAGCAGCTGTTTGGCAACGTAACACACAGTGAACCCGCCCATGTGCCACGTGCTAGGCATCTCATCCATGATGACCAGGGTCGCAGACATCCCATAACACCCAAGACCGGCCTATGTACACATCCTGTATGAATGCAGCTGGAGAAGTTACTATAGGGATGAAAGGTTCTTTGTCTGAGCTATCTTGCGCTAACACATCTGCTGCTCCGAGAAGGAACTTGCAAGTGGCCAGCAACCCCTGACAGATATGATAATATTTGCATTCGTCTCCCACACTACGCACAGCCCGATTTGAGAACAGCAAGTACACATCCCACACTCAAAAGTCCTTCGTCGTAGTTAGCATGCATGAAATGGCCTTCACACGTACTCCCACCACACCCCTGCACCCATTGCACACACACCCGGCTCACTGCACCAATCTGTGCCATTTCATCCACAAGACTGGCACACGGCAAGCCAGTGCAGCTACAAGCAGAGCCACTGACGCAATGGCAGGGCATCCCGAACACATGGTCGACTCCATTCACGTCCACCTATACCTGGTTGCACTGCCTTTGGCTGTGCTGCAGATCACTTACCGGCTGAGCTTCCACATTACAGACGTCACCTGCATTCAACCTGTATTGCAATGTCACACGTGCCTATCCGAGTGGTGCATGGACTTGTGCCTCTCCAACATGTGGGTGGCTGACATGGATTACGATGGGTGTGTGCACCCCCTGTTGGCCCACGACCAGGAGTGTCATGGTGATGCCCGTTTATGGCATGCATGGATGTTTGGCATGCATGTTGGGAACTGGGCCTGGGAGATTCCAGTGTCGTAGTATGCAGTGAGCAAATTGACCCACTTCACGATTCTGCTTGGTGCACATTCGGTACAGTGGCTGGAGTCAGCACATCTGTCCCGGTCAGCTGATGGATTATGTTGACGACATGTCAAATATTGTGGCCAACCAACACTCATTAGAGATAGTGGCTAACGCAGCTGCACTCTCGTTCATAGACGAGTGACAAGATACCTGCAACCACGACTCGATGTGCCACATTGCACGTGTCCCGCCGCATCATTGCACGTTGTGCATCTGGTCACATGTCCCAAGACGACGATGGACATGGCTGCATTGGCGTCGACTCGTGTCCGAGGCGCGGACAACCAACGCTGCTTGACACTGACGTGTGTTGGTGATGGACTACCCCAAGGTGAACATGGGCGTTTTCCTACATTTCTTATTCAGGCATGCTGCTGCATTTGTCTGCATATCGTGTCACTACTCTTGGCCGTACTGACACGCACTTTTTTTAAAATAAAGTTTCCACATTTTCACTTGTCTCCAAATGTGTTGTGTCTTCATTTGTATGCCAATATGTGTGTCACGGACTCTCAGGCTGCCTGCCATACATGACCCCATCCAGACTGTGGGTTTGTACTTATGCGTTCTCCTGTGCCTGTTTTGTACTGACGCTTTTGGACATTTATCTGCCACGGGCGAGTGCATTTGTGTCCTGTGTTCGATTGTGCAAATGTTTGTGTTTGGACAACATTGTGTTGGATGTTGGTGTGCTCTGCTTCCTATGTGTGTGTGCTGCATTGTGTATGAGATGTCACTTCATGTGAGATTTTGTTCACCCTTCTCCCTTTCAGGCAGTGTGGTTTTCACTTCTGTGCTTGTTCAGTGGTGTGTGTTGGCGGGTTGTGTGACTTGTGCTTCTTGTTCGTGTGTTTCATTTTAGCCATGGTTTGTCTGTAGTTGTGCTGTACTTAATTGTGCATGTGTGCCATTGTGCCCATCTCCCCCGTCCCCCCACTCCCTGCTTGTTCCTCTTCCTGGTGCTGTTGTGTCTGTAATTTTGTTACTCCACACATAAATACATGTAAAGAACAAATTAGAATAGTTCCTTGATTCTTTTAGATTGCAAAACTTCTCTATTTTTTTTTAATTTTCCATATAAACAGTTTTTTTTAATATTCAAGGACACATAGAAGTCAGAAGTGCAACGTATTCTATCAACACTTTCTAGAACATTCTACAACACGTGCAGGTTGAAAGTTAATCAATTTTTTTAAACCTAACGATATTTTTTTGCAACATGTTCTCGAACATTTAACGGCACGTGCAGGTTAAAAGTTCACGATTGTTTTAAGTTTGAACAGTGCCTTCCAAATGCAAGTAGCAGGTGTGGTTGAGTTGACCAAATTTTATCCTATGATATGTACTCCACGTTTAAACTGCTTTTTCTTAACCAATCACAAAGATGCTTTTCCACAAAACAAATGTGCACCCTACTTTTAAAAAACAATGCTTTTCATCTCCCAATCAGTTATCGTTTTGAATGAGAAAAAAAAGTAGTTCCCCACCTTTAAACATATCTCTTATTCTACGAACGGACTGCATGAGCTACAGACATCTATCCATACTTCCTAGCCATACCATCAAAATGCTAGTGTGGATCGTAGGACATAGCTATGTTTTCTGGTGCAAGAGGTATGCTGAACAGAGACATATTGACTTAGACCTAGGTTTACAAAATGTGGACATTAAATGGTTTGGACAGAGAGGATTGAAGTGGCACCAATTGTTGCCTTTGGTTAAAACCTATTTGCATCTCCAACACCCTGACCTCATGATTGTGCACTGTGGTGGAAACGACCTAGGCACATTGACTGGTGTAGGTTTGGAAATGCTAATGAAAGACACCTTTCGACAATTGATGTTGCTTTTGCCTCAAACTGTCTTTTAGAGTTTAGGGTAGAACAGTGGTGTATGGGCAGTGTAGGGGGTCGTGCTGGGGGTAGTGTTTTAGGGTAGTGCAGTGGTGTTTGGGTAGTGTAGGGGATCATGCTGAGGGTAGTGTTTTAGAGTTTACGACAGTGCAATGGAGTAAATCACAAAATGGCTCCCAACACTTCCTGGTTTCAACCATTCATAGCCAATAAGCCGCAAGCTGGTGCTTATAATCCCCCAGCCAATCACATGTCAGAATTCTCAAATATCGATATCTGTAAAATTTGACATTTCTCCAAAACTACTGAACGGATTAAAAGCGTGCTTTCTGGACCATCACCTTTCTCCCTGCCAAATTGGGCGTAATTCCGTTCAGCAGTTTCACCTGTAGTCTTCTGTAAAGTTTCGTATGGAAACTGCATGGAGAAAACATGTTTTAGGACCCTCTTTTTTCTCAGCCCCTCCTACACCATTTACCCCCAAACTTTCAATAAAAGAGCTAATCAAAAAAAGAGAAACTTTTTGGATAATTTCATAAAGATTCGTCAAACGACGACAAAGTTACAAGCACATAGAAGGCTCCAGAAGGGGGGCCGCGCAACCCCCTCCCAACATGAGTGAAGCCCCGGGGCTGCGCGGACCCCAGTGCACCCCCTGCGAGCCCATGCTATTATTTTTTAAGAAATACCCCCAGAACTTAGCCCACCCAAGAGCCTCATTAAAATGAAACGCGACAACCCACGACCCCAGCGCGAATTTTTGCCGATTTTTTATTAAAATGTTTTTTTGGGCCCTGGGGGTCCTTCTGGGACCCCATGAGCAGGCTTAGGGGGTCAGAGTCTTTCTACCCTGCCCCCTTCTCTTGTTTTATACCCTTGTTTCTCCGTTTATGGGTGACTCGCTTCTACCGAGCCACAAGATGGCTGCCAACACTTCCTGGTTTGGACTAGTAGCAGCCAATCACAGTGAAGCTCATGCACGCGACTTAGGCTTCGCTCAGATATCGAAACTTTTATTTTTCTAATTTCTCAGCAACTACTGAACGGATTTACACCATTTTTAAAAAGGTCGCTTTCTGACCCAAGCACTACCTTTCTGTCAAATTTGGAGAAATTTGTTTCGTAGATTCGGCTTTAGCCTTGTACAAAGTTTCCAATGGGAAATTGATATTTTGACTTATTTTTTTAATTTCTCAAAAACTACTGAACGGATTTACACCATTTAAAAAAAGGTCGCTTTCTGAACTAAGCTCTACCTTTTTGCCAAATTTGGGGTAATTACGTTCAGCAGTTCGGGCTGTAGCTCGTCGCAAAATTTCCTATGGAAATTAACAAGGAGAAAACGAGTTTTGGGACCCCCCATTTTTCTCAGCCCCTGCTTGACGAATCACCCCCAAACTATCAGGATAGGAGCTGACCTGGATAGACTTTTTATTTAGAGAATTTCAGGAAGATTCGTCAAACAACGCCAAAGTTATTAGCAAATCAAAAAATGCTTTTCCTATGGGAACTAGGTTCTAACTATAACTACCTACTGGCGTCCGCCAGTAGGTAATACACATATACATACACACACACATTATATATATATATATATATATAGTACCAATCCTGATTCCAAGTATACAAAGCAGGCGCTGACACCGTGGGACGTTCTGTCAAAGAGAAGCGTTTATTCCATAAGATCACCTATATACATATATATGATGTATGGGAACAGGGGTGGGAGCACACCGCTTCACCTCCCAGCAAGGTTCGCCCCTGGCATTATGGTAAATGCAGTTTCAGTTACTTGCTTGCTTCAAGAGTATTCGAGTGTTTCGCCACAGTTGGCGCAGACAGTGCTGATCTCTAGACACGTGTTTCTCGTTCTTTAACCGTCATCAGTAGAGATTACAGTCTTTCAAATTTGGGGTTTGCGGAGTAGGCTGCCAACATCTTTCTCAGGTCAGGTACCTCTCACAGGCAAGCGGGTGCTTCATCCACGAGCTCGTCAGCTCAATAACACAGGGGAGTACTATTAAACAGGAACAGGGGTGGGAGTTATTAGCAAATCAAAAAATGCTTTTCCTATGGGAACTAGGTTCTACCTATAACTACCTACTGGCGTCAACCAGTAGGTAATACACATATACATACACACACACACATGTATATATATAGTACCAATCCTGATTCCAAGTATACAAAGCAGGTGCTGACACCGTGGGACGTTCTGTCAAAGAGAAGTGTTTATTCCATAAGATCACTTATATACATATATATGATGTATGTACTAAAATATGGTGCTGTTGCTGTTTACCCTACTGTTGGCGTACCTTAGGCTACCTTATTACAATGCATACACCGTGTCTGTGTGTGTGTGATATCAAGCATAGGTTTTACACTGAAAGGATACACTTATAACACCAAATGCTATGCTTCAACAATTTTGATGCATTACCACTTAGAATGTATGTTGTACATTGCAGCACACATGCAACGTTGGAAAGGTTTTGAGGAAATGAATCTTTTCTCCAATTTTATGAGCTATCTGCATAAACTACAAATCTGATTGGCATGTTACACATTGGGCCTTGCAGCTGGAACATTAATCCTCTATATTATATTAGGATGAGTCAAAACTGTGATTTAAGAAATCACGGATTTCTCTATTTCTTTTTTTCAAACAAAATTTTATTGTAATTTTCATCATTACAAACATGGCTTTGTGAACAATATCCAAAGAACACGTATTTCAATGTACATTGTATATTAATCACTATGCAATTTCAGTTAACATAGCCAAGGATAGCAATCAAATGTACACAATGTAATATTGATATCGGCTCCTCCAGGCCAAGGTAAATACTCCTCCCTACCCACCCCACCCCACCAACTCTTGCCTCTGCCAAGTTGTCCTATGGACCATAGTGCGCCACATGTGCTCAGTGGTCAACAAGGTTACCCATTAAGTTAAAGAACATCATAACCCAGGCTGCACAACATGTAAACGTGCCTAGATCAACACCTCCTCCTTGTCACTCTCAGATATTGGGGAACTGTCAGGGGTGTCTACTTCTGACTCTTTAAGCCAATCCACTAGGTGGTCCCACACCCAGGCCTGATCAATCGATCTGCATCCCCTCCTCACTTATTGGAATAAGACTGCACTTTCAGGGGGAACAAGGCGGCCGCTAGCTAGTGCTGGTCGCTAGCTCTCCTACGCCGGTGGTAGTGGAGGATTCGTAGGAAATTAATTGTGCCAGACAAATGGATTTCCTGAGCATGATTTCAGTGCAGTGGTGTCGCGGGAGTTCGGACGACTGATTTCTTTGCGTTTCTCAAGTTGTTTTGGTTTCTTTCGGCAATCCGCGATTACACAGCACATACTCTGCCGGGGGAATGCTGGGAGGAGTGTGGGCAGAGGCTGCAGTGCGGCTCAGCTGGACCCACCGCGCTGCCGCCAGGGTCGGTTTTCCACGGAGAGGCATTCCTAAACCTCAGGTCTTCGGCACTACGAACGGCGGAAGTGCACTCTGGAACCCGCTTTCTCAAGTCTACGGGACCGGGGAGATGCCAACAGGAAACCCCGGATGACCCCGGCAAGGAGGAGGGAGCGGGACTTGCCGGAGGAATGTAGCGACTTTGAAAATAGGGCAGAAAACAACGGGCATAAAGTTACTACTACTGCAAGCAAAGAATAAGCAAGCAAGCAAAGAATAAAAAGAAACAAGCATTGGCATAGCCAATAGGTCTCACTTTTGGGACCTTATAAAAAATGTATAAGTATTTAATTATGCAGCACAATATTCTTGGTGCAACAACATCAACTGTTGCATGGCTAAACACTTATAAGGTTCCAAAGGCGAGACCTATTGGCTATGCCAATGCTTTTTTTTTTCTCTTCCACTAAACATGCTTCACTCTCTAAAAAAGTCCTTGTGTTATGTAACTAGTGCTCATGTAAAGCTCTGAAATACCTTCAGGTCTAGTTTGTGCTTGAGAAAATTGCAAACAAAAAACTTGTATAAGCCAGGTCCTGAGAAGACTTAATAATAGCAACTGTGCTTGTTTATTAGTGTAACACCGTCATGGTGAGTGATTTCAGACTGCCTAGTTAACCCTAGGCTTTTGACCCTCAGGCTGTAAGAGCTTTCACTACCTCTGCTCCCACGATCCTACGTTGTCTTGATGACTTGCAGTGCAATGTAAACTCCTAAATACATATATTCGCACGCAAAGCGAGAAACGTTCGGAGACAACCTGAGCCTGGTTTACAATCGGTGCACTCTACGCACAGCTAAGCGCACATGCTTAGGTGGACGTTTCACGTTCGGTTTCCGATACACGTATTCACCACTGGTCAACACTTTTAGTGATTTGCAGTAATTTCATACATTTGCAAACGCCAAAATCTGTCTACTGTGGAGGAGCGTGTATGTAGTAGTGTATGTAGTAGGTAAGCGTACAGTGTAATGTGAAGTCCAAATGCACACAACAGAATTCACTGCTGTCGAAGACGTACACAAACATCCATATTCATGCTGCATGATAGACAAATATTCATTTGGAAAGGTTAACAATGCGCTCGGCTCAGAGCGTGGGGGGCCGAGTAACTTCAGCACAGCAGGCAGACTGGGGGGTGGTGGCCGAGCCTCGAAAGGTTTGGAGGGTGGGACCGTGTGGCTGGCAGAGCTGAACCAAGCAGCAGTTGGGCGAGGGTAGAATATAAATTAGATTCAAGTGGGGCAAGGGCGACGGAGCAGTAGCCCTGCAGGGCCTATGGGGGAGGGGTAGCATGTTAAGCCACGAGGGTGTTTGGCAGAAAAGTCCGCTATCTAGCACAGCAGGGATCACCTGAAGTGATGCATAGTGAATGTAGACCAATCATTTAGTGCAGAGGAAGAAGGGCCTATAGGCACCGGCCGTTGCGTAGCTTAGAACACAGGCTGACGAGGGGGCGCGGGTCGGCCGAAACGAGCTCCCCCTGCCCCTGATGAAAAGCTGTGTGCAAGTAGTAGCCCGCCAGCTGCGGGCACTCCTCTGAGCCAATTCCCATCACCGGCCATTGGAGAGACGCAGCCATTGTCTGGGGGTGATGCAGCGGGCCCGAGTAGGAAGCCGAAAGCGGAGACCTGCACCGAACAGCATCAGCAGTCGTGGGTCGGTATAACGGAAGAGGTGGGAGGGTGCAGCAGCGAAGACAGCCCATGTGTGACGGCGGGGAGGGCAAGCAGATCAGGAGGATCCAATTGAGCCTGGTGGGGAGCTTTGGGCCCGAGGGTGGTGATAAACGATCTATATTCCCTCTTGAAAGAGAAGCCGGCCCCTGTATTGCTCAAACTTTTTAATTCAACTTATATTCTAAAACAAGAGCTTCCAACTTCTTGGAACTTAGCCACTATAATTATTCTTCTTAAGCCCGAAAAGGGCTTGTGAATCGTATAGGCCGATCTCCCTTCTTAATAGCGATTATAAAATATATACACAGATACTTACTAAAAGGTTGGACCGGATGGTAGGTCTATTAATTCATAGTGATCAAAAGGGATTCATGAAGGGGAGGCATCTACATGACTTGACTCAGGAGTTAATAGGTACAATAGACCTGGCAACAGAATACGGTAGACCCCTAACGTTGATGACATGCGATGTAGCTAAAGCATTTGATATGGTCAGCTGGCCCTTTCTCCAAGAGGTGATTCAGTGTTTTAATTTGGGGCAAACTTTTGTGTCAGCAATTAAGGCCCTTTACAAAAACCCATCCGCCCGAGTGCTAGTAAACGGTAATCTCTCCAAACAAGTCAAGATTGGAAGGGGATCCAGACAGGGATGCCCCCTTTCTCCTTTGTTATTCAATTTATATATTGATCTGTTGGCTAATAAATTAAGAGCATGCAGGAATATTTTACCATTATCTTGCAATGGGTGGGAAAAGGGATAGGGCTCTATGCTGATGACTTGATGATCTTTACGGGCCACTTACACCTGTCAATATCAGCTATATGGGAAACGTTAGAGTGTTTCGGTAAACTATCAGGTTATGCTGTCGATTCATTAAAAACTGAGCTCATGCATTGAAATACAAAACTACCAGAGTGATTTAGTTAGACAAAATATCAGATATTTAGGGATTGAAGTGGTCCAAAAGCTGGGGTTATTAGCAAAAGCGAACTTTGACAAGGTTACTTCCAAAGTCAAGAAACAATTACAGAGGTGGAACTCCTTACCTTTATTTTTTTAGGCAAGTCTAACCTTTTAAAGATGTCCATTCTACCTAAATATACCTTCTTATTCAATTCAATTCCCTTAGAATTTAAGAAGGATTGGATAAAGAAAGTACAAGGACTCTTTTCCAGCTTCATATGGGGGAATAAAAAACCTAGAGTAGCCTGGCAGACACTTAGGGAGAAAAAAGAAAATGGTGGTATAGCAAGCCCAGATCTTCTGCAATATCAAAGAGCTTTTCACTTAAAAATCTTTAGGCAATTGCTGAAAATGTCCCCGACCTTTCACCACTCTTTAGAGCAGTAACAGCTGTCCCTCCGGATCTATCTAGTTTTTTCTTTTTAAATTTGGAGACCCCAGATTTTTTTCAAAAGTGAGACTAAAGACTCTACAGGCGGCATGTAAAGTACGGTATCAAATCAGGGTGGTATTACAGATCCCATATTATAGCTATTATGCCCCTATCTGGAGATCTCCTGGAACACCAGCCTGCCTACAAGACTCTCTTGGGGCTTTTATAAAAGAAAAAGGAATTTTTAGGTGGGGTCAGTTGTTGGAGGGTGTGGGTTTAATTTTTTGGCAAAAAAATCCAAGAGATTTCAGAAGGCTCCGTCTCCAAATTCAAATACTACCAATTATCAAGTTGGGTTAAAATGTTAAGAAAAGGAGGAAAGGGAAATAAGTATTATGAATCAAAAATAGCCCTACACCCTCCGGGACAAAAGGAGGTTTCACTATGGTATTGGATGTTGATACAACCTCTAGAAGACCCACATGCTTGGTTTAAAGTGACTTGGAGGAAGGAACTGCCGGAGTACGATCTCGATGCACTATGGCAAGTATCTTTATCTCTTTTATGGTAGTGTGTGAAATCTGCACCTCTAAGAAAAAAACACCTCTTCACTATCCACAAGGCATACTGGACCCCCCGAAGATTGGCAAAAATGGGCTCGCAAGATAGGAGGAAAGGCCCAAAGTGTGCTGAAATAAATGCAGATGAAGCACATATGTTCTGGCGGTATCCTTTCATCCAAACATTCTGGGAGAAAGTGGACATAACGCTGTCAGGTATTTTGGGTCAAGAAGTTAAGGTAAGTCTTGCACTGGTTATTTTTGGGGTAATACCGGTCGAGGAGTCCATCATCAGTTTATCTAAATCACTTAAAGAACTTATTTTTACCTTAGTTCTTTTGGCGCGTAGAGAGCTGTGCATTAAATGGATTTTATCTGTACCTCCTTTTGAATGCGTTAACTCGATACAAAGAATAGCTAAAATTGATAGGGCAACACAGAATTCTAAAAGAATAACATTTTGGAGTTTGTGGGCTAATTGGTTCAAGATAGTACATCCTTAAACAAGATAGCCTCTTCAACTTTTGTATCGGTTTTCTTTTTTCTCTTTTCTCCTTTCAATGCATATTATTATGGTTTGTAATCAGTTCCATGATTATCAACAATCAGAAATACAAGTTGTTTGAGTTTACACTGGAGTGTCCAAGACGGATTGGCACTTCCGGAAAGGTAAATTTGCAAACACCTGTAGACCTGGAGTAAAAGGAAGGATGGCAAGGTTGGGAGATCCAGAGATGTTAAACATCTCCTGCTTATCGGAGTGATTGGGTATCTTACCTTTCCGCTTGTACGCGAGAAAGTCGGCATATTCCTTTATCTCCAAGACAACCTGATTTGACAAATGAGGACACAAAAAATAAAAAATAAAAAAATAAAGACCGCACTTTCATATCCCATCCTCTGGATGAGTCATCTCTCCATTTGGTTAGCCTAGGGCCCCTGGTAGCTTTCCAATGCTTGGCAGTTTTTCATTTCATTAAGATCAGGGCCAGGTCACAAATCTGGTAGTGATTTTATTTTTATTTGGGCGCAGGACCCCTCCATACAAACAGGCTAGAGGGGTAAAGGGGATCATCCGTTGAGTAGTCTCATTGATAAAATCTATTACCTCCTTCCATAATTCAACCAGAGTCGGGCAGGACCAAACCATATGGAGCATTTCAGCACATGCTCTCTACATCTGGGGCAGGACGCCTCAGCTGCCTAGAAAATCCTAATGATTTTACCCGGGGTGAGGTATGCCCAATGAAAGAAATAAAAGTTAAGTAATTTGAATCTAGCGTTTTGCGACACTATGTGTTTTGGCAAGTACCGTGGTCCATTGCGCACCTTTGATCCGAGATGCTATGTCCCCTTCCCATTTCTAATGCAGCTCTAATAATGGTGTAATAATGTTTGCCCGCAATGCCTGATACAGACATGTAACCGCTTTGACACTGGCAGTATTGGTACAGAGACTCGGTCAGCATTGATGAACTTAGGGTTCGGCCACGCCAGTCCTTCAGTGGTCGTGCAATGTCCCCACCACCGCTCAGTGCAACTGGAGTTGAGCCCTTGGTATCTCAAAAGTTGTGAGGAAATATGAATTTTTATGGTCAATTGTGTCCCCTATCTTAGACCCCAACGGCTCCATGTACATGCTACAAGTACATGTATGTTCCCTCCACTTCAAGCTATGAAGACGCAAATACAATTGTGTCCAACGTTAATATGTACTCTTTCATATCTGCCATGAATGGGCCAGATATTCCGTTCCTAAGTATGCCTTGCCACCGTCTTTATATGGTATACTTTTCACGTTTTCCAGCTCTGGCAAGGTAGGCCCTGAATTCTGCCATCGAGCCTTTTCCTGCTTCTGCCTCTGAATGCTCCAGCCTGGACCTGCATCTGTATCCATGAACTTTGTCCTACTCCCTGCGCGGCTAACGGTGCCTGACGCGGCCTGTTGCCTGCCAAAAAACTGTATTTCACCTTCAAGTTATCTGCTCCGCTCCTCATCCAATGCATTCCTGTCTAGTAATTTAGGTAAACATCCTTCCAGCTATCGAGCAAAGGGCCCGGCCTCACTGTCTTTATGCAAGTAATTCCTGACTCTCGTTACCATGGTAGGCCCATGCCCCCTCGTATCTCATGTAGACACTTAGACGCTTGTACACGCACTAGCAGTCAGTATAGAATAGGATCTGTCCGAGAAGACCTTTCCTTCCAGATAATATAGTTCCTTAAACACAAGATATTAGATATGATTTAGGACTAGGTTGTCCTGACACCCCAGACTTCTGTCTCCACATGTAGGGCTAAATGTCAAGTTCCCTTCACCCTTTAGTTACACGTCAATCACACGTCAGGCGGCTGCGCGCGCATCTCTGCCATGTATTTTCGCTGACTTTGCAGGATTCTCTTATGGATCCACCCATTTGTGTCACCATCATAATGACGTTTTTAGTATACGCCTCTATGCACGCCTATTATTACGCCTTTTTTATTACGTATGTATATTCTTATCTGTATTATCAAGCTGTTACGCCTCCTGCATCTATCTTAATGTAATGCCTTTCTTATATATACTATTACTTGTCAATAATCTATTGCTGATCCCTTCCTGAACCTTCGTGGTGACGGAACTCGATTGCCTGGTTCGAACCATCATTCCTTTGTAAGGAATAAATACCCTATTATACCCTCGAATACCACGGATTCTGCCTCTTATTTTTACTGAGTTATTCATATTGTATTTTACCGCATAAAAATAGTACAGGTAATTTAAATATTTACCACATAATTGGCGCCCGAACAGGGACACCTCTCACACCCCACGCGCCGGAGGTGCGTTGCAGACCCGGTCTCCTGCCACAGCCGGACGGACAATTACGCGTACCCGCAGGATTTCCTGTATCTCCCTCAGGCCAACGGGGGCGACTGAGGCTGCGATCAACACCCAGACGAGGCGGTGAGGAGTGCGGAGAATCCCGACCAGAGCCTAGCTGAGAGAGCAAGATCCGAGGTATACAGAGGCCCACCAGATTCCGAAGTTCCGAAGTACCTAAGTCACGAGTCGAGTCCAGTCCAGTTTGGTCTAGTCCAGTCCAGACTTCCGAGGCCTTCCGTTCCGTGCTTCCCGGTGAGTACCGTTGCTGAGGACGCATCTAGACGTGCACATTAGTTTGTGCCGGTCAAGACGGGTCTGGGTACACAGACCTGGTCTGCACTGTTTTAGCAGTGTATCTGTACTGTTTAGCAGTACATACAGTATATTTAGTATTATGCAGTTAACTAGTTTTATTCTAATTATTATTGTTCGTTCTAAAATGTTTTAATATGTTTTAAATGTCGTGGTATGAGTGATTGTTCGATCTTCATTATTGTGTTTATTGTAATTACTGTGTTCAAGAACCGAGTAAGAATTAAGTAACAAGGTTCAAGATGCCGTTATTTTCAAAATTAAGACAGATAAAAACTAGAAAGGGGATACTCGAGGAAGCTGTTCCTATCCCACCTAGGGACACTCCAGGGTACTTTATGTACCATAAACATGGCCTAGATGCCGTATTATATCTTGATTTATGGGTGGACTACACCAAGGATTTGGCAGACAGTCAGAGATGGCCCACTGCTGGAACATGGGATGCAGATTGCATCATGAGAATAGAAGAAGCGTTATGGAAAAAGAAAGCCAGACAGTCACAGAGGGATGCCATTGAACTATGGCGTAAAGAATCGCATAGGCGCACAGAAAAAGCGCTCAGAAAGGAAGAGAAAAGTAGGTCAGATTCAGAAAAGGCCCGAGAAAACATATTAATTGACGAAGGTACCCGAGTAAAATCAGAACAAGTAGACAGACAACGAAACACTCTTATGAATGGTATGTATCCTCTTCTGGCCGAGGGTTTGCCTAAGGCCAATTTGGAGGTACCAAAAGATCTGCCATCTCCGTTACTCCCGATTAAAGTACATCCCAAGACCGCAAAATACATTTTCCTTTCTTCCTATTTAGACGATGCAGCCCCCGAATATGCTAATGGTGTGCAGCAACGCACACCACCCGTTAACGACACTCAACCCCAAAATCAGCTGCACTCAACTCCGCAACAACAAACTCCCCCTCACATTCCAACAGTTTCATCTGTTTCTACCACTTTTCCTACATCTACCGTCTCTACCTTACATTCAACGAATCCTTTCGCGCCTAGCACCTCAGAAGGTGCAACAGGAGGTGCGACAGCGATTTTTTCCACGCCACCGCAAGGAAATAAATTGTCCTTTAGAGATTTAGCATATCAACATACACCTCAAACAGTAAGATCCGGTATGTTTAAGGAACATCTTGTGGATTGCAGATATGATCCAGTGCCCGGTAAAAATGACAGAATGCTGCTGTCATCACTACGTATACGACGAGCGTCCACATATTTAATGACACTACCAGGAATGGTTGCCCATCTGGACAATATATATCACTTTGTCCAATCAGGGCAAGGCCCTGAAAGTATTGACAAGGCCATGGAATACCAGAAAGTAGATATACAGAAACTACTGTTAAGCTTCCTCATAAACTGCTTGATCAGAAACAGAGATAGGCCTGAGGTAGATCAGGATGAAATGCAAGTGCTTACCAGATGGGGTCAGAATATATCAGAAGGGAAACATGATAAACAGAAGTGTATAGTAGCTATGTGCCGAAAGATCAGAAAAGAAATAGAACGAATACATGAAAACAGATTAGAGGCAGACAAAACTGAATCAGGGGGAGAGGAGGAGGAAGAATCAGAAATGCCCACGGGACAATTAGAAACGATAGCTTATGTAGGTAGGGGAAGATCTTGTAACAATACCAGACACTTCAATGACCCAATACGTCCGATACGTCCAGAATGTAGCAGACATTTTCAAGCCCCTATGTTAAATGCAAGGTCCCCTGAACACCTATTCCAGGCTGCTGATAAATTACTCCGAGACCGAAGGGGGTATCATATGCTCGATTCTATGGATGAACAAGAATTAGCCAGGTCAGCAGTACAATGGGCTGACAGTTCTGAAAAATATAGTGATGATGCGCTAGCACACACGTTTCTGAACCTTACCCCAGACGAACAGCGTTTAGCTAGTATATACATGATACAACACCTCCTTATATTGTATAGAAGCCAATACTCCGATCCTGGTCCCCTACCTGATATACTGATAGAATTACTCACGAATAAATGGAGAGGTTCAGGTACTGATTTAATTAAAGAAATTCTAGAATATCGGCACCAGTACATTGTCTTCGTATGCCCAGAACATGTTTCAGTTCCCACCATGGAAAGAAAAACGTATCACATAGACAGACAGAACCCATTAAGCGAAGTACACCCAGTCAGAAATGATGACAATACGTTTAGACGCGTGTTTGTGTACACGCCCATAACCAAAATAGAACTATTGGAAATGAAAAAATTAGTGCCTAGCCATGACAAAGATCCAGCAGGTTTCCACCGTGAACTAAAGGACATGTTACTCATGGGTGATTATACCTATCCTGACATTATGAAAATATTGAAAGTATTATTGCCTGCCGGTATTTATGAGAAACTCAAGGAAAAAGAATGGGAGGTGGGAGACCAAAAGATTGATTGGACCGCATTAGAAAATGAAGAAAATAACAGAACTGCAGGCGTAGGGCTTGGGGACAAAACAAAAGCATTGCCAGGTCTATTAGTACAAGTATTGCCACGTTTATTAACTACGAAAAAGGAAGATTGGGGAGCAATCTCAGCCTGTAAACAGAAACCCGATGAAGACACTAGTGATTTTTATTCCCGATTTGAAAAATGTTTTGGTATTAATAGCGGCCTGAAAGCAAATAGTGAGTCATATCCACACCTTTTTGTAACAAAACTAGTCGAGAATTCACTGCCGCAGGTTAAAAACAGAGTATTGAAAGTTGAGAGCACTTGGCAAGCTAACACTCCTTCACAAATGTTACAAATGTTACAGTATCACCAGAATAGAATTAGAGAAGAACAAGAACACGAAACAAGGCGTATGAAAGACACGAAAATGAAAATGCTTGTCGCTCAGTCAGTTCCAGCTGACGGTCATAAAAAGGGTGCAACACAGTCCAGTAATTCAGCGGTTCCCGTTAAAGGGACATGCAACTATTGTAAACAGCCAGGTCATTATATAAACGATTGTGCAGTTCTGAAACATAATATCTCCACGGGTAAAACCAAGGAGAGACCACGTCCGCCTAGACAGGATCAGATCCAACAACAAGTACCTCAGAATATACAGCCTATGCAAGCTGCACAACAGACCGTACCACAACAACAGCCACAGCCTATTGCCGCAACACAAAACACGACACAACAGATGTACCAGTATGCACAAAATGACTATCCAGAGTATCAGCGATACACATGAAATAGCCTAGAGAGGGAAGTTGGCTTACCCCTTATTGAGGTCCCTGTAGATCAAGAGGGCCCTTATGTACAGAGTCAAGTATTAGGGAAAAACAGAAAGTTTTTACTCGACACAGGGGCAAGCAGAACAACTATAAGTCACGACGAAGTCCCAGGGGCACCCCTCTCAGGCTCACAGAATATTTCCCTTGGTTTTTCAGGAAAGCCTACTATTAACGAAGTATCACAACCACTTGCATTCACAGTCGGTCCATTAACACGGACTACAGATCTATTGCTAACGAAATCATGCCCCGAAAACTTGTTAGGTATAAAAACATTGAAAGCTCTAGGAGCTATAATATGTTGTTCTCCGGACGGAGTACGACTATTTTTGCGTGACTTTAAAGGTCACTACGTGTCTAGAGACATGGATCACCGGTTACAGAATCTACCTGCACATTTATGGGCGCAAGGCCCCACTGATGTAGGTTGTATGCACATTACACCATATCGAGTCACACTCAAAACAGGAGTGGTACTACCACGAATGCGACAATACAAGTTACCGCCAGATGCTGTAGTGGCTTTACTGCAAATCATTGACGAGCTCATTGCACAAGGAGTGGTTGTAGAAACCGACTCCAATGTATGTAATTCTCCGGTTATTCCGATTCTTAAACGAACTGATCCAAAAGCACCCCCAGTATATCGATTAGTTATTGATCTGCGAGAATTAAACAAATGCATTGTACCACAATACCCCGTGGTCCCAGATATCTCTTCATTACTGACAGCTATTGATTCAGAGGCAACGTTCTTTACTGTAATTGACCTCAAGAACGCCTTCTTCAGCGTCCCGATAGATCCGGAAAGTCAATATTTGTTCGGATTCAGTTTAGATGGACGAAGTTTTTAATTCGCACGCGCACCTCAAGGATTTACAGAAAGTCCTAGCATCTACAGCCAAGCACTGAAAAGACAACTTGACAGTATCCACATGCCTGTTAACACTGCACTGCTTCAATATGTCGATGATCTGCTGATCACCGCCCGAAGCGAATCCGAATGTGAAAAAGCATCACTGACGGTTTTACATTTCTTAGCCGACAAGGGGCACAAGGTGTCCCCTTCAAAGCTGCAATTTTGTGCCCAGCAAGTTGTGTACCTAGGGCACTTGCTGTCCAAATGGGGGAGACAGCTCACACCTGATCGTATCCAGTTAATTGTAAACATGCCACCACCCAAGACACAAAAGGAGGTACGGGCCTTCATAGGCCTCACTTCGTACTGCAGGCAGTGGATCCCCCAATATGCATTTTTAGCTAAACCACTCATTCAGTTGACAACACAGGAGGCAGCGACATCGACTGTCCTCCCTTGGACTCCAGAACATACACAAGCTTTTGAAGACTTAAAGAAAGCGTTATGCCAAGCACCTGTCTTAGCGACACCATGTTACAGTAAGCCTTTTACACTCTTTGTTACAGAACGTGAAGGTACTGCTTTGTCAGTACTCACGCAGGAACAAGCAGGATCACACAAGCCATGCGCTTACTTTTCTAGCACATTAGATCCCGTAGCTCAGGCTCTTCCTGCGTGCCTGAAATCAGTTGCAGCGACAACTCTAGCGATTAGACAAAGTGATTCCATAGTATTAGGACATCAATTAACAGTACAAGTACCACACGCAGTAGAGGTTCTCTTGAACCGGACACAGACACAACACTTGACTATAGCACGACTGACTGGTTACGAACTTACATTGTTTCAGCCCCACATAGAAATCAGGCGTTGTAGTACATTAAATCCTGCCACACTTTTGCCTTTAAGTGGAACAGACCCACTGGCACATGATTGTATTGAAGTCATTACTATTACGACGAAACCCAGACAAGATTTGACAGACGTCCCATTATCAGATCCAGACCTGACACTTTATGTAGATGGTTCATGTATGAGAACAAGTACAGGAAAGTTAGTGGCCGCCTATGCAGTCACGACAGACACCGAAGTCATTGAAACAAATTGTATCGATACATTATCAGCTCAAGCAGCAGAGCTTATCGCTCTGACACAAGCCTGTATTCAAGCCAAAAATAAGAAAGTTAACATATACACAGATTCACGTTATGCATTCGGAGTCGTCCACGACTTCGGAGTCCTTTGGCGAGAGAGAGGTTATTTAACTTCTCACGGTGCCAACATTCAACACGGTCCCCTCATTCAAGCTCTATTAGATGCTATACATCTACCTATTTCAATATCTATCATGAAGTGTAAAGCTCATACAAAAGTCACCGATATTATTTCCCAGGGTAACGACCTAGCAGACCGAACAGCTAAACAGACTGCTCAGAATCAGACTCATATAACTGACACGACAAAGACAATAGTTCCGACGCCGACACACTGCATGACAGTTAAGGATCCCGCCCTTGATGTAATTGACATACAGACACATGCCACACCAGAGGAAATAAAGAAATGGACCGAATTAGGAGGGATCCAGACAGATCAGGGATGGATGACGAAGGGAAAATCTATATGGTTTCTCCCCGACTCAATGGTTCAAGTTATCATTAACACAATACATAGTCCAGCACATCTAGGAGAAAAAGCCATGTTAGACAGTATTCAACACATTTGGTTCAACAAACACTTACGAGCTGCAGCCAAACAGAAAGTCCGAACTTGTATGATTTGTTGTCAGTTCAACCCAGGTAAAGGTGTACCTGTAGAGCAGGGTGGATTTCAACCTCCCGATTACCCTTTTGAAGTCCTCCAGATGGATTATATCCAGATGGAACGATGTCGAGGATTCAAATATGTCCTCGTAGTTGTATGCGCTCTTTCCCGTTGGACAGAGGCGTATCCCGTTTCAGATTACACTGCCCCGACTACTGCCAAACAATTAGTTCGTGAATTCTTCCCACGGTATGGTTTGCCCCGAGTCGTGTACTCAGATAACGGCCAGCCGTTCTCATCCGAGCTAATGAAACACGTTTCACTTCTGTTAGGCTATCAATGGAAATTCCACTGTGTCCGACATCCCGAGGCAGCAGGTCTCGTGGAACGCCATAATCAAACTCTGAAAATTAGACTGTCCAAAATCTGTAGAGAAAAAGGGGTCGACTGGATAGTAGCCTTACCAGTTGCGCTCTTTTACATGAGAATGGTAGCACATTCTCGAACAGGGCTATCCCCGTATGAGGTGATCTTCGGTAGGCCACCAAATATGTGGGGGACGCCTATACCTCGTAAGATCACTGATGTTGATTGTAATATGCTGACAGATTACCTGGCTTCCTTGATGTCTGCACTACAATCTTGTCGTTCACAGGTAGCTGCAGCTTTTCCCGATAACACTGAGGTGAAGCCTCATGAAGTGGTTCCAGGTGACCTAGTGCTTGTAAGAAATTTCGACAGGAGGAGCCCGCTGGAGCCTCGTTGGCAGTCACCCAAGCTCGTTCTTCTCACCACAAGGACTGCCGTGAAGATTGAGGGTCGCAAAGGGTGGTTACACTCGAGCCATATCAAGAAATTTCATGGACTACCATCGGATTTAAACGTTCAGCCCTGCATTCCCTCACAGACTGACTCAAAACTCCCCCTGGTTGAAAAGACAGAAAAAGAGAACTATAAACTGAAACTAAGGTCTAGCAAGTCAGACAATTCGATTGTTTAAGTCCTCTCCAAGGTGAATCGGTTGAATTAAGTCTTTGACATGTATCCTCTAGACCGAATGAGAGAGAAAAATAGACAGAAGCAGCTCAAGAAACATGCATACTGTAAATCACTTCATAGTCACTGTATAGTGACATTGTTGATTATGTTTTTTCTAAGTCTTATTATTATTGCTGCAAGTATGCTGTTACATATGTACTATCCTATTTTCAAGCGTGCTTACAATGTTACTGCCGAACATTCTTTTAGTGAACTACCTCCACATGAGTTGTCCTATAGATTTGCGCTGCGCAACAACACATTCATTAGTATGTTACATCATTCCCATCAGACCAGCAACGCTACAAATTGTTGGATATGTGGCCGACTCCCTCCCTATCAGAAATACACGGGAGTTCTGCCTCTCTTTCCATATCCGTTCACACACAATGGTTCCTGTGGAGCATGTTTTAGTTTGATTAACTCTTTAGATTCAAACACTGTAGTATACCAGAGCAACTGGGTATGGGGAAACCTGAACTTAGTTTTGCTTAAAGCCTGTTATCCTAACAAGGAGGGACTTCCCAAAAGAACAGGAACTGATCTAGAAAATGATGAAGTATATGGATTAGGTAATTTTACACTTAACCTCATGATTCTAAATGTTGAATCTGACGCAACACTAGTCTTGCCTGCTATGTCAGTATTACCAGTCAAAGGAGAATTCTGTGTAAGAAAGAATGGTTCAGTACGCCTGGGTCATAGTAAATGTACTACTGTGATCGAATTCAGTGATAAAGGCAAGTCTACATTTAGAGCTTCCCGTCATTCCTACTTCATATGTGGTCATACCGCATATATACGTCTACCTCCGGACTGGGATGGTACCTGTTACATTGCATTCCTTTTGCCACCTGTTTTCCTAGCCCCTCCTGATTATCATAGAAATACCAATCTAGTACACCATAGACCCCAGAGAGATACCCCGATTGTTGACTACACCGAAACAGCATGGGAACAATATACCGACTTCAATAAAGGTCTCTTTCCTTACATAGGTGTTGTCTCCAACAGTAAATTGATACGTAGATTAACTAGAACCCTTGAAGCAGTAGTGAATGAAACTACCTCTGCCCTAGGCAACTTAACAGAGGAGCAGTCTGCGATGCGGATTGTTGTTCTTCAAAATCGTCTTGTCCTTGACGTCATCCTAGCAGATAGGGGCGGAGCTTGTAGGGTCATCGGATCAAGTTGCTGTGTTTTCATCCCAGAAAACGCACCATCCGTATATAAAGCCATAACTCGTCTTCACAAGATTGCAAACCAGATACATCAGAATGCAGGCACCTGGACATGGTTCGGTTGGTTCTGGAGCGTGTTGTCAGCCTGGGGATGGAAAGTCCTATCCTTCCTAGGTATTGGCCTTCTCATAGTATTCAGTTGCTGCCTATGTCTACAATGTGGACCAGCGATTTGCGGCCTGTGTGCCACATCGTGTATTCCACGTTCAAGTTTTCATTCAAGATCCCGGAAGAAGAAAGTAGAGCAAATGATGTTACATGAACAGATTGATGGATTTCTGAAGATCGATATTTCATGAGGGTCCGTAGGGGACAAGGAGGGAATGAGGAAATATGAATTTTTATGGTCAATTGTGTCCCCTATCTTAGACCCCAACGGCTCCATGTACATGCTACAAGTACATGTATGTTCCCTCCACTTCAAGCTATGAAGACGCAAATACAATTGTGTCCAACGTTAATATGTACTCTTTCATATCTGCCATGAATGGGCCAGATATTCCGTTCCTAAGTATGCCTTGCCACCGTCTTTATATGGTATACTTTTCACGTTTTCCAGCTCTGGCAAGGTAGGCCCTGAATTCTGCCATCGAGCCTTTTCCTGCTTCTGCCTCTGAATGCTCCAGCCTGGACCTGCATCTGTATCCATGAACTTTGTCCTACTCCCTGCGCGGCTAACGGTGCCTGACGCGGCCTGTTGCCTGCCAAAAAACTGTATTTCACCTTCAAGTTATCTGCTCCGCTCCTCATCCAATGCATTCCTGTCTAGTAATTTAGGTAAACATCCTTCCAGCTATCGAGCAAAGGGCCCGGCCTCACTGTCTTTATGCAAGTAATTCCTGACTCTCGTTACCATGGTAGGCCCATGCCCCCTCGTATCTCATATAGACACTTAGACGCTTGTACACGCACTAGCAGTCAGTATAGAATAGGATCTGTCCGAGAAGACCTTTCCTTCCAGATAATATAGTTCCTTAAACACAAGATATTAGATATGATTTAGGACTAGGTTGTCCTGACACCCCAGACTTCTGTCTCCACATGTAGGGCTAAATGTCAAGTTCCCTTCACCCTTTAGTTACACGTCAATCACACGTCAGGCGGCTGCGCGCGCATCTCTGCCATGTATTTTCGCTGACTTTGCAGGATTCTCTTATGGATCCACCCATTTGTGTCACCATCATAATGACGTTTTTAGTATACGCCTCTATGCACGCCTATTATTACGCCTTTTTTATTACGTATGTATATTCTTATCTGTATTATCAAGCTGTTACGCCTCCTGCATCTATCTTAATGTAATGCCTTTCTTATATATACTATTACTTGTCAATAATCTATTGCTGATCCCTTCCTGAACCTTCGTGGTGACGGAACTCGATTGCCTGGTTCGAACCATCATTCCTTTGTAAGGAATAAATACCCTATTATACCCTCGAATACCACGGATTCTGCCTCTTATTTTTACTGAGTTATTCATATTGTATTTTACCGCATAAAAATAGTACAGGTAATTTAAATATTTACCACAGTTGTTGAAAAGTCGTTGAACGTTAGGTACTCCCCATCTCTGTAAAGGACCCCAACATGGTCCACCCCATATGCAGACCACTCTGCTAACCCCTTTAGTGCCCCACCTCAGGTTATTCCAGCCCTTGTAGTGGAATATCCAATGAGTAAGGCATACAAACGAGGGTATGCTGCAAACAGTGCTGCAAGCCGCGTCAAATAACCTTCAAATCCACAAGACCCTCCCGAACCAGTTGTGTGGGATTGAGCAGGACCTGAAATAGACCACGGAGACTCGGAACAAAGCCAGTGGCGTCCCCGCTAGGGTTCATCCGAGAGTAAATTCACTGATTGAACCTGATTGAACCACTAGATCTGTGCCAATAATTAATAGGCCTCAAGGTCCTGCACCGCTAGTCCCCCCTCCACTGCACGGTGCTGCAATTCAGACACTGCCAACCTGCGTCTGCCCTTCCCCCAAATAAGTTCAATCATCAGGCAATTCAGGTTCTGGAATATCCGGTGGGAATAATGATTGGCAATGTGGAAAAGAAATACAGTAGCCAGGGGAGTGCTACCATTTACCACTGCGATCCTCACTGCAACAGAGAGTGGTAAGGACTTCCAAAAGTCTACACTAGTTCGGAGCGCTCGAAGGGCTGCACCAATGATACTGTCCAGGAGATCATGAGGATCATGATAAATCTTGACCCCAAGGTATTTCAGGCAAGTCCCTTCCCATGTGAGCCCACGCAAGCCCCGAGGTTGAAGAATGTTGCCACACAAGGGGAATAAGTGAGATTTTTGCCAGTTGATACGTAGGCTTGATTCGCCACCAAAGTGCTCTAAGAGTGAGATCACTCTTGGTAGGTCCGCATCTACATCTTGCAGAAACAAGAGCATATGCTCTACATATAGAGCAGTTTAGTGCGAGATACCCCGTAATTCCAACCCCCCCATAGGATGCACCAGAGTGTGCCCTGCCAGCAAATGGCTCGACTGCGATAGAAGACAGTAACAGAGAAAGCGAGCACCTCTGACTCATTCCTTGCCCTATGATATAACTTTACCGGTATAGATTCGGGCTGCAGGCGCTGAATAAAGTAGCCTAGTCCACTGGATGAACCCAGGTCCCAAACCAATTTTCGACATCACCCGATGTAGAAAATCCCAGAGTAAGCTATCAGAGGATTTTTCAATATCAATGGCCACTATCGCTGCCCTGTGTTTATTTGGGAAGTCAGCTTCCCGGATCGAAAGAAGCCTATGACTATTAAGTGCTGTATTGCAGCCTGGGATGAACACAGTTTAGTCAATGTGAATTAATTTGGGTATGTGGGGGTAAAAGCTGGTTGGTCTGTATCCAGCTAAGAATCTTATAATCCATGTTGAGAAGGGGAAATGGGCAATATGCCCTAACATCATGAGTGGGGCAGCCTGGTTTTAATAGCAGGATCACCAGAGCTTCACTGGAAGAGACTGGTAAGCAGCACATGTCCAGGGCTGCAGCATAGAGGGCACTGATTTCAGTGTCAGTTCCTCAGCATACGCTGCATAAAACTCTACTGGCAGGCCATACGCCCCTGGGACTTCGCTTCATGGCCTTAATGGCAGCTCACACTTCCTAGAGAGTAATAGCATCACCCAAGGCATCTGCCTCATCTCGTACAAGCAGCAGTAGTTCCATGAAGCCCAGGACTTCGTCAAGGATCTGGGGGGGGGCAAGACCAGTGGAGCAGCATACAATGACTTATAGTACTCTTTAAACCTACTATTTATGTTTTTATGACCGTCCATCAATTGTGTCTCTTTTGCTTCCTTGACCGAAGTGCGCCGGGTATGCCCAGATGTGGGTCCCGGGCTCACTGTGCCACTTGATTCAAGCTATCCTGGCTGATGAGGGGTGAAACCCCGAAACCGGTCCTAGGATGCTTGTTTGCGGTCCAGTGATGACCTGGCTTGGCAGTGTGGGCTGGACTGTTCCCATGAGGCACACGGTCAAGACTGATTTGCATATTTTCATATCTAAACTGGAGAGGCATGGTGAGCAAAAGAATGATGGATTTAACCCAAATCTCTTGACTAGGGGTGAATGTTTTGATTTGTTCTGCATTCAGTCCATCAATTTGTGTGTCTTTTGTTATGACTGGAAAGGGACTTACCCTCTTTTGATTCCATCTCAAGGACCAACGGGTTCCTGGACATTTGGTTGGCGAGCCACGCCAGCAGAGTCCCTGCTTTATCACCTTGGCCATGAACCATGTACTCACGGTAATTGAAGCAGCGGAGCTTCTCAGTACAACCCGGCAGTAGCTCTTTAGCGTCAAAGAGCTGTTGTTTCAATCCCAGGTTCCCAGGCCTGGCCAGTTCCAGGACCTTTAATCATCTCTCTTGAGTGTGCGCTTAACCCCAACTAAATCTGCAATACATCGTCCCACATGACTCCTTTATAGGCATCCAACTCAATTAGAGGTAGAGTGGTGGTAACCATATTATCTACAAAGCAGTTCTGTATTGCTTCACCAAAAGACTGTCGAAACACTGTGTCCTCTAAGGTTTCAACATGCAGGCGCCAGTTCGGTATGCAGGGGCGCTCTCGGTGCCAATCCAGGGACAGTAACACCGGGTTATGGTCCAAGACCGTTCAGCAGAGATATTCTACATTGTGGACTGCCCCATGGACCCCGGGCAAACAAACAAAAGCATTGAGACGTAAATGTAGTTCATGCATTCCCGAGTAGAATTAATAATCCTTGATCCCAGGGTGTAGGCACCTCCTAGAGTCCACCAACCCACTTTGCTGCTGCCAGTCTAGAAATACTTGGGTCACCCAGTGGTGGGTGGGATTGGTCAAGAATTGGGACGGTAATGCTATTATAACATGCTATTATAATCCCCACCCAAAAGAACACTAAGTCATATAAGGGGAAAGGACTCTAGGAAATTTGGCAAATAACCCACCCTAATCTGTGTTATGGGCATAGATCCCAACAAAAGTCAAATCTCTGCACGCGACCCAGCAGAATAATGTATCTCCTGTTAGGATCTATCAGCTTGCTCGTTTTCTGGAAGGTCACCCCCTTTGGATCCACAACAATACCCCTCTGTCAAAAGCCAAATGTGATGTGGCATTATATGACCCATCTATCTCATGCGTATCGCTTCCCCCTCCATGGCTGTGAGATGGGCACAAGTCTCCTACTACCAGGGTTATGACGCCATTGTTATTACCTCCTGAAAAATGCTGGGCAAACAAAGATCTCTGTAGGCTGCTCTTATCTTGCCTCAGCCGGTCATGCAATGGGCACCCCCTCAAGCTTGGTGCCTGGTGTGGCTGCACCAGTCAAACTGCCTTAAAGCCAGCACTGCTTACCATTCTTCTTGGGACCCAAATTCCTTGCTTGCATTATGGCCCCTGGAAGCTTTGCTATGCCACAGCTCTCCTTGTCTCTCCAGTCACAATCTGACCCACTTCAGTGCTTCCAATGAATAACAAAACACATTGTGAAATGTCGCAGCTCAAAGAGAATGTGTCATGGATCAGAGATGATAATTAAAAGTAGTGCCCAGTAAGAAATTGGGTTATTGGTGGAGAGGGTTGGAAGCCTCGCTCAATCAGCATCTACAATCCTTGTAAGGGTGAACCACACAAGTCACTAAATTAACCTGTGCTTAACCCACTGGTAGATTGCCTCTAAGTTAAGCCTGGCTGCTTTTGTGCCAAAGTGCCAATTAATTATTCTGCACCAAAACAGGAATAAAGTGAAAACACAACACAAGAAAAATCCCAAACCAATTTAGACAAATAGAGTAAAATGTATTCAATAAAACGTCACCAGAATGACAAAAATCCAATCAGCAGAAACAGCTAATTTGAATGTTAACGATTTTTGTAAAAATAGCACCAAGAATCAGAAAGCACCATTCTTATCTGGCCGTTCCTGACTGGGAGAAAGTCACAAATTTAGGCCAACTGCAATGGAGCCCAGGCCAGATATAGGGATCAAGTTAGTCCTGCTGAAAAGTTACCCTCTCTGGTAGTGGAGCGAAGAGTTGCGTTCGCATTGGAGGTGGCAGGGAGAAGCTTTGGCGCAAAGAGCAGGACGAGCGTCGTGGACTGTCATAGCTGTAGCATGATGAGGCGGTCATTGCTGCAGCTTCACATTGGCGGTCGTTACGGACTGTTGTTGCTGTAGCGCCTAAGTGCCGGTGTCGGACCGCCGGTCATCACAGACGATCACTGTTGACATGAAGAGCAGGGCTCGCCGGAACTTTGTATTTGAGGTCATTGTGCGCGGCAGAGTCTTGGTGCGAACGTGCCCATTTGCGGTGGCAAAGCACCCAAACTTTGGTATTTTCACCCTTTATTTTATGAGGAGCTAACACTGATGCCAGCCAAGGTTCCAGGACCTGGGGGAGCACCTCTTGGGGATCAGGACTTACTCCAACAGAGGCCAGCATCATGGCTCAGGCAGGACCAACTGAAGCTTGTCAGTTGCAGGGAGGCCTCTGGAAGAACACTGTGTCCCTGTGGCTCACATAGGGAATCACTCACTTAACCCTTGGAATCACTCTGGGTAGTCTGGGATCAAGGCAAGCAGGTTTAAACTTTCTTCTTTAGACCGCAAGGCAGTTATTTAGGTAGCAGTGTATTAATTCTTCTGAATCTTCCACAAGTGCAGGAGTGTTTTGAAGATCCCCAAGTGGCAGAATTTGATTGGGGACTCCCTGGCCCACCCTCAAAACTGGCTCTGGTCGGTTCATCCCCTTCTCCTGTATTTGCCTCCAAACTGTCTAGGGTGACAAAAGGCAGGTGTGTGGTTCCTTTGTGTGTGCTGTGGGCAAGGTCCTTTAAAATGTAATCTGGGCAGGGTACAGCTTCTCCTCAGACATCCTGCCAGGAAGACCTTATCCCAGCTACGCCCAGGTCCCATTGTTCACTGTCTGGGTCCTATGCACATTCTTGAAGGAAGAACCATTAGCAGGCACAGGCAGCTGGAAACTCCTAGAAAGGCTTCAGACACTTTGGGCAGGAAAATGGCAACTTTCTAAAAGTGGCATTTTCAAAAGGATAACCTAAAATCCAACTTTACCATTAAAGATCATTTTTAAATTACAATTCATTTGAACGTAAACATAATTTCTCTATCTGCTCCCAATCTGAAGTTAGCTCTTATTAAGTGTAGTAAGGTAACCCGTGTTAGCCTATGAGAGAAATAGGCCTTACAACACTCAAAAAACAACTTTAGGAGTTTTTCACTTCACATGTAAAACTTAAACACAGGTCTTGCTCTTCAAGTGCCATGCACCCTGCCGTATAAGCGTGTAGGGACTACTTTAGGGGTGACTTGTAGGTTTTAAAAAGGAAGGTTTAGGCCGGACAAAAGATTTATTTTGCTAGGTTGAAATGGTAATTTAAACCTGCACTACAGGCTGCAGCGGCTGGCCTGAGACATGTTTTAAAAGGCTAATTTAGTGGGTTGCACAATGAGTGCTACTGCCCACTAGTAGCATTTAATTTACAGGCCCTTGGTACACGTAGTACCATATTCTAGTGAATTACAAGTAAATGAAATGTACCGATCAGGTGTAGGCCAGTTTTGCCATATTTTATGGAGAGTGCACAAGCGCTTTACCAATGATTAGTAGGTGAAAGGTGCACATAGTTCTAAAGGGTAAAAGCAAAAGAAGGCAAAAATCTGGGGTGAATCTGCAGAGAGGGCCAGGCCCAATGCACTCTCATTAAAGTACTTTATAGAACCCATTATACAAAATGTACTTGGCTTTCAGTGTAGAGTAGAGCATCTTACATTGTTTACAAAAGCATAGCACTACCCTTTGTTACTCAGCAGCCCAAATTAATTTAGCTTGTTTATTGTGCTGATTGCCGCATTTGACTGAGAACCAAGGTTGCATTTTTTTTAGGTCGAGCCTGGGCAGCGCATGCACTGCGAGCCATGCTGTATTGGAGTATGTACTTGAAGCCCCTCCCACTCGCCACCCATATTTTTCATTGGCTTGTGTCATGGTCCTTCGTAAATGCTGGCTTCCGATTCGTTAATAGGCTTGTTAGTCTCTCCTTAGTACTGCCTTATCTTCATTTGTAACCTCCCATGAGGATTGGCCCTTTTACTTCTGTTGCAACACGGTTTGTCTTATTTTAGTCTGTAAGCACTATTTTCTTTAATGAGTTTCTCCTACTGCAGGCACGACATGCTTTCCTGCAACATTCAGCGCGCCATGCACGCTTTCGCTTTCCAAGCATCCCTGGATAATGGCGGCCACTAATTTGAAGTGAAATTAGTCTCGCATTTACAACAGTTTGTGCTATTGCCATTGTAAATGTCAACAGCTTAAACTCTCGTAAATGCGAGACCTATTGCATTGCAGAAGCTGGTTTTGTCTGGTGTTAGCTAGGACCTTTTTTCCAGAAAGATATGTCAACATACATACAAATACACAACTACATACAGCAGACTTTCAGTCAGTCCTCTTCATCCATTTGTCTATTGCAGTGGCGGCCTGAGGAATCTGTATAAGGATACGTGGCAGCATTGGCAGCTAATTGCGAGTTTGGAGCAAATGTAGATAACTGCATTAGAGACCAGTTCGTCTTCAATTTCGATTCCAAGAAGATTCAAGAAAGACTTTAAGTGTGTCATAACCCTACATTGGCAGAAGTGTTGGACCAGCTAAGGGTATTGAAAGGTCTATTCAGTCAGCCAAAGTGTTAACAGCAGAGGAGGTTAGTTCTTCTTCTCCTGTGTGTGGGATTCAATCAATCAAGAAACCAGTAGAGTTTGAAGGACTGAAAAGTGGTACACTCACATGTTATAGGTGTGGCTCCAAAGTGCATTCAGCAAACAGTGCAGAGTGTCCTGCTACAAGAAGAAGGTGTAAATAAATGTAATAAGTATGGACACCATTGCAACCCAAGCTTGGAGTACCAGGAGGAGGAGTTACCAATAGTTACCGATAGTTTGCTGTTCGCTGTGATTTCCGCCGTGGTTGAGGTTGCGGCCGCTGCTGCCCTTTCGCTCTTCACTGCCCTTCTACCGGTTTCTGCCCTGCCGCCCGCCCGCTGTCATCTCCGCTACTACTGCCACTGCCGCCATCATCATCACCGCCGCTGCAGCGTCTGGCTGGTGAGCGTGACTGTGCTGAGGTAAGGCGTGGCCGGGTGATTGAGCGGAGCAGTTGGGCGGCCCCTTCAGGAGGAGCAAGGATTGCAGGCACTGTGGACGCCGGGCTCTTGCTTCTCTCTCGCCTCTCTCTCACTCTGCTACCGCCCTTCTAGCTAGTAGCAGGAGAGGAGTGGGCCGCGGGAGAGCAGCCAGCCTGAGGAAGGCTGAGAAAGGCAGAGGGAAGGCGGAGGGAAGGCGGAGAGTGCAGTGTGTGTGGAGAGAGAGCCAGCCCTCACAGGGACTGAACTTGGGTTCGGAAAACCTAGCTTGGAAAAACAGAGACAGAGAGCAAAGCAAGTGAGTGGGTGGTGCAGGGAGTTGCAGTGGTGTACGGGAGGCGCAGCACAGGGGATTGTGGAAATCCAGATACTTTTTGTCAGGCGTCAGGAGACTAAAGAGCAGGGTCCCCATCCGATCACCATCCGGTTGCCAACCTGAACAGTTTGCAACACCATCCCAGGTCTGGCCATTGAGGTAGGGCGACTACCAAACAAACAACCAATCAATCAATCAAAACAATAAAATATAAAGGAAAAAGAAGACCTGCAAATAAATAAAAAGGGGGGGGGGAGGGAGTATGAGGTCTGGAAGAAACAGAGTGCCCTTACCTCCAATAAAAAGGAAAAGAAAAATACAACGACTACGGCGAGAAACAACAAAGCAAAAATTGAGAGGAAGTTCAAACACTAATCTCGGCAGTTTTCCCAATCTTTGAAAGAACAAACAAGGCACCAAGCAAGATCGACTTCCTAAAACACCCAGTAGGAACAATGCTTACTATTCAAGAGGGAGAAAACCAATTACCAATTGCACCAATAAAGAATAGAACAACAAGGGACACACAAGTTAAGGAAAGACGCGTGACAAACGTCTCAAATGACTTAAATAATTCATACGACTTAAGCAATTTAAGTGCCTTAAATGACTCAAGGACGTCCATAGCTCCAACCACAGCTCTCACTGAGGGTCCGTCAAAACTAGATCCAACGGAACAACAAAACAACTCTTGGGAGTCCATAACAGATCTGGAACTTATCACATCAAGAGAACAATCCCGGGAAACGACCGAATACCTACAAGAGGAGTCCGACAGTCCACTTTTGCAGAAAACTCAAGAACAATCTATAAGCATTGAGGACCACCAACCAACCGAGGCTCGTCAACCAATTGAGGTACTGGTAAAAATCATTAATCGAACATCGAAACAACCGCACCAGGTGGAAGCAGCTCAAAACACCCTGGTGCCAGAAGAAACCACACAAACTTTAACACCATTACCACCGAAACGGTCCCCCAAAAACACGAAGCTGTGTCAAAGCCCAGAGACATACGACCCAGTAACAATAACTAATACAGTGCCAGTAATTGACTCAGGAACTATATGGGATATTTTCTTTAAAACATCACAACTTACTTTGGAGGCGCTGAATTACCAATCAAACAAGATAGATGTGCAAGTAGATCTGCTAAATATTATGGCTAATGCAATTACAGGGATTGACCAAAAACTGGCCAACCTTAACTCTAATCACACGAGCACAGGCCTACGCAACCACATTAAATATGGAGTGTGCTTGTTGCCCAACAATTAACAAACTAGCAACAACTTCAGAAGTCTTGACCACTCTCATTGAAGATCTAAAGGCTAGAGCAACCAACGACAACCACAAGGATACGCTAGCACAGCCTATGCAAAACATCACAAAGGAGGAAACAAGCAAAGCAAGCGTAAATATAGACTCTGCATTGGTCAATCATCAAAAAGCCATTACAGATAAACCTAAAGCGGAGGACAAACAGGAAACTCCAATTCAACCAACACAGGTGAACCTGACAAGACGCATGAAGAAAAAATTAAGAAACAAAAAAGTGCGAAAAGCCTACACAAATCATGAAAAGTTGGGGGCAGTTAACCTACGCCTCAAACGAACCAGCAAAAACACAAGATCAAAAACAGGACGCACAAATGGAAAAAAAAACATATCCAATCTTTACCAAACTACCAAAAATAATCAAACAGTCAAGAGACGGCCCAGAGGAAACGAAATACATAACCGAACTAGCAACCCGAGAAACACTTGAACAAGGGGAGGGAGCAAAGAGGAACACACTGGATACAAAAGCAATCTGCTTGGACAAAATATTAAACAAGCTCCCCAAAGATAAAATGGGGGAAGGAAAGAAGCAAGCCCAGGACGTCACACCCAAGGTCTCAGGAGATATAACGTCCGAGAGAACCAAACACCTGCACAATGTAACAGGCAATCTCCATCTGGCAGACACAAGAAACGCAACACTAAGCATCTTTCAACCATTTTACAAATCATAGGGCAGGTGTGACATCTTAAATAGGGGCAACTTACTGAAGCTCCTCCAACATATACCATCATTGTCCAATATAACAAGTGCAGACACGGTGAGTGTTCACTTCGAACCAAGGGAGAAAGCTCCCACCCAGGAAAACACGGTAGTGACCTGGATAAACCATCATATCCCAGAAGCAGTGCTCTTGGAAAAATAAATTTTCAAAAATTGGGGGATAACACTTATGATACCTGAGCACGAAAAATATCCCTTAATTTTACTTGAACCGTTAAACACTACCATCCACACAGAGAAAGCAAAGGAACTTTCCCAAAGTATACTGAAAGGCACCTCGAATACACAATCAGACTGGAACTATAAAAACCTAAGTATATCAATTAAACACAGGGGGAAACAACCACAAACAGAATAATAAAAGAAGATGCACCCCAGAAAAGTTGATGGAGAGAGAATAACAAGGGGACCAACAGTGATACACAGAGTAGTACTTTTCATACTTCATAAAAAACACACAACTAATTTTTCAGGGGACCCTCGGGTGATGCCAGAGATAAAATTGTCAACATCGGCAAACACTGGCACATCAAGTTTACTTCAAAAGTCACAACACACCCTCAAACTTGTCACTTGGAACGTGGCAGGACTACGAAAAGCTCTTAAACAAGTCACTGCAATAAATAAACTGCTAGAGGGCGACATCATATGCCTACAAGAAACCTGGGCTACAGAACCAGTACACCTGGAAGGATATGCTGGATTCCATAAATTAGCCACTAAAAACAACCACGACGTGGTACACTGGAAAACCCTTCCTCTCACGTTGTTGGGGGAAGGCGTCCTTATATAAGATGCTCGCGCTGCCCCGCTTTTTATACGCGTTACAGAACACGCCCAACCCGGTTCCCAACTCCTATTTTTCGCAGATCAAGGCCGCGGTACGTTAATTGCTCTGGGACAATAAGCCTCCCCGTATCGCAATGGCAAAGCTAACAATGGGATGGTACGATGGGGGAATAGGACTGCCTGACTTGCGACAGTATTATCAAGCCTCGCAACTGGCGGCCATAAACAGTTGGGTGTTCGGGAGACATGACGACCCGAGCTTCCGCACTGACCACTGGCTGTTGGGAAAAGGGGGTTACAACAGAGCCCTATACACCAATCACAGGAAGTTGAGATTGACAGGCCCAACGGCGCGCGCGGTGGAAGTGTGGCATGGGGTACAGAATCAGATGGGATGGAGGGGGTCGCCTGACGAAGGCCACCCCACTTTGGGTGCCGGATATACTGGGGAGACTCAGCTCATACACAGGATTTGATAAATGGGACTTGATCGGAATCTCTAGGGTGGGCGACTTGTGGGTGAAAGGGAGAAAGGCATCATTCTCGGAACTTCAGGCCAAGTACCAGTTAGCCGCATCGGAGGGATTTCGCTACTTACAGATTAGCCACACCATAGAATCGGCCCGGCCCAAAGACGCGCCCCTCCCGGACTCCTCTCCCTTGGAGGATAGACTCCTGTTGGATCCCATGAACTGTAAGGCCATATCGCTCACATACAAGAAGCTGATCAATAATAGAGGTGACCCAATGACTAAGCTTAGAGCGGCCTGGGAGGCCGACCTGGGGGACATGCCCGACGAAGATTGGAGGGAGGCATTGGCCTCACCCAGAGAGGTGGCTATCCCTATGCGTCTACGGTTGGTGCAACTTAAAATCCTCCATAGGGTGTATTTCGACGCCAGATTATTGCACACACTCAACAGGCGACCAGACTCGCAATGCCTCCGGCAGTGTGCACTGACTGGCACATTTTTTCATATACTATGGGAATGCCCCCGCATACAGGAATACTGGGTCAATGTCACCAGACAAATGGCCAGGGCCTGCGACAAGACTATACACCCGACACCTGCGCTGTGCCTGCTGAACATCTGGGTAGCGACGGACCTCACACAAATTGAGCAAGAATGGGCCTCGGGGGGTTGGGGGATAGCCAAGAGGAACATCGCTCAGCGATGGAGAGTAGGTACCCCACCGAAATTAGCGGATTGGACCAAGGATATGGACTATGCCATGCTAGCGGAGAAAACGGTGTTCAAGGAGAGGGGGTGCCCGCGTAAATGGGATCACAAATGGGGAAAGTGGAACAAACATAGAGGCAACATCTGTATCTCTCCGACAACTGAACTCAGGAATGAGAGGGGGCGGATGCTGGGAGGGGCAGCGCCGGATCAGCATAACACTGAGTAAAGGGTCCCGGGAGTCCGCTTGTCAGGAGGATACCAGGCTAAATAGATGGTGTAACAACACAGAAGCCTCGGGGGGCGTTTCTTATAATGGGGACTGCAACGATGCTGGTGGGCGGTGTGGTGAAGGGGGCGTGGAAATGGATGAACTGGTAATGGTAGACATTGGCACATTGGCAATATATCTGTTATGCTCGCTGTCTTTGTTATCAATAAAAAGTGTTTTTTAAAAAAAAAAAAAAAAAACCACGACGGAAGACCATCAGGGGCGATTTCGACTTATGTTAAGCATGCAAAAACAACTGACAGTAAGGACTATAAACATGGATTCCAATATGTTGCAGGCACTCTCAATTGAAGGAAAAAGGGACAAGGAAAACAGCGTCTCGCTGCTTTTAATAAACATATACTTAAAAGCATTAGGTCAGTCGAAATTAGAGGCCACAAAATCTATGATCATAACACAGGAAATTTTACGTACACACCGGTTAAAATGATAGTGGGGGATTTCAATCTCCAGCACTTGGGAACAAAGCAGTGCAAAAGTAAGCACTTAACTAGCGCTAGAAGAATTTTTAATAAAATTATGATCTCAATCCAGTGGAAAAAGCTCTGACTCAAAAAACCAAAGGAAAACCACATTCAAGAATTGCTCCACAATCGACTATATTTTTGTATGCAACCAACTTGCCCGCAAAATCGTAATTGAAATCGATACAGATGATACCAGCGATCACGCATTACTCCATGTTGAACTGAACATCACTATCAAAGAATGGGAAAGAATCATCATGGTAGGCGAATCGAAAGGCATTGAGGAACAGGCTCTGGTGAGAAAAATAAAATGGAACAAGCACCAGGCGACGGCATTTAAGGATTGGAAAGAAAAACAAGAATGCTCAGGCAATTACTCCGGGGTTAAGCCCAATATGGAAAGCTGATCAGAGTGGACTACTGCCCTGAAAAAAGCCTTGAATAAAGTTGAGCCTAAACCAAAAGAGAAAACTACCACACAAACCGTGCATAATAACACAAAACTGGGTGTCATTACTCACAACCTTAACAAGGCAATAAGAGCACATAAGATCGCAGGATCGAAAAGAACAATGAGCAAATACAACGAATTGCATAAAGAGCGGAAACAACTACTATGGACGCTCAAGCAAAACAAGCTTGATGAAGAATGGATCAAGATCCACGAGCTAACAAAACCTTATAAACATCGACAACTCTGGCAATATATAGCCCAGATGGATAATGACAAAGTAGATCGGTGTATCTCAGTACAAGCCGACGCATGGTTGAGACATCTGGCAGCAATTTATGTGGAAAAGGAAGGATGCACTGCATTTGGAAGTTCCACGGATGGCTATATAGCGTTCACAAACAACGTAGTTGTCAAGAATTCCTGTCATGCGTGGGGAGGAAAACGGTAACCAGCGACAACGGACTACATCTCCCAGGATGCTTAACGGTTGAGAGGTTATGAAAACAGGAGAGCTGTTACAGAACTCAAGGAAAACACGCCCTTATGTAAACAGGAGAGCTGTTACATAACTCAAGGAAAACACGCCCTTATGTAAACAGGAGAGCTGTTACATAACTCAAGGAAACACGCCCTTATGTAAACAGGAGAGCTGTTACATAACTCAAGGAAAACACGCCCTATAAAGGGAGGAACCGGGAGGTACAACGCTGTCGGATATTGTGTTTACACCGACGTACCTGCTTCGTGAAGAGCAGTGTTCCGGAGTGGTGCTCCAGTAAGGCAAGAACGGAGGTAGGTCGAGTCGTTACTCCCTGGGCCGTGTCTTGCCCCATCGTCACCTGTGAAGGACCCGGAAGCTCTACCGGTCAACCATTGAGCTTCGCTTTTTGACTCGGCTGAGTCAAAGCGCAGTGGCGCTTTTGCTGGTTGGAGTCGTAACTCCCAGCCCGACCAGAGATACAGGGACTGCCAGCTGTCACGCACACCAGGAGGTGTTTGCCGCGTTACAGACTCGGAAGTCCATAGGATCGATCGAGCGGCTGCTCTCGGTTCAGTCTTCTTACTTTTGATTGGGGTATCGGTGACGCATCACCAGGAGGTGACTCCGCGTCCCGGTGTAGTCTGAGGAAGAGGTTGAGCGGCTGCTCCCTTCAGGTAGAGACCCCGGCTGGGTGTTTCCCTGACTCCTCGATTCTCCCCAACACTCTTCGTGCCCCTCACAGCCTACGGATTGGCATTGTCGGCCATTTCATTTCTGCCCTCTGTTGGCATACGCCGGGACCGGCGTATATGCAGAGGACGGTTAGGACCATCCGTGCGGTGGGCTGGTAACGTACATAGCCTGGAGGATTCCAGTGACTATAACTTTTGTTTATTCTTTGTGTTATTTGTGCCTTCATTAAAATAACTTACCCTTCACAAGTGGTTGCGTCCTCATTATCGTGTCTGTTAAACGATCCTGAGACGTTCAGGGCGTTACAGTAGTGGAACCCATTAAAGTATCCATGAGCAAAGAGCAAGACGTAATAGCCGTTGAAAAAATAGTTAAAAGATTAGGAAAGACGGGGCACAAGGACCTAATGGCCTACCGGGTGCGATGTTTATGGAAGACCCAACTTACTGGGGGAGCGTTCTATCAACCCTATTCACCGAATGCTGACTACAGGCCAAGGTGCCAGATTCGTGGCGCGTGTCAATCTTACAACCCATATACAAGAAGGGCGACAACACAGAACCGAAAAACTATAGGTTAATCGCCCTTCTGGACATCGAAGGGAAAGCCTATGATAACACCCTGTTGACAGAACTAAATAGATGGGTTGAAGAAAATGAAATGCTGCCCCTCTATCAAACAGGTTTCCGCAAAGGCTGTCGACAATCGATAACATCATGGCCATATCATATTTAAGTCAGCAAGCAAACATCAAAAATAAGAAACCAGTCTTTGCATGCTTCATTGACTATTCAGCAGCTTTCGACAGGTTCCACGTTGTAAGCTTTGGTTCAAATTGTGCAATTGGCATATTCCATCAGGCCTGCTCAACGCAATCATCTCGTTATATAGCAATACTTGGATCAAAGTTAAACTAACAAACAACACGACAACAAAAAAGTGTCTTACAAATCGAGGCCTAAAACAGGGATGCGTACTTGCCCCAACACTTTTCAATCTATATACAGTGGACCTTGGGAAGACACTCCACAATGCCAAACTCGCAATCCCAAAAATTGGAGTCAACAAAATACAAATTTTCCAATATGCGGATGACCTAGTGGTGATGGACCACACAAAAATAGGCCTACAAAAGGGACTAGACGCTTTAAACACCTACAATCAGATCAATGAACTTACAATAAATCCAGAAAAGACCAAACTATTGATCTTTGGGAGTTGCACACATAAAACACTACTCAAATGACACATGGGTAAAGATACAATAACTGTTTCAAAGTCTTATAATTACCTCGGTGCTGGCTGAGTGACTAAGACAAAGCAACTTTACACTTACATAAAATGAAATCTAAAGTAGAGTCCACAATCTATGCCTTGTGCAAATTACATGAGAAAATGGAAAAAGCACAATGCCGGGTGTATAATCGTATTTTTAAACTATCTAAATACACCCGCAATAGCGGCATCCGTTTGGAATTTGGCCTGGTGCAACAGAGCAAAGAATGCTTGGGAGTGCATGCAAAATATTATCATGTATTCAAAGCTCGGGATGGGACCATGAAGAGTATGCTAAAACCCATCTTTAGTGGACCTCCTAACCCATGGCAGGTCTACATGCAGGAAGCAATAGAAGTTTTAGACTTGGCAACACAGAATTGGGGTCAAGAGGACATAACCTACCTGGGGATTAAGAAGGCAATCAACAAACAATGCTATCATTTGTCAAGAGAAAGTGATCTAGCACATTTTGAGAGTGGAAGCGGCCAATCTGGGCTGATGGCAACATACATGGAGCACAAATCTCAGCCTTACCTCCACCAAGCACTGGGTAGAAAGGCTCTAAAAAACATTGTGGGCTATACTAGTGCCACTCCCAATAAAAGAACTTAATCCGTGGTGGAAAGCCCTTGGACATATAATCAGCTGTAGAATCTACGATTTCAAAACAGAATCATTACTACATCTGATGTGCTGCTGTCCGGGTCTGTTACAATCTCGTCTGAAGCTATTAAAACCAATATGGCTACGCAAAGGTGTTCGGACAGTAAAAGATGCTGTCTTGGCTTTATATTCCTCCACTTTACCGACTGATCTGGCCAGACTTGGGAGATACATGGAAGAAGTGCGTGCCAGACTTGTTAAGGAATAAGATCACGCCAACTGCTAGAATATAGTCTCGTGGGGAACAGACAAAGACTCACTTCCCTTGTAACGCTTTATATATCATTCAATTCATTAATTTGATTGTCTTCTTGTCTTAACTTTCCCATATTGTACTTGTACTTTTTATCAAATGTAATTGTTTATAATTGTAAAAAATGTTCTTAATATTCGGCTTTTAAATCATTCTGTCATATTGCAAATGGTTTTAAGTAACTGTGCAATTGAATAAAATCTACTACTACTGGTCACATTCTAAGAAGAGCAACAAGCCATGACATAGTTATGGCACAGTTACCCGACAACCGTAACCATACCACAGTAAAGAATAGAATAAAAACGTACAAGTCAAAACAACACAGACAAAAACACAGATGCAGTGGAAAACTGCCACAAATTAGACTGCCAGGGTTGGGAGTAAGATAGGTCAAATGGGGCACAATAAAAGAAAAGTTGGAATAATCAGTCCATTGAAGGAACACGTTTGAAACAGGGAAGATGGATTAAAGTAGAAAATGTTAAACCAAGCTGAATAAAGACCATATCTGTGCCCTTATGAAGATGTTTCCCAGGAAAAATATAGAAACAAAATCACATATTTAACAGATTGGCAAGAGATGATATCTCTGCTAGAACTAAAAAGATGTACAGCAACACAAGGGAATGTAGCACAGATAGGTATTGTGCATAGCCATTCAAGATGGGAGGACTGTGTAGGCAAAATCAGTTAAGAAATCTATAGACAGTGCCACCTACTGGAAGCCAGTTAGTGGTGAAAGAAGTGTAACCTTGCAAGCAAATACGCTATGCAATATGATGATCTCCAACACAATAATGCCAAGTGTAAGAAATATTTTTTTTTAAAAGAACAAGGAACAGAAGCACGTTGGTCATTATTAATGGTTAAATCCCATCACACCAGCGCCCTCTCAAAGAAGACCTATTGAGCTGCCGGTGCGTCACTTTTACATTGGGAAAAAGTGACGTACCAGCGGTGCAAGGGGCTTGCAAATAAGACCCAGAAAGTATAAGCTTGGCGAGACTTAATGATAGACTGATAGTTCTATGTATGGTCTTCTTGAAGGTCTGAAAATATGCTGCAGCGTTTGAATCCAGTAGTTGGTGGAAAGCATCATCTTGGATACAGCAAAAGAAACTTACGTTTCTTGCACAAGAATAGCAAATTCAATAGTAAAACTTCAAAATTAAATTGGTATTGGAATGAGTTGACAAGAAGGAAGGCCAATGAAAACGAGCCAACAAGTATTCTTCTCTGACTCAGGAGGGTCACCAAAGATGGTAAGGGATGATGACATTCATCTTCAGCATCATGAGCATATAATACATGGCTTTCTGTAATCCCTGTATAAACGTACGTCTCTAATTTCTAAATAATCGGTGACTCGGTATTAATCGCTGATTATAAAGAAAAGACTTTAGAACTTGACTATTATAAGGTTTTAGAACACTGGAATGTTGAGAGCTTCATTGAAAACAATGGAGTGCCATGGGTGTAAACAAATCCTCAGGGTTTATTTGTGTTTGAAACGTTATACCCAAAACCTTGGGGTTAATTGGGTTGCCCTATTGTTGTGTATATCTGTATGCGCAGAAAATTCTGCAAGGGCCCTTCCATAGAAGTGGTTTCTCAATTTTTTTGATTATATGTATTGTCGTCACATTTAAGGTTGTTCATTGGCAGGAAGTTATACATACATATATTTTCTAATATTTCTTGTAAAGTCCGCTAATGTCAGAACAGGAAACTCTGACATATACAGATGAATACATCGCTAGGATAGCGGGAGGACCATCATTACTTGGCCCCACCAGTGGGAGTACTACTCAAAATATCCAACAAACCTCACTACGTAACAACTTAGAGAGGTTGCATAAGAAACTTATCAGAACTGAATTGCATGCAAAATTTCTTACAGACTGCCTTAATAACAATATCATCCCTGTAGGGTTACAGGTCCGTTATATACCAGTGATTTTTATAGATGACGAGGATTTTAAGGTGGGCTTTAGTTTTGTATCCAATAAATGCTCACGAAGTTGGATGGTTCTCAGTATAGAAACAGCTTTGAAACATATAGATAAATTGAAAACAGAAATAGCCGATCTAGAAAAACAAATTCTTGAAGATACCTCTCGGGAATTTTTGAAAAAACTAGAGACTATCATTGCTGATTTCCAGAGAAATAACATACTGAAGAAAACAGATAAGTTACAGAAGGATATTAAAAATTATTCTAGAGAACAAACTTATCCGTACTTGAAAAAAGATTTTTTCCAACAAAACCCAAGCCAATCGAATTGGGTACCAAAACATACTACATTTTCAGATACGGCTTCCTCAAGTTCGGAAGAAAACAATAGCCGCGGAGGAACTCCCAATTATAGATACGGGAGAGGTCAGAATCAGTCCACTCCCTCCAATACTTTTTTAGGGAGAGGTCCACACACACACAGAGAGGCAGAACACGCAGCAACAGGAGAGGATGGTTCAGGAACCAATACACTCCGGGATTCAGACAAACCAGGAACACGTACTACGAATGGTAGAACCATTCTTAAATGAGAACTTGAGTATACTGACCAACCATAAACAACAAAATTTGGAGGTAGTCCCCATCTTTAACCTCTCAAAACACGAATTGGGTACCAAAGAAATTGAATTATTAAGTCATGGTTTATCTTATGTCCCTACCAACAGAAATGACATTTTTACTACACAGATTGAACTATACAAGTTTTTTAGGGCGATTCGTGTATACATGTTCAATAAAACCCCCTCAAAATAATGTCACAGGTTTACGTTGTTCCTCTACTTTCTATCCTCCCACGAACCTGATCCCTAAAGAGTTAGTCACCTTTGAAAACGTGGTACTCATGGAAATTGAACAAATGTTCAAAAATAAGCATTATGTGAAATATAATTTCACGAAGGATGAACACCGCACCTTGAAAACCCTTGCCGACAGGGATGATATTATCATAAAACCTGCCGATAAGGGAGGGAGTATCATTATACAAGACAAATGTGACTATGACCTTGAGGCGTTAAGACAACTGAATAATGCCACTCATTACATTAAACTGAAACGAGATCCTACTGATAGAATTAGAGCAGAGATCCTAAAACTAACCAAGAGTGGACGTGACAACTTATGGCTGAGTCAAAAAGAATTTGACTACCTGAATAAGAATGACTTCTCCATACCTGCGTTTTACACGCTACCTAAAATACATAAGGATGATAAAAAACGCCCCGGAAGACCAATTGTGGCGGGATGTCAATCTATCTTACAACCATTAGCTGAATACGTAGATTTCTTTATTAAACCCTTTGTATTGTTAACTCAATCCTACACTAGAGACAGCACACATGTGATTACGGCAGTAGAAGGACAACCATACAATAAACAGAAAAACATCTTAGTTACGATGGACATAGAAAGCTTGTATACAAGCATACCTCAAAGAGAGGCCTTAGAGGTAATTAATACAACAGTGGAAAAAAGGCCACGTCCTCATCAGGTACCATCTGACTTCATTACAGAATGTGCTAAAATTGCATTGGAACAAAATTATTTTCTGTTCAATGGTGACTTCTATGGCCAAGTAAAAGGAGTCGCTATGGGAGCAATTTTTGCTCCTGACATAGCGAACCTATATGTGGCTGCCTTTGAAGAGGGTGCTATCTATAACAACAACCCCTTCAAAAATGAAATCAAAAAGTATCTTCGATACATTGACGATGTATTTTTAATATGGGAGGGTCCGGTTTCTAAACTGCATGACTTTCATACATGGCTTAACCAACAGAGTGACCATTTGAAATTTACCATGGACTCTGACGAAAATGCCATTAATTTTCTAGACCTTAGAATTTGGAATGATGAAGGGACACTTTCTACGAGCCTTTTCACTAAATCTACCGCAAGAAATACATTGCTTAAGTATACCAGTCACCACCCACGAAATTTGCGGGATAACCTCCCTTTTGGACAGTTCCTTCGTATCAAACGGAACTGCACCAGAAGGGAGGATTATTTCAGAGAAGCAAAAACTCTACAGATTAAATTGGGGATGAGAGGCTACCCATACAGACTTGTGAAACGTTCCCTCAAAAGGGCTTGGTATTGTGATCGGGAGGCACTTCTACAGAGTAAGGAACAACAGGCTCACACGCAGGAAACTATCACCTGTGTTATGACATTTGGAACCGAATCTAACTCCATCAAAAAGATTGTATCAAAAAACTGGCATTTGATCCAGAAGGCTGAACCACAGTTCACCAGACCTCGGTTTGCCTTTAAAAGAGCTAGAAACTTAAAGGACTCACTTGTAAAAGCATATAAAGAACCAGTTACTACATCACTGACAAATCTGTGGGGTCTGACACCAGTAATTGGCCACTACCCATGTGGACATTGTACAGCTTGTCCTACGACATCGGTAGTAAAGTCCTTTATCCTTAATGGAATTAATTGGACACTACGACAACATACAAACTGTCTTACAAAAAATGTCATTTACTGTATAGAATGCCCCTGCGGCCTATATTATATAGGCAAAACAACACAAGAAATTAAAAAACGCATAATCCAGCATCAATCGCGCATTAGATGTAAAATTACCACTGCACCTATGGTAGAGCACTATGTGGAGAATGAACATACTCCTGCTGACATGAGATGGTTTGTTTTGGAAACTGTTAAAAATACAAAACGAAGACTGAATGTTGAACGCCTACTGACTTTGAAGGAAAACAGGTGGATTTGGTCAGCCAAAACGGTAGAGAAGGGATTGAATTCCTTTATTGAATGGCAATCCTTGGCAACACTGTAATCTATACGGCCTTTTGCTGTTTTAGTGAAATGAAATGAAATGAAATGAAAATGTGACTTATAAAGCGCTACAGTTGCCCTGAGGCGTCCAGGCGCTGGAAACAGATGGGGCCCTCTTGAGGTTACTAGCTAGGCATTAAACAGCAAGGTTTTTAGCTGTTTACGAAAAGTGGTCAGGTTGGGGTTGTTTCTTAGCTGCAAAGGGAGTGAGTTCCAGAGTCTGGAAACGTTATACGAGAAGGAGCGTCCTCCTGCTCTAGCTCTACGAGTTCTGGGGACCTCGGCCAGGAATGCTGTAGAAGAGCGGAGGGATTTATTCGGCCTATAGGGAGAAATCAGGGGTCGATTGATGTCTGGGCCCGTTTCCCAGAAAGTCTGGTGGGCAATGCAGAGCGATTTGAATCTTACTCTGTCCCTGATAGGTAGCCAGTGCAAGGTCCTCAAGCTGGTTCTCACTGAGGTCCTCCGGGGGATGCCCAACAGTGCTCTGGCAGCACAGTTTTGGGTGCGTTGGAGCTTCTGTAGGGTGTAATCCGGGGCTCCCAGGTATAGGGCGTTATTAAAATCCAAACGGGATTGGATAAGGCCCTGTATAATTATCTGTTTGGCCTCGAAGCAGAGGAGGGGAAGGACTTTCTTGATCACTCTGAGGAGGCCAAAACAGGTGGCTGAGATCTTAGTGGCTTGTGTGTTAAAGCTCAGAGACTTGTCGAGCCAGACCCCTAAGCTTTTGATGTTGTCTCTGGAGGGTGGGGCCACTCCCATGCTTGATGGCCAGCTCGGCTCTATGGAGACGGGGGAGGCTGTGCCCAGGATCATCAGCTCAGTTTTGTCGTCATTCAACTTTAGGCAGGAGCTCATCATCCACTTCTTTACGTCCTCCAGACAAGCCGCTAGGTCTGGTGGTGCCTGGAGGCCGCTCTTCTCTGCCAGGGAGACCACCAGCTGGGTGTCGTCCGCATAGGAAATGATCTTTACACCATGCGGACGGACAACCTCAGCCAGTGGCCTCATGTAAGCGTTGAAGAGCGTAGGGCTTAAGGAGGAGCCCTGGGGGACTCCACATCCCAAGGGACGAATGGATGAGCGTGATGTGCCATCGAAGACCTGAAAGGTTCTGTTGGACAAAAAAGAGTTGAACCATGTCAGGGCATCTCCGGTCACTCCTAGGTTGGCAAGACGAGTTAGCAAGATCTTGTGATGCACCGTGTCAAATGCGGCACTTAGGTCGAGGAGGATCACTGCCACTGATCCTCCTCGATCCAGGAGCCGTCTTGCCTCCTCAGTCACAGCCAGTAAAGCCGTCTCAGTCCCATGTTTGGTACGGAAACCTGTTTGGGAGGAGTCGAGGAGATGGTTTTCTTCAAAAAACAATGTCAGAGTGGTATTGACATGTTTCTCCAGAATTTTCGATGCCCAGGGGAGTAACGAGATCGGACGATAATTACTAGGATTAGCTGGGTCTAAAGAAGGCTTTTTCAGCAGGGCCCGCACCATAGCATGCTTCCATGTTGGAGGGACAATCCCACTGATTATGGAGGAGTTCGTGAGCTCCAGGAGCGTGGGGAGAATAGTAGTACTGGCAAGATTCAGTGAGCCTGGGGGAGCAGGGTCGCACGGGGAGCCGGATTGTATTTTTTGTGCCAGTGTCTGTGCGGTTTCCAAAGTTATCAAGGGGAAAGACTCTAGGCACTTGGATGAATTGAAAGTCAGGTGCAGGTTCTGGCCAGGGGAGTCAGAGGGGGGATTGGGGAAGGAAAGATAGATTTTATTAATTTTTTGGAAGAAGAATTCCGCCAGATCATTGCATTTGGTTGGTGAGTTGTTGTTATCTGTGACTGGGGGCGGGGGTTTGATCAGGGAGTTAACTATGCAGTAGATTTCTTTGGATTTAGATTTGGCCGTGGTTATTTTAAAGTTGTAGAAGGCAGCTTGCGAGGATTTAATAGCCAGTTTATAATTCCTGATCATTTCCCTGTATGTGGCCTTTACTTCAGGGTTGTATGAGGTGCGCCACTTTCTCTCCTGTTTTTTGCAGAGACGTTTGTGGTTCCTGAGCTCTTCTGTGTACCAGGGAGCTGTTTTAATATGTCTCTTAGATTTGGGTGCGTGTTCTGGGAGGACCTGGTCCAGAGAGGTGGTTATCCATTCTTCATATTTTTTGTTATTAACAGTTGGGTCTTGGGAAAGGGAAGGTTTCATGGTGCCTAGAGCTTGTACCCAGTTGTCAATGGGGAGTTTGGACCAGTTACGGGTTTTCCTAATAGTAAATGAGGAGGAGGGTAGTTTGCTTGTGGTCCAGTTGAAGGCTATTAAGAAGTGGTCTGACCAGGGGAGTCTGGTTATATTTCCCACTTCAAGCTGGTCACAGTTGCTGAAAATAGGATCCAGCAGATGTCCTTTTTCATGTGTGGCAGATGGAACTTGTTGCTCGAGTTGATATGCAGCCAGGCTTGACTTGGTCTCTTGTGCCGACAGGTCTAGTGAGTTGTCAAAGTGAATATTAAAATCTCCAAGTAGGGAGAAGTTGGACGGGGAGACAACCGACTGAGAGGTCACAGAGAGCAAGGAAGTATTAAATTGTCCTATGGGACCGGGAGGGCGGTAAATGAGAATGCCGGTGAAGCAGGCATTGGGAGAGAATTCGATGGCAAAAGAGAGGTTTTCGCAGTCCTCAATATCTTCCGATAAGTGACGACAGATGAAGCTTTCTTTGTATATAATTGCGAGGCCGCCACCTCTGCCCTTAGGTCGGTCTGCTCGTGCTATCTGGTACCCTGGGATGATAGCTTGTGCCAGGTCTGGCTGAGAGTCTTGATTCAGCCAAGTCTCAGTCAGGAACATAGCATCTGGGGAGTATTCCTCTAGTAATAGGGAGATCTCTAGGCAGTGTTTTACGAGGGACCTACAGTTTAGAAGAAACATGGAGTAGGTCATTAGCTCGCCTGATGGTTTGGTGGTTGGAGTGCATAGGTGTAGATTACAGTACTTACAGCGTCGAGGAATCTCCAAAGGGTGTAATGGGATAGCGCATTTAGGAGAGATAGGTGGCCGTAGCTGGCATAAAAGGTCTCGACTGTATACCAGTCTGTCGCCTCTGGGGAGACCAGAGGGCGTGGCCCCTGGGCCCGGCCGGGCGCGGACGAGCGCAGACGAGCTTGCCTTAATGCAATCTGGCCGAGATCATTTGCTGATACTTCTTCAATTTTTGATCGACATAATATGTGGGCATGCACATGTAACTGTCTACATTGAGTGCATAGATACTGGATAGCTAGCCTAAACGATTCAGGAGTGATGTTAATTCATCATGTCATATTCATGTAAGCCATGATGTTGGCTTGGGTCGTGTTGGATGTTATATAGTATTGGTATGGATGTACATGTGACTAAGTTCCTGAACTAATTTACATTCTCACTGATTTACGCATACTGGATTAAGATGTCCGAACAGACTTGAAGGCTCTACGATTACACCTTAAGTTGATAGATCTTGTTTCTAGATGACCATAATGAAATATATTTTGCCACCTTTGACTTAATGTTGGCGTCCGTTTGGTTTTAATTGAATTGTTCGTTGTGGGGCGCTAGACGCCCTATCACTTCAATATGGCGGATTTGTTCACTGCTGATTCAGAGTGATGGACCTCATGCCGCACGCGACATAACTTTCTTGATGTACCTGACTTAATGGCGAGGAGTACATGTGTAGTTTGAACCAGGAGAGATGCCAGTTATTGGCAAGGGTCTCATACTAGGGCTTAATGGGTACAGAGAAAAGGATTGACAAAATTGCCAAATGATGAGATAGGGCGTAGCCGTCCTATTGCTAGCCCGTACGGCCACACTCCAATATGGCGGATTCGTTTGCCATTGTTTCAATGTGTTGGACTGCACGTCACTCGTGAAATAACGCTTCCGTTGTATCGTGGCTCACACTCGGACTTACTGGCGAGGTGTGGAGGTTAAGCCGAACTAGGAGATTATCCAGTTATTGGTAAGGCATTGAGTGGGTCCCACACTGGGGTGTAACGGTTTCAGAGAAAAGATTTGACAGAATCGTGAATTGATTATGTCTGTTTCGTTTGGTTACAGACTACGGATATACGAAACGCCGACGATAGCTGGCGCTCCGGTTAAACTATTGTTGTAAGTTTCATCTTGAATGTTGCGTGAATGGAATTGGTGTAAGGTTGACATATAGAGAGTAAAAGGTTGTGGTTAACGCGAAACGATTAAGTTTTCATATCTTTGATATTATGATTTCTAGAACCCAATACTCCTACGGAGGAAAATCGGTTCAGAAATATTGTGAGAGACTAGAAAGTGTTTGTAATCTCTAAGAAGTAAGTATATACTCCCACAACTTTCCTTAGTAGATATGTCCACTGAGAGGTGGTGGTTTATGTGGCTACCCTAGCGGGTGTTAATGCGGACACTTTAGTGGGGTCTGAGACATTTAAGACGGACTTTCCTGGACTTTTTTGCACGTAGCACACTTTGATTCACTTTCTCATTAGGTGTTCATTATGGTGATTGGGAGTCTTTTATTTATATCGGGTGGTTATCTTATGGATACACCTGTTTTCCTTCAATGTTAGACAATACAAATCTATAGAACTTAGATGTGGATAAGTGTAAATAGCATGTTTTGTAACAGAAGATATAAATTTGTTTACAATAGATACATGGTGCAACTGTGGTCCTGAAGATGGTCTCGGGGATTAATATTACCAGTTAGGAGACCGAAACGTCGACGCTGTGGCACTTCTTTGACATAAACAGAGTACATCGGATGTGTTATGATACTGCAATTGTTCAAAAAAGTTTTTTTGGGTGGATGACCAACTGTGGATGGTTCATTGTCGCACAAAAAGTGTCAATATCTACTGTTTATATGTGCTAAATTGACAGTAGTTCTTTGTTGCCAATGTATAAATGCAAATATATATATATATTTTTTATTACTGTATATATAAAGATTGGTTATGAAAAAATCCTAAAAAAAGAGTATATAAGAATTAATTGTGATAACTGTCTTTATCTAAGTTCTTTGAAATTAAGTTCATTACGGTGACTACTTTAATTAATGAATATAAGTTAAACAAATCCTCAGGGTTTATTTGTGTTTGAAATGGGTGTCTAATGGCATGTAGAAGCCTGGAGCTCCGACATTCTAATGTTTTCTTTTTCACAGTTGTTGCTGTGAACAGAGGCCTCACGAAGTCCGAGGGGAGTTCAATCCCCTCGGGCTCTGTGATGCCTTTCTTTTATTTGTTAGAACATTCTGCCATCTAGTGGCAGAATGTTCTAATAGCCTTATAGACCTCCGTAGCTGGGCTATACTGCCCATTAAATTCCTGCTCTCTTGTTAAAGGCCCTCACCTTCGGCTCGGGCTTTTAACGCTGGAGTGGGCCTTTAATGGCCAGTATAGCCTACTACGGCAGGTTATACGGCTATATTACAGTTGAATCCACACGTCACAATGCCTGCGCCCAGTAAGCAGCAAAGGTGAAAAGCAGGTCAGGTCACAGACCATAATTGAAGCAGCTGTTTAAAGAACATTGATTCGCTTTCCTGTGCTCTATTTTAATAGATTACAGTGACAAGCAGAGAGAATATGTTTATTCAGTGCACTCCTGAGATAGAGAAAAGCTAGCATTTTTCTGCATGTTTCTATACAGTCTGAGCTACTGCAGCTTTATTTTTTTTTAACAAAAAACAACTAAATTGTATTGAACTGTTTCCAATATCTGTTTGCAACAAATATCTAACAGGTTTTTGATATGTTTAATTTTGCACTAGCGGTTTTATTTTCTTTCTTCATCTTTTCAAACATGCTTGCTCTTCATATATGAAAGAGCAAGTGTTGTGTGGGAAAGGTAATGGTGTGATCATGTATTATATGGGATAAGGTACCCCCTGTCATACATGATAAAAGATATTGCATGGCACCTCGGAGTTCCATAACCCTATAAAGGAACACAGACTTGTTCCTCTATAAGGTTATGGAACTCCTCGGTGACTTGCAATATCCTTATAATGTACGGTCCGGGGTTACTTCATCCCTTATATCGTATAGTAATCCACACCTTCATTAAAAAAAAAAAAAATCCTCTGAGTAAATTGTGCTAAGGGGACGAGTGTGAGAAGCTTAGCGCCACCTCAAAATGAAAATAGGTTTTTCTACTATATAAACTCTGTAGCCACTGAAGACATTTCCACACATACAACAATACATTAAAAGTACGGTAACTGTTTATATGTGACAATATATTTTCCAGCTTGTACTATTTATCATTCCTAGTCATTTTTTAAGGTATTTATATTTAAAACAAATGTTTAATGTATCCAATTAAAGAAGGTAAAAGCCCAAAATTCCCAAATCACAAGCATAATAGTGCATGCCAAATTTTTAAACAAGAATGTAAATTACCAAATAAACTCCTTCCACCCACCAATAAACAGGTAAATCGATAACACAGTAAATTGTTATATAAATAAACGGAGGCGGACACAGTAAAGGGTGAGAGAAGAGAAGCATAGAAAACGAACCCAGTGGCTGCAAGAGTCATCACGCCTCACAAACCTGGTTTAAAAATTAATTACTGCCTCAAAGCAAACATAATGACGTGCGAGTTTGTCCTGCACACTAGACCCTGTTAAATACACCGAATGGAAAAGTAATTTGCTGAGTTAAAATTGAACGAGCCTGTGGAACGGATGCTGCCGCGATTGCGGCCTCAGCTCTCTGTAAATCCAGGCGTGGGACCGGCTCTGGCCAGTCTCTGCTCAGTCACTGAACGCTGGTACAGCAGGTGTTTTGAATTTCGAGATTGAAGGAAATTGCTTTCTTATGCGTAACGGTTTCGAATGCGCCGTAATTGTCTCGAGACTGCGTAGAGCTACGGAGCACAGAAACGCCGCTCAGGTTTTACGTTACATATCACGTGTGTCACTGACAAGCACCTGGAAATTGGGAGAGGATTTGTAAGGTCTGGATTACAAAAGCAGAGCTGCAATTAGGCGCCGGCAAGGCTGACTTTCATTTGATGCAAGCCCTGTGCGTCAGGTTTAGTTAAGGGAAAAGCCACAGAACGGCGGGGAGAAAGGTCCCTAACTCACGTTCATGGTCAAAACGTATTTAGATGCCTTACAGTTTTATTCCTCCTTAATTGCACGGTATATTCAGCAAAACTGGTTGCAAGACTGGATACTATCTTAGGCGAGTTACTGGCAGGCCGTCGTCTCCCGGTCATAGTAGTGAGACTGCTTCATTTTAGGGATAAAGACAGTATCTTGCAGATAGCACGAACGCATCGTCCATGGTAGGTGGAGGGAGGATCCGTAAACAAATACCCAAATCACGCTAACATGGTTCAGAGACAGGAGCATCTTTTCTGGAGGTTAAGGGAAACTTGAGAAAATTGGGCTTTCCATATGCTCTTTTTCACCTTGCATGATTTCTGATAGCAGATCAGAATAGCACCCACGTTTTTGTTGTGACTTCTGTAGCCTGGGACTGGCTGGAGCAGCATGAATTTGAAATCCCCCAAGAGCATGAGGAGCACCAGTCGCAGGACTGGCAACGACATAGGAAGAGACGTCGCCCAGGGGGGAAGCAAGTTTCCCCCAATGGCCGTCGAGGCCACTACTGCAAGGGCGAGAGTTGTGGCAGTTTGCTACATCCAACAGGTGGAAAGCCCTGAAACATGAGGCTGTAGGTTCTGATGGCAACTCAGTTCGCTCAACAGCGGAGACTGACGGCGGGTCATTGATAGTGGAGACCCGAGCACGTCGGATATAGTTTCCTGAGTGGGTGTGGGATAGAGTTTCTTCTGGACTCGGCCTAATTGCATTGTGTTGCACAGGTAAAAAGGGGATTTTTTGGGATACAATGTCACGTTTCATGTTTGGTCAGCGGGGCCACACGCCACCACGCTTTTCTCTCTCTTCTTCCTTTTTTAGGTCTCGCCTAGTGAAGTGTCACAGTGCAGGAAACAATTCACCATGAACAGGTATTGTCTTAATAAAGTATTTATTACGGATAATAAGGCCCACGTCAGCTGGGAGGCAGAGTGGCTGTGAAGCAACAGCTGATAAGAATGAACAATGGGGACGCCAGCAGTGAAGTGCGTTAAATAGGGATAGGAGGTTCTAAGTGACGTAGGCGATAGCTAACCAATTAAATGCAGTGTACAGAAAACTCTCGCGACTACTTAACATGAGATATACAACATCTCCCTTCTTTTTTTTTTTTTTTTTAAAAGACAACCTTAATATACAATGTAGTCCCTATAAACATTGGGAAAATGTGATAACCTTCCTGAAGTTGTGTAAGTACCATCACTTACATCAGAGGGTGAGGAATCATTACTTGCCGCAACACAGTGACTTGAGTCTTCAACATTTAGAACATGTGCATCTTGAACCAAAGTACGCGATACACCTTGTCTCTCGCCATCAAAATTTTTTTCAGTACGTTGATGCACTGGCGGCATTTGTAACGTGTTAGTGGGGGAAGCCATCATATTGGGTTCTTCATTGAGCATAAGGTCCTTGGTTGCTGAACCACCACTTTCCTTTACACTAAAGTCAAACCAAACGTTATTATGTTCTGAGTCTGCACCTTCCTTGTTTGCCTCAAGAATCAAGTCTTTCTGGCCCAATTTGAGTTTTATCACATCACTTTTGGTCCTCCACCCTAACTTTGGCAAACGAACAGAGCTACTAGACACTTCAACTACTTAATTAGGCTCATAGTATTTGGATTCTCCTTTAAACCTGACAAATGGTTTTTTGACGATCACCCAATCGCCTTTGTGAATGTCCTTTACAGTGGCTCTGTGAATCTTATCATGGTATTCTTTAGACTTTAACTGGTGCTCTAGAATTTTTTTCTTTTCATTAAGTTGTGAATCCTGAATTTCAATCACTTTAGAATTCTTAACTTCCAGGCTTGTGAATTTTGGGGAAAGAGCAGTGTTACCATGTCTCCCTCTCATAAGAAAGAACGGAGAATGTCCAGTTACACAGTTTGTTGTATTGTTGTACATATCAACTCTCCCCTGAGTGAATTCTTTTACTGGAAAACCTGCTGCCAGAGCCAGTTGAATACTCTCCTTTAGGAAACGGTTGACCCTTTCGACCTGTCCGTTGGATTTTGGTGAATAAAATTGTGTTTTCTCTTGCTGGATGCCTTTTTGACTTAAAAATGTGACCATCTTCTCTGAAACCAGTTGCTTGCCATTGTCCGATACTAAAATTTTAGGTAACCCTTCTAAAGAAAAACATGCCTCCAGAAATTTTATTACACAATCTGAATCTATGGTTGACACAAATTTGACATAAATCCACTTACTATAATAGTTGCTTACTACAATTAAAAATTTGGAATCAATATCTAAAACATTGAATGGACCGGCAAAGACAATAGCTATTTTGCTCCAAGAAGATTCAGGGATGTGAACCAATTGCATTTCTTGTGCACAAGGTTTCCAATGTTTGTCTGACTTGAGACAGATTACACATCTATCTACATATAAATTAACCTCAGAGTCTAACCCAGGCCGCCAATAACGTTGTTTTAGCAATTTTTTGGTCATTGTTAAACCTAAATGGCTTTTGTGTGCCAGTTCAATTAAATTTCTTCTAACTTTTGTTGGAGGAATCAAGAGGTCACCTCTCAAAAGGAAACCATTTTCAATGCAAAGCTCATCAGCAACTTGAACATACGTTTTGAAATCAGCAGATAGATTCCTAATAGGTGGCCACTTACTCAGAATATACGCTTTTACTTTGACAAGAATAGGATCGGCTTCTAACAAGTTCAACCATTCAGATTCATTGCAAACCTGTAAAGATTTACTGAACTCACTAACATAAGACACTACCCATTCAGTGTTTTCTTCAGTCTTGGGCTCAGTAACATTCAAGGGTAAACGTGACAAAAAGTCTGCTCTTACATAACTTTTGCCGGCTATATGTTGTATAGAAAAATTGTACTCTTGCAGCTTTGCTAAAAGCCTTACCAACCTTGCAGATAATTTGCCATTTCCCTTGCCATAACCATTCATTAAGAAAGTTAACGGTTTATGATCTGTTCGAACCGTTTTCCCCATAAGTACATTTTGAGCTTTTCTACAGCCCATACACAAGCAAGGGCTTCCCTCTCAATTGTGCTGTAATGTTTTTCTGCATCCAGCAGATGTCTTGAAATAAAAGCTATTGTGTGAACACTACCATTGACTTTCTGTATGAACACTGCACCAATGCCTACTGAACTTGCGTCAACTGTAATGATGTTGGTACCTTCCGGGTTATACAGTTTCAAAGATGGGGCTAAGACAATTGCACTCTTTATCTTTGTAAATGCAGTTTTTTGAAGTTCAGTCCACATATACTTTTCACCTTTACGCAGTAACATACGTAATGGTTCAACTACCTCTGAGTAATTTTCTACAAAACGTGAATAGTACTCGCTGAGACCCAAAAAGGATCTCAGAGAATCTTTATCACCCGGTTCAGGGGCGACTGAAATGGCTTTAACTAAGTCGAGTTTGGGTTTAATACCATCACCACTAAGAATGTGGCCTAAATACTCTATTTCCGTTTGAAGAAACTTGCATTTGTTTTTAGAAACTGTCATCCCCCTTTCGTTGAGTTTGTGCAACACAGTGTCTAAAATGTTGTTATGCTCTGAAATTGTACTGGCATGAATGAGAATATCATCTTGGAATTTCTGCACGCCACTTACATCTTTTAGAATACATTCCATCAATTTCTGGAATACACTGGCTGAGGATGCAAGCCCAAATGGAAGTCTCCTGAATCTGTACGCTCCCAATGGGGTAATAAATGTGGTATAATCTTTGGATTCTTCTGACAATTTGACTTGATGATAAGCCGATTTGAGATCGATCAGGGAAAAATACCTTGACCCATTGGTTGCTGCCAAAATTTCTTGGATTTTCGGCAAGGGATAACAATCAACCAAAATATTTTTATTGAGAGACCTAAATCGGCGCACAGATGCACATCGCCATTTTTTTTTTTAAAATCAAAACTATGGCGGAAACCCATTCTGCTGAATCAGTAGGTTCAATTACCTCTTCATCTACTAACTTTTCAAGCACATTTTGCAGATCGGACTTAACTGACAATGGAATAGACCTTACCTTTTGTTTTATTGGAATTGCACCTTTCTTTAGTTTTATGGAGTGCTCAAAACCTTTGACACATCCAATCCTGTCTTCAAAAAGAGACTCATATTTACTTAGAACAGAATCACTTTTGTCCATAGAAGACAACGGATCAGAAGGAGATACTGAGAAAACAACAGAATCATCCAATATAATCGGATCATCCGCACCAGGCTTGAGAATTATTCCCAGGTGTGCTAAATCCTTCCACCCGACTATATTTCTGCCCCGCTCTGCAACATAAACTTTTGTAACAATAGATCTACCTTTTATATTTAAATTATCTTGGAAATAGCCTAACATATTTATGTCGAAATCCCCGAAAGCCTTGGGGTTGACATCAGAAGCAAGTAATACTACATGCGGACAATATTCTTCGTATTTCTTGTCAGAAATTATTGTGATTGGTGAGCCTGAATCTGCCATAATATTCAATTCCACCTTACCAATGTGTGCTACACCAAGCGGACCTTTAACTGCATTGCCTTGATCACCTAACATTAGCACAATATTGGATAACATATCTTCATCAAAGTCATCTACTGTATTAATTTTTACTTTGGGATATTTTTGTGCCCTGAAATTGTTACACACACCTGCGAAATGCCCTTCCTTGAAGCATTTAGAGCATTTCTTCCCTTGAGCTGGACATCCTGTGAAATCCGCCTTATGATTCTTTGAACCACACCTAAAACAAATAATCATGTTAGAATCCATACCATTACTTATTTTACTTCTTTTGTCATTATTAAAATGTACTGCTTTCTTGTTTTCATAAACAAAATAAACATTAGACTTTGAATTAGTCTCTGCGGAGAGCTCCTTTGAACTTTCAAGAGATCGTTCAATACCCTTAGCAATGTCTATAGTTTCTTGAAGAGAAGGGTTCCTGCAAGCCAAAAGTCTCTCTTGAATCTTTTTCTCAAAACAATAAAAAACAAATTGGTCCCGAATATACACATCAACCATTTTGTTAAACTCGCATTTGGTTGCCAACACTCGTACACATGCAATGTACTCTTCAATCGTCTCATTTTCTAATTGTTTACGCATAGCAAAACAATGTCTGCCAATCATTATGTTTGGCTCCTCTCCAAATTGTTTTCCTAATCTCTTTATGGATTCTTGGTACTCATCAAGGGGTATGAATTGACCTGGAGGCACCTCATACTCTGGTAAACTGTCAAATATTTCCTGACTTGCCGCCCCTAATAATCCAAACATAATAGCTTTTTTCCTCTCTGGCTCGTATTTCTTACCATCGATAGCAACCAAATAATTCTCAAATGCGCGCAACCAATTTTTCCACTTCATTACTGGTTTGCCTGGATCAGTTAGAAATGCTGCAGGGGCACTACTATTTGAATTACTGGCCATGTTATTGCTTGACACTGAGTAGTCTTCTTTTTTTATTTTAAAATCAATTTTTTAAAATTATACTTTAGCTGACCATCAGCTTTAATACACAGAATTATTTATCTCCTTATAGTGTTACCTAGAGTTCAGTTACTTTCAAAATGGAAATTTGCTTGACTCTTCTTCTTGAATGAAAGATCTCTGTATATAATCTTATGGCAAGAATAATGTGTGATTCCTTAATGAAAACCATAAAATTACCTGGTGATATTTCAGATTGCACCCTATTGTGCACAGCGTATACCACGAGATAAATACAAATGAAGAAAATTTACCTGAGTTTATTTCTTTTCTTTCCGAAGCCTTTATTGTGGTGACCGATTTCCTAATGTACTTACTAGAAATGCTGAAACAAAATGGAGTCACGTAACGTAGTGACGTTACTGCCGACGTAGGCTGCGTTGAACACGTCACCAGTATTTGCATACTCAGCTGCAACTGACATCAGAACTGTCAGGTGAATCCGTTGAGCATGACAGTTGAACGGACGGTTTTACTGTCTTTAACGGACTTCTCACTGTTTTTCTCCTCAACTACGATGGATGAAATACAAGCAAACACACGTCCCAGAATAAAAAAAAAAATGTAGCTCCAAAGGCAGAAGAAAACAAATGTAGAAACTTGCCTTATAATTAAATGTTCTGTGCTTCTCACTTCTGTTGAATAGATCTTCGATCAGAGCCAATATTAGCTAGACGCCTCGAAAGAAATATAGACAAATGACAGTTAGTAAACCATCAACTCGTAGTGCGCGAATCAATTAGTAACTTGTCTGAAATATGAAGAACTGCGGCCCTCTATGAATTCAATCCGCAAACGAAATCAGCTGATGCAGGCTTTTCCTCCGAAAACTTCGTCCCGAGCTCGTCGCCATAATGAAGTGTCACAGTGCAGGAAACAATTCACCAGGAACAGGTATTGTCTTAATAAAGTATTTATTACGGATAATAAGGCCCACGTCAGCTGGGAGGCAGAGTGGCTGTGAAGCAACAGCTGATAAGAATGAACAATGGGGACGCCAGCAGTGACGTGCGTTAAATAGGGATAGGAGGTTCTAAGTGACGTATGCGATAGTTAACCAATTAAATGCAGTGTACAGAAAACTCTCTCGACTACTTAACATGAGATATACAACACTTAGCAACGCAGCGCATGCGCAGCACTCCTTGGCGAGATCTATTGTCGCTTTTTGGGCAGAAGGGAGACAGGAGATGTGCACGCGTACAGACAGGAGATGTGCACTCCATACGCATGCACATCTCCTGTCCCCGCATAGGGCTGGTGTTTCAACACAGCGGGCACATGGCGCGCTTTCACTTTCCCTCCCTCCCTCCCCCCGTCGGCTCCAGATCATATCGGGAGCTCCCGGGGACCCTGCACGGCGTCAGCATTCCTGGAGGAGTTACACGGTCTCCTTTAAAACTCGGTAAGCACTCTTTCTTTCTTTTCACCGTTTTGGTCCATTGCACTCATTATTCATTTCACAATTTATTTATCTCCACGGAACTAAAACTGTGCGAATGTGGGCTTCATCTCCCTGGGGCTCAAACTAAAATATGTGTAGTGGCATACAATTATGGGTTATATGTAGATATGCGTGATGCAAAAATGAACGGTGCCATTTAGCTCTGTTCTAATTAAATGTTTCCATCCGACCGCCATCCCGTTCTGGATGCTGTTGTCCAACTCCACGAGAGCACCACAACAACACAGTTCTGTGTACACCGACTACAGTTGCAATTAACGCGGTCTAGTTAATACGTTCAAAGTGTCAGGGACCTGGGTTCGCACTGTCGGATAACACAAAATAATAAAATATATGAAAGAGCGAGAATTATCCGCTACACCAGGCCACATCGAGCATATCAAAGTTAATTCGAAGTACTAATCATAACAAATAAAACAATTTATATTAGAGCGGGTTAATCACAAAACAGCAACCCGGGTCCCCACAACACATCTCCCCTCCCAAACAATCTCTCCCCTGCCTGTGTTAGATTGTTTGTGCGGATTGTAAATTAACACCAGCGCAATGTTTTCTTCAGTGCAGATATTTCACTATTTTGATTTCGGTCTTCAGAAGCTTGGTGCTGTAAAGGGTCGGCCTCATGTCTAGTCACAAGAAACGTACTTTTATGGTGTGTGTTCACGCGCGTGTGACTTTGGAACGCGGCCTGCATTGTGCATGTCAGGTGCCATTGTATGTCTGTCCTCGGGGACTGTTACAGCTCACTGGAAGTATGTCGCAGGCAGTGTTGCCAGATTTTTACCCACCAACTCTACATGTTGTTAACCCCTCTTCCCCCCCACCACTCGGTCCTTGCTTGCACATGGACCTGCCCCCTTCCCATGTCTTTTTATTAGTGCTTACCCCGTAGTGAAGACCAGTGGGGTAGCACTGTGGGGCTGTGTGCGAGGAGAACTTTGTGCACAGCCGAAATGCCAGTGCACACATATGATTTGAGCACAGAAGCAGAGAAGACTGCAAATAAGTGGAGAATGTTGCACAAATGCTGTGAAGCATGCATGCATGTGTGAAATTGTGTGTGTAGGAGTAAATGAGTGTTTCATGGACAAATTGTGTGAATACATAACACTGGCAGCCACTTGCACAAGAAGAAAAAAAGAGCATTTAAGGAACTGGCGGCAAAGGTGACAAGCAGAGAAAGGCGCACTGCACAGAAGTTGGTGCACATTGTAGGGAAAGCTGCACACTTTAGCCCATTTCGTGTATCTGATTTGATCATCCACCACCACCAGGATCACCACACAAACTACCACAACCAGTTCCACTACCAGCTTCCTTGTGCCTTATGCTAATCTTCTCACACTCCTTTTTTTTTATATATCTCACAGTGTTCTTCTCCTCCTTACTCTCTCCATCCATATGCCTCATACTGCTCTCCTTCAACTCACCATCCTTCTGCCTCACACTGCTCTTCTCTTCCTCGCTCTCTGTCCTTGTGGCTCACACTGCTCTTCTCCCCCTCACTCTCCATCCTTCTACCTCACAATGCTCTTCCCATTCTCACTCTCCTATCATCTCCCTCACACTACTCTTCTACACCTCTCTACTTCCTTATGCCTAATGCTGCTTTCTTCACTCTCCTTCCTTCTGCATCACACTACTCTTCTCCTCATCACTCTCCTTTCATGTCCCTCATCCTACTCTTATCCTCCTCTCTTCTTCCTTATTCCTCATACTGCTCCCCCACTCTCCTTCCTTCTAGCTCATGCTAATCTCCTCCTCACTCTCTTCATTCTCCCTCAAACTGCTCTTGTCACACGTCTTTCTTCTGCCTCATGCTACTCTCCTCCTCATATTCCTTCATTGTCCCTCATGCTGTTATTCTCCTTCTCACTCTCCTTCCTAAATCGTAAACACTGCTCTTCTTCTCCTAACTCTATGCTTCATACTGCTACACAGCTAACAATTACAATCCAAACCACATAATGCCACAACACATCACATACATACACTCAATAAGACATGGCTAAAATACAATACCATTAGCAAAGCCTAACACTCTAAACTAAACAATTGTGAGACCTATTGCATTTCCAAAGCAAAAGAAAAAAGCATTTGCAATGCAATAGGTCTTGCATTTGCAAGAGTTTGAGCTATTGCCATTGTGAACAACAATGCTTTTTATTTATGTGTTTGGAAAAGCTGTATGCGGTGCATAAACACGCCCTTTGTATTTATAGTCCGTGCTTACGAAAAGGAAGGCTGGCAGTAAAAGAGGCATAGTTACTGCCAGCGTTGCTTCTCGTAAGCAACAACTGCAAGTACAAAGTGCATGTCTACGCACCGTTTGCAGGTTTTTAAAATACAGAAATAAAAGGCATTGGTATTTACAATGCCAATAGCTCAAACTCTCGCAAATGCGAGACCTATTGCATAGCAAATGCTTGTTCTTATTCTCTTCATTGAGACTACTGTAAGTATAATCATTGTGTGTTGATTTATTGGCTACATTGAAAAGCATTGAGGAGGGTGGGGGTGTGTGGGGGTGTTTTTGGTGGGGTGGTTATATACCTGTGGCAACAGTTAACTGATATGGTGCAGGTGGGAGTCCTGGATGTGGGCCTGCAGATTTGGGCTATGACATGACTGATTCAGGAGATTTGCTGTTGACCCTCAAGATTTCCTCCCGAAGCATGAATAGACTGGGTAGTAATTTGAAGAGAGGAATTGCACGTAAGTGGGTGATGAAATATAACCCAGATGTGACCTTTTTCCAGGAGACTCACCTCATCAGCAATAATTGTGTGTTAGTGACTTCAGGCTTCTCATGTGGTTCAAGAGGGTTGTGAGTTTTGGTACGTAAGACTCTCCCATCCCGGGTAACAGACACTTGGGTTGACACATTGGAATGTAAGGCTGCGGCTGCCTGTAGCTGGAATGGTGAAAACCTGGCAGTGGCCTCCTGGTACTTCCTGTCGGGGTTCCTGTCTCAGGGAGTGGAAGGGTTGGGGGAATGTTGGTGAAGGCCCCAAATGCACTCTTGATTGTAGGAGGTGAGATTAATTTGACAGTTCAGAGTTGTATAGATAGAATAATGGGTCTGGGTGGGAAGGGGAGAGTGGCTAATCAGTTGTGTACCTTCATTGGAGCCACAGTCCTGGCTGACCTGTGGAGAATGATGCATCTGGGAGAGAGTCCGTTCTCATTTTCCTCTAACCATATGCAGTTCATGTCTAGGCTCAATCATATTCTAGTACCTCAATGTCAAGTGGGTCGATGTAGGGATGTCTGTTATCTGCCTAGAGGTATTTCTGATAATTCGCCACTGTTGGCGATGTTACAGGCGCCGGGGTTGAGGATCAAACCAGAATGTTGCCTAGATGTATGAGAACTCGGACAAGAAAACAAGACAATATATTGCCTAAGTCACAGATTTTTATTTGACCAAGAATAAGGGATCAGTTGATTCTAAAGTGGTCCTTTGGGAGGCCTATAAAGCAGCAATTAGGGGTCAGATAATAGCTCATACTACCGGGAAAAAGTAAGATCTATGTCAGACCTAGAGACCCATATCAACCCCCACAGGAGAGTGAAGAGGTATATATTCAAGTATGTCCTCCTAATATCTACATTTTTATCACTCAAAATACTTGAGTACTGAAACCTATGGTCCCACTTATCCTTTCTTAGTTAGGAAATAGTTGCGTCGGGTCATCAAAAAATATCTGAGAGATCGTCACACCCACAACATATCGTGGCATGCTTCATCATCAGCGACCTCTCACACTTTTGTAGGAACAAGGCGACCCCAGCAGACCCAACCGAAGTCCGTAGACCTTGGAGTTCTATTTCAGGACAAATACACTGGTCCAATTGAAGTTGTAAGAATTAAAAAAAAATACCTAGGGGTATACCCAAGTAACTTCTTTTATTATGGTGTACCCCTGGTATTGATTAAAAACAAGTGGTATGGTCAAAAGATGAAATGCAATGATTCATCTAACCATACAAAATGCATAAACTACCAACAGGTGTTGATCGATACTTATGACAAACAATGGTCAAAGATCTTCATCAGGGTAATAGATCTCCCTAACTATGCTGTGCATTCATTCCATGCTAATAAAAGAGAAATTTTTCCATGCCAGTTAGACATCAGAGTGGACGTAAACCTGTTAGATTTAAACAAAACCCAAGGCATATTAATAATCAGCATTGGTAATATGAACCAAATTGGACAATGAATTTCAGAGACCATATTATGACTAGTACATTTGGTATGTCATGATCAAGGGAATAGACCCTAATCAGAAGGAACACATCACATTAAAATAATCAAGTTAAAAATCACCACCACTTTGTGGACACTGCAAACAAAACAAACTCTAGCAAAGATGCACATATATAAGTGTCTTATCACCGAAGCCATCAATCATGCAAAGGAACCACTACAACTAAGTGCTAGTATATCCAGATACTGGTGATCTTATTTAAGTATGGAACAATGCACCTGCCCAAGTCATACTAAACTACAGGTTTTATGGTTCAGTATGGGGGCACGCCTCCTCTGTAGTCACACACTAATCATGTGTGTAATTGTTACACAACGATGTGTAGTGGGGTTATGGATTCGCTGCAAACTCTGTGTTCGTCCTTATGACTACATGCAATGGACTTACCAAGGGGAGGGTGTAGTGAGGTTATGGATTCACTGCGCACATTGCTAAGTTAGTATAAGCTTGACTGCCATGTTGCCGCTTTTTGCACTACCCAAATTTGTTTTCACAAATCCTATGCTTGTGCTCGTTCACCCGAGAACCGTCTCCCTTTCACTTTTCTTGCTGTACTCTGAGGCTCTGTCTGCACAGCGTGTTCAAGGTCGAAAAACAATGTGCTTCGTTAATCTGCGTTGGTCAGTCCCACGCACGTTAGACATAATACCCACAGGTGCACTACTGAAAATCGGGTGCTTTTAATATTGCGTGTAAGCATGTTAAGAAACTTGAAGAAAATCTTTCTAAACAGAAGAGCTGTGTTTGTCCGGAGATGTAAACCCTTGCATCTAAACCTGGAGGTATGGGGTCACCCTGACAAAGCCCAGAGGTCTTCTGTAGTTATAATAAACTAGTTCCTAGCATAGGGAGGGTGGCAAGGCATATTAGGCCTTTTTTCCACCAGCTTTATAAAATGATCTCCCAGTTTCTATTATATGGAATTGTAACAATGCTCACTATATTGAGTTTATGCATTTTGCTGCTAGTATTGGCTCGTGTACTGCATTATAGAGCACGTTAGTTAAAATAAACATTTTAAACTATACTGTGTCTCTGATTACTCACGTTGTGGACAAGTATGAGTGAGATGATGAAAGCGTGCTCTTGCTCCCGCGAATACTGAGAGAGTCTGTGTTACATGTTCTAGGATGTCTAATCATTAGTAGCTTTGCTGTAGTACGGAGAACGAATGAGAAACTATGGCTAGTCGGATAGGGGTTCCGGGCACTAAGGTAGGCGGTTGGTACACCACTGTACACTGAGGTCCTGGTTTCTTGCGCATAGTTCTGTATATGTGCAGAATCCCTGCAACATGGCGCCACCAACGCTTGGTCTGGCTCTTATTTGCGAGATGCTTGAGTAGTCCTTGTCCACAATCCCCTCGCTTCTGTTTTCAGAAACAGGTGTGACGGTGAAACCTCTTATATTGATGTTTTTATAGGGTTCTTCAAGCTTGATGTTATTAAAAGGTGTTTTATTTTCATAGTTACCCTCTATTGTGCTGCCGCGCATTAGGTTGCTAAACATTCTTTGTCTTCATGGCTGAAGTAGATATACCGGTGCATAGTCGCGCGGCACTCTGTCGGCATTTGACAGCATATGGGGTGCCTGACGCGGGTGTTGATCTTATCTTTGTGGTGGAAGCTGATCCGACACAACACTTTGAAGTGTTTTATTCGTGGGTCACTTTTCCGGCAGTAGGTGGGGACGATGATTTGTTCCTTACTTACACTCCGTCAGATCTTCCTCACAATTATCGTCCCTATACAAATCTTGAAGTTCCGCTCTCTGCATGGCAACACCATATTTGGCTTAATGGTGCCTTCCCACACCCAGTGACTCTGATCCGTTTGGGCCCTTTTTCTATGGATGTGGCCACTTGTCCGGTTTTGGCTGGGTACACCCCACACCCACGTTATCTGACAGTTCGAGTGGATGAACTCCGCATAAGGCACACCTCTTTGATAAGGGTGCATAGAGATGTTGTACAATATGTTATGCGCAAAGTCCAGGTGGGACCACCTGGGGTTGCTGCGCAACCAGCTGGACCTGGCAGTGTGACTATCAGTCCCACTATGGTTAATTTGGTAATGGGCAAGTGTCCTCAAAAGAAGGGTGATTTACCTTATTGGCTTGCTGAAAAATGTGACCAGCTGGAGGCAGTATTTCCAAATACCTCTCCTGTGGAGAAACACAGGATTTTGACAATTAGTTTGCAGAAAGACTTAATACCCGAAATAACCGATTGTAACAATTGGAGTAAGGTGTTCGCGGCAGTATATGCAAAATGTTTTGGCACTCCCTCAATGACCGTACTCCCCTCCGTGATTAAGTGTGTTCAGGATGAGCATGGCCGGGAGGCGGCTGTTGAATGGGGAATGAGATTGGTCGGGGTGTTAGACATAGTTGCTGATCTAATCCTTGCTAATGTTAAGGGAGATGCAGTAAACTTTCAAGTGGCTAATGCTTTGGCTCTAGTGCCAAAGATTATTGCCCAGGCTTATAAGACCATTGGACGCAATAGTTTGGGGGTTAAGCCTTTTGCTAATATATCAGCTCAACTGCAAACACAACAGAAATCTCAGTCTGAGAAAGACAAGCGTCCCATCTTTAATAAAAAGAATTGGAGGACTAAGAAGCAGGGAAAGCAACAACAGAAACAGGGGTCGCGTGCCACGTCACCAACCACCGAGTCTACGGAGCACACTTATGATCTGCGCAACCGCGCGAGAATTAGGTCTCCTGACCGGTTTCAGGTTCCTGATCAGTGTTCTCCTCGTTATTTACAGGAAACATCAGGCTCACAAGCCGGTGGAGGAGAACGCCAGGAGCGTGGCAGAGGTCGAGGTGCCCCGCAAGGATGTGAGCAGCCTCGTCAGACTGACGGAAAGGGAAAATGACGATTTTCCACATCAGCACCCACAGTTTCAGAAAAAGAAAGTTACAGCTTCAACAGCGAGGTATGCCACAGACGGTGAGAACCCGCCTCCTGAATTTAACATGGGCAGTAACTCTGCTAGACAGCGCAGTGGAGGTTACAATAGTGCAGCAAGCACTGCGTCCATTTCTGGAGGCGACAACAACTGACACTTTCATTACAGTTGAAACCGCTGACACTCGAGAGTCTCCCCCTGACAGACTATATGACATACTTCTTTTAATTGAAGGTGACGTACAGCGTGTCATTAAAGGGATTTTTGGGGAAACTCTAACCTCTTATTACGACATTTTATTAGCGGAGACACCGATGAATAACCCTATTTTTACCGTTACCAAACCCGATGGGTCGTACCGCATAGTTTTAAATTACCGGCATTTGAACTCTCATTGTCACACTTTTGCGGTACAAAATACCCACAGTTCTGCTCTTGTAGACAGTCTTCTTCGTAAGAAATATAAAACTACACTTGACATTTCCAATGGCTTTTTCAGCCACAATCTGTCTCGGGCATGCAGTCAATGGACAGCATTTACCGCCGGTGGTAAACAAAAACAATTTCGGCGTTTAGCTATGGGCTACAAAAACAGCCCCGGAGTTTTCCCCGCCCGTGTTGTCTCTTTGCTGGACAGCATAGACCCGAATGCGTACTCGTACGTTGATGATATTTATCTCAGAGACGACAAATTATGGCCGCATCTGTGCCGAGTCAACCGCATCAGTTTTGTTTGCGGACTACGGTTACAAATTTAACGTTGCAAAATCGCACATTGCAGAGTACACCGTGTTGTTCTTGGGCTATGAGCTCAATAATGAAGGTAAAGGCTTAGCGCCTCACTTCTTGAGAAATGCGCACGTCTGCGATCTCCAACGACTCTGAAAAAACTTCAGTCATTGGTGGGATTTTTAAACTTCGGATGTACTTACATTACCGAATATGCCCAGCGTATCAAGCCTTTTTATGCCTTGATACAACCAACATTTTCAAAAGCCTTCTGGCTTCCAGAACATTCAGCTATCCTGCAGTCTTTGCAGTCTGATCTTCTTGAATCTAAATACTTGTTTACACGTGATAACCACACAAACCTGGTGATAAGAATAGTGCCTGGCGCAGTGGGTTTCACTTACTTGACGTTTAATGAAGGTGACACAGTACCTATTGCTTACAAATCACATTTATACCCTTCTGCTGAGATGCGATTTTCCAGTGTTGAAAAAGTCTTGACAGCTGTGCAGATGGCGATCTTGAAAGAACGCGCACTAGCACAGGGGAAACGCATTTTCGTGGTGACACCTTACCCTGCCCTTGAAGCAGTGACAAAGGCAAGTGTATCAAACTCAAAGGCCTTGCATCCACTTTGGATACAGTGGGCTACTTCTTTGACATCTCCCGATATCACCTTCATCTTTGACTCCTCGCTACAGACACAGGAGTTTTTGCAGTATGAATTTGTTCATCCTCCTCCTCTGTCTATGCGTTTGCTTGAGGAGTACGATTGTATCATTTACACCGATGGTTCAGCGCAACCGGCTACAGGTTCTAAGCATGCGTATTTGGCGGCCTGTGCAATTGTGGCAGGTACCATGGTAAACGGTGAGTTCAAATCCAGTGTTGTGCATACTCAGGCATTGGAAGACTGTACCGCCCAATTGGGCGAGTTGCGCACTTTGGTGCTTGCACTAGAGTTTGCGGATCCTGGTGTGAATACTCTAATTGTAAGTGATTGTAATTACTGTGTTCAGTCTTTCAATGACAACTTATTCTTTTAGTCTCAAAATGCCACTCATGATTCCAAAGGCAGCACAATTAAGCATAAAATGCTTTGGGTTCGAGTGGCAGATCTTAAACAACGCCTGCCACTCACGCATGTTATACATACTCTTGGCCACCAACATGTGGGAGCACGCACGGTAGGCAACAGTTTGGCTGATGAAGCAGCCAAATCAGCAGTAGCCACATGTCTAGTTGCGGACGTTGCAAGATACATGACCCAGATTGATAGACATTTTGGCAGCAATCACTGTTACTGAGAAGGGTGGAACTTACCCTCTAGGGTTCCCTTCAAAGTACTCTTATCATTTAAGTCCCGACAAGGTTCCGTATGTAAGAATTAATGACGTTGGTGACAGGTTGATTCCCAACGCTGACCTCAGACTTTCTTTGATAACAGCAGCACACGAAAGCATGGCTTCAGCGCATGCTAAAGTGTCTGCGACGGTTTCTATTTTGCAGCAACGTTACTGGTGGCGTGGTTTATATAAACAGACGTGTAATTATGTACTTGTGACATTTGTCAACAGACTAAACCTTCTACAGTTGCGCGTCCGTCACTGACACAACTCTGCATTTCAAATAGACCTTTTGGCTGTGTATATCTTGATCACTGCGGTCCATTTTCTTCAGATACTGCTTATAAGTACATATTAGTTGCAGTTGATTCATGCACACGTTTTGTGTGGGTTTGGCCACAACGCAGTGCTGACGCTAGAAATGTCATCAGGGATGTGCGTGTCTTTGTGGTAATTTTTTCATGTGGCACCTTCCATTCTGACCAAGGTCCAGCATTCGCCTCTAAGGCGTACAAGGATGCAGTGAAGTCTTTAGGGGGTGAAGGTGACATTTTCGTCTCCATGCAGGCCTGAGGGCAATTCAGTTGTAGAACGAATGAACCGTGACTGAAAGCAATCCTTGACAGCCCGAGTCTTCGGTACTGGCAAGAACTGGCTAGCCCACTTGTATAGCGTACAACGTGCACTTGATAATCTCCCTAGAAGATCTCTTGGTGGGTGGACCCCATACGAAATGCTCTTTGGCATACAAATGTTTGTTCCGGACCTTGATGGTCTAGACATGGCGGCGGCTGCTGCAACCTTTGACGTAGATAATCATTCTAGTATGTTACAGGACTTACAAGGGACCCATGACAGTTTTGCAAAAGAACATTTAACCTCTGCCACTGATGCTGCACTACATATTCCGGTAGTTGGCTGGCTACCCAAAGTTGGAGATCTGGTACGAGAGACGGTGGAGAACAAAAAGCAATTTGTCCCCTCTTATCGTGCACCGGTTCCAGGGCTTGGCGTGAAGGGTACTCGTACAGTCATTTTACCACCACTTCCTGGTCGCAAAGACAACAGATACATCTCAGTGGACAATGTCAAGCTACAACATCTGGCCGATTCTGAATAGTATAACGCCGGCTGCATCATGTCCAGCAATTTCAAGGACACTTGTGATTGGCGCTTCTGAGACCACGCAAAACGACACTGCCATCGAGATGAACTTTCTTACTAATATCTTACTGACCCCACCGGCATCCACCTGTACTGAGGAAACTGGATATGCTTATCCCACAAGCGAGTCTTTACCTGGTTTGCAATTGACTACACTCAACCAGTCACGTTTTTCGACTTCCATCTCATCATTTGGCCCTACAAAATTCATTATTTTTGTCTCCTGCTTTAAACAGACTTATTTGGTCCCTCCTTGGACATACATCTGGTTGGCGCTGATCCTAATTTTTCTGTTCATGTCCATTGGTTTTGTGACAGTTGTTTTCCTACTCATCAATGGTCACTACTTGCCAGAAAGCTCTGCTGTTCAGTTGGTAACTGGAACTTCAGCTCCCCGCTCGTCTTCTCACATCATGAAACGAGACCAGACTTTTGTTAACATCTCTGCCTTTCCAGTTGCTGATGGCATTGTCTGGGATGCTGTGGATTTCCAGATTCATGGGCCTACAGAAATTATTAATATACCAAATGTACTTCGTGTTTCAATGGGAGATGCAGTGAAACCGAACATACGTTCAGATGATTTGAAGTATTATGCTGCCTTTGATGCTGAAGATTTGTATTTGAATACAGCAAATTATGCCGATTTATATTGTTACCAGCATTTTGGACTCAACTACCTGTATAAAGCTAATACATTTAGAAATGTTTTTAATTACACACAATGGGAACATTGCCCAACTCCATTAGAGGGTAGCTCTAAAACCCTGTTAAATAAATTTACATATTTTACAGATTTTGATAGGTCCAACCCAGAGTCCTTTTATTTTAAATTAAACATTTCATCTACTCCAAAAGTGATGTTGACTCACACAAAATTGTTGTATTCCAATTCATTTACAGACAGCTTATTAGTGGGTGACTATGAACATTGGAAGGCCACCGTTGATTTGAAATCTGTCTGGGGTTCTAGATCCTGGCAGGTTTGCGGCACTGAAGCTTTGCATCATGCGTGCCTCATCCCAACGCAAATCCTGTTTTTGAAGGATTCCATATAGCAGACAACCTGTTTTGGCCTAGCCACTACAAAACAGATGAATGCCCCTACCATCCCTACTCTGGCTGAATATCATAATTGGAGCTTGCATACTGATTACTCAATTGAGGAACTGCAGGCTTTATTCCAGAATATGTCATTTAATGTCTCAAGTTTAGACCCATTGGGATGGCTGGTTTCGCAGACGAGTGCGGATACCTGCCAATTGCGTTTCCATAACACGGTCCCTGGTTACAAACAAGTTAGACCAGATCCACGTTTTTCAGATATACATTCGGTTACTACGTATTCTGTAGGTAAATTTTGTCAAAATTGGTTACAACACACGTCCCTATCATCAGTTAAACAACATTTATCGCGGTTGTCCAGTAATATAGATTTGGCCGATTTTATTAAAGGCCCTTCTGGTCCCAGAACAAAAAGATTTCTTTACGCAGCTTACTATGAAATCTGGAAGCTTTATAAAATTGAAGCTGCATCACGTTTGAGGGAAATAGATCAAGCTAATCTAGAAAAGGTACTTGCAGTTGTTGACAATAGTATTAACACACTTACACGTTAGATAATATTGTTTCATCTGTTGTTGATATTGTGCAAGATGATGTATCTGTGTTTTATCATGGTCAAAATCAATTATGTTCTGTGATGCAGTTTGCATGGACTTTGCAAACACTGAAAATGGGAAAAGTGCCATGGGATTATTTAAACCCAACTGCATTGTTTTTACTTTTTAATTTAACTGACAAACAACAGTTTATGTTGATGAAAGATGCAACGTATACACTTTTACATATTGAGAAGATTGACCCTTTACCATTCTCCGTGGCCGAAACTGACTCTGCTGTCTGGCTCATCCACGGGGTTATCTCTTTACCATTTTCTTTGTTTTAATTTACTTTGTGCATGAAGCAATATCCAAATGTACTTCGTGTTTCAATGGGAGATGCAGTGAAACCGAACATACGTTCAGATGATTTGAAGTATTATGCTGCTTTTGATGCTGAAGATTTGTATTTGAATACAGCAAATTATGCCGATTTATATTGTTACCAGCATTTTGGACTCAACTACCTGTATAAAGCTAATACATTTAGAAATGTTTTTAATTACACACAATGGGAACATTGCCCAACTCCATTAGAGGGTAGCTCTAAAACCCTGTTAAATAAATTTACATATTTTACAGATTTTGATAGGTCCAACCCAGAGTCCTTTTATTTTAAATTAAACATTTCATCTACTCCAAAAGTGATGTTGACTCACACAAAATTGTTGTATTCCAATTCATTTACAGACAGCTTATTAGTGGGTGACTATGAACATTGGAAGGCCACCGTTGATTTGAAATCTGTCTGGGGTTCTAGATCCTGGCAGGTTTGCGGCACTGAAGCTTTGCATCATGCGTGCCTCATCCCAACGCAAATCCTGTTTTTGAAGGATTCCATATAGCAGACAACCTGTTTTGGCCTAGCCACTACAAAACAGATGAATGCCCCTACCATCCCTACTCTGGCTGAATATCATAATTGGAGCTTGCATACTGATTACTCAATTGAGGAACTGCAGGCTTTATTCCAGAATATGTCATTTAATGTCTCAAGTTTAGACCCATTGGGATGGCTGGTTTCGCAGACGAGTGCGGATACCTGCCAATTGCGTTTCCATAACACGGTCCCTGGTTACAAACAAGTTAGACCAGATCCACGTTTTTCAGATACACATTCGGTTACTACGTATTCTGTAGGTAAATTTTGTCAAAATTGGTTACAACACACGTCCCTATCATCAGTTAAACAACATTTATCGCGGTTGTCCAGTAATATAGATTTGGCCGATTTTATTAAAGGCCCTTCTGGTCCCAGAACAAAAAGATTTCTTTACGCAGCTTACTATGAAATCTGGAAGCTTTATAAAATTGAAGCTGCATCACGTTTGAGGGAAATAGATCAAGCTAATCTAGAAAAGGTACTTGCAGTTGTTGACAATAGTATTAACACACTTACACGTTAGATAATATTGTTTCATCTGTTGTTGATATTGTGCAAGATGATGTATCTGTGTTTTATCATGGTCAAAATCAATTATGTTCTGTGATGCAGTTTGCATGGACTTTGCAAACACTGAAAATGGGAAAAGTGCCATGGGATTATTTAAACCCAACTGCATTGTTTTTACTTTTTAATTTAACTGACAAACAACAGTTTATGTTGATGAAAGATGCAACGTATACACTTTTACATATTGAGAAGATTGACCCTTTACCATTCTCCGTGGCCGAAACTGACTCTGCTGTCTGGCTCATCCACGGGGTTATCTCTTTACCATTTTCTTTGTTTTAATTTACTTTGTGCATGAAGCAATATCCAGTAGGTCGCTATGAACCCCTGGGCAGCGCTATCCTGTATGAAGTGTGGTCCAGATTTTACTAGTACCCTTACTCCCACATATTGAGGGTAAATGAGCTCATATATCTAGTTCGACCCTAGGTCAGATTAGAATTGTGTCCATGATAATTCATCGTTGAGACCTTTATTGGATGTACCCAGTCGATGTATCCATCTTTGTTCAGCATAGAATTATCTTTTGTTAGTATTTGTTCCATGCGAAGAGAATTGTTCTATGATGGCCAACTCGAAGTTATTCTCAGTATGGTTGTTTTCAAGAAAATGTCTCATGAGTTTTGTTGTATTCTTACAAAATCTAATGGTGCTTCTATGCTCATTTTGCGTACTTTGGCTTTTCGCGTAGTAAGGCCCACATACCTTTCACTACAGGGGAATGTGAGCATGTATATCACGTTGGTTAGCTCACAATTTGTAAACCCTTTCAGGATCCAAGGAATGGTGAGGCCAAAATCAAGTTGTTTCACCCTTCTGGCAAATTTACATACATTAAAATGGCCACATGGTGCATGTCTGACTATGGGTGGAAGGTACCAAGTAGAAGCTAGTTTAGTTCTGATCTTGTTAATCTTTGGGCGTGTGTGCACCAACTCCTCTTTTATGGACTTTCCTTGTTTAAATGACAACATTGGCTTTTCAAGCCCTAATGTCCCAGGTGTTAGAATACTCCAGTTCTTTCTATTTTTTTTACCATATTGGAGTGCAGACCATATGTGGTCACACATATCAGTCATTCAGGGGTGGTTCTCTGTGAAGTTTGTATTAAGGCATCCCTAGGAGTATTGGATGCCCTTCTTCGAGCTCTATGTATCACTTTGTTGGGATCGTTTTTTCCACTAGCTTCTCTATTAGATGCTGCGCATGCCGTTGTTAGTCATGTTTTTCAGAACAATTGTGTCTGTATCTGAGAAATTGACCTACATGGAGGTTATCCTGTAGAGCTTTTGGGTGGCTGCTGTCATATTGCAATAGGTTATTTCAATCAGTGAACTTATAGTAGACCTCGCTTTTCAGAGTGCTGTCTTTGGGTTTTATCATGAGGTCCAAAAATTGAATTTCCACTTTGCTTATGAACATAGTAAATCTCAGGAACGTATTTGTCTTGTTGATCCACAGTGCAACCTGGTTGGCTGACTTCTCTGTATCTGACCATATTATAAATATATCATTGATATATCGTTTGCAAAATACTATATTGTCAAGGTATGGGTTGAGATCACTGTAGATATGTTCTTTCTCTAAGGAGTGTACATATCAGTCGGCCAAGCTTGGAGCAAAGGTACTGCCATGGTCGTACCATGGGTCTGTAGGTAGGAATTAGCTTCAAATCTGAAATAATTTCTCATAAGAGCTGTATGTGCGCAGTCCAATACAAACTCTTCAGGTGTTATGGAGGCAGGCCATGCTTGGAGAAAAAGTACTGCCATGGACGTATCGTGGGTCTGTAGGTAGGAATTATCTTGAAATCTGAAATAATTTCTAGAAAGAGCTGTATGTGCGCAGTTCAATACAAACTCTTCAGGTGTTATGGATATCCATTCTAACTCAGCTATTTAGTCTTCAAGTACTCTCAATTATTGCTTGTGTGGAGGGCTTGGACATCCTGTGTCATCAGCAATTGATTGCTTGGATCGAACTAAATTAAATTAAGGGAGGATTATAGGACTCTTTCTCAGCAAGAAGCTTGGGCACATTTTAGATTGCAGCAGGGATGGGTGAATCAAGCAAGGGCTAAGACGAGAAAATTGTTGCCATGGTTGTCCAGTAGAGATGAAGGGCAAAAATGGATACATAGGATTGTACTCTCGAGGGATCACTAGTGCATGCTTTGGGAGATATAGCCAGTGTTTGCCCGAACACTAGGAGGGCTCAACACTGCCAGGTGTGCGGTATCAGGAAAGTGAGTTGAAGCAGTTTGTGGGTGATCTTCTGATACCGGTCCTCTCAGATGATGACAGGGTAGAACTCAATAAGGATCTGACAGTGGATGAGCTAACAGAGGCTATTGCACAGATTAAATCAGAGAAGATGCTGGGTCCAGATGACCTGCCTGCTCAATGTTTTAAGTGTTTGAAGGGCACATTGACAGATCCATTGTTCAGACTCTTTGAAGGGGAAAGGAAAGATAGGATACTCCAGAGGGACCTCTGGTAAGCCAGAATTTTAATGATCCATAAAAAGGGACAGCCTACTAAGGATAATGCATCATATAGACCAATCTCATAGTTAAATTTGGAGACAAAGATTTTGGACAAGGCCTAAGCCAAGCAATTGATAAGGCTGGTAGAAGCTTTGGTACTTCCGGACCAGTTGGGATTTCTGCCCCATTGAGCCACAAGACACAACCTGCGACGTATGTTTGGCACGGACAGTGAATATACAGGAACTGGCAGTCCAGCTGGCACTCGATGCAGAGAAGGCCATTGCTTTTATGGCGTAGCAATTTTCTTAAAGATGGGTTTTGGTCCCACATTCATTGCCTGGATTTGACTGTTGTACCATGGTCCACTGGCATGAGTTAAGCAAATGGTTGTATGTTGGGGTAGTTTACCCTGGGGAAAGGGACAAGACTGGGTTGTCTGTTGTACCCCCTGCTCTTTGCATTGGCAATGGAGCCTTTGGCTGCTTGGGTCAGGTGTAATACTCAAATCAGTGGTATATGCAGGGACGTCGATTGGGAGGATAGGATTTCTTTAAATGCAATGACATACTGCCCTTTCTGGCTGAATCAGAGGATTACATTATGATGGTTTTAGTTATTCTGCAGATAGTAGAGAAATACTCAGGAGTTTGTATAGCTTGAAGTAGGCATGTGGCATTCCCCTTATCAGATTGGGTACCAAGGGCAGGCTGCAAATGCCCAGTGGTTGGGATCCTCAGGGCTTTGTGCATTTGCAGAGCTTCGTGAAGTGAAATCAAGGTCTCTTTTTTACAAGCAAAACCTTGCCTGGATTTTGACAGGTTATGCCAGAGACATTGGCGAAAGTTACTGTTGTCACTGATGGGTAGAGCGGATCTTTATAAAATGATTTATTTACCCAAATTCCTGTATATTTTACACAATTACTATGGTGAAGAACACAAGGTTTTTATTTCGTAAAGTTGACCAGGAGACTAGGCTCCTACTGTGGGATGGAGGTGTGCCAAGGATATCATTGGTCACTAACTACAAAACAGTTTGAGGGGGGACTGGCATTGCCAGATTTGCGGCTATAATGCTGGGTTGCAAGATAGTTGGTTGTCAATAGATGGGCTTTTTCTATGCAGCAGGAGCCATCACTGGTGGCAGATATGCAAGCAATGGATACAAAGGAGTATGTGATCCAACTGTACAGCAGGGGGTGGCTTTGACATTTACCGGAGCCAACCAAAGATGTGGTACAGATTTGGAGGAGGGTGACTTGTCTTTTGGGACAGAAGGGTAGGATATGCTTAGAGACACTATTGTGAGAGTTCTATAACTTGAAAGAGCTGCGGAAAGCGGAGGGGTCCCATAAATTGGATATTTTAAGTACTTGCAAGGTTGTGGATCTGAGGACTGAAGAAGGGATGATATCATTCACAGATCTATAGCAACAGTTTGACCTCTCTGGGAGCCAATACCTGCGATATGTTCAGGTTAGACATATCCTTATCGGATATGTAGATTTTGTTTTTAGAAGATAGTTGACGAAATTCCCCTGGAGTACAGGGTCACTGGTACTGCGCAAACATGCTATATCTCCGATATATGGTACGTTCCTTAGTAATAGCCACCCCCGACAAAGTTGAGGGAGCGATGGGAACGTGATTTGGGTAGGTTATAAGATGAGGACTGAGGCCTGTCAATATCCAGGGGAGGTTGCCATAAAAACGGGTTTCAGTCTGGTGCAAATAAAGATCCCACACAGGTCATCCTTCACACGGACGTGGCAGTTCAGAAAGGCGGAAGGCTGTAAATGACTGGTGTCTTAGAGGTTGTAACCGAAGGGCAACCTTGCTTCCTACACCGTGGGAATGTCCTAAGATTCAGAAATTCTGGCAAGGGATAACTCATAGTTTATCTAACATACTGGAAATGCTGATCATACTTTCACCGCAGTTGGTGACTCTGGACTTGTGGCGGGAACAGACCCTGGATAGATATATCCTTCTCTCTTGTAATATAGCATTAATGGTTGCCAGAAGGGATATCACTCAATTGGGGTTCTGGCAATTATTAATGCATGGAAGGCTAATGTCTACTGGTGCATGAGAGCCAAAGAGTTGGTGTGCACTGCACTGGGATGTCCACAAAAGTATGAAGTCCCTGGAAGAATGGACTGGCGGACTTGGAGTAAGAACAGAGGTGGACGGTTTAATGGCTGAATTCATAATAGTGGTATACTTATGTGGAGGTGTCACCCCAGAATATTTTTATACTCTACTCATTTAGGTGAAGCTGTGCGTGAGGCCCGCGGCCTGGACGAACTACTTACATCATTCGTTTGGCATATGTCATTTGATTTTTAATAAAATATATTTTAAAAAAATACATACATACCCCGGTGCTCCTTCTGTAAGGCCTGTGTTGAGACTTGTCTTGGTTACTATGCATACTCCCTAGAGCTCTAGGTCCCTGCAGCTAAGCCGGTGAGTGAGGTCATTGGATGGTTGGAATGTCAAGAGTGTTTGTGCTTGGATGAGTGGACAGTTGGAGTGAGAAGGGCTGAGCAGCAGGATGCTGCTCATGGTGGGGCTTTATCTGATCTACGTGTAACCTGATCTGAACCTAATAAACCTAACTCTTTCATAACCTACAAGAATACATCCTTGATTGTAACACTGGCAACAAGTGAAAATGAAACTACGTGTGAGGAACAAGGAATGAAGAAGAAATTAAATAAACAAAGAAGAAACTAGAGCATTACAAAGAAAAAGAGTTTGAAGCCTGTAAGGAACAATTGCGCCTGGCAGCCCCACAAGTGTCTACACCTGACAGCCTGCAGTCCAGGGCATTTGAACAGGCCAGCGTAAGTTGCACATCAGACTTGGAGGGCTGCCTCATTTGATGAGAAACACTGGTGAAGAGTGACCAGTGAGGCAATGAGCATTTGACCTGTGTGGAGCCTGTACCTACGCTTAGCACTGGAATTAGGACACTTGAGAAAGACACTGAAATTAACTTTTAATGACTGAATAGAGCCCCTAGTCGTATTTCACAGTGGATGAAATACCTCATGGAGTGTGGCAAACGGGGGCATTGAGACGTGTGTTGCACCCAAATTTCATAGTGTCTGGTGAGCCGCAGGATTATTTTGGTTATGGGGCCAGCATGATCTGCTGTCATGATAAAGCTTTAACGTGCACCAGTGTCCCAATACCTTGTTAAAGCTTGTGTCCCTTAACGTTGCAATGCGCGGGTCTGATGCGGCATTCGAATGGGACGCGAGGCTGCCATCCACTGTATTCATGGATTTCAAGTGTGTTACTAGCCCTTCCATCCTCTAGCAGCTTTTGAGCGTTGTCACATACAGGAACTTAGAAGCGTGCCATTGGAAGGTAGTACGCTGACTTTATAGGAGCATGTTCAGCCGTCTCTTCATTAGGACATGGCAGGTCAAGTGTTACCACAGCATTGCACGCCCTTGGGAGCTGAGTAATTAATCAGTTTTGATGCAATGCTGCAGGTTCTTCCTCAGCTTTGGGTAACACAACATGTATATTTTCAGCATTTGAAGCGTAGTCAAGCAGCACAACAGGGGACATTCAAGCTGCGGCTGGAGCCGTAATGAGTGACATGGCACTATGGTGTGCTTCGGTGAGCAACGAGGTGAGTTGGCCACGAATAGAACTGTGACATGAAGACATTTGTGAACAATTCTCATAATTTCTGCTCCTCATAAGGAAGAGAAGTTTGGATGTAGGGAGCACTGGACATTCAGTTATGCCTCTGAGGGACTGGTACTACATATATCAGAGATTTTCGGTTGATTTTCGGGTGTGTTGTCGCTCACCGGTGTGTCGAGGATTTGGAGTTACCAAATTGCATTGGAATTAAAGCTTTACTGGATGTTATGTATAATTGTCATGTACGCTAAAGGCTTGTGGTAGAATATTTTTGTATATGTTAAACAATTAGGAGGAAGTGGTTTTTGTTCCCCGTCTGTGGTATGTTTGGAGTGTGTGTATTTGCTCCTGTAAAACTATGCAGAAGTAACTAAATATCCCTGGTCATGCCAGTATTAGTGAACCCTCGTACTTATGTGAGACTGTGTTATGAGTACTTACCCCAGATCCTTTGTCAGTAGGTGAGGTTGTGTAAGTGCAGAAGAGGGTACGTAGTCCCTGGTCCTGCCATGAGTTGTGTAAGTGCTGCAGTAAAGGGTATGTGGTATCTGGTCCTGCCACTAGTTACGTAGATGCAGCAGGGGGTATGAGGTCCCTGGTCCTGCCATAGGTTGAGTTGATACAGTAAAGTATGATGTCCCTGGCCCTGCCAGGGGTTGTGTAAGTGCAGTAGAGAATATGTGATCCCTGGTCCTGCAGTGAGAGTGGATGCAGTAGGGGGGTGTAAAGCCCCTGGCCCTGTTGTGTTTAGAGACACCGATTGATATTTGTTCTATTGTCCCTCGTCAGTGGTTAAGGGCGGGTTACAGGAGCATATGTGTTGCACCTTGATGTTGTGGGGTGAATGACTTAGGGGTGTTATTAGTTTCCTAAGTTCTGCTGAAGTTTCATAATGTGATTGTCTACTTATTCTCATGTTCATAAGACTGTTTTATCATATTGTGTCGTCACTTGTCCTTTTGAATTGATATTAATCCAGAAGGAATATTTATGGGACTCATTTATTGTTTTATTTGTATTTTCCATTGTTTCTTTAAGAGAGGGAGATGTATTGTGACTTGTCTTAGTTACTATGCATAGTCTCAAGAGTTCCAAGTCCCTGCTGCTCAGTCAGTCAGTGAGGTCATTGGATGGTTGGAATGCTAAGAGTGCTTGGTTGAGTGAACAGTTGGAGTAAGAAGGGATGACCAGCAGGATGCTGTTCCTGGTGGGGCTTAACCTGATTTACTTGTAACCTGAACTGAACCTAATACACCTACATCTTTTATAACCTACAAGACTACATCCTTGATTGTAGCAGCCTTGTGCAAGGAAGCCAGACTATCAGTTGTGCAGGATGTGAGGTTTATGCAAGTAATAGGTCCACAATTAACCCCTCACTAGTAACTAAGCCCCCTATTGTAGAGCTTGACTCTCAGGATAGAAAAGCATATCAGTCCTTTTCTTTATCAAATAAAAAGTATATTTATTACACACACTATTCAATACTATGTAGTAATTTACATATAGACATAAGGCTGGTGGAAATACCTTTGATGACATATTTAATTCCTAAAGGGTCATGACCCCAAAATCAAAGTAACCCCTACCATACCATATAGCACATTTCCTATATAGGAGGCTTTCATTTTAAAAAACAGTACAAAAATATTGGTCACAGTGGAAATTTGGGACTGTGACCATGTGGCAATCGGTGTGTGTGACTGCCGTGAATCAGCAATATGAAGTCAATGGTGGAACGTTCAAATAAATCAATTATTCCATCCTGTGTCTCCGGTCTGAGTGAATAAGGAAACTGACAAACTCTAAGCGTCTTGGATTCTATAGGGGTCTCTCCTTGGTATGAACAATCCTGGAGAGATAGGGACCACCCAAATCTCTGGGGAGGGGACCTCTCGCATGCCCTCTCCTGGCTCATAAATTCTGAATCACCTTTGCATCAACCCCACCCTGTGGCTATCTTGCAGACTTGTGGCAAAGGCCCACACACTACGTTACTAAAGCTATGGGGTCAAAGGTCAAACCTTACCCCACCACAATATTCCAGACCCCATTGGGCCATTTCCAACAACCTTGGGCTCATCTTGCTCCTGGTGGTGAGCCTTAACCACCCAGAGCCTTTCCGACAGGCTGCCTGGCCTCTAATGTGGCCTACTTTGCGGAAGCTGGTTCCACTGGCTCCCTGCACTGGTCTCTTTTCCTTGGTCTCTGGTGCTCCTCGCCTCTTGCTTGGGCACAAAAGTCCAGATTGTACCCCAGCTGGTTCATAGCGGGTTTAAGGGAACCAGCTTCCCTGGTCAAAGACTCAGAGACCCACTGCGCCTGAGGTCAACTGAAGGCAGTGTCTTTTGTCCATTAGGGCATCAGGGGGCTTGTCTTTCCAGTTGTCTATTTTGTTGCTGATGCCCAATTCCAGTGTCCAACTCTCTGTCCCTTGTGCAAGAGCTTTTAAGTGTGGGTGGAAAATTCTAGAAGCCAAGCAACCCTGGCCCATCCAAGGGTGCCACATCACCTGTCCAAAGCCTCCTGTACAGCACAATGTGCCAATTCACCATGGTGCCATCAAGTAATCCCTGTTCACAGCTCCTCTGACTTTCCCACCAAAACCTTAAAGGGACCCCCCTCCCTCCTGTGCTGGCTCCAAAGATATGGGCTTCATCCTTTGTTCAGTGAGCATGGGCTGTCCCAACCTTGGTACAGTGTGACAGCGGATTAACGAACGCAGATTTTCTTCTGCATCCTTTCCTCCTCAGGAATGTAAATGTATTTATATAGCGCACTTCTACCCAGGGGTCTCGTAGCGCTGTATTCATACCGCTGTGGAACCCTTCCTGGTTTTCCTGTGAGATGTCCACTCCTGGGCACCCCCAAGGTGAAGCCAGGCATCCTAGCGCTGTGGGGGCCGTTGTGGAGATTAAGCAAGCTATTGCCCAGAGTTGCACAGTGGGACCCATGATTAGAATAGGCACCGAGGCGAGAATTATCAGGCCCGGGGAAATTGAGTCCAAGAGCCGCCGAGGCAGGAATTGAACCCTGGTCCCGGGCCAGAACTCTGCATCAGGGTCTGCCGCTCTAACCATTGAGCCACACTTCTCCACAGGAACTGAGCGAAGCACTGTTAATTACTCTTTTTGAGTGGGGAGGCCTTTGTTCCTTCTGCTGAGGTGCAGTGACTTGGCCCAGAAAGGTTACAAAGGCCTAGATGCAGATCATGGGAAATAAGAAAATTCTGGACAACCCATAAGGTGTACATGTAGCTGCTTGGGACATGCATATTCAAACTGGGTACATGTTTTACCCGTTTGATATCTTGATGGACTTTGTAAGCCACAGGGAAGCGAAACTACACAGTTTTCCCCCTACATGAATAACACTGCAGATAAACCAGTAACCATGCTGACTTTACCAATGATTGTCTACTATGATAAGGCCCTCTGCAGGTTACCATCTAACCTTGCAGAGTACCCCACTATCTAGGCACACAAGAGTAGTGTCACCCACATATGCCCGTCAACCATGCTGTGTTACAACAGCCATACCTTAAAAGGGTAGACACTGGCAGTAAACATACTGTCCATTTACCATGTGATTACCAGAGGGGAATGTCACCCACAGTCAAAAAGTCCAAAACGAGGTGATCCAAAAAGTGAAAAATCCAGGCGGTTTAAATAGGCAGAACCCATTTTGCTACACCTTGACACTCAACGGCCAGCTCTGAGACAAGGCTGCATCCCAGGGAAACCAGGACCATCCCTACCATATCGGTGTAGCTGCCTGTGGTAATCCAGAAAAACATTACACGTGCTTTAGGAAGTGACCAGAAACAATTCACCACTGGCCTTTTTCATGACGCTTTAGAGAGGAACCATAACATATTTACCTGATGATCTAAAGGCTATAGCAAGATTTAATATACTGCTGCACATAGTAGGGAACTGTGCACAAAGGAACTTGTCTGTAGGAGTCAGCATCTTCAATTGAATTCTGCAACCTACTGGAAGCCAATGTAGCTTCCTATGTAAAAGGAAATGTGATTTGCCAGCCGCATATTACAGACTGCTCTTGATGCTGCGTTTTGTAACAGTTGCAGCTTATTATTGTTTGCTTTAAATCCCAACATGAGGGTATTGCCATAATCTATTTTAGATCCAATGGCAGCTCTTGTAATGATTGTCCTATATTCCTCCGATAGGAGCTGGAGACTCTTACGTAGTAACTTAATGTGGTCATTGGAAGCCACAATTAATATGTATACCCGACTGCCCATAGAGAATTGCTCATCAAAGTAGAGCAACAGGTCTCTAACTTTATCTTCTACCAGAATATTAACATCACCCATCTAGAAGGGGTCAGCCCCCAACAGAAAGATCACCACTATTTTGTCATTCACACTGGGTCAGCTCCTAAACATCCAGTCCTGAGTGACGAACAATTTGGCAACAGGACTGTGAGAACTGACTCTCAAATTAGTTAGCATCTGGCAAAGAGTTAAAAAAAAAAAATACTATAATGGAGTGGAGCTATGCATGATCCTTGCACTCACAGTTCACAACCAATTTAGTGAAGTCCCGGTCACCACTACCGTCCTTGTCACCTTAATTTGTCTAACAGAGTTGGATGGTCGAGGGTGTTGAAGGCTATGGAGAAGCCCAGCAACATAAGAAAAACAGATTTGTCCCTCCCCTTTAATGAATGGATCTAACTCCTGGTATCCTCCTCTGATCAATCGGGTTGGACAGGTGTCTCCCAAAAAATAAACATAATAGGGTATGAAGATTTCATAAATTCAATAATTTTGTCAAGAGAAATCTCTTGAAAAGAAGGTGGTAGAACAGTGAGTGATCAGTAGGACCTAGACTGACATATACTCCCTGGCCTACATCAGGTACAGGGACCCGATTTAGTCTAATTTGGTTTGTAAAATTTCTTGAAGGGTATTAGATTAGTTGTCAAGGGGGTATAGAGTTTAAATAGCAATTTAGGGTTCATTATTTCTGTTGGAGCTTACAGTCCTAATTTAGAGTTTGCCGGATGGGTTACCGCGCAAACAAATGTGACAGATATCACGTACCCCTTATTACAAGTGCACTTTATACTATGACACTTATAACGAAGCAAATGGTATCTTCATCAGGTTTATGATGGATACCCACCAGTCAAACTCTAACTCAGGCCCTTAACTGCAAATTTTAGAAAAGCAATCTTTCTCGACCTCCAAAATAGACTTTTTATGGATTTTCACAACTCCCTTCAGGGCAGATTTGTGAAGGCTTGCCTCTGGTGCAAAGTCACAAAATGTGATGCAAACTGGCGAAAAGTCTTGATAAACTATATTCTTTACAACATAAAACTTGTTTTGCATTAGAAAGTTGCCTAAAAGAAATGCAAAGTAGTGCTTTGTGTTACTTTGCATTAAGAGGGTATGCCAGGGAGCTACATGTGCATTTCACGCTACCCCCCATGGATTTTTAAACAACTACTAACAATGGCAGAAAAGTTTGTAAACCGTACTTTATTACAAATCATCAAACAAGGAAAAACTCTATTTAACAGATTTAAAAAAAAAATGATAGAGTGTAAATCTCTTCAGCAGATTTAGAACACCTTAATTTCTGTAACCAAATTATCAATTGCTCAGTGGAAGAGTTCTCTACAAAATTTCACTTGTTCATTGGTTTCAAAAATTTGCCTAGCAGTTATGGGTGCTTTACTAGTTATTCTGAACATTCTAGAAGGATATTTAGATGTGATTTGCAGCTAACTGCTTCAACAATATCAATGACCATGTGTCTTGGAGAACTGAGATAAATTGAATGTTCACCTTGCAGACTTGAAAAGCGAGATGTTTCTGGTGTAGTATCTTATTCATTTTGTCTAGCTGCATAATAATTTTAAACCAGATGGAAGACATTGATTGTAATGGGAATAATGCAAAGTAATCATCTAAAGCTTTTGCATCATTTGGCATGTTCATTGCTTCATAACTTTCCACCTGGCGAAGCTCCAACTAAAAGTGTATATCACTTTTAAACGTTATTATAGTATTGAACACATGCCATGCATTTATCTGATGCATTGCATCCCGCAAAGGTTCAAATGAACAAGTTACTTACTTTCAATAACACTCTGGTAGAGACGATCTACCTGCAGATTCCTCACCTTTTAAATATTCCCCAGATGGCAGGACGGGTCTGGAAATAGTACCTGTGCGTACCGGTTGGTGCCACAATGCAGCTTTGCACTGATGCCATTCTGCTCCAGAAATGGCATGTGGAGCCTGTACAAATGCCTCTCGCGTGCTGTCAGTTGTCCGTATCACTAGACTGAAAGTCCCAAAAGCAAATTGGTGTGACCAGTGTGTGCATTCCTAGACTTGGGACTTTAGTAATAAAATCCAATCAAAGAACAGGGAGAACAGTAGGGTCGGGGCAGAATCTGCAGTTACAGTCTCTGCCATGAAGAGCGTTACCAAAAGTAAGTAACTTGTTGTCCCGACAGGCTTATAGCTGCAGAGACTTCACCTTTTAAATAGGTACTAAAGCAGTATTTATATGGGGGGACTATAGCTGGACTCAAACCAGAAAGTCCTGCAGAATGGAGGGGGCAAAATGCACCTCTCTGCAAACTTGACTGTGCACACAATAGCACTTCACGAATGTATGGAGGGACACCCACATTGCTGCCTACCAAATGTGCTGGACAGGGACTACACATGCAGTGTTAGCAGCTTTGGCCCTGGCAGAATGAGCACACAGTCCTTCCAGAGCCTGCTTTTTTAGCTAGTGATTAGCAGGTCTTAATGCAGAGCACGATCCAGTAGGAGAGGTTTCTCTTCTGCACAGCCCTGCCTTTTTTGCTTCAGAGAAGCCCACACAGAGTAGTTCGCCCACTCAGTATTCTTTGGTACGATCTATTTAAAAGCTTAGTGCTCTCTTGGAGTCCAAGCGATGGAGTATGTCCTCCTCCTTAGATTGGTAAGGCAGAGCATAGAATGCTGGCAAGGTGATGGTCTGACCAAACTGAAACAAGCATCACAACTTTAGGTAAGAAAGGTGCCCATGTCCCTAAACCCAGCTTGTGTATAAAGGTGGTGGTATACGGCAGCTTGAAGCTCACTCACATGCCGCGTCAATGTCATGGCAACGAGGAACACTGTCTTGAGGGTGAGCCACCGCAAGGGACAGCTGTGAAGGGGCTCGAAGAGTGCGTTCATCAGAAACGTAAAGACCAAATTAAGGTAGAGATGGGAAACAAACGTAAACATAAAATAAAGCAAAACAATTGGCGATTTAAACAACGAGGACAAATCCGGCAACAGTCAAAAAGCAGAAAGATACCCTTTAACTGTGCCAAGAACAAAGCTGTGTCAGGCAAGGGACATGAATAGAACATCAGATAACTTTGCCTGGATGGAGTCTATCTGCACAAAGCCACAAGTGTGTCATAACGACGGGCGTATACAGTTTTTGTCATGGGACACCCGGCAGCCAAAAAACATCAACCACCTCCAAAGGCAGGTTGAAGGTGGTCAGCTGTTGCAGCTCAAACTTCTAGCAGGAAGTTGGAGCTTGCGTAGGCCTAGGTGCAGAACCCTGCACTGTGACAGCAGATCTTCCCAGAGGAGCAACGCGATCGGAGTATAGATGCTCAAGCCTAGGAGTTATGCATACCATACTCTATGTGCCCAATCAGGAGCCACAGGGATGACATTGGACCGGTCTGTCCTGATCTTCTTGAGAACTGGAGTGGTATTGGTGGAAAGGCATACAGGAGTCCTGAGTTCCACTTGAGGCAGAACACATTTCTGAGCAAGAGACTCCAGCATGCAGAAGTGCTGAAATTGCACGTTTAACAGTGCCAAACAGATCGAGCTAAGGTTCGCCTCACTCATAGACGAGACTGCTCCACCTCCAGGACCTGCTAGGTGCTAATGGTTGAACTAGTCTCCCATAGCATTCAACGACCCTTCCAGGTGGTTCACACCACCAGGAAAATTCCTTGGGGGTCTTGCCATTTCCAGAGGCACAGGGCCTCCTGGCACAGGGTCCCTGTCCCCACCTCGCTCGGCTAGTTGCAGTACTTCATGGTGGGGATGTTGTCCATGAACATCTGCACAAGCCTCCCATTGGTTAATGGCAGGAAGGCTTTCAATGCTAAGCGGACGGCCCCCAGCTCCAAGAGGTTGATATGTAGCGATTCCCCTGGAGACCAGAGACCTCCGACCTCCACCCCTTCCAGAAGGCCACTCCAACCCAGAAGCGATAAATAGTCACCACTGTCAGCTCTTAGTGGGGAAGAAAGAGGGGTCTGATACTAACCCAATCGCAGTCCACTAACCATCACTTCAGATGTTATGTAGTCTCCTCTGAAATCTTAACATTGTTGGGAACGTTCCCTTAATGTTGGGCCTAGTGAGACTTCGGATTCCACTGCAGAACTCGCATATGCCACCTGGCTTTCTTGACCAACAGGATGCAGGAGTCTATCGCCCGCAGCCTCAGTTGACCTCACTGAAATCCAGGAACGGCGCTGAAAGACTGAGATCATGGCCTGAATGCCCTGTACACTCTCCTCCGGGGGAAAGGCGTGAAACTGAACAGAGTCCAGAATGGCTCCGATGAAGGGGAGCGTCTGCGGAGGAGTCAGTGTTACTACGGCAGGTTGATAGTGAACCCCAAAGATTAAATGAGGTTCGCTGTAGTCTGGAGGTGGTTGACGACTGCCTGGCACAAGCCCACCTTTAGCAGCGTGTTGCCGATGTTGGGTAAAACTGGCACCCCAGACCTCTGAAGGTGAACTCCCGCCACCACCGCCATAACTTTTGTGAACACCAAAGGGGTACTGGTGAAAAGGGAGCAAAGCAAACTGAAAATGCTTCTGTCTCACCACAAACCGAAGATAGTCCCTATGGGCATGTAGGACAGGTATATGGAAGAAGGCATCCTGCAGGTCCAAGACCACAATCCAGTATCCATAATCAAGGGCAGTCAAGACCTGGGCCAGGGTGAGCATTTTGAATTTCTTCTTCTAGAGGAAGGTGTTGAGAGGGTGCAGGTGTAAAATACGATGAAGGCCTCCATCCATCTTGGGCGCAAGAAAGTATAAGGAATAACAACCAAGTTCTACTTCTGACATGGGCACCTTCTCCATATCCCCTTTGGCCAAAAGGGATTGCACTTTTTGCTACAAGATGGAGGGATGGTCCTCTGTCAGACACTGGTAGGTGCGGCAGAGGCTGAAATAAAGGTAGTGCATTACCCTGCCAAACAATTTGCAGGACCTGCCTGTCAGCTGTTATGGTCTGTCTACCTGGCAAGAATCATCAGATCCTGCATGCTGCTGTGCTCGACTAAGGGCACACTAAAATGGTTTGGCATGTGTGGCTGCAGGGGGGTGAGGGTAGTGGACAGGTCGGCCCGTACACTTGGACCATGTGGGCCATGAGTACCATGGCCTCTACTGCGAAACTGCTGGGTGCCTTGAGTACATTAGAATCGCTGGTGGTATGGGCCAGCACTGCCGAAGCCATGAAAAGAGCAGTAGGGCTGGTATGGCTAGCAACGTGGGGCAGATAGGCCCAAGGATTGCGCTGAGGCCCTGCTCTCCTTGAACCGCTCAAGAGCAGAGTCTTCTTTGTCCATTAACAGGCAAGTTCCATCAAACAGCATGTCCAAGAGGGACAACTGGACATCGCTGGTGGACCACAGCCATGTGTGTCAGCTAATGGTGACACTGGTGCTAATGGGCTGCTCAATTAAATCAGTGTTCTCAAGACGCATCAAATTGTTTACTTGTCCACGTCACAACCGAGGATAGTTCAGAACACCTGAGTGGACTTGAGAAAGCAAATCCCAAAGGGTGTGGGAATAGCACCCAAGCAGACAGCTGGCATTTACTGATAGTAGCCCCTAGCTGATGGATGAGAAGACCTTTTTTCTGAACCACCCGCTTTGACTATCATTGGGAGTAATTGGGAACGGGTTGAGGTTAGTTGTTAGCATATGCCGGCACCATCAACCTTTCAGTGGAGGGGTGCCCAGATAAAAATCTCAGGTCGCTCAGGGTGGTGGCATCGAGCAATCTGGCGGCAGACCAGGAAACCAGTACAAGGTTTGACCCCTGCCCCCAACAATGTGTATATAAGGGCCTCATTGAAATGTAAGAGGGGGTCTGTGGGTGTTGGCCCAGCTGAAGGACTTCTGTAAGTTCACTGGTCTTGACCTCCAAGGTAGGGAGCTGAAGGTCAGGGACTTCGGCCATCCTATGCATTACCATGGATTCTTTCGAACAGCCGGCTGTTTGAATGAACAAGATCTCTACGAAGCAGCTAGCATCCCCAGCGCCTTGAGACACTCATGGGTGATTTCCAGTGCTTTACAAATCCTGAATGATTGATTGACTTACCGATGGATTAAGAAGCACTCTCGTCGGTGGCAGGACCGGGGTATGAGGAGCCCTGACTGAGGGGAGGTATCAAGGCTACTAGCCTCTTGTAACTCCTCACGGAATGGCTGGCCAATCTTATCACCCATGTTGTAATCATCTGAATCTGTGCCAAACAAGGAACACAGACTGTGTTCTCCCTTGTGAAATAATACGTGGATGTAGTGGCACCTCAACAGCACCCGGGCGCGAGCTGTGTCAAAGTTGAACTGGCGCCGACTCAGAGTCAGAGTACAATAGGTACCTCGTCTTCAAGCATTGATAGTGTAAGGAAAAGTAGGGTGAATGTCATCGCAAAACAGAACAAGCTGTCTAGATGGCATACTACTAAAAAATTGGAGGCACCAGTTACCATATCTGAGGAGTGTTCTCGGGTCATTCTTCAACTTCCATAAGAACTTGGAGTTGACAGATTTCCAAGATGACGGCCCTAGTAAAAGAGAAAAGAGGTCAGCAGTCTAGGGTTTGGATCCTTTACGCAAGCATCTGAAGATCACATTACACGAGTATCGCTCTGCACACTTTAACTGATTTTTTTTTCCACATGAAAACTGTTTTTTTTCAGCGTGCTATCTCAAAATTGAATTGAGGGTGTAGACCTCATTTTTTGACTTCTCTGCCTCCTCAGGCTTTTAGGTGTGCACAGCTGGGGTATCCCCTATTCAGAGGAAAGACTCATTTTTGTCACAGTTGCCAAATTCTCTTCAGAGCTCTTCTTAACAGCAGTTATTCGGAGTGTTGCAGAATAATGCTTAAAATCCAAATTATATATGTAATTTCTGAAGTTTACGTTTTAGTGTCTTCCAAGAAGTCCAAGACCTATATGAACTGGTCATAAGGAAGAAGCAAAAGCCTAGAAAGTATTTGGTAGTACAAAAAAAAACTTGTATGAGTATTATAAAGTGATGAGTGTGCAAAGTGCTTCAGAGCTTTAGAAATACGTACACATTGGAAATGCTTAGAGTGTAAATTGCGTAGAGTTTTATCGTGGTTGATTTTAGGTGCTTGCCACACCACCATTCAATTTGGCGAAATTCCATTCAGACACAGGGGTGTCGAGTAAACATCCAGAAGACAGTATTAAATAATTCAGAGGCAGCCTCTCTTGAATTTCTATGCCCCCCTCCCCGTGGAAACATAGCAATGTGGATGTCTCTTCCTTACATGCGAAAATAGGTGGACACTGGGAACATTCTTCTGCTCCTGTGGAAATATTGGCACAAAGGTTAGTTCTGACACTGACTTAGCATTGGCACTAAAATGCTGGGTACTGGCATGGACCTTGGAACCAGAGGTGGAATCAGAACTGAAGTTGGAAGCGGCCCCATTACGAGATTGGAGAGTCCAACCGGTGCAGAAGGCAAAAATTCTGGGTGGAGGCCTCTTGGCTCCGTGGGGCCTGAAGGTACACCAGGGGGAGTCAGCGAGGATCCGAAGAGTTGGAGCATGGCTTCCCTGATCTCTGCAATTTGTTTTGGTGTGATGGGCAGCACTGGAAACTAGAATTGTGCCGAAAAAAGCTGAGGGATGTCAACCGCCTTTGGGATCGAGAAGTATGGCGCCGCAGTCTCAGAAGAGTTAAAGTTGCAGGAAAGGACAATATCCCACTTAGATCTCTTGAACTTTTTTTTCTTCGACCTACCCGACGACTGGTTGAAACGAAGTTCAACCCCTGGAACAACTTCTGCAATATCTTCTAGAACGGGAACGAACTTTTGACTTAGAACAGTCCCGTCATGGAGTCTTCTGATGCTTGGCAATGTAGAGTTTCTCCTCAGAGTCTCACATGGCCTTAGGGTTCATAGATGTGCAGTAACTGCAGGTCTTATAGTCATGGCTCGACCCGAGGTACCAAAGGCAGAGCAGATGAGGGTCTGCCACAAGCATTTGTGGAGAGGGCATTTCCCTTGCATGCTGTTACAATCTTGAAGTGATAACGGTCTAAAAGAGACGAGAGGAATACACAGCTGGTGGCGCTGAAAGAAAGGAACAGATGTCCGTGCACAGGAATGGCGCCTATATAGGCTCCGCATGTTATTTCCGGAACGGAATTGTCAGTGTGGAGCCACACTGTGCAAGCAGAGGTACTGCTAAAAAGCTTCAGGGTCCAGTCTGATTACTGGAGAATATTCAAAAGGCAAGGAACCTGCAGCTACAAGTCTATCAGAATTGTTATTATCACGCAACTCAATAGTCTTCATTTAATCAAACTCCGAATGATAAAAGGCAGTGTTGGCCACCCAGGTTATTCTGAAAACCTACTCTAGTGGCTAGATAGTCTCTACCAGATAAAGTGTTACCGAAGGTAAGTAACTTGTTCATCTAATAGAGACTTTTAGCTGCAGCTTAGAAAAGATACCCAAGCAAAGCCTCTCTGGAGGTGGGTCTGTAAAGCCAATTTTAAATCAAAAAGTCCAGTAGGACTGAACGGGTGAAGTGGCAATCGCAACAGACCTTACTGTCCGGACAGTAGTGTGTGGTAAACGTTTGCAAAGCTGCCCACATTTCTTCCTGACATATCCAGGAAGAGATTCTGTGGGCTAACGCCAAGGTCGCAGCTTTAGCTCTGTTAGAATGAGCACGCAAACCCTCACAGGATTGCTCATTTGTCAATGTGTCACAAATCTTGATGCAGAGCACTATCCATCTTGAGATAGTCTGTTTCTGCATGGCCTTCCCTTTTTAAGGTCCTATGTACGCCACGAGGAGTTGATTGTCAACCTGGAACTCTTGTGCGGTCAAGGCTCTTTTTGAGTCTAAACAGTAGTGTCTCCCCCCCTCTTTGAAGGGGTGAAGCAGAGCAAATAAGGTAGACAGGGTGATGTTCTGGGAAGGGAGTCACAAGCTTCGGAAGGAAGGAGGCACATGTCCGGTGGACCAGCTTGTATGGGTAGAAGATGGTGTATGGAGGGTGTGCTGAGACTACCTGCAATTTGCGGACCCTCCTGGATGATGGTATGGCCACTAATAAGGTAGTTTGATGGTCAGTAGCCTAAAAGGGCAATTGTGCAGAGGCTAAGAGAGTACACATATCAAAAAGGTGACTACAAGATTCAGACCCTACTGTAGCAAGATGAATGGCCTGGGGGGAAACTTGTTACAAGTCGTTAAGAAACCTAGCCACAGAGGAAGAAGCGATCCTGCTCGCGCTTGACGCAAAAATGGCATTCGACACCATGGCGTGGGATTATCTGTTTGCGGTTTTGACTCGTATTGGGCTCGGGCCCAAGTTGATTGGGTGGATCAGACTTTTATATAACCTTCCCATTGCCCACGTCTCAGTGAATAACCATCGTTCAGGTTCTTTCCCCCTTTGTCGTGGTACGAGGCAAGGTTGTCCATTATCACCACTTCTTTTTGCCCTGGTCCTCGAGCTTTTAGCAGTCTGGATCAGGGGGGACCCGGACATCAGAGGCCTTAAATGGACAAACGACCATGAGGACCGCATATCACTATATGCGGACGACATTCTACTTTACCTCGTCTCACCGATGTGCTCACTCCGCCGCGTTCTCCACATTTTCCATATATTTGGGGCCCACTCTGGTTACCAGATAAACTGGTCCAAATCCCAGATGTATACCCTCTGGGGTGATCCACCACACAGTCCTCGGGGATACACCATTCCAGTGGCGATTCAGGGTTTCCAATACCTCGGCATTTTCATAACAACCGACGCAGCAGTGTTCTACGAACAGAATCTGATGGGCCCGTTACACAGGTTTAAATCTGATGTCATCCACTGGAAGACACTACCTCTTACTCTCTTGGGTCGGGCGTCTTTATTCAAGATGCTCACCCTGCCACGCTTTCTTTACGCCTTGCAAAACACTCCCATCCCGGTCCCCGAAACCTACTTTTTGAAGATTGATACAGCAGTTAGACATTTTTTTTTTTTTTTTTTTTTTTTGAAACCGTTTATTGCAGTTTATAGAAGTTACAGGTATGGGCCTACAACCACCCGGCCGGCCGCTAGAGCATCAAAAGCATATTACATACATACAGCAAAAATTTTTCTCAGCGGTGCACAGTAGGAAAACAGGAGTGATCAATGGTGCAGGCCTCAAGGCTCCATGCCCACAGTACGGTTCCATTTTCTTAATGCAAAACAACGTAAACAAACTACAACCGCAAGGCAACCCGCAATCCAAAGTGACAACACGTGCTCCATAAGTGGGGGATCCAAACCAGCAGCAAAATTCTGAAGGGGGGGACGGGAGTAGATAAGGGACTGGGGGACCGCGCGCCCGCGGCCAAGGGAAGGGCGCCATCTAGGGAGACGGAGCCGGCGAGGCCGCCGGTAGCAGCGGCGGCTCACAAATACCCCCGCGGTAGGCGTTCCAGGGGCCCCAGAGTTTCATCCACGCCCCAGGCTTACCCCTCGCCACATACACCACCTTTTCACGAAACATACACCAATCCATATGCTCTTTCCAGGCCGACACCGCAGGGGGCCTCTGGGATCCCCAGAATTGGGCAATATCACGCTTGGCTATCATGTATCCCAGAGTCACCCACCGCGCCTGCGGGACCGAGTAGTCATTTGGTTCCCAGACATTCAGCAAGCATCTCCTCGCTTCAGGCAGCAGCGCGACACGCGTAACCATTCGTAGAACCTCATGCACACCACGCCAGAATCGCTCCACCTCCGAGCACTCCCACAGTATATGCATGAAAGTCGCCAACGCACCACAGCCACGTTTACACATTCCATCACCGGCAAAACCCATACGTAAAAGCCTTGGCCCCGTCACGTAGACCCGGTGAAGGATCTTGAGCTGGACGAAACGAAGGCGAGCCGGGATGGCCACCTCTTTCGGAGAGGCCACCGCGGAAATCCAATCCTCGTCGTCCAGCTCCAGCCCGTCGGCAACCCAAGCCTCGCGGAGACTAGTCAGCAGACACGATCTATCGTTAATCAATTTTTTGTATATGAGGGAGATCGTGCTGTCCGGGACATGGCCATCTAGCACTCTGTCCTCCAGGGGGGAAGACTCCGGAATGGACGCAACATCCGGGAAGACGGAGCCCAGCGCATGGCGGACCTGTAGGTACCGAAAGTACTCACTGCCCTGCAGCTGAAACTCCGCCTGCAGCGTCTCAAAAGTTTTGAATCCCCCCCTCGTCCAGAGATCTCCCACCGTGCTGATTCCGATCGTGTCCCACTTCTCGAAGCCCTTCGACGTCCACAGGGAGCCCAACCTCTCAGATGCATACAGCGGAGACGCTCGGGTCAAACGGTCCTTCCACCCCATAGCTGCATTAGCCGCGTGCCAGACACGCACCATGACACGCGTCGGTCCCGTCAAACGGGAGTCGGGCGCGCCAGAGTAGAGCGCTCGATTATAATCGCCACCGGGCAGAAGCGTCCTGTCCATCTCAAATGCCGGGTTTAAGGCGGGCCCGTAAAGGCCATGATTAATTGCAGCTAGTTGGGAGGCCCAGTAATACCGTTTGATGTCCGGGAGGGCGACCCCTCCATCGTACCACGGGAGCGTCAATTTAGCCAGAGCAATACGCGGCCTCCCGTCCCAGAACAGGCGCCGCTGGAGGCCCTCCACCTCGCGAAAGTAGCGTGCCGGGACCAAGTCCATGGTATTCTGGAGGGCGTAGAGGAAGCGCGGCAGGGACATCATTTTAAATAAGGCCGCTCGGCCGAGCGGCGAGAGCGGCAGACGCCGCCAGCGCACCACGTCCTCCCTCAGACGCTGGAGGGGGGGCAGCAAGTTCCACTCATAGCGGGCCTCCGGGTCGAGAGTGATATATATACCCAGGTACCGGAAACCCTGGGAGGCAATCTGGATCGGACAGTCCCGTGGCAGGACCGGGGCCTCCCCGGAGAGCACATAGACACAGGATTTCGCCCAGTTGATGACCAGGCCTGAGTTGCGACCGAAGGAGCGCAAAACATCAACCAGGACGATCAGTGACTTGCGCGGGGAGGCGAGATACAAAAGGATATCGTCAGCATAGAGGGACACGCGGTCCTCATGCTCGGGGGTCCAGCGGAGACCACGGATAGAAGGGTGCCACCGCAGCCACTCCGCCAGGGGCTCCATGGCCAGGGCGAACAGGAGAGGCGACAGGGGACAACCCTGTCGCGTGCCCCGCCCCAGCGCGAACGGGGCAGATACTCGCCCATTCACCACCACCTGCGCCAACGGGCCCGAATATAGCAATTTGACCCAGCTGACGAAACCCGGGCCGAACCCAAACTTCGCCAGCATCGCCCAGATATATGGCCATTCGAGCGTATCAAACGCCATGGTGGCGTCCAAGGACGCCAAGATGGCCGGCTCCCGCACAAACGGGACACGCGCGAGCACCCCGTGTAAGCGCCGCAGATTAAGCGCCGTGTTGCGATGTGGTATAAAGCCCGATTGGTCTTGGTGGACCAAATCGCCCACCACGCCAACCAACCGGTTGGCCAACACCTTGGCGAGGATTTTGGGCTCCGCGTTCAGAAGCGAAATTGGCCTATAGGATGTGACCCGCTCACGGGGCTTCCCCTCCTTATGGATCACCACAATTGTAGCCAGACGCTGGTCCGGCGGGAGGGAGCCCTGCGAGTGGGCCGCAAGGAACATCGCGCGCAGATGGGGCGCCAACACATCCGGGCGTAGTTTGTATAGCTCAATGGGAATACCATTGGGGCCCATGGCCTTGCCAGCTGCAACCGAGCGAATAGCCGAGGCAATTTCGTCCGAGGTGGGCGGGGCATCCAGCGAATCCCTGTCCTCCACCGTAAGGGAGGGCAGTGCGATGTCCCGAAGCAAGGCATGGGAATCTTCCTCCGAGCAGGGAGAAACCGGGGAGTAGACTTCGCGGAAATAATCCGCGAAGCAGGAGACAATGGCTTCCGGCTCAGTGACGCACACACCATCCACGCTCTCAATCAAAGGCACCACGCGGCTCGCTCTTTCCCTCTTGTCCAACCACGCAATCAATTTGCCCGCCTTGTCACCCACATCATACAATCGCCCCTGCTGCTCTCTACTGAGGCCCCTGGCCGCCTCCGTGACGAGGGCCCGATAGGCCGCCTGCTTTAAGTGTAAAACATGCAACTTGGCGTCTGTTACCCCGCTCCCCAGGTCACCCTCCAGTTCTGCAATCTCGGCCTCAACCCGGGTCACCTCCTCCCGCTCGCGCCGACGGGCATTGGAAATAAAGGAGAGGGCCTCCCCTCTAAGAACCACCTTGAAAGCCTCCCACAGGGAGATGGCAGACGGGACCGACCCCACATTCTCATCGAAATAGCGCTGTAAGGATTTGATCAAGTCGGCACGAATGGTGGGGTCGCGCAAATACCATGCATTGATCGGGGCCACTCTGCCATCCCCCCTCGGGAAGACATCGAAATGCAACAACAATGGGGAGTGGTCTGAGATACCCCGTGCCAAATGGCGCACCTCCCCCACCCTCCCTGCATGGGCCGCCGGGACAAGGATGTAATCAAGCCGCGAGAGGCTACCATGGGCCCCCGAGTGGAAGGTGTACTGTTGCAATACGGGATGCTTTAAGCGCCAGCAATCCACCAGGCCCAGCGTGTCTAAAAGGCCGGGCAGCCACGCCTGTGCCCGGGGGAGGTCCCTAGGGGGATGGCGATCCATAGACCCAGAGGCAACCGCGTTAAAGTCCCCTCCAACCACCAACAGGCCACCCGGAAGGTCCAGAAGGAGGCGCCCCAGGTCCGCAAATGTAGTGGCTTGTAACCCAGGCGGGACGTACACTGATATAAAGATAAACACTCTACCCTCCATTCGTCCCACCAGAACAGTGTAACGTCCCCTCTCATCATGGCGCACCTCGTCAATCTCCAACGGGAGCGAGTTCTTGACCATAATACCCACCCCCCGCGAGCCCGAGGTGAAGCCGGAGTGGGCCGCCAAACGATATCCCCGCCGATTCATTGCATGAAAGGTGTTACCTATAAGGTGTGTCTCCTGCAGGAAGACAACATCTGGTGAAATACGTTTTAAATACTGCAGGACCACACCACGCTTAATCCAATCCCCCAGGCCGTTAACATTCCATGACAACACAATCAAATCCCTACCCCCCATCATACGTCAAAACAATCGGTCGCCCCCCACCGAGCATCTGAAAAACAACAAAACAGTTGCGGGTTTGCCTTGCGGTGTTAACAAACAACACACCCCCCCCACCCCCCGGTCCCAACAAAACTCCCCCCTCCCTGCACCCCTGCATGAGCCCAGACAGCCCCCCCAAAGTGCAGTGTGCCTGTCGCCCCACAGCTAAGTACTAACTAGTCCCCCAGAGGAGGAGGGAAGCCCCCAGCAGACCCCACCCGACCTCCATGGGAGGGGAACATACGAAAGCAATATATGGTAAAGGAATAATATCCAGAGCAAGGCCTATACAGTCACCCCTCAATTCTGATCCGGCGGGCCCTCCCCGCCAGCCGCGCCCCCCCCCACCCCGATCTCCAGGCAAAGTATCTAACCAGTCCCCAGCCGCCTCGGGCCGGTCGAATAAGTGCGTACGGCCATCCACCTCCACCCTCAGCTTAGCCGGAAAGAGCATTGAGTACTTGAGGTTTAGGTCCCTTAGGCGACGTTTAATACCAAGAAAGCTCTGTCGCTGCTTCTGGACCGCCGGAGTAAAGTCTGGGTAGAAGTGTACATCCATGTTGTCCAGCCTGACCGGTCCCTGTTGCCTGGAGGTCTGGAGGATGGCGTCTCTGTCCCGGAAATTAAAAATCCGGGCAATAATAGGCCGCGGCGGGGCACCGGTCTTAGGGCGGCCCCCAGGGACCCGGTGGGCACGCTCCACCGCAAAAAGCTTACTCAGCCCCCGGGGCTGGAGATGGGTCAGGATCAATTCTTCCACGAAGAGATCTGCCGCCTCCGCCTCTCGGCCCTCCGGCACACCAATAATGCGAACATTGTTCCTCCGGGCCCGACCCTCGGAATCCTCCAGTCGCCGGTCCATCAGGGCGCTCGCCTGGCCAAGCCGGCGCACCTCCTTCTGGAGGGCCACCACGTCCGTCGTGAGGCTCGTTGTGGTGTGGGCCAGGGAGTCAACTCGGTCGTTCGTTTTTGACAAGTCTGCCCTCACAAGGCCCACATCCACCAGGACCGAGTCAATTTTTTGCGCCAAGGTATCGAAACGCTGGTCCACCGAGGCCTTCATCTCTGCGATGGCGCCCATGACGTCCCGGAGGGTCAGATCCACCGGTTGGGCAGGCGCCTCCGTCGGGCCCACCAGGGATGACCGCGCTGTCTCCGGAGAACCCTTCTGGAGCGTATAGCGATCCATACTATTGGCCTGGTGCGCCGTGCCACGGCGGGTTGTCTTCATCTTCGCCCGGTCGCCATCTTGTTTGGTGGACATGCTGGCCCTTACACCGTCGTGCCAAGATCTCCAAACGGGCCGCCACACCAAATCACGGGTGTCAGGGGGGGGGGGACGGGGGCGACCACCGGGCCGCGGGTCACCCCACCGCCGGCGGGTCAGCCGGGCACCTGGACAAGGCAACACCACCGCACCCCGCTCCGCAGCCCGACCCCGCCTGAGGCAAGGAGGGCACAAAAGCGAAAGTGAAAGTGCGGGGTACGCGAGTCGCCCAGCCCCGCTCGCCGCTGTTATTCACTTCGGCCCCGGATCGCCCCACTACTCCAATCCGGGGGGCCGGCGAGGAGAAGGCCGCAACCTTCAATCGATGCTCCCACCGGTGTTCGGGGTCCGATTCGAGCCCAAAAAACGGGCGGCGCCTCAGCTCGGGTTCACCGACACAGTCCCCTCAACAAGGACAGGATATCGCCAGGATTAATTCAGGAGGTCGCGGAGGTCCTCGGGAGCCTCGCACCTACGCGGCCATCTTGGTTGCGCGCTAGGCTCCTCCTCCAGCAGTTAGACATTTATTATGGGTTAACAGGCTGCCTCAAATAGCCATAAACAAGCTCACTATGGGATGGTACGATGGGGGCATCGGGATGCCGGACATGCGCCTCTATTACCAGGCGTCGCAATTAATTGCCATCAATAAATGGGTGTTTGGGTCCCATACTGACCCCAGCTTCCGCACAGATCTGTGGTTAATGGGGAAAGGCGGCTACAACAGAGCGCTGTATTCACACCCCAAGAAATTAGGCTTGACTGGCCCCACGGCCCGTACAATAGAAGTGTGACACGGGGTTCAACAGCGGATGGGATGGCAAGGGCGCCTGACTAAGGCTACCCCCCCTGTGGGAACTCGATATCTTGGGATGACTGAGTACTTGTGCAGGGTTCAACAAGTGGAACATGATCGGTATTTCCGTGGTGGGGGATATGTGGATTAAGGGCAAGAAGGCGTCATTTGCAGATCTCCAACTCAAATATCAGCCTGCACTTCCGTTATCTTCAAATTAGTCATGCCATAGACGGTGCCCTCCCTACAGGCGTCCCCCTCCCAGACTCCTCTCCTCTGGAGGACAGGTTGTTGCTGGATCCAATGGACCGCAAAGCCATCTCCCTAACGTACAAAACATTGATAAATAACCGGGCTGATCCAATGCAGAAACTGCGAGCTAGTTGGGAGGTGGATCTGGGGGATATGACTGACGAGGATTGGATTGAAGCGCTGGCTTTCCCCCGAGAGGTAGCAGTTCCGATGCAACTCCGGCTTGTCCAACTTAAGGTTCTCCATCGTGTATACTTTGATGCTAAACTATTATTTAAATTTGGCAGGAGACCAGATACACTCTGTCTTCGTCACTGCAATCAAACAGGTACATTCATACACATCATATGGAAATGCCCCCACATACAACCCTACTGGATAGACGTTACCCGACAAATGGCACGATCTTGTGATAAACCCATACATCCGTCTCCCCAATTATGCCTCCTTAATATCTGGGAGGCAACAAACCTCACCCAAGCTGAGCAATCGTGGGCCACCATGGGGTGGAGCATAGCGAAAAGGAACATTGCCCAGAAATGGGGGGTGGATACAATACCACATTTGCGAGATTGGGCTAAGGACATAGATCTCGCCATGGTAGCGGAAAAAACTGTATATAAAGGTAGAGGTTGCCCATGAAAATGGGATCAAAAGTGGGGACGTTGGAATAAATACAGGGGGGACATCTGTATTTCGCCCACGGTGGAACTCAGACGGAAGAGACATGCACTATTGGAGGAGGACATAAACCTTCGGGCCGATGAGTATAATGAGTACGAGTGGTGCTACCAGACCCGAAGACACAATTGTAACCCTCTTTATACTGACCAGCCTTTCGCTCTGTGTTGTCTCTGGTGCTCCCAAGGGTTGGTAGGCTATGGTGCAATACTAAAATGTATGTCTTTCCAGCTGAGATGTCTATGTAATGTCATTATCGATGCGGTTTTGTTTCTAATAAAAACTGTTTAAAAAAGAAACCTAGCCACAACAGATGACTTTAATAAAGAAGGTTGGTCCGGCAATTGCAAAAATGCCGAAATGGCTGAAAGATGATCCTTACCTGTGCCCAGAGCAGAGCCTCGCTGGTCTAACGATGGAGCAAACAGAAGAACCTTGGCTAATGGTGCAGAAAGGGGGGTAGATATTCTGGGAATTAAACCATGTCACAAACTCATCCCAACAACAGGTGTATACTGACTTGGTAGAGGGAAGCCTGCCTGCCAGAATAACATCACAGACTTCAGAAGGAAGGTCGCTCAATCTCCACGCATGAAGTTGAAGGGTACGCAGTTTGGGTGCAGAACCCTCCCCTGTTGCAGGAACAGAAGATCCTCTTAAAGAGGCAGACTGATTGGAAGACCGATGGTCACGCTCAACAGCTCGGGATACCAGACTCTTTGTCCGATCTTGGGCCTGGTCGTTCCTGATCTTCTTGAGTACTCTGGGCTAAACTGGTATTGGCGGAGAGTCGTACATGAGGCCAGAGTGCCACTCCAGACAAAAAGAGTCTGCGAACAATAATTGCCTTGGGAACTCCAGCACATAAAACTGCTGACATTATGCATTTTCGGCAGTGGCGAACAAATCTAACCAAGGTTTTCCCCACTGCTGAAAGAGTCTTTGCAACATCTGCGGATGGAGACATCATTGTGAACCACTATGCATCTTCGGCTGAGTTAGTACGCCCAGATGTTCAGAGAGCCTGCCAGGTGTTGAACCACCAGGGAAATGCCCTGGCGTTCTAGCCATGTCCAGAGACGTACAGCCTCTTGGCAAAGAGTCCACAACCCCGCTCTGCCCGTTGTTTTGCAGTACAACATGGCAGTGGTGTTTTCCGTGAACACCTGCACCAGCCTTCCACTGATCGAAGAAAGTTTTTCAGTGCAAAGCAAACAGGATGATTTGGAGCTCAGACTCTGCTGGAGACCAGAGTCCTCTGATCTCCACCTCTCCCAGATGGCCGCCCCTTCCCAGAAGTGAAGCATATGTCTCCACAGTCAGCTCTGGTTGCGGAAGGGAGAGGGGTCAGCCACTGACCAAATCGAGGTTGGTCACCCACCACTGCAGATCTCTCGCAGTTCCCTCTGAGATCTGAACCTGCCGGAGATATTCCTCTGTTTCTGCACCCACTGGAACTTCAGGTCTCACTGCAGAGCCTGCATATGTCAACAGGCATGAATAACAAGCAGCATGCAAGAGGCCATAATGCCCAACAACCTCAGGATCATTCTAATTGAAATCCAGGATAGAGGCTAAAACATCAGTATCCTAGCCTGAATATCCAGGACTCGCAGACTGGGATGATGGGGGCAAAACTGAACTGGTTGCAGAACAGTCCATAGTAAGGGAGCATCTGAGATGGAGTTGGGTGTGCCTTCGGCCCTTTGATAGTGAACCCCAGCGACTGCAAAAGGTTCACCATAGTCTGGAGGCGAGCCCGCCTCAATCAGCGAATCATCGAGGTAGGGGGAAGACTGGAACCCCTGACCTCTACAGAAGAGCTGCAACCACTGCCATCGAAGCGAACTGAAAGCGCTCTTGGTCCACTGCGAACCACAGGTAATGTCTGTAAGCAGGCAGGATGTGGTAAAATATGCATCCTACAAGTCCAGCGCTACCCTCCAGGTTCCCGTGTCCAGGGCAGACAGAACTTGCGTGAGCATCTTGAATTTCTCCTTATTCAGGAAGAGGTGGAGAAGGCGCAGGTCTAGGATAGGACGAGGGCCTTTGTCCTCCTTCGGGACCAAAAAGTAGTGAGAATAGCAACTTCAACCTACATCTGGTGCCGGCACCCTCACTATGGCTCCTTTGGCCAAGAGAGCCAGCACTTTCTGATGGAGCAAGGAGAGGTGGTCATCCGTCAACGGTCATATATGGGTGGCGTGGGTGGAGTGCTAGTCACAAAACAAAGGGAGTAGTCCTTTTAAACGATTTGCAAAACCCGATGGTCCGATATTATTGACCGCCAGTGGTGCAGGTGATGGTGTATTCTGCTGCCCTCTGAATGTCCCTGATAGTCCGAGGGCAAATTAAAGGGGTTTGGAGACTGCATGATGGGGTGGACAGGACTGTCCCGACCCCTTGCTACCTGTCTCACGTGGTCTATGGGACGTGCGTCCTTGCCACGAGAAGGCTGGAAGCCTGTTACCCATAGTGGCTAGGTGGGTATGGTTAGAGACCCCTTTTGTGGCCATGAAAAAGGCAGAAGGCAGACTGGGGGTGACGAGGGGCCATAGACAAGCCCAAGGAGCCGTCTGTAGCACTGATGTATTTAAAGCACCCCAGTCCACCTTCTCTCCAAAAAGACAAGAGCCATCAAAGGTAATGTCCATAAGAAAGGCTTGGACACCAACTGAAAAACCAGTTGCTCAGCCAGGCATGGCTCTGCAGGGCCACTGACAATGAAGTAGCTCTACCAAGCAAGTCAGTAGTGTCGAGTCCACATCGTATGGTGAAGTTTGTCACTCCTAGTATGGTACGAACCTCCTCTGAGACCATAGGCAGCACTTGCGCAGCCGAATCCCAGATCGTAATGGGAATATTGTCTCAAAAGGCATGCAGTGTTCACCGACAGCAGTGCAAGACTGGAAGAAGCTAACATTCTCTTGCTAAAAGTATCTAGCCTTTTGGATTCCCTATCTGGTGGAGTAGTAGGAATGCGCTAGGGTAACCATAAAGGTGGAGGCTTGGACCACCAAGCTCTCTGGAGTGGAGTGCTGGGTAAGGAAACTGGGGTCCCCAGGAACAAGGCAATGGCGGCGAGTAATCGTCCTATGCTCAGGAGCTCCTGTGCAGGGCATGGACCAGGCCAGATGAGCATGTCAGTAAGGGCTTCATTAAAAGGGAGTACAGGTTCAAAGGCGCTGACTCCCAGCTAAAACAATTTGCCAAGACGGTAATCTTCACTGCCACCATGGGCAACTGAAGGCCCAAGACCTCAGACACCGTACGCACAACCACAGCAAGAGGTTCCCTCCGTAGCCACAGTAGGGGGGAAAGACTAAGCCAGTGTCAGATGAGGTGTCTAACCTACTGCTCTCCACCATTTCTCCGTACCAGTTTTCCTCACTCTCTTTTATGGGATGGTGGTATCCATAAGGGTCCCCTGACCCTCTGCCATTTATCTCTCGCTCCAGGACTGTCGAAAGTAAAAGGCAATGGCTCCAATCTGGAGAGCATGGTCCCAGTCGGCACCGGAACCAGTGACAGAAAATGCCCATCTGGCTCCTTGACGGCAATGATGATGAGATGGTGCTGCCGTGGGGCGTTGGCGCTGGAGCAGGCACAGAGAAAAGCCTTAGTCTTGCAATCGGCTCGGCTCTGGATCCAACAAGGGATTCAAGGGGCCCGACTGGGGCAGCGGGCGAACACGTTGGTGGGGATCCAGTGGAGGCCCTCTACCGAACCCTTGGGGCTCAAAGACGCTCCAGAGGAGCCGGGCAGCTCAGATGTGAGGTGCATGACTTCACAAAAATCTTTTAAGGTGGGCAGGGGTCATGCCACACTTGAGAAACTCATGGAAACGCAGAGTGGACCCTGACTTAGGCACCGCCAAAGAGCAATGTCTGGAGTGCCAACGCACCGCGCCTCATCAGATGACTTTGACGGGGACAATGAAGTCAAAGACCTCTTTAACTTCTTTGATTTTTTATGATTGTACGACTTCCCAGACTTGAAGTGAGACGACGATCACCTGGTGCGCTCTGTGATCGTGAGCGTCGCGGGGTTGTCTGACATAAGGTGGTGAGAAGCATGAGGGATTGCTACCTCAATGTCTTCGGGTGCATGGTGCGGCAGTGTTCACAGGTCTTGGAGCCGGGGTCAAGTTCCAAGTACCACAAGCAAACCAAGTGGGAACTGTCACAGATAGCTGTCTGTGACAGACATCACATAGTTTGAAACAAGTCTATTTCTTTGGTGACATCCCCACACAAGGAGAGAAGAACTCACAAAAATTGTTGGAAAAAAGTCAGTCGAAAAGTAACTGATGGTAGCACCGACTGGATTAGCGCTATCTGGCGTGGAAAGGAAAGAACTGACATCAGTGCGCTGGGGTGCCGCGTATATAATTACCGCACATGCCATTTCAGGGGAGGGCCATGCAGAGCAACACCATCTACCAGTGTGCAGGGGTACTGCTCAAAAACCGTCCGGCTCCAGTCTGACGCCTAGGGATTATTCTAAGGTAAGGAATCTGCAGCTAGAAGTCTCGATCAGATATTAACCCAAAAAGGTCTGGTTTATTAGAACAAACAATGACAAAGGCAGACAAAATTCATCCATGTGGGCAGAACGTAACATCTAACAGAATTTTCAAAAATATCTTGTGGTTCCAGAATCCCAAGCATCTAGAACAGTTTCACTAGCAAACACACACAATTCAAAACATCCCTGGTTCAAATACAATCTTTTTCAGGCACAGCCCCTTTGAACTAGAACTCCCTTACGACCCATTTAAGAATGGCACTTGACATCAACTCTTTCAGACTAAAGTCCCAACTGTTAATATAACCCTAAACCAAGAGCTCACTTGACCATGTATCCTCTCACTTAGGCTTACGATTTATGCACTTGGATTTCTGTATCATATCCTCTATATAACAAAAGAGTATGGGACAATGATGAAGCATGTCACCAACTAGGTTGGTGAGTGAGGACTCTTTTAACAAATTTTGATTGCTTTGTGGTAATATAGGTTCTTTAATTGTCCCATACTCTTTTGTTGTTTATTATTAGTATTTCAGGGGGACGAAGAGTGTGTTTCTTGACCCTCTCTCTCTTGTTGTTTGATTCTAGTTAAGGCAGCGCACAGCTGCGAGAGACTATTCATTTGAACTCATATTCCTTTTGAACTCCATTTCAGAATCTCACCTTGTTCTGGGTTGGGTGTCACAATGGACAACCTGGGCTTAGCGTATTCCAATGAGGAAGTGGACGCTCTGTTGGCAGGTCCCTCTCTTTTTGCGGATGTCTCCATCTCACAAACAATTTCCCAGACAAGTGAATGGGACAACTTATCAGAACAGAAACGCAACAGGATACGCACCATTTTACACGGTACTATCCTTACCGAATATTTGAGGAATAATATAGCACCAAGAGGGCTATTAGTGACCAATGCTCCACGCATCTTTTTGGACGATGCGTTATTTAGGAAAGAATGGGCCCAGATAGCGTGGCGATGTACCCGCGACTGGCTGGTTCTTATTATTAAAACAGCATTGAGACTTTCTGAGGCCATAATGGTTGAGATACAACTAGCCGAAACTCACTTTAGGACAACATTGACAGGCTATAAAAAAAAATTAGACGAACTCAACAAAGAAATCAATGAGTACAAGGACAATCTGACACAGTCTAAGGCTCAGAAGTTCCAAAAAGATCTCAAAAAGTTCTCGTTCTTGAAAGTCTATCCCTATGCTGATCCCGATTATCTCCCTCCTACCAAAGATACCTACAATTCAGATGCCTCAGAAGATGATGGATCCACTACCAGTGGTTCTAGTGGGGGTAGTACCCGACAAAAACAAAGAGGAAGAGGGAGGGGCTGGAGTAGACATTATCATCAGCAGGATTCCTGGCCGCCTTTTCCTATGGCCGGAGGTATGAACTATCATAACCAATTCCAACAACCTAACTTTCAAATGATGGGTTGGAACCCTGCATTCATGCCCCCGCACCCTTTTACCCCAAATACATATCGCCCCCCTTTTTTAGACAGGGGCAGAAGAGGACGGGGCAGACGAAGAGGTCAAGTCCATTGGGGTGTCGAGGAGACAGTAGGGAACAACACCCGGAGCAAGACACAGAGTCTGCAAGCGGGTGTCAGCAACACGCGAGTCTAGTCACCAACCTTTCAAGTATTACCTTGTCGCCTAGTGAACTCTCAGTCTTGGAGAAAGGGTTGGGTTTCGTGCCCACGGCACGATTGGATAAATTTCGATTACATTGCGAGCTGGCAAACTTTTTTAGAAAACTCAAATTAAAAGCGTTTTTTGAAAATACGGAACCAGCTGAGACACCGGAAAATACCAGTGATACTGACCTTAGGATTAAGTCTACCTTCAATCCCCCTCCCCACACAGTACCAGCTGAAATAATTGCCTTTGAACGTGCAGTTTTTCTGGATGTGGAAGCTTTGGAGGACAGAGAGGTCTTCAAAAATATGACCACAACAGAGTTCCAGGCATTACAGTCGCTACAAAATAACACTGCAATTGTAATCAAACCTGCAGATAAGGGTGGTGGGGTGGTCATACAGGATGCTGATGACTACGATAAGGAATGTAGACGACTCCTGAATGATTCTGTCAGTTATACTCGTCTAACCAAGGATCCATCCATGGACCTGAAAGAGGTTATATGTAACCTGGTTCACACAGCAGAATGTAATGAGCACATTTCCAAACAGGAGGCACAATTTTTAACCACCAGTGCAGGGGTGGTACCATACTTTTACACTCTGCCAAAAACCCATAAAAACAGGACTCCGCCTCCTGGACGTCCTATAGTGTCCGGGATTGGTTCACTTTTGGAACCTCTCTCCAGGTACTGCGACGAATTTTTGAAACCCTTGGTACAAGCTACTTCCACATATTTGAAGGATACCAAAAATCTTTTGGCCCTCATACAGACATTGAATGTGGATAATGACAACTCCATTTTGGTCTCTCTGGATATAGAGAGCCTTTACACAAGTATACCCCAAGATGAAACGATCAGGGTCCTCACTGAGGTTTTAGACACAGCACAATGGGACCATAACACGCCAAGGTCTTTTGTAATTGAATGCGCCACTTTAGCATTAAAAAAGAACTTTTTTGAATACCAAGGAGATTTGTTCTTACAAACCACAGGTACATCTATGGGCAGCGTTTTTGCCCCTAGTGTAGCAGGTTTATATGTCTTTGACTTTGAGAGTAAATACATCTTACATGACAGCAATCCCTTTGGACAGCACCTGTCCTTGTGGCGCAGATACATTGATGATGTGTTCATCATCTGGCAGGGTACTGAAAGTCGCCTTCTTGATTTTTTCAATTGGATCAATACCTGCAACAGGCACCTCAAGTTTACGTACACTTACCACCATACAGAGATGATCTTTCTTGACTTGGTGATAACAAAATCTAATGGGTCATTAATAACACGTACCCATTACAAGCCCACAGCCAAGAACAATTTATTGGAGTTTTCGAGTTTCCATCCACGTACTCTACGTGAAAATCTACCGTATGGCCAGTTTTTGCGTCTGCGACGCAATTGCAGTGAGGTGGCTGATTTTCGGAAACAATCAGAGGAGTTGACCCAAAAATTGAGGAATAGAGGCTATCCCAAAAGATTACTTACAAAAAGCTGCAAAAGAGACCGTAATCAACCAAGGGAAGTTCTCCTTGAAGAGACAGTAAAGACAGATATAGGTATCCCCTTGACGTGTGTAACAACCTATAGCACGGCTTCCAACACAGTTACTAACTCTATACGCAAACATTGACGCATTTTGGTCAGTAACAACAGGAACTGGGAGAAACCCCTGTTTTCTTTTAAGAAGGCAAGAAGCATTAAAGATGCTTTAGTACATACTCGTCCCAAGAATACGACCATGCAAGGCGAAAACACCCTCTGTAATGCTTGGGGCCTGCCTAGAATCACGGGACACTATCCTTGTGGGTCGTGTAGTGTTTGTCACCTAACAAAAAAAAGTAAAACCTTGCTCCTTGAAAGCGATAAAATCTGGACACAAAGACAACACACTAATTGCAACACCAACAACGTGGTCTACCTTATTACCTGCCCGTGCGGACTAAGATATATAGGAATGACCACCAGAAAAATCAAGCAACGTATGTGTGAACACCGGAGCAATATACGGTGCAAGCGCAATACTACCAAACTCACTGAACATTTTCTCTGTTTTAACCACACAATTGATGACTTAATGTGGACCATCATTGAACATCTACAAGGTGGGAATAACATAACTCAGAGACTATTTGAGAAAGAACAACGATGGGTTTATCGTCTGGCCACTCATACATCAGGCCTTAACGATAATATTCCCTGGAATAGTGTAATGCAGCACTGAATCTCTAAATCTGACTTTGGTAGACTATTATGGTCACCCCAATGAGACAAAAGGGGTTATTACGCTATGAAACTCCACCTGGAATGTCCACGAGTGCCATTTAATAAAGTTCTTGATTTTACAAAAAAACGCTTTGAATTAAAAAAGAGAGGTTTCCCCAACCCGACCTTTTTTCTTTATTCAAGATCTATTATTATTATTTTTCTTCAATTTCCCAATGAAGAATTATGGCATTTGGGTTTGTTTACACTCACGGGGTGTAGCGCTGTGTTGTGGTGACACCCTTTTGTATTCTGTTCGATTGGTTCGTGTTGATGGCTGAATTGCTTCACGCTCTAGTCTTTTAGCGACTGTCTCAGCCCCCTTTTCCCTGATTGGTGAGGAAGACGTACCATGACGTAACACGCATTGAGAGGCTTCCGCCTTTGGAAAACGAGCAATACCCGCTCTGTGTTTTTCACTGATTGGATGTCGGGGGTATTTAAACTTTCACCTTGACCAGTTGCGATACCTGCGGGATCCAAATTGGAGGGAACGCTAGGTGTTCCGGTGGGTGCGGCGCTTTGATGAAGTAGGTGGTCTCTTGCAATTGCACAATCTACCCCAAAAACCTTAGCATGTTACCGGATGGTAACGTTTTGATCATTGTCTCTTGCAGTGTGTGACTACAAGCGCGCATCCCCCTCCCTGGGTCCATGGTGTGAGGCCGATTTTTGCCATTAGTAAGTCTTTTGTGTGAATGAGTGCTGATCTAAGACATGATTATGACTAAGCCTTAGAAGAACTTGTTTGTCCTCTGTTGATTCCCACTGGTGCCCTGAGAGGTTCGGCAATATTGGAGTTCTTTGTTTATGAGAAACCGGCCTTTCTGGCCAATTAATACATTTCTGAATAAGAGAAAGTGTAATAGTTGCGAATTCCGTTCAGAAATGGAACGAATGTAACGCACACTGTTAAAGATTGATAGCTTTTCTGCACACAACAGTAGTTCCTGATTATTTCTCAATGAAATTCTGTGTGTACCAAATAAGGTTTTACTAAATGAAAGGGGTTTCCTTGCGAATGAAAACATGTAAATCCTTCCTAAATCCACGAAGCAATGCTCTTTTTACGTTGTATGCTGTCTCTGTTTATTTTCAGACACCTCCTTTTCTTCAGAAATGCTGAAGATCCTCCGGTAACAAGAACCGTGAGTTTTTAAGTAACAACGCTGCCAACGGTTGGGTGCACCTTAGCGTGTGCATACCACCGGGGCAGCACGGTCCTGACGAATGCCTGGTGAAACAACTATCTATGGCAGAAACATGTTGACCAGATTTTATTCCCCTCACTATTAGGGTTAACTAACCAAAATTTGGTATTTAGTTATTATACCCTTTTTAACCAATGCCAGGTTTGCCACAATAAAGGTTTTTGGTTGTAACCTGACATTTTTTACACTCACCTTGCACATCACCTGCACTATCACACCTGACACATCAATCACCCGCTCCGCTGTAATCAGGCGTTGTAGCACACCGGGGAGGTGCTAGACCTCCCTGGTGGGAGTCCAATGATGAAGCATGTCACCAACTAGGTTGGTGAGTGAGGACTCTTAACAAATTTTGATTGCTTTGTGGTAATATAGGTTCTTTAATTGTCCCATACTCTTTTGTTGTTTATTATTAGTATTTCAGGGGGACGAAGAGTGTGTTTCTTGACCCTCTCTCTCTTGTTGTTTGATTCTCATATCCTCTATAGCCATCGTACTCCTAGTATGGCCTGCCAGCGGCCCAGCAGGCCTTCCTTGGCAGCCCGCGGACCTTGCAGGTATTGTAATCCCAAATTACCAGTGACAGTGGAGAGAGAGAGAGAGAGAGAGAGACTGGAGGGAGAAAGTGGAGCGAGAGAGACTGACAGAGAGAGAGAGACTGACAGAGACTGACCGAGAGAGGCTGACAGAGAGAGAGAGATAGATAGATAGAGACTGGCAGAGGGAGACTGATCGACCAAGAGAGAGACAGACTGACTGACAGAGAGACTGGCAGAGAGAAACAGACAGACAGACAGAGACAGACAGACAGAGAGACAGACAGACAGACAGACAGAGAGAGAGAGAGAGACAGAGAGAGAGAGAGAGAGAGAGAGAGAGAGAGAGAGAAAGAGAGAGACATCAGTACTTTGTGAAGTCAGTACTTTGTGCCAGAGGGAGGAAACAACAAAAGATTACTGTAGGGGAGAAGCGAGGGAAAGAGCATGAGATAGAAAAGGGAAAAGCTAAATAATGAGAGAAATATAGGGGAAAGAGCAGGACATGCACTTCCCTAGAGTGTTAAACACAAATGGTAAAGAAATACAAGAAAAGTGGTTTACTGATATCAGCATTTCAATGAAACAACTCATTCAATCAGGGTAAAGCCAAATTGCTCTAGGAGTGGGACCAGCACAAGAATAGAGAGAAAATAATTAAAATCAGGTTCTGGCAATGGAACGGACAAAAAGCCTTGCAATCACAAGCAGGGGGATGAACCAAAGCCCACTCTATGCAATATTGTATGCAAAGGTGTGAAAGACTTCTGAAGCAGTCTATAGCGAGCCCACAAACCACACAGTAATTTTGGCCCCTGAAAGAAAGTTTGTGAGTACCCATGCTCTATAGCCATACTTTTCAAGGCCTATGTACATTTCGTCCCTAAAGTCACTGCTCAAATCAATTTTTTTGTCTTGTAATTCACATTCAGCATACCTTTACCTCGCCATCAGCTTTACCCCCGACCATCAAACAATTCAGTTGATCACCTTAACATATGACATATACACAGCTCAACTGATCGTTTTGCTAATGTTGAGCATATCTGATATATGTTAGGGTCAGTTCCATGTGAAGTAGACTAATACCTGAAGGTGAAGCTGTGCAATGGAAAAGCACTGTAAATAATCAAAATTAAAACTAGCTAGCTAAAATACAACACAAATAGAAATCAAATGGCTCATTACATTAAAAAACAAATGCAAAACGCATATTATGAAAAAAGATTTTATCAAAACGTGTACGCTTTTATTTGACATGGTTTGTAAGGACATCATCTTGTAAACTTGGGAAGGCGTAAAATACTGATCAATGAAATCTGAACATTCAAATTCAATTTCCGCAAATGAAGACATGCCTCTAGTAGTGAAACCATCTCAGGTCCTTCAGGTTATTAACATCCTTATTGCTTAGCAATTTCCAGAAAGAAAATATTTTTTTTCTAATTCTCTGGCTAAAAATGTCTATGATAAAAGATTCCAGAACTAAGATATGCATTTGTAATGCATACGTGATCAACACTGGAAAATTTACACACCGTATGCTCTGGCAAATCTGTATAAATTATTGCTGAACTCAAAGTAAAACAAAGTGGGCATTTCAAAGGTTGAGAAAGCAGTCTTTCCTCTGAAGCACAAGGGAGTGAAGCAATGGAAACCTTTTCCAATCCATGTTGCTAATGTGGTCCAAGGGCATCCACACATATGCTATGGTCTTATACACAATACAAAAAGTTCACAGTGTGTGGTTACGTCACATGAAGAGCACCACCTTGAATTGCTCCCAAAGCCCTCTAGAAGCATAAGAGTTTTTATCCTAATAAAAATGCCCTGCTTTCTGTTCGAGACAACAAGAAATAGGTAATGTAAGTTACAACAATTTACGACGGCTGGATGCACTTGATAAGTGAAAAGGATTCTCCACAAGGTTCTAGAGTAAAGAAACAAATAGAGATTAAGACAAGAATGAACAGGAGTGTCTGCAATCAGCGAGGAGGAAAACCTCCTCTCTGTGCACCTCCGCGTCCTCCTCTGAATCCTCTTTCCCCACGGAAATTTCCTCTCATTCTTTCTCTGCCTCTCTCCCCTCGGCCAAGAGAGGCTGCTCCTCTTCCGCCTCCCCTGGAAGGTCCGCCTCCTCGATCAGCTTTCAGTTTGGGAGGAGGAGATTTGGGTCGCAACCTTTCGATCTCTTCCGTACAGCCAGTCAAAGCTGAATTTGGCTCACTGAAGTAGGAAGCATACGTTTCAGCATTAAAGTTACTGTTGGTGAGTGTGGGCCCCACTGTAAGCCATCCTAGAGAATGGGATGAGAACAAACTATGAGTAATTTATAAAAGTTATGTACTATTTCAGTCAACAGCCTGCACAGACCACTTAAAATCATACATTTTCACACACATTAGTTTTCCAACATCATAAATATCACCAAAGTGCAACATTGAGCAACTTCACTATGATTTTATGCTACCGCTTATCCATCTTAATTCCGTTTGTGTATTAACCAGTGCATATTTGCTTCCACTCAGGTTACTCTGAAAGCAATAACCGAGATAAGTGAATAAGAATAATACCTGTGCAGCCAGTGGGATTTGGATACACTGGAGAAAAAGTACGTCAAAATAAAAATATACTTGTTTTTTAATTTTAAATGCATTTTTTACTGTTGAGATCCGCAAAAATAAAATAGGACTTACACTTCTAAGAACTGAGCTTGCTTAGGCACAGCCTTCTTAGAAGCTGTGCATCAAGAATAGATGTTTCAGTTCTAACACAAAACTAAAAACGAGGAAAATAAACAATATCTGATCTTAGGGGTTGTAGGGACGATATGTTCTGAATAGGATGGTGATACCCAGACTGGAATAAAATAAGAACTCCCTCATTATGAGAACAGACCACTTAGTAGTATTTCCCAGTCATAGAAACAGGATGCAAAACGAGAAGACCACTTTCTAAAAATCGATCTTTTTATTAAACATTCGTCAGTATCAATATACAGCATCACAATAGGCAATGTTCGGTAATACATCTTCCTCTCCATACTGCACATTCTGTAACATATAAATGTATGTAACATATTCAACTGTTCAATCAGGTTCCCAGCCCGAGACACTCCCTGTCCACCACCCCCTCCCGTTCTTAGCATTCAGGTATCTCCAAGTTGTCCCTGTATACTTCCCATTGCTGTCACACTTTTCCCATTTCTTGGGGCATCCCCTGCTTTCATATACTGCTTTTTCAGCAGCACAGCACCAGTCCATATCTCTCTTCCATCGTGTCACTATCGGCAGTTGCATGGCTCCCCAGGACCCGGCAATATTTCTTTTGGCCACAATTGCAGCCACTAGCAGCCAGATTTTTGGGTATTTAGGCCACGTCTGTTCCCCCGATATACATAACACATGCCACCTGGCTTCAATAGGAACTTCCTGTCCCAAGACGTCCGCCATTATCTGCGTCACCCCTGCCAATACCGCTGTATGATCAGGAATTCCCATATAATAAGAAAGATGGTACCCCTCTGATTACATCCCCTCTGACAATTTTCCGTGGGTATGCGCCCCAGCTTGAACATGAGCACACTGGTGGAGTAAGACTGTAGGATTCTCAGTTGGACAAGGCTGAACCTTGCCCTGATCGCCACCTCTCTAGGGCTTTGCACCACCTCCACCCAGTCATCATCCTCCAGCAGGCCCACATCAGATTCCAAGGACTCTCTTAGCTTTATGAGGAGGTCCGGGGCATTATTGATAATCTTCTTATAGGTGCAGGACAGTGCTTTTTCGGGGATTGGATCCTGTCCTCAAGCGGGCTTTATTCGGGTATCTGCTCCCCCTCTTTAAGATGCCTGCCCAGTGCGTGTTTAATCTGCAAGTACCTATAATGTTCTGTATGCGCTAATAGATATTCCTTCTTTAGCTCGGGGAACTTGAGCATGGCCTGTCTCCGCCACACATCTCCTAGGAGCACTATATCCATCAGTTTCCATTTACCGAAACCCTGTAGTCTGCCTACTTCCTGAAGCATATCGCTGTCCCATAGGTGGGTCTGTTCTGTCAGTCTGTTAGCCCAACCCAAAAATCGATTGGCTCTCGTCCACACATTTACTACTATCTGTGTATGGGATGGCATGCTTTCTTTCTTCCCCCGACTATATAGCACTCCTTGATGTCCTCTGGCCCCCATTGCCCAGTGATCCACTCTGTATGCCGGGTCATTCCTATCCGTAAACACCCAGTCACTGATTACCATCAAGTGTGAGGCCCAGTAGTACTTTTGTAAATCTGGAATGGCCAGACCACCCTCAAACTCCTTTCGGTAACTTGGCTAATGCAATCCTCGCCCCCTCACCATCCCACAGAAGTGTTCTTAATTCACTATCCACATCTTTAAAGAATTTGTCAGGTATCGGACAAGGGGTGTTTTGCACAACATATAGTATTCGTGGTAACGACATCATCTTGAAGAGCACAGCTCTTCCCGTAAGAGATATCGGCAGCTTTCTCCAGTGGGCGACGTCTCTCCGTAAGCGTTCCAGTTGTGGTTGTAAATTCCCTGCTAGAAATCCCGCGTCTGTTTTGGCTATTTGTATAGTCAAAAATTTTGAAACCATCCTTAACCTGCAACTTATAGTCGGCAACGAGTATTGGAGGTGATCCATCCGATAGCATGTACAGGAGTGACTTATCCCAGGTAATCTGGTTACCAGAGTACCCTTCAAAGAGCTTAAAAAATTAGCCGTAACCGGTTTGTGAACCTTGGTCTCGTCGAGTATAGAAGGACATCGTCCGCGTATAGCGATATCCTCTCCTCCCAATGTTCCCCCCGTAGATACCGGTGATCACCGGGTTCCCACTCACCCATGCCGCCAGTGGCTCGAGCGCCAATGTGAATAGAAACGGTGAAAGAGGGCACCCCTGCCGTGTGCCCTTATGGAGAGCAAAGGCGTGAGACACAGGGGATGCATGTACAGCAACTTAACCCATGACTGGAATTGTGGGCCAAACCCACCCTCAAACAGGTAATGCCACTCTATACTATCAAACGCCATGCGGGCGTCCAGAGACAGTAGTGCTGCCTCCACCCCTGGGTCTTTACCAGGTGCATCACCCCGTACAGTCGTCGAAAACTGAGCCAAGTACTTCAGTGGGGCATAAAGCCTGATTGGTCTGGGTGTATCAGGGTCATGATTGGAACTAGGAGTCGATTCACCAGGACCTCGGCCAGTATTTTAACCTCCATGTTTAACAAGGATATCGGCCGGTACGAGTTACACTGATCCGCTGGTTTGCCCGCCTTGGGGATTACCACAATAGTTTCTGTCCGCTGATCAACTGATAAACATCCCTGCTCTCTCGCCCCATTAAACATGTCTAGGAGATATGGGGCCACTATACTTGCTGTGCATTTGAAGAGCTCCACGGGTAAACCGTTTGGTTCCGGTGCCCTCCCTGCCTGTAGGTCTTGTATGGCTCCTACTATTTCCTCGGTTACGTCCCTGTCAATACTTTCTCTTTCTTCCTCCGACAGTACCGGTAGTCTCATTTCCTCTAGTAGTTCACAACAATCTGTGGCTGACCGAGCTGGGTTGGACTCATGTATTTCCTCATAGTAATCTGCAAAGATCTGTGTCATATCGTCTCCAGTAGAGTACGCCTGACCGCTTTTGTCGCATATTTCTGCTACACAGCTCCTTTCCCTGTCTCTCTTTTCTAACCAGGTAATCATCTTGTAGGCTTTGTCTCCTAGGTCGTAAATTCGTCTCTGTGTAGCGAGTGCAGCCGATCTTGCGCCAGGCGAACAGTTCCTGCCTCTTAAGTTCTAACCGATGCGCTAATTCGTTGTCAGTTCTCCCACCCTCCAGGTAGGTAGCCTCCATCTCCATTGTTGTCACCTTTAGTTTATCCCACTGCAGTCTCTTTTCTTTATTATTACCTCCTATGCAGGCTTGGACATGACCCCTCATGACTGGTTTAAATTCCTCCCACAAGGTAAATGCCTCCTCAACCGTCCCCTCATTTTCCTGGAAGTAGAGTTGTGCCCGTTCCCGGACTTATTGAGTATTTTCTTTGTTCCTAAAGAACCACAAATTCAGCCTGGGTGGCAGGGCATATGTTCGAATCGGTCCCCTCACCATTACTTCTACTGGCGAGTGGTCCGAAATACCCTGTGGACTAATTCTAGCATTAGAGAACCATGTCTCTCCACCTCTGTGAGTCAGTATATGGTCAAGTCTAGAATAACTACCGTGGGCGGCGGAGTAAAAGGTGTATTGGTGAGTGTATGGGTTATGCAGTCGCCAAAGGTCTGTCAGACCCATCGCTTCAACGAACATGCAGAGTGGTTCCTCTCTGGTTGATGTGGATTCTCTATTAAGCCCCGGGTTGATGGCAGAGTTCATGTCATCGCCCAATACTAAGAGACCCTGTGGAAGGTCGACCAACAAGGTCCCCAGCCCTGCCAATGCCTCGGCCCGCATTGCCGGCGGTATATAACAGGAGACAATATTAACCGTCTGTCCTTCCCATGTCCCTGTGAGGGCCACATACCTCCCAAGGGGATCGTGCCAGATTTTTCCAACAACCAAAGGGAGACCCGTTTTGACCAGGATCCCCATTCCGCGTGAGCCAGTCATGTAACCCGCATGTGCAACCAAATTATATCCGTATCTACCTAGCACACGATATCTGTGGCCTTTGAGAGTTTATTACTATTTTTAATGCTTGCTCTAATCTGAGATACCAACCAATCAATCATCTACAATGAGTAAACACTGATGTTCATATAATTTGGGTAAATAGTAATGTTGTCAAACTAATGTCTAGAATTGTACAACTGTTGTTAAAGTCAGAAGGAATCTAACCTAAATTGCCTTCTTCTACTGAAAAATAAGAAAGCTATTTAAAAAGATTACTCATTAATAATGTCTTTACATACATTCAAAATACACTACCTGTTTTGCATGGGGAGGAAAAAGAAAATCACAAAATCTCTACAATTTGTAGAAAGCACTGGTTTAGTCCAGATAAGTCTTATGTGAGAGAAAATATTAGCTAGGCAACATTTACATGGGAGATACTCCCCCAAACAGGGTTTAAAGACAAAAAGCTGGCTACTTTATGTTTTTGTTAGAAACTAAAGTAGTTAAAAGGAAGATTTAAGAAATAGGACAAAAAGCAGGAAGGACCAGCTGAAATCCTGACTGATGAGCAACCCTCATCACTACATCACACCACATAAGTTAATGACACATAAAGGACTTCAATGGGAGTTCCCAAGGCAATTGCTTTGGTCGTACAATGGCTGCAGTGGTGAGCTCTGAGGCAGCCTTTAGGTTTTTTACTAGTGCTTTAAAATAAATAAATGAATAAAATAATAAAACTACGTTATGCTTACGATGTGTAAATATAGTATAAAACAGTACTGAAAGCATTTTAAGAGAGTAGTAGGCAAATGCGAAGCTTCCTCCAACTTCCTGCTCATGGGTCCATTTCCTTGCTAATACCAATGCTAGCGTTTATCTACAGTGATGCTACACTACACTAAGAAGAATAGAAAGATGTGCAAATCTTATACTTTTGTAGAGACGTACATACGCGTCATGCATCTTTAGTTTTTTGCTGCAGTATAACTGTAAAGTGTATGTGGGAGACAGTACTTTGAATGAGCATCAATTTAAATGAGTCTACATTTCGCGCTTCATGCTTCCGGAAAAATGTTTATCATAAAGCCATCACCTTGAACAAAGAGGGAGTCACCTTTCTAAGACAAGCTGATGTCTTTGTCATTTGCAAAGCCACCACATGTGCTAGAAACACTATCAGCTGGACGTCTAGCTACACTAGTTATGAATGTCTCCCCCATTATATTTCAAGTTTGGGAATTTTCTAATGCATATTAAGGAAGAAAGGCGTGGGCGAGCCAAAGGCAAGAAGAGTATACATTCTGCAGGAACAACAGTATTCAGTCATTCTGACTGACTTTTCTAAAAAAAACTACTTACCCAGGATCCCTTTTGCACCATTTTATGTACCATCCTTGTAGATCGGCAGATAAGATGATGAAGTCTAGGTTGCTTGTGGACTTAGAACATGATACTCATGTTGTCCATGAGAACTATGACGTTTGCGATGGTAGCACAGCAGAAACACTTCTAGGGCAAAAGAAACTGCAGTCAATCCAGTCTTTCCGATGCGTCTTTAGAGACTAGGTCATGCACTGAAAATGGGCTACATTTCCTTTTCACCAGACAGACTGTTGCCTGTGGTTCAAGAAGAGCAAAGGGGAGGTGGAACAACTAATTTGCTTCACGGCACCACAAATGAATGCTGCCCAATATATTCCAACAGTCAGGAATCTAAGCCCACTGAGGATCAAACTGCTGGTTGTGCTACTAAGAGCATTAGAACTTTGAAGCAGGATGACAATCTGGGCAATACCTTGGGCAGAGAGCCCTCAGGGGTCACCATGTGGTAATGAATGCAAGGTTGCTGAAAATATGTCTGTGTTTGATGACTTACCAGCATTACTTGGGGGCAAGAATATACTATGATCAACCCACTCCGATTAAGAAAATCCATTTGTAGGACTTTAGGAGTATTTCTCAAGTTTATCGATACTGCTGGATATGAACACTGAACATCACCATCTCCTTGGCTAAGACCCAATGACCCTAGGCCAAACCCAGTGGAACTTCTTGCATTTGAAGAGTAGCCCCAACATAAATGGCAGGGATTGGTTTGTGCTGGATGTCCGCTGGGATATGCAAATCTTAGATCAACTGCACACTAAAATATTGCTTGATAGCCGAGAGGATATATCCATTTATCCCAATGTTTCCAATTCAAAAGACTGTTTTGGGAGCAAGAGACTGAAGATGTGGGGGTAAAGAATGACACAGGCGTTAATTCATATTGTGCACCGCATACGCAGCTCATGTTTATCAGAAACACGCAGTTTGGATGAGAAAGAAGACGAAAAAAAATTGTTTGCATGCATTCATGGGTAAGGTGAATAACGGGAAATAATTTTACTTCTGCTCTGCAGTTGCTGTGGGAAAGAAATACTACTTGAAGAAGTAAAAGGCTTTTTTGTACTTCTGGTACATCCTCCTTTGTTCGACCGATGTTTGGGGTTCTGACAGTTGATGAAACCTTAAAAACCCTACAGTGACATGGCATTATCCTCAAAGTCAAAGGTTTTAAGACCCTGAAAGGACCCCAGAGTAGGCTTAAAAGAGCTTGACATGTAAGGCTATGAATTTGCATCAAGTTTTCAGCTTACTCTGGGTAAAGGGAAGGTTCATGGCATTATCTTGATTAATTCTGGAGAAGTAGGACAAATGAAGCTGAGCCTAATAATGTAAATCTACCCTGCAGTTCAGGCTTTGGGTGGCTGTAGCAAGTGCCCAGGAGCACAATTAAGCAAAACAAAGGCAATGTGCTTTCCTTTGATGACAGTGGTCTGAAGTCACCCACAAAGTTCTTTGGGGATATACTAGCTAAAATAAGCCAAGGACTCAATTTTTGATGCGCATACCACGATATATGGAAAGGAGGATGGTACACTCAATGTCCAGTGGTAGAGAAGCTGAAAGGGAAAGGTGTTGCTGCTACCATGGAGAAATGAGCTACTGAACTGGTAGTGGCACCAAATACCTCTTCCACTAATGCTCTGCATGGGACGATTTTCTTCCCCTTGACTTTCGAAATGTCTCCTCATCCACTTGCCCTGTTTGTCAAAATCCAGGTCTGTATTCAATAAAGTAATAGGTTAAGTGGGGACCAAGGTTACCAAATGCAGCATGGGCCAAATAATAGTTTTCTCTTCCAGCTGGCAGTGCGCTGTGGAGGAATATTTGAGAAACAGCTCCTTTTTGGATTTCCGAATTTCTTTCCAACTGCACATTGCTGGTGCAACACTCATCATTCGCATCTGCATTTGCTCATTTGATATGCAGTGTGCCTCAAAGATCCTTACTACAGCCTCCTAATATATCAGGTTAAATACTTTCATTCGTGTGTCTTTCAGCTTTGTGTAGCAGGCGTTAAAGAATGACAGATCATATTCAGATTTCACGACATGCAAGAGTCTGCATCTAATAGGCTGAAAGCGTAATAAATTAATTGACTGAATGAAAGTTAAATGACCGAAGCTATAAGCTGGAAAACTAAGGTCACGGTCACTGGTCAAATGGCATAGGTTAGGGGGCTCTAATCAAAGTCAAAAAGATAATCATATGTGTCCCTCTGATTTCAACAGGGACCTGTTAAAGCCTCATAGTCGGAAAACTGGAGCACTCTGCATTACGTCAAGCGGAAGGTTGAGGTACTCTATTTGTTTAATAATATATTAAACCCCTTTTTTCAAACATATTTTATTGATTTTTACACATATTATTCAGGCCCGAAATACAGTCCATTACGTACCATAAATCACAATACACAATCAAACGTCATAGCTTGCTTTCAGTCCTGACGAGAAACTCTTACATAATGATCAAAAAAGGATTGCTTATACTATGACTTTCTATATTTCCAGACCAAGTACCCTTAAAATATAATGCATACTAGTATGGTCGGTGTGTGACTCCTACACCTTGTAACCGCCGTACAGATGCATCTGCCATTTTTACAGCACACGCATGTCTCGTACATAAAAGGGTTGAACTAAATCAAAAACATGTCTCCAAATTATAGGTTTTCTTAAGCACTTGTGAACTGATAATCTGAGTGCCCTGTTTTCCCCCCACTCCATTAGCATCTCGGTATTAGGCGCCAGAAAACCCCCAACCAAGAAGAAACTTTAACAAAAGAAAGGCTTATGGCCCTTTAAGTGAAGGCTTTGTGTTGCGCATAGTCCAATTTGCATAATTAATATATGTTGAACATTTTAAGATTTTAATTGTTTGCTCTACCAATTATAATTAATAAGATTGATTTGTAAGTAACAAAAGCCAGTAAAAATAGTAAGCTGTGACTAAATTAACACGCTATTTGATGTATATCAGATGCTGATCATTAGATATTACATGAAGTCACTGTGCAATCAATAGCAAATACTCCAGACAACACCCAACTGGTTACACTTCAAAACTGAAACAAAAATGGCAAACTTGTTTTGAAAAGAATCAGTAAATTATCCGCAAGCATTTAGGAACGCTCATCTTTTTTAATGCAAACGATCCTTGTGCAGTAATCAGATACTAGTTTTGATATCATTCTCAAATCATCAAGAGCAAACTCATCGTGTGAAGTCATCAGAAGCTCATTTTGAAGTCATCCTAAAATCATCAGGAACAATCTCATCTAGGAGTCAACGGGTACCTATTTTCAAGTCATCTTCAAATCATCGAGCACAATTTTCTAAGTTTTACTGATGACGTCAATTACTTGATGATAACTGACGATTTGAACATTCTTCTAATATGGTAGGATTTACATCCAATGACTGGGATGGCTTCTAAAGTAATCCTGCTTGACATGTGTAGATGGGGCGGGCAATTATCAATAATTATCTTGAGTGTTACAGGCAGGTGGGTAAGCAGTCACCTGAGATCAGCGCTTACAGCAACAAGGTTTGGGTTAAATAGTAGTTCCCACTGACAGGCAGTTTCAGATATTACCAAACTATCCAAACCTCCTTATTATGAGCAGGACAGACTTTTTTTTTTTTTTTTTTTTATCAGCCACTGCTTTATGGAAAGCTGACAAAATGTATTCAGACCATTGAAAATCATGACACTTACCACAGTTAAAACCTTGCTAACCTTAATCTGCCAAGCTCTTGCACTAGGTCTCACAGCGCCATGAAGTCATTCAGCCAGCGTGGAGCTAATGCTGTGGTAGTGGTTCCGGGCTAATCAGAGTGACACAGAAAATTCCAAGGCTGCGGGAGGACACTTGTAGAAAATGAGCTAGTCTCCGTGAAACTGATTTGAGGCATAGGTCAGAAGGATACAGGATAACCCAAGACTGGAACTGGGGCTTATATGGTAAACAAATATCTTGATTTTGCATGCTTTTTAATATTTCTAAAGCGTTGCAAGTTCTGGCTTGATGCCCTCAGTAATATATGCAATAAGAGAAGTACAATAATATCTGCAAAAAGTAACATTGAAAGATGAGGAGTTTTAAGCATTCACAATAAGGATTCTTTTTTCAAAATGGAATGGAATCCATCAGTGTCCTTTTTAAACCCAATAACGGATAGGTGATGAGACATTCTCTTTTTTTTTTATTATCAAAACAGTGCAGCAAAAGCAAATAACATCCATTGAAACCCTCACCACCCCCTCCCCAGATACACATTGGCCAGTACAGATTCAATAGCAGGAATCAGCACCAATTTGTAAACATCAATACAGCAGGTAACAACACCCCCGCCGTCTTCAGGACACTTCCCAACCTTGTCTCCCACGGTCCTCTAGCATCTCCAGAGATTAATAATGCATCCATTTACTCCAAACCATACAAATGTTTCGGGCAGCCCAAGCTGGAATATGCAGCTTTTTCAGCCACCATGTACATGTCCATACCTCGGTTCCATTCCTGTAGTGTTGGGCACTCCTGTGCCCCCCTGTATCGAGCTATTTCTCTCTTTGTCACGACACGGCCGCAGAGCAGAAGCTGAGCCTGTGGTAGGTCATTGTCATTAGGGATCCCCAAGAGAAGGAATTTAACATCCAACGGATTGTTCCGAGAACACGCCATTAAGGTCCCCAATAACTGCAACCCAGTAGTCCTGAATCAGGGGGAAACTCCAGATCGTATAGAAGAAAGCCCTCCTCACCCCAAGATCTCAGACAATGCAGGATCTGCGCCGAACACATGGCAAGCAATCGACGTGAATCATTGTACACTTTCTGTACTATTTTGAATTGTACTAGACAAAGCCGGGGTCTGATTGCTACCTTCTTCAGGTGCATCAGGGCTTCTTCCCAATCGATGTGCTTCAGTTTCCTATACCTCCATCACCCATTTTTCCTGCAGCCTATGTAGGGTATCTAGCATGTTATTATTTAGGGTTCTATACGTTAAGGAGATTGCACCTTTCCCCACCTCCTCTGGGAGAAGCCATCCTTCCAGCGGGGCATATTCCAGGATACCATCCCCAGGAAGCCCTCCATGCATGTCTTATTTTTGCATATATGAGGAACTGATTTGCATTCACCCCATATTCTCATTGAAGCAAGGAGCACGGCATGATCGGGCCGTCTTCAAGTAGGTCTCCCACTTTGAGATCCCGAGCAGAAACAAGGCCTCAAATCCCTACATTGTTTGCATTTCGGGAAGGCAGTGACCCTTCCAGAATGGTGTTTTTCTTGTTGGTTTATGTGCCACCCAATAGTTTTTTTAGCTTTATTCCAGACTGCTATCATGATCTGTGTCGCCGGAAGGAGACACCAAATTCTCCCAACTCCAAAATTGTAGTGCAGGCAGGAGTCCACCCTCAGAGCCATTCTTGTCTTTAAGCACACTAGGGACATGGAAGTGCCGGCAGACAGGTCCCATTAAAAATGCTCATAATTTTTGGTTGTATCAAATTCCACATAAAATGTCAACATTAAAAAAAAAAAATATCTATATCCTTGCACAGGTTTTGGCTGAATTAATTTTACAGTCCTTCGGTATAAGCTGTCAACCAGATGCAAAGAACACTTCATCATAAGCTCGTCAGCAATTTTTAGCAATTGATTTTCAACAAGACAGTGGTTGATATTTTACTTATTATTTTACTTCACATTAAAAGTTGCAACTCTAATAGTTTTAGCAGTCGCATACTGAAAGTTCACCAACAAAAAAGTGTACTCACACTGTGCTGCAGGCATATGAATTCCCGCTATTACAAACTTTTCTGTTTGTCTTGTATATTCGGGGCTAGATGTACTAAGACTATTTGCGGTTGCAAATCAGGCCATATGGAAAAGCAAAAAGACATGTTACCTGTTACCGAATTGCATTTTGGGTTTGCGAATCGGTATTTACAAGGTGCGCATTTAGAGCGCCCCTTCCAAATACCGTTTCGCATTGATATGTATGAATGTTTTGCTACCGAAATGCATTTGCAAAACATTTGCACTTTACCTGCAACCCAAAGTTGGTGGTAACCCATTTGCAAATAGTAAGCAACCACTTCCCCTTTTGAAAATGGTTGAAAAAATATTTTGAGAGCAGATAGTGGTCCAAGACTACTGCCTGCTCTTAAAAAATAAAACTTGAATGTTTATTATTATTATTATTTTTTAATGCAACTCGTTTTCCTTTTAAGAACAAGCATTTGCAATGCAGTAGGTCTCGCATTTGCGAGAGTTCGAGTTAAGGGCATTGTAAATGATAATGCCTTTTATTTTTGTGTTTTGAAAACTTACAAGCAATGCGTAAACACGCACTTTGTACTTATAGTTGTTGCTATTAAGAAGCAATGCTGGCAGTGACTGCACCTCTTTTACTGGCAGCCTTGCTTCTCGTAAGCAAGGACTACAAGTACAAAGTGCATGTTTACGCATCGCTTGTAAGTTTTCAAAACACAAAAATAAAAGGCATTATCATTTACAATGCCATTAACTCGAACTCTCGCAAATAGGAGACCTATTGCAATGCAAATGCTTGCTATTTGTTACAAAAAAGCCTCGCACAGTCGTCTCAGTTTCATAACAAAGGAACTGCAAATTAGAGGGGGGCAAAAAAAGTATAGCTAGTCGAATCTTTCATAAAAACACCTTGCATTGAACTCTGTGTGAGGGGTGGTACATACACCAAACCCTCGTTCCACAAAACATAGGTACTACATAGTCACCGCTTTAATGTAGGACAGTGCAAACATAGTTATACTTAAGATAACGAGTCCACAGCTATGCAGTTGCTATATTAGTTAGTAGGTAAGTCCAGTGTTTCTAAAGAGACCCATACGCGTGCTGGGACCCAAGTGTTCTTTACCCAAGCATGGCAAGTGGTGTTAACCCCTTCAGTGCCACGCCCTTTCCCCCTCCTGTGCCGGGCGTTGCACTAGTGGGTGGGGTTCATGACGAGATAGTCTCGTCATGGGCACAGCGCAACCGTGCTCCATGACGAGACTCTCTCGTCATGGGCACTGAAGAGGTTAACTTAAAAAAACAAAACTAGCCTAAAGACCCAACTTAACAGGGAGACAGATGATAGCTGTGCTGCCAGGTGTCCTGCCTCCCCGCCTCATGGTTCTGACCTCGCTCAGCAGCTGCACCTCTCCGTGCTGGGTTTCGTAGATCTGTAGTATGCTGGTGCCCCACAGGTAGTTGCCCAAGCAAACAAAACAAGCGCTGCATGCCAGCCACTTCCAATCAAAGACAGTATAGTTAAGCGACTTCTGGATGAGGTGGTTCTGACAGTCAGAACATCTAGCCTCGGCTCTTAACAACAATACACGAGCAACGCTCCGCCCTCAGCTTTGGATACAGAGAAATGACCAACTTCACCCCCCGGTGAAGGGGTTGCAGAACAAGGTGCTCTTTTACTACCATCAAGAACTGGATCACTCTTAAGTGTCTATGGTCACAGCAACGACAAATCTACACGACGGAATGCTGAAGTCAGCAACAATAATATAAACGCAAGACTGCAGTAAGTTAGGAATGCTAGATATCGAGCTTGTCTGCTGTGGCAGCCAGCTTGAATTGCTACAAAGTTGCAGGGGACGAGAAACTGTCCAGGAAACAAAGACAAATGCACGATATATCCTATGTAAATGTAGCTAAACAACTGCATTACTATGGTTGCCATCCTTCTAGTTTGTCGCGTAAGTTGTGTATATATAAAAAGAGCTCCTAGAGGGGGGGTTTTTAAAAAGTTGTGATTTGGATATTTAACTACAAAATCTATATTTTTCGAAGAAAATCGAAATAGATAAATAATGTCTTTTTAGTGTTGAATATATATTTATAGAAAACATCTTAAATAAGCATTTTCAATGCAAAAGGTCTCGCATTAACAAGAGTTTGAACATTGGCATTGTAAATGACAATGCCTTTTATTTATGTGTTGTTTATAAAACATAAATAAAAGGCATTGTCATTCGCAATGCCAATAACTTAAACTCTCGCAAATGCGAGCCCTATTGCATTGCAAATGCTTTAGGGGTAGGAGAGAGTGTGTCAGGACAAAGCTATTTGAGAAAGTAGTGCTCGGATGCTGTAATTAAAGCCTACTGAGCAACAACACACATAACAGGGGGTGTCCTCATGGGAGGTGAAAAAATGAGATAAGGCAGTACTGAGGAGGGCCTACTAAACCTTTTGACCATTGAAAAGTCACAGTTTAGAAAGGACAATGACACAAGCCAATGAAAAACATCGGTGTAGCTTAAGTCCCTACCTGAATACAGTATGCCTCACAGAGCGATGCATGCGCTGCCCAGGCTCAACCTAAAAACAGGCTGCGTTAAAAAAAAAAAGATTGTTTTATTTAAACTTAATCACATGGTGGTCTTCTGACCCCAGCAGGCCACCATCCCTGTGATCACAGCGAATTATAGTGGGTCACAAATTGCGACCTATCTCATTAATATTCATGATCTAGGTCTATATGCGACCCACTACGAATCGCTATTTAGGTAATAGGGATTAAATAACCCTAATGTACATTGGTAATAGTGATCCCCAAATAGCGATTGGCAAACAAAAAAAACCCAAAAAAAAACGCTACTTGGTAAGTCGTATTACTATTGTTCGTACATTTAGCCCATAGTCTCTTATATTTAATGGAACACAGCAGGTAGAAGGATAAGTGGCAGGCCAACATATATCAAGACTAACAGACGACTTACAGCATTTCCAATTCACAGGTCCTCCCTTCTTAACCACACAGCTGCCAGCTAATGCAAACCCTCGGAAGATGGGAACTGACATCAAATTGTGTACATTATCAACACTTAACACACCTCCTCGGGTAAATCAATTGGAAACACCACCACTACTAACAATATCAAAAATCCTAACAAAGGAAGAGATCCCACTGTAGTATCTACTTCTTAGACATCGAATTGCGCTTGCTGGCAGTTTCCTAACTTTGAGGAACTGCGAGAAGAGGGACAGACAAGGAAGAAATAAAAGAAGAGTACAGAACATTTCAAAAACAAGTACAGTGGATATTTTCATAGGTGTAATTAGGCACATTTGGGTTCTTTTCGCCCAATAAGGCCTTGAAGGGTAAGAGTACACGGATTCAAGGGCTGCATCAAGTATATGTGGAAAAGAGGTCTGCTCATTTCCTCCAGATGTTGCCCAGAGCATGCCAGTATAAGGCTGTGCCAGGTACTGAGTTTTGTAGAGAAAACGTATTCAAATGTTTAGGGTGCTAAAGGGGCAGAGGGAGATGGTGGACAGAGCACACTGTTGACATCACTGCAAAGGTTCCCCCACTGTATTTTCATAAATGTATTTCGTGATAATTTTAGTAAGTTACAGGTAAGGAAGTGTTCACCATCTCTTGGTGCTGAGTTACCAGCAGTGTCCTCATTTATCCTGATGCACTGCACATCTTTAGGTTACCAGATTTTTTAAACCCTGGCATAAGGCACAGTATTGAAATCTTTTCAGAACTTGCAGTGATCTTGTTGTTCAGGGGTTCCAGGCAAATCATTCTCAAAGCTACAAATGTTTGCAATGGAAGTCAATACGAGTACTAAAGAGCTGGTGTCATGTTCGGGCAAGTGCTTGGCTTTTGGCCAGGCTTGAATCGCTGATGCCCCAAAACCCAAATGATGTGTCATTGAGTGTGTGCAGCAGCTCCTTTGTGTACCAAAAACCACAATCTTTGGCCAAGAGCAGTGGTCAAGTGCACAGGACGTGAACCATCTATGCTCTGAGCCCTGTATTCATGCTCCCAACACAACTAACCTCCAACCAATTGTGAATGCCTTTGGCCCATGTAAAGTAGATAATGGTCGTAGGGCACAAGCTGCAGATACACTTTACTCCCAGCCCTCAGAGTGAAGGCCACGGTCCAGCTGCAATGGAATTAGAAAACTTCATTTTACAATGATCGGAAATCTCTCAATCTCTCTCTCTCTCAATCTCTCTCAATCTCTCTCAATCTCTCTCAATCTCTCTCAATCTCTCTCAATCTCTCTCAATCTCTCTCAATCTCTCTCAATCTCTCTCAATCTCTCTCAATCTCTCTCAATCTCTCTCAATCTCTCTCAATCTCTCTCAATCTCTCTCAATCTCTCTCAATCTCTCTCAATCTCTCTATCTCTCTATCTCTCTCAATCTCTCTATCTCTCTCAATCTCTCTATCTCTCTCAATCTCTCTATCTCTCTATCTCTCTCAATCTCTCTATCTCTCTCAATCTCTCTATCTCTCTCAATCTCTCTATCTCTCTCAATCTCTCTATCTCTCTCAATCTCTCTATCTCTCTCTATCTCTCTCAATCTCTCTATCTCTCTCAATCTCTCTATTTATTTATTTATTTATAAATTTATAAAGCGCCTGGTGACCCGGAGGCATCCCCGCGCTATAGAGCTGTGATATCCCAAGAGGAGGGGGGGACCGGAGGATTATTTAGGGAATAAGAAAGTTTTTAGTTTTTTCCGGAAGAGGGCGTGGCAGGGTTCCAGACGCAAGTGGCGAGGCAGTGCGTTCCAGCCTGAGGAGGCTTTGACCGAAAAGCGACGGCCACCGGTCCGAGCCTTCTTAAATTTAGGGACGATGGCCAAATGCTCGTCGTCCGAGCGCAGTGCCCTAGGGGCTTTGTAGGGGGCGACAAGGTCTTTCAGGGCGGCAGGGCCGGCACCATTAATGAGTTTGTGACTGGTGCACATTGCCTTAAACTCGACTCGTTGGCGGACAGGGAGCCAGTGCAGGGCCTTGAGGGCTGATTTGGCAGAGGCTCTGGGGGGAAGGTCCATTATAATCCTTGCCGCGGCGTTTTGTGCCCGTTGGAGTTTGGCTAAGGTAAACTCCGGTGCACCGAGGTAGACGGCGTTGCTATAGTCGAGTCTGGCTAGGATGAGCCCTTGAACCAGCAGTTTCCTGGATATTGGAGGAAGGAGAGGGAGAATTTTACGGGTTGACCGCAGGAGGCCAAAGCATGATCCAGCGGTCTTGGTTGCCTGGGTCTTCATGGTGAGGCTTGGTTCCAGCCAAACGCCTAGCGTTTTGACTTCTGACTTTGGAGTGGGTATCTCACCAAAGGTGTCCGGCCACACCGAAGCGGGGATTGATGACCATTTGTTGCCCAGGAGCATAATTTCGGTTTTAGAACCGTTCAATTTAAGGGAAGATTCGCACATCCAGGAGTAGATGTCTTGGAGGCAGTTCCGCAGGCTGTCTGGGTGTTTGTCCAGCTGGGAGAGGGAGACGACAAGTTGGGTGTCGTCAGCGTAGTTGACAATTTTGATCCCATAGGGGGTCACGACGTCTTCCAGGGGGGCCATGTAAACATTAAACAGGGTGGGACTAAGCGAGGACCCCTGCGGGACTCCACAAGTCAGTGGAAGGGGGTCTGAGCGAGAGTTGCCGTCCCACACCTGAAATGAACGGCCTGATAGGAAGGAGTTAATCCAGGCGTGTGCTGAGCCCACAATTCCTGCCCTGGCCAGGCGATGTAGAAGGACACGGTGATCCACCGTGTCAAAGGCGGCACTGAGGTCCAGGAGGATCACTGCCACTGATCCTCCTGAATCCAGAATGCGCCTTGATTCCTCAATGACGGAGAGGAGGGCTGTGTCCGTGCCCTGGCCGGGCCTAAAGCCAGTTTGAGATGGGCGCAGGATTTTGTTGGTCTCAAGGAATTGGGAGAGTTGGGAATTAACTAGTTTCTCCGCCATCTTGCTGATGCAGGGAAGGAGTGATATGGGTCTATAGTTAGACATATCGTCAGGATTCAGATGGGGTTTCTTTAGCAGGGCTTTGACAACCGCATTTTTCCAGTTGGGCGGCACTGTGCCTTGGCGCAAGGAGATGTTAATGAGATCCCTGATGGTGGAGGCTATGCTGGGGGCGGCAGCTTTTAATAGTCTGGCCGGGGCTGGGTCAAGAGGAGAGCCGCTTTTCATTTTGGCTAACGTGGCGGAGACCTCAATGAGGGAGGTTGCTCTAAAGGAGGACAGCCGCGGGCTGTTGATCCAGACCTCAGTATCAGTGGAGATGTGGGGGGTGATGCTGGGGAGAGAGTCCAATATTCGCGAGATTTTAGAGTCGAAGAAGGAGGCAAAGTCATAACTTCTGTCTGGGGGGGCATGGGAAACGGTGGGTGCTGATGGAATGTTGAGGAGTTCTTTGACAATCAGGTACGCTTCTTTTGTGGAATTGGTGGCGTTTTGTATTCTGTTGTCATAGAATCCTGCCTTAGCAAGTTTGAGAGCTGATTTGTAGCGTCTAACTGCACTATTGTAGAGGTCTTTGTTACTGTGGAGCCAGTCCTTTCTCCACTGCCTCTCGGCCTTTTTGCACTCTTTGCGTAGATCCCTGAGGTCAGGAGTATACCAGGGGGCCTGGCCTTTTATCCTATTTTTGATCTCCCGATTTTTTATAGGGATAAGATTATCGAGAGTGGAGGATATCCAGTCTCTGACTTGGGAGTCGGCGGTGGAGGGGTCCTCAGAAAGACTGGGGGTCGAAGCGTCCAGGGCTGCGGACCAATCCTCCACCGAGAGTCTGGCCCACGCTCTGTCTCTGGTGAAGGTGGGGGGTTTTTGAGGCTTTTTGAAAGCTCCAGGGAGATGGGTCGTGACTAGAAAGTGGTCCGTCCACGGGAGGGGTTGGGAGTTAATGAAAAGGAGGGAAGGGATGTTGGAAAACACCGGGTCGAGAAGGTGCCCTTTCGTGTGAGTTGGTTCAGAGTTGGCGAGAAGCAGACCCAAGGCCGCTAGGTCGTCAATAAAGTCGGTTGCCCCAGTGTCAAGGGGATCCTCGAGATGGATGTTTAGGTCGCCTGTTATAAGGAAGTTAGGTGTCGGGTGTGCCGCGGAGGAAACGGTTTCCAGGAGGGCGGCTGTGAAGGGGCCAGAGTGGCCTGGCGGCCGATACACCAGAAGGCCTGACAGGGAGTTCGTCGAAGACAGCTGAATCGTGAAGAGACAGCTCTCTGAGTCTTGGATCGCACAGTCTTTGGATCGACAGATAAAGTGGTCCCTGTGGATAATGGCTAAACCACCTCCTCTACCTAGGGGACGGGGTTGAGACATAATGAGGAAGCCCGGGGGGAGAGCTAGGACGACGTCAGCGTTGGAATGCTCCGTAATCCAGGTTTCTGTGAGGAAAAGTATGTCCAGTTTAAGGTCGACAATAAGATGGTTGATAAGCAGGGCATGTTTGGGAAGTGATCTGCAGTTAAGGGTCGAGATTTTAAGGACAGGGGAGGGACGGGGGGTTTTGGAAGGGAAAGATTGCCTGGTTTGCATTTGTCACAGCGGCGAAAAGGGACAGTGGGGTCGTGTAGTGCCAGACATGAGCTGTTTTTAGTGGGTCTAAGGCTGAGGAGCTCTCTGCGGGAATAGCTTACCTTAGAGGCGGCTGGGACAGGCATATAGTCTGGCCCTAGGCCCGGTCGTGCGCGGACGGGCGCAGACGGGCTTGCCTTAGGCGCGCCTTCGGCGCGCAAACGGCGCTCCCGCTGCGCTTGTCCGCTGCGCTGGAATGGCCGACACATTTGTAGTAGATGTTAAGGGCGTGGCCTCGCAGTGGGCGTGGCTTCGCCTTCGACCGCGCTGGCGGTGTGGGCGTTTTCCTCTCAGGCAGCGTGGGCTCGCTGTGTTTTGGAGGGTCTAGGAGGGCAGGCTGAGCGCTTGACTGCAGCGCTTCTGCTCAGGGGAGCTTCGTGGTCAGTTACCGAAATTAAAAACAACAGTAAGTGAAAAATAGTGGTGACAGCGTTAAAATACAATTTTTTGATGCAGCGTGCTAACCTCCGGCTTTCCGCCTCAGAGGGAGTATAATCAGAAGTGGGTGTTGCGCTCTCGGGAGCGTTTAAGTAATCCGGTGGGCGTGGCCTCGCAGTGGGCGTGGCTTCGCCTTCGACCGCGCTGGCGGTGTGGGCGTTTTCCTCTCAGGCAGCGTGGGCTCGCTGTGTTTTGGAGGGTCTAGGAGGGCAGGCTGAGCGCTTGACTGCAGCGCTTCTGCTCAGGGGAGCTTCGTGGTCAGTTACCGAAATTAAAAACAACAGTAAGTGAAAAATAGTGGTGACAGCGTTAAAATACAATTTTTTGATGCAGCGTGCTAACCTCCGGCTTTCCGCCTCAGAGGGAGTATAATCAGAAGTGGGTGTTGCGCTCTCGGGAGCGTTTAAGTAATCCGGTGGGCGTGGCCTCGCAGTGGGCGTGGCTTCGCCTTCGACCGCGCTGGCGGTGTGGGCGTTTTCCTCTCAGGCAGCGTGGGCTCGCTGTGTTTTGGAGGGTCTAGGAGGGCAGGCTGAGCGCTTGACTGCAGCGCTTCTGCTCAGGGGAGCTTCGTGGTCAGTTACCGAAATTAAAAACAACAGTAAGTGAAAAATAGTGGTGACAGTGTTAAAATACAATTTTTTGAAGCAGCGTGCTAACCTCCGGCTTTCCGCCTCAGAGGGAGTATAATCAGAAGTGGGTGTTGCGCTCTCGGGAGCGTTTAAGTAGTCCGGTGGGCGTGGCCTCGCAGTGGGCGTGGCTTCGCCTTCGACCGCGCTGGCGGTGTGGGCGTTTTCCTCTCAGGCAGCGTGGGCTCGCTGTGTTTTGGAGGGTCTAGGAGGGCAGGCTGAGCGCTTGACTGCAGCGCTTCTGCTCAGGGGAGCTTCGTGGTCAGTTACCGAAATTAAAAACAACAGTAAGTGAAAAATAGTGGTGACAGCGTTAAAATACAATTTTTTGATGCAGCGTGCTAACCTCCGTCTTTCCGCCTCAGAGGGAGTATAATCAGAAGTGGGTGTTGCGCTCTCGGGAGCGTTTAAGTAATCCGGTGGGCGTGGCCTCGCAGTGGGCGTGGCTTCGCCTTCGACCGCGCTGGCGGTGTGGGCGTTTTCCTCTCAGGCAGCGTGGGCTCGCTGTGTTTTGGAGGGTCTAGGAGGGCAGGCTGAGCGCTTGACTGCAGCGCTTCTGCTCAGGGGAGCTTCGTGGTCAGTTACCGAAATTAAAAACAACAGTAAGTGAAAAATAGTGGTGACAGCGTTAAAATACAATTTTTTGAAGCAGCGTGCTAACCTCCGGCTTTCCGCCTCTCTCAATCTCTCTCTCTCAATCTCTCTCTCTCAATCTCTCTCTCTCAATCTCTCTCTCTCAATCTCTCTCTCTCAATCTCTCTCTCTCTCTCTCTCTCTCTCTCTCTCTCTCCCCCCACCCCCCCCCCCTCCCCTCCCTCCCCCCCCCCACCTACTGGCCTGTCCTACGCCCTCAATGACTTCTTGCTTTACCCTAAAGGCAAAACACCAGAAGAATCTCTGAATTTCCCAAACTGTCAAAGTGAAACAAGTTTCCTTTAAGCAGGAGTGCAGGTACATGGCCTACACCGGACTTCTTCAGGCTACACAATATGGTACGCAGAGTAAAAGATCTAAACTCCACCAGGTCCAGCTCAATTGCATTTACAGCTTTTTCCAAGTACTAACAAGAAATGTGTGGATGCGTGCGTACTTATTTGGGAAACACACAGCAGGAGAGTTTCGGATTCACAGTATTGGACAGTAATGAGTTGAAAGGAGCCATGGACACTGGGATCCACAGGCCACTGGTGATGAAAAGGGTAGACGAGGCTTCACCTAATAGTCACTGTAGCTAAATATCTTATTTATATTTGGAAGTTGCTGGCTAACTCTATTGAACACGGACCGCCGCATCTCTTCTTGGGATATGCAATGTGGTCTTGTTCTGCGCTTATGGTGGCCTTGACTGGGTGAAAGACTTGCCAACCTGAGATGACCGGTCTTTTCCATTACATAAGTTGTTTATGGCCTAGCCCTGCATGTTCTGCACAATCTTCATCTACTGTCATCAGGAAGGTACAGTTTACACATACTAGGAAAGGCTGGAGGCAAGAGTACTGTCAAAGATGGCCAGCCGTTATAAACATGCCTGTAGCAAATTGAGAACAGAACAGTTATCCAATAATCCATCTTGCTTGCATCACCAAACCGGCTGTGTGCAACTGCTGTTTGGTGTTTAGCTCAGTACTTCACTGCGTGGGCTTAAACAGCTGTTCAGAATTTACTTTAGGATCATCACTTGCCTAAATTCACATCAGCATTTTAAAAAAAAATTACAAGAATCTGAACATTTGTGCACAACCAGTGTTTTCCAGCTGCAGTTTCAGGTTCTATTCTTTTTTCAGGCACTATATTTTTTAACTTTTAGTTTGTTTGGAGGAAAGCAAACATGAATGAAGAAAGAAGGTTTTGTTATGCACAGTACAAATCGTGCATCTTTAACACATACAAAAACAAGTTACCATATGTGTAAACTGAAGCACTGAAGTGGGAGTTTCTGGATGTCTTGTAGTATAATTATTGACTAATTACAAAATAAATGATCCACAAAAGGAAAACTAACATACACTTGAGTTATGACCAGACTCATTCAACGTAATGGATTGCTAGCCTCATATCACTGAAAGCACAACATTTCTGGGCTTCAAGGTAGATAAAATACTGAACCCACCCACACAACCCATAGCCAAGATTGCTTAGTACCAAAAGCTTCTTCAAAGTGTTAAACATGTCATACCAGAATTGGACTTCAGCTTGTGTGTAATAACTGGACTTGTTGAGGCTCTCCTCGGGCAAGGCATTACCCACAGGTAGGTCCCTCTGAAATCAGCCCCTTACACGGCAGCAAGGTTGGCCTTCTGAGTGAAACACCTCAATTTCATCATCCTAGCGCCTAGAGCAGTGTTTTTCAACCTTTTTCAACCAAGGCACACTTGTTTCATGAAAAAAATCACGAGGCACACCACCATTAGAAAATGTTAGAAAATTTAACTCTGTGCCACTATATTGACTATATATAAAGTAATTCTCTTGAAAAGGAATCAAATAAACACAAAGAAAGTATTTTATAATTACTTTATTATGAAATAGTTAGTAAGTAAACAGAAATATGAAAAATTATAAAATACTTAATTTGATCAGTGCGCAACCTGGGCCTGTTTGGCTGAACACAAATCTGATATTCTGGCTGGAATTGAAGAAAGACACACACGTAGCTCTTCGTCAACAGCTCTCAGTCTCTCTCTGTATTTAGTTTTTATAGCAATCATGCTTGAAAAGCTCATCTCACACAGATATGTAGTGGAAAATGGGAGCAATGTCAAAATAGCTTTGTTTGCCAGAAGGGGGAACTCCTTGGCAGTATCCAACCAAAAACTATCCAAAGGTAGATCAGCAAATCTTAGCTTGAAACCACGATTTTGCCTCAGTTCAGTTAGTTCCTCCTGCTCCTGTAAAGTCATGTCCTTTCCACCAACTGATGCTGAGCTATAAGGGTCCCTAACCCAGTCAAGGCATTCAGTGGAGACTGAAGAGAAATAAAATGACAACCTCTCCTCGAGAGTTTTTAAATGTTTAACTATTATCTCACACAGTGCAGCAGTGTGAACACCTTGCCATTGCTTGGTGAGTGTGAACATTTCAAGATTGCCACTTTCCACGTGTTGATGCCAGAGTTGCACCTTTGAACGGAATCCATTTATTTTATCTGTACTTGTAAGCAGGTTTTCATTTCGGCCTTGCATTCGTGTGTTCAGTTCATTCAGATGATGAAATATATCTGCCAGGTATGCCAGCCTTGCACACCACTCATCACTTGCAAGCAGCTTTGCGTAATCTGCCCTCTCATTTGTCAGAAACACTTTAAGTTCCTCCCGCAGCTCATACACACGAACCAAGACCTTGCCACGCGACAACCACCGGACCTCCGTATGAAACAGCAAGGTTTTATGCTTCGCTCCCATCTCCTCACACAAAGCTGCAAATATGCGACTTTTCAGGGGTCGTGACTTTACAAAGTTTACCATGCGCACAACATCATCCAACACATAAACTAGGTCTGCTGGTAAAGTCTTGGCTACGAGGGCCTCACGGTGTAAAAAACAATGCGTAACAATCACATCTGGATTTCTTTCCTTCACTCTGCTTACAAAGCCTTTGGTGCGCCCGACCATGGCTGCAGCTCCATCGGTGCAGACACTTGTGCAGTTTTCCCACTTAAGTCCTCCTTGTTCAAGGTATTCTGATGTGACCCGAAAAATTTCTTCTCCTGTTGTTTTTTCTGGCAATGCCTTGCAAAAAAAGAAGTTTTCTCTAATTGCATCACCATCAACAAAACGCACATTGGCCAAGAGTTGAGCATGTCCACTGATATCAGTAGACTCGTCAAGTTGCAATGCAAATTTCTCACTGATACGGATCTTTTCCAAAACCACACTTTCGATGTCTGCAGACATGTCATTAATACGTCTGGAAATTGTGTTGTCTGAGAGAGGGACTTTGGCTATTTCCTTAGCTGCTTCAGGTCCGAGCATCTCCTCTACAATAGCTTTGCAGGCGGGAAGTATTAATGTCTCTGCCACAGTGTGCGACTTTTTTGACTTGGCTATAAGTTCAGCAACTTGATAGCTAGCTTTAAGAGCTCTTTCATTTACCTTTGTGGTTTTTCTCATGAAAGTTGCCTGTTTCTCCGTGTTTTCACGCAGGCGAACAAAATAGTCCGCATTCTTGTTTTGAAGCGAAGGGTGTTTCGTTTGGAGATGGCGTTTAAGTTTGCTTGGGACCATAGCACTGTTAGCTAGCTTTTCACCACACACCACGCACAGTGGAGTTGGTTTGTTTGCATCTCCGGTGACAGTAAATCCAAATGAAATATAGCTTTCGCTATATTGCCTTGTGCCAGAGAATTTGCTTGAGCTAACCATCTTTGCTTTCTTTTGATCCCCACTCATACTTGGGCTCTCATCTGGCTCCAAATTTTGTTCAGAGTCCAGTTCTTTCCTTTTCAAAAACTTGTCCATCACTGCAGTATCTCACTGTCACTCAGTACTAGGCATACACAAGGACGCTGCACCTGCAAGTTACATATAAAAGAAATTTAAGATTTGTATCTATAAGGAGCAAATTGTGACTGGATGGTTTCTCAGAGAGAGCCCTTGATGCCAAGTACAAAGCTAACCCAGAGAGTAAACAAGTATTCATAAAAGCTGTAATAAGGTGTTATCACTTAAAATAAAGGAAAAAAGGAGCTAGGATAATCTCTAGGCTTAAGCACGGCTAAAAGGGACAAAAGAACATGAAAGTGAACGAAAGTACAAGCCATGGGACCTTTCTCAGTACTTTTATTTCCCCCTCGTTGGAAGGCAACATTTCCAAATCATGTGAATGTGAACAAATGAAGGAGCAGCTGTAGAGTCCAGCCTGCATGTGGATTATTATGTAAAATGTCTTAATGTTTTAATAAACACACTCCGAATTCAATAATTTTCAGCGCTGTCAGTTAACACAGAAGTTAAGAGGGAAGGTTGATGTGCTCACGTGCCCTCAAAGTAACTAAGCCCAAGTCAAAGGCACATAATGTGGGCAAACGGTAAGAGGCATTAACAATCAACAGTATGTTGACAATCAGGATATTAGCAGCCACTTGCTCCAACCACTACAAGGTTACACGCCAACTATACTGGCCTGCTGTAGGTGCCTTTGCTAGCCTTTCACTGAACGGGAAATGCAGCCTAAAGTAGTTATATGCCACGCCATCACCTTGATTGAGTGAGATAATCTCGCATCTTAATAGTTTACTGCCCATCCCCCTGCCTACTCTAAAAGCCGTCAAGAGTGAATGCGGGTTTTGCAACTAGAGTCTCGGCACAGTGCTCACACCCAACAACCAGCTGCCAGCAGCGGGGGCCAGCTCATATCTCCCTTCATACAAGAGGCTGCCTAGGTCTTTATTAAGTACAATGGGCCACTGAAATCCCTGGGTTCAGGCGTCACGCTCTCCCGACCTTTGCACAAAACAGAAACTTTTATGTTGTGTAAATTTCTAAAAGTAAAAAAAAAACTGAAATAGGCCAAACGATATCATTCTAAATATCAGGTTGCACCTCTTACGCAGCCCCTCTGTACTATTATTAGACTGTTGCAGTGTTTAATATGTGTTTAAATTAAATATACGTTTAACATCCGTAGCGAATGATTGCACCTATGTACAGCAGGGGCTCGGGGATGGTAAGAAGGATTGCTAAGAGAGCGGATGAAAGAAGTTTACAAGAGTCCTACGTCAGAGACTGAGTATGCCTTTCTCACATACTAATAAAATTGCATTCCTCTTGACATTAATGACAACTGGCACTGTTGGAAACAACGGGCTGTTTGTGCAGCGAGCACATCCGGGCAGGCTTTTGTTGCACAGTTATGCGATTCACATCAATGCCTATCAGCTGACGGTATCATGCCCTCATTTTCATAGAAGGGCTCGCAACTCCCTCCTCGATATAAAGTGATTTATCACCAAGAATCAGTCGTCAGCAATTAAATACACAGATGCAGATAGCCAAGGGTGATAAATGAACTAATGGGAACTTGGGGAGCACTTGCTACTCGTGTTGTCTACTGGCAAAAATCTTTCATTCTTTTGAAATTAGCAACAAAAAATAAGACTTCCAGATCATTCAATGAGGGTGCAAATGAGTGAGACTCACCTCGCGCTGCACCTGCGGCCTGGTCTGGATCCGGATGCGGTCTCTCTGAGTCTGCAGTGCTGAGTCCTGGTCTCCGTCCGTTTCCTCCTGCTCCTGCTCCGGTCCTCCTGGGAGTCCTGGTGACTCGAGTCACGACGTCTTCTTCTCTCCGCCTTCTCTCCGCTGCTGCGCACACTGCGCTCGGGCGGGAAGGAAGTCGGGAGATACTGCTCTGTGATAGGTCCAGGCTGGAGTCTGGACCAATCACAGCCCGGACATCAGAAAGGTGGAGGAGCGCCAATCAAAAACCCCACCCCCCCCATACCCAGGATACAGTCCGGCGCCGCCCAGCCTAGTGGGGGAAAATTTGAAATTTTAAAAAAAAAATCTTTCGATTGCTTCCATTTTCCCACGTTTTCCCACGGCACACCAGGCAACATCTCGCGGCTCACTAGTGTGCCGCGGAACAGTGGTTGAAAAACACTGCCATAAACAATAAGACCACCACATCTTGTACACCTCATTTCAACCCTCCCAAATCGAGGGTTAATGTCCACAGGAAAAGAAGAAGGTGATGCTCCCACCTCAGAGGAAGGGCTCAGCTGAGCTGCCGATGATGTACTCGGCTGAGCATCTGAGGTTGGGCTCTGGTGACTTACTGAAGAGTTTTCTCCAGTATGTCGAGCAAAGGTCCTGGGATGTCTATCCTGCAGGTGTCTTTTCATAGAGTGATTTCCAAAGTAATATTTCTACCTTGGATTTCCTCTAGATAAAACACGGCCACAAAGTGTGCAAGTGACCAATTGAGCATTCACCTTTTTCTCCCCCTCTGGAAAAGTAAAATACTCCCATACAAAAGAAGTCTTTTGTTTCCTCCTTCTCTGGATCATGGTGGTGCTGCTGGCCTCACTCTCAGAAGAGCTCTGCTGTTCTGCCATTGTATCCCAATGTCAATCCAGCTCCTTCTCCTAAGGGATCTCAAGCAGTAATGAGGGGAATGGGTGTGGTGTTTGAAGTTTCTGGAACTGAAAGTAGTTTAAACCAATGAAAAGTGTTCTTTCAAGCAGTAATGAGGGGAATGGGTGTGGTGTGGGAAGGTTCTGGAACTGAAAGTAATTTCAACCAATGAAAAGTGTTCTTTGTGGATCACATGACCTACCGTGCGCGCTCCGTAAGCTCACGGTACGCGCTCGTAAACAAGTACGCATGCGCAAACGTGACGCTTACGGAGCGCTTACGGAGCGCGTACGTAAGATGCACTAGCGCATGCGCATTACACGCCCCTGCGTAACCGCGACGTTGCTTCCGCGTGTACGCGTACGTCACGCACGTATCACATAGGCACGCTGTACTTATGACGTGCTGAGCACGTAGCGTCAGCTTACGGTACGCGTATCCTATTACGTACGCGCACCGTACTTATGACGTATGGAGCGCGTACCGTCAGCTTACCGTACGCGCACGGAAAAAATGCATAAAAAAAAAAAAACTTTCCATAATGCAGGATATAGTACATATATTATTTTATACATAGGTTTACAAAAAATGTCCAAAAAAATTTGCATTTAAAAAACCGTACAAATTCACTGAAAAAACCATGGGTTTCACACACGTTATAGTTAGGAATTAGCATTTAAAAAACCTTGCAAATTCACTGAAAAAACCATAGGTTTCACACATATTATAGTTAGCTGGAAATTTTACTGATAAAAAACCAATGAAATTCCCCCGTTATAGTTACTGCAGGCAACTATAACTCACGTGACCGTAATCCTCTGCTGATGACATATGTGTCTTTATGAAAAAAAAATATTTGTAATATATGTATAGCTAAAATTTAATGGAAGAACACATGGGCAAATAATTGTCTAAATACAGTATTACCATCAGCAGAGGATTGCGGTCACGTGAGTTATAGTTGCCTGCAGTAACTATAACGGGGGAATTTCATTGGTTTTTTATCAGTAAAATTTCCAGCTAACTATAACATGTGTGAAACCTATGGTTTTTTCAGTGTATATATATATATATATATATATATATATACACACACACACACACAGATATATATATATATATATATATATATATATATATATATATACACACACATGTGTGATTGATCAAGACTGCCGTTCGGCAGTCGAAACGCGTCAGGCTGGACACTCGCTTGTAATTTATATGAACCTGCACATGTAAATCTGCAATAAAGAATATCTACACCATATTGCAATTGTGCTTAGAAAGTATCCCAAAAATTCAAAACTCTATTATCCAGGTGATACGCATAAACTCCTCTTTTGAGACATTCAAAAAGCAACAAACACCTACTATTCCAAGGCTAATTCAAGGGTTACAGTACATCTGGCAACTGTAGATTTCACTGACTATATAGACTTTCGGGTTAAGGACATATGTACACTTACTAATTATGTATTTGAGATCATGATATTATTTCTGGACACTGTCGCAACAGTAAGTTAACTATTGATTGAAAATATATTTCTGTATGTTTCGAATGTTAACAGTCCTATACTAGTTTTTTGTTTTTAACTATACTGTGGGTGAGACATTGTTTCGCTTTTCAAGCGAACTGTTTCCTCAAGTAAAGTACTTTTACACCTCTGGTTCAGCAATGTGCTACACAAAATAGCAATTTAATCAAAATAAACGTAATCTTAATTTGCTGTGATTTGTTCAAAAGTTACATACTCCTTTGTGATTTAAGTAGCAGCGCACAGGCATGAAAATGAAACATTTTTGAAAGATGGAATAGTCTATACAAATGAAATCTAATGCAAAGAATTAGTTTAAAGAAAAGCTTCCTTGCCTTAGCCTTTTAATCAATTAGATGGTCAGCATTCATGCACGTGTTATGGTTTTCTAAACTGAAAAGATAAGCACATGTGGAATGGACTCTATAAGCGTAAACACAGAGAACCACAACATGTCCAAATAAATTGTCCATTACAAGGATGGCAGCATTAATAAGTGTCTGGCTCCAGCAACATGGACAGGCTAAATAGAAGTGTGTAAACTATTTGGGAGAAGCATTTGGCAGGAGCATTCTATAGTCGTCCAAGTGTCGCGCTTCCCCATTATGTTTAAGTCTGCAAAGGTGGCAAGTCAGGCATCAAATGGTCAATGAGGTGCCTCAGAAAGAACACCCTCTACAGGCATACAAGCAATTTGCTGTCACCACAAGCACCCGCAGAGCTTCACTAAATCTTACTCAGTGCGGAACGCACCGTTTCAGCATCTTTTATCATGAAAGGGTCTTACAAATAGCATCTCATATTCATCAGCACTTTTAAGCAATTTCGGAGGAACTTAGTGTTTTATAAAACAGCACAAAACTAACACATTTAATAAATACCCACTTACCCGGCCTGATGGTGCTGTCCCTTCCAAACAAATGAAGTCGTCTCCTGCCCAGACAGAAATGTTCAATGATATGAAAAATTTCCACTGGCTTCTCTATGTTGCCGATTTCAGGCTCTTCTGTGATTATGAGGTCGATATCCACATTGGCATGGATGAAGTCCCCGTCGGTGCTGCGCCGCACAGTTCCCCTGATTCCCATCAAGCAATGTTCCTAAGATACAAAAATAAAGCTCAGCAAAATGTATGTGGAAAACGAGGATTATCGCTATGAAAAGCATACAGAAACTTGTAAACTGCCATTTTTAGATTAAGGATCAGATATAAAGCGGAAAACAGACAATAACACTGATATATCAAGGCTTTGTGTTTCACTGTGCTATCCCAACACAAGTGGGATTTGGAAGGTCCACAGGCACCTTGAAAGAAGTTAAAAAAAGCCAGCTGGTTTAATTAAACGTTGATAATCGATGGTCTGAGTTCTACAAGTACATATGTGTTTGAGCCAGTCTTGTGCAACCATTTTCCTTTTCAAATCTGTGGAAACAGAAGACTGATTAGTTTAGGCTTTGTTTCTTGTATTATTTCCTTTGATTTCGTTTATCATTCCACCTTCCTTTGTATCTGTAATAGTTCAAAAGCATTAGAGTAATCCAAAGATACGATGTGCCCCAGAATCTGCCACTGTCCATGAGAGATCTTCTAACCCTTGCACGGAAAGTATTCATCATTCGATATCCTAGATAGAAAGGAAAATTTTACTTACCCAGTAAGCATCTGTTTGTGGCATGTAGTGCTGTAGATTCACATGCTGAGCATATTCCTGCCATGTAGTGCTGGGGTCAGATGTATGCAAGTTGTTTTTCTTCCAAGAAAGCCTTTTGAGTCTCGAGGTAGTGCGACTCCTCCTCTTGCTGGTAATGCACATGGTAATCAACTCCATTGTTAGATTGTTTTCCTGCATGGCGGGTGAGGATGGAACTTGAAGCAAAGTGTAGTATGTCCATGCAAAAGCAGTGAAAGTAACTGTAAGAAGCACAAGCGTCCAAGGAGGTGGCTGGGTGCATGTAAATCTACAACACAACATGCCATGAACAAATGCTTACCGGGCAAGTAACATTTTCTGTTTGAGGCATGTATGACTGTAGATGCACATGCCTAGCATTGACTGTAAAGCAGTCCTCTTCCATAAATGGTGGCCAGACCGTGACAGTTGGTTGATTGAAATAGTGTACATAGAACTGCTTGGCCCACATTGGCTTGTTGACATGCCAGTACATCTAAGCAGTAATGTTTTGTAAATGTATATAGTGTGGACCATGTTGCTGATTTACATATGTCAGCTATAGGTATGTTCCCTAGGAAGGCCACTGAAGCTCCATTTTGATGAGCGGAGTGAGATATAGGAGGAATGGGTAAAGTTATTTTAGCTTTAGCATAGCACGTTTGAATGCATTTAACAATCCATCGTGCAATGCCTAATTTCGAAATGGCTCTTCCTTTGTGAGGTTTTAAGAAAGCAAAAAAAGCTGTTGTGTCTTAGTGAATGATTTTGTCCTGTCAATGTAATACATGAGAGCTCTTTTTACTTCTAATATATGCAGAGTTCTTTCAGCAACTGAGGTTGGGCAAAAAAGGACAGGCAGTTCAAAAGATTAAGGTGGAATTCTGAGACCACCTTTGGAATTTGGGGTAGGTGCGAAGTACAACCCTATCTTCATGTATTTGGAAGAAGGGCTCTTCTAAAGTTAATGCCTGAAGCTCACTGACACGTCTAAGTGAAGTGATAGAGCCTAGGAATGTTACCTTTCAGGATAAAAACTTGAGGGAGCAGGAGTGGAAGGTTTCAAATGGAGAGCCCATTAATCTTATTAATGCAATACTGAGATTCCATGTGGGAGCTGGTGGCACTCTAAGAGGAATGACTCTTAAGACGTTCCAGGCTTTGACAACTGGAACCCTGAAGAGGGAAGTGTGTTGCCTATTTTGTAGATATGCGGCTACCGTGGCGAGGTGTAGCCTCACAGATGTAAAAGCTAAACCAGAGGTATATAAATGAAGTAAATAGGCGATAATGTCTTGTACTTTAGCTCCTAAGAGATCAATGTGTTTGTAATGACAATAGTGAACAAATCTTTTCCATTTCAGCATGCCTCTTTAAGAATGTCCATAAACTGTTGTGGGAGATTCGGGTGGCTAAATTCTAGGTCTTCGGGAGCCACATTGCAAGGTTGAGTGATCTGGTTGTCCGATTGTCTGATTTGTCCATGGTTCCACATGAGAAGGGCATGCCTGTTCTGCAGTGGTTCCAGGGGAACTACTAACAGTTCAAGAAGTGTGGTGAACCATGGCTTCCATACCTGTATTGGAGTCACCAGGATGAGGGTGAGAGATTTCTGCGAACCACAAATGGAAGCAGTAGGTGAGGGGGAAAAAGCATAAGCAAATTTTTGGGTGAGGAGCTTGAAGGTGATCCTATTGTTGACTGGGAGCCAGTGCAGGTCTTTCAGGTGGGCGGTGATGTGGGTCTGGCGGGGTATGTCGAGGATGAGGCGCGCGAAGGCGTTCTGTATGCGTTGGAGTCTTTTCTGCAGTTTGGCCGTGGTTCTTGCGAAGAGGGTGTTGCCGTAGTCCAGTCTGCTGCTGAGGAGGGCCTGGGTGACCGTCCTTCTGGTTCCAGTGGGGATCCATCTGTAGATCTTGCGGAGCATGCGGAGGGTGTTGAAGCAGGAGGAGGAGATGGCGTTTACTTGCTGGGTCATTGAGAGCGAGGAATCCAGGATGAACCCCAGGTTGCGTGCGTGGTTGGTGGGTGTGGGTGCAGCTCCCAGGGCTGCTGGCCACGAAGAGTCATCCCAGGCGGAGGGGTTGGAGCCGAGGATGAGGACCTCTGCCTTGTCTGAGTTAAGTTTCAGGTGGCTGTTCTGCATCCAGTTGGCGACGGCCTTCATTCCTTTGTGGAGGTTGGTTTTGGCGGAGGCAGGGTTCTTGGTGAGTGAGAGGATCAGCTGTGTGTCATCTGCGTAGGAGACGATGTTGAGGTAGTGCGAGCGGACGATGTTGGCGAGCGGTGCCATGTAGACGTTGAAAAGGGTAGGGCTGAGGGACAATCATTGGGGTACACCGCAGATGATCTTGGTGGCTTCAGAACGGAATGGGGAGGCGGACCCCCTGGGTTCTGTCGGTGAGGGAGGAGGTGGTCCAGTCCAGGGCCTTGTCGCGTATTCCTGCGTCGTGTGCGTAGTGTGTGGTGGCAGATGGTGTCTAAGGCGGCCGAGAGGTCCAGGAGGATGAGGGCCGCGGTTTCGCCGTTGTCCAGCAGGGTCCTGATGTCGTCTGTGGCAGTGATGAGGGCGGTTTCGGTGCTGTGATTTCTGTGGAATCCAGATTGGGACGGGTCCAGGATGTTGTTCTCCTCGAGGAAGTGGGTAAGTTGCTTGTTGACGATCTTTTCGATGACTTTCGTCGGGAACAGGAGCAGGGAGATGGGTCGGAAGTTCTTGAGGTCTTTTGGGTCCGCTGTGGGTTTTTTGAGTAGGGCGTTTATCTCAGCGTGCTTCCAGCATTCCGGGAAGGTGGCCGTCTCGAAGGCGCTGTTGATGATCTTCCGGAGTTGGGGTGCGATGATGCGGTTTGCTTTGTTGAAGATGTGATGTCCTAGTCGTTGATGGGGGTCCAGGAAATCAGGTAGTTGTTGAGGCCGGGGGGGGTCTGTGTTGTCGGCAGCTGTAGGGAGGGTCTGGGCGTTGAAGCTGTCGTGGATGTCTGCAATCTTGCAGTCAAAGAAGGTGGCTAGGGAGTCGCAAAGGTCTTGCGATGGCGGGATGTCGTTGGAGTTGGGGTTGGAGAATTCCTTCACTTTGTCAAAGAGCTCTTTGCTGTTGGGTGCGTTGTTGTCGATGCGTTCCTTGAAGGAGGCCTTTTTGGTGGCTAGGATGAGTTGGTGGTGCTTGCGGCTGGCGTTCTTTAGGGCTGCATGGTTGACTGGTGTCTTAAGATCTCTAACCGAAGGAAGCAGGGTTCTTGGTATCTGGGTTCTTGGGATCACAGACTCCCTGGAAGATCCCCACCGCGCCAGCTCTCAGGATCACCCGACTTGTAAACGTTCCCAATGGCGGTGAGCTGCAAACTCCAATGCAACTACGAAACCAGACCATGTAACTATAGCTCTAGAATGGAAATCGGTCCTGAAGACGCTAATGGAGGGCACGGACATGTCGAACACAACCAGACAGCTTGTCCCTGTTATTCTATAACACTACAATGCCTGACAGGAGGACACCTTTCAGGCGGGAATGGGGGTGCGTCGAGCACTTTGACCTGGGTAATAACTTTGCTGTTACTTTACCCGGGATCCTCCGTTCCTGAGGCCATGGTACTTCTCCCTGCCCTTATCTGGCTCATGTTCCTGACTATGCACCTTGCCATGATAGACTTCCTCTATTGTTCAACGTACATTTTGTATGCTCTTGTCCGAGGGTTTCCTTTGTAGGGTTTTCTTTTTTCTTATGCTCCTCCATACAGACCGGTCTCTGGGCCCTCGTCTGGGTGACCACAGGAATCTCTTTTGATTTGAACGACTCACTGCTGTGAGCTCTCATCTCGAGAGGCATCAGCTTCCACAGCCTTTGCCCCCGTCTCATATACCAGGCCCTTAAGATAATCAGCCTCAATGTGCAGACCCTTAACAATCCAATCAAACCATCGGTTGTGCTTTCATTACAGGAACAGTCCGGCAGTGATATCAGCCTTTTACAGGAGACACACCTACTTTCAAAAGATGAACCCAGGATGCACTCCCAGTGGTTCCCACGTCAGTTCTCGTCCTTAGCCTTTCTAAGAAGGGAGGGGTAGCCATTCTCTTCTCCTGTGGATTTAAAGGGGAGGTTCTAGACAAGTCGCCGAAATTAAGTGGCATGTTCTTGCAGTTAGACTTAAATTGGGTACCTTTCATTTTACTTTAGTGAACATATATGCACCTAATGAATCTCAAGGACCCTTCATCATTAGTTCTCAGACTCCTGTCCTCAGGTCCCCAGACTCATCCATCTTGATCGGGGGTGACATAAATGTAGTAATGGACACCTATCTAGACCGCTATGGTGCAGCGCTCTAACCAAAGGGAGCTTTTTCTGTTTCAGGATTACCGTGGATAGAAGACTGCAGATTACAGGATGTCTGGCGCCATCTCCACCAACTGTCTAGAGTCTATACGTTCTATTCAGCGGCCCATTAAACCTATGCGCGCATTGATTACTTCCTTACAAACCCGACTCTCTTGGCCCTCATCCCAGAGGCAATCATTGCTCCCCGATCGCTGTTAGGTCATGCCCCCCTCTCCCTATCTCTTCAAATTAATGTGACCAGGGTCTACTCACTGGTGTCTCAGGGACTCTTTGCGGCAGCCTCCAGCAACGGTAGACTCCCTCTATGTAGTATTACCGATTACATCTGGGTTTTACGACACTGACAAGTACCTTTATCTTCCATTTGAGAGACCCTGAAACTTGTAATCCAGGGAGAACTCATCACTCTTTCAGCAGCTGAGAACTGTAAACACCGAGATATGCGGCTGCTCTAAGAAGAATCGGTCTCCGAATTAGAGGCCACTCATAAGTGGATGGGCGCCCCCAGGGTTAGGGGGTAGCTGGAGAAGCAGAGGATCCTCCTTAAGCGTCTCCATTACGATCGGGCAGATATGTCTTTGTGCGCCTCAAACACAAATTTTATCTCAGCAGCAATCGGTGTGGGAGGATGGTTTTGGTGCCCTCTTTTATAAGGTCTTCTGCCAAGACCTTGCACCCATACTTACCCGACTGTATAACTCATTCACAGATTTTGGCTCTCACTCGCCCTCTATGCTGGAAGCCGCTATCTCGGTTATAGCAAAACCTGGCAAGGATCCGACTTGATGTGGGTCCTACAGACCCATTTCTTTATTGAATATAGATGCTAAACTATTTACCGGTATCTCGGTGCACCGTCTAAACTCACTCATGCCGGGTTTAATCGAGCCAGACCAGGCCATATTTATTATGGCGAGTCCATAAAACCAAGCGCCATCTTCATATTTTGGATAAGAGCCATAGATCTCGGAGAGAAGCTTTGCTCCTTTCCATTGGCTCCAAAAGGCATTCAATAGCGTCTACTGGCCCTATCTTTTTCTGACTTTACACCGGTTGGCTTTGGGGACAAAATCTGACTAAAGATGAACTGCATCCACACCGAACCTAGAGCGTCAGCGAGGGTCAATGGTCTCTCTTCCTCCATCTTTCCAATATCGCGAGGCACACAACATGGGTGCCCTTTATCCACTCTCCTCTTCGCATTATATATAGAGCCCTTGGCGCAGCAGCTTTGAGATAATCCTGACATCTCTGGTGTAGCATTTGGAGGTGACCACCATCTCATTAGCCTTTATGCTGATGATAGCATCTTGTCAATACCCAACCATATGTCATCACTCCTTGAGCCGGTGTCTGAGCTTCATCTATTCGGCGAAGTTTCTGGTTTTAAAGCGAATTTACAGAAATTACAGATTTTTAACCGCTCCGTTGACTCGGCTCTCGAATCTGCCCTGCGTTCTCTATTTCAATGTGAGTGGGCAAGGGACTCCATTGATTACCTCGATATCAAACTGGACAGATCCCTTTCCAAGACTCTGTCTTATAATTACTAGGCTTCTCATTTCCCAGACACGTTGAGCGATAGCTGCATGGAGACGGCTTAGGCTTATCTTGGACTGGCCAAATAGCAGCTATAATGACTTTACTCCCGCGCATTCTATACATGTCACAAACTCAGACACTTTCCCTGACCCCTCCTCCTAAGGCTCTGCAATCCTTGCAACTAGAGATAAATAACTTCTTGTGGGATGGCAAAAGACCTCCCTTCCATCAAAAGTTACTTTATCGTCAGAAAAGGGACGGGGGCCTGGTGGTCCCTATGGTGCTCTGCTATTGCCAAGCGGTACAACTCCATTTCTTGGTGCAATGGAACCTCCCAATGTCCAAAAAGCACTGATCCTTCATGGACCAAGCCATTGCAGGCTCTAGTATCTGGAAAGAGGTCTGGTTACCACACAGAGCCTGGGGCTTATACTCCTCCCTGGTCACGAACTCTACGCTTCAAGTATGGGATTTGGTGGCGGGCGATCTGGCCTCACTACACTTCCGTCTCCGATGACGCCGATCGTAGATAACCCAGATTTCCTTCCGGGGATAGCACTGGGGATGTTTCAAATGGGGCAGAAGGGGGGTTGCAAACAAATAGCATTTCTTTCACCTGAACAGGCATCATCCCCTTTAACCAATTACAAGCTGACTACATGGTGTCGGAACATATTCAGTACTTACAGATCCGGCACTGTATGATATAGGACGAGAGCAGGACATCCTCTAACCACATTTGAGAAATGGTGACTGCTTTAAACAGATGATAAACATCTCATATCTGAATTGTACAAAATGCTTGCCAGAGATGCCACCCTCGCAAAAACTAAGGGTCAGACTCGCTGGGAGACAGAGCTTGGGCGGCCCTTACTCCCAAGGAATGGGAAGACATTTTTTGTACTGAAACTGCTTATAAAATCGTATACTATTGATATCTAACACCAGATCGAATCCACAGATGGGACTCTGGGTGCTCCGTTGATTACTGGTAGGGAAGTGGAAATTCAGGGACTCTCTTGCATCTCTTAAGGCACTGCACGAAACTTTCTACATTTTGGGACCAAATCCTCTCTAACATTGACACTTCGTTTCACACCTCCATCCCTAGGTTTCCTGCATACACTATCTTAGGACTCCAGAACCCTCTGACTTTTCCCTTACATTCCACTCAGGGTAGGCAAAAGACACAGGCCTTGGGCACTGCTCACCAGGTGATCCTGTAGATTTGGGGAACCAGTAGAATTCCAGATCATACCTCTTGGTTACATACATTATGGTTTATTCTGGGGATGTAGAAACCATCCTTAGCTCTGGACCCCAAATTTGCTTCCTATGCCGACAGATGGACCCCATTTATACAAATATTAACCTCTGAATTTAGAGAGATGACTTGCCTATCCTACTTTAGACTACTTAGTCTGGTTCCTATTGAATCTTGCGTTTCTGACTAATGGCTGCTTCCGACCACATATAGATCCTTCCCTTTGGTTTTGTCTTTGCATTTCATGTACTAACACGGACATTCTTGTACGAAGGAGCGGGGGTTGTTTCATTTTGTTATTGTTTCATGTAATAAAACACTGCCTGACTTACGCTGATGACCCCAGGGTTGTAGGCAAATAGCTGTGGTCATTGTCCCATTTTCTATTCTGCTGCTGGCCACTTGTTGTAGGCGAACAGCTGTGTATTACCTTTAACAGGCTTAATAAACAGAATGGGTTGCTAAGAAAGAACTATCATACAAGTTATTATTTGGCCTTCCTGTCAGAATGCCTTTGTAAGGGAGCTAATGTCAGAAACTCAAAATGTAAGAAAAAACAATTTAATTTCCCATATCAAGTGCTCTTATCAATCACTTATTACAAAAAATGAACTACTCTGGCATGTCTGTTAATGGTTCCTTTTGATGAGAACCGGACAACAGAGCAGCAGGTATCATTGCACTATTGCATTGTGAATATGGGATAATAAAAAAAACAGTTATTTAATTATCCAGAAATAATGGAGAATTTGGTGCCCCATTCCTACCTACAATTAAGTATTAAAGCATTATTGAACTTTTCATAATAAATATAATTGCACACCATCCAATTTATGATTCTCAACCTATTATTTATTAATGTTCTCCAAAACCATTCACCCAACAAATGAGCATCAAGTTGCATATACATTCTATTACCCATTATACAACTATTTAAAAAAAAAAAAAACTACATAGGAGTCTGCAAAGTGAGCTTTAGCTCAATAAAGTGAGCTTTAGCTCAATAGAGGTATTAAACCCTTCCATAGCACTGTATGTGGCAAAGTTACATTTTACTTCTTTGTTACATCAAGGCCTGGACTAAAGGGCCAAAACTGTTGGGGAATACCCAGTCTACTGTAAATTAATTATCAGGTCCTACTGACTTCTTTGGATAGAAAAGGTGAGAGGGAACACATTTAGGTGCATTTTACTTGCATATGGCGCACATGAACATAACACATTTGGCCTTTACTCCTTCCTGAAGCCTATGCATCACTAGAGCAGGAAGCAGCTCTCAGTCTCACACAAAGGAGTTTTTTTTTTTTTTTAAAGAAAATAAAAAAGTGTACTGCCGCTGTGTGGGATGCAGCAGTCTACAACAATCAACCAGACCTAGGGTATCTACAAAGTCCGGAAGCCATTTCTGAGCCCCCCCGAGCTTCTTGGCGGGTGTCTGTCAAGCAATCCGGATCCAACCGCATTGAAGTCACCACCCACCACCAACATTCCCTCTGGGAGATCCAACAAAGCCCTCTCCAAGTCCGCAAGTGTGGAAGGCTGCAGCGCAGGAGGGACATAAACCAACACCAGGACTAGCGTCCTACCCTCCCACCTCCCCGCCACAGCCGCAAATCGTCCCCTATCGTCAACCGTAGTGGAGTCAACCTCGAAGGGCAGAGAGGACCTGACAAGTATTCTAGCCCCTCTAGAGCCCGAGGAAAACCCGGAGTGTGCGACAAATTTGTAGCCCTTCCTGTTGAGTGCGTAGCACGTGTTACCTATCAAGTGCGTCTCTTGCAATAAGACAATATCAGGGGTGCATCGCTTCAGAAATTGCAGGACAATCCCACGCTTAATACGATCCCCCAAGCCGTTAACATTCCAACTGAGTATCTTTAAGCCCCTACCCCCCACCCCCTCCGTTGAACCGCACACAAGCTACAGAAGCTTGCATCACTACGCCTTGCATAACAAAAAACAACAACCACAACAACAACCCCAATCCACCCCCCCACCCTGCACCCCTGCGTAAGCTCTAAAAGGCCCCCCAACTTGCAGTGTGCCTGTCGCCCCATACAAAGACTAATCTACAAAAAGAACCCCCGAGGAGGAAAAAGCTCCCTTCCTACCCCCGCCACCCCCCGGACTATCACCCTCCCGGAGGAGCCGGAGATCTAGCACCCAAGTCCTCGCTCATTGTTCGTCGCCGCCACCTTCTGCTCCACCGGCATGTTCCACGCTAGTCCGTCTTTGGGGCAATGTATCCAGCCAGTCTCCGACCATGTCCGGTGATTCAAAAAAGAAAGTCCGCTCTTCGAACACCACACGCAACCTGGCCGGGAAGAGCATGGCGTACTTCAGTCCCATCTCTCGTAGCCTTCTCTTGACCGCCAGGAAGCCTTGTCGCTGTTTCTGCACCATCTGGGTAAAGTCCGGATAGAAACTCACTGTGGTGTTCTGAAAAGGCATCGGGCCGGACACCCGTGATGCTTGTAGAATGGCATCCCTGTCTCTGAAATTAAAGATCCTGGCGACAATCGGTCTCGGAGGGGCCCCCACCTTGGGCCTCCCACCAGGGACTCTGTGGGCCCGTTCAACAGTGAAGAACTTACTAAGGCCTTTGGGCGCCAGATGGTTCACCACCAAGTCCTCCACAAACAGGTCCACCGACTGTTCCTCCGAGTTTTCCGGGACCCCAATAATGCGCACGTTATTGCGCCGTGCCCGGCCTTCGAACTCTTCCAACCATCGGGCAAAGTGGTCATTTGCAGTCCTCAAGGTACGGACTTCCAGCTGCAGGTCAGAGACATCGCCCAGGAGGCCAGAGGTCTTAAGGTCCAAGGACTGAACCCGCTCATTAGTTTTCCCCAGGTCTGCCCGAATCAAGTTGACGTCAATCGAGATGGCATCCACTTTATGCGCCAGGGTCTCAAATTGTTGCCCAATAGAGGACTGCATCCCCTCGATGGCCCCCATGATATCCTGCAGGGTTGGTTCTGCGGCGGGGGGCGAACCGTCCTTCAAGGCTTCCAGTGCCCGTCCCGATCCGCCCGGTGACCCCTTCTGCTGGGCATAGCGGTCCATGTTGTTGGTTTGGGTGTATCCTCCCCGCCTGGTACTCTTGGGCTTCTGTTTGTCAGCGTCCGACTTGGTCGACATCGTAATCTGCCGCGGAGACAGTCTCCTTGCCCACACAGAGAAGACAACCATGCAACAAGTGACTGGCGCAACTCACACCCAGGCCAGTGCGCAAGAGACAGGAGAGCGAAAGTGAAAGTGAAAGCGACAACACCTTCCTCCCGACGGCTCGCCCCTCGCACGGCCGCTGTTGTTCAATTAGTGCACGGGCACTGTGCCAGCGCAAGTCCCGGGCATCTTTAGGGGAGTAGGCCACAAACTTCCATGTAGCACAACTTCGGCCTCCGGTGAGCGATTTCAATCCGGACAGCGGCTATCACCTCAGCAACGGCTCGCCTCCAATATTCCGGGTGTTAAAGACAGGATGCTGCACAGGATATCTGCCGGAGGGAGCGAGGGTCTCGGGAGCTCTGGGCTCACGCGGCCATCTTGATCACGCGCTAGGCTCCTCCCCCCCAGTTTTGGTTGTTTTAATTGTCTTTTGTTCATTTAACTCCTTTGAGTCCAGTATTTTGCCACTAGTAAATGCTCCCAACTATGGCAGATGGAGAAGCGAAGGAAGGTAAAGTGCTGCAGCCAAGATTATATGATGTGATTAACTGCGTGAGCCTGAGGTAAAAGACACTTCAGATCACAGTCACCAACTGAAATGTCCAGACTACATCTATTACTGGGGGTGAGTGTTTGATTTGCTCAAGCGCTCCGTCCATCATCCCCTTTGGTATCGCTACATCTATTACAAGACAGAGGATTGCCGGCCTACAGAGAAAGTAAAGATTTACTAAAAGACCAGTAGTATTGAAATTCCAGTAAGGCCGAAGCAGAGTAAGTAAAAGATTTTAGTCTAGCCACTACACATGTAGTCTTCCCATTTGGTCTTGGGGCTTTTTTCTACATTCAATATGAAGAACGTGCCAGGATAGTTCAATAGAGTGGTGACTAAGTTGCGGAAACATTTTCAATTCAATTCAAATCAGCTTTATTGCGGTTAGATTTACCATAAAAGCATACACAAAAAGAAAAAAAAGAATACAAGCAAATCACAAGTCGATTAATACATTTCGATACATGGATCTCATATTCCTGAGTGATTATTAGATATTATATATAAAAAATTTAAATAAGTTAAAAGGTAGTAAAATTGATAAGAAACAGATCATTAAAAATATAAAAAGGTAGATCTAGGGACTTGTTGGTCATATACTTATTATTAAAGTGCTACAGTGTCGTTTATCAACTTCCTTCGTGTAATCCACATAGAGTGTAAATATTTAGCTACAGTAAAGGCGATCAATGCGTCAGTATCTGTTTTCAGAACCCTAAAAAAGGCCAAGTATTGCCTCATGCCCAAGTTCTTACATAGCTGAATTATCCATTTTTTCCTAATGTAGGAATAAGCTGGACAAAAGAGCATAACATGTACCAGAGATTCATTCTCATGTAGACAGCCTGGGCAAGGTCGTACAGTGCCCCCTTTCCAACTGTCAATTATCTTAAAGAGAGGTAGGGTGCCATATCTAAATTGTAAGTACAATTTCTTCGCCAGTGTGGGTTGAATTTGGTCAATCACAGACTCAAAGCTATAAGAAAACTTGATATCCAAGAAATTATCGGTCAGACTTGAACTTTTTGTGGAGCTGAAGAGGTTCATTAAATTTTTTTCCTTAATCATACTTATCATAGTTTGTTTACTAATGGCTGGGCAGGAGGTTTCAGGATTAAGCCAGAGTTCCTCGAGCCCAGACAAGATAAGTGATTTTTTTTACAAAGGCCAACCATGGAATCTTACCGGATCCCATAGTGGCTAGCACAAATTTAAGCTCCTCCTTGTAGTGCACCAGTTCTGGGGTGCTCCACAAGCGCTTCCAATAAAGTAAGGGCCGAAGAGCAATGATTTCTGCAATTGGATAAATATTAAGATCTAGCCTTAGGGGGACCAAAGGTGTGCTTTGAGGCAAGTCCAACAGCTGTCTTAAAAAGTTGTTTTCAGTTATTGATAAATTACTAACTGATATGTGTCCCCAAGGTTCTGCCCCGTACAGGGAAGATGCCCTGGCTTGGACTTTAAAAATTTCAAGGGGGGCACTTATTATTTTATGTGAGCAGTTCTTTTGCACTTTCAAAATTCCTCCAGCCGATTGTGTTAGCCTAAGGTTTGCTTTGGTCAGTTGTGGACCCCAACCCATTTTATCGTTGAGGGTCAGACCCAGATATTCGAAGATCGGGACCCTTTCAAGTGGACTGGCATCCAATGTTGGATGGGGACAGTTAACAGTATTGGCGTTAAAGACCATGTATTTAGTCTTATTTACATTGATCACCAAGTTTCTTTTGGAACAAAATTTAGAGAATTGGTTTAACACGCGCTGCATCCCCATCGGGGATTTTGATAGTAGAAGCGTGTCATCCGCAAACATTAGAGCGGGGAATCTCCGGGAACCCAGTTTGGGGGAGTCAATATCGTTTACGGCTAGTAGGTCTTCGATAAGCCCGTTGAGAAACAAGGAGAATAATGTCGGGGCAAGGACACATCCCTGTCTGACACCTTTCTCAATCGGGAAAGGACCAGTTAACTGTCCTTGATTACCGAACCGTACACTCGCATAGGTGCCATCATGTAAACGCTTCAATTGTTGGCAAAGATATGGTGGGGCCCCCATTGATAATAATATGGACCATAACTGATTCCGTTCCACCATATCAAACGCTGACTTTAGGTCAACAAAAGTAAGATAGAGACTACCCCCTTCCAAGGTCACGTGCTTCCAATGGAGAACTTGCAACCGGAATAACTGGTCAATTGTTGATGTTTTTGCCCGGAACCCCGCCTGTAAGTGTGTCAGTATATCATTATCATTAATCCAACTCTCTAGTCGATGAAGCAGTAATCTAGCGTAAATGTTTTGAGTAACGTCAATTAAACTAATCGGCCTATAATTTGAGGGCTGGAGGGGACAACCCTTCTTGTAGATGGGAATGATCTCAGCCCCTAACCAGGTACTTGGCAATGGTAGGCCCTTCAAGATCGCATTGAATAACACCAGGAGATATGGGCCCCAGACTGCTGGCTCATCTCTGAATAAGTCCCCGGGGATCTTATCGAGTCCCGGCGCTTTATTAGACTGGATATTTAAAATGGCCAGCTTTACTTCCTCCAAAGTGAAGGATTGCGTTGGACATGTAAGATTCATAGCTGGAGGCCCAGAGAGAGCTTGATTTATACAAGCGGGGGGAAGTGAGTATAGATCTTTAAAATATATAGACCAAGCTTCTTCTGAGATATTCGGGGAGATCGTAGTTCTCCCTTCTGGAGTCCCTGTATGAACTAAATTCCAAAAGGTTCTAGGGTCCTTAGCTTCAAGTGCAGATGTGATGGCCACCCAGCGATCCACCTCCCATTCTAATTTTGCATTTTTTAGCAATTTTTTATATTCCACTCTAGCTGTGATGACATTGTGCCTATTGCCTAGCTTTAAGGCCTGCAATAGCACGTTTTTGGCATCTCTGCATGATTTATTGAACCAAAGATTTTTGCCTTTACATTGTTTGGAATTGATAACACCTTCCCTATAAAAAGTGTCCTTTAAGAGAGTAGCCATTCCATTGTGAATTTCAGCCATTGTCTCAGCCACCATAGTAGGGGATTCAGTTAGGGTGGAGTGTGCCCTTTCAAGAAAAGGAATGGCATCATAATAAAGTTTAGCCATAGTTTCAATGGAAGAATAGGCATCCGCCCAGCGGATTCTTCTCCCGCCGTCTACTATTCTTAGATTATTGCTTAGAGGATTAACTGGGGCGCTGTCCCCACTAGATAGCTGATAATCCAACTCAAGTATCAGGGGGTTATGGTCACTTTCTGTGCGAGAAGACACACTAAAATCTAAAATTTTTGACCAAAGTGCCAAACTCACCAGGAAGTAATCAATAATAGACGGGTGCCCCAAAGAATTGTAGGTATATTTGGCGGGAGTGTCGCTCTTAAAGCGTCCACTGCAGGCTCTGATAGAGAACGAATAAGTAAGGGAGGTCAACTGGATAGCAAGGGCAGACCAATTTTTTACTGGATATGCATTAGATGGCGGAACTGACCAGATGTCATCCTCAGCCGATGTGATAGGAGGGACCCCTTGAAGGGGTTCAAAATGGCAGTTAAAGTCCCCTCCAATCAACAGGACTACGTCACCCCCAAGCCTGTGTAGTAATGCAGTCAAAATATCCAGGGTTTTCCCGGATTGTACAGGCCGGGAGTAGACGTTAATCAAAGCTAATTTAGGTGTGTTACTGTGGGACATCAGGATGCATAAAATGTCGGGACTGTTGGTCTCGATTTTTTTTAACGAAAAACCTAAGTGGGTGCCCACCCAGATACACAGTCCCCCAAAGGGTCTTCCTCTGGTGCCCTTGAAAGCAGGTTCCCCAAAGGTAACAAACCCCGATCTGTGAGGTGGATCGACCGCCCACGTTTCCTGAAATAGGCAGATCCCATGGGAGTCCACAAAGGTGCACCAATCCGGAATGTCTAGGTTAGATCTAAGACCCGCTATATTCCATGAAAGGATTTTGAGAGGCCTAGATGGCATTGTCTGCTTATGCCCTGAACAAGACTTGCGGGTTAATTCATCGTGGCCCAGTGTTCCAGACTCAAGCACGGCCAAGGTTGGATTCACAGCAGAAATCTGGAGTTGAAAATCCTGTGAGGAATGGGCAGAAGTCGGAGGAGGGGAGGCCTCCCCAGACTTCCTTGTGCTAGTCAAGGATATGCCAGTTGACAGCGAAGTGGCCACTGTTTGGTATGTATTTTTGTTGGCACTTTTAGATGCCTCAATATAATCCCTACCAACAGGCTTGGAGACCACTGTCATGTTACTATTTTCCAAACAATGGGTGGGTGCAAAACTGGGGGATACAGAAAGTCAATCCACCTGGTCAAGCACACTAAATCTGTTACTCAACGGGATTCCACTTGCTTCTCCCCTACGTTGGTCAATCCTGCTTCTCTGAACGTGATACCGGGTATCTTCCCACTGTGGCCTTGCAAAGTTCCTTCTACCAGGGGGAGGATAATCATGATCTGTTAAATGAAAATGGTCTAACCTCAGGGGTTTGATCGATGTATTAGGACTTGACGGTTGCCATCTACAAATATGGTCGGCAACCCTACGATCCTCAAAATTAATAATTATACAATCGCCACCCACATTTTTAGTTTTAGGTCCCACCCACCCCACCCTTCTAACAAACAAGATCTTGCTTAAAATTGGTCTAGACAGAGGTCTATATGTGTTCAACCAATGTATTGTCTTATTTTTTAGTTCCTCATAGGATTCCTGTTTAGAGCTAGGGAGCTCGGGAACTTCCGTAAGGATTACTACAAAAGGGGCACAGTCCGGGGGTAAGTTAATGCAGGGTAGGTCATGGTGGTTAAAATTTCCTCCGTTGGAGTTTTCATTGTCCTTAACTGTCTCCTTCCTCATAGTGGCGATGTTCGGTGAGTTAACAGGTTTGGCAGGGTTCACTCTTCCCACTGTAGAGGAATAGTTGTTAGGGCCAGTGGGGTTAGACCCCAGGGATGAACCTGGAGCAGTAGGCAAAATAGGCTGATCCTTTGCAATACTATATGCTGATTGTAGTTTTGCCTGTGGGATATTGACTAATGTCACTAGTGCTTCAACTTGGGTTTGTATAGCTAAGAGGTCCGTCCTCAGGTCCTTATTTCCCCCAAGTGAAGACTCCAGTTTCCTCAGTCTATCATCTAGGCAGTTCAATTTTAAAAGCACCGGTTGAATAAAAGAAGATATAGCCACACTCAACTTCTCCACCAGGGAATCTAGATAGGGGGGATGTGAGATTTCAGAGTCACCAGTGGCCATGGGAGGAGTATCTATAAGCAGCTCAACATTACGTGCTCCTGTGGTGTGAGCGCTAGTAGGTTTTGGCCGTTTAGACATTTTTGATTTTTTTGCCGGAGGGGCAACACCGGGACCATTCTTGTTTTTTTTTGGGATTGCGCCTTCCCTGGAACGTAAGGTCATTTGTTTATTAATGTTCGCTTCCGTAATAGCCAACTGTGAATGTGTGCCGTTGTCACCTGTTGGATCTTGTGATCGGAGGGAAGTATCTAGTTGGGCCCCTGTATTAGTCTCAGTGTCATCCACGGGAGGGAGCACAGTATCTCTGTTTAACTGGAAAGGGACTGGGGAACTGACATGAGCAATCGGACCCAGTGAAGATCTTCTCGTAAAAATCGGATCTTGGGAGAGACGACGCTGCGTCAGGAATATTTCTCTCTCCAGTACCGATGACGCTCTTGTTATCAATTGGTCGAGAGTCCCTGCGACCATTCCTATGGATGCCCTTTTTGCTCCCCCTTTAGCAGGCATGATAAGCAGATAGAGTTATAACAATGGCAGTACTCACAGTTGTTGAGAATGTTAGGGGACTGGCCCAGCCCAGCCTATTCCTGCCTCTGACGGCCACAGACGGCCCGCCCTTTGTCCGGGCTTCGTCCGGAGCGTCCCGCTCGCGTCCCGCGTAGCGGATGGCGCCTCCTCCTTTATGGGACGTGGCAGGGCTAGGTCGGGTGGGCGGGGAGAGAGCACAGGTGCTACCGAGCACGGGCTCCTGGGACACGGAGTCCCGCGTCGTGCCTCAAGCCCTCCTCGACTCCTCTGAACGCAACAGCGGTAGCAGGCATCCCCTCTTAGATGGCAGCGAGGGAAGACACCACTTCGGCAGCAGGTGAGACTCCAAGCGATGCGGGACCCATTTGCTCCTCAAATCACAAGTAAAACAATGTCAGCTAAGCAACGCTTAATTTCATCATTCCAAAGTGGCTAATATTAGTACCACTGAAATGAGTAATAAGATCCACTCTGTGCAGTGTATTAAACTGCAGTAGCTGGGTCATACAGAAAAGCAATTGTCTTATATCTACATCTAAGGTACAGCACAATGCAGCACACGAAGGAGGGAGTGTCCGATGAAAAGCAGCTACATTTTTCAATCTACATTTTGCTATTAGATTCACTATACAGTACCAAAGTTAAGGATTATCGATACAACAGTACTGACTACTCGTTTCTTTGTGCCACCAAAATCTGAACTGTCTTTGGTCGAAACTGCAAACAAAACGAAAGGGACCACAGCAATACATGTTCAATGCTGTAATAAGCTACTCATTGTGAGAGTGCTGGTTTAGAAGTTTCATAAGCACTAAACAACAAACTTAATTTTTGTCCTTGTGTGCTTGCTAGTAATGTTTGCTGGCAGGCTACAAGGAATGGCTTGAATTCCTCCAGATACACAAAGCTGCAGCAGTAGCCAATAGTATGACTATCACCGCTTTGAGTACAATCATTACACAGCTATTTGGAGGTCTGGGAAGCAGGCACATGAGGACAATTAAGGCCTTCTGTAAAAGCAGGCTAGTTCTGTTTAGTTTACAAATTACTGATCACTTCAGCAAGGTACCTCACAATCAGACACAGATGTAAGAACAACTTCAAGATTCTTGATACATGATGCTCTTAACAGAAGGTGAGTAGAGGCTTCATGTACCTGATTGATGGCCTCATAGGTCTCCTTTAGTTCTGCCTACCTAAGGCCAACAGACAAAAAGTTACTTACCTGAAATGATGTTTTGCAGCTAGTGCATTATAGATTCACATGCCGTGCATGATTTCTCCATCTAGCCAGAAAGTGTGGATATTTAATCCAGACAACACATTAGCTAAAAGAACACGCCAGCAGCAGACGTGTGATATGCAATTACTAGCAACTTAAAATTGTTTTGCTCAAAAAATGAAAATGTGGGCATCAACCATGAGAGTGTCTTGTTGGTAAAATCTTGCAGAGGCCATTACCTTGTAAAAACAAAATACCTTAATGTAATCCTTGTCAAGATGATAAACACATTTTTATATACTGTTTCATATCACATTTATGCGTTTTGTAAAAACAAGCCTTATTATTATTCAGTTTAAAAGTACTTAAGTTAAAGAACTCAGAAGGATGGAAGATTGAGTTGGCCTTGCAGGGATTCAAATATGTGAAACACAAATTTCAGCAGAAGGGAGATTTCACTAGTTTACCAATTGAAGGAAGTTTTTATCAATCAAACAACAAACATGATACGTTATGACAACTGTAACACAACTGAGCACCACAATAGGAAAATAATTAAATGTTGCACCACTCACTATGAATCAAATACAAGCAGGTCCCTTAAGGAGTACTTTGAATCAACAATAGTCACTGCACTTCTCTAGCAACTGTATCCTTGGAGTTTAAAATACTGCACAAAATAATGTTGGTCCTTCCGCTATTAACTCAGTATTTGCAACACAGCAGTCTTTTCTGAGAAATATCTACTTCTAATCCAAGTAAAACAAAATGATGGGACTGTACTCATTTGCTGTTACAGTTAAACACAGTTCTTATATCAACATTTTTACCTTTGTTCTCTGAAAGACAGCCTTTGGATCCAAAGTCTTTGTCTTGCCAGGGTTGTCTTTGTTGGTTTTAATCCAGCAAATGTCTTCGCACCTTCTGAAACCCCACTTCCGCAAACACTGAAATCAAATGTTTAAATGCAGAAAATTAGTTAAACATCCACAACTTGAATATATTGATATATTATAAGCACTGTCATACAAAATGAAACTACTAATTGGCCAATCAGTCCATACAATCAACTTTGACAGAACTGCCACTGTTTGCAGAGTTCCCAAAAGGCAAACACAGATTGATAGCTCAGTGCACCATTAGGATAGTCAAACTGATATCACTGTGAACATGAAACCATCAAGAGGGGTCTGCTGAGTGATGTCCTTCACAAAATTAGCAGCTTGTTAGATGCCAATCTCAATCAGCATGTTCTGCTCCAAGAGATGAAGGTCATAAGGTCTCTTGGCGTTCGCTCTCAATATAATCCGTTATTGATAAAACCAAATTATGCCAGGCCTTCTTGATGACCCTAGTAGCATCACCAAAGTGATCATACTAAATAATAAAATCTGGAATCATGGAAACATTGTATGCACACTTACTAACCCAGCAGCTGAACTAGGTAAGAGACCGTACAGTTTAATTCCAATTCTATTATAACACTGTTAAAAACACACAAATTAATGTAACAGATAATTGACAGTTGACAGTACAGGCAGATCTGCATGGTGAGTTGAAGTCTTTGGAATAAATTTGTATGCATGTTTTTGCTTGGCAAATGTGATATCAAAGAGAGCACTACAGTTTGAAGTACTCATAGAAGTAGCAACAACGCTGTTCAATCAGTAAAGGTTTCAAATGTTGTCCTTGGTCTCGTAGAAGAGACTGGCAAAAGAAGTAGTGGTCAGTTGCGATGCTACTTTCTTTGGCAAACCGTATGATTGAGGAGTTAGAGAAGAATTCACACACATGACAATGCTGAACAACCACATCAGGGTCATAAAATAATTGTAAAGCATAGCGTAGGCTTTATCTGACAGAAGCGTACTCAAATCAACTCCGAGAAAAAAAATGACTTGCTTGCAATATCATTTCTCGAGCACAAGTATCTTCATTAAATTCATAATCTTAACAATATCTTCACTCGTGTGATCTATCCCAGAACGCTTTCTTGACGCAATCAGAAAGGTGCTTGTCTGATTCAGTTCATATGCACTAATCACCGAGTACATATTTCAATTTTCCACATGAAGTCTTTAGTTAAAATGTACTATATTTGATTAGCATTAAGTCATCATAATCCACAATGAAAAAACGTCATTTTGGAAAGTATTTGCATTTCTGGATTAAATCTACTTTTCTTCAGATACACGTTGTGCCTTTTTTTTCTTTTTACCCTTCACCAATGTGAAGTTCTGTGCACGGTAATTTATTTTAAAAAATACTTGAAAACACATAAATTGCGACTTTATTTTATATAACAGGTCCCTTTTGTTCTTTGGACCACATCTATTTTCGTTACTGTTTGTAAATATGCTCCTATTAATAGTCCAGTTGCTTGTATTGTGTGAAGAAAGGAGAGAGCACTCGAGAATAAATACTATTTTTATTGCATTCTTTTGTAGTTTATTAATCACTTATTCTGGCGTTGGTCCTTGTGAGTATTATGCATACTCTGTCGACTTCAGCAACATGTCAAGGCATTTCAACATGTGTTGCATTATATACATTGTTTTGGTATTTATTGAGACAGTTGCGTTTGAAGACACGCATCAATAAAATAAAATACTTTCCATTGACATATGCTTTCAATTGTGCAATATGATAGTTTGATTTGATTTTAATCAATTATAGCATAGTTACCAAAATGAAGGCTATTCATGTGAAAAACTGAAATTTGTAATAAAAAATTAGAGCAAATGAATAGAAACGTTTTCTGTCATAGTTGCAGGTGCCTCCTTTCTGATGTAGGTAGCACAGGAGATCACACAGAGTAAAAAACAGAGATTCAATGCAAAGGGAGCCATTCAACTAATTAGTGTATTTCAGATAGCCCACCTCGAGGTACTAAGAGGGCTCAAAGCCATACACTGACTGACTTAGCCACTCTCCAAGTTACTTTCTTAATACTTGAGCCTACATTTAGAACAAAGCTTTGAGGAACAGCAGTCTGTCATTGAGAAACTGAAAGGTTTTCTTCCTCATTCATCGATTATTTGACTTTCAAGAGCTGTGTGAAAACAAGAAGAGAGTTCTTCCTCCATCCCAGCTGCCTTAGAAGTCATGGTTCTAGATCATCACCCAGTCAGTGCATCACACCAGTGCAGCCGCAGTTCAGTCAACCGACAATGTATATTCAAGCAGCGTAAAAGGGGGAATTGACTGCTACGACGCGCAAGGTTCTCAAAAATCCAATTAACTACATCAAGAGAAAGTAATAAACATCAGAAAGCAAAGGAAACGGAAGCAAAAGCAATTGTGTCAATTATTTAGAAATATTTAATTTGGTTTAAGATAACATGGAAATGAAAAAATAGTGTTTAATATCCTGCACTGTGTGAGCCGACATTCCTATTTGCCTTGGCTGCACAAATGTTCCCTCATCTTGGCAATACACTGTAGCCACGTGACTTAGTAAAATGAGACTGCTTTTAAAAGGATACAAAAATTAATTTTAATTATAAACATGTATTGACATTAACCATGAAAGCATCTCATCTGAAGCAAGGAGAGGAAGTAAATACATACAATGGTACATCTGCATGCTTTCCTTTAAGTGGCTAGAGGATAATTTACAGAAGCTATAGATTGCCCTGTAAGGAAAACCACTGAGGAGGTTCCTAAAAAGATGCATATTTGCAGGAATAGCTAAGTTCATATCAATTGCAGGTCTCACCTCTAGGCTGCATAAGTAGTGGGCCTTTTTCATCCGCAGACAATCATGCAGGGCGCAGTTATACATCTATAGCAAGACATATCACTGTAATACAACTTTCTTGCACCCAAAAGCTGTGCAGAGCTTTCTACGGCTTACACAACATCCTGAGGAGAAATGCTGCCAAAATATAAAGCATGGATAAGGGCTCCTTCCAGTCTACAGTTCCTTCCAACATGGACGTCATCTATTCTCGCTGGATAAACTTTGGATCAGAAAGCTGGCAAGGTGCCTTCCGAGTGAATAACACTTCTGCTACTGGTGTTTTGCTTAAGATTCCTATTAATACTAAGGAGTCCTGAAACGTCATGACACCGGTTGGCATTGTTAAAAAAAAAAAAAACACAAACAGTTGTCAATGAAGAGGCACACCCATTTCACAGTCACCTTTAACTGAGGTACATAGCCTTGAGGTCACTGCAAAAAGTGAGCGCAAGCCAGCAGTAAAAAAGCAGGGAAAGAAAGGAGAGCAAGGACAGGCGTGGAGGCAAATTTCCTCTATTCTTTCCCATTTCTCAAGTGCATTTCATTCAACAGCCCTTCACTAGACCATCATACCAGATACCAGTCAGTCAAAGCTTTTATTTCGGTAAAATACCATAAAAAGACATAAATAGTGATATACATTAAAACATGATTAAATAGACATTGTATAGAGTGTAATCCATTGAAGCATTAAAATTATTACATAAAAGAAATTACACAACGAAGGAACAGAGTTATTCCACAAAAACAAATTATTAAAACTGTATCCGGGGCCAAAAATGTACTCACTACACCACAGAGTTCTATGGTAGCAATGGTGACAATACTAGAATCAGGAGGGTTGTGTGACAGAAATCATAGTTTTGGACCTTGTAAACCACATGGAAAGAAGAAATGTGGCCATTGCAAACACTATCAATGGGGTAGTATCGTATTTCAAAATTCTAAACGCCTCCTTGTAGTCCCTAAGACCCCTAGACTTGCATAACTGGACGATCCACTTTTTTCTTGCGTTGATATATAAAGGGCAGAAAAGGACAACATGCAACTCTGTTTCACAGGTGTCAGTACATAAAGGACACGTGCTTAAGGGATCCGAAACATTAGACCATCTAGGAGTAAAATCCCTCAGCGGTAGCGAGCCGTGTCTGAACTGGATGTAAAGTTTCTTTGCCAAAGGTGGTTGGATGACGTCCAGAAAAACTTCGAACTGGGGACTAATCTTAATATCCAGGAAGGTGTCGGTAAGCCTACCCAAAGAGGAGTGGAATAGCGTTTCCTTCCGATATGATTTCAAAACCTCCCGCAATGATTTCTTCGAAAGTGCACAGCATGTCTCTTCCGGGGCAGACCATAGGTTCCCCATCCCTATGGAGTAGCAGAGGTTCTTTACATAGGTAAGCCAAGTGATTTTATCCAATTTTCCCCTTGCCAATATATCACCAAGATCGTACCTATAGCTTGCCAGCTCGGGCGTTGACCAAAGTCGTCTCCAGAACTGGAGAGGGCGATTCAGGGCAATCTCTTCTATGGGAACCAGACCCAGATCCCATCTCAAAGGAGTTAAAGGAGTGCTAACAGGTAGTTTCAGCAGTCTCCTAATGAAAGAATTCGCAATTGAAGAAAGGGAAGCGGGAATGGAATATCCCCAGAGTTCAGCGCCATAAAGCGCCCCCCCCTCTAGCTTGGGATTTGTAGATTTCCATGGGGGGGCCCAGAGGTTTAAAAGAGGTGTTGTTATACACCTTCAGGATACCCCCCACTGATTGAGCTAGTTTCAAATTAGCCTTCGCCAAATGGGACCCCCATTTCATTTTGTCATTAAGGGTCACCCCCAAATAATCAAAAGTGTCGACCCTATCCAGCTCTACATCTCCCATCTTAGGGTGGGGGCAGTTAAATGAATTGGAGCCGAAAACCATAAATTTTGTTTTGGATAGATTCAGTTCCAAATCCCTGTTTTTACAGAAAGAGCAGAAGGCCTCTAATGTACGCTGGATGCCCATGTAAGATTTAGACAGCAAAAGCGTGTCATCCGCGAACATTAGGGCCGGTACCTTACGCCCCGCCAGGATAGGGGAGTCCAAATTAGCGGTGCACAGGAGATACTCAATCAACCCATTGATGAAAAGGGAGAAAAGAGTGGGGGCCAGGACACAGCCCTGCCTCACACCCTTTTCAACCGGAAATGGCCCAGAAATTTCCCCACATCTCCCATATCTCACCCTTGCATAAGTGCCTGAATGGAGACGTTTGAATAAGTGGCAAAGGTAGGGGGGGAACACCCATCTCTAACAAAAGGGCCCATAATTTTTCCCTTTGAACCATATCAAATGCGGACCGAAGGTCCACAAAAATCAAATAAAGATTGCCAGCACCCATGCTGACTGACTTCCAGTAAATCAACTGTAATCTGAATAATTGGTCAATGGTAGAAACCTTTGCACGGAACCCCGCCTGGAGGGAGGTTAGAATTTGGTGATCCTCCATCCAGGTCTGCAATCTGGTTAAAAGGACTCGGGCAAACAGCTTCTGTAAGACATCAATCAAGCTTATGGGGCGGTAATTGGCTAGATCCAAAGGGGAAGATTTTTTATAAATGGGTATAATTTCTGCACCCAACCAGGTATCCGGGATTCTAAGGCCCTGCAAAATGGCGTTAAAATATACACAAATATAAGGGGCCCAGATTTTTGGATCACTTCTGTACAGGTCACCAGGGATCCTGTCAAGCCCCGGGGCTTTCCCTACTGATAGGGTGTTGAGGGCCAATTCTATTTCTGAAAGGGAGAAGAATCGGCTCTCTAGTTCTTCCTGGCCCAGCTGGTCCGTTACAATATCATTTAGCGGGGTGCCCGGATCGGGACCTCCCTTGGAATTACTGACAGAAAAGAGGGGTTTGAAGTGGGCAAGCCAGACCTCCTCGCTGAGATTAGGAATAATTGCGGGGCTGCTGGCAACCGTACCAGTTCGAACAATGTTCCAAAACGCCCTCGAGTCACGGTCTGCTATTGCTTGCATTAAATTTTGCCACCTTTGATCCTCCCACTCGGATTTTGCCTCCTTAATCAGATTTTTGTAGGAGGCCCTCGCCGCCCGGATACTAGACTGAGTGCCCTCTTTTACCTCTTTTATCAGGGCAGTCTTAGCCCGCCTACAAGAACCATTAAACCAGTGCTCAGGCCCAGATACCAAGACACCCTCAACAGCTGCATCACAATGGTGCCATAAATGCAAAAACTGTGCAAAAGCCAAAGCTGCAAAAAAAGGGATGGGAGGTCAGCTAAGAAAGTGGTATTGGCAAGTCTCCATTCCCTTACCGGGGTGCCTTTGCTTTGCCATCCCTTACTAGACAAGCAAAGTCATGGCTGAAGGAAATTTCATCAATGACTCGGAAATCTCTTCCCCAAGAAAGAATTTACCATTTGTAAGCACTCTCTTGAATAAGAATAACTTTATAGAGGATCAGGTAAATGTAACATTTTCCTCTGCCAGAAGATAACTTTCAGAAAACAATGACGAGAGGCTAGTGCTTGGGATCGTCCCATGGTAGAGCAGAAAAAATGTGGAGTGGACTCCCACAGTGCTCCTTGTTGGGGCTATGGAGAATATTAGCTATTTTAATTCAGGAGTGACATTTTTCCTGTATGTACATTCAGCCATATCGGCAAAGTGCAAATCACATTGTATACCTTTTAAAAACAAAAAAGGGTTTGTGCATCAATTGGAATTTTAATATACTTCGATTTCAAGTTATTACACAAGATCATGTTGAAACTGTTGACTTCAACCAGAGACTGTTTCTATAGTTGAGGAAATGTATGTTTGTAAAAAAAAACATGTTCTAGGATCTGATACAGCAACAGAAGTAGCATGTTTATGTGTGTTAATGAAGGCACTTTGATGCGAACATGATTTCTTAAGCATGCTATGTTACAATGATGACTTTTAAAACACTTCCTAACATCAGTTAACCTTAGAGACCAGATATGCTATCACAGATCTATAAGAAGAGTCTACTTGACAAAACAGCATTGCACTCGAGTTAGGAACCAGAAGTCCTACGGGTGTAAGCACCTTCAGTCTATTATTAATACTTTTCTTTGAATATCATCAATACCTATGGACTTTGGTCAGAAAAAGCCAAAAGTCTGCTCATAAAAACGGTGGAGATCCCACTTCTGCCCTGACACAAGGCATGCTTGCTGTATATTAACAACGTAGCTGTCCTTTTCAACCTAATGCAGAATGAGCAATCCCACACCGAACCAAAGCAGAGAACTGGTCACAGGGGGTTGTGCATGGGTCACTAACCACTATCTCCTGTGTCACAGAAGCCATCTGTTGTGTTGTAATCAGGACTCGTAAATGAGTTGCCTTGAAGAACGGTTTATTCCAAAAAGGAGAAAAAGGAAGCACTGCCGGTTACAGGTCTTCAAGCTCCGGCTGGCTCCACGCAACTGTGCTCTCTTGATTCATGGGACCGATCAGGTGTTCTAATCTAGAACACACTGATCGTGCCACGAACCAAGAGTTTGTACAATAACACATAGATGAGCTTGTGCATGCAAGCACAAGGACAACAGTAGAAAGGTAAGTATAACATGTATAACACATACAATTTAGAGAACAATGGTCCTTAGCCTAAATTGAATTGAAAAGAACTGTTGCAACATAGACTACAATGAGACCTATGTGTATTTTTCCTAAATCCAGCCGGACAAAGGAACATTTATTCCAAGGTATTCATAGAAATAAGGAAATAAAGAGTAAATAAACAAGGGCACAATCCTGTACCAAGATTTCAAAAGGGGGAGACAAGGAAGTCAGATTTGAATTCTAATTTCTAATTTAAAATACTTCTAGAGCGCAGCGTACACCTTGCGGTTTCTTGGCGCTAGGGGGATTGGCAACTGAGGGGGAAAGACCAGGGAGAGGTGAAGGGAATTTTGAGGGAGTTTAAGTGAGGAAAGCCTGGCTGAAGAGGAACGTTTTCAGATCTCTGCGAAAGGGGAGATACTGAGTGGCAGAGCGGAGGAAGAATGGAAGAAAATAACAGGCAAAAAGTTTTTCGGAGCAAACAGAGTGCTTACAATCCAATAAACAATTCAAGTAAGCACAACCAAGCAGAAACCACAAAACATTTTCACAGTGGATAAAAAATGTGGTACTGTAATAGAAAGTCGACGACGTTTCGATCCCAAGCTCCTAATACTGTGGGATCATCATCAGGACTAGAGTTTGAGAGGAAGTTGCCTGGTATATATTGGCGATGCCTGTTAACATGAATTTTAGGAAAAGAAGGGGGAGAGAAAACAGACAAAACTATTTTGTTCAGCAATTCTGTTTGACGTACATTAAAACAACAATTGTGAGGTCCAAGGACGTGCCTCATGCTTATGGTGAGTGTTGATGCTTGTTAAAAAAGTTCGTGGGCGGCAGTGCGGAGGAAGAATTCCATTTGCGTGGTGCCCGGCGTCGCCGTTGATGAAGCTGAAGGTAGTGGTTCGTGTGCGTGGCCATGTTGCATACATGTGACTAGATGCTGTTCATGCGCTGAGCATCGTTGGTGAATTCATGCCTTTATTTTGATTAAGGCTAGATCGAAGAAGTTGTGAGGTGGAAAACAATCTTGCAATTAAAAATAAAATTAAAAATGAACCATTTACCTAAAGGTATCGACGAGAGAAAAATGATCTCGCAACAGGGCTCAATTGAGCAGGGCAATCAATATCAGTCGGCGGACGCTGTGATTTGGGAGGGAGAGGGAAGTTAGAGTATTGCAAGGAACGGGGAATTGCAAAGGACGTGATGAAGAGGTATGACGGCTTACCGTTCGAAAGGTGGATAAAGTTCCAATGGAACAGTAGAGAGGACGCGGTTATCCACGGGTGTAATAACCACAATGTCTGCGTCTTATTTTAAGGTATGCAGAGCTAAGGGGATAAAAGGGGGGATTGGTAAAGAATGGGAGATAGGGACGAGGTGTCCTAGCCAGGGGATAAATAGATACAGGCTTACCTGCTATGGTTGGCTCTGCGGGCGATAGTGCAAAAACCGTCCAAATGGAACAGCGAACGGCAGCTACAATGGCTGTCCGTTGATGGATGCGAGCTGGGTGGGAAAGGAGGAGCTCATTAGTGGACGTTGTTGGTGTTGAGATAGTAACGGGTGTAATAGGCCAGTTGTCGCTTACCTCAACAGAGTCTCAAAGGGACGTGTAATATCATCCGAAGCGGTCTTCAATGTGGACTGGTCTCTGAGGTCTTGGTGCGTTTAAAAACCGCGCGAGAGCGAAGATGGAGGTAGGACTACGTGAAACCCCGTGCAAGGGAGTGAAAATAGTGATAGGACTGTGCCGGGAAGTGAAAGCAGGGGACATCTTGGAGTGGAGAAAAATGAATGTGACTGTTTGAAATGCGGTTATACTTATTACGATCAACATTGGTAAATTACAAAAACAGGTTATTATCAAAACCAAAATAGGATTCAAAACAAAATAATTCAGTTGGGCTACCTTTGTAGCTGGAAAAAAGGCGATTGACCAAATAAGACATCATGATCAACCATAAAAAACATTCGATAAACAAGTACAACCCGACTTTTGAGCAATATTAGAAAACTGGAAGGAATAGTTCAATTGTTACTTGAATGGTTCTTAAAGCAGCGTTGTCCAATCTTCTGTCCTGTTCAGGCCATTACGAATAGAGTCACAGGTGATGATAGATTTAAGTTCTTCTCGGTTCAGTAGTTGCGCAATGTCACCTCCACGCTGTGGTAGTTTCAGAACTTTTAAAACTGTCCAGCGAATGTCATTCTCATTGTGATTAGCCTCTGTGAAGTGCTCGACCAACGTCGCATTTGGAGTCCTACATCGTATTCTGCTTCTGTGTTGGCAGATTCTTGTCTTCACTTTCTGTGTAGTTTGCCCAATGTAGATTTTATGACATGGGCAGTAGATGAGATAGATTACATTTGATGTATTGCAGTTAGAAAAAGAGTGGCAAAGTGAAGTAATGTTATTGAAAGTGAAAGTTTTGCCCTCCACGGTGAATGCACAGACAGTACAACAACCACATTTGAAATGACCAATGACAGGGGAAAGGCCCCAAGCAACATCAAGAGTAGAGGCAGTGACAGGACAGGGCAAGGAGGCTCGGATAAGATGATCTTTCAAATTTTTGTTCTTTTTAAATGCGAATCAAGGTTTCTCTAGTGCTAGATTGCCTACATTCAAGATCGGCCAATGGTGGAGTATCATCTTCCTCAATTTATTTGAGACTGGAGAGAATGTTGTCACACATGCTAATCTTTGTGTTTCTTTTTTCGGTTTGGGGGTCAGCAGGACTTCCCTTGGGCAATACCATGCGCGTTTTGATGCATTTTTCACTATTTTTCTAGGGTAACCTCTAGCTTTCAATTTCGCCGAAAGATAGTTTGCCTCTCTGAAATAATCAGTTTTGCAAGAGCAATTTCTCCTAATTCGTAAGAATTGGGAGTAGGGCAATGAGTCCCTAAGGGCCCTAGGGTGATTGCTAGTGTAGTTCAACAATGTGTTGCGCTCTGTAGGTTTGCGGTATAGGCGTGTGAGTAGTTCACCTTCATGGTGGAAAATAGTGAGATCTAAGAAGGCAATTGAATTTTTATCAGTCGTGATAGTAAAGGAGAGACCTGAACAATTGTTATTCATCCAATGTACAAAGACGAGCAGGGTTTCTGTGTTCTGTTTCCAAATGATAAAAATATCATCTATGTATCTACGCCAAAGGCCGATACACGGAAAAAAAGGGTTTGAATCAGTGATAATCACATTTATTTCTAGTTGGTCCATAAACAACACTGCCAGATTAGGGGCAAAAATTGCACCCATGGAAGTGCCTTTTATTTGCTGGTAAAATTTGTTTTCGAACCAGAAGAAATTGCGTGTAAGACAAAGTTCAAGGAGTTGTAAGATGAAGTGACTGGGGACAGCATGCGAGCGGGGACGTGAATCGAGGGTCTTTTGTATTGCCAAAAGGGCAGCTGTCTGAGGTATGTTGGTGTATAAGGACTCAACGTCCATGGTACAGAGGGTTTCAGATGTCGGATTATATGGGTGATGTTCAATTAAATTAATCATAGCCATGGAATCTCTAACGTAGCATTGTGTATTGGGGACAAAACCTTTGATGAAAAAATCTACGTATGCCCCTAGTGGTTCCAAAATTGAGCCACACGCCGAAACAATTGGTCGGCCTGGGGGGGTTGGATGTGTTTTTGTGGATTTTGGGGAGTGTATAGATGACAGGAATGCTACAGAAGAACTTTCTCTCCTTAAAAAAGGCTTATCTTTTGTCCCCACAGTGCCACCTGACTATATGGAATTACACACAGAACTCCTTAGATTTTTTAGGCGCAATCGCCTACAAGCCTTTTTTCAGCTACACCCCACACCTGAACAAATTTGCAACACTCCCTTTCGACCTCCATCCACCTTTTTACCATCAGCAGGAATGATTCCACCTGAAATAGTGACATTTGAAAAAATGGTTATGAAAGACCTCTCCTTAATACAGAATAAAAGGCAATTCATTCCTTTTAATATCTCCTTAAAAGAAAAACAAGCGATCAGCCATCTGAAAACCATTGACACTCTTGTCATCAAAAGCGCAGACAAGGGCGGCGGAATAGTCCTTCAGGAGAAAACAGCTTATATAGCTGAAATTCAGCGCCAACTAGACAACAAAGATCACTATATGGTTTTGGCTAAAAATCCAACTAAAGAGATCCAAGAATTGATCCTAAAAACAACCACTGATGGACTTCAAGCCGGTTTTCTCTCTAAAAAAGAGTTCAATTTCCTAAATGTCAAAACTCCTCGCATTCCTGTCATCTATACACTTCCCAAAATCCACAAAAACACATCCAACCCCCCAGGCCGACCAATTGTTTTGGCGTGTGGCTCAATTTTGGAACCACTAGGGGCATACGTAGATTTTTTCATCAAAGGTTTTGTCCCCAATACACAATGCTACGTTAGAGATTCCATGGCTATGATTAATTTAATTGAACATCACCCATATAATCCGACATCTGAAACCCTCTGTACCATGGACGTTGAGTCCTTATACACCAACATACCTCAGACAGTTGCCCTTTTGGCAATACAAAAGACCCTCGATTCACGTCCCCGTCCGCATGCTGTCCCCAGTCACTTCATCTTACAACTCCTTGAACTTTGTCTTACACGCAATTTCTTCTGGTTCGAAAACAAATTTTACCAGCAAATCAAAGGCACTTCCATGGGTGCAATTTTTGCCCCTAATCTGGCAGTGTTGTTTATGGACCAACTAGAAATAAATGTGATTCTCACTGATTCAAACCCTTTTTTTCCGTGTATCGGCCTTTGGCGTAGATACATAATGATATTTTTATCATTTGGAAACAGAACACAGAAACCCTGCTCGTCTTTGTACATTGGATGAATAACAATTATTCAGGTCTCTCCTTTACTATCACGACTGATAAAAATTCAATTGCCTTCTTAGATCTCACTATTTTCCACCATGAAGGTGAACTACTCACACGCCTATACCGCAAACCTACAGAGCGCAACACATTGTTGAACTACACTAGCAATCACCCTAGGGCCCTTAGGGACTCATTGCCCTACTCCCAATTCTTACGAATTAGGAGAAATTGCTCTTGCAAAACTGATTATTTCAGAGAGGCAAACTATCTTTCGGCGAAATTGAAAGCTAGAGGTTACCCTAGAAAAATAGTGAAAAATGCATCAAAACGCGCATGGTATTGCCCAAGGGAAGTCCTGCTGACCCCCAAACCGAAAAAAGAAAAACAAAGATTAGCATGTGTGACAACATTCTCTCCAGTCTCAAATAAATTGAGGAAGATGATACTCCACCATTGGCCGATCTTGAATGTAGGCAATCTAGCACTAGAGAAACCTTTATTCGCATTTAAAAAGAACAAAAATTTGAAAGATCATCTTATCCGAGCCTCCTTGCCCTGTCCTGTCACTGCCTCTACTCTTGATGTTGCTTGGGGCCTTTCCCCTGTCATTGGTCATTTCAAATGTGGTTGTTGTACTGTCTGTGCATTCACCGTGGCGGGCAAAACTTTCACTTTCAATAACATTACTTCACTTTGCCACTCTTTTTCTAACTGCAATACATCAAATGTAATCTATCTCATCTACTGCCCATGTCATAAAATCTACATTGGGCAAACTACACAGAAAGTGAAGACAAGAATCTGCCAACACAGAAGCAGAATACGATGTAGGACTCCAAATGCGCCATTGGTCGAGCACTTCACAGAGGCTAATCACAATGAGAATGACATTCGCTGGACAGTTTTAAAAGTTCTGAAACTACCACAGCGTGGAGGTGACATTGCGCAACTACTGAACCGAGAAGAACTTAAATCTATCATCACCTATGACTCTATTCGTAATGGCCTGAACAGGACAGAAGATTGGACAACGCTGCTTTAAGAACCATTCAAGTAACAATTGAACTATTCCTCCCAGTTTTCTAATATTGCTCAAAAGTCGGGTTGTACTTGTTTATCGAATGTTTTTTATGGTTGATCATGATGTCTTATTTGGTCAATCGCCTTTTTTCCAGCTACAAAGGTAGCCCAACTGAATTATTTTGTTTTGAATCCTATTTTGGTTTTGATAATAACCTGTTTTTGTAATTTACCAATGTTGATCGTAATAAGTATAACCGCATTTCAAACAGTCACATTCATTTTTCTCCACTCCAAGATGTCCCCTGCTTTCACTTCCCGGCACAGTCCTATCACTATTTTCACTCCCTTGCACGGGGTTTCACGTAGTCCTACCTCCATCTTCGCTCTCGCGCGGTTTTTAAACGCACCAAGACCTCGGAGACCAGTCCACATTGAAGACCGCATCGGATGATATTACACGTCCCTTTGAGACTCTGTTGAGGTAAGCGACAACTGGCCTATTACACCCGTTACTATCTCAACACCAACAACGTCCACTAATGAGCTCCTCCTTTCCCACCCAGCTCGCATCCATCAACGGACAGCCATTGTAGCTGCCGTTCGCTGTTCCATTTGGACGGTTTTTGCACTATCGCCCGCAGAGCCAACCATAGCAGGTAAGCCTGTATCTATTTATCCCCTGGCTAGGACACCTCGTCCCTATCTCCCGTTCTTTACCAATCCCCCCTTTTATCCCCTTAGCTCTGCATACCTTAAAATAAGACGCAGACATTGTGGTTATTACACCCGTGGATAACCGCGTCCTCTCTACTGTTCCATTGGAACTTTATCCACCTTTCAAACGGTAAGCCGTCATACCTCTTCATCACGTCCTTTGCAATTCCCCGTTCCTTGCAATACTCTAACTTCCCTCTCCCTCCCAAATCACAGCGTCCGCCGACTGCTATTGATTGCCCTGCTCAATTGAGCCCTGTTGCGAGATCATTTTTCTCTCGTCGATACCTTTAGGTAAATGGTTCATTTTTAATTTTATTTTTAATTGCAAGATTGTTTTCCACCTCACAACTTCTTCGATCTAGCCTTAATCAAAATAAAGGCATGAATTCACCAACGATGCTCAGCGCATGAACAGCATCTAGTCACATGTATGCAACATGGTCACGCACACGAACCACTACCTTCAGCTTCATCAACGGCGACGCCGGGCACCACGCAAATGGAATTCTTCCTCCGCACTCCCGCCCACGAACTTTTTTAACAAGCATCAACACTCACCATAAGCATGAGGCACGTCCTTGGACCTCACAATTGTTGTTTTAATGTACGTCAAACAGAATTGCTGAACAAAATTGTTTTGTCTGTTTTCTCTCCCCCTTCTTTTCCTAAAATTCATGTTAACAGGCATCGCCAATATATACCAGGCAACTTCCTCTCAAACTCAAGTCCTGATGATGATCCCACAATATTAGGAGCTTGGGATCGAAACGTCGTCGACTTTCTATTACAGTACCACATTTTTTATCCACTGTGAAAATGTTTTGTGGTTTCTGCTTGGTTGTGCTTACTTGAATTGTTTATTGGATTGTAAGCCCTCTGTTTGCTCCGAAAAACTTTTTGCCTGTTATTTTCTTCCATTCAAATCTGACTTCCTTGTCTCCCCCTTTTGAAAACTTGGTACAGGATTGTGCCCTTGTTTATTTACTCTTTATTTCCTTATTTCTATGAATACCTTGGAATAAATGTTCCTTTGTCCGGCTGGACTTAGGAAAAATACACATAGGTCTCATTGTAGTCTATGTTGCAACAGTTCTTTTCAATTCAATTTAGGCTAAGGACCATTGTTCTCTAAATTAAATGATATACCCGTGGTCCTAAGCTACCTCAATCGGGTCCCCCTTGTTAACCTTATCGTCATGTATAACACATACAACACATCTTCCTTCCTTAAATTAAAAAAAATAATAATTGAACAAAATCTAGTGAACAAATTTGTTTTTGATAAATGAAACAAAATCAGACATCCAACCTGGTTTTTTACGTTGGCGTTTTCCAGAAGCTACAGTGTAATCAGTATCATTTGAAAACATGGACTAATTCAGTATTACGAGTGGGACAATCTACAAGATCTTCTTCATCAAAACTGTCAAAGGACTTCGGTTCATCTTCAGAATTGAGATACACACTTATCACCTTTGAGAACAGCAATTCTGCTTAAGTTCCAAACTTTATTGTTGTTGAGTCTGACTGAATTCTTAAGTACTTCTTTTATTTCAAAAGAACCCATAAATTGGCTCTCACCTTTTTTAATTTTCCAAGGTTTTCTTACTTTAACAAGCATCCTTACACATTGACAATTGGATCATGTACAGACCCTCTTTTCTTATCATATCGTTCTTTATTATTAGCATGATTTAGGATGAGACTTTTCTTTACGGTTTCCAAATCTAAATTAGACCTGGTAGAAGGAGCTAACCATGCAGGGTTGCCTTTGGTCCTTGGGAGTCTACCTCTCATAATTTCGAATGGGGAGTAACCTGTCATGACATTAGTGTAAGTTCTGTACATCAATACTGTTTTTAAAATGTGTAACTCCCATTTATCACTTTCAATACCCGTAACTTGAACAGCACTCTTGAGGACTCTATTGAATCTCTCAATAATACCATTCCCGCTGGGATTGTACAGAGAAGTGGTACAACGAATTATTCCCACTCTTTTAAAATACGCTTTAGCCTTGTTAGAAAGGAACTGAACCCCATTATCATTAATAAGGCGAACAGGTAACCCCTCCTCAGTGAAAGTTTCATCCAGAAAGGATAGAACAGAATCAGTATCCACTTTTTCTACAACTTTGATAACTGGCCATTTTGAAAACATATCAATGGTTGCAACAACATATTTAGAATTTGGACCAACTGGACCCATAATATCCATGGCAATGGTATGCCACGGATAGTCCGGAATGGCATGATCACCGAGATTAGGTTTAAGGGTAACTAGTGTCTTGTCTGCATTAGCACATGTGATGCAGTTTCTAACAATTCGTTCGATGAAGATATCCATGCCAGGCCACCAAAAATTATTTTTTACTTTTTGTTTGGTTCCAACGATGCCACAGTGACCCTCGTGACCATGTGAAACAATATTGTGTCGTAACTTACATGGAGGAATGGCTCGATCACCTCTTTTAAGTACACCATCAATCAATGAAAGTTCATCTCTTATTTCCCAAACACACCTAAGGTCAGCACTGATGTTTTTTTTATTAGGCCATCAATTTAAGATGAACTTTTCTACATTTTTTTAAAACAGGGTCATTGTCAAATTCTTTAAACCCAACATTACGGTCAATTGGCAAGGAATCCTCATCATGCACTAAAGCAATATGAAAATCATCCCACTCATTGTAGGTACTTTCTTTGAGTGGGAAGGGCATCCTTGACAGAAAATCAGCAGTTACATTTTCTTTACCAGGTACGTAAACAATGGTATAAATAAAATCCTGGAGACGCATGGACATGCGTGCTATACGTGCAGAAGCTTTCAACATGCCTTCAGTGGTTAAAAGGCGTACTAAAGGTTTATGGTCACTTCTAATTAAACATTCCTTTCCCCACACAAACACCCTGAAGTGCTCAAGTGCCCATACGCAAGCTAAATTTTCTCTCGAGATAGTGGAGTATTTCTCCTCTGTAGGTGTGAGTGCTATGGATGCATGAGCAATGATGCATTCTCTACCAGTATTGGACTTCTGTGCCAAAACTGCTCCTAAACCTCTTAAGCTAGCGTCTGTGGTAATAATGCAAGACAGCGACGGGTCAAAACTTGAAAGTGCAGTAGCAGAACAGATGGCTTTTTTGACGTCCATAAATTCAGTTTCACAATCCTTAGACCACAAAAACTTGTTTTTGTTTAATTGTCTTATGTTGAATGTACGACAAGAGAAGTTCGGCACATATTTTGAATAAAATTCAGTAAGACCCAAAAAGGACTAACAACGAATCTGCTTAAGCCGCAATGAGGATACTTAGAAATGTGATAATACATAACAATGAAAAAAAATAAAGCTTTTCACGAGAAGATATTCTGTAATGGAATACTGAATGTGACCACAAAAAAAATTACTGAATTAAACCACTAGATGGAGCCAAAAGTTTTCTTAATGCTGAACTGAAAATTTGGTGAAATCACGTTCACACGTTTGCACCACACGGAGAGTCAGAATGCGAACTCAACCGGATAATAGATTGAGCGTTTGTGGTGATAGATGAAGCTATATTAAGTTGAGAAGTCCGATGATTTCTTGAAACCCCCAAAAAATAAGTTTTTCAGAGAACGACAAACCTCTCGTAGAAGGAGAAAAATGAAAATAAATGATTAAATAGTACCTTAGTATTGCATTAAACTTTCGAAGGAAATGAAGAACAGCAGGAGATGAAACTGACGAACTGAAATCTCACAGGAAAAAATACCGGATGATTGTAGTTTTACGTGTTACGTAGTACGTTGAGACGGAACATACGTCACACGTACAGCTGCATCACAGGAACAAGAAGTAGGAACGTTACTTCCGAGGAGTCCACTTCGGAACGAGGCTGAAGATTCTGCTACAAGTTCGGTGAGTGAAGCGTTGGTTATGTTTTAAAACATAACATGTACACAGATGCTTGCAAATGGCGAGTGCTCCGCACCGCCCAAGGGACAAATGCTTACACTGTTATGGCTCCGCAACCAGTTCAAGGAATACCCTCAGCATGAAATCCCGCTCTGTCGCACACTGCTTCAGTTTCACCAAAATGAATATCCAAAATGACCACTTGTAGCTCGTGTATATAAAGAAACTTCCAATCAAGTAGAAAGGAGTAGTTAGAAACGGGAACAAAAAAAAAATAACTTCAAACGAAATGGAATACTTGGATAATCAAAATTTAGCATGGACAGCTTTGAAGTAAAAAACAAAACGAGTGAAAATCCAAGAAGTAGGTTCGATGAATAAGTGCTTCCTTATATCGTCGCCAATCTGTTGTGTTGTAATCAGGACTCGTAGATGAGTTGCTTTGAAGAAAGGTTTAGTCCAAAAAGAAGAAAAAGGAAGCACTGCCGGCTACAGGTCTTCAAGCTCCGGCTGGCTCCACGCAACTGTGCTCTCTTGATTCATGGGATCGATCAGGTGTTCTAATCTAGAACACACTGATCGTGCCACGAACCAAGAGTTTGTAATATAACACATAGATGAGCTTGTGCATGCAAGCACGAGGACAACAGTAGAAAGGTAAGTATAACATGTATAACACACACAACACCATCTTACAGGAAAGAGAGGAAAAGGTATGATGCCCAACAAAAACAGAATACCACACTATTGTTACAATATATCTTTAGCAGACCTCTTTGCCACCATGCACAGCTCTAAAATACAGCCATGACTGTTTTTAGAAGCACACTATAATGGATGTGTGTTTTTGCAAGTCTTCCATCTGCCAATTGAGCTAAATATCATTTGGAAATCCCAGTTTTTGGAGGGACTGCTGGTTCATCAAGCTAGTCTTAGTCTGGCCACACCAACTGAGGTTCTATGATCTCACATACTTGCTCAAGACTCAAGGTTAGAACGGTTGTTTCAGAATAAAGGTACTGTCTTTAAGTATACTAAAAAGTGATTAATGAAATGCTTCAATTAATCTGAGCCACTGGTAATTACTCTGACCACATCCCAGTTCATTTTTATTTTGCACACCATGTCACCTCAGTTTGGATCCAGTCATACACAAATCAGGCTCGACCCTGCTCATATGGCAACAGCCCTGCCCGAACTGCTGGGCCAGGATCTCCTTGAACCAGAACACAAGCAACCCAAGACCAGTTTCACCCTTGTTAAGGGCTTATCGATCGGATTTAACTTGTTTCCAGTGACAGTGTGCACAGGACCCAGTTTGGGCATACATAATATGCCTCATTAGCGGTGACAGACTGAATAACTAAACCTTAACTCAAAATGAGAACGTCTGTTGGAATTGCACCAAGTAATAGTCAATTGCTGCTAAAAGCTGAGTCTCTGTTGCATAAGATCTAAGCATCACATCTGAAATGTAAACAAAGATCTCCATCTAATGAATTATCCAAGTGGCTCTTGTAGCTGCGCTTTCACTGCTATTAGGTTAAACACCACACTTCATTTGACATACCTGGAACTGATCCACAACAAAGTCATCAGTGCTCATGAGTATAGAGTGTCCTCCATTTCCTTTTCCCTTCTTCAAACCTCTCTCTCACTCCATCCCATCCTTCTGGTAGTCTCTCTATTATTGCCTGGAAAGCCTTACTTTATTGCTCTAAAAACAAAAACGCACACACAATCACCCACCCACACAACAGTCCACCCCGCGCCTCTGCAGTCTCATATAAAAGCTATGTCATCTTTTTCACACCACCAGCCATTTCAATATTCTTCTAATTTTTCATTCCTCCTGCATTGTCTCAGCCTTCCTCTGTGGATTTCACATTCACTTTTACCCCTCTCAAAACCTATCCTAACTCACCTTCTCCAACCCAGTAATATATTTACTATACAAGAGTTAGTTAAAACAATTATTTTCAAAAGGTCATCAGTCTTTGTTCGGGAACTTCTCTCAACATATCCATTCTTTTTTTTCTCTCTTTCAATCTTATCAATCTCTTTTAATCTGAACAGTGTCTTTTAATTCAAGGTGGGCCCAGTGTCCGTTCGCCTATCAAATTCAGTTTCAAACTTGTACTGACAATAGTTTACTGCACTATAATCTTCTAGATCTGCTTTTTTAGCCTCATGTGCTGTGGCTAGATACACCCATTCAGGAGACGTATACTTTCTATTTAGTGATACTCTTCTTCTGGTCAATCTTTTGGCCACTGGTGATTCACTTCCACTATTTTTAGCATGTCTGTTTCTCAGACTTTTCAACTGGTCCACACTGTTTTCTCTTACAAGCTCCTTTCCTTGGAATATCTTTTTCAGTTTTACTCTGTTCAGCAAGAGGTTTATCTCCCAAGGAACTTAGGGCTGAACTCAGACTTGAACATGAATTTAGACTTGAACCGTATACAGCTTTTTCTACTTGGTTCACTGTAAACTTTTTTCTTCCTCTGGGGGTTTTAGTCACACACAATTTCTTTTTTTTCCAATATGCTTTTATTGTATTTTGAATCATAAAAATGACATTTAACAATTCCCACCTATCCCCTTGCGGCAATAACATGGGAGTGAACTATACATGTAATTTGCAGATATACAATATTATACAATATCATCATTTTGAGTGCTGATATTAAACTATAGCAGTTGCATAAGCGGTATCGTAAAACAGGCTTAGAACAATATAATCTCAAATTTCATTTGTTACAGCTTTAGACGTCTTTGCTGAGTCATTTATAATTTGCTGGACTTGAATCTCCATCAGTTTCCAGATCATCCTGCCATCTTGGCTTTGCTCCGAATTAATTCACACCTTACCCCACATTCAGCCCACAGCCATCATATATATATTCACACAACCAATACTTATTTTTAAGGATTTTAGATGTAATTCAGCATTTTGCTTTACATTTCTTCAGAGTTACTAATCCCAATTCAACAATGTTTTCAGCATATTTAGTCACCTTAGTGTATGATATCAAACCCGGCAAGCATAACTGGATAGAGAATTGCAACGGCAACTCTGTGAAATTCTTTTGAGTCTTAATGACATCTTTTCAAAACTCCTGTATCCCTTGGAGATATATATATATATATATATATATCACGCTACCAAAGTCCACCATGCGGCAATTATCGCACTCTTGTGGGCGGGTGCAGTTAGTGTGGTGGTGGCCCACAAACATATATTTTGGGCAGGTATCTGGCTTAGCAAGGTCAACTTGTGCATCCAGCTAGGAGTAACGTAGTCTCTAGGTTACTCCTAGCTGGATCATGCACAGCTCTATGCATGGATCAATTTGTATCTCGCACCATGAGATACTTTACTACAATTTCCCAGGATAGCCTTCCATTTCGTGCCATGTAATGGTTCTCATTGTGATCTTAGTACACCTATACAAGATGTATCCTTTGGCAGGAGTAATAGATCTAGCCTGATGATAAGCTTGCCATCTCCCCCATATCTGGCAAGGCCTGGTTGGAACATGAGTCTGGTTCCTGTGGCAATCCTTCCCAGGCCTTATGAATACCTGCTGCTAATCTGCATAAGGTAAGAAACTGCCTCCTGCCAAATTCCATTTAGAACAGAAGGTGGCATAACTCAAATGGCCGTCCTCATATAAGTCTCCTAAAGCATGTGGAGTATTACCCTTTCTCCCCCGTGCTGTAAAAACACCCATAGCATAGGACTGATAATGGTTAACCATGGCACTAGCTGTTGTAGATACATATAGGTGGCATTTTTACCTTTTGTTACTTGTTCTCATATATCTGGTAGTGTGCAAATTTTTAACGGAAGTAGCTAACTCTTTTTTCTATAAGCCAACGGTAAGGCCACCAATTCACGTGGCCTGACTAGCCTCGTCAACATAACCGTTACAGGGTCAGTGCGCTGGTCCATGAACCACCCGGTGACATCCTGTAAATGTGAGGCCCGATAGTAACTCCTAAAGTGCAGGGCCTGCAATCCTCCACTGCCTCATGTCAACTGCAGCGCCTTTAAAATACTACGCGCTCTTCCTGTACCCCAATATAGTACGCAAAGTAACTCATCTAATCATCTAAAGCAAACATCTGGGATCCGCATCGGCATATGCTGTAGAACATATAATACTCAGGGCAAAAGAATCATCTTACTAAATGATATTAGCCCCATTAAGGACAGAGGAAACTTTAACCATCTTCGAAAACTGCATTCTGAGCTTTCTAGTAGGGCACCCACGTTAGCCTCATATTTTCTTAACACTAGAGCACAGGTACACTCCCAGGTATTTAACAGGCGCTCTCTGCAATCTGATATCACTAACAGCTTCATCCCCTAAGCGTGGTGCCTGTATCGGGTAAATAACAGATGTCTCTATTTAACATGAATCCCGAATGGACCCCCACCTCTTTAATAGTGTTAAATATCATGGGCCACGTTCGTTGAGGGTGCTGCAGAGTCCACAAGATATCATCAGATTACAAGGAAATTATTTCTCTGAGTTCCTACCATTACCCCCTCTCGTACATGCCGATATCGTTTCCACCCACCAAGAGGCTCAAAAACCAACACGAAAAACAATGGCGATAGGGGGCAGCGATGCCTGGCCCCCCGCTCAACAGGCCAACTGCCAGAAAACACATTATCCACTTTCACCCTGGCTCAACTATCTGTATAAAGTAATTGTAAAATTTTTGACCAAGTGTCTCGGAGATTGTACCGTTTCAACACACACATCATGAACCACCAGTCCACAGTGTTGAATGCTTTATGTGCATCCAGACTCACAAACGCCCAAGGCTCTTCCCCTTTTTAGGTCTTGCCTAGCGTTGCTGCGCACATACGAAGCTCGCTCGGCGAGATTTAATGTTTTTTAGGACTTTCAGTAAAGGGCTTTAATCCCTGCCCCTCTTTTCCATTGGCTGGCGTCACCGTTTATGCTAAACGGTGGCCAGCCATTGGAAAAGAGCTGTGTGTGTTACCTCCCTTTGACTTTTTCTGCCATCCCACTTGGACGGGCTCGCCTGCTTTCCGTTCAAGTCGCAAAGGATTTCTTATCTTTATGGGGTCATGTGTTTAACATGGCCCCATAAAGACAAGCTCAGCCGCGTGTTTATTTTTGCATCTCGCTTTCACTTTTGAAAGCGCGATGCAAATATAAACCGTGGCTGCCTGGCGCGCGCTTGTTTACATTTCTGTACCGTCTGGATGTTTTAATTTTTATTTTCGTTTTCTATATCCGAATGGCACTTGTATTAGGCACTAAACAGCTTTGATGCACTTTCATTACAAGGGAACTGATCTCACGTGGAGACAAGAGTTCACACAATGTTTCCAAATCGGGGGATTTAATCTGAGGGTTGATGCCAAAATTATCTCGACCATCAAAAATGACGTCATTTCCATCTCACTCCCATTGGGTGCAGATGGCAGGCGAACAGTCTGCGGCTGCGCACTTCTGAGGGCGGGGTGAGTGCCTGGAAGTAAGAAGGTGGGCTGGGAGGAGGTCGAGAACGAGTGATCCTCGAAATGTTTCTCTTATTGTCTCATCTTCGCCCAGAGCACAGGTACGCTTGTCGTCGGCGCTGGCTTATACTTGAGGTTTATTCGCTCGGTTTCTTTACGTGCCAGTTCGACCCTATTCATTAAAACATGCATCCTGCAAACTAGACAAGGCGTGTAATTGTGGTGCTCTCTCTATGGGGGCATCAACCACAGCTGTATGAAGCAGTGAACGGTGAGCACAAAGACTGTTGAAAACAAAACTGCACCATGCAGCTGTTAGCTTGACATAGCGCCTAAAATACGTTAATCCGGTTTATTATAGCCCTCAGTGTCATTGCATGTAGGAGACCGAAGCTCATTGACAAAGTACATGTTGCCCAGGATTACACAATGTAGTCGCTCAAGTGTGGAAGCTATGATTACAGCCCGTGTCTCGAAGATTTAGAGTCCACACCTCATTTCTAGAATATTACTGTCTCGCTGTGTTGCCCCCCCCAAACAACACCCTCTCGCTCTCCAAAACCCAAAAGCGCTCTTTCGTCCAATCCATGCAGAGGAGCAGCAGCCGTGAGATGAGGCTGCTGAGGTGAGGGCACCCTTTCCTCAGGTCGTGCCATCTGTCACCAGCCATTCTTAGGCTGTGATCCTGGGCGGTGCCACTCAACTTGTAGGGCTGACCTGTGTGTTGTTTCTGGGGTACGATACCACTGGACGTGGCACAGTCACCTCTACGTTTAAAAGATTAACATCTACGGGTTGGGGGATACGGTTCATGTAGCGCGCACTAGAAACTGAATAATCACTTGGCGCTTTACGCATCTGCCATTGTGTGTTCTGGTGATAAATAACAGGGCACATGGAGGGTGGAATGGGAGCACCTCACAGGAAAGGGGTAGCTGTGATTGACAGACGCGTTGTAATGGGGTGAGGGTGTACCCTTGGGAGTGCAATCAGGCAATCCAAGGGGGAGAGGTGACGAGAAACACGCCACATTCCGATGCAGACGAGCATCACTGTTATCGCCCTGCCCAGCACACGCCGGGCTGCCGTACCCTGGTGCTCAGGTGTCCTGGGAGAGGGCGCTTAGAGCCGTTTCATGTGCAACAGTGACACACCCCGCCCCTACAATTACAGGTAAACCCAAGACAAGCATCCCCTTCACACTGCAGGCGTGGAGAAAACCAGCCCTGAGAGGGCGTGAGCGCAGTGCCACCTTGGCAGAAAGGCAGAATACCCTTGAAATGGAGGCGCGGAGTGGGCGTGGGGGCTGTGCAGGCAACGGTGGTTAATAATGGGGCGGGGGTCTAGGCACCGTGGGGTGCACTGGCCAGCTTGTGAGGATCTCATTTTACGTGTAAATGTACAGAGACGCATTTAATACACATAGAATGCAGCATATAGATTATAAGACTGATCGAGCCATCGCTATAGGAAGGGATGGACAGGCAGGCATATACAATAAACTAGATCACAGAAGGGTAGACAGAAATATCCATGGAACAATATTTTTATATAGATACGTGTAGATATTCATGTGCTGATATTTTTAATACATAAACAGACATATAGGTAGGGATAGACAGACAGCTGCATAGGCACACAGACAGGTAGTGTCAGGTGGATACGGCAGCAGACCACCTCCAAAGGCTACGGGTCACAGGGCATGGCATTGGCTATGATGTTTTCTAAATGCCTGCCAGGCACAGCTGGCAGTCATTACCAGCAAACACGAAGGTTAGAGGCATGGGGCAGGCACAGGATGTCGTTGAAGTCCACACCACATGCCATTTATAGTGTATGCAAGGACAGGAGATTAACTAGACCCGAACTCCAGGGGGCGGGATGAGACGGAGGGAGTGGGAGGCTTACATGCTATCCTTAGAGCCAATGCAAGAAAATAGAGTGATAAATTACACATTTTAAACATATTGGTCAAACCTGATACGATTAACATAAACATGTTATGGTGAAGTTTTACAATATTTATCGTCTACTGATAGATCATTAACAAGCATTAAAATTGCAATAGGTCTCGCCTTTGATTAAGTTAAAGCCATTTGCTTTGCTATACAAAACCATTAGCAAAGCAAATGGCTTTACCTTAAAGGCGAGACCTATTGCATATTCAATGCTTGTTGAATCTGTTCTAGTATAAGTCAGGCTTTCCTTATATTAGTTGTAGTATGTGCCCCTATAAAGCTTGCTTGATCAGGGTAAACTAGATCCCAGCCACCCTAGCCAAACGATGTTGTCACACACATTTTCATCTTCACTTTCTCATTGATTGGATCAGACTACTTGTTGCTGCCACATTCATGATTTTGTCTTTTGAACTGCAACAGGTCTTCACTCAGATGCCTGCCTTGAAACCGGACTTAAGGTGTTTCATGTTCTTCATCAGAGCTTTCACTAACCTGAAACGTCAAATGTATTCACATTGCTTTCATTTCTTGCATCTTCACCAGGTTCACATTGTTCACCCCATCTGGATCCACACTGCAAACTCAAGCTTGGCCTTGATCTTTACCTTATGCTGTGGTGAAGATCTTCCGCCACTCTCACTCTGTGTGAGCAGTGGGGATCCACTGTGGCACTTCAGCACATTTAACCATTGTGTTCATCAAAATCTCTTAACAGGTACCCTTCCATCTCTCTTCCAGGCAACTCTCTCACATGTTTTTCTGGATTGCAATCTAGTCACCTGGGCTTAGATCATGACGAGTAACATCTCTTCTGTTGCCATGTTCACCTGATGAAAGACCATATCAGCTAGCCTTTTCGAGTAATCCAGTATGATGTTATAAGTTATCGAAACAAGCGCTGCTGTAGGAACACATGAAAGCCTCATAGATCTGCCCATGATAATGTTATGGGACGGCAAAACAGTCTGTCTGTCAGGTGTACTTGTTATGCACATCAAAAAAAGAGTGAGGGCATCTAGCCATTTCAAACCAGCCGAAGCACAACCTTTTGCCAGTTTATTCCTGAGAGTGCCATTTGCCCGCTCTACCACACCAGAGGATTGTGGACAATAAAAGTGGAATTTCTGTTCGACTTCAAATGCAATACAGATGATTTACAAAACTTCATTGTTTAAACAAGTCCCACAATTTGTGTCAATAGAAGTGGGGATGCCAAAATGCAGTATCTGCTCCCTCAACAAAACTGTAAGGCTAACTGATCTACGGTCGGGATAGGCCTCAACCCATTTAGAGAACAGGCAGAGAACTAATAAGATGCATTTTAAACCATTGTACTTTGGAATCCAAGTCTGCCTGAAGTCATGTTAATGGGCCCTCCGATTTGCCAATATGTTTTATGAACACAATAGTACTTTTGCCTAGATTTTTCATTTGGCATGACATACACCTGGCATAAACATCCTCAGCAGCTCTTTTGAATTTTGCATTTTATCAGTATTTCGTAAAGATTCGAATTAGACTGTGTCTTCTTGCATATCACCTGTTGTGCAAATACTTACACATTGCATACAATCTAGTCAGGCAAAACATATTTACTAGCTATTTACATATAAATCCTGATCATTATTTTTGAAGTATCGTTTTCCCCTCTTTTTCTTATCATCAGGTGCATTTATCTGGAGATCTCTTAGCTCACTCAGAGAAGATTGAATCAAACTTATTAAAAAAACAATTTATATTTTCTATATTTTGTACAGTACTTATTCTTGATTCATCATCTTCACCTTCCTGCACAACTGTGTCATCATGTTAAGCACAGTATGTTGCCAGCTGGTCTGCATATTTGTTCCCAAGTGTTTCCTGCTTTATGTGCAACACATTTTATCACAGCAATGTCCTTTGGCATTAGTATGGCTTTCAACACATTTAGTATATAGGCACCGTTTCGTATTGGTGCTCCAGAAGATGTTATAAAACCCCTTTGTGACCAGAGTTGGCCAAAGTTATTCACAACTCTAAATCCATACTGGCTTCTGTATAAATCGTCACATTCCAATTTTCAGACAAGCAACAAGCTCTTGTCAAGGCAACTAATGCCGTCTCTTTTGATGAAGTTATATCCGGCAGATAAGAGGCTTCCAAGGTCTCTGGAACAGTGCGCACTACATAGCTAGTTCTCAGTGCACCAAACTATTAGTCTTAGACAAGACGCATCAACAAATTATGTCCGATCAGTCATCTCTAGGGGATTTTCTTTTACATCAGGTCTTGGTTATGTGCATAAATCAGTCATCACTATACAATCATGTTCAGGTTCAATTTCATCATTTTAAAATTTCCTTTATTCACAACTTCTGTCTGAAATAGGAAGTAGTGTGGCTGGATTTAATGGACTGCATCTCTTAATAAAGATATCTACAGCTACAAGTATACTTGGTCATAGCGTGTCAACCTGCTATTGGTAAGAAGCTGAGCTCTTGTTCTAGTCAAAAAGATCACCACTGAGTGTGGGACTTAAACAATTATGGTTCATCACAATCCGTTCACTTTGCTTAATGGCAATGCAACAGCTGTAACCGATTCTAAACATTCTGGAAGACTCTCAGCTGACAAACAGGCCACAGGGCGCAGAAGACCACCATGGATCAGTGTGAGAATTAAAAAGGCACATCCACCTTTTTCATGGCAATACAAATAAAATATAAGACTAATCAGGAATCAAAAGTGTGGACGGTTGACAAAGACTCTCTTTTAGCTTTTCAAATGCATCAGAATATTCTTTGCCACATGGTTCTGGAACTTGAATGTCACTGCATGTCAAAAGCTTTGACAATCAAAGAAATGTTTGGAACCCACTGATGACAGTAGCCAACTGTTCCCAGAAACATCCAAACCTACCTCTGAGTGATCAGCTATTTTATTTTCAGAATTGCAAAAACTGTTCTTTTAAGCCTTTCCTCACACCTTTTTCAATATGTGTCAAAGATAAATCACATCCTTTGAATAATTCTGCATTTTAGTTGGGGAAACCTTCTACCCAATATATGCTAGATGATTCAACAGGGCAATTGAATTGAGTTTGAGTAGGTCATCAATATATTGGACCAACAGTGAACTGCAAACCTTGATCTTTTTTCAAGATTTGGATAAAGGACCTTTCAGTATATCCTTGTGGGATTTTACACAACACAATTCCTTTATAAAAAAATTAGCAATGAAATGAAATTGGGAGTACTCCTGCAAACATTTCGAGAAGAACACTTGGCAGAAGTCGATAGCTGTATACCATTCTGCATCTAATGAAAATTTGAACAAAATTACTGCTGGATACAGTAACACTCGACAACATGGAATCACTATCTTGTAAATCTTTGAGATCTTTTACGATTTCCACTTGCCATTGGGCTTCTTAATTCCAATCAAGGGAGACTGAGAAGGACTATTTTCCAAGAAAGCTTCTTGCAGCCTCAGCAACACACCCTCATAGGAAGTTCAATTAAAAAGAAAGATTTTTATTTATTTTTTTAATTGAAAATTATATGTAATACAATACGATAAATCCAGCTGTATGTCATACATTTCATCAAAAATAATTGCACACATGATAATAAATAGCGTATAATGATCAATGATAGATCCTAAACTGTCACAAAAAAAAAAAAGGGAAAATAACCCACCTAGCATCTTTTAAAAGTATCTCCATTATTTATATCAAGATTGATCTAATAACCAGAAAAGTACTATTTCTATAGAGTATGTTCTCTCATACCCAATAGGGCAGACTTAGAAAAGAGAAAATGTATTCAGATAGTGACTTTAGGGATCAAAAAACTTTGCCCAAATCTGCTGAAATTTCTTAAGTCCCCCTATTCGCAAAGCATATTTTCGTTCACTATTCTTTACATGAGCCATTTTCCGAATCCATTCAATTTTAGACGGAATTAAATCCGATCGCCATTTTTGAAGTAATCTGGCGACGGCCATACCAATATAAAGTATTTTAATGAAATTCTGCGCTGCCTGCAAATCTGGATCATAGCCCCACAAGATCAATCGGTCATTCCAGTGAATTGAAATTCTGCATTCTATTGTGAAAAACTCAAAGATATCACTCCAAAACTTCTGAATCAGTGGGCACTGTAATATTATGTGAGTCCAATTTGCGGCTGGATGGATATGGAAACGGAAACATTGACACGATTGACTAGGATAGGTCTTAGCAACAAAGGCAGGAGTTATATACAATAGCCATTAACTAAATTAAAGCATCCTTCTCCAGTTAGCGCCTCTAATTGAACTGAAGTTTAAGCTATTGATTGTAGTCCAAATATTAACTGTAAGTTCTTGATTTTCATATTTACCCCACTTTGTAATTGCCTTAATCTCCAAATCTGACCCTTTAATTCTAGCTAGAATTTTCTTCCACTCCCCAGGTTTTTTTATTAGTTTATCTCCCAACAGATCATAAACTAGCTGTTTCTGAGTCAGAATATGAAACAAATCGAGATTTTCAAGAAATGTACGAAGGGTGATATATGACCCTAAGAGGAGAAAGTCTCCAGGGATTAATTGAGACATTTTTCTGACTCTGATCCATTTATTGTTCTGGACAAAATCGGAGAGCTTCAAATACCCAGCTTTCAACCAGTTTTGAGAGAGAACAGCTGAGTCTTTAATACCTGCTGAGATAAAAAGTTCAGCAGTGGGAGTTATGTCATTAATAAGTGGGATAGAATAACGTCTAAAAAAGGCCTGATATTTATTAAAAAAAACAGTGTAGACACTTATATCTGACTAATTTTGGAGAACGAAATATTGCTAATGGGTGATGGATCTGATTGTCTTTAAACATTAAATTCATGAAAAAGTTAATAAAAAGTCCCGACCGTAAACCCTGCTTAAATCTAGACGTGTATTGTGCAAAATACACAAAATAGTATTCTTTGAGATTGGGGAGGGCTAAACAGCCATCTTCCACATTCTCATATAAAGTGCTAAGTGCACTTCTGGGAATTTTCTTATGCCATAGACACGCTGTAAACATTGACTATTTTTGTAAAAAAGGAATTTAATAGTATGCAGTGAACTGTAGAAAATACGAAACTAAACAGTGGAAGCACTGACATTTTGATCAGGGCAACCCTTCCAAAGATGGAAAGCGGAAGAGAATGCCAGCGGAAAAATAAGTCCTGAACTTTTTGTAAAAACTGAACAAAATTCAGATCATACAGATCTGCAACAAATGGTGAGAAGTAGACCCCTAAATACCGCTTAGGATTCGAATTAAAACAGGAAAGGATATCGGGGTGTAAGATCTCCGGTGTACATCCACTCAAAATTATCTCGGTTTTTCTTTTATTAATTTTATAGCTGCCTAATGACTCATATAAGTCAAACATCTGAAAAGCTTTGGCCTGCGATTCCTCTTCAGGTTTTATTAAAAACAATGTCATCGGCATATAATTTAATGTTCGCCATAGACGGAAACAGAGGACTAATATGCCGATTCTTTCTGATCGCAATAGGCTCAATAAAAAAAGCGAATAGCTCCGGAGATAACGGGCAGCCTTGTCTAGTTCCCCTTTTTACTTTTACCTGAGCGACCTGCGTAGAATTAATAATGAGGATAGCCGCGGCATTCTTATATAGATTCGCCACCAAATCTATAATTTTGGAAGGGATTCCAAATTTTGTTAAAATGCAAAATAAAGTCTCCCATATAACCAAGTCAAAGGCCTTTTCAGCTTCCAAAAACAAAACTAATGCTGGAATCTTTCGAGTGTCAAAATAATCCAGTGCTTCCACTAAAAAATGCGTATTAGTTCCCAATTGCCTTCCTGCAATAAAACCATTTTGATCAGAGTGGATTAAATGCGACGCACACCCATTAAAACGATTAGCTAAAAGTTTCGTAATTAGTTTGTAGTCCGTATTTAAAAGAGTTATCGGGCGGTAAGAATTAGGGTCCTCACCACTTTTACCTTTTTTAAAAAAAACTAACTACATTCCCTTCTCTAAAAGTTTGCGGTATGGGTCCTCCTTCCAAAATTGAATAGCCAGAGTAAGGAAAAAATCCAAAATCTCACTAGCAAATGTTTTAAAAAAAACTCTGAAGGGAGGCCGTCTGGACCACAGGCTTTACCATTTGGAAGGTTCTTAATAGCTTCCCCTAGCTCTTCTTTTGTGAACGGCCTCATCATCTTGCTATTTCGTACATCTGTTAAAACGGTTAATTCATTTTCCTGAAGAAACGCTTCCAACAATGGCTTGTTAATGGTTTGTTCATGACCATATAACTTCTCAAAATGTTTGAGCGTAATGAAAGATTTTTAACAATGACCCATACATCAGCCGAAGAGTGCTAACCCAGCAACAGATCTTGCAGCAGAAAAAACCCTGAATAGTTGGAACATTTACATCACTCGAAAGTTCATTCACAATATATACACAGTTGCATCACATATCTTCATTCGGTAGATCTGTGAAAGGAAAAATTTAACATAGGAACAGGTTGGGAGGGGGGAAGAAGCAGGAGTGAAATACAGACAGCAAAGCAGCATCCAGGTTAAATAAAATGAAGACTAACTAAAATATGCTAGTAAACATACTTTTATATGTTAAATTAAATTAGTTTTAAATGTATTTGAATACATTTTGAACATCCTTACTAGATCCAACTTTATATTTATTATTCCGCAATGGTTATTTTTCAATTTCTTAAAAACGCTATAATACTAATGTTACATGCAAAAGTGCCAGCAATTAGAGGAAAATGTTACTTACGCATTAGACATCTGTTTGTGACATGTAGTGCTGCAGATTCACATGCTGTTCATACTTCCTCCACCTAGTGTTGGGTCCGGATATGTGTAAATTGTTTATCTACGTAGAAGTCTTTTGAGTCATGAGGTTCGGTGATTCCTCCTCTTGCTGGTAATTCGCATGGGCCTCGAAGATTATTTTCTGCCGTGGGGTGAGTGAGGATGGAGTGATTTGTTAAGCTATGTAGAGATGGATGCCCATAGAAAGAATAAGTGTGAGTTTGAAAGATTGATGCAAAGGCCACAGGTGTCCGGGGAGGAGAGTGGGCACATGTGAATTTACAGCACTACATGCCACGAACAGATTTCTACTGGGTAAGTAACATTTTCTGTTCAAGGCATGTGTGGCTGTAGATACACATGATGTGCATAGACAGCAAAGAAGTCCTCCTTAAAGCTGTGGCTAGACTGTGGGTGTTGCAGTAGTTTCAAAGAGCACACGTAGTACTACATGGCCAACCCTGGTCTGTTGTCTAGCTAATACATCCACACAGTAGTATTTTGTGTATGTGGTGTAGGCTAGGTAGATGCTTTGCAAATTGAGCTACTGGAATGTTCCCTAGGAAGGCCATGGGCGCTCCCTTCTTACAAGTGGAGTGAGTTTTTGGAGGAACTGTTAAGGTTCTCTTTGCTTTGGCATAGCAGGTTTGTATGCATTGGAGTATCCATCTATGAAATACCGGATTTGGAGACAAACTTCCCTTTATGAGGTTTTGAAAAGGCAAAAAATAACTTGTGTCTTTCTAAATGATTTTGTGCTATCTATATAATACGAGTGCTCTTTAGGCATCTAGTACATGCAGTGATGATGAAAAAGCTTTATTCGGTAAGGCAATTACATACCATAAAAGCATTTACATATAGGAAAAACTTTTTACAAATATACATATAACATTTTTAAAAAGGTGAGTTAATTGTTCCTGAGTAAATGGCAGTAAGTGCAAAAACAACGAATTAGGACTATTCACTTGAGTTTAAAAAGTTTAGCAGTGGCTAGAGTAATAAAATACAGTAAAAATATTTAGGCGGTGCAGAAAAAACAAACCCCCCACTAGCAATATTAGGATGCATTGGGGGGTAATCCCAGCTCATCGTAGGGTATGTTTAAGTGACTCATAAAGACCGTCTTTTTTGAGTGTTAAAAAGAAAGGGAGGAGGCAGAGCTCCATTTAAAGATTTGTTCTGTGTCGCACACAGAATTTTAAGAACTTTGCCATGTTTTTTGCCAATGTTTCTGTTTCTAGCATTTGGAGGGCCATAAAGGCTGGCCGACACTGGGTTAGGCCCAAATGTTTCAGAAATGGAATCAGGTATAACTTTCTTGGCTCTACATAAAATTTACAGAACATAATTACATGCATTGTCGATTGAGGAGAAAGGTCATCACAGGGGCAGAGCGTCAATTGGGGTGACCAATCATTTGTCACAGGAAAGGCGATTAAGCGGTGAAATATGTTCAATCGCAATCTGGTCAATAGGAATTTCTCGTAATTACTTAGAGTAGAATTCAAGTAAGGCTCTATTTGATCTGTTGTTTGTATGGGAAGAGACAGTTGCACGGAGTTTTTGTTTAATTCAAGTGCCAAACGCAGATCTGTTAGGTGGCTTAAACACATGTCTTGCATTCTTTTTCTAGGGATTAGGTTGATACTTTGGGGATTAGTAAAAAGGTGATCAAGTCCCAAGCCAAGTGATGTGTAGTCCGTGCTCCAGTTTCATGCAGTCAATAATGAGTTCCTGGGTGAATTTTAATTCCGTTGTAGACCAGATGCGGTGCCATAAAAGGATGGGCTGCATGCGTATCACATCTGTGATGTATGGAAGTCCCAGTTCGCTATGAATATTAAAAGTTGAGGTGGACGACGGAGCTGCCAGCAAAAATTTTAAAAAGGAGTTCTCTGTCTTTTGAATTAAAGTGACTTGTGCGCTTCCCCAAATTCCGGCCCCATAGGTCGCAGTACTAAGGCATTTTGAGTTATAGATGTCTAACATTTCCTTAGATGCTCTTTTGCCCAACCTCCGGGCGAACACTCTCAGGGCCGTTGTTGCTTTTAAAAATTGCAAATTTCTGTTCTCTATGGCACTTTTCCAGGTAGTTTTGTTATCTATTACGACTCCTAGGTAGGGATAGGTGGTGGTATGCTCTATTTTGGTGTCGTTTAAGTAAATATTTTTCATTTTTCATGTCTGTTTGCCTGATGCCATAACAAAGGTCTTTTTGGCGTTAATGTTTAAGTCCAGGTGTTTCATAAAGTTTGTATATCTAACCAGGGCCCGTTGTAACTCAAGGGGGGTACGGGCGAGTATAACTGCGTCGTCCGCATATAGAAGGGCGGGGATTGGGCGTAATTTGATGTGTGGTTGGTCCTGGGTACCCTTTAACAAAGCTACTTCTAGGCCGTTGGTATAAATGTTAAAAAGAAAGGGAGCCAGGACACAGCCTTGCCTTACCCCCCCACTCAATTCCAAAAGATGTTAACTGCCCCCCTAGGCCGTATCTTACTCTAGTAGTAGTGTTCAAATAAATTTCTCTGATGTAATTGATCAAGTTAATGTCAATGCCCAGTTGAGTCATTACGGTCCAAAGCTTATTGTGGTCTACGCAGTCGAAAGCTGCGGATAGATCGACGTATGCCATGTAAAGACTGCCACCCTTTGCATGAACATACTTCCCTCTCAGGAGGGTAAGGTTGAGGACCTGTTCTATAGTTCCTCTTCCTTCCCTGAAGCCAAACTGAAGGTCAGATAGGATGTTGTTTGTCTCAGCCCAATTTTGTAGGCGTGCTAAAAGGATTCTACCTACTACTTTTCCAAAGGAGTCTAGTAGGGAAATGGGTCTGTAGCACGCGGGACTATTCCTATTTCCCTTTTTGAATATAGGGACTAGGATCGAGTCTGACCAAGAAGTTGGTAGTCCACATGTCCCAACGCCTCTAGAACGTTTAATAGCAGGGGAGCCCAAAGATCGATGTTTGATTTATAAAGATCCATAGGGACCGCATCCGGGCCCGGGGCCTTTCCTGACCTGCTCGCATTCAGGGCCAGCTCTACCTCTGCGAGATTAAAGTTCATGATAAGTGGGTTGGTTCGGATCGTTGGTGAACAGTCAGTGTGTGTGAGTTGCCCAGTCGGGATTGAGAAAATTTCTGAAAAGTGGGTGACGCATTCTTGTTCAGAGATGGTCGTTTCAAGTGTGCCACTGGCTTTTGGTCCCATCAGGAAAGAGGAGTTTACAATCTCCCAAAAAGTTACCGAATCTTTTTTTTGGCAGCTATTATGTAAGGCGGTCCAGTGTTCCTCTTTTAGTTCGCTTTTCCTGGATGCTATAGCTTTATTATATTTTTGCCTAGCCATTGAGACTTCCAAGATGTTTCTTGGATATTTTTTTAGGGTATTTTTAAGGTTTTTGTGAGCTCTAGAGCATGCTGAATTAAACCACCTGAACTTTGGTTTGTCTTTTGGTGTTGTTTGCACCCAAGGGTGCACTGTCAGGGCGTTCTTTGCCTCTTGTGTTATTTTTTCGTAATTGGCCGCGATCTCTACAGGAGAAGAGAACTCCGTTAAACAGACTTCAAAGGATGGACGGGCCGCTTTAATTATGATTTCTAGAATGGCGGCAGGGTTGATTTTGGACCATTTAAGTGCATAGCCGTTTAAACGGGACATAGACATAAGCTCAGCGTGATATAATGTTTCAGCGTTTTTTTTGTGGGGCTGTGGTTTGGATTGTGACAGACAGTTGGAAGTGGTCACTGAATGCACAGTCATGAGTGGTGACATCTGTGATCTGGTTTGGGGAAATGTTCCCTACCAAGATGAAATCGATGCAAGAGGATAATCCTCTACCATTAAAAGTTGGGACAAAGGGAGTTATGGGGACAGTGAGTTCATTTGCAAAGGCCAACTGGAAGAGGATCATGGTCTCGTTCAGAAGAGACCCCTTATGGGAATGTGAAAAATGAGAGATATCATTTTGTAGGTGGTCCATGTAACCGCAATTACCATTTAGAGTACTCTTGCATAATGCCAAGTTGAAATCCCCCCCCCCCCCCAGATTATTATTGGTTCATTTCCTTTACTAAGGGTAAGTTGTTTTTGTAAGTGCCCTTTCTGAAAATGATTCTGCTTGAGGGAAAAAAAACGGAAGGTCTATAGATTGAGGTGGAATTGGAACACCACAATTGGTAGAAGATTTTGGGGTGGTACGAAGGACTATTTTGTCTTCAGGTACCTGAAAGAAAGGTTCTTCTAAGGTTAATGCCTGGAGTTCTGCAACACATCTTAAGGAAGTAATAGCGACTATAAAAGCCATTGTCCAAGAAAGGAATTCGATTAGATGAGGGGACTCAAAAGGGGGCTTCATAAGCCTAGTGAGTACAATGTTAAGGTTCCATGATGGTGCTGGGAGGGTATGAGGTGGTATTACCATTTTGAGGCCTTCCATAAATGCTTTGATTACTGGAACTTAGAAAAAAGACATATGCGGTCTAATTTGTAGATATGCAGGAGCTGTGGCTAGGTGAAGCCTGATAGAAGTAAATGGTAATCCACAGCTTTGTAGATGTAGCAGACAATATTCTGTACTGCTGGTGTGAGTGGGCCAATTTGTTTAGAATGAGAATAGTTAACAAATCGTTTCCACTTTGCTGCATAACAAGCATGCATATTAGGTCTACTTAGCTCTTTGAGAAGGTCATACTTTCAGGTGGTAGTTTAAGGTAGCAACATTTTAGGACCTCAGGAACCAAATCGCAAAATTGAGTGTCCTGGGTGGCATATTTCTCCATGGTTCTGTACAAGAATGTTCGATCTGATTGGGAGATTCTCATGAGGGACCAGTGACAGTTTCAGAAGTGTTGTATACCATGGTTGGCGAGCCCAAGTTGGTGCTATTAAAATGAGGGAGATGGATGTCTGCCTTAACTTACGAACCAGAAATGGAAGTTGGGGGACAAGAAAAAAAGTGCAAGCAAATATCTCTGACCAGTTCATCCACAGTACATTGTCCTTGGACTATAGGTATTGGAACCCAGAAGTGATGTTTGGGCACTTTGCGTTTTCAGCGGCTGCGGATAGATCTATTTCGGGAAAGCCCTACCTTAGGAAGTATTGGTGGAGGACTTGTGGGTGGATTCCCCACTCTTGGACTTGTTGCAGCACCCTGCTGAGGAGGTGGGCAAAATAATTCTGTGTTCCTGGGAGGTGTCCCACCAGTAGGTGTATTTTGTGAAGTAGAGCCCACCTCCAGATTTGTTGTGAGAGCTGAGAGAGTCGTGGAGACTGGGTTCCCCATTGTGTCTATAGCTAAAACATGGTTCTGGTGTTGTCAAGTCGAACAAGAACTACCTCTCCCACTAGGTGTACAAGAAAAGCTTTTACCGCTAGTCGTACTGCTAGGAACTCTAGGTAATTGATGTGAAATCCCTGGTGTCTGGGTTTCCAATGTACTTGGACGGTGAAATTGTTTAGATGTGCTTCCCAACTCATAAGGGATGAGTCTGTTGTGATGGTTTCCTGCGGAACTGGGTCACGAAAAGGCCGCCCATGTAACAGATTGTTGTTATTCCACTACAGATGAGAGTGAGAAGCTTGGCGGCTGACCAACACTAGATCTTCCCAGTAATCCTCCATTGGAGACCATTGCTGTGCTAGGTATTCCAGCAGTGGACGCAAATTCAGTCTTGAGGCACTATTGCAATGCAGGAGGCCATCATGCCTAGAAGACGTGTAACTGTTCTGGCTGTAACCTGAGATTGTAGTTGGAAGTGCTGATGATCATCTGGAAATACTGTATTCTTGCAGCATTGGGATATGCCAACCCTTTATCTGCATTTAGAATTGCTCACAAGTATGGTTTAATTTGTTGTGGTTAAAAGTGGGATTTTGCAACACTGATTGTGAATCCCAACTTGTGTAGAAAATGTAAAGTCTCCAGAGTGTGTATGCTGCATAATTGATGGGTAGAACTTCTGATAAGCCAGTCACCCAGATAAGAGAATCAGTGAATGTTTTGTCTTCTTATGTGGGCAGCTTCTACTGCAAGGCATTTTGTGAATACCCTGGGAGCTGTAGTGACCCCGAGTGGGACTTCCTTGAACTGAAAGTGTTTGCTATTGACCACAAACCCGAAGTGATGCGCTGGGTGTACTGGTATGTGAAAATACACATCTTTGAGACTGAGTGTGGTCATAAAGTCTCCCTGGTGTAGAAGAGGTATACCATCTTGAAGGGTGACCATATGGAAATTATCTGAACAAATGCATTTAATCGAGAATAAGCCTGAGTGAACCATCTTTTTTGGGTATTAGAAAGTACAGGGAGTTTACTCCTAATCCCTAATGTTGTGGTGGCACTTCTTCGAGAAGGAAGGGTTGTATTTCTTCTATGAGCAGCTTTATGTGCTTTGGTGAGATTTTGTGTTTGCGAGGTGGTATTGTGAGAGGTGTGGAGAGGAGCTCCAGGTAATAACCTTTTGCTAAAATATCCAGTACCCACTGGTCAGAGGTGATGTTTCGCCAAATGGGTACGGACTGTTGTAAGTGACCCCCGACAGGTGTTATGTGATCAGGGTATAAGATTGGTTTGGTGGATGTAGAAGGGTAGATTTGGGTGCAGGATACTTGCCTCTTCGTCTTGAATTCTTTTCCCTATATGTGCCTCTGGAATAGCCTCTACCCGCCTGGGTTTACCGGTTGTATGTTGTAGAGGTTTCCTGCCGTATTTGCTTTGAACCTCCACAAAAGGAAGTGCATCAAAAAGAACCACAGAAAGAAAGTCCACCCATTGATTTAGCATTTTGTGTCTTTTTTCCTTTTTTTTTTTTTTAAAGATGTTGCCTACTTGCGGCCCAAACGGATTTTCCCCATCTAATGGGAAAGCCAACAAGTTCTGTTGTACCTCTGGTTTAAAGCCCGATACCCAAAGCCATGCATGTTGTCTAAGAATGAGGCTTGAATTGATGCCCCGAGCAGCTAAGCAGCATCAATGACACATCTTATGTTAGTGTTTGATAAGGGCTTTTCCTCAGAGATCAACTCCTGCCCACCCCCCTATAAAGTGTTCTTCAGGAAGATATCGGAGGAGTTCCTCTATTTAGTCCCTTGAGGCTCTGTCATACCTGCTTAACAGAATTACAGAATTTGAAATCCGTCATTGGTTAGCAGATTGTGCTGCTGCTCTCTTCCCTGCTGGTGGTTCTCTTGCTTTCATTGTCAAGTAAGGAGGTGGGTAGGTTCCCCTTTTGTTTGGGAGTTAGCCCTTTTCCTTGCTGAATGTACAACAAGAGAGTCTGGTGTAAGTTGGCCTTTAACATAAGGTGGATCTGATGGAGATGTCTTGTAGTTTTTGTCTACACGAGGAGTAATTACAATACATGGACAGGTTCCTTGAAGATATCCCAGTGTGCCTTAACATACAATTAAGCCTAGGGAGAAAGTGCTGTTATGGCTACTAGCTCTGCATAAGTGGACACATCATCCGAAGGGTAATGCTGAGTTGGGTAGAGGTCTGTCTCAGAGTCTCCTGAGGCCTCAGCAATGACGCCTGCCACCAGGGGTATAGATGTGGTGATATAGGGGCTAATTCTTCACCCTTGTATTCCTCTTGTAATGGAACTGGTGACCCTTGTGGTGTATATGCGAGGGAGTCTCAGTGTGAGGATTGTGTGGAAAGTGGTTCCTGTATAGGCTGGACTGGTGAATGGGGTGCAGGCAATGGGCCGGTGGCCTTCTCCTCTTTCCTCTTTGCTTTTGGCACTGGGAGCTTATCTAATGCTTTTTGGAACAAAAGCTGTCCCTTTTGTTGGTCTAGTTATGATTTTCCCATCCGTCGTTGAATTAATAAGTGTCTCTGACAGGCATCAATTTCCTTTTGGAGTTAAGGAAAGAGTGGCTCAACTGATTTGGCTTCGACTGATGTGCCAGCAGGCATCGGCGTCGAAGGACTCTGTGCCGATGGATATTTCGATACCACAAATTTCGCTGTCAACAATTTCGGTGCACAGCAAGGCATGGTTGGTGTCGAGCAAACTGGCTCAGCTGTTTTTTCGGGAGCCGGGCTAGGGCTGGGCATAATGTCCAAAGTTTCTCCCCAGGGCCTACAATGGTCTGAAGGTAGTGGTGGCCCGCTTCGTTGTTTGAGATGTTCTTGAGGCCTTGCATGGCCTTTCGATAAGGCCTGCTCTGTGTAGGGGGTCTGTGCAGTTGGTAATTCCTCGATTTCCAGGTCGGTGTTATCATTGTCCTCTGAAGAGAACACTTCATCAGCTGCTGACGCTTCGTCATGGTGTTCAGAACACTCTTTCCCACCGAAGAGGTCCACCGGATCATCACTGCCCCTTTGGTACATCTCTAAACATCGAGCCCAATGGTCACGAAGAGTCTTTTTGGAACTGCAGGAGCGTCAGATGTCGCACTCAACCTCGTTGTGCTCAGGAGATCGACAAAGGTTACAGTCCCAATGTAGGTCAGTCCTAGGGTATTTTGAATGGCATAGTGGACAAAACTTGAAAGGCGTTTATTCCATCACCCTCTATACCTTTTATAGTACAGTTCCTAAGTCCAAGAATCGAGGCTTAAAAGGGTGAGGCGTATGTAGGCTAAAGCCTATCAGAGGTCCACACGGCAGAGGTGGATTCTTTGACCGGAAACAAACTAATGGAGACATTCACGTTCGAAATAACACCAACGTTCCAGAAAAAACATTGGAAACCAAAAGAAAGTTTCAACTGATCTCGATCCGAAGCACGGAAGCACACATCCGAACCAGATGGCAGAAAGAAAACAATCTAACAAAGGAGTCGATGCCCATGGGCATTACCAGCAAGAGGAGTCACCAAACCATGCGACTCGAAAGACTTCTTCGAAGAAAAACAATTTACACATATCCAGAGCCATCACTAGATGGTGGAAGCATGCACAGTATGTGTATCTACAGCTACACATGCCTCGAACATACAGTTTTAGGGTGCAGAGCCTCAGAGTACATCTGTGGAGCAGCTCAAAGGGAACACAAGTCAAAAAGGTCAGAACAAAATTAAGGTCCTAGTGCAGCATAATGAAGGGGGGAAATATATGTGAAAGACCTTTTTAGAAATGCATCACGACTGGTGACTCGAATAATGAAGGTTGATAAGTCAAACAAGGAAAGGCCAAAAGGTTAGATAAGTAATCCTTAGCTGTACCCACAGAAACACCTAGCCAGGCCAAAGACTATACAAACAACACAACTTCAGACTTGTATCTGTAGAGGGTAGTTTGCTTCTTTTCACAACAGGTGGCAAATTTAGCCCAGTGGCCCGAATATAGATTTGATGAAAGGACTGTGAGCAGCTAGAATGACGTCCATTTCTGAAAGCAGATCGAAACCTCAGTGGGGTACAATCCTTCTCCATGAATGGAGGTGTAGATTGTAGCGTTTCAGGTGCAAAACTGTGCCCAGCTTTTGGGATATCACTTTCTCCTGTCGAGGCAGCAAGATTTGAGTGTCAGAAGTTCAGATCAATTAGGGGTTATCAAATTGGATTGTGCTCAGTCCGGTCTGACCTTTATCTGCACCCACAGTATCAAAGGCATAGATTAACAGGCATACAGTAGACAGAACATGTGCCACACACTCCATGTTCGGAGGGTGTGACAGCAATGCAGACGAAATTCAAAGAAAAATCTTTCCAGTCCAATGAGTCAATTCATTTGAATTGCCTGTCTGGAGGAGCTGCAGGAAAGGAGTTAGGATTCACCTTTCAAGTGGAAGCTGTACTACAAAGCTCTCTGGGGTGGGAAGTTGCATCCGAGATTTAGGGTGACCATGAGTCAGTCTATGGTGTGCAGCAATGGGGCAATTCACTGGTGCCACAGAAAACTGTATTGATGAGGATGGCATGATAGGGTCATGAATAACCTCATTAAATACCATAGGAAATTAAGAAATATAAAAGGCAGAGGTTGCAATATCTCTACAAGATAGCCGTAGTCAGTGGGGAGGGGCAGGCCAGCACTTCTGCTACTTTTCTAACCACAATAGTGAAAGAAGCATTTTCATCAGTTAATGTTCCCAAGGGGTATCAAGCACAGATTTTGGAGAGATATTTAAGCCAATGGCGTTCTGTAACTCAGGATATAAGCCAGCATCAGCATAATGAGAAAGTAGTAAGTTAGCAGCCACCTCCTCAAAGTTATGTTGGGCAACATGACAACCTTGGTTCAAATCAGTCAGGCCCAAAAATAGCCTTCATTCACCTGAGGTACTGCTGCAGAGACAGATTAACTAGAGGGAGCCTTCCTCCACACCTGGCTGTGCCTCTGTGATTATATAGCATGAAATAGGACAAACTCTAACCGAGGAAAGATATGAATCTGAGACAGAGCTGGATCCCAGTGCTGCTGAGTCGGGGGTAGCACCACTCGTGGAATGACCGGAGAAGCTAGCAGCACTGACTGTGATGTGCGACCCAGTGTCAGAATCCAAAGTGGTCCAAGCTGGCTTTGCCCAGGGTCAGGTGGCACTGAGGGAGGGCCAGCCAGTGAATAACTTGGCAGGAGTCCTTGCTCTGTTTGTGAGGGCCAGAGGGAGGTGAAGTATCTGCAACATGGCCTATATGAAGGCCTCAACTTGCAGTAGCGTCGACGATGACCTGGGGAATTTGGGGTGCATTGAATTTGAGGTTGGCATTGTGTCCAAGGAGGAAGTTTCCGGCGTCTGGTTTCTGGAAAACCAACTGAGAAACCTCTCCAGGGACCTGGAGTTTCTGGACATCCAACAGCCATGCATACTTTTCCTATGCTTTTTTACTTGTCCTTTGAATTTCCTGATGTTGATTTGGACAGGGAACAACCCCTTTGACCTGGTTTGGGATCAGTCCTACTTCTTGTGCTCAGCAGCTTAGCTTAGGTACCCTCTCACACTGATTGTTTTGGAGGGTATCTGGAAGCATTTTTCACTTGTTCTACTAGTATGCTTGGCGTGGAGGAACCCCAGGCAGATGTAATGCAGATATGTAACTGACATCTGCTCCCAGCACGTGTGAAATAATCCAAAAAGTATTGTCTGTGGGGGCAATTTTCCCACTTGTTGACTTGCAGGAGTTTTGCAAACGTTTTCCTGATCCAGTGTAGCGCCTGGGGAGATTGGCAAGGCAAGAAATCATAGTCCAGAAGTACACATCAGAATATATGCACAACAATACATTAACTGAAGAGTATTCTCTGGTAATCCTTCTACAATTTGGAATTCAATAATTATAGCATCCTTTTAGTTTTCAAAACTGTATTGTGACAGATGTTTTCGTCTCAATAACGTAGTGTTTATTTTCTTTAGTAGTGCTTTTCCTCAAAATCTTGCTGCTTTCCCAGCTTTCTTCTTCAATGGCTGCACAATCAGGAAAACCTCTGACTGAACTAGTGTCCTTCACAGGCACTCTAAAGATGCAAAAGCACCTTAGGCAGCAAGGATTGTAACATCAAGTACCATCATTAAGTCACCTGAAGTGTTAAACCAATTCAAATAGTTAACTCCCACTCAAATGTCAAGTCCATTTTTATCAAATGAATTATACACTTTACCCTTCTTTGGTTGCCCTTGTTGTGTAACAGAGCACAAAACAGTGTTCTACATCAAAATGCTGACTGGTTAAACGGTAAGGGATATCTTTCTCTTGTAAAAATGACATCTTATATGTAAGTGTGCATTTAAGGATATCACGATCCAAATTGGTATGTACTTAGAATTTACTTAAAATTATACTGTTATGGGCCCGGGTGTGGGGAAGATGGAACACATTTCGTGGTAATATTTGCAAACCCCCTCAAGAAGAGCAGATGTCGGAAGACAGCGACTAACCAACAACGGAGATGGGGTTGCCAGGGTCTGTGTCACAACACGCAGCAGGATCAATAGCTGCTGAGTGTGATTTGAGACTTATTGTTCAATGTGACAGATGTACTATTGCTAGATAACGTTTATGTCATCCACTGTATGCACTGTTGAGTATTCAACTGGTGTCGCAATTGTCTAGTTGCACAAAATGCCAATAAAATATATATTTTTTTAAATGTATGCTGTTCTGTATTGGGCGGGATATTTACCATCTCAAGCCACAGATTACAATCTCCAAGTAGAACCTAGAATGAATAACTCCAACAGGATTGCTTAGAACAACTCATATCACTCATGAGGGCTACTATCACCCCAGGTTTCTACCAATAGGTTTCGGAACGTAAAATGTGTAAATACTGGTGTTGGGCAATGATCACTCCTTTCACATCAAAAAGTGCTTATGCAGTAATGATTCCACACTTAAGTGAAGGGTGGTAAGCGTATTTTGTAACCATCTTGTGTTTCCTGAACAGCAGCAACTCACAACATATAATTAAGCAGCTTTTCAGGAAGAGCAAAAATATCAGACAGTTGATAGAAATGTCAATCTAAAAGAAAACATGTTTATATTTAGGTGCAACTTAAGAGAAGCGGATGAGTAAGCTGACATTTTGATGAGTATCTGTTTTGTGTAATGCCTGAAAGTTGTAGTAATGTTACCACTTTATGTATGATCTCCTCCTTCCCATTACTCAATGGCAATAATTAATTAACTAAGGCAGGAGAATGTAATGCCCTTTATGAGACAATGCCCTTTATGAGACTATCTGCCCAGCACACAATTGCCCAAAACATGCATATCTAAAAACATATACTCAATAAAAATAAATGGGAATGTTAGGGAGCCTACTTACCACTCTACCATAATCCAAGCCCTCGCCAGAGCCACACCAAAGGAAGACGAAGGCCCTGAGGTCTGCAATCTCCTCAATGCCAAGGTTCATAATCTGAAAACAAGTTAAAACAAATCATCTTGAGCACTTATGAGCATCTCCTGTTTAAGCGGATTGCAACAAATGTACCATAGAGTTTCTTTTGGTACAGAAAAGGGTGTATACTTACTGCTCAATAAAAGATTGACTTGTACTAACTACATTTAAGTGACAGAAGGAAAAATGAAGTAGAAAAACAGAAGGAGCAAATTAGAAAGCAGTAAACAGTTTTTGGCATAATAAAACACCCTGAAAACTCATGAACTGTGACAAACATTGATTCTCTATCTCTCTCTTGCATCTTGGAACATGGCGGCCGGCTGAAGCAACCTATCGCAAGACCGTGCTCCGACCTACGCATAACTCGAGGAAGTAGTATGCAGCGCAAAAGCTTTTACAATTTTTTTTTCACATTTCCTGCCTCTTGGGAGTGTCTCTTTCTCTTTAAGTCTCTATAAGTTGTTCCCCAATGCTCCCCCATACATCCTGCGAGCAGAAGCGGGACTCAGGAATATGAAGCAGCCAGTCACCTGAGCGAGAGCAGCACAGCACCTCCACCAGGACATGAATAAAGTGCCGCGGATAGCCTTCTATGGTAGCGTATGCGGTGTCAACACAGTAGCTGCACACCAGGTGCAGGGAGGAAACAAAAATGCAGGAACTTGCCCAAACAATTCACAGCAACCCTTAAGTCGGAAGAGTCAGGGAAAACTCCTGCTGAAAGGACAACTGGAGGCTTTGCTAAAGAATAAAAGAGCAAAACATATGGTGGAACTAGGTGAATGTCCAGTATAAAGGCAAGGGGAGGGCGATGTTGCATTGGAGAATAACATTCAGTGGTTGGACAAAGGGTCAGAGGCTGGGAAGAGAATAAAAAAAAAATAGATATTTACTTAGATTCCAAAAGGTAAGTCCCACAAGTCCCCTGATTCGGACAAAGCAACAGGGTAACCCCAAAGAAGGGAGTCTGAAAACTCTTGAACGGAGAGCTAAACCCCAGTGGGGAGTCAGTAAAACAAGCCTGAAAAACAGAGGGGACCTTTAGGCTAGGTGCCTAAACCTACACCATTCCTATGTCTCTATTTTAAAATTGTGACAGAAGAACTATACAGAAGGAAACCACCAACACTATTTCTATCAGGATTAAATGAGAATGGTGGTAAAAGAGTTAAGATGGAAGCTATCAACTAGAAGGAACACATAGGAAATTGCCTGCATAACGGTAGGAAGCTGGCTCTGTATATAGTGGACCAAAACGAGGTACACCGTGTAAAAAGTGCAGGCAACCCTTAGTTTACAGAGGCAAAAATGCTAATACTAAATGCTCTTTCATGGTAGTGTGGGCGAGGACTTTATGCTCACCATAGGGTAGTGCTAAGCATCTGTTGTACTCACAAAAACAATAAATGAAACACACACTCAAGAATACATCCAAGACCAATTTAGAAAAATAAGTTGCACTTTATGTAAATTTTCTTCCAAGGACTTCGCTATCAAGTAAGTACTTTTTTAAATATCGTATTTTACAGGCAAGTAAAATGCTCTTTTAAATGCGTCTTTTCACACTGCTTTCCTATGGGAAAAAAAGGCATATGTTGCATACAGGTATTTAAGGTTCTTTTCTGGGGGTCTCCTTCTGGACTTAGGGTCGTAGGGGGACAAGGTCCAAAATACCACCAGAAGTTACTCATTACCTAACCTGGGGCATCCACTTGCAGAGGTGCTGGTCGGATTGGTAGGTCGGGTGCATTGTAGATAAGTCGGCTGGGCTCTGTGCCTCTAAGGCCTTCGCGGATGCCGGTCCTGCCTGTGGAAGGTGCAAAATCAGGAAAGCAGGGCCATTGTGGAATAGGGTCTCTGCGGTGCGGACGTCCTTCAACGGCTACTTGGTCTTGGTGGTGTTAGAGTCCCGAATTGACTTAAAAAGGCATTGGTTGCTGTAAGGGGTCTGGTACCCCAGGTATTGGTGCTGTGCGCCTCCAGTCGGTCCTGGTGTTCTCTCACTCAGTGGAGGAACTGATCTGACCTTCAGGAGCACAGGTACCTCTTCCTAGGGGGCTGCTGCATCAGGCTGGCCGGGAGCGGCAACATGGTAAACATGACTCTTCAGTGCCTGCGGACTGCAGAAGAGTTGCTCCTCTACGCCAAGGAAGATTGCTGGAAATTTGTGAAGGGCTTGCAGTCTACTGGGGTTCTTGGTACTTGCTCAGCTGCCGTACGAGTCACTCGGTCATGATTGTCGAGACTGGTGCAGGCAGGGTTTGGCACCAAATGTCCATAGCAGATCTTCAGGTCTCGTTCTCTTGTGGCTCTTCTTTGTCGTCTTCTTCTGGATCCATCAAAATCTGAGTTCCTGGCATCAGAGGTGCCCCAAATACTCAATTTAGAGGTGGTAAGGGGCGTGACAGGTAGTAGCCAATAGGCTACTTACCCTTAGGGTGACTAAACCCTCTATATGACCACTTCCTGAGGGAAGTGGGCATAACCCTGACCCAGGGAGCCTAATTCCACCAAAAACCAAGGTGGTGGAATTCTTGTTTTCGTGTTCACATCCGGCAGCCCACCAAAGGAGTGGTACTAGCCTGATAGAGAACACACCTCCTGACTAGCTAATTTTCTCACCTGTTGTGGTGTCAAATAGGCCTCAGGGCAGGGGGTGGCAACTCCCAAGCATAGGGTAAGCTGGGATCGCATATCAAAAGCGGCAAAAGCCTTTGAAGCCTCATGCCTTGATATGGGGATAACTTAGCCATCCTGCTTAGAAGAGGTGACAACACCTCCAGCCGGAGAAGGCACTGTTTCTGTCGTCAGAGAGCTTGGGCTCTCACCTGCAGGGTTCAGAAACCTGTCTGTGGTGGCAGGCTGGTCTTCACCAGTCAGCCAGTACACTAGAGCTTGGTAGGTTTTCAGGGGGTATCTCCAAAGTGCCCACTGGGTGCATGTATTAATAAATCCATCACTGAAATCAGATGGCCTTATTATTATGAGATGTTTGATACCAAACATCTTTAGTTTCAGTGAAGCCATAAAGTAGCTGGGGAACTCGGAATCACCGGTGCCCAGTACATATACTCAAGGCTTATTGTTCACTGGCAATGTCCAAGAATCGACATGAACATCACAGGGGCATATCTGCTCATGCAGATTTGTCCTCCCATGTAATAATATGACTCCTGCCTTAGGGCTGTACGGTTTGCTGTAGGGGTGCCTTACTTATATTACATACAGTGTCTGTAGGCATGGAACACAGGAGGGTGCTATGTTGTGTCTTCACTTTTCTCTGCACCATGTCACGCAGCCTGCAAAGGCAGACTGTAGGAGTGTGCTGAGGTGTCCATTTGGGTGGCACAATACATGCTGTGGCTCTTGGAGACACTCTTCAGCCTCCCTTTCCTATGTACCAGGGAATGCTAAAGGTATGGCCAACTGGGGGAACAACTGTACAGTTTTAGGGAAAGAGATCTGGCACTGGGGATCTGGGTAGCAGGAACCCAGTGTACAGCTTTTAAAATTACATCAAATAGCAGGCAAAAAGTGGGTTAACCATTTCTACAAGAACCATTAATCCCTCCAGTGACAGAAGCAGGTCAAGCCACAGAGGTGGTTCAGGAAATAATGCAAGACCGAGGGAATTAAAGAGATTAGGATACCGGTCTGTGAAGAAGAGGAGGAGGAAACTGCCCTGGTAACCCCAACTGGCATAAGCATCAGTAATAAATATGCTATGTTGAGTGAGCTAGGATCTAAAAGTGAAGCTAATACAGAGTCACCAGGATGTCAGGAGTGGCCACTAGGAGACTTACTGGGGGGGGGGGGGGGGGGGGGGACAGGGTTCAAGTAGAGAGCTGTCAGACGTACGGTGAGAATGTTGTTAGTCTTGACCACCTTCATTCTACCCTACCCATTCCTGGTCTATCTCTGGAGATCAAAGTAGTTTCACTATTTCTGAGAAGAATCAAAAAGGCACCCACTGGGAAAACAATTGGATTACTTAACTATCCATACACAATCTTCAAAAAATAATTTGATAAAAAATAACCCAAAAAGCAAAAAATCCAGGCGTAAAATTGCAACTCTTGAAGACTAGGATAAAAGCTTTGCAGAGAAACTAGAAAATCACTATAGGGGGAACAATTTAAAGATATAAAATGTCCCTGAGGGCAGTGAATAAAAAGACTGAAGTCCTTTGTAGTCATTCTCATTAGAGAAGATGTTTAAGGGAGCTAGATTTAGAGCACAAAACAGAGATTACTTTCGTCATAACCCAAATCACCAGAAGCCAAGGGAGATTTTGGTTTACTTTCGGACATATAGAGTTAAGGTGCAGATACAGACCACAGCCAAAAACTATTTTGTATAATAATTGTGCTTTCTCCATCAAATTAGATTTTTGCAAAGCAAAAGAGGAGAGAGAGGGGGTCTTTGGGAAAAGAAAGCAAGAACTCTATACCCCAGGAGTTAAGGTGCAAATGAGGTTTCCTGCCACAATAATGATGGGGGATAAAACAGCGTACGACTTTAGACAGGTAGATAAGCCGATTAATCAGCTGATATTCCAACACGCAATGAGGCAAGAGACAGAGTACTTTCTCATCTATTCGGTGATAAATTGATGCATATAAGGTACAGTAATTTAGGAGACAGATGGTCTTTAAATAGATACTAAGGTACTGTCAAAAAAGAGATTAATAGGGGTTTGAGAAGGTTTTCACTAGGTGGGTAGCAAGTTTAAGGGGAAAAAAAAGCAAAGTCCTTGCATATTCTACACCAGACCCTAGAAACAAAATTATTAGTATGTGAGAAAAATAGAGGATAACGTGGGTAAGATGATGGAAAACTTGAAGATGAGATTGATAAATGAAATGACACTGGGATGCGAGTTAAAAAAAAACAAAACACACAAACAAAAACAAAGACTGGTCTTAGAATACTTGAAAAGCTGTGATGCCCAAATAATAATGTTACAAGAGTTGGATTTTACTAAGTTTGTGCGAGAGGCTCTGTTTTGTACGGTGGGTTGGGTTCAAGAAGCGATCACTACATAGGATACATGTATTTCAAAAGGGGTGGTTATAATAATAAGAAAGGGGAGCTACATAGAGGCATTGGACACCATAGAGGATAAGCAAAGTAGATGTGCCATAGCTAAAATCAAAGAATGAAACTATTTTAGCATGTGCAAGTTACTATGGCAAGAACATGGACGATCCAGACCCGCTGAGATGTGTACTCTCTCACTATAAAGCATCAAGGGTGAGGGGGTTTAACACATTATTTAATAATACATTAGATAGATCAACAGTACACCCACATAAAGCCCGCATAGGCAAGATCCCTAAAAAAAATGATGCAAGACTTAGGCCTGCACGACGTACGATGGGAAAAGCAGAGAACACAGAGAGGATTTATTTTTGATAGTAAAAAATACACCTTCTCAAGAATAGACCTATGATTGCTAGACTTGGATCTAAAAAATACAGTGTTATAGATCATAGGCACATTACACCACATATATCTGATCATGCAGCTGTTTGGATGGAATTATCTTTTGAGGATCAGTATATTCCCCGTAGGTGGATGGTGTCCTGTAGGATATTGACAGGAGAGGTAGTGTTACTTTTTTTTTTTTAACAAACAGAATCTAACCAGCTGCTACCTACGTATTTATGTGTGACACACACAGCATTTCTAAGAGGAGTTGTTACTAAGTGGTCCAGAAGAGCAGCTCAGAGACAACAGGAAGGACAACATTGATCACTATATCATATCAGAGAAATAAAAGCCAGTAAAACTGAGGTGGATGTAAGGAGTTTGGAGATGGAAACGTTACTAGAGCAAGCTAAAATGGATTTATTGATGGAGTTCAAGACCAAAAGTAGAGTTATATGGGAAATGAGCAAAACGAGCCATTTTGAGTAAGTGGAGAAGAGTGAAAAGTAGTCTCGGAAGAGTACAACTGAAAGAACTGAAAGGAATTTTATTAAATCCATACAAAATATAGAAGATTGGGGAGGTGGGTCACTGGGGATAAACAAATTGCACACATTGCTCAGAAATGTTTTCAAGATCTTTATAGAGAGGCGGTAAAAACCGGGATCAACACTTTTAAAAGCTGGGCAGCCAACAGGATGCAACTATCAACGAAAGAGGCACATCAAGCGATGTTATCTCAAGACGTTAGTGAATCGGAGATAAGAAAGACTAATAGCGCAAAAGAAATGCAAGGCGATGGGCACAGATGCTATACTGGATGAACTGTATAAAATTCTTATAGCAGTTGTAACCCCAGTACTAAAACAGGCATTTAATTCAATATTGCTACAATAGCTTCATCTTGGTGTGAGGCAACAATATCAATAATACTCAAGTCCAAAGAGAACCTAAGGAAATTCAATTTTTACAAGCCTTACCCTTGTTACTAAACAGACTACAACACTTTTGCAACAATCATGTGAACTAAGTTAGCATTGGTAATGGGAGAACTAATGCATGAAGATCAAAATGTATAAGGGTAACATGATCTTACATCTATTGTTGGGCATAACTGACTTAGTAGTAGCCTATAAACTGCCAGTAGAACTAATAACATGGTATGTGGCAAGGGCTTTCGACCAGGTCAACAGGGCCTTCCTTTAGGAATGCTAAATTGAATTTGCTATCCCTTCAAAAGTCGTAAGGATGATTTAGGCCTTTTACAACACACCTACAGTAAAAATTCTAGTCAATGAGATTCTATCTGATAAAATTCAAATAAACAGACGTACCCAACAAGGATGCCCACTATCGGCCCTACTTTTCAATGTAACCGCTTCGATGTGGTGCGAATTCTCCCGCTGTGCGTGAGAATTCCACGCGTGAGAAAGACGGTCGGCCCCCAGCCGTCTTCCGCACACGCCCACCATAACGTCAGACGGCCGGAGGACAACCGACGCACGGAAGAGGTTATATACTGAAACCTTTGTACAGTCAATCAATATACTTTAATCAGTTTGAGATGGTAAACCATAAAAGACAATTCCATAAAGGTAGACAATATATATATATATATATATATATATATATATATATATAGTTAAAATATTACAAAATATGGCATTAAGAGTCAGCAATCATGAGGTTCCTTTGTCTGATGGCACAATTTAAAAAGCAAGCAGCAGACCAACAAAAGGATCACTAAATAACTGTAAAGACAGAAAAGCAGGCCTAGCCTGAGTAAAATTTCTTCCAACTAAAAGTGGCTTTAAACACGAGCTCTAAGATGCTTGTAAATTGGCTACTGCCTGAGATTTCCAGACAGGGGGGCCATTTTATGGGTTTACGATTTAAATCTTCTGGCTGTCATCGTAGTGCCAACAGCAGCTGCGGGATAACTGATTGGCAGGAGAACAATCTTGCGCATTTTTTTGCACACCTCATACAGGGCTGCCTTCAACCAGAGTATCATGAAACAATTTATATTTTAATACTGACTTCTTTAAGGAAGGTGAGCCCATCGCCTCAACCTTTACCGGTAGAGGAAAAGGAACTTCCATTGATTTTATCCTATTGTCTTCTCACTTTGTGCCACACTTTCGCAACTTGTTTATTTTATCATCCATTCTTAGTGATCACAACCCACTAGTATTTAGCCTCACTTGTCCCTCTGATTGAGAACTGCAAGTCGTGCGAGAGGATGTGTGCGAGTACAAAGTAATTGGGGCATTGGTTTAAAATTTAAAAAAAGTAGACCACAAGAAATACTTGGCAAACTTATTCTGTGCCAAGTGTGACAACGTCTGAATCTGTTTAGCAGACGAGGCTCAAGCTGGGGACGTAGTGGCCAGTTTTGAGGGTCTCTGTAACCATGCTTCAAGCGTGTTGGTCATTAGGCCAACATACAAGGAACCCTGCCAGCACAAATGGTTTAACTCTGCTTGTACAGCTGCTCTCAAACATTTAAAGGAGTTCCTTAAGTTGCGTTTCCATAACAGCGAGGTTATAGGACGATGCAGATCATCATACAAAACCCTCCTAGGTTCAAGGAAAGAGGATATAAGAAAGCAAGTCTGGGATGATTCTCAGGCCGCCGCTGTCATGGTCTTGGGCTGCGCTCTAGCGACACCACTGTCAACAACGTCTCTGCCGCAGCGGATAGTGGTTCTTGTAGGCGCTGGCGCGCTCTTATGTACAGGTGCACGAAAACGCTTCCACTATGTGGCAAAATGCATCACACATCCTTTTCATCACGATATTGGTGGGTTTGCCAACACTAACCCTTTCACCTTTTGTTGGATGCAGCATTAGGCAGATAAGACCGTAAAAATGATCGTACAATACTCCTGTTCTATTGAAGTATCATACAAGACTTTCTGTACAAATAGTGATGAGTATTTCGTTTTGTGCTTCATATTGCTTGCACACCTTTGTTCTGATTGTACTTTGCCCTTAGACCTTTGACCCCACCCTACCAGAAACGTCCTCGAGTGTCCAGCCATCTTGGGTGTGGCCTGCCTATAAATAGGAACCACACCCAGGTCTAAGCGCTCGTTATTCTGCCCGATGCCCGAGTTGAAGATGCGGCTGAAGTCTGGCGGTATTGCCGGTTACGTTCCAGAGATCGTTCTGACTTCGCGATCTGCAGGAATACGGAGTAACTTGATAATCCTCGAATCAGGTGAGAGAGAACAATCTACAATCTGCGGTTAAGAGTGTGAACTTCAATACCTTTGCATCAGAAGACGTTTAGATCGTAATTTTTGGAACTTTTGAAAATAAGTTAAAGCCATCTCCTGATTTTGCGTATAAAAAACAAGACCTTGAGAAAGCAACAATTCATATACAATAGTTGCGTGGAAGATACAATTCTTGTACAATAGTTGCGTGGCAGGTCCCGCTGTATTTGTATAGAAACTTAGGAACATTTTCAGAGAAGGCTTCTTGACCAGCTGTTATTTGTGTTTACCTCACAGCTAAGAAAACGAGAGCCTTGCACCATATAGGAGAAAAGGAAGCATAAGTTTGGTAGGTGTTATAGATGAATCGTTTAACATATTAGATATAAGTATATTTTGAAGTCCTATCTATAACTCATTAAGCATCTCATGTTTTGTTTTACAGCTTTCCTATTTACTATTACTATAAGGTTTCCAAGACAAACAACAGGTGAATATAGTAATTGACTAAAAGTAATTGTTGAGGTTTGTCAGAAGTCACATTAGTCTAATTTTCAGTTAATATCTGTTCCAGGTCTTCTTCCCTGCAGTCCCCTTCCCAAAATCCTATCCCCCGCCTGGCCATTCTAATAGTCTGCGCTATAATAGCACTCAGACTTTGGAGCTGCCTGGAGGTGGACCCCTTCCAGCATCACTTAAGGCCTGGGGAAAGCTTGTTCCTGAAAGTCGCCATTTCTAGAAACCCGAGGGCTTTTTGGGAAGTAAAAATTAGACCATACTTCACTGACTATATTCAACCTAAAATTGAATGTCACATCTTTACGGAGGGAGGAGTGGGTGGGTCACTTTTCTAAAATATTTTCCCAAGACTCCCCACTTAGATCTGCATTGGAGTTAATAACCCCCACAAACACGGAAGCCATAGCCCTAAATAACTCTATGGAAGTCAAGGCCCTGGCTAGGGCCACACTGCAATCATCCGCTGGAGAGGCCAGGGGTGTGGAATTTAATAAAATATCTACTTGTGTCCATGGGGCAGGTTGCTTCATAGATCGACTTGTCATGTAACAAAATCCACTTGTCCCTTTGGTGCCAAGTAGTGCAGCGACAAATTATGGCAGCAATCTCATTGTATAAGAACTCTGATATAGCCTCTCTGATTATGCCAGGGCTCACACCATAGTAGTGTTTAAATACTTGCAATTCCCTTATGTTGCCACGTTTGAGCAGATCTACATACTGGGGATGAAGGTAGTGGTAAGCAATAGTTCCAGGGTTAGAATGCCCTTTTGAGTCTGTGCATACCTAGTAACTTGCATGATTTAGAGGTTTTCAACAACTCTTCTCTAATCTTTTCCCATGCTGAGAAATGTTGGAAATTTACTCCTGACAATGGCAGATGTAAACCTTCTTCCAGAGTTGGGGGAAAAAAGTGGTTGGAGGGAAAGTGAACTTGCAAACACTCAGAATTTCGCATCAGCAAATCTACATATGCATATTTTCTCATGCTAAAATACAGTTCACAAATTTTCTAGGAGTTCTATCTCTTGTCCTACTTCTGTAAATGAATTCTTAAGAATACACTAAAGCCATATAGCTGCACTTAATGCAAGGACATATACCATGGGTGCACTTTTGAGACTTTCTTTAATAATTGGACCCCTAATTTAGTCTGGCGTTGACCATGACCTTTTGCGTTTATTAAAATTCTGTCTTTCTCTCTGTATCGGCTAGCTTCACTGTGATTGAAAGCATTCTGCTCTTTCGCAAGGAGCAAATCGGCACACAAAGTAGTTTTGTTCAGTCAGTGCCAGTAACTACTGTGGCAGTGTGTGCTTTTTTTCGAGCCCAAAAACAATTTTTTGCTAATGTTTGTTATAATGGTGAGGGCCCGGCAGCTCCCACACCAATAAGATTTTACAAAAACCATGCCAAAACAATTTACACATTGACAAAACTAACAAGCATTTGCAATGCAATAGGTCTCGCATTTACGCAAGTTTGAGCTATTGGCATTGTAAATAACAATGCCTTTTATTTATGTTTTACAAACAGACACAAAAATAAAAGGCATTGTCATTTATAATGCCAATAGCTCAAACTCGCGTAATTACGAGACCTATTTCATTGCAAATGCTTGTTATTTTATTCGTCCTTCACCAGCAGGATTTACCTTTAATAAGGAGAGGGGTAGAAAGTCTTTCCTCTAATGGCCCCTTCTCCATCAGGCCGTCGGCGGAAGCTTTCCATCGATTGAGCCTACAGCGGCTCCGTCAACGGAAGCTGATAGTCTACCCAAGTCTAAATAAGGTGGAAGGGGCAAGGCTTTGGGGGACAGGGTATTCCGCCACATCTGTGACAGAGTACGCTGTCTGCACAATTGGAAATCAGCACCTTAGTAATAAGTTTGTTTCTCTGCAAAGCGTTATGCCTATTCATCCTTTCATTCTTCCAGTGCTGATATCAAGACTACTGACTTAAATAAAAGAGAGCTTTTTTAACACAATATACACCTGTTGTGATGTGTAGTGTGTCTGTAATATTGCAATGGGTTGCATTACAACAGTTACAGGTGACTCACAGAGCGGTGCAAAGTCAAACTATCAGGGGAGAGGATGTGGTCCGTCGGCTAGACTGCCAACTTTGGTGCTGGAAACAAGGGTTCCAGCCTCGGGGTTGCGTCCACATCTGCGATTCTGGGCAAAACACTTAATCTCCCTGTGCCAGTGTAAATACGGTGCTCGTGTAAAGCGCTCCGATACGTTTGGGTCGAGTTCGCGCTATATAAATATGCAAAAAAACAAAAGGCCTAGATTGCTTGGTGGGTCGATGATTTTTTCGGAATAGCATTTAAAACGGCTTCCATACAGCGCTACACACAACACATAATTGCGCGAATCCCATTGACATCTGCTTCATTACAGTTCGGCTCAGCAGCTTATTTGTATTAACAAACACCACAAGACGCGCGTTGCACTGCCACCCTCGAGCGCGGAGAGATCACCTGTTGCACGGGTCCTGTCGCTGGCGCGAGCTTGGCCGGAGCCTGCAAAAAAGCACTTCCTATCCTTCCCTTTAACGTTCGCCCTTGCGTGCGTAAACAGATAAAACGTGGCAGTCGCCGGGGCCTCTTCACTGCCAAAAAAAAAAAGCAAAACAGAAAGCAGCTCCGGGCTGGGGAGGAGACCTGGGAGGCGAGGGCTGCCCGCGCATGCGCAGTACCTGTTACTTTCGCGTGCAGCCGGTGTGGGAGCTGAAGTCCCGGGTCCCAGGAGGGGGCCCGGGTGAAGAGCGGCAGATAGCAGTGCGGGGCTCCCATGCATAAGGAGAGAGCCCCGCGTCGTGCTGGCAGTAGTGGAGCTGGAGTGCTCCGGAAGCCGCCGTTCAGAAGGATTCCCCTCGCAGACCGGGTGAGTGGGATTCTCCATATGTAGAAAGTGAAACTAAATGCTGGCTTGCGAGGGAAGAGGGACAGGAGATGTGCACGCCGCGTGGCTGTAGGCGCGTACACCAACTCAAATCCGCCAAAAGCCTGCGCGTGCACATCTCCTGTCCCACTTCCGAGGCAAGTCAGCAACAATAGATCTCGCCGAAAGCAGCGCTTCGCGCTGCGTTCGCAGGCAAGACCTAAAAAGCGGACCACCAATTTCAGATCTACTGGCTTTGCCAATGCTTGTTCGTTTTTGATTCCCATAATCTAATTGAAACTGGTTAAACTGATTTTCCATTATGAATATTTTTGAGAAGTACTAGCATGCATTAACTCATGTTAGTAAATGATGCTGCAAAGAAATGGTACCTGACTTTTTACAGTAGTTTAGAGAAATGTTTTTTTCCCTGCTTTCATTTTTATGAACATTTTATTTTGAAAGCAAAGAATCGTCAAACTTGCTTTCAAGCTACCGCAAATATTTACATCAAATCAGAGAGCATTCTGGGAGCATTATACATAGCCTCATATTGCTAAACGTTGAAAACGTATGTACACCTTTTTATACTGGAACCACTGTCAGTAGTGCAGTCAGAGCTTACAACATTTACTTAGAGCACTCGCCCTAATAATAAGGCTTTCAATTAATGAACCATGAATACAAGTTTGAACCACTTTAACATATGGACAAAAATATTACCTTAACTGCAGACAGTGCCCTTCCCTTATCCATAATGTGGTACTGCAAACTGGCAGCTAAAGGGTTTGTGCTGTAGGGGGTTGGGCCTACTTGTCCCAGGGACAAAATACACATGAAAACTTGTTGCCCTTGACCCCAAACAATATGTCCTGGGCGTCCACATCCCTGAAAGGCACAATGTCCTGATGGGTTCCCGTTGATGTCTATAGGCAGGATCCTGCCTTTTTGGAACCCCTTTTAACCAATGTTTTGCATGCAGCAATTAAAGGCGACACCCCACATTCATGGAAGGAGTCCATAATCGTTCCCATATTTAAAAAGTGAAACAGAAGCTCACCCTCATGCTACCGGCCCATTTGCCTCCTGGAATCCTTGGCGAAGATCTTGGGTCGAGTCCTCCTTGGAGAATTGGGCCCTTCGGAAACACAATATGGGTTCCGGACGAGGGTAGGAACTATTGAGCAAAAATTAATCTCCTTCTGATAGCAGGGAAATATGTCCAAGCTAGGCGCAGCTCTGTCCATATTGCCTTTATGGACCAGTCCAGCGCATTTCATTTGGTGGACAGGGGCAAGTTACATTCTATGACGTACAAGGCAGGAATTGACCCAGCTTTGGTAGACTTTTTAATACGACTCCATAGCAATAAACAGGTACAGGTCAGTTTCATAGAAATGGAGATTGCACAACGCACTTTTATTTCACCAAAGGCGTGAGGCAAGGCTGCATTTTAGCCCATTTATTTCTTGTTTATACAAATGCTCTTGAGACTGCACTGAAGGCCAAAGGTATAGACCTCCATAGAGTTGGCAACTGTAAAGTACCCATCCTATGATATGCGGACAACGCTTTCCTGATACAGCCAATGGTTTGCAAATGCTTCTAGACACTTAACTATTTTATTGGGGACCTGAATATGAAAATAAACCATCAGAAATCACATATCATGATCTGTGGTCCAAGACTGGTTTCTTCTCTTTTAATACAGACAACATCCCTATTGCAAAAGTTTGGAGCTTCAATTAACTTGGAATAATTCTTTTTAGGAAAATTAAGCTGTGGAGGCTTTTAACCCAGTAAGCTTGTAAACTTGCCAGGGCCACCACTGGCATTTTTAGGTTTTCCAATAAACTAGGCCATAAACCCATTAAGGAACTCAACAACTGGTACAAAAGTAAATGTTTCTCCTTGGGGTGTTATAGGGCCGGTGTTTGGGGGGTACACTCTTTCTGTTAGCCTCCATAAGATTTTTTCTGTTTGCTTCTAGCGATTCCCAAAAGTACGGATAGCTACATTGCTTGCAAGGAGGTTGAACTCCCCTTCTTAGAGGATTTAGTCCAGGTTGCACAATTAAATTACCTGGCTCAAGATTTGGCACTCAAAATGCGCCACCTTTTCAGGTTTTATTATTGAAAACTGCTTGAGAAAGGATCAAGCCTTGTCCATCCCTTGGCTCACCCATTTAAAAAAATGTTTTTTCCGATATAGGTCTTTTCAATCTTTTTCACTCTCCAAATGATAACGACAATAGTTTTAAATCTACAGTGAACCCCCTTCTTTGTCAACATAGAAATCAAGCCTGATTTTCTAAAAAACAGTTTTTGAGCTCAGTCCAGTGCTACCTGGATATAGATTGTGAGGTAGGGACCATACTACCAGAGTTTCATACATATCAGCTCTTTAATCTTCAGGGCAAACTGTCCAGTTTCATTCCCATGGGCCTCCAAGGGTATTAGGCCGTCCTGGAAGAAAATAAGGACATTAGAGAAAGGTGACCTGCAACTCCAAGACCTTTAATTCTACTGTTGGGATATTGTTGATTTAGGAAATGTCACATGTTAACTGACCTCCCAGATCCATCCAATAGAGGATTAATGCTGAACTTTACGCTAAGACAGATGAATATGGACCGAGCCTTCCAATACAAATGTGGTGCACCCATTTTTTAAGAAGGTGCACCTCAAGATCCTTCCGACCAATGTCAACATTTTGTACAATATCAGGCTTGAATGGGACATTCCATGTTATAGTATTAGGTCCCTAATTTGAGATTCTCCTGGAAACCCAGAATTCAGGGAAGATACGAGTCGACCATTAAAGCAAGCATGTTTTCTTTTTTGGGGGACCTGATTGAAGAAACAGCATTGAGATCTTGGAAAGATCTGGAATAAAGCCATGGCAAGGAGGATATCAAGCTTAAACTATCTGTAACTGCAAGCTTGCTTTTCCTCACAAAAGTTTGTACAGCAGTTTCAAATGGACATGGAGGAGGAAGTCCACAGTAGCAGATTTGTGAAGGAGGTTACAAAATGGTATAAGACGTTATGTTCAGCAGATGAGATAAATATAAAGGGCCTTGTATACGATCTTGGAAAGAGGCTTGTCAAGACAAGACCTGGAAATGGCAATATGTGCACTCTTTCCGAAGTTGTGAAACCCGCCATCCTTTAAATAGAACCATTCTTTTTTTTTGCATTCAACAGTTTATCCAGAACTCCTGTTTATCCAGAACAGGTGTCTCCAACCAGTGGATCGCAAGCTACCAGTACCTCCCAGACACATTCAGAGTAGCTCACACCCTTGAGTTCATTTCTGAATAAGCGCAGTGTCACCTTTTCTTTTAAAGTTAACCTAAGGCTGTGTTTATTTTACATATCATCATCAGGCTGCAGATAGCAGGACCTGCTAATAAGCAGTGCTCAGTATGATTTATGATGCAGGCCAGCGCTGGGGCACAGAGGTGAAGAACTGAAGCACTGAGGTATTTAACTCTTAAACAAAAGTCCTTGTCAACTCAATATTGGAGTGTGAGAACTAAATTATGATTTGGAATGCTTTCAAATGGGAACAAATTAAAATGAATAGTTAAACGAATGATTAAGTTAACTCTTTGTTTTAATTTTCTCCCATTTCAAAGTGATGTATTTACAAACATCAGGCCCCTTGCTCCCAGTGGTCTGTGGACCCTGTACCATATGTATAATTTAAAAATACAGTCATTTTTTAATTGGGAGAAATTTTAAATGCAGAAAAATGTTCCATAATTTTAACATTTTTGCAGAACATTTTTCTGCACTTTAAATTTCTCCCTTTTTTTTAAATGGTTGTATGTTTGTTTATACATGTAACTTGCCACATATGCTGAAAGGTATGTTCTGAGCCACAAATACACATGATATAGGCTCTCAGTCACCCATTCACATATATCCCATTCATACGCACACATGTTCGTACATCCCCAAAGACCACACTCTCACTGACACACATGGCAGCCCTGTCATACTGCTCCAAGTCAAAGTATTTTTTTCCAAACCATAATATCTGGCTCTATGGACATTAAACTTAAAGTCAATGAAGCTGGGCGTGTGGATGTCTGGTAACAATGTGCGAGTTGCTTAGCCTTCAGTAGCCCACTGTGATTTTTACTGATCAGAAGTATCCCCTGTGCCAGAAGCTAAGCAAACTTCAGTGGTCCGAAGAGGCGCCCTGCAAAAAGTATGGTAAACTGGCTGCAGATGACTTTCTTGAGTTGCACGGCCTTCACTCTTACTCAAATGAAATACGTGTGACATTAGCAGACATTTTCAAAAATACAACTGAGATAAGCCCATCATTCATTTTATTATTTGCCATACAATATGAGAGGGTATCCTTTTGACAATGCCAGCAGAATCTTGCCTTTTTATCTAATATAACTGGCATGACATTAAATCAGTAAGTAATGGATATCACCCAAAAAATTCGGTGCGTCGGATTGGTTAAGGAGGTATCCCAAGTATATAAGAGAGGTCATTACTGTATGAAACAAAAAAAATTAAAGCTGGGGATATGCTACGAGATTTGAGAATCAATGGCAACTACACCCAAAGAGGACATCAATGATTGCATCCAAAGCTATGGAAGTTGGTGAAGCGGAAATGTATTTGCTTATATAAGATGCACAAAAGAATGGGTGCGGTACAGAGGGAAAAAAAAAAAGAGAAAAATCTGTTGCAAAGATTTTCCTTCTATCTCTATTCTTAAATCCTTTTAGGGAAGCCCACACCTTTTCCTCCTTAACCGCTAACCAGTAAACAAGGATCACTTGACCCACTGCTTGGGTATATATTTGATGGTTGATTTGTATACCTGACCACCAGTGTTCTAATTATAATAGATGAAGAATAAAACAGGGTGATAGAAGGAATGCTTAAATTAATCTCAGCCACTAAAAACAACTATGGCAGCATTCCAGTCCATCGCGTTCACCTAATATGCTACAGTAGATGGAGACCAGCCATGTGCAAATTAGTATTGTTCCTGGACCAGTAGGAATAGTCCAGCCGGAACTGCCAGGTGAGGTCTCATCCAGATGTGAACCTAAGCAACCCAGACCGTTTTCGGCTTACTTAGGTCCAGTCGATAAAACATAATATGTGGCACAAGTAGCATTGGACCGACATCTTAGGCACAACTGTTGATCTTAGTGCATCTAACTGCAACAAATAATGTGAAGGAAGGAATGAATTAAATAATTTTAGCCACTGGCTAGCAAGTGGGAACACTTACCAGTCGAACGTTTTAGTACGTCATCGTTGCGGAGAAACCCAATACTAGCTGAAGAACTCAAACCGACAAAGAACAACTTGAGTTTCACCTTAAGCATATCCTATAAGCCACAGCTACAAATTCACTGCTGCTGTGAACAGTTTAAGCTTAAAAATCTGCAAAAATGATTCTCTGAACTCACTGTGTACACTTCACTCGAACTGTATCCTGCACTTGAGTCGGATACAAGAAAAATGAATGCTATTTTGGCTGCTCATGTCTATCTACCCGTGAACAAGGTTAAACAAACTGTTTTCATGTGGTGACCCAGAAAAACTGCCCAATGGTTTCTTAATACCCATTACAAGTTGCTTTCTCAAGATATAGAATTGCGGACTTGAACATCTGGCTGAAACAAAATAGATCAGGGATGAGTTACTGAGTAAACAAAAGCTTCTTGTCATATTAGCTCCAAAACTCTCAGACAATAATTTGTTCATTTTCCCATAACAGACCACTATTCACAGCTCATTATCAGCTTCTATTTTTTCAAAAACAGAAAGTCAGTTAAGTTATAAGAACTGGGAGTGGCACAGATGTTCCATTCCTTTCTCTATTTCCTAATTATCCTTCTCAAGAGAATAAACTCAGTGCAAAAGGAGAGGATTCATGTATACGAGAATTACTTCAACTAGATAAGTGTTAGACAGGTTTAAATTGCAACATATGCAAACTGATTTTTCTCGTTTGGGTACTGGAAAGAAGAGCAGCGAATACTAACAAGCATTGGCATAGCCAACAGGTCTCTCCTTTGGGACCTTATAAGAGTTTAACCATGCAGCACATTATCACCCACTGGGCATATTTCTGTAATGGAACTAGTACTTATGTAAAGTGCTTTGATACCTTCATTCGCGCTACATAATGCAAAAAATACCAAGCATTGGCATAGCCAATAGGTCTCGCCTTTGGGACCTTATAAGTGTTTTGCCAGACCTATTGGTTTTGCCAATGTGTTTAGGCTATGTTTTATAGCAGTGTATCTGCTGTGCAGCATGTTGAAAAGTTATAATAAAGTAATACGCTTTTGTGTTACCTTATATGGCCATCCTGAGAATGATGTCACAATAGGTCTCAGACCCATGGCAGACATAATCAAACATTGTTGGCCATTGCTGGATATGTAGTGCTAGTACTAGGTAAAGAGAACTGTTTTCCCTTCCCTGGATGGCCCCTTTTTAGTGCTAATGAGGTTAATCTTTCCCCAATCTTTCCCCAGTCAGTAGTTATTGTAGCAGATATTGTTCTTAGTAAAGCACTTTCACCCACCCCCTGGGTCTTTTATGTGCATTAAAAAAACTCTTAAATATAAACATAGATGCACAGATAGAGACACACAAACGTGCAAGCACAGAAATATAGAAACATGCATGCACAGACAGACATGCACACATTTGGAAACATAGTCCCCTGCAGCCGCATACACTGAAAGATGCAACCACAGAAGCATACATATACACACTCATGCACACATACTCTTGCAAGCAGGAGCACATACAAACAGACACACATGCACATAGAAATGCATATAGCAAGCATGCACATACATATACAGCACTACCAAGAGCAGATACATTTACACACACACACACACACGCAGATATATAAACACACACAAACACAGGCACTCCTACATACCTATGCAAATGTGCACACTCAGACACACATGCATGTAGGCATGCACACGCACATATATACGCACACACTCTTGTGTCTCTTGTCTCACCCCTGTGAGGTGGCTTCAATGAAATATTTATTTTACATCTTTGAAAAATGCAAGCATTTGAAGTGCTCTGACGGGGGCAACGGGCGGGTGGAAGCAGCTTTGATGTGGAAGTGCTGTGGGAGGCGGGTGCAAGTTAAGGACAGGGAGGACGGAAGATGCCCTTGTAGAACATGTACTTTAATGGAGCATGACAACAATAACAAGCATTGGCATAGCCAATAGGTCTCGCCTTTGGGTCCTTATAAGTGTTTAGCCATGGAACACTTGATGTTGTTGCACCAAGGATATTGTGCTGGATAACTAAACACTTATAAGGTCCCAAAGGCGAGACCTATTGGCTATGCCAATCCTTGTTTTTATAGCTGTATCTTTTATATTTTAGGAGGAGGCTGTGAGAGGTGCTGGGAGGTGCATCTTCATTTTCTGTCAATCACATTTGCATTCCTTCTTTGATTGATCTGGTGTACTAGGTGGGGGCTCTGTTCAATGTTTCTCTTTATCATTTCAAAGGATTAATTTAATTCAGGATGTTGTAAAGTTTTTGGTTATGTTCTAGCTTTATAGTTGTTTCAATAAATGGATTCCAGGGAATGACTTCTTCCAAGGTTCTTTCTTCTTCCACGATTGCCTAGAGTTGATCTGTTTAGATCTAGCTGTATGATGATCTTGTCTTTGGTCCATGTCATATCTCTAAGGGGTAGGTGCTCATAAGTATATATGGAGATGGCAAAATGGGATTTGAGTCTCTTTGGACCAACCACCGATTTTAGTTTACAGAAATATAGTTTATCTATTTTGGCAATAAACACTTTTAGGATACCTCCTTTCTTGGGGGTGGGAACATATGAATACTACAAAAGGTCATGATTGTCCAGTAAATAAGAGAAAAGTGATGTGGCTGTGTTAGTTTTGGAGCGCCACTTAAAGTTAAAATCTCCTCGAAAGATGTTTGCTGAGCAGAAAATGAGTCGACTCGTCATGTACTCCATTAAGATTAATAAGCATGGAGAATCTCACTGGGCTGAGTGTTGCTTCTATACACACGTATTGAGATTATGATGGCTTCTGTATCTTTTTGACATTTGAGGTAAATATGTTATGAGCAACAACCCTTTTAGAAATCTAGCCTTGACCATATCAACATCTAATGGAACTGGTACTTGTTTAATACAAGATACCTGAAGACATGTACTCTCCCCCTTGAATTTGTCTGGTGCCTGGACAGTGGATTTGACAGATGGTACCTATAAAAGCATACAAACAGAGGTCTACTCAAAACAGGAAGTAAATAGGCCCAGGAACATACAGAGCAACATTTACTTGAATACATCACTTGAATACATCATCATCATCATTTGCCTATTATAACACATTAAACAGATGCTCAAGGGAGAAAGCCAACAGGTCACATCTCTTTAAGCAAAGTACTTTTGCCAATGATATCACAGTAGCAGCAAAACAAAAAGTAAATAATAATAAAGTGATGACGCATGCATGAGCACGAATGCACTAAGATGTCATTCCTTGCACCATTCATGTGATGTCGTTTATGTAAGTTTTTATCACCATGCATGAGTGCATCCACTGAATGATACAGGTGCTATGTTGTTTCTATTTTTATTTACTGATGGAAGATGGAAGAAGCCACTTGTAACACTAAATGAAAATAAAAAAACAACTGCACATTCCGCTTGTGCAAGAGTGAATTGATAAAAGCGGGGAGGCCTGGACACAAACAGGAGACACTGGGCACAGCAAAAAAATCGGGAGGAAAAAAGATTTTGAGGGCTATGAGGGGCGGAAGAGCAATTAAGGCGAGGGTGTGATGAGCAGGCAGGGGAAAGAAATAGGGAGTGGGCCGGGGTAACAACAGATGAGCTTTAGGCTGTGGGGGCAATTAACACAAGCATTTGCAATGCAATAGGTCTCGCAGTTTTGTTTAGAGTTAAAGCTATTGGTGTTTAATGGAATGTATTTTACTTATGTATGAGTGTGTAAGTGATAGAAAGGGAGAGTGAGATGGTAAATAGAGATCGTTATTTGCGTATATAAGTGAGAGGTATTGTGAAGAGAGATAGAATGAGACAGAGTGAAAGAGTTAGAGAAAGGTAGAGTTAGATGCTGGCGGCAGGAGACACTTGCAAAAAGCATTGTCAGGGTGAAGCTGCTCCCAAAGCTTCTGAATATATTTTGGCATCACCCTCTTCTAAAAGTATACTATTGTGATGCAAAAGAAAATGCTTTGGACCCATTATGGTGGCCAGTAGCACGCTGTCATTTGGTGCAGTGTCCGCGGGCAGCTGCATTGCCTTGATGAGCTCGCCCACATTGCTGTTCCTTGCGGTGCTCCCTCTGCCACACCTCTCCGTTTAGCACCGCTGCAACATCCCCTGCATGATGGGAGCTAAGCAGTAGCTGGAAGCCCAATGTGGACGCATTATGGTGGCCAGCAGCACGCTGTAACCTGGTGCATAGTGCTTGTGTGTAGCTGTGTTGCCCTGAAGAGCTCGGCCATATTGATGTTCCATGTGGTGGACGCTGGGTCCCTGTAGCACCGCCCAAACAGCCGCAGCGAAAAATGAACAAGCATTGCGGCACCGACGCTTTACTTTAATGCTAAAAGTAAAGCGCGGGTGCCGCGATTATACCAAAAGTAAACATGCTACAAGACATGCTTTAGTAGGTGAGTTTTCAAAGTGCTGCTGAAGGCTGGCGGTTCGCACATGAACGCAAGCTTGTCGCCAGCCAGCAGCACTTTAAAATCTCACCTACTAAAGTCTGTCCGAGCAGCACATGCGCGCTGACTCAGCAAGACCTCAAAATTTCAATTAGTCAATAAGAGTCTGAAATTACCTTTGCAATAACTGTATTGCTTGTCCATTCAAAATTACTCTAAATTTGTGTTGACTAACAACAAGACACACTATGCAGACATTCTCAAATTGTAACACCAAAAATGTGGTGTATGTAGTGACGTCCATTTTTTCCATTGCGTCACGTATTCTGTATGAACACTAAACTCATATAACAGCAGGCGCTACTCAATTGTGAGGTTGGTTAAAGTATGGTCGGGGTGAGGAGGGCTAAGAGGGTGGCTGGGCTGAGGGTAGAGTGCAGTGACCAGGATTTTTAGGAGAAGGCTGCGAGTGTTACATGACCCTCCTCACGCAAACTATGTAGAGGTGTTTCCTATTTCCTGAAGCACAGCTGTGAAGGTTCAGAAGACCCCTACCGTTCACTGGTTTGCAATGGGAGGTTTGAAGCATCCAGATTTGAAGAAACAAGAGATTTTAAGGACACAGAGCGAGATATGGCAACATGGGTGAATGGGGAAGGAGAGTGAGCAAGGGAGAGAGAGATGAAGACAGAGGTGAGTAGGTAAGGTGAGAGAGAAAGAGGAGGGAGAGAGAGATGGGGCGACTTGGGTGAAGGAGTAAGACAAGGGATAAAGAGAGAGAGGGGGAGATAAAGACAACAGGGTGGATAAGATGAAAGATAAATAGAGAGCGAGTGAGCTATTGTGTGTGAAAAATGGGTGGGTTAAATAAGAGATAGAGAGAGGGCGAGAGTGGGGTGAAAAGACAAGGGGATGGGTAAGGTAAGAGACAAGGAGGAGAGTTATGAGGAGAGAGATTTGAAGTGAGAGCGAGAGACACTTAGAAAGAGAGCACGAGAAAGTGAATGAGAGACAGGAAAATGAGCTGTACTGAGAGATAGAGATACGGATCAACTAGAATTAAATTTCTGCACAGACCATGGGAGGTAGAGTGGGGAGCTGGAACAAGGTTTGACAAGTGAGAGTCAAAGGCGCAGAGACACTGCACGTTTCTCTCAAATACTGCACCGAGGCAGCATTAGAATCTACGGCAGAGTTTTTATTTCTCTTTTAGGTTTTTAACTGGCACGTACAGCCAACGACTGCTGTTTGGCTAATAAAAAACAGCAATAATCAGTGTTAAGTAGGCTTTACCACCTTTGTTTTGATAAGGAATTTGGTGAAACTAATTGGTGCATTGTAATTTTATCGATGCAGTTCTCTGGTTGGTGTTCCCGCCCCTGTAGAGGCACTGTAACATATTATTCCAAGCACACAGAATACGATTAACAGCACATACAAACACACACCAACAAGATACACAGCTCTCCCAGCACAAATGCAAGAGCAGTCAGGCATCACAAGCTACACACAGATGGGCACACACACAAACACACAGAGGCGCACTCACATAACCCAAAAATACACAGTGACTGAAGGCAATAATACACGCACTCACATACAGAATGCAATAAATGCGTACATAAAAAGAGAAGCACATGTGCAGAATGTTTTCTAAAGGAGAGAAAGGCATACACACGAAGGGGGTGAAGTGGAAGTGGCGAAAGACGCCCTAGAAAGCCGGCCCGTTGTATAACTTGGAAGCTATTATCTTTTCGCAGGCATTGCAAGAGCTACTCTGGGAAGCACGTCACAATGTGAGGGAAGCACGGGGGGAGCAGAGGAAGAGGGGTCGGGCAGTGAGCAGAGGGGAGGTATGGATAGCTGAGTAATGAAGATCGAACGTTGCTGGGACCCATAACTAAACTAAGAAGTTCCCACTAGAATAGAAAGCACATTTGATATAATATTGATTCCAGATACCAGGGCCCAAGTCAGTATCCCACTCATTGGTTATGCAGAATTCAGATGGCCGGTCGAAGAAAGCCTGAACATACCTGCCGTACTTTGGGTTGCTGCCGGCCCATGGGATACGGGGCAGAAGCATCCTGACTGCGATTGAATGCCGGGGATCCAGCTCCGAGCCGGACTTGAAGACGGGCCTGCAGCGGACTGGCTCTGCGGCCTGAGCACCTCTGTGGTGGTGCGTTGGGACCTGGGGGCGTGCTTGTAGCCCCGGTGAGAGGGCCAGGAAAGCAGGGGGTCCAGACTGCTGCCTAGAGACGTGGAGCGTTGAATAAATACCGAGGCGAGCGGGGCTGGGAGCCACCTGTGCTATAGAGAGATGAGCCGTCAGAAGAAATCAAATAGGAAGGCTGGAGGTACCCAGAATCAACCGGCTGGCCAGGGAGCCAGAGGAGAACAGCAAGTTAGGAGGGGGCTCCTGGCGAAGGCCCCATCCAGGTAATTACAAGGTACAGCACCTGGAAATAAAAAGAAAAACAAGGAGACTTGTACAGGTGCGAGCCGGACAAGTGCGTGCTTGTAACTGGTGCAGTGCTTAGTGAGGTGTGTGTCAACAGCAGCACTGTGTGTGGGGGGGAATGCAGCGTGTGCTCTAGTGAAGTGAATCCAAGCACAGGGTTTGCATGTAAACAGAGCCTGTGATTACAAAAAAAAAAAACAAGTGAGGGGGAGTGCGGCCGTGAGCAGGGACGCGCAGCATTTACCTTGTGGGAGTGAGCGCGATTATTGCTAACAGATGGCGCCGCTCATTCCTGAAAGGGAAACGCCAAACGTGCACGCGTTGCAATAGAAAGCAATGCAAAGCGTACACGTTTTTGGGGAGAAAAGCTGATCGATTCCAAAAGGTCCCCTGCTATGCAGCGCATGCGCGCTGCGTAGGTGAGACCTAAAAAGGAATGAAAGGAGAAGTGCTTGCAGATTTCTGAGGTGGGGGAGCGAAAAGGTGCACTCTGTAGAGTTACGATGTGCCTACCTGCTGTAGATGTTTGTTTTTTCTCCACAACAGTTAGGGTAAAATGCTGAATGCGAACGTTCCTCTGTTTTGTTTACCCAGAAGCATGATCATCCTGTCAACAAATGGTTAGGCATCACAATGTAGCTATTTACTGAAACCCCACGAGGATCGTTCCTTTCCTTCCCAAGACATGAGTGGTCTTTAATGAGCTTTAAACTACTGTAGCAGCTGCTTGTTGCCTTCCAGGGTAGGTTTGTTGGCCAAGGCCGGCTCATTAGACGGTAATGACGATTCCGTTGAAAAGATGTCACTGTAATTGATTTAGTTTCTGTTCCTTTGTGTTTTAGAGAAAATGACAGCGCATTCTTGTGGAGGTGGGGTGGAGGGGACGCGCCATCTAATGAAAGCGGCAAGGTCTGGAAATGAAACCTGACCCAAAACAGATGGCAGCCTGCGCACCGCCGCTGCTGGCTCCTATTATATAATGCCAGTTCCAAATCAGAAAGAGAGCCCAGTATAGAAAATCAGGAGCCGAATTGAAAGGAGGCGAAAGTGAGTTATCCCAGCGTGCAAGTGAAGGCGGGGCTGGAGTATGCTGCATCTTGGTGCCGAGTAACAGATGTTTATTGCCAACCAAATCAATGTTAATTAGTTTGTCGACCTCTAGTAGGATGAAAGGCTGAGCAGACACGCTGGGGATCGAACCTGCAGTTGTGAGGTGAAACATAACATTAATAGGGTGCTTGCCTTATATAATGCCAGTACCAAATCAGAAAGCGAGCACAGTAGAGAAAATCAGGAGCCGAATTGAAAGGAGGCGAAAGTGAGTTATCCCAGTGTGCAAGTGAAGGCGGGGCTGGAGTATGCTGCATCTTGGTGCAGAGTAACAGATGTTTATTGCCAACCAAATGAATGTTAATTAGTCCGTCGGCCTCTAGTAGGATGAAAGGCTGAGCAGATGCGCTGGGGTTCGAATCTGCGGTTGTGAGGTCAAACAGAAGATTAATAGGGTACTTGCCTTAAAGTTAAGATTGCATTATATAATGCCAGTACCAAATCAGAAAGCGAGCACAGTAGAGAAAATCAGGAGCCGTGTGTGTAAGCAGAGGCCTCGCTACCTCTGCCGCCACTGTCAAAACACGATTCTGCTGCCTTCCTCCTTCTACAAGTCAACAGCAATGGTCCTAGCATGACAGCGAATGCACAAGTTTCTCATTGCAAACAGAGCATTGGCAGGACTGTGCGTGTCCATGTGGGTTGTCAAGGGAGGATTGGTTAAAAAGAATGGCGCGAGAGAGAAGCGGGGGTGAGTGAGCACGGCAGCGCGGCGAACGCGCTAATTAAAAACAGATGGTGACATGACCCCGAACAGATAGCTCCCCTGCTTGTAACCGCAAGCCGTAGGCAGATACATTAACTGGGAAAGGTGGGACATGCAGCCGCCTTTGCCCAATTGTGTGCTGTCTTTTTAGAAGGACACACGCAAAGACCTATTGAAATAATGCAGAAAAAACACACGCACGAGCGTGTGAGAAGTCCAGACTGATTCCAAGAGGTCGTTTTCCTAGAGCAGCGCATGCGTGCTGCGCTAGGCTAGACCTAAAAACCATTATGTACATTTAAAAAAATCTAAGCCATACCAACAAGCTGCAATTTAAAAAACACTTGAACGCTGATCAGCCAGTCGATTGGGATGCTTGAAATAGAGAGTAAGCAGGAAAATTCAAATATTCATTTTTTTATATACCAATTAATAGGACTCCTTTAAAAAGAAACACAATAAAAGCAGAAAGCCAGGGTTGAACAGCAGTGTTCCTTGATTAACGACAGCTTGCCACAAAGTCACTAGATGAAATGTCTCTTCATTTCGAACATGAGTGAAATTGAGTGGTAAACAATTATTGTGCACCTCTTGCTATCAGATCTGCTGAAAATGGAGCACCATTTGATGGGACACAACCACTAGAAACATATTGTGAGAGGAATAAGAAGAGCCTTGTATGGCTCTGGAGAGGAATACCCTACTAGAGCAGGAGACAGTAACAAGCTAGAAGAATCCTTTATGATATGGAGCATGAACAAACTCCTTGGGTGATTATGTAATAAAATTCCACCGAATTATACCTTTCACATACATTTTCAGTACCTGCGTTGGAAGCTCTTCCTGTGTTATATTAGGATTTCAATACCTTCTAAAGCCTAAAAGGCCAGCTGCTGTAAATACTGCAACGTATCAAAAGGTAAAGAAATAGGGGCAACATTCTAATATTATGCAGAAAAATTAGCTTAGTTGGGAAATATGTCAGTTACGCTAATCTGCACTCAATGTGCAAAACACATATTCAGAGCCCGGTAGAAGGATAAAGCTTTGCATCCACCTAAGATTTTGATTAAGCATTGAGCTCCTCACACCCTCTTAGGCCTATACAAATGAGTGAGCCATTGGCCTACGTGGCAGCAATTTGACTAATTAATTCCAAAAACAAGATCAAAGCAGGATCACCTACCTACAAGAAAACAGAAGCGAATACTATAGCAATATAAGGATAGAAAAGCAGATGATAGCACAGGTGCGTCACAACAAACTTTAAACTGTCACTTAATGGAACTCACTGAGTGTAGATCCTCATTTATAAACCTTAAAATTGAATAGAAGCATGTGAAGTTGAGTGTAGTACAACTGGAGAAATCCCAAATGATAACGGAGTAAAAGTCCATACAAGATGGCATGCCCTGACGCTTCTAAATTATGGCAAAAAGAACACAGTTGAGTGAACTGAGACAGCTTCTTAAGACAACTTTGTACTCCGATTACATTCCACCACCTTCCATCAGAGGTGCAAAGGATATTACTGTGCAGAAATGACATAAGTAATAAAAAGAAGACTCTCCCTTTCAGTTATTTTGATATATACCCAGTCATCTATGCTAATCTGGATAGACATAGTGCAATGTTTCTTATTGCAATACTGTTTGTACTGTTCCTTGCTCATTTTAATGCTAATACTCTAGGTCTGAAGCACACTGCCCATGTTCAGTTTACCAATATTAGACCTTTTCAAACACATTTGAATCCATGCAGGATATAATCAAACAGAGGCACACCTGCCCCTTGCAAGTTTCATTGTTTGCACTGTAGCCTAACAAGGGGCATGCTTAAGTCATTGCTTTCAAGGCTTCTGCTAACTCAGTCCTGCTCAAAATTATCCGGTATATGAATTCCTTTATCTTTCCGTCTGTTACCTCTGCAAGGCCTTTGGCCTACAGATGATAGAGAGGTGCATTTATGTGCTACGACTAACACATGTAAGAAAGTACATGTTTCTTCTGAGAGAGCATTTGCGCTCCTTGGTCGCTATTTCCTCATGCAGCCCTACCCTAGTTTAAAAAAAACCTCTTAAAACCCAAGTTACTGAGGAAGTAAAAGTCTGCTCAGTGAAAGAAAACTTAAAACACTGAGTACAATTTTGTTATCGCAATGATGCATTGTCCAGCGGCTGACAGCATATTCAAGTAACTCATTCTTGATAAGAGACAGGAGGAACTTGTATGGGCTGTAACGGAAACCTAATATAGGTTCTGTGATTTTCACCAAAAAAACAAGTACAACATCAATTTACTAATAGATCAACATATGGACTCTATATTTGGACACCTTTCATCTCTCAACCTTTGTTTGGTACCAGTTTGCCCTTGGTGACCAGAATGAGCAACTGATATCAGCCTGTGCCTCAAGGTACTTGTTAGAAACAGTTTGTAAGACCCCACCTAATTAGCCATTTTCAATGGCTAATTTGCCATTTACATTGAAAAATGCTTCAACATGTCAATACAAAACATTATGCCTTGGCACCCGTTTGTCACCCACTGTAACAAAATATTAAAAATCTCATCAACGGGGGCGTGGCCAACAGCCGAGCAATATGGCCGCACCTTGAGGCAGCTCCGTCCGAGCGCACCCGTTCGTGAGCTAATCTGGCCATAGATCCGTGAATACTGATGAAAAAACCCCAGATGTGTGCCTGAGACCCCTGCAAGAGCATTCAGAGCTGACAACCGGGCGGATCGAGTGCGGGATGGCTGAGATCCGCCCGACGACGTGACTGGCCTGGAGGAGCTGCGCTGACGGTGATAGAGGGGAGCTCCGACCCCGGCGCTTGCAGAGGAGATCGGCCTCCGTCGTCGATCTGACTGAGGGACCGGCGACCAGCTATAAACTGAACAGCCCAGATCCGGGGCGAAGGGTGTCGACGCCTGATTCCTGCTGGACCTTTTGGGCACAGTGAAACCGGTAAGTGACACACCGGTAGTGAGAGCAGCTCTTGGAGCGACCAGCTGTGAGGCGGCCTCGCGGTACTGGAAGTAATGCTGCAGGGCCTGTTTCGCTGGAGGCTAACCGAGAAGCTGAGGGACGGAGGGAGACTTCGGCACTGATTACGCTTGCCCCCTGAGGCTGAAAGTCGCTATACAGCACGAGGCAGGTAATAGCTGGACCCCACCATAAAAATCCCCAAGGCAACACAGGCTTGATTCAACTGCTTGGCGTCGGAAGCACCCTGGGAGACATTGAAGGCCAGCCAGGTAGCCCGGTTAAGGACGCTTGCTAACAGGCAGCCAATTGACATGCCGAATGTGGACACTGGCGTGGTATTTGTGGGTCTGCCCTTGCAACGGGACACCTGCTTGAGACCGTGCAATAGCTGCAAAGAAGGGTAGCATCGTCCTCCATAACTAAAAGGGAGAATAGTGCAGATATAGATCTGAGGTCTCACTTATCCTGAAGCCACGCTATCCGCTAGAGGGCCCGAGGAGTAACCAGATGCTCTGTATAAGAAGTGAGGTCACAATCAGAGACTCAGCGCTAACCAGGGGCTTGCAACCCGAAGACCAGCTGGCACTACACTAAGGGCAATTAGTAGACCAGCGCAAGGGGCATAAAACAAGAGGCGGTAGCCAAGACAGGTGTTTGTTTTTTCCTAGTGATGGCAGGAGGTCGGAACACCAAGGTCTCCATGCAGGCCAAACTGGATAAATATGCAAGGAATAAGAGTGCTGGTCCCAGAGATAAGGAAGCAGAAAACCTGCCTGAGAAACAGCAGGAAGTAGATGGGTCACAGGAACCGACCCTTTAAGGCATACCAACGGCCATCACGACAGTGAGAGCGTCACTGGAGTCCAGGATTGCCAATGTGTCCTCAGAGGTCTCCTTAATACGAGTGGACATGCTATCAATGAACACTAGGCTTAAAGATGTCGAGTCGACCGCTGGGTCCCTTGTCAAAAACACAAAAATCCTCCAGAAGAAGGTGGGTGATCTCCAAGCCTTGAGTGAAAGGATGGAGGCACAGCTGGTCAAATACGAATACTGGGAGTTCCGGAGCGCACGGAGGAGCAAGCAGCGGACTTGTTTGTGGAGGAGCTAGTCAGTCAGTCAAAGTACTTTATTCGGTTAATTAAAACCATAAAAGCATACTATACAAAAGGATAAAATTGATAAAATATTAATTAGCTGCAAGAAAGTTTTTACGCAAGTCTACGCATTAAGTGGTCACAAACAGACAATCTATAATGTAACATTTGTAGAAAAACCATAAGACGTGCGTCAATTAATATAAGCTGAATCATAAAAATCAATCTCAGTTATTATCTCCCACATTAATTAACTGCACAATTTTATCTTAATGAGCCAGGAAGGACAAACAAAAGTATCCCCTCATAAAATCCTTAAAACATGAAGATCAATCAATGTAATCACAATCTTAAAAATCACTCAATTTTTTTTCTTCTTTAACCTATTTGCAGCAATAAGAAAACTTGCTATGCTAAAAATCTCCCAGACATTGGCTAGCAACTGTAGATACATTAGTGCCAGTTTAACTTGTAAAAAGCCTTTGTCTTTTAGAATTGGGAGAATAAAACACTTTCGAATGTGCAAACAATGCTCACAAAAAAAGATAAAATGTATTGTATCCTGCACAGAAAAATTATCGCAAGAACACACACCCAGATCCTCCACCTTTCTCCAACCCGGGGGTTCAGCAAGAAGGAAATGTAATTGATTTAATCTAAATCTTGTCAAAAGGAAGCGGTGGTTAGGGTTAGATACCACAATCAAATATGGTTCCATTGCAGGGGACGTTTTTAGTAATTGATGATCGCGTACAGTTGGTTTTATCAGCTCCCTTTCTTCTCTTTCCATGGCCGCAATATATAAATAAGAACGTTTTACCCACTGCAAGTCACCCCTGACTATTTTCGCTGGTGAGTTAAATAAGTCTAGACAGCCCAGTTTCACCGCCAAGCCTTTAACATGGCTTAACCAAGGGATGTGGCTAGCTTGGTCTAGGGCCAGGCAATCATTTAATATCTCACGGTTCAGTGCTAATTCGGGGTTTAACCAGGTTGTGATCCATTTCAAGAGAGGTGCTAATGCAATTTGGTCCTCAATAAAACCAATCCCCAGCTCTTGGTGAATTATATATGTAGGTGAGGATTGTGGCACCGCTAACAAATTTCTTAGAAATTTGTTCTCAACAGCTTGAATATCACTTGCCTTACGAAAACCCCAAATGTCAGAACCATAGATTGCAATAGAGATACATTTTGCGCCATATATTTATAAAAGGGCTTGCATTGGATTTGCCCCTAATTTGCGGGCAAAAGCTAAAACTGCGGATGTGGATCTTGCCAAACCATTCCTTTTTGCATGTAATTGCGGAGTCCATGTGCCTCGTTCGTCAAATAGAACGCCCAAATAGGGGAAAGTTGTGACCCTAGTGATCACGTTGCCCTCACAATGAAGTGTTTTAGCCCTTCTTGGCTTAGTGGCAGTTATCATTATATGCGATTTTGCAAAGTTTACACTTAAGTCCAGAGATTTCATAAATGTAGCAAAGCAATTTAAAAGAAGTTGTAAACCAACCGCCGTTCTTACTAACAATGCGGCATCATCCGCGTAAAGGAGTGCCGGGATCAATCGCACCCCCACACGTGGGATGTCTTTACTAGCTTGCCCTAAAACTTGCTCCAAATTATTAATATAAAGGGTAAAAAGTAAAGTGGCCAAAATACACCCCTGCCTCACACCATTTGCAATACATATTCTCTGTGTACAATTCCCCCTTTGGTCATACCTCACAGTAGCCGTCAGGTCCCTGTGCAGATCAGCAAGGAAATAGACGATACTTTTATTGACACCTAAATTGAGAAGCATTGACCATAGTTTTGACCTATTCACTCGGTCAAATGCCGAGGAAAGGTCCATAAATGCCAAGTAGAATGTTCCCTTCCTGGCAAAGGTATACTTGCCGATTAAAAGGTGCAGATTGAGGCATTGATCTATAGTGCCTCTTCCTTTCCTGAAACCGTATTGCAGATTCGAAAGCATATTGGATTCAGCTAACCAAGCTGTCAATTTTCCAAGTATCACCCTGCCCAGTACCTTAACTGTAGAGTCAATAAGCGATATTGGTCTATAACAGCTTGCGTCCCCTCTGTCTCCTTTTTTAAAAATTGGGACAATTACTGACTCTGACCATGACCTAGGGAGTCCTAATTTACAAGCCGAGTTAAAAACATGAGCCAGTATTTTCGAACAAAATATAGTGTCAGACTTAAAAAGATCGGCTGGGACACCATCTGGTCCGGGGGCTTTATTGCCTGTCATTTGAGCTATGGCCGCCGCAACTTCTAACTCTGTAAACATCAGAGTATAAGCTTTAACTTCAAAGGAAATAGCTGGAGAACCCTGGTCACCATACATCAGTTTGAAATGATTAAACCAATCTTGCTCCTGTATGATACAATCTAAGGGAGAGACAATAGAATCTTGAAAGATAGGTTTGTTAACAATGTCCCAAAATGTGGCACTATTTTTGATGACGTCAATAGAGAGCAGATCATTCCATGCCTCTTGTTTGATCTCGTTTTTGCGTTTGTGGATTGCCAATTTATAGGTTTTCCTTAACGCAGCTAGGGCAGACCTGTTCTCTGATTTTGCTTTTAAGGCTACTAACAGCTTTCGGTGGAGGAGCTAGTCACGACTTACCTGAAACCTGCGAGACTCTCAAAATTCTTCACGGTAGAAAGAGAGCATAGAGTGCCCAGGGGCCACCCGAAACCTGGTGCCCCTCCGAGATCTATTATGGCAAGAATTATTAACTATAGAGATAGAGATATTATTCTACAAATCGCTCGCACAACACCACCAATTGAATTCCAGAACAGTAAGGTGACTTTCTTCCCAGACTTTACTCTCAGGGTGCAGCGCCAGAGGAGCAGCTTCCTGGAAATAAAAAGAGTACTGCGCGATAAGAACATTAAATACGCTATGCTCTTTCCAGCCAAATTAAGAGTGGAGTCAGAGGGAAAGGTCTGGTTCTTTGTTACCCCTGAAGAGGTGTGGGATTGGCTAGATGGCCGGCGACTGGCCGGGAAGAAGAGTCACCAAAGCCAACGGAACAGTCAAGAGCGACTTCGAGAGGAATGGGGAGTAGGATCCCCATCGAGAGGCCACGAGGCAACCGAAGGCAGCAAGTGAGATCGGATCTGTATGCAACATGGTAATTGCGGAGGCCCCATAGACATTTCCTCCCTGGGCCCGGTAGTGACTTAGCCAGCCAGTTAAGAAACAAGCGAGGGCGAGGCACGAACTAGATAACTCTATATACGGTGTGGGACTTAATAATGTTATTTAATGAAGTAATTGATGGGAGCATCGTAATATCGATCCAGTAATTCACTGAAGTGATTGTGAACGGGTGTAAGGTTGGTCACACGCATCTTAAGTTACAGGGTAGGCGATAGGCACTCTGCAAGTTCGGACTGGCGGGAGGTTCCGATACCGCCATGCAGGGAGGCGGGTGAAGTGAACAACAATATGGGGGTGGGACTCTGGTCACCGAGAACTTCCAATGCAATATATAATCAAAATGCAAAACTCACTGGGGACTGGGATGGGGGGGGGGGGGGGGAGTTCAGTTCAGTTCAAGAACAGTTTGAACAAGATTGACAGCAGACTGGAATGTAGCAACAACCCCAAAAGTATGTTTAACAAGATGGCACTGGTATATGGAAGGGCAGGGTGGACGACGGGCGTAGAACAGAACACTGGGACTTATATGGGACTCCCCTCTGGAACACAGATTGACACTCTAGGCAAGTATGGGTTCTACAGCTAAACCAGGACTCGAATTGCTGTCCTGGAATGTAAATCGGCTGGGGGATAAGATAAAGAGGGGAATAGTGCTCCAATTCATAAAACGACACGCCCCAGATGTGATTCTACTACAAGAGACGCATTTACTAGGAAACGCATACAACGCAATGTCGAGATGGGGGTTTAAACTGGTGGCACAGTCTGCATTTGGTTGAGGATCAAGGTGGGTAGGAATAATGACACGGAAAACTTTCCCAATGACTATAGGCCGCACATGGACAGACAGACAACCTGGGTAGATTTGTGGCGACCGCTGGGACCTGGGAGGGCAGCAAGTTGATCCTAGTTTCAGCCTACATGCCGCCTGGTCTCCAACCCCCGGCCTTCAGGGACCTTGGTGATCTCCTTCTCGGCTTGCCGGAGGGAAGACTAGTGATTGGGGGCGATTTTAATTCAATTGTCTCTGATTCCTTAGATCGGTGGCCCAGAGAGACTTGCCACCCTGCCGTACGCAAATTTACATCTTTCTGGGAGCAATGGGTCTATTAGACGCGTGGAGGATGCTCCATCCAATGGAACCACAGTATACTTTCTACTCAGGGGCTCATCGCAGCATGTTCAGAATAGATTATATTGTAACGCTAGCGAGCCAAATGAATAGTATAAAAGAGGTGAATCACTTAGCTAGGGGTATTTCAGATCACTCGCCCATCCGGATGCTGGTTAGAGGTGGGAGAGCCCATAACTGGTAGAACGGCTCCGATGAACCCATGGTATCTTAAGACCCCCCCATATAAGAGAGAAAATTGCATGAGACACAGAACTATATTTCCAGGAGAATGAGGGCTCTGTAGATTCAGCTCTGACATTGTGGGAGGCCTACAAAGTCGGTATCCGGGGCGCGGGGTCCAAAAAAGATAAGGCAGAAGTTGTTCGCTTAGAAGCACTTAGTAGAGGCACCAGACAGGGTTGCCCCCTTTTCCCTCTGCTCTTTGCCCTTATACTCGAACCGCTAGGGATGTGGATACGGAATGACCCCGTTATCAGGGGACTCAGGTGGGCTGAGAGACTGGGAAGACCGTATTTCCTTGTAAGCTGATATTTTACAGTACTTAGTATCACCAGCGGCCTCTTTGAATAGAAAATTACATATTTTCATTGTGTTCGGCAGATTTGATGGGTATAAAATTATTTGGTCTAAGTCAGTCATCTATGTTCTAAGTGGGGCGCTGCCATCACTGCCTAGGGGCTTTACTATAGCAGAAGCGAAGGTAGATTTTAAATACTTGGGGATCCGGGTCTCCAAAGAACCAACCCGTTTCTATGAGCACAATCTCCTGCCCCCATTACAGCGATGTCCTACATTGGAGATCACTCCCGCAGCCCTATTTAAAATGATGTCTCTCCCTAGGTTCTTGTATGCCTTACAAAATACACTGCATCAGGTTGGGTCAGACTACTTTACAGATATAAATAGTGCATTGAGTGAAGTTTTGTGGGATGGAAAGCCACCAAGGATCGCCACTCAGAAGCCAACACTAGGGTGATATGCTGGGGTAATCAGTCTCCCGCGACATTAAAAGATATTACTGAGCGACACAACTTGCAGCAATAAATTAGTGCACATACAGGACACCGGGAGACCCTGGATTCCACATGGATAGATGGCTCCTCCCGGGGGGAAGCTTTGCAGGGGCATTATATTCAAACCCAGCTAAGCTGTAACTGATGGGGCCCACGAGGGATGCAGTCCAAGTGTGACTGGCAGCTACAAAGAGCTTGGGATGGGAGGGCAGGATCACGTAGGCCACACCACTATGGGACACTGACCATCTCGGCAAGCTGAGACAAACCCTAGGATTTGACCGTTGGGACTTAATAGGTATCTCGGGAGCGGGAGACCTATGGAAGGGGAGGTGGAGTGGTTCCCTTCACTCAGCTGCAACTTGAGTACGAACTGGCTGACACTGAAAGGGTTTGAGGCCACCAGTCATTTGACCAGTGTTCATGTGCTTTGCCAAAGAGGACTATTTCAGTTTTTACTCCGTTTGGTTGTAGATGATTTAGGTTCATCCACCTGTCGATATGGGTCATGCAATTTTTAAAACGTGATTTCGTATCAGGTGGATCTGGGTCAATGGTGATTAGAACCAGAGTGTCATCGGCATATGACACTACATCAAAGCTGTAGGATCTGATCACCTTGGCCAGCAGAGTTACGTAAAGATTAAAAACTGTCGGGCTCAGAATAGAGCCTTGAGGCACTCCCATCCTTACTGGCCTATTGCTGGAAATTATGTCATCAATCTGAACAGCAGTGACTCGATCAGTTAAATAGCTCCTCAGCCATTTATTTATTTATTTATTTCAGTGTTTTATATAGCGCGAACTAGGGCTTTCCCTCAGACACCAATCTCCCAGAGTCTTAGATCTAAAATGCTGTGGGAGATGGTGTCGAAGGCAGCAGATAGGTCTAGCAGGACGAGAATAGACCAGTTTTACCAGTAGTAACTTTATTTCGGTCAAACGACCATTAAAAGTACAGATACATACAAAAAGAAAATAAAAAAGCATTTAAAAGAATTAAGTTAAAAAATTCTGCCTAATACGCCACATATACAACAGATAACGGGAAACAGCAAACACAATGGGAGGATGGGTGTCATAGGTCAATATCCTACAAGCATGTGTGTAATGCAAAAAACCCAAGTTCCTGCAGATAGGAATCAACCAGCGTTTTCTAGGTGCAGAATAGGCGGGACAAAAGAACAAAACATGGGAGATATTCTCAGTATGATAAGTACATACAGGGCAAGCTAAAATATTTGATTTAGTCCACTTAGAAGTGAAAGATCTTATAGGAAGAGTGCCATAACGCAGCTGAACATACAGCTTGCGTGCAGCTGGGGGTTCAATTAAGTCCATAAAAACCTCGGCCCTAGGCTCTGTTTTTGTTAGAAGGAACTCAGATGATAACCTCCCCACGGAGGATGAACTCATCAGCGTCTGAAGATTTGACGTATAAATGTAGGAGAGGAGTGTCTTCTTAGATATCCCAGGGCAATTAATCTCCGGCGTGTCCCATAATCCGGGGAAACCAAGCCGGGTACAGAGTGCTCTGATATGCCTAAGCCAAGGGATCGTTTTGGATCGAAGAGTAGGCCAAATCTCGATGAATTCAGCTCTATAGTCAGACAATTCAGGGACAGACCATAGCCTCTTCCAGTACATAATTGGCCTGGCGCCTATTATCTCCTCTATTGGGGTTAATTCAAGATCAAATCTAAGAGGGATCAGCGGTGTACTAGGCGGTAGACCAATTAAGTTTCTGACAAAAGACTGCTCCACCCTTTTAAGATCAAGAGACTGGGACTGCATATGCCCCCAAAGTTCAGCCCCATAGACTGCCGACATTCTTGCTTGGCGGCTATAAATTGTAAGTGCCGGGGAGACCGGCCTAAATGTAGATTCCTTCAAAACTTTAGTTAGTCCCCCTGCTAGCTGGGTAAGCCTAAGCGTTGATCTAGCAATGTGTTTATGCCAATCAAATTTCTCAGTAAGGGTGACGCCCAAATATATGAACGTTTTAACCCTTTCCAGAGGGCTACCACAAAGGACAGGATTAGGGCGGGTACGTTTTGGGGGGTTGAAAATCATAAACTTTGTTTTTCCTATGTTGATTTCCAGCCCCCGAAGATGACAAAACTCTACAAAAGCATCTAGGATGTTTTGAATGCCCGATGATGTTCTGGACAACAAAAGTGTGTCGTCCGCGAACATCAAAGCGGGCACTCTGCCTGTAACCAATCTAGGAGCATCGATATTGGGTGCACCATTCAGATGTTCAATAAGGCCGTTGATATAAAGGCTAAAAAGGGTAGGGGCCAAGACGCACCCTTGGCGAACTCCTTTCAAGACTGGAAATTGCTCCGTTCCTTCCAGCCCTAACCTGAGCAAAGTTGTTTTGATGTAATTTTATAAGAATGGCTAACAGATACGGCGGGAGACCCATTTCCGCAAGCACATTCCAAAGTTTCCCACGCGGGACCAGGTCAAAAGCTGCCCGCAGGTCCACAAATACAAGGTAGAGGCTGCCACCCTCCACCTTAGCTGTTTTCCAGTACAGGACCTGCAAGCGGAATATCTGATCTAAAGTAGAAGTGCCAGACCTGAATCCTGCCTGAAGAGTGGATAAAATCCCCTTTTCCTCGATCCACCCGAGGATCCTGTCCAAAATAACCCTCCCCATCAGTTTTTGTGATGTATCAATTAAACTGATGGGTCTGTAATTTGAGGGGATTAAAGGGCAACCCTTTTTGAGAATCGGCACAATTTCGGCTCCTAGCCAAGTAGGCGGCAAATCGTCACCCAACAAAATCCCGTTAAATAGGGTGACTAAGTAAGGAGCCCAGATTTTTGGTTGTGTCCCAAAAAGGTCCCCAGGCAGTTTATCCAGACCGGGAGCTTTTCCTGGGAGTAAATTTCCTAGGGCGATCTCAACCTCACGCAGAGTGATTAATTCATCAGGTACGAGGCATTGGCTAGCAACAGTTAACCGGACAGATTCTTCAAGTATATTGGGGCAACAGGGTTGCTGGGGTTCAATAGCGTTGTTAACCATATCGCCACACTCAGAAGTGCCATAAAGGGCACAGAAGTGGCTTTCCCAAACGGAGGGGGCAATGTTAGGGGCGGGGGCCAAACTGTGGCCGCTAAGTCCAGAGGCTACTATAGTCCAAAAAAAATTCGAGTTATTGTTACCAAGTGCAGAGCCCAGATTTTCCCACTTGGCAACTTCCCAATCCTTTTTGGCATCGCTAAGCGCCTTCTTGTACGCAGAGCGATGTAGCTTAATGGCTTCCCTATTACTAGTTTTTAAGGCTCTGAAAAGAGCCTTCCTGGTGGCTCGACAGGAAGCATTGTACCACTGAGGGGACGAAGTCCATGGAAGGTTGGCCCTCCTCACGGGACAAAGAATATCCTTAATTGCTGCCACCAGGTTGACATGAGTATCCGACGCCCTGCCTTAGGCTCCCAACTTGAGACTTCAACGGCTTCCTGTCAGGAAACGGACCCGTTTCAAGATTCTCTGTCTAACCCATAAGAAGATACATGGCAATGGTCCCGGTTACTGGAAAAAGAAACTCAGTTGGTACCGCCCATGCAGGGCTTTAAGATCCAGCAATAAATTCCTTCTAACACCCATCAAAGTTCGTGCCACTAGAATGGGTGGGGGAGAGATCTTTTTCTTTCCTCGCACCCGCTCTCTGGAATAAACTGCCTTTACGCTGATGCGTTATCTCAGATCATAACTGTTTTCACAGGGAGCTAAAAACCTGGCTGTTCGACTCCTAATTGGCTTCTATCTAGAACAAACTCCTGAGCTTCCGCAAAGCGCCATGAGACTTTCGGGTGATATGTGCGCTAAATAAATATTCCTGATTTGATTTGATATAATAAACATCGAGCCCACATAAAGGGTAGACATGACCCTTGACTTGCCCTCGTAGTTCATTAATAACATTGTGTTTGGGGCGGGGGCAGGAATGTTTCTCAGTTCATATTTAAAATCTCTCCCTTTAAATAAATACATTGCTAAAACATTATGTGAGAGTGCACTGTCATTACAGACAAAATATTTCCATTCAAATGGCCACAAACATTTCCAGGGACATGCAGTTTTACAGATAAAACTATAGCGTACAAACAAGGTGTTGAAATCAGTTGCCAGCAAATGTTTATCATTTGCACATCAAGTAAAGTATTCTGATTTGCTTTTATCCTAATAAAATTTCACTTCAGAATTATAAAAAAAAGTGTTTGAAAGTTTTTTTCTAACTACTGAAATATATCTTGAAATAAGTGTACAGTTCATTTACAAGCTATTTAAATGTGTGCCCAGCATGATTGTCAGGCAGTTTCTTATACAAAATCCTCTGGCATTGCAGTCAGGGAACGAAGAGTAAACACCAATCTCCAAGATAAAATAAGCAGCAATATGTAAGAAGACATAAGCTGACGGCTGACCTCAATATTTAAACACACAGCAAATGTGACAAATTAAAAACAAGATTTAAAGGCATCCTTACTGCTCCTTAATTTTCTGAATGAACAGAACACCAAATCTTTGCCACCTCCACCTCTCTGGCCAGATTGGGCCAGTAAGCCCTAAAAATTGCTCATCCTGATAAAGTCTGACTCGTCATAGCACGTAGATTTCTCAAGGCCTGCAGGCCCTCAAAAAAAATGTTAATGCAAAAATACAATTTAAGAAACAGGGAGCAGGATGGGGATGGGGGTTGAAGCAAGAAGCATGCGCCACTCAGAAAACAAATTAAATTAGAGGAAAAAAATCAAGAAATGATGAGGGATGGGAGAGCAACAAGTGATGGGGTAACAAAGGACAAACAAAGAGGGCAGGAATGTGAGGGGTAATAGACCATGGAATGTGATGGGGAAAAAAGTCCCCTGAAACTAGCAGTGCAAGGAGACAACTGCGCCAACCAGAAAAATGTAAAGCAACAATGTTTCTTGGCGGTGGGGACGGCAAGGGTTGGGGTTCAAGGGCAAACACAAGAATAGGGAGGAAAAGTCCTTAATTAAGGAACAGGGAATTGAGATAGATAAGAAGCCATCTAATCACAATCAAGGGCCAACACCCAAAGCCCACTCTGTGTTCTGTAGTCATTTAGTCTTCAACAAAGCAAACCTCAAGCTGGTTTTACGTGAAACCAACAAACTGGAGCAATTACAGGTTTAAACTGCATATAGGAAGATAAATCAGTGTATTGGGCTTTACCTTTTGGCAGACTGTGAAAACCATTCTATTTCATCTAAAGAGCTCTTGGCTTCCAAGATGCTCAAAAGGATGCAACAAATTTTTGGTATGTGAACGCTATGTTTTTCACATCGTTTACAACTACAGCATACACATCCTCTAACACTAGGCGGCCCAAATATCGGTGGGCACAAATTGATGCACAGCGTGAACACTAGGGCTAGCTGGATGGGCGCTGAGGAGTGGCAGTTTGCAAAAGCCCTAAGTCAATCATGGGGAAAAAAGAAAGCGCCAAAACGGCGTCAGAGTAACACAATCACTCTGTACACACTGTAGCAGGGCTTGCCACAGTGCAGCACACACCAGACGAGGGCCCTGGTACCGGAAGGGGATCTGTAGGAAGCTGGCTCTTTATATAGTAAACCAAAACGAGGTACAATGTGTAATGAGTCTGGGCAATCCTTATTGGTTTACAGAGGCAAAAGGAATAACGCTAACTAACTCTTGTGTGGGAGAGCAGTTTTGGCTTATCATAGGGTAGTGCTGTCCTGTTAGCTGATACGCCGTGACGGACATTACAGGTACTCTTTGCTGGCCCTTATCAAGGAGGCCCCAACACCACTGTGAAACGACTTGATTGAGTGCCTCTGACTCGGTTTTAAGAACAGGGTGCAGACCAGGTTGGGCCCGCTGAACCCACGTTCTCCATGCACTAGTCGCTCACCCAACCTACCATTATTTAGCCCTGACGAAGTTCAATTCATGAACGAAACACATTGGCTGATGTGTTTTATTGACCGCATGATACAACGAAGACATTGATCAGGATGTATGATGTAACAACGCGTATCATTACAACGCGGTATGTTACATCGCGGTTTTAACAACGCAAGTCGTTACATCGACTTGCGTTGGAGGGCGCTGGACATAGGAATAGTGTGAATCACTATTCCAACTCCAGTCTACGTACAGTAGGGAAGGTGTTGGAAAGTAATTCACACTATTCCTTAGCCTACAGCGCCCTCCAGTGCAAGTCGGTGTAACGACTTGCGTTGTTAAAACCACGATGTAACCATACCGCGTTGTAATGGTTGCGTGGTAAAGGATGTTTCCCCATTGATCAAGCTTCCCTATTGATGCAATACTGACTTGGGAGTGCACCGCTCCATTGTCCTTATAGTGTGCTAAGCATTTGTTGTACTCATAGAGGCAATAAATGAGTGCAGGAAGCTGGCTCTGTATATACTATACCAAAGTAAGGTACAATGTGCACAGAGTCCAGAAGTCCCCAGAGCTATAGTAAAGGCTAAATTAGGTAAGTACTAACAGCTCTCTTTGTGGTAGTGTGGGCGAGCAGTTAGGCTTGTCCAGAGGGTGTGTTAAGCATTTATAATATTCACTCAGTCAAGACTGGTGCACGCACTCAAGCCTGAATCCAGACCAATTGGGTAAGTATAAATAAAAGGTATACTTGTATTTTATTTCTAGAACCAAGCAGGACTTGGTACAGGTACGTAAAATATACTTTCAATTGAAGACCTTTACACAGAAATGCAATTGAGGATGGATTTGCAGTAGTTACAGGGTTGTATCACTTTTAAAATGAAATTTGATTTACACAGTAATTACTTTGAGATTACTTTTTAGTTAATTTGGATTACACAGAGCACTGGGGGTGAAATGCGTAGATACCACACCTTAGGATCTCACAATACACAGTAAGTAAGACTTTTTATACTTTGCAGTTTAGTTCTCTTTTCTCCATCCATACAAACATCAGTTCAACACTTGAAACATTTTCTGCTCAAAATCTCTTAACATGGGTTCCTATAGGGGAATAAGTGTTAGCGATTTCTCAGGTAAGTACATGAATTAAGAGTGGAAGTTTTAGGGGTTAGGACCAAGGTTCCCCAAGGTCGAGATGGGCACTCTAGTTGCACCACCAGTGGCACTGGGGCGGCCAGGTGCAGTGTGTAGGGGCCCAATGTTAGCCAATGGGGCAAAGGTGGGCATTGGGTTAGGGACTGCTTACGACTAGGCCAATCAGGTGTGGGAGCTAAGCTCCTGGGGTTAAGCTCTGCACTGCGGGGGCCAATCACCAGCACAGGAGCTGCACCACCAGCAGCACTGGCGCGGCCAGCAGCAGGGTGCAAAAAGGACGTCGGGGACCGTGAGCTTTTCAACGGAGACCTTCAGTTCTGTGAAGTTGCTGCAGGCTCAGGCAGGGAGACTTCCTGAAGGCGATCACCAGCTGGAGAGGTAAGTTGGGTTCTTGGGGGATGCTTGGACACAGTTGGTTGGCCCACCCAAGGCCGTGTGGAATCGGGTGCAGGGGTATCTTCTGGTGTTGGGTTTTCTTACCAGCTCTGATCGCGGTCGAGGGGACCCCTTCAGGTTGAGGCTGCAGGCGTCGTCTCGAAGCTTGAGGGAGGTCGGGGATCACTAGATCCCAGGTCAGGATCGCAGGGGAGACCTCCTTGTGGTGTTGGGCTACTGGAAATCGGGCCATGGGCGTTGGGTGCAAAGGGGTACAGAATCGCAGATCCACCAGAATCCAAACTCTGTGGGTGAGTCTTTGCTTGAGCAAATCCTGTGCTAACGGGAGACAGAGTCTGTAAGATGGTTGCAGGGCAGGTCCTCCAGGCTCTGGGGTTGCTGGCTGCTGGACTCACCCAGGGTTCTTGCTGTAGGCAGGTCGTAGACCGTACAAGCCGGTAGAGCTGGGGCCAAAGCAATTTGTGTACTCTTCTTCCTGAGTCGGCATGGCTCTTCAGTCCTCCTTTCTTCCTCGAATCGGAGAAGGCAAGGTTCAGGGTTGCCTCTAAATACTACATTTAGGGCGTTAAAGAGGTGTGCAGGTCGGGACCAATGGGTCCCTTCCTTGGGGTGGGTACACTCCCTATTATGCCATCCTCCAGTGGAAGGGGGCAGGAGCCTCTCCCTAATTGGCTGAGATGTGTGCTTCACTTCGCCTCGCGCAAATGAGGGGTTGGCACTCCTCTCTTCCTAGCTTGGTTTTCTCACAGATTCTCCTGCTCAAAGTGGGGGCCAGAACCAGTGGATGCCAGTTGCTGGGGGCAGCAAAAGGCTGGGACAGCTTTCAAGGGTGGCAGGGCTTTGAAGCTTCCTCTTTCATGGACCCTGCCCATCCTGGGAGAGGAGGCATGACACCTCTGCCCAGGATGGGCTTTGTTTCTGGACCCAGAGAGCGGAGGCGCTCTACCCAAGGGTCCACAAACCTGTCTGGTGGTGGCAAATGGCAGGCAGCCATTCAGGAACCACAACAGGGCTGGTCGATTTTCAGGGGGCAACTTTAAGATGCCTTCCGAGTGCATTTTGCATTAAATCCACCACTGACATCAGTGTGGGTTTAATTTGCTGAGAAGATTGCTATCAAATTTCCCAGTTTTTAGTAAAGCCATTATGGAGCTGTTGAGTTGGTGATGACCAACTCTCAGACTATATACTCTTTATGGCTTTACAACACTTACAATGTCTAAGAATGGGCTTAGACGGGGCGTGGCCAGCAGCATGGCGGGCTAGACGTGTCCAACAGGAGCTCCGATGGCCCTTAACTAATCCTGCTAACATCCTTCGCTCAATTCGGTGATCCTATTCCAAAAACATACGGGCTGAGTACAGAAGTCAGTGCCCGTGCCGGGACTGGCTTGCCATGGAGGAAAACGGCGCGCATCTGACGGAAAAGTGGCGAGGACCGGAGACACAGCCAGGAACAAAATGGCAGAGGCCTGAGCCCTGAGTAATAAAAGTGGCATCACCAAAGGGCTACGAGCGGACTTCGATTCGGAGGGAGCCTGAGCGGGTAGGAACGGACATCTGTGGGAGACTTTCACCCACTCCTCCGAACCTTGAATGAGCGGGTGACAGCTGTGGCGCAGCGACGGACCGCGAAGCAGAACCAGCTGGAAAACGGAAAAGCGACACACAGGGGGTCGGTGCGCTGCGCAGAATCCTGAATGGTGGAACCGGGGGCGGTGTTCCTGTCAGCCGGCAAGAGTGAGGAACAGGAGAACCTGCGAGGGTGTGGCTGATGCTCCTGATCGGTGACCAAAAGAACGGCTCAAGGACTTCAAGAGGCCGTGGCTTGGGAAAGTGTGAGTGTGGTTGCAGAGACTGCTGAAGGGCGAGGCCCGGCCCGCATTGGATTGAAGTAGACCGGCAGACTCAGACCGGGAGATGAGACCCTCCACAACCGGGTAGGGGGTTGAGTTGGTGGGAGGGGCCCGGGGAACTGAGTGGTGTCGCCCGATCCGACAGTGGGGCTTTGCGGGACCTGCCCGAGACACCGGGGTGGTTGAGACACCCCTGGGCCTCATGCCTCCCCCCCACTCTTCCTGAATAGTGCTCGGTGCCTGGGCAGTGAGCCCGGAGTGGGTTACCTCATGATAGGGACCCACAGGGGAGGGAGCTCATCAAATAAAGACTGGGGGGTCCTACAATAGCCCAGCAGATCCTGATCCTCCGGGCCTGAGGAAACAGGCAACCTAATGAGCACACGCTGCCGGCGGTGGATGCCCGGTCTACCTTCAGGTACCCTGTTGGGGCCATACAGAAGGTGCCCTGGATGAGCCCTCTTGATGTCTGGAGGAGGTGATGGCGCATGAGGGGGCGCGGAGGTGGCTGAGGACTCCAGCTCTGGGCTCCCGTGCGCTTGCTTGCCTACCGCTGTGGCCTTTGGGCAGAACCACAACCACCAAAGAGATATAACGCTCAAATAATAGGGGCAAACACGGCCAAGCCAAGTCAGTCTAAACATATTAGCAGTAATCGGGGCTGCCCCGGTGCACACAGTAGATACTCACCCTGCCTAAATACACGCCAGACTGATCATAGAGCAGCTTGAATTTCTGCCACGCATAGTGTACGAAAGAGACGTCAGATGGCCAGGGATAAGGACCCTAAAACACAAAGGCAGGGGAAGCTGGACACGTTTGCCAAAGTCATGAATGCTCCGGGGGCGTAGGCCGAGAAAGCAATGGAGGTGCCTGACAATGTCATACCTCAGGTCATTCAATCTTCCAGGGAAGCACCGGAAGGCAAAATAGATGAAATACGGATGAATGTAAACCTGTGACGCCAGGATCTTCGTAACGTCTCAGAAAAGGTCACACAAGCCGAGCAAAGAATATCAGATGTAGAAGACACCTCACACACCCTCAGAAAGGAGGTTACAGCCATGACAGCAGCAAAAAAAGAGGTGAAGAGTCGATGATACCGAAAATAGCGCCCGAAGAAACAACCTGCGCTTCATTGGCTTTACGGAAGCCATTGAAGGATCGGATGCCGGCGCTTTCCTGCATAAATGGTTGACGGACTCCCTCCCGGATACAAGATTCTCCCCCTGCTTTGTAATTGAGAGGGCTCACAGAATACCGGGAGCAAGACCACCGACTGGGGCGCCGCAGCGGCCTCGGATTGCTCGCTTCCTCAACAGGACAGAGACCTCATCCTTAAGGAAATAAGGAACAAGGGAGAAATACGAATAGACAACACCAAAATTATGGTATTCCCCGATTACTCCAGAGACATGCAAAAACAACGCAAGACCTCTGATTCTGCAAAGGAAAAGTTGAGGAGTCTTCAGATCCAATATATGCTGCTCTTTCCGGCTAAACTGAAAGTGATCTATCAATCCAGAACGCTTTTCTTTCTTACTCCGAACAACGCCTGGCAGTTTATAAAAGAACGTCCCCCGAAGAAGAAAATAGGGGATCCGGAAATGCCCCCTAGGAGAGGTCGCACACCAAACAGCAGACCCAAATCACAAAGGCTGATATGGAAAACCAGTGCCAACCAATCAGGTGAACAAATTAGAGCATCACACTACCGGAGCCGGAGAACTGTCAAAGCTGTGCCCCAGGCCTCGGACTCTGAAAGTACATTCCTGGGAAGCAATCCCAGAAGAGAGACTCGGAGTATGGACGCTGTGAAGCAGCATTCCACAGAACACAAACTTTCTTCAGGCTCCGATAGTGACCATCCCTTGCTACAGAACATAAATCTGGTGATCGACGCATTGCCTCAGACCCACCAACCTGAAACTGAAGAACTATGAGCGGCAGTGTGCCATTCGGATGCCGAGGAGACAGTGAGTTTGTGAGGAATCTTCTCTCCCCCCCCCCCCCGTGCCAATCCAAGCGCTGCTGTTCACTTTTCCCTCTTTGATTTGTTTTTTGTTTTGTTTTTGGAGATAATTTTGGTTTATATAATTGTTTCTTTAGTTGCATGTGGTGTTTCCCTTCCCCCTCTATCAGACGTGGATACTAGGTCCGACTCCGTACCTGAGACATCGGCCTGGTTGGTACCTGGGATTGACCAGGCAAACTAGACACGAGGGAGCTAAAGTAGGGAGCCATTCAAGGGGTTTCGGGTGGGTGGGCGACAGACCTCTCCAATCCAACCAATACACAGTTGGTCACGTTGACCCAAGGGGTAGTCAGATGGGTGGTAGGGGAGTGTGGGGGGAGGGGTGGGAGAGTGGGAGTTGGGCTGCGGGGTGTATTTAGTGCACATTAGAGTTAGAATAGGCAGTAGCTATTTCAGGCATCAACTAGTGAAGCAGGGATCGACAAAAGGCATTTGCAACACTGAAATTTGCTATCTACAACCACAATATGACATCACATAAAAATGACATACTCAGTCCTCTCCTGGAACGTAAATGTGTTAGGGGACAAAGTGAAAAGAGGCCTAGTGTCTGCGTATATTAAAAGATTGAGCCTGAGGTAATATTTATGCAGGAAACAAATTTGAAAGGCACGCAGTGTGGGTTCCTAGGTAGAGGAGCTTACAAGACGCTAGCACATGCCGGCTTCTCCATCGGGGCGAGGGGGGGGGTCGCCATTTTAATAAGGGAATCCATGCCTTTTAGAATTGAACATACATTGACTGACCCAAATGGGACGTATGTGGCAGTAAAAGGTATATGGAACAGGAGGGACATTACTCTCATAAGCGTATATGCACCCCCGAGACTGCCGATGCAGACATTAGAGAAACTAGCAGGCACTCTCTTAGAAGCAGGCTCCAGTACCCACCTCATAGGAGGAGTTTCAATATTGTAATGGACCTTCGGTCAGATCGTACTACGACCTTTGCTGGAGGCTCTGGCGAGACTCAACTTGAGCGATTCACGAACACATTAGCGCTTACGGACTTATGGCGAAGGCATCATCCGGGCACTAGGGCATATTCCTTCCACTCAGGAGCTCATAAAACCTTTTCTAGGATAGACTTCATCCTGGCCCCGGTGGGAGAAGTGACAGAGGTCCAAAAGATAGAATATTTAGCAAGAGGCCTCTCAGACCACTCGCCCCTCTGGCTTACAGTGGGTAGAGATAGGCACCGCTCGAAAAATTGGTGGAAACTTAATGTCTGGGAACTTAAAGATCCCAAAGTAGACACGGAGCTCTACTTTGAGGAAAATGTGGGATCTGTAGAATCCACTATAACACTCTGGGAGGCCTAAAAAACGGGCCTAAGAGACAGAGCCTAGAATATAATAGCCCATAAAAAAGGCAAAGAAATGAAGGATATAGCTGAGATTGAATCTAGACTCTTCCAACTTGAAACACAGGCCCTAACAAGCGATGATCCTTCATTGGTACGAAGAATGCGGACTCTTTGACAGGAATATTTGGCTCTTGCCAGGAAAGATGCGCAACATGCGATACAGGCCATGTCCCGGCGCCTTTATGACACAAGAGACAAGGCGGGTAGACTACTGCCGTGGCTCAGTAAGAAAGAATTAGACACTAGATGGGTGACCCAGATAGACACGGAAGATGGTCAGACGCATGTGACTCCCACCGGGATAACCAAAGCCTTCGCTCATTATTATGAGGCTTTTTACGCTGAGCGTCCCCTTGCGGGACCGTCACAGATAAAGAGATATTTAGATGCAATTAAGGTCCCTAGATTAGGCGCACAGGAAGCTCAGGTGTTAGAAGAAGTGATAACATTTGAGGAAGTCAGAGAAGCTGTTATCTGAAGACTGGGAAAGCCCCAGGTGCAAATGGTTTGCCACCAGAACTTTTTAAACAAAATTAGACACTGTTAAGCCCCCATCTCCTGAACCTGTTTTTAGAAGCAAAAACCATGGGCAGCCTCCCGAACGACCTTCAAACAGCCACAAAAGTGGTAATACATAAGAAAGATAGACCACCACAGAAATGCAGTTCGTCTCGACCCCTAACGCTTCTTATCATAGAAACGCAGATACTGGCACATATACTCACTGGCAGGCTCACAACAGTCATATTTAGCCTTATTCATCGTGACCAATCAGACGTTAACGTTTATGCCAAAGAGGTCTACGAGATTAAACCTACGGAGAATACATAATTGGTTCGAAGTAACAAGACAGACCCTCATTTAATACTATCACTCGATGCAGAAAATCATTCGACACAGTTCACTGGCCCTTTCATGTTAACATTGGAAAAGTTTGCCTTTGGGCCCAAGTTTAGGCAATGGATAACTATTCTCTATGCGCAGCCAATGGCCCAGGTATGGGTAAATGGAGTATTCTCCCGGGAATTCCCAATAGAGCGCAGGAAAGAACAAGGATGTCCACTATTCCCTCTCCTTTTTGCCCTAGTGCTGCATCCCCTTGAGTGTGTCATTAGATCACACCAGGGCATGACAGGTTTTCGGCACAATGAAACTGAGATTACAGATTAACGAATATCATTATACGCGGATGATATCCTTCTCTAGGTCACAAATCCTAGGACGACGCTCCCACGAATACTGGAAACAGTTTCGAATGTTACGGTAATCATGCCGGATATAAAATTAACTAGGTGAAATCCTGTTTATATCCAGCAAACCAAGGATGGGTATTCCCAGACGTGGGACCCGTGCTCACTACGCCACTGGAGTCAAGCTATCCTGGCTGATGACGGCTGATAGCCAGAAACCGGTCCTAGGATGCTTGATTCCGGTCCAGGGAAGACATGGCTTGGCAGTTCGGGCTGGACTGTTCCCATGAGGCACAGGGTCAAGACTGATTTGCATATGGTCATGTCTGAACTGGGGTGGTGTAGTGGGCAAAAGAACGATGGATTTAACCCAGATCTCTTGACTGGGGGAGAATGTATGCATTGTCAGCATTCCGTCCATCATTTGTTTGTTGTAACGCATTAGATCACACCAGGGCATGACAGGTTTTCGGCACAATGAAACTGAGATTACAGATTAACGAATATCATTATACGCGGATGATATCCTTCTCTAGGTCACAAATCCTAGGACGACGCTCCCACGAATACTGGAAACAGTTTCGAATGTTACGGTAATCATGCCGGATATAAAATTAACTAGGTGAAATCCTGTTTATATCCAGCAAACCAAGGATGGGGACCTCTTGAATGTGCGAGCCAACTCCAGGTGTAAAACAATGGAATACGATACTAAGGCATCTACGTTACCACTGACCAATGGGAGGCTCTCAACTGTAATCTCTATAGGGGCTTTAGAGAATTTAAAATGGATATAGAAAGGTGGAAAACGCTACCCCTGACATTACTAAGCACGGCTGCATTATATAAAATGATCATACTGCCCAAATTGTTTTACATCCTCCAGAACACATACTTCAAAGTCCCAGAGGAAGTTTTTGTTGAGATAGAGGACGCTCTACTTAGGTTCCTCTGGGATGGGAAGCCCCCCAGAGTGGCCTTAGCCACGCTACAGTGAAATAAGTATAACTGCGGCATATCACTACCGGATATTAGAGCCTACAAATGGGCCACTCATTTGACAGTGGTCAATGATTGGGAGCATACATCCGGAGACCATCCCACATATGCGCTGGAATGCACGTAATTTGCAATACATCCACACACACACTACCGCTATGGAGGGAAAGGTGTTGCAAAATTATTAGTAGCCACGCAGGTGGTGATTGCCGCCTGTAAAAAAAGCAGAAAGGCAAATAAAATGGACCAATAGAGTTACTAGAGAAACCCCCCTCTGGGTGGGAGGAAGACAAAGACTTTACAAAATTAAGCGGGTTTAAAAACTGGGATCTGTAAGGTATCCCCCAAATTAAAGATATATTAGATCGCAAGGAATTTGCCACCTTTCCCGTCATCCAGAGGGAATATGCTCTACATAAGACACAGTATTACAAATACCTGAAATTGGCCCACGCATGGGAGGCGCAACATATGGAAACAGAGGAACTCCCTGAGTATGCCCCGCTAGAGGGAAGACCCCTCATGGGCGAACTTATCGAAAAAGCAGTTTCCTGGACGTACCGGACCATAATAAACAATAAGCCAGACACTCTCCTGAAATTGAGGGCTAAATGGGGAATCGAGCTGAGAGCCTTAGATGACCTAGACTGGGAAACTGCGTTGATGCACCCACGGGAGGTGCCATTAAGTCACGGCTTAGGTTTATCCAATTCAAGCACTTGCACAGGACTTACTACGATAGATCACGTTTACACAGAATAGGGAGGGCAGAGACACCTAACTGCCTTAGATGTAACGAGGAAACTGGTACCTATTTCCATATAATTTATGGGAGTGTCGACGATACAGGCCTTTTGGGATAGCATACTGATTGAGCTGGAGGGTGTGTTGGGTGATAAGATACTTAGAGACCCCAAATTTGTGCTGCTAGGCATACATACAGAGGTGGACCTCTCGAAGTTGAGGTTGTTATTAACCAATCTTGGCTTGGCGGTTGCCAAGAGAGATTTGGCACGTAAATGGGAGACGACGCAGGGACCCACGATAGATGAGTGGAAAAAGGGGATGGATATGTATATGACAGGAGAAAAGACCACATATGAGGCCCGGGGCTGACCAAAAACGTTCCAGAAAATATGGACTCCGTGGATACAGTACCATGGCCTTGAACTGGAGGTTTCGCAAATAGTCACCCAAACCACAGAATAGAAGGGTGCTGGGCGTGGGGAGGGAAGAGACTGAGGCACGGTGGATTGAGAAGTATATACTACTGATGTATGCATTAATGCTGCACTTGTCAATGCCTCTGCATAGATATGCTATCAAGAACTTGCTTCAATTGCTTGAAATTATAAAATGTACGAATGTTGCATTGAAGAAAAATCCCAATAAAAAAAGAAATAAAAAAAAAAAGAAGAAAGGGCTTAGACACAGTAGGGGTACAGGGCTCATGCCACTGTACCCTCACCTTAGGGCTAGTGCACTCTACTACATACCTAGCATTCAGGCAGTGGGTTGCACAGGGATGTGTGCCATGCCGACTTCACTTTTCTTTGTACTAAACCACGCAGCCTGCAATGGCAGTGTGGGTGTTAAGGTACAAGGGAGGCACAATAGGCGCTGCAGCCCTTAGAGGCCTTCCCTTGTCACAGTGCCTTTGGTACCTTTTACAAGGGGCTTCCTTGTGGCTAGAGATGTGCCAATTGTGGGTACAAAGGTATAGTCTTGTGAAAGAACACAGGCCCTGAGAACCTGATTGGCAGTTACCCAGGGCACATCAAGTCAGGTTGCATCAAATGTCAGGCAAACAGTGGGGGCTAACCATGCAAAAAGGGCCACTTATTTACAATGAGACACTCAAAAATAAATCTGAGACCAATTTAGAAAAATAAGTTGCATTTTTATATTCATTTTGAATCTAATAACTTTGTTCTCAAGTAAGTACTTCTTTAAATATTGATTTTCACAAGTAAACAGTTTACTTAAATGGGCTTTTGCGCTGCACTGTTATGTTACTCTAATTTATAAAGCGCACAAAATCACCCCGGGAGAGGTATCTGACACAGCCGAGAAACACAAACAGAATCACAGCTAACTTTCCTACCGGCTGGATTAAATGCATATAGTGCATACAATTATTTACGGTCGGTTTCTGGGGACTTAGGTTCGTAGGGGGCCGAGGTCCAAAGTACCACCAGCAGTTACTCGTCACCAGCCCTGGTGTATCTGGGTGCAGGGGTACTGGTTGGGTTGGTAGCTTTGCTGGCTACACCGGGGAAAGAATGGGGGCCACCTTAGAAACAGGGTGCAGAGGGGGACTTGGGGACTAGTCCAGAAGCTCCCAATGGGGGGCTCAAGTCACAAGAGCCCTGGAAACAAAGAGGCACAGCCGCTTTGTCAGTAGCTGGGCTGGGGATCTTGGGTGCAGAGAAGATAGGTCGGCTAAGCTCTGTGTGTTAAAGGTCCTCGCGGTTGCCTGTCTCGCCGGTAGAGGGTTCAAAATCAGGAAACCTAAAAGAGAACTCCCTACAAAGGTGAGCCTGTCAGAAGGTTCCTATCTGATCACTCCCCTCTGTTGCTGGAGTGGAGTGGCGCAAGGACTCCAGACAGACGGAGATATTGGTGCTTGCAGACTAATGCCATACTGGAAAGCAGATTTTAGGTGAAAAGATCACAGACTACTGGGGGGTGGGAGGGGTAAACGGGGTACGACGAGTAGTAGGGGCACTGAATGGGAAGCACTAAAGGCAGTCATTGGAGGGGATGTCTTGGTAATATGTGCGGTTTGCGTCGGAAACTGAAGAGTGAACTTGGACCTGGAGAATAAGTTGACTGAGGACCAAAACGGGGAACTAGGGGAACCGGACAAGAGGGTGGCAATTGTTGTTATTAAGAGGCGCTTGGAAGACGTGGGGCAAACTGGGTAAGTTCACACGACAACGGTTGCATCAAGAGGGGGACAAACCTAATAGGTTGCTGGCCTGACTGCTTAAGCAGGAGACTGATAGAACTCAAATAGTAGCTCTTCGACGACATGATGGGATCATGGCCACATCCCAACGGACTATAAGTGACACTCTAGGGGATCACTTACGTGATCTCTATAGAAGGGAAGGGGAACTGACGGCGCTTTGGCGGTCAGCTATCTAGGAAGTGTGGATTTGCCTGTGTTGCCGCCCATGTTACTAGACGAAATGGTAGCAGATCTCTCTCTGGAAAAGATCAGGGAAGTGATGGGTAAAATGAATAGGAAGTAAACCCCGGTGGTAATTCTTTCCCAGTAGAATTTTACAAGGTGTACAAGGCACAGTTGGCAGGCCTGTTGCTAGAGGTATTTCAGGAGGCATGGGAGAGCGGAATGCTACCTCCACCCTTAGGAAGGGAGTGGAGTGCATGCTCCCAAAACCTTGGGGAGATACAACAAACCAATCACCCAATTGGCCTATCACCATGCTCAATGTGGACACGAAAATACTGTACAAGGTCCTAGCGGAGAGACTAACTGGTGTAGTGAGAACATTGGCGCATGAAGACCAGTGTGGTTTTATGCCTGGGCGAAGCACGGCTCTTAATTTGCAAAGGCTCGAACATGTGATACACTCAGTACAACAGAGTGATGGGAAAGTGGCGCTGGTCTCAGTGGACATCACTAAAGCATATGACACAATGGAATGGCATTATTTGCCGCTCCTGCTCAGAAAGATGGGGTTTGGTCCCCAGTTCTGTAAATGAGTGAGGATTCTATATACGGCAAACAGCACTAGGGTGCGAAGTGGGGGAAAGGTGTGTGGTGAGTGCGGAGGGGCACGCAGCAGGGCTGTCCGCTCTTGACGCTCCTCTTAGCCCTGGCAATTGAACCACTGGCGGCAACGCTTTGGAATGGCAAAGTTGACTTCGGAATCGCGATAGGAAATGTCACACAATTGGTATCCCTATATGCAGATGACGTTTTGTTCTTTTTGCAGCATCCTGCAGAATCGGTACCGCTCTTTCTGACACAACTGGAGGAATTTGGAGAGCTAGCGGGTCTGTGAAATAATAGGCAAAAGTCTGTGTTGTTTCCCCTGGGGGCCCTGGAGGGGATTCCTGAAGTAGACTTAGCTCAGTTGGGGCTCAGACAGGAGATAACTTCCTTTTGGTATCTTGGTATCATGGTGGGATATACAATGGACAGTCAGAGCCAACACTGCATTGACCCACTGGTGAACCGAGTGACGAAATCTGTCCGCTTTTGGAACACATTGCCGCTTTCTATGGCTGGGAGAGTTGCAGTGGTAAAGATGGTGTTTCTTCCCAGATGTTTGCATATAATCCAAAATTTTCTTTACACGCTACCATGCAATCTGTTCAATGCGCTGGACAGCTTGATGCTTTCCCTTGTGTGGGCTGAGCTAAGGAGCAGGAGGGCACTCCCACGGCTCAAGAGAGACCAGCTGGAGGGTGCCATGGGACTCTCTGACTTGGAACTTTACTACTATGCCTCCAAGCTGCAGCACGCATCTAGCTGGGCGTCCAGGCACAAAAACTGGGAGACAAGACGGCTGAATGTCACCTATGGCGCACACTCCTTGTTGGCCCCACTTATGTGGGCCCCACGCACACTGCCTGACGAACAAGTTACTTACCTTCGGTAACGATGTATCTGTAAGAAACATTAGTTAGTTAGATTCCTCACCTTAGAATATCCCCAGGCGTCAGACTGGATCCGGAAGATTTTTCGTCAGCAATACCCCTTGCGCGTCGCTAGGCGTCGTCTGCGGCTCCGCGTCCGTCGTCGGCGTCGTGCGCCGGGATGACGTCGTCGGAGTACTTAGACGCCGCCCTCGCGCGCTGACGTCAGTTCTTGTACATAGCCTTCCGCGCCAGGAACGCAGAGCCATGCAAAGACCGACACTGGTGCCAAAAATAAAATCTAGGGGCCTGAAAAGGATAACCTTAACCCTAGATGTCAGTTCGCAGAACGGGGAGGATGGGAGGGTCGGTGAGGAATCTAACTAACTAATGTTTCTTACAGATACATCGTTACCGAAGGTAAGTAACTTGTTCATCTGAAAGAAACACGTTAGTTAGATTCCTCACCTTAGAATAGATACCCAAGCAATACCATCCCCGGTGGTGGGTCTGCGAACCAAGATCACACCAGAAAGTCCTGGAGGACAGAACGGCCAAAGAAGCCATCCCTCCGGACTTGGCTGTCAAGGCAATAATGCCTGGCAAACGTGTGTAGCGAAGCCCACGTCGCCGCCTGACAGATGTCCTGCAAAGGGACTCCCCGTCCCAAGGCAGTAGTAGCCGCAGTGGCCCGAGTAGAATGGGCGCGCAACCCAACAGGAGGGTCTTTTTTAGCCAAGGAATAGCAAAGTTTTATACACAAAACGACCCACCGAGAGATGGTCCGTTTGTGCACAGCTTTCCCCTTCTTAGCGCCCACGTACCCAACAAAAAGCTGGTCGTCCACCCGGAACTGTTTTGTGCGGTCCAGATAAAAGGAGAGCGCACGTTTTGGGTCCAGACGGTGGAGCCTCTCTTCCTCTTTGGAAGGATGCGGAGGCGGAAAGAAGGTGGGCAAGGTGACAGATTGCCCAAGGTGAAAAGGAGTCACCACTTTAGGAAGAAAGGAGGGACGAGGCCGAAGGACAACCTTGTCCGGATGAACAGATAGAAAAGGAGGCTTTGAAGATAAAGCCTGGAGCTCACTCACCCGTCTAGCCGAGGTGATGGCTACCAGAAAAGCAGTCTTAAGAGTCAGAAGACGAAGAGGGCAATTGTGAAGAGGCTCGAAGGGAGCGCACATCAGGAATGTCAAGACCAGATTCAAGTCCCACTGAGGCATTACAAAAGGGACAGGAGGGAACGTATGTGTAATGCCTTTGAGAAAGCGTGTAACCACAGGGGACTTGAAAAGAGAAGGCTGATCAGGAAGCCGCAAGAAGGCAGAGATGGCAGCAAGATAACCTTTCAGGGTGCCCAGGGCAGAGCCCTGCTGGGCCAGAGAAAGAAGGAAGAGGAGAACCTCAGAAAGAGGGGCGGAAAGGGGATCCACAGCCTTTGCTGTGCACCATGCCACAAATTTGTTCCACCGGCAGGCGTATACCGACTTTGTGGAGGGACGCCTGGCTGCCAGAATGATATCACAGACTTCAGGAGGCAAGTCAAATGGCATCAACTGCCGCCGCTCAATCTCCACGCATGGAGGTGGAGGCTGGACAGGTTCGGGTGGAGGACCGTCCCCTGCTGCTGCGACAGAAGATCCTCCCGAAGGGGCAGACGTATCGGGGGATCGGTCAACAGACTGAGTAGCTCGGGATACCAGTATCTTCGTGCCCAATCCGGAGCCACCAAGATGACTTGGGCCCGGTCGTGCCTGATCTTCTTCAGCACTCTGGGCAGAAGTGGTATAGGCGGAAAGGCGTACAACAGACCGCAACTCCACTCGTGACGAAAAGCGTCGCCGAGCGAGTGCCGCCTTGGAAATTCCAACGCGCAGAACTGCTGACATTGCGCATTCTCTTCGGTGGCGAATAGATCTAACCAAGGCTCTCCCCACTGCTGAAAGAGGCCTTGCGCCACTTCGGAGTTCAGACGCCATTCGTGATCCATCATGCACCGGCGGCTGAGTTCGTCTGCTCTGGCGTTCAGAGAGCCCGCCAGATGTTGAACCACCAGGGTGACGCCCTGGTGTTCCAGCCATGTCCAGAGGCGCAGAGCCTCCTGACAAAGGGTCCACGACCCCACCCCGCCCTGTTTGTTGCAGTACCACATGGCGGTGGTGTTGTCCGTGAACACCTGCACGACACTTCCCCTGACAGAGGGAAGGAAGGCTTTCAGTGCAAGCCGGATCGCTCTCAACTCCAACAGGTTGATGTGGAGACGAGACTCCGCCGGAGACCAGAGGCCTCTGATCTCCGCCTCTCCCATATGGCCACCCCATCCCAGGAGGGACGCATCCGTCACTACGACATGCTCTGGTTGGGGGAAGGGAGAGGCTCTTGCCCTTGACCCACTCGCGGTCCGTGAGCCACCACTGCAACTGCTGTGCAGTGCCCTCCGAGATCAAGACATGGTCGGACAGGTTGCCGTGATGCTGGGCCCACTGAAACTTCAGGTCCCACTGCAGAGCCCGCATGCGCCGCCTGGCGTGATGCACTAGTAGGATGCAGGAGGCCATCAGCCCCAGAAGCCGCAACACTAGCCTGACCGAAACCCAGGATAGAGGCCGAAAGATGGGAATCAGGGCCTGAATATCCCGGACCCGCTGTTCCGGCGGATGGACCCGGAACTGCGCCGAATCGAGAACCGCTCCGATGAAGAGGAGCTTCTGAGAGGGACTCAAGTGTGACTTCGGCACGTTGATGGAAAACCCCAGCAAATGCAGGAGATCCGCCGTAGTCTGGAGGTGGGAGACGACTGCCTGGGGCGAGCCCGCCTTCAACAACCAGTCGTCGAGATAGGGGAAGACTGGAACCCCTGATCTGCGCAGATGAGCTGCGACCACCGCCATCACTTTCGTGAACACCCGAGGGGCACTGGTGAGGCCGAAGGGGAGCACGGTAAACTGAAAGTGCTCCTGGCCCACCGTGAACCGCAGGTAACGCCGGTGGGCCGGCAGGACGGGGATATGGAAATATGCGTCCTGCAAGTCCAACGCTACCATCCAGTCTCCAGGGTCTAGGGCAGCTAAAACCTGAGCCAACGTGAGCATCTTGAACCTTTCCTTTCGGAGGAAGGCATTGACGTTCCGGAGGTCCAAGATAGGGCGTAGGCCCCCTTTGCCCTTCTTGGGAACCAGAAAGTAGTGGGAATAACAACCACGACCTACTTCTGGACTCGGAACGCGCTCGACGGCCCCCTTGGCCAAGAGAGCCGAAACTTCCTCGCGGAGAAGATGCAAATGATCCCCCGAGATACGGTGGTGCTGTGGTGGCATGGCTGGAGGGGACGTCTCGAAGGGGAGGGAGTAGCCCCTTCGGACGATTTGCAGCACCCACCTGTCCGATGTTATGGACCGCCAGTGGTGCAGGTGATGGCGAACTCTGCCGCCCACTGGCGTGGCATGGGCCAGAAAGCTCGGACTAGGAGGGCTTTGAGGCGGATGCTGCAGGGGTTGAAGTGGGCTGACCACGTCGGCCTCCATTTCCGCGACGGCGGAAGCCACGTCCGCGACCGCGCGCAGGTTGGTTCTGCGGCTGGTGGCTTTGCGGACGTGAGGAGGCGCCCCTTCCTTGGCCACGAAAGGGGCGAAAAGCGGAGGTGTGCGCCCGCGGAGCCGAGAGGCCCAAGGATTTGGCCGTAGCCCGGGAGTCCTTAAAGCGGTTCAGCGCACTGTCCGCCTTCTCACCAAACAGGCGAGTGCCATCAAAAGGCATGTCCATGAGGGTGGTCTGGACATCCCCGGAAAATGACGTGGACCGCATCCAGGCGTGGCGGCGGAGCGCCACCGTGGTCGAAATCGCCCTACCCAGCGAGTCCGTGGTGTCAAGCCCACATCGTATGGCGTGCCGTGCTGCATCCCTCCCATCGGCCAAAGCCTGGGTAAGACGCGTCCGGACCTCCTCCGGACACAGGGGCAGCACGTCCTCCACCGCATCCCACAGGGAATGGGAATAACGGTCCAAGAGACAGGCGGTATTTAAGGACCGCAGGCCCAAACTAAGGGACGAAAACAGTTTCTTGCCAAACTGCTCGAGTCTCTTGGAATCCCGATCCGGCGGAGCGGTCGGGAAGGAGGATTGGGAGGTAGAGGCCTGGATAACCAGACTCTCGGGGGTGGGGTGTTGGGACAGGAAACTGGGGTCGCCCGGAGCAGGGCGGTGGCGCCTGGCAACGTTCCTATCCACAGGAGGAACTGTGGAGGGCTTGGACCAGGTGCCCTGCAGAACGTCAGTGAGGGCCTCGTTGAACGGCAGCAGAGGCTCAGTGGAGCTTGCTGAGGTTTGAAGCACCTCAGTGAGGATGTTAGTCCTCACAGCCACGGCAGGCAACTCGAGCCCAAGGGCCTCGGCCGCCTTGCGCAGCACCACAGAAAATGCTGCACCCTCCTCCGAAGCCACGGTCGGAGGAGAAGTGAATCCAGTGTCTGGCGAGGTGTCCAGCCCACTGGCCTCCCCCAGTTCATCTGCCCAGTCCTGAGAAAGCTGTGACTGAACAGCCAGAGGGTCCTCGAACCCCTCCCAGTCGCCCCCTTCTTCCGATTCCTGATAAACAGGAGGAATGATCGGAACCGGACTGTAGAGATGGTAGGACTCAAGCGGCGTCGGATGCGGCGTCGGCGGACGCCGTGCCGGCGTCGGGTCCGGATGAGGGCTAAACTGGGGTGTCGGCGTCACAGGCGTCGGCGGCGCCGGTGACGGCGTCGGTGGTTCAGGCGTCGGCGCCGGTGGAGGAGTGACTAGGTCAACCGGCGTCGACTGGGGCCCAGGCAAGGGCCCCGCGGGGACCTGCGGCGTCGAGACCGGAGTCGTCGACGGCGCCGGAGCCGCCGGCACGCGAGGTCGTCCAGTCGAGTCCGCGGGGCCCGAAGGCGCGCCAGCGGGCGTCGACGGCGGGGCCAGGCTCCTCATGGCCGAGAGGAAGGCACTGATCTCCGCCGGCGCCGCGTCAGCCCCAGGGACCGGAAGGTATGGGGGCGGACGCGGCACCTGGTGCTCCGCCGGAGCCGCGGGGGTGGAACCACCCTGACCCTCGGCCGAGTCGCGCGACCGGCGAGGGGAGTCCGAAGAGCGATGTCGCCTCTTGGACTTCTTTGAGCGTTTGGACTTACCCGACGACTTGGAGCCGGACGAGCGATGGCGTCGGCTAGGGCTCCGCGAGCGATCCTTGGACCTCCTCCTGGACCGGGATCGCGCACGACGCGGAGCCGAGTGGCGAAGCTCGAGAAGCTTGCGGGACCGCTCCCGCCTAGCCTTCGAAGTCAGGGCCTGACAGTCGTTGCACGACTCCGCGTCGTGGTCGGGGCCTAAGCAGTAGAGGCACCGGCGGTGGTGATCGGTCACCGACATCAGTCGATGACAATCATCGCAAGCCTTGAACCCAGGCATCCTACCGGCACCAGATGTCGACAGACAAGGATCAAAAATGATCAAAAAAGATTTAGTCAAAAAAGACTAAAAGGGGTAGCTCTCCCGGATCTGCGCTTACTGGCGCGGAAAAAAGAAGAACTGACGTCAGCGCGCGAGGGCGGCGTCTAAGTACTCCGACGACGTCATCCCGGCGCACGACGCCGACGACGGACGCGGAGCCGCAGACGACGCCTAGCGACGCGCAAGGGGTATTGCTGACGAAAAATCTTCCGGATCCAGTCTGACGCCTGGGGATATTCTAAGGTGAGGAATCTAACTAACGTGTTTCTTTCAGATACCCCCCATTTGATCCGACAGGTGGGGTATTGAAACGACCGCCTTTCACTAGGGAACTAGTCCTATGGATACTGCTCCCATTCAGCTGTATTTGGGAAGATATGTCTGTGGTGAAATGGAGGGAGGGTGCAAGAAGCTGGGTGACTTGTACCCAGGGGGAACGTTTCTCACTTTTGCATTGGCACATGAGGCGTTTGAAGTGGGTGGGTAGGGTGTGGGGGAAACCTGCAATATGCTAAACCGGCGACTACCGTCCAGGAAATCTGGACAGATTTCCTGAACATACCCTAACTGACCGACACCCTGCAATTATTGTTGACAGCGGGGTTGACTAGGCACATGGTGACAAACGTTTATTTATAAGGCACTCAAGGCAGATAGAGTCTGGACTAAACCAGTGGCTCGGTGAGCTTGTGGGGAACTAGTGGCACCCCTGGGGCCCTGACTGATCTTGAATGGAACACGACTTGTGAACTGGTGAAGAAAGTCTTGTGCAACACTAGTTTAAATTGCCCCATTTCAACCGCAAGTTCTTAACACTGATCAAACTTATCACAATGTTGCGTGTAGGGGAGTGGACTGTCCCAGATGTGGGGGAAATGGAGCCTCTTTCTTGTATATGGTGTGGGAAAGCCAGAGGGTGCATGATTATTGGCTACAGGTGAATGAGAGGCTGAGGTAGGAGACTGCATTAACAATTGATGAGTCAGCCCAGGTGTGTCTGCTTGGTATTATTAAACAACCCAGAGGGGGTAAGTGGATTGGTGGAGATCCCTACAGTTGGCATTGGTACTGACTAAAAGGAGGGTGGCAATGGGATGGCTGTGAATAAGTGCCCCCTCCATCACACTGTGGTGCAAGGATGTAGACGAGTGGGCAATTGTCAAGGAGATACACATTAAGCTCAACCAGCGGGATGATAAATTACAGGAGGATCTAGAAATCTCAGCCACGTTACTGGGGAACATGCACACGACTTGGGATGAGGGCGATGAACAGAGTATGCAGTTCCAAGATACGACATCAAGGTGAGCGATGACATCTAGGAAAGGGGAACTATAGAGTTATTCAGTTGTTGAGCGTAGTGGGGACGAGGGTTTACAGGTTTGGTGATAAACTACTGCACTGGAAGCACTAAAGGTAGCCCCAGGGGATAAGACTAAGTGAAGGGAGAAAAAAGACCACATTTCTTGTAATGTATCATTGATGACAATGGAATTGCACAGCGACTGTACTATTACAGGTCACTTTTGCTGTTATTATTCCTGTTACACTTTTCACTGGCACAGATCCCTATGTAATTGTACACTACGAATGCAATATATTGTGTAGCCCTGACTTTGGGGTAAACTGCTGATCAACAAAAAAAAATAAAAAAAAAAATATATATATATATATATATATATACACACACACACACACACACACACACACACACACACATCTTCTGTAGAATACAGATACTGATCAGATTGAATGCCTCTGTAATCCCTGAAGCAGCAGTAATGGTCATCCCTTGTATTTATTTTGTTCCAGGATTCTGTCCTTTGCCATATCTGCTAACACTTAACCAAATGTATCATCCATTTCTCAGTGAGATTAGCACTGCCATTGTATACAATTAATGATTTGTGATTGGGACCTAAACTCTGTTCCTATTTTCAAACGATGGCTTCGCGCCCAGGATCCCAATACAATTGTGGAAAAGATCAATGTTTTGCAGTAATTATCTTAATTACACTTTTTTGCGTCTCAAATCATATGAATATGTTTAATCCCCAACAATAGAGTTTCCCAACGTATGATGTGGCTAGTAGAATTATTTGTGAGGGCATACAACACCCTTAGCTCTTCTATATACTGGACACAGTTCAGATCTTCCAGAAAGGCTTTATAAAATGACTTAAGTGTCATTTATAGGCGATCCTCCCACTTTTCTTGAATAATATGAATGCTCTGAGCACAAAGTGTCATGTCTATGAAATACAGCTCTTCACAGCAGATATGGAAAAATGATGATGAATCCAAAGGCAAATTGATACATAAGTATTGTTGATATGGTGGTGGGTAATAAGAGTGGTGAGATCAGAGCAGGGTCTTCATTTTCCACATGTCAAGAACAAGACATAAGCAATTATTTTTAAGTTTGCTTAGAACTCCGGGGCTAGCAATATTCTTATTTTACACTGCATGCTAGTGGAATCCGCTCAGGGGTTAACTGTACAAGGACAGGGCTGTAACTTCTTCCAGCAGACCTTGGAAGAGTTGGGGTTTATTGGAGCTGACAGAGCATAGAGCTGCAGCTTTTTGGTTAGTAGATAGATGGGCAATGGCTTATGTTTTACAAACATCCAATTTGGATTCTGGGTTAAGGACCAACATTAGCATGCAAAGCATGTTTCTGGCAAATATATTGCTTTCAATTATAATGTTGTAATTTCCTATTAGAATAAAAAGTTTAGATGCATTAAGACTCTTAACACTGCACTTATATTCCTGATGAAAGCAGTATAATGTGGCATAAACTACAATGCTACAATCTTTCTTTCCACGTTGGTGATCTTCCTCCAACACCCACGCATCCTTGGTCAGCTAATCCTTCTCTTCTTTGTTCTACCTGTAGCTAGAACCAAGTCTATTTGTCTTGGACTATTTTCACCATTGCTTACACCTACAGATAAGTCTTCACACCACAAGTTCAAGTGATATATGCTGGTGAGGTCTTTGACTTCACGGCAACATAGATTTAGGCAGAGTATAAGGAAAATGGGCAATGGTAGGGTAAAGATGGAAACATTACTTGCAAATGTATCACTGATATCCCTGAATAGGCTACCTCAGATGTGTCAGAGGACATCTAGCACTTTGGGTAATGTGCGGATCCCCAAAAGATCAAACAAATGTTTAAAAGTCTTCGGCGATGATGTTCATTAGCTACTGCTTTGGCATATGCTGTCTTACTTAAAATATGAACATAAATATCACTAAAGTATTTAAAAAAGAGAGGACTGTTGGATTTTGAAACAACATCTAATAGCACAATTAGGCCATTATGCTATCAGTTACACAAAGGGCCACTATTACAAAAACACCATATATCCGGAATTGGCAGCACAGTGGCCAGACCTACTGAGAGAAGGTGCAACAAAAGTGCAGAGCAGTCCTTAATTCTGTCTGCAGAATCCTAAAATTTCCTTGTTTTTATTCTTAAGAAAGACATCTTACGGACTCATTGAAAGAACAAAGAAAAACAGATCACTAATACTATGTATTAAAAATGAAAATTCCATTTTACTTTCCACAAATGTTTGATGTACAGGACGAACAGAAACAAAAAAGCTGCACAATCCATACAAATGCAAAGTTATTCACTATTTATTTAGAAAGCTTTATATAGCGCTGGCTAGACCCGAAGGTATCGGAGCGCTTTACATAAAGTCAACAATGTTACAACAAACAAAACAATTGCACGATACATCAAATATATGTGACACCTTAAAGGGAGAGAAGGAGAGACAAGTGGGGGGTGAGGGGGAGTGAGGGGAGAGGACGGGGGGGGGAAGAAGGAATGAGAGTCAAGGGGGAACGTCAGCCCAGAAACCGAGTAGGTAGGTGACGGCACGAGGAGGAATCGACAGTCAGTCTCTCCTATAGCTCTCAAAGTAGCTCCAACGGTCATCGGTCAGAAGGATAGACAAAAAAGATATAAGGAAAAAGCGAAATTGCAGAAATACGATGAGGAAGGGGCATGTGTGAGACAGGGAGAAGGAGAAAAACTGTGCCCAAGGTCCGGCTGGGTAGGTGACGGTCAGGGGGTAAACCAAGGCCAATCTCTTCTATAGCTGAACAGAGCAGCTCCACCAGGCTTCGGACATGGTGCTCGGACTCCGCAGTCGAGATAGAAATAATGTTAACTCAGGGATAGTCAGATTAGTGCCGGGGCAGGGGGAGCCATGGTTCAAGAGAATTACAGATGTCGTCTTGAGGTCAGGCATAGTCCTGGTAGGGGTTATGCAAGGAAAAAGATCAGGAAGGGGAAAAAAAGAAAGTCACCACTGGCGGCCATATTTGGGTCAGGCATCATGGGACCCTTTTCCGAACCATGAGGGTGCGACAGAACTTTACAGGGAAGGAAGTGCCAGTCTCTCTTAGTTCTTAAAAAAAGATACAAGACCTCCGAGGCGGTTGGGAGTAGCACTGTCTCTGTAAGCGCACTGGGATGCATCTCAAAAACGGAAAGCAGCGCGGTAGGAGCCGCCATATAGCCTTGTGTTGGGGAGGCAGAGGAGGGGGACCGCTAACCTCAATCCTAGGCAGCAAGTGTCTCCAGGGTCCAGGAAAACTCTCCGGCATGTCTGCTGCGGCCGCCAGATGCCTTCCGCATGCAGCGATCGAACCACACAAGCGGAAGGAGGCTCACCACATGCCAGGATCGAACTGGGTGCAGGTCCGATGGTCAGGACTGCGCCTACGGTGCAATAGAACAAATTCCTTTGCGGGCGCCCACCAGGAAAGCGGGTTGGCAGGACCCCAAGATTCAGCTCCCGATGTCGCAGCCCCAGCTCGAAAACATTAAAACGCCAGTTTGTTCCATCCCAGGCGCCATCTTGACGCGAGATCGAACGGCAAGACTTTAGACAAAATCCCGGCGATTCAGTGTCAGATGGGACGGCGGCCACAGCGATAGACGCTCCCCAACTTCCGATGACAAGGGATGGCTCCATCAGCTGGTTTGGTGGAGTTTAAGCACCGCGCTAGGTTGTATAGCGTGGGGCTTCAAAGGAGCGAAAGCACAGAGCAGCCATGTTGGATTTGGCTCCTCCCTCAAAATCTCACAATACCTGGAGAGAACAGCTTGCCCCATAAATAACAAGCACATACTCCTCCATCACACGCACACTCAAGCTGCACTTACATCATGCCAGTTCCAGCACTTCTCGTTGGCAGTGATTCCAGTTTCTCTGTAATATTCTTCCAACGGTGGTTCCAAAAGAATGACATCGAACTCAGATCCCAGTTCCCTTAGGTCAAAAGTTTCCATGTCTGCCTGCAAATACCTAACAAAAAACAAAAAAATACAAATCAAATGCTAAATTAGGAGTGCTTGTCTACAGTGCATTGTCAGTCAATCAGTCATCATACTTTACTCAGCTACATTGAGCCATAAAAGTGCGTATCACAAAGTAAATTTTCTTGAACAATCATTAAAAGAATTAAAAAAAATAACATACAATAATAATTACAAGTAATGTGGCCTATCCATGTCAATATCCATATCACTTTCTGATTGATAAGGAGCATTTTATGATATTGATGATGGCGTAGCGCACCTCCGGCTGCTCCCTAGTTGCTGTAAAAAGGCAAAGGCCATCTTGTGCGATCTCATGTTATATCCAAGTAAAACTTGAAGAAGAAGACATTTAAGTTGTGAGGTGTAAAGTGTACACAATATTATAAATTGCATTGTGCTTTGAATGGGGCTGCCATCGCGGGGACATGTAAGGAGTAATGCAAACCATGACCCCAGGGTGGGAAAGGCCAGCAAAAAGTGAAGTTAGTTAAGACAAAGCCTAGTTAGAAGAAATCTGTTCCACTCATTAGAGATGAGTTTGAGGTTTGCTGGGGTCGATCTCACAGTGGCATTCCAAGTGGGTGTACCTAAAACCCTTGCACAAGGATCTACCTTGCATACACTGTAACGCTGCTTATAAAACAAAGCTTTGACCAAAGCCGGGGACAGAAGCGGACTCTGGAGTACCCAGCTCATTAAGGCCTTTCTTAACGTAGGACAACCACTGTATACCCGCTGCGTTGTCTAAAGCAAAGCGATTTGGTATTATGGCCCTGGTAAGATGCTCTTCTGGGTTCCTCCAGATATTTTAACCATAACAGTGGTTGTAATTTTATGTAATCCTCCAAAAAACTGAGGCCCACCTTGGTGTGACAGAGAGTAGTAGACGAGGGATTGGGGAACAGCCAAAAGTCTGCGTATAATTTTGTTTTCTAAATTTTGTATGGAGCAGACACTCCCGCTCCAGATGTGCCAATTGATAGGCACTTCCTTTTAAAAATATGAGCTAGTTTCTTCACCGGTTTATGCCCTAGCTTTTTGGCATTTACCTTGTCTTTTCTCATTACAATTATGTTTATGTTGCATTACCTACAAAACAAATCAGAACAACCTTCGTCGAAATACATTCAATTTCATGCAGACACATCTCAGCAGAATCATGGATGCTAGCTCTTGTATTTTAGGAACAGGACACAATTTAGACCCAGATTTACTAATGGTTTACCTCGCCATTGTGTCACATGAAATGACGCAAGCCCTTAAGTTAGGTTTACAATGCCACGCAGAGTCACCTTGAGTGGCTATGCGTGGCATAGTATATCAGGAGTAACACAGGGCAGCGCAAGCCGCTGCTTTGTGTTACTCTGTGCTGGAAAGGCATTCCATGGGCATTGCTAGTGTGTTCCCACGCATCCACCCATGGTGTCTGCCACATTCCCAGATTTACTAACACTAGTAAACCTAGGAATGCGACAAAATGCTACACCTTCCTAGGTGAGGCGTAACATGTATTTCACAGTAATCTATCAAACTGTCTAGTCATTGGATGTTACAAGATATATTTATTTCAACAGACACGACCAAGAGATTGTTTATTTGCCCTAGAGCTAAAGATCACTTGATAATCTTAGCAAAAAGAAACCATCAGAAACAAATTAGTTATTTTAAAGAAACTGAGATCTGCTTGGAGAGATATTGAGTTAAAAAAAGGAAAAAAACAATAATGAAATGAATTTCAGGAAATCCGCCTGAGGAATCAGGAGTCAGTATGGATGAGATTGCAACGCAATTAAAACTCATAATACAAGACTATTCAGGTCTATGGTCGGTTGAGGTACTGGTTCTCTTAAACCGGCTAACGATTTCTACATACCATATGAAGTATAGAAACAGCATGTGGACAATCTCTATGCTTACGGTAGCTCCACATTTGAAACTCCATATTATTACAAAAGAGATCTTTGGACTACTAGAACTGAAAAGGTGATGCGAATAAACAAATCACATTTCTCCAGAGCGGCAGGCCCGAATGGTATACCAACTGATGTGATAAAAGCAAAACCTCTTATGGGATGATTTATTTAAAAAGGTTCTGATATCTTACCCTCTTCATGGAAAGGCGCTATTATACATTACTTGCACAAAAAAGGCACAGAGCAGGACCGGATTAATTATCATCACATTGTCATCACATTGTCATTTTAGATGCCGAAGGAAAGGTTTTTGTGAAATTCAAATGTGATAACTTGTTACGGAGGGACTCTGCTATTATTCAAATTCCTATGGAGCAATCTGGTTTTCGAAAAGGATGCTCGACGGTTGATAACAACATTGCATCAAAACCTTTGGTAAATAAAACCTTGAAAAGGAATCTTAGTTTATATGTACGCTACGTTGACTATTCATCAGCTTTCAACAATGTCAATTGGCAAAAAAACTTTGGGAAAAAATGTCCAAACGTGGAATCACACATGCTATTCTACATTTTTTAATATCTCTGCATGACGATACCTGGATTCAGTTTAAGCTGACAAAAAATGCCCTATCAGCAAAAATACCAACATTAAATGGACACAAGCAGGGCTGCATTTTAGCTCCATTTCTTTTTTTATTATAAATTGTGGATCTGTCAAAATATTTAAACCATCCGGAGGCCTTGTCTGCAAAGCTTGGTGGTAAAACAATAACTTATCTGCCATATGTGGATGATCTTATTCATTTCTCAATGGCCCTATCAGGCCTTCAATTACAGTCATATAAGCTAAACAAATTCAACAAAGAAAATGACCTTAACATTAATTCCTGTAAAGCAAAAGTCATGGTCTTTGGTAAATATCAGACTCATGTTAATCTAAAAATTAATGAGCACATTCTAGAAGAAGTCACAAGGTATAATTATCTGGGCCCAACAATGGATAGTAAGCTTAGAAGGTCAACTAATCTCTTGAATTTGAAAACTAAGGCTCGCACAGCCTCACAATCAGTTAGAAGATTTATGAAAGTTCATGGAGGCTAAACAATTTATCAGTCTCATAAGGAATTCAAATCTAACGTAGCCCCTGCTACATTATATGGAGCAATAGTGCTTCCTGGAAAATGCATTAATGACTTCGATAAAATTTACATAAACATATTAACGTTTTTACTAAATATTCGCCTGCCAATCCCACATTGTCAATTGAGACGGACATTATCTCCGATATCATTAACTGCAAGATATCTTTCAGTAAGGTTAAATTATTATTGTGACTGTGCAATCGCAAACAAGGTTTCCTTAAGATCGCTGATAAACACTTATATGACAAACAAGTGCAAACTGTATCCCAAAATAAATTCAGCAGCTAATAGAGCAATTACGGAAAATAATCTTCAGTTATTATTAGACCTGCTTAAATTGTTTTAGAGACTAAGAGGCTAAAAAGGCAGAATTTGGGGATGAATACTTGGGCTGCTGATTTGTTAGCATTAAAGAAATACAGACATGTTCAGCACGTAACAGAATAATATCTTAGTGTAGAACAAGAATATTTATATCATAATTTGAATCAAAGACGTTCAAAGATGTAAATTAAAATATGTAAGATTTTGTCTTATGAGGATTCCGATATCCCAATTTGAAGGGTTATGGATGCTAATTGTTTACCTTCAAAGGCATATCGTCTTTATATGTATAAGGAAGAGTCAATTGAGCATTTAATTTGTGTCCAGACTATTAGACTTGAGGAAGAAATATTTGAAAAATGCATTTCGTTTTAACAATTGCAGATCTATTAAGGAGGCTGCTGCATATTGTTTTTACACAAACGACTGTAAATTTATTGGGAAAGTTACCAATTTTTTATATTTTACTTATTGATGCCTTAAGGAAATGCAAACGAGATGTGAATTTTATTAGGCGTTATAACGTTTGTGGTGTTTAATTTATTTTTACTGTATCTTATTATTGTAAAGATTTTAATATTTTATGCAATAAAGACTTATTCATTCATACTAAATTAGAATACTCTACAAAGGTACTCAACTTTCACCTTGCTTACATCAACCACCATTTCCAATGCATGAAGAGATTAAAAGATTGGCAACTAAATAGCTAAATGGCAGCATCAATCACAGACTGCTAAATGGAGTGTTCTCCATAGAGAGTTTGAGAAATCTGTATCTGCAAAAGCATGTGAAGTGGCTTAGATGCTGAGCTGCAGATGACACAAATGACAAAATGCCTCAGAGAGTTGACTAGCTGACTTCCAGAAGAAGTGTTCTACAACGGAGGCCAACAGGGTGGAATAGCATCAGGGAGGCACTGGCAGATCCAAAAGAAAATCTATGATTTGTATTCCAGACTGCCAGGGACATTTCTTACCCAGGCGGCAAAGACTGCATCAAGCTCACATTGCCTTTATCTAACAGCAACCATAGTACAGAGGTTTGTTTGGATTCAGATGACAAAACGACAACCAAAACATTATGCCTAAGCAAAATCCCACGTTGTGTCTGCATCCATTACACGAAGAAAAAAAACTATAATCCTTGTATACATGTCATGTCCATTTTAATCCAGCAGGAGTTGGATATTTGAAGACAAGGAACCATGTAAAAATAGATTCTAAACTGAATGTTGAGAATGTTAAGCACTAGTTGTAGAAAAAGTGAGGAAATTAAAGAGCTAGCTCTAAAGTAGTCAAAAAGTGCAAAACAGAATCCCCTAGGGTGTTTATAGATCATCTGGTTTGCAATAGAAGATATTACAACTAACATTCAACTCTAACAAGCATTCACAAAACCAACAGGTCCGCCTTGCATTCTGAGCCCTGACTAAAACGTTAAAAATGCCACCTGCAGCAAAAACAGAAAGTAAAAATTGATTGCTTTATGTATAATGATGCAAATGCATCATTGTACATAAAGCAAAAAAGACAATTTAAAGTGTGATGATTGGATGCACTTTTGATATATAAAATGGTCCCTCATGCATTCTAATCAAGCAAGCCAGATGAGATTAAATGATACATCAGACAGCCAATGCATGAGGTGAGAAACTTTCATCTGGGAAGAGCCAAAGCCGACTTAATATATATTTAAGATAATTGGAAACAATAGCTGTGCTGTTAAGCCAGATCAATAAATGCTGGAGGAGTTCCTTCCATATCACAGCCAGAAGAGAAAAACTGATTGACACAATCTTGATAAGGGTTGGCCAGCATTAAAGGCCACATATGGATGGCAGACATTCTGTTGGCGACATTAAATTACACTTTTTGTGCAGGACAACAAAGGTTTTGAAAGAAGATAGCATTTTACATGCAGGCTCTATTTGATGGTATTTTCTAAGCTAACAAGAGAACAGTCGAACATAATTTGAGCTCCTATTCTACGTAACAGAGGAAGGACACAATTAACCATTTGATGTGTTGTTTGAACCAGAGGGGAAACCAAGCCACAGGCATGCTTAACCAAGACACATGCACACTTTTGCTCACTCACATGCTAGCAACTGTACTTAAATGAGTAGCTTTGTAGTTACAGCACTAAAGGAGTGTGGCAAAGGCTTTCTTTTCAGTGAACAAAAGCAGGAGGACTGAGTGCACGCACTTGTCTAATCTGCCCAGGAGGAGTAGATAAATAGTATGCAGCCAGAATGGAATAAAACCACTGTCAATCTCAACTTACATGGGAGGAGGGTTCGATTGACTGATTAAATCATCTTTCAGCTTTATGAGTTCCCTTAGTTTTGGATATTCTTCAAACCGGTCTGCTAAACCTGGGATAGAAAAAGCATGCATGCAGTTAACTGTTAAAGTAATTCCCAGTAACTTACAATTACCACGCAATACATAAAGAGCACATAGTTATAACCCAGTAAGTTGCACAATTTTAATAAACTGGGAAACCTTCAATGAAAGAAGTTGTTGAATGCTGCACGTTGACGGACAGTTATTTCAGAGCACTGTACATTCCGAAATGTAGGTCCATGGTTATTGGACATTAGGTGACCTAAGGAAATGTAGGGTACAAAACCCATCTGATATTCCACGTCTGGTAGCACAAAATCTGTAGTTTTATCAAAGGCAAGTATGAATAACTCAGTTTCTAAGTATATCCTGAAGCATTGGCGGTAGGCCCTTCCCTCATAGAAGGGCTCACCATCTTTGGCTTGCACAGTGAATACCAGATGAAGAGTATGATGCTAACTTCACCCTACATCCAGTCCTAATGGCAGAAGCAGATGCACAAAATGTCATTTTGTCAAATCGTTAGTCACTACCCCGTTCCTTAACTACTGTTTTAGAATTTCCACCATTTCAAAGTGGTTGAGATCACATACACATGGAGAAGGTTCTCAAGCTGGCTCGATAATCGTACCATACAGTGATGACAGCTTTCGCAATAATTGTTTTGAGAACACACAAAAATAACCAACCAGTGTTTTTGAATTCCTTTTTTAGGGCATGGCAAAGATGATCATCAAACCCAGAGTAGTGTTGACCATGCCAGAAACTCTACCCCAGTAACACTCCCATCCACCAAACTTGCTAATCTTTATCTAACTCTTTCCCTATGTACCTTAATCATTCCTTTACATTATGCCTTACTCTAAACGCAACTCATCTGTTGGAAATTTGCAATTTCTGCAGTGACACTGATTTCTTTTGCCCTTTTTACTGAATCATATTTTTGCTGGGTACAGCATTTTACCCCTGCTAACCAGTGGTAAAGTTCTTGTGCACTTCCTTTCAACATGGTAAAATGAGTATACTCCTGATTGGCATATTTTACTTACCTATACTTCCCTGGTATAAGGTACCAAGGTGTACCCAGGGCATGCAAGTTAAAGGTCACGAGTGGACAGCAGCACCCATTGTGCCATCCACTACAGTGACAATGTAAACATAACTGAAGGACTGTCATTAGTAGCCTGGCTGTGCAGGGTTTAATTGCAAACATGACCTGTCAAAGTAACTTCGTACGACAGGCCTATACCTGCTTGACAGGTCTGCTGGGGCTTTTCATAGGACACTTGGGAAGCACTTCAAAGAGTCCTCACCTGTCACAAGCAAATGTTAGCAGACACTTACTTGAGCAAGGCCCTTCTGTTGTCTACCCAGCTAGTCAGGCCCAATCACAGCCGGCCTCTTTTTACACTACAGTGTCACAGCCTGTTTGAAGGGTCTCTGGGTTTGCATATATTATTTGGGCTACACTTCAACGGAGGGAAACAGAAAGCTAAATCACAGTGTCCACTCTCTGGTTGCCTAAAGCTCAGCTTTGATTTACCAGACTTCTGTCTCGAATATTGTTAGGAGTACAGGGTCTGTATTAAACTGGATGGATTTTGGTGTTAGATGTTAGGACGGCATTGGGATTACCATAGTATACTCACCATGTACACTTTCATTCCTCAAAGCCCAAAATTCTTGTGGCCGAAGACTTAAGCCATCTTGAAAATGCCCAAAGTGGGTAGAGTTAGCCCCAGGAACCTTAACTCCAATGGTTAGGGATTCCACAGGAGTCATTCACACCCATTACCTTGTGGCAGGCATTATTGTTTTATGTGTTATGTTATATGCACTTCCATTCCACCACTTAAGAACACTCCTGGACTTGTGCAAGATCAGAAATAGACTAAACCTGCTGCCTGACTACTGAGAACAGCCTAGGCCACTGTACCTCTTGGACCCAGGATAAAGAAGTGGACCAAGGCTGACCATCTGTTAAAGGTACAGGAAAACATGAAACTGTACTCTATTTTCCCAATATGTTTTGGGATTTTTATTATTTAGCATTTTGATTTAATTACTATTTTAGTACTGAACAAACACTTTACACATTTTCTCTAAGCTAAGCCTCTGTGACATGGCTACCAGTGGGTTGAGCTCAAGTTTACCTAGGGACTTTAGAGGTTCAGCCTGACAATAATTGTGATTACTACATGTGGTAGCTAATTTCCCCCTCAACTAATAACCCAAGTCTTACACGATCAGTGACAAGCTTGTTTTCATCAAAAAATGGCAGTCAATGACAATTTAGATACCAAACTGGTTTTGTTTTTGAAGGTTTGATGTAAAGTCAAAAATAGGTTATTCTCTGTAATGTAGTGTCAACTTTAACTAAAGAGGTGTAAACTGCATACTGCACAAAGTAAAATATATATACACCTTATACCAGACAATAATATTGGGAACTCAACTCTCAACTAGAAAGAAAAGTCTACAATTTCATTGAAAAACAAAGATCGAATGCTTGTTGAATGATGTTCAGACTTACCAACATCTCTGATGAAGTTCTGAGGCCGGTGCCCAGTGTCCACAAAATGCTGACAATAATCATTGTGAGGATTTAAGCTCTGGGTACCCTAGAAAAGACACAAACACCAATAGCAAACATTATGTGTGCTACAAAATTTGAGAAAGGGTAAGCATTGAATTTTCCAAAATAGTTTTTTTTTTTTGCCAAGCTGGATTTACAAGAAGCAGAAGTATCTGGAAATTTTGCAATTCTAAATTCAGCTTATGTCCTGGATCCAGAGTTCATTTGCAAATAAGATTGCCTTGCTCATGAACAGGCCTGATCTTTGTTACATAACTACTACCCTTTCCCCAAAAGTCGCTGCTTCCAGGCACTTTTGTGCCTCTTCTTCACTCCTATCTGCTTAAAGCAATTGGCCTAGCCTTGCCTTTCAGCATGTTCAGGACCGTCATTTCTTGAACTTGTGGCAGACAACACAAATATCTCAAACACAAATAACAAGTCACGTTTCCTTGATTATTGCATTCTCATCTGCACATCTGGAATGGTGAAATTAAGCAGCAGTGAAGTAGGCGACCAAGCTCTGCAGGAGTTATAACACAAGAGACGCGCTGCTAGTGGTTTCAGTCAAGGTTATATAAAGGCTACGCTTTCTGGAAAACTGGCATGCATTCTCCCTTTACAGATCTACTGTTTAAATGTCCTCAGCACACGCATCCAAAATGATTACCCAATCTCACCTGCAATAACTTGTACATCTTTTAATGGGTTTTTTCTATACCAACCAAATCCTGTGCGTAATTTGTGCAACTAGCTGACTGACCCTCTAATATCCCCGGCTCATCAATGCGCACCGCGGAAATCGCAAGCCACTTTTGACCATGCAAAAACAATTGCATACTTTGTTACTTTTAAAGCAGCCTTACTGTGTGGACAATATAACAGTAATGACAATCAGATGCTTCTTGTTTTATTAAAATATGTGGTTCCCACTGGCTTCTCTTTTTTTAGGCAGGGAAAACCTACTAGGAGAGGGATTCTACAGGCTTTTGTAATGTTTTTGGGAGGAGGGTAGGAGCGTTTCCTCAATGCCTAATGGGCTCATAACTCTGCCTACTCTTCTTAATACCCCCCTCAGCCCCAACCTCATCAGAGCTGGAAAGTCACTAATTGACTCAGAGCCCCACCCCATATCCAAACTCCACTAATCTGCCCCCCCAAGACCCTTTCTCATTCATTCACATGAAAAAAATATTTTCAAAGATGGCAGATCTGAGTGGCAAGCAGAGATAGGAAAGATGCAATCTTGCAGAAGAAAAATTAAGACCCTTAAGTGTTTACTGTATACAGCTGATAATGTAATGTACTCTGTGTCACAACACAATTTATTCCTTTTTCACTATGCATATCTCAATGCACTTGGGGGATAACAGGATAAGTTGTCAAGAGGATATTCTTAACTTGTGCAACAGGCTGAAAAGTAAGGGATTTAAAAGATATAAAAATTCTCGTGTCCAGCTAATCAAAATGACTCCACGCACTGATCCTTTTATGGAAGGTGAGCTGAAAGAGGTTAAGGCACTATGGTGTGGTCTCACTTCCTTCTTGGACATTTCTGTTCAAAGACTCATACTTCCTCGGGCGGCACAAGTAACACTGGGGTATAGGACCTGATGCAATTCTTGCCACCTACTATACCACAGAGCATCTTTAAAACATACCCTCATCCTACAATCCATTTGGTAAAAACAATCAATGGCCTAGCCCTCAACAAACTGGGATTACTGTAAATAACATGCTTCTTTCTCTAGTGATTCTCTTAACAACTCATCTAAAAGCGAAAACCTTTTCCACCCAAAACGTATTCAACTTCTTTAAATCTATCCACACCTCCCACAACTAGCAACAAAATGCCTGGGACACTGTGCACCACTGGCACATTACTTTTTTTTCCCCCCAATATATGGGTTTTTTTTCTTTAAATTTACCTTCCTATACGTGTCATGGTATTTTCTTCATACGTTTTAAATAATAATTCCGTAATATGAAGAGATACAAATCCGGAAATACATCAGAGGTATGGAGAGACAAAAAAACATAAGATACAAAATACACAATTCAATCACATACAAAGATATAACACCTCAGGGTTTGCCTCATATGTTAGGATCTAAAAGTGCCAGTGCAATAAATGGGATAAAAGAGAATGAACTTTATTAGCAGCTGTATCCCTGACCGGGCGTCGTAAATAAAGGGGCAGAGTTACCAGGCCTCTACCTACTATAGCCGTGGTTATCTCTATTATTAGACTTTTCAGATACATAATTAATTGACCAGTCTTGCTAGTGAGGCCCAAATTCTTTGGCCTAACTCCTTTTTTTTCCCGCCCCTCAACTTATACAGTGAAGATTCAATATTATAAATAGCCAATATTCTAGATCGCCAATTAGAAAAGGTGGGAGGGTCAGAGCTTATCCACAGAGAGGTAATACATAGGCGAGCAATAGACATTGCTATAAATACGAAGCCTATCTCTGACCTTATTCTTTCATTTATTTCTGCTCTATCAACTAATCCCAAAATTAAAAGGGCTGGAGTGATTGGGACCGGTGAGCCTATAATCATAGTTTTAAAAAACTCCAGCTCCTGTAAAAAGGTATCCATTTTGGGGCAAGAAGTAAAACATTTGTATAGTGTCAGCAACATGTACTCCGCATCTATTGCATTTCCCTCCCCCCCACCATCCCATTTTGCAATCTTTGCTGGGGTATAATAGAGGTCAAAGATCAACATAAAGTGCTGGCTCCTAAGACTTCCCGTGAGCAGCTCCTGAATCGTCAGCTCCAATGAATCTTCAATATCTATGGATTCAATTCATAGTCTACTTTCCCATTTCAAGTTTTGCGTATCAATATCATCTGGGGAGGCTAGGATTAAAATTTGGTAGATCTCCCCGATCCAGGGCTTACCCTTTAATGTCTCCACCAAGGGTATTTTTTCCTATATCAAATCTAACCTATTCTTCTTTCCCACCAGATAACTCCGTAACTGCAGATATTTTTAAAAATCTCTTATCCACCCCAAATATTTCCTGCAGATTCCTATATGACAGAAGTTTTCCTCCCCCGCACAGATCACATAAAAAAATTATCCCCCTTCCCCCCCTCCCATCTTAAAAATGACTTGGTTCTGAAAGATTAATGGAAGTAGCCCCGAAGCAGAGAATGGGTTATAAGCATTCAGATTAGGGATCTTCAGTTTCCTCCGTACCTGTCTCCAGACTCTGTAAGCAGCTTTCAATATTTTGAATTTCGTGTTGTAATAATTGGGTTCCAGTATCCTGACCAAGCATCCCTTGGCTCCAGCCCCCATTTCTATTTCATATATAGTCGGCCTAGCCTCTACTGGTACTACCGCCTTATCCCAAACTAATAAAATACCTATATGTTGTAAGATCGATGCCCAGTAGTAGAAAAGAAAGCTAGAGATCGCCTACCCGCCCCACAATCTTGGGCGGAGCATCCATTTAGCCACCCTTCTAGGTCTGCCGTACCCCCCACACAAACCTCAGACAGATCCTATCCATCCTTGCTAGGGAGGGTGATGAAAATTCTAGAGGGACCGTTCTAAAGATATATAGAAATATTTGGAGGATTGACATTTCAATAACATTGTTCCGCCCAAATAATAATATATGTAGATGGTTCAACCTTTCTAGTTTTTTACTCACATCATCCATTATTGGAATGATATTCAAATCCGGGATTTTCTCTACAGCCGCTGTGATCTTTACCCCTAGATATGTTGCCTCCTGGACTACCAGGAGGACCTTATTTCGAGCAGCCCTGGAGCAGACAATCTGTGTTTTCTCCATATTTAACTTGTACCCAGATAGGATACCAAACTGATCGGCCAGGGACTTTAGCTCTGGCAGTGCCAAGGTGACATCAGTAGAGAGGACTGCGACGTCGTCCGCATATGCAAGAGCCCTATACTCTGAGCCATTAACCTTTACTGCTTTGATGTTAATATTCTGCTCTAATTTTTTAAGAAAGGGGTCAATGTAAAGAGCGAAGAGCAGAGGGGAACACAGACCTGCCTGGTGCCTCTACTGATGTCAAGTTCCTTTGAATCCTGCCCTGATATGCGGATTACAGCTCAGCTTTTGGTGAGCAATATAGCGCCTTAAGCACCTGAATAAATTGTCTGCATATTCCTTTCCATTGCAAAACATACCATAAATACCGCCAGGATACCCTGTCGAACACTTTCTCCACGTCCAACAGGGCTACCCCCAGCAGTGACTCCATGGCTTGGGCCCAGTCTAACAGAGCAATACCACGGTGGACATGGTTCATCGTGTCCCTGCCGGCAATGAACCCATGCTGGTAAAGTGATAGCAAAGAGATGATGACCTTACCTAACCTGGCTGCACGTATTTTCGAGTAGATCTTACTATCACAGTTTATGAGTGATATAGGTCGATACGATGCTGGAGGCAGGTCAGGTTTCCCTTTTTTCTTGAACACCACTATAGTGGCATGTTGCCAAGAGCTAGGGAGTTCACCCCTTGGGCCAACTGAAGGATTTGTAGCATTTCTTCACGGAGAGACTTTGAAAATACCCTATAAAATTCTAGGGGAATACCATCAGGGCCAATGGTCTTGCCGAGAGCTAAGGTGGCTAAGGTGGTCTCGAGTTATTCCCAAGTAATCGGGGAAGTTAGAATTTCATTTTGTGCTTCTGTGACCTCCATCGTTTCAAGATCCCTGAAGAATTCTTCCAGAGATTCCTCCCCTGACGAAGACATTCCCTTGGTGTATAGATGTTCATAGAACCTTTTAAATACATTTAAGACTTCTGTTGGAGAGTCTTGAATTGGGCCTAAATGGTTTCTAATTTTCTCATTTCGATTAGCCACCTCTCGTTGTCGAAGAAGACTTGCCAACACCCGCCCAGTATTCTCCCCTAATTCATATGGCACGGACCTATACTGTGCACATTTGGCTGCCACCTTAGTTCCAAAATGATGATGTATTTTAGATTTAATTATTGCAATTACCTGCTGCCAATCCTTGATATTATGCCCCATAATTACTTTCTCCATCAGTCCTAGCTCAGCGTTGTAGCGACTCCAGTTAATGGGAATTCAACTATAAGAGAATTATGGTCTGAGATAACCCTTGGAAACCTCTCTCTGTTGACATTTTCAGCCAATTGTTCGGTGAGAAGAAAATAGTCCAGTCAAACTAATTTGTTATGAGGGGCTGAGTAGAAGGTAAATCCTGGATCATCTGGTTTATGTTTATGCCAACAGTCTACCAGTCCCTGTTCCCTCGCAGACCCTTACCTTCCTGCCCTGATATATCAGCACTAAGATTGAGACCGCTATCCAGATGGATGTTAAAATCCCCGCACAAAATCAAGGGATGCGACCACTGGTCCATTACTAATTACAGATTTGCAGCCTGGTTTCTTTCTTCTACATGCTCACCATCTCACCTATAACTGAATCTTGATTTCAAGACCAACCCTGCATTTCCATTTCTCAATTCGATTTTATTGCTTAAGCTATGTAAACAGCTACTCTACTCCTGCTTTATCGATTTCTCTAAAGCGTTTGATCATGTCGATAGGAACCTGCTACGGAGGAAACTGGCTGCTTGGAATATTCCTTCTACTCTGCTGTATCCTATTCCACTATAATACTCTAATAACTGGATGCAAATAAAGTTAGAAGATAACCATGCACTCTCTCCAAAAGTGCTTAAGAATAGGGGATTAAAACAAGACATGCTCGCCCCTATTCTTTTTAGCTTGTTTATTTCAGATTTAAGTTCTCTGTTAGATCAAGCATCATCCAACCCATTAGCCAGCTCCTGTCATCTTTACAATATGTGGACGATGTTGTGCTCTTTAATCAGACAGGTGGGGGTCTTAAGAGGCTTTTAAATGTTTTAAATGAATACTGCAAGGAAAATTATATGATAGTTAATTTTGACGAAACAAACATTGTAATCTTTGCAAAAAGGTGAATAAGGAGGGTGTTTGGCATTTAGGCAAGATTACAATGAAAATAAGCTAAAGTTACAAATACCTAAGAGTGTGGTTGCAAGATCGTGGATCACATCTTTTGCAACAGAATGCATTGAAACTTAAGTTGGCCACAATACTTTACGCTTTTCAGGTGCTTTTCTGTAAATTGCTGAACCCCTCCCTAATCCCTCTTTTACAGGCAATTAAGGCAAACAAATCCCATGCATTATCCTATGGCTCCTTAGCACTTCCAGCAAAGCTTGGGCACTTTTTAAATGCCTGTCAAAGCAAAGTGTACCATCTGTTATTCCATCTCCCAAATAATGCATTGTATGCACAGGCGAGGCATAGATTTGGCCTCAAGGAGCATACAATTCAGAAGGTCTCTTTGATCAAGTATTCATTTTCTTTGTGCACATGGAGGCTGGTACACTTAAAGCACACATATGGAAAGAGATGTAGATGGGGGCTTCCAAGAATCCCTGGAGGGCAGAGATGACTTCTTCCCGGAAAGTCCTTCAGGCTAAAAGACCATAGAATCCAAACCTACCGTATACTTGTTTTAAACTAGCAGTCAACAAGCAACTAAAGTAGCTTTCATTTTTGGGAGATAAAGAAAATATTAGGAGAAGACGACACAGCTGGGTGTCTTAATTCCTACAATCAGCTGCAGAACCAAAGCTATGAAGTTGAACGTTAAAGATGCTATTTCATAATCGGTCCTTTTGTTAGACCTCAGTGCAGCATTTGACACCGTAGATCATACCATTGTAATGGGGAGACTAAGGGAAATAGGAGTCCATGGCCTTGCCATGGACTGGTTGGCTTCTTTTTTGGAAGACAGGTCCTTCCAAGTGATGGAAGGGGACTGTTTTTCAGACCACCTCCCAATTACATGTGGCGTCCCACAGGGATATTCCCTTAGCCCTACCCTATTTAATATTTATGTACGACAGCTGGCTGATATAGCACAGGGAGATGGTGTCTCAGTGGTGTCTTATGCTGACGACACACAGCTGATAATCTCCCTAACAGATAACGCAAACCAGCAGCTGAGTCACTGTCTGGAGAGAGTGGTAAATTGGATGGCCAATAGCCATCTGAAATTAAATGGTGAAAAAACAGAGATTATGCTATTAGGAAAACCTACTATCCAGGCACCCCTGAAACAGTGGCCCCATTGCATGGGAAACCCACCTATCCCCTAACCAGTTATAAACAAGCATTTACAAAGCAATGGTCTCGGCAATATTATAGTTAGAGCTATTGGTATTGCTCTATTATTTTATCATTATTGTATCCCTAAATAAATGGCATTGTCATTTCTATTGGCATTAGCTTCTTTTTTTTGCATATGTGATACCTATTGCATTAGCAGAGAGAGAGAGATAGGGAGAGTGAGGTATTGAAATAGAGAGTGAGGTAGTGAGAGAGAGTGAGGTAGATAGAGAGTGAGGTAGTGAGAGAGAGATAGAGTGAGGTAGTGAGATAGAGAGATAGAGAGTGAGGTAGATAGAGAGTCAAAAAAGAAACAGCATAGTTGGGAGTTCTCTTAAATAATACGAATTGATTTCTAGCCAAATTAACCTTTTTGCAACATTAATCAATGTTCTAATAATGTATACTTTGCAGTATGTATGCAGTTCTGGGATGAAAGTTAATAGCTCACCAATCTATATTAGGACTTTAAGTTATAAATGGTAAGTAACAGAAGGATGTCTCTTTTGAAAGCAGTAATCTGTTTACATCATATGCACCCTGTAATCTACTTAGTACACGGTCTATTAACCCTCTGCACTAACTTCATACGTGTCAAAACCTCAACTATACAAAATGCTGCTCGCTCTCCCGGAAGATAATTAATCACACGAGTTTTCTCGACATTTATGTGAGGCCTGGTAAATGCCGGCGGAAAGAAACGCTGCAGCAGGTGCTTCAAAAGTTTAATAAACTTGCAAAAACGGCGCCGCCATGAAGCCAGCACCCGGTGTGGTGGCACCGGTCGCACCGCCCTAAAGCCAGCCCTGATCCCGCCCACTTCGACCACTGGCACGCATGCATTTCAAATTACACACCTGCCTCACCTTTAAACTTGCTGGGGACGGCCGCCGGTGCAATCTGCAGAGTTCACAGGAGAGGAGGGGCTGGAGCCGGGAGGAACAGCTGACTGCAGGGCAGGCTGAGGCTGCTTCAAATCGAAGGCCGAAGACGAGGAGCCACGCAGAGGCCTCGCCGTCGTAATCAAGATGGTCGGTCAGTGGTACTGGTCACTCTCCCTCGTAGTCGCAGGCTCAGCTCGGAAGTGGAAAAGGAGGAAGTGGGGTGGGGGATCCCAAAGATAAAGGGCAAAGGTATGGGGCGGGGCAGTACTGTACCCGACGCGTCACGCGCCCACCACAGCACCGAGTAAATAATCTGACCCACGATTGGGTCACAGAAACCCCAGGGCAGGTCAGCACACTCTTGGGGGCAGGTCGGGAAGTCGCTGCTGGTCTTGCAGGACCCTAATTGGTAGCAGCTTCCCGCCTGCAAAGATATACGGCCCTGCAGGTGTTACTTACACCACTGCCTTTCTCCGAGGCGAAGCAATGCCTCGGAGAAACGCAGCGGTGGTTTCAGATTCGGGGGCGTGGCTAAAAAGTGGAAAGAAGAGCACGGAACACGCCCCCGAATCTGAAAAAGACGGAGCCTATTTGGAGGGACGGCTCTCTCCTCCAATGGCTGGCCTCCGTTTAGGAAGCCAGCCAATGGAGGAGAGCCAAAAAGAGAGGCGGGCTAAAGAGCCACTCTCAGAAACATTAAATCTCCGACTTCCGGTTCTGCCTTCGGCAGACCGGACGGTCCTCGACCTAAAAACCTGAGGGTTTGGATGGAGAACTCACTCATAATGGATTGCCAATCCAGGAAACTGTCAGGAAGATGTTTCTCTCTGCTTAAAATACCAAGGAAGATTATTGAGGTGATCCCGGAACATCTGAAAAAAACGGTCATCCAGTCTCTTATAATCATGTGCTTGGATTATGGCAACTCACTTTACGTGGGCGCGCCTAAATATGTGACGAAGAGACTACAGGTACTACAAAATGCGGCAGCAAGACTCCTTCTAAAAATCCCCAAACGCACTTCGACTAAAGAAGCACTGAAACAGCTACAATGGCTCCCTATTGAAAACAAGAATAAAGTGTAAGTCCCTATGCCTGGTATATATGGCTGTTAACAAAAAAGGCCCAATAAAACTGAGACAAATGATGTCCAGGTATATTCCGACCAGGCATCCAAGATCAGCCCAGCATAAGCTTCTTAGGACAATGAGAGCTAAAAGATCCAGGTGGGGAGGCAGATCATTTGCCCACCTGGTACCAAAGATGTGGAATGCCCTCCCATATAAAATAAGAATCCTACCCAACGAAACCGTTGTCAGGAAACATCTCAAAACTTTGCTGTTCCCCTTGTAGATACCTTATGGATAGAGCTTGTAAACAGTACTCTTTTGCGCTCGGAAGCCTTCGGGCAGCCACGCGCTCTACAAATTCCTAAACATAAACAAGGCTGATGCTTTGCTTTGTAACATTCGCTTCATTAGACCTGCTGCCAAATTGGATGGCTACACCACCCAAAAATTGATGTAGATTGTGTTTGCTTCATCAAGAAATGTTTTTGCAACTCCTCTGTATCTGCCACCGCCTCTATGCTGAACGAAGATATTGGTTACGACTACTATTCCTCCAGTTCAGCATAAGATTATGCAATCTTCTTCTGCTTAAAAGGAGACCTTCATCTGGTGACTGTTTATTTTATTAAATGTATGGAGAAAATGGTGTCTCTTAAAGTTAGGAGCAGCCTGTTCTGAGCAGTAAAGGAGATTTAGCTGATTTCATTCAGTAGCCCTTGAAAACATTATGTAATAGGCTGGGACATTTTGCAACTGTTTAGACTAAGATCTTGGGATTTGCAATTTGTTCCTAAACTGCCTTATCTACAAATGTGCTGGTACAGTAAGTCTTTAGGACAGCGATTACTGAAAGAAAAGTATTATATAGCGAATGGGGTTCCAATTTGTTTTCTATTTACACTATGCCCTACCATATTTTCTACATCATCTAGAATGACTGCTGCCGATTTGCAATGTTTATTTATGAATTAATTAACGTGGTTTTAACAGATGGTTGGCCACACTGAAATTCTGTACACACGCCATTAAGACCATTGTCACTTGACATTATAGTGATGTTGGCATAATCTGTTGCCTTTTAGCATTGAAATTGATATGTATAAGAGTTTTAAACTATCAGTTTTTTTTGTTCAATATCTTTATTATTTTAAAAAGTAAATGTTCATACAATTATAATAGACGACAATAAAACAGAGCAGAGTGATCAACAAATAAGTAAAACATTAAGAGAATACAGACACAAAGATAAAATTCATACTAGATTAATAGTAAAATTAGTTGTATTGTACAAAAATCTAAAATATCAGAATGCACGAAAGAAGAAAAGAAAAAGAATGGAGAGAAAGAAGAAGTAAGAAGGAGGAGCAAGGAAAAGAAGAAAGATAGAGAGAGATAGACAGATAGGTGGGGACACCCGCTACAGAGGGGAAAATAAATTAAGACAGAGACAAAAGGATATTGGGCTATCAACCCCTGAGAGGACAAATTTATATATTTATCCAAAGACCTCCAAATAGTATTAGAGATGGAAGGAGTACAATGCTTCTCTTCAACAGAAGAATGGGCCCCACAAAGAAACGATACCCAGGCCCACCAAGTATGATAAGACCGGAGATTAAAGGATTTCCAATTGGTTAAAATCATTTTGACAGCAATGGATATGAGGAGATCTAATAGCTGCATATCAGTATCATCCAAGGGAAGAGGAGTGCATGCAGCACACGGCCCCAATAAGATCATAGATAACGAGAGCTCCCCTGGAATATCAAAGAATAGTGATAGATATTTCTGAACCAAATCTCAAAAGGAATGTAGTAGCGAGCATTCAAAAAACATATATTGGTGAGAGCCTGAAACCAAATTGCAATTCCAACAAAGGTCATTATCCCTCAGTTTCTTTTTGTATAAGAGAGCAGGGGTCCAAGGTAGGAGATTCATAGAAAAGAATTTAAATTGCATAAGAGAAGGAGCAATCTTATTCTGTAATGAAACCTTCCCAATTAATTGCCATGACTCTTGTGAGATATGTTTGAAAATACCACAATGAAAATGAAGCGACCATTTATCTTGTGTAATAGTAGCCTGAGAAGGAAGTGGCGCAGATAAAAACTTGTATATTTTCAAGGCAGTATGACCTGAACAAGACCACATAGACAGAAGTGAAATAGTAGTCAAGTCTGTACAGAGGGCTACTCTAGAAAGGACAACCTTTAATTTTAAAAAGGAATAGAAATCCATATTGTTAAGGTTATATGTTCTGGCTAAAGAAGAATAGGGAAGAGGATAATGATTGGAATCATAAAGATGTTTAACCAACGTCAGACCTCTATTAGCCCAGGAGGCCATCGTAACAGGATCAATATCAGAAACAATTTTAGGATTATACCATAATGAAGACCATCTCGACTTATGAATGGGGTTGGAAACTTTTTTTAATCGATATATTTTAGAGCACTAATTGTGTCTGAAATAATACGGCCTGAATGGGGTAGCACAAGTTTAGAAGCAGTTAAAAAGGAAGGGGTAGAAAGAGGAGTACACAGCTCTCGTTCAATATATATCCATGGGGGGGGGGGGGGGGGCGGGGGGGGGGGTATGGTGAGAATCTGATAAAAACCAAAGAGCACCCTGAGATGATAAAAAGGCAATTTGATACAAGTTCCAATCTGGAAGATTGCATCCACCCAAAAGAGATTGTTTTCTAAGATGTTTATATGCAATTCTATCACGCTTATCACTCCATAAAAATTTTGACGTAAATCAATCTCACAGAAAAAAGATGAGGAAAGCCTCTAAGGCAGCATGGAGGATAAGAAGTTAATAATCGGAGTTATCATCATCTTAAGAGTTTGAAGTCGTCCCCACCAGGAGATATATTTCGGAGACCAGGAGGACAAAAGATCTTTAACCTTATCTAGTATATGAGATTCATTATAAGAAATAGTATCTAAAAGGTTATTACAAAACCAAATTCCTAAGTATTTAATTAGAGTAGATTGCCATTTAAAGCCGGCTTCACCCATATGAGAAGGGAAGCACAACGCATTAAGAGGGAACATTTCCATCTTATCTCTGTTCAGAGTATATGCTGAAATGCGTGAAAACTCTTTAATGGTATTAGAGATAGCAGGAATGGCAGTAGAAATGTCCTCAGAGAAGATGAGATCAACATCTGCATACGCAGCCGTTTTAATTGTATGTGGACCAAATTGAAAGCCTTTGATACTCTCATTCAAAATGTGTAACCGAAGGAGTGGGTCTATAGACAAAAGAAAAAGAAGGGGTGATAACGGGCACCCCTGTCTAGTACCCTAACATAGGTTAAAAAAAGAAGACGTAGCCCCATTGACTCTGATGTTAGTTATAGGTTGCGCATATAGGGACATTACCATGTTGATAAAAGAATTGCTGCTTGTAAAAAAAGGCCAAGCAACTTCATAAAAAGCCTTTTCGGCATCAAGAGCAATCGCAGCCGATGGCAAAGCAGATAGCTTCGCTTTCTCCTATATATGATAGAAGGTTCGGATATTATCTCTAGCAAGTCTCCCTTTTACAAAGCCAGTCTGAGAGCCATGGATAAGACTAGGCATATGGTCCTCTAAACGCTTAGCCAGGATTTTAGCAAAAATCTTAGCTTACATATTTAGTAGCGAGATTGGATGGGTCAGAATGATCTTTCCCTTCTTTCGGAATCACGACAATAGTAGCCTCAGCGGCTGACCCAGAGACTTTACCAGACATTACAAAGTTTATCAAAAACATTCTTGAGATATTTTATTATTGAGGATGAGAAAGTCTTGTAGAGAGCAATAGGATAACCATCAGGCCCTGGAGCCTTCCCCGACGAGTCGTCCTAATGGCTTGAATTATCTCTTCAGAATCAATAGGTTGCCCCAGAGCAGTCATCTCCCACTGCGGAATAGTATGTGTCGGAATCGAGGACAAGAATTGCTGACACACAGATAAGTCACATTGATCTTTGGGAGTGTAGAGTTTTTCATAAAAATGACAAAAGACTTGTAGAATTTCTTGAGTATGGAATTTCCAAGAGCCATTATGGTCATTAATATAGGAAATCTGAGCAGTTTTGACATTCGTATTTTTGATACTTTAAAGTGGCAGCCAACATCTTACCTGCTCTATTTTGAAGCAACAAGCGTCTAGACTTTTGAGCCTGTACACCAATATAAGCTCTCTTAGTGACAATGGAATTAAAAGAGTATTTCAAATTTTTGATGTCTTGCAAGAGAGACTTATCATTAGAGCTTCTTTATAATAGCTCTTTACGTTTGATCTCATCCCTCAAAGATTGCAGCGACTTTCTGATATCGCCATTCCGTTTCAATTTTTTTTTGATAATATGACCCCTAATAGTGCATTTAAATGCTTCCCATAGAACAATTGGGGAGTTCACCGAAGATTCATTATCATTGAAAAAATTGTCAATCTCCACAGATAGTTCTTGAACTTCATCTTTATCATCCATAATCTCTGTATTAAGACGGCAAGTACAAGGACCTTGTTTATCCGCCAGAGTAACGAGAGTAAATGAGACAGCTGCGTGATCAGAAACAACTATTGGGTGAATTATAGCATTACTCATGTGTTTTAGAAGAGCAGCATCAACTAGAAGATAATCAATGCGCGAAAAACTAGAATGTGGAGAAGAGAAAAACGTGAAATCGCTACCCGTAGGATTATGTAATCTGCAAACATCAATAAACTGAGAGGAGCACATATTGAGCACACCTGTAACCACACCTCTGAGGCGGAAGCCGGAGGAATTACGCGCCATTATTTTAAATTGTTATTTTGTTTGTAACACATTTTAAAAACTTTGATTCCTGTCTTGAGCTCTGCTGGGCTACTTGCCTTATTGTATTCCACATTCAGCGGAGTCTAGCGCTGCTTCGTGGAGTTTGTTGTGGTCTACCGCCATCGCCAGCCGCGAGGACACGCCCACCTCACAGGCCACGCCCACCCCTCCCGCCTATAAGAACGCGCTGATTCACGAGTGCGCTCTCTGTAACCACACCTCTGAGGCGGAAGCCGGAGGAATTACGCGCCATTATTTTAAATTGTTATTTTGTTTGTAACACATTTTAAAAACTTTGATTCCCGTCTTGAGCTCTGCTGGGCTACTTGCCTTATTGTATTCCACATTCAGCGGAGTCTAGCGCTGCTTCGTGGAGTTTGTTGTGGTCGGCCGCCATCGCCAGTCGCGAGGACACGCCCACCTCACAGGCCACGCCCACCCCTCCCGCCTATAAGAACGCGCTGATTCACGAGTGTGCTCTCTGTAACCACACCTCTGAGGCGGAAGCCGGAGGAATTACGCGCCATTATTTTAAATTGTTATTTTGTTTGTAACACATTTTAAAAACTTTGATTCCTGTCTTGAGCTCTGCTGGGCTACTTGCCTTATTGTATTCCACATTCAGCGGAGTCTAGCGCAGCTTCGTGGAGTTTGTTGTGGTCGGCCGCCATCGCCAGTCGCGAGGACACGCCCACCTCACAGGCCACGCCCACCCCTCCTCTCCCTAAATGTGCTTCCCACGCAAGCGCAGCGGACGAGCGCAGCGGGAGCGCCGTTTGCGTGCCGAAGGCGCGCCTAAGGCAAGCCCGTCTGCGCCCGTCATCGCCAGACCATCGCCTCTCGCCAGTCCCCCTGCTCAACTCGTACCACATTTACTGCAGTACGATAGAAAGTCCCTCCTCGCTCTTAAACCAGACTCAAGATGCGATAAACTTGAAGGCTGCCTTGGGCAAACAGGTCTGTACTGCAAGCCGTGCTGTTTTTTGACATCTTCACCCAGGCTAGCCAGCCACAATACCACTGCTTATAAGCATTACACCCTTACCATCTTCCAACTTAATGTTAGATCCCTTGTGAAACATCACGCTGATGTGTTCACCCTTATAACAGAGGAACATCCAGACATTATGTTTATATGCGAAACCTGGCTCCACGATGACCAAAACAGCATTTTAAATCTCTCGCTGCCCGAGGGTTTCTCCATCAAAACCATTAATAGAGACTCCAGGGGTGGGGGGATAGCTGTTATTTACAAATCATCATACAACTGTACTTTTGAGAAGGAAGCCATTTGGGGCTGTGAAAGTGCAAGATTCAAAATCTCCACTAGTCCCCAGTTCACCCTTTCCGGACTCTATATCTACCGGCCCCCTGGCCCCGCTGCCAGGTTCATTGAGGAATTCCTAGATGTCGCTCACACTCTAGTGATATCCTCTCCTAATTTTACCATCCTGGGAGACCTTAACTTACATTTCGACTCCTTGACCGATCCTACTATTAAGAACCTTCAGGCAGACCTCACAGCCCTTCAGCTAAACCCGCTCATCCAAACTCCCACTCACTCTGCCGGGCATTTATTGGATCCAGTTTTCTCCAACCTCTCAGATGCCTCGGCTGCCCCCCCCAAACCCATGGGGTGGACTGACCACTCTCTTATCCAATTTTCTCTGAAAATCAGAGACTCGATTGTGAAAAACACCAACAATTTCCGATACAAGAGGCCATGGCACAAACTGGCTCCTAGTGACCTTACTAGTAAACTAGGTAACTTACACCTCAACCTCACAGACGGAGATATTAACTCCGCCTACGCGGCCTTTCAAAATTGGATCAACTTAGGACTAGACTCCCTAATACCAGCAAAACGGACTAAACCCCGTAACACTCCATCTAACCCGTGGTACAATGAAAATCTTCTAACCATGCGGAAAGACTGCAAAAGAGCTGAACGCCAGTGGAGGAAAGAATATAAGGACACCGACAAAGCTGCTTACCTGCGAAAATTGAAATCGTACCATAAAGCGGTTCGCACCACCCGTGCTTCCTACTACGCAGAAGCAATCAGCTCCAGCAGGAATCCCTCAAAAACTATTTTTGAAATTGTTCATAAACTTAAAGATAGTTGTAATCCTGTCCCTGGTATTACCTCTGCACAACAATGCGAGGAACTTGCCACCTTCTTTACGGAAAAGGTAAAGAAAATCTACACTTCCTTTCCTCAGAATCACTCGGACACCTTCATACCACGTGAGCCTCTGCCAGACAATCCCGGTTTGTCTCTCATCCCCAGCTTAACACATGACGAACTTGCTAAACTGTGCACTAAAGTCAAATCTGGCACGCCCACAGACGCCATGAGACCTGCCAAATTCTTAGAATCTCTCGAGTTCTTCCTTCCTCCTCTTACTACCTTACTTAACCTATCATTCTCCTCAGCGGTGGTTCCCACATGCTGGAAGCAGGCCTGGGTCTCTCCAATCATAAAAAAACCCACCCTAGACCCATCAAAACCAGAAAACTTCAGACCAATTTCACTGCTTCCATGGGCCTCAAAATTGGCAGAAGCCCATGTGAACAAGGTGCTAGCCAACTACATGACACAACACCAAATTTTAGACCCATCACAGAACAGCTTCAGGCCAGGATTCAGTACCGAATCCGCCCTGCTAACCACCATCGAACACCTACGGAACATCCTGGACGCCGGTCAAAGTGCTGCGCTGGTTTTACTCGACCTTAGCGCAGCCTTTGATACGGTCTCCCACTCTATTTTACTGAAACGCCTCGAAGCCATATGTATCAAAGACCTTGCTCTAGAGTGGTTTCGATCATTCCTGACAAACAGATCTTTCCGGGTCTCTGCCCCCCCGTTCATATCCCAGCCTTACCCCATAGAGCAAGGCGTTCCTCAGGGATCGGCGCTCAGCCCGTCCCTATTCAATCTTTATGTCCAGCCTCTCGCTGATATAGCAAAAGAATGGGACCGGACGCTAGTGTCGTACGCCGACGACACCCAGCTCGTCATTTCTCTGACTGAAGGCCCCTCGATCTCAGCGGCGAGATTCAAGAACGGGTTAGAGGCAGTTGCACGCTGGATGTCACACAACTGCCTCCAGTTGAACGCTGGCAAAACAGAGGTGTTGCTTCTGGGTAAAAATCCTGACTATTGGACTGATCAATGGTGGCCGTCCGCACTGGGCCCTATCCCCCCCCCCAAAACTGTGGTAAAAAGCCTTGGTGTCTGGGTGGACGCATCTCTTAATTTCCAGACCCACACCAAGAAACTGGCTGCCACCTGTGTGGGCCTGTTGAGGAGCCTTCATCCGATCCTTGGCTTTTTTGACCACCATACGCGCCAAATGATAGTCCAATCTACCATCCTGGCTCGACTGGACTACGCCAATATCCTTTTTCTTGGCCTTAATAAAGCTGAGATGGCGCGGCGACAACATATACAAAACTCTGCTGCCAGGGCAGTTGTAGGCCTCCCTCGTAGGTGCTCTGCAAGAAACACCATCCAGAAACTACACTGGCTGCGCATGGAAGCCCGAGTTCAGTTTAAAGCCCTCACTACTGTTTTTAAAATTCTCAAAACTGACTGTCCTGGCCTCCTGCGTCCACTCCTAGAGCCCTATACCCCTCAACGGGCCCTACGCTCCTCGGGTCAAAACTTGGTGGTTACTCCACGTATAAGGCTAAGCAGAATGGGCGGTCGCTCTTTCAGAGTCTTGGGGGCAAGACTCTGGAACTCCCTGCCACATCACATTAGCTCGATGACTAACCTGCTGGCCTTCCGCAAAGCGATCAAAACATTTCTATTCTCCCCATCCTAATCTCCTATAGCCCGTCCTTTCCTTCTCCCCTCTCAGGTTATCGTTATAGTTCAGCGCCGGGACGCCTCGTTGCTGGGGCAGCTGTTCGCGCTCAATAAAACGTCATAACATAACATAACATTTGTTTATGTGACCTAGGAGGACGAAATTAAAAGGCAGAATGCCCATCTACGATAGGGTCCAAAGGTAAATTAAAATCACCTCCAACAATTGTTCTAGCATTTTGAGGGATGTCAAAGACCTTTTTGTCTACTGAACGTCAAAAGAATTGATCATCAATGTTGGGGGCACAAATATTCATTATAACAACCAAAGACCTGCTTTACAACACATCAATTCAAATGTTAATTGATCAATGAGATTTCAAATCTTTTATGATTCCCTACTGTATGTTTCTTATCACTCCTCATATGATTGTATTGTATTAATTTAAAAGTGTCAAAAAAAACATCAAAGCACCAATTCTTCCCCAAACACAAACTTTGAAAAAAGGTGAAAAAGGAAAAAGGGCACCTCACGGTAGTAACACCAAGGAGGGTTTTACTGGTTGGTACTCACCAGTATACCCACTTATCATCGGTTACTCTTATTCCATGTGAAAAACAAACAAATTATAATATACTAATATATAATTTCAGTGTATAAAGATGGTGAAAAAAATATATAATAATAATAGTGCCATGTGAATTTACATGTGTCCAATGAACCCCCGTGAGAACATAAAAGATTTTATTCTCACTATTTAAAAGCGGTGGTGCTTACTAGCTTGTCGTAACTTTATTAAATACTGTAAGCTCCCACAGTAAAAATGGTTTTAATCAAACCATACCCAATTCTACAGTGCCAACATGTTTCGTTGCCGACTCTTCACGCAACTTCTTCAGGGCTGAGGGGTTCAAAATCACCTTCACAAATGGTGCACCTACAATCTCTGATGGTATAATAAAAGACACAGAAGGCCAGTGTAAAAAATACTGTCCAGAACTCCGGACACGGACGTACACTTCAACAATTTTAAACTGCAGAGTAATTCTCAATTCTATTCATTACCAGAGGGTTGCGAAGTCTCCTCATACCCGCAACCATCTTCAAAGTGGAACATGTATCTTCTATTCACGTGCCACTGGGGTGATTACCAAATCACTCATCCCCTATATGTATAAAAATAGAAAAACAACATTCCTTACATTTTTCTATGCCTTCTCCAACAGGTAGTACGTTCTAAAAACCACATGTATTGCACATCTACTATAGATACCCGACTACGGGAATTAGTCAAAACCCACACAGTACTCAACCCCTTGGGTACCCCGAGATAATGTGGGAATTTCCATATGTGAGTATATCGCTACTAAAAGCATGGCACCTGCATAGTCTTATACTACGATTTTGCTGCCCTACCATCAATATCTTGATGTTACTTTTTCTCAAAGAACTCGGCTCATGGCTACACCGACAATCAACTGCTCAATCACAGAATAAACCTCCGTTTCACAAAGCATTTCTCCTGCTACTCACGGACCCCAGATGGTGTATCAAGACACTAATACATCAAGCACTCGTCTCACCACTGGCGCGTCCCTTCGGCGTATGTGCAGCTTCCTCGTTAGACTCGCACCACGCCTGGCTTATGGAACGTGGCGAGCCACGCCCACTTCCGGCGCGCCAACCCATCACAAGTGTATATCTGCTTTTCCATTGCGGTGGCCATTTTAGAGTAGGTTTAAAATCAAACCACAACTACCTATAAATATGCCACAGCTCACGGCTGCACACACAGTCAACTGCTCGATCGCAGATTAAACCTTCGTCTCACAAGGCATTTCTTCTGCTGCTCACGAGACCCAGGTGATATATCAAAACACCATTACAACAACGCGCTCGTCTCACCCATGCCGCGTCCCTCCGGCGCATGTGCAGCTTCCTCATTAAACTCGCACCTCACATGGCTTAAAGAACATGGCGGGCCACGCCCACTTCCGGCGCGCCAACCAATCACGAATGTATATCTGCTTTCCCACTACGGCTGCCATCTTCGAATAGGTTTATAGTCGAAAAGACGACTACCTATAAACATACCAACAAGAGCCCCCTGTTTGGTCACCTCTCTTATTCTCACCTATCACACAGATGTCTGCCTGGTAATTATATATTACACAGTGATCATTCTTGCTTAGCCAGTGGGATTGATATACTGCCGTTTATAACGGTAATTGAAAACTGGTGGCCATTTTAAAATAGGGGAGGACCTGAAACACATACCGGACCCAATGCAAATTTATCAAATTGCGTCTCTATAATGTGTATGGAGCAACCATTCATCCACTTTTAATCTCTAATATCCGATGTTCATGCATTGGGAGGAAATTTCACCCAGTGATTTCTCTCGGATGAACTACGGTGATCCTCAGATGGCGACTCCGGATAGACGATACCTGGTCTCACCACACAAAACCTCCACAATGAATCAACTGGGAATGTATAGACTCAGATGGTAACCTATACATATGATCATTCATAAATCAGATTCACTGATATCATTTAATAAAACCATCTCAACGTTTACTGATTTTATTCCACTCAATCGAGTCATTCAAACCCATCCTATCTGCCTTCTCTGAAAAAATCCATTGGGCCTCTTTCCTTGCCAAGATGGATTCAATGTTAAACGATTCACCCATCACTCTCTCAAGGACCGTCCATCTCAAGTCCCTAGGTTCGTGATTTTGCTCAACAAAGTGTTGCACCAGCCGAGTTGTTAATTTTTTTGCCTTCAGGGTGATCAAATGCTCTTGTATGCGCACTTTCACCTTTCTTGATGTCAAACCAATATAGTGTAAACCACAGCGGCAGGACAACCTATAGATGACATTAACCGTATTGCAATTACTAAACTTGGTTAGGAACCAAGTCTTACCGTCCTGCAGAGTTACACTTCTAGTAGCTTGGGTGAGATTGCAAACAGAGCACCCCCCGCAAGGATAGTGACCCGATGGGAGGTTGGCTACTTGCATCGGAATAGTTGTCCGAGTGTGGACAAGTTTGTCCTTCAAATTCGATGCTCTTTTAAATGCAAACCGTGGGGGAGGCATCTTATTAGAAGGAGTGTCAAGGAGGAACCAGTGTTTCCTAACTATCTGTCTCATTTTTGTTGAAAGGGGATCGAACGTCATAACAACAGGCAGGAAATCGTTTTTTTCTTTTTTATTTCTCTCCAATAACACATCACGTGGAGTGTTTAAAGCACGTTTCCTTGCTTGTTTAATGGTTTTGATAGGATATTCCCTTTCTCTCAACTTCGCTGCCAGTTGGTCTGATTGTTCAATGAATTTATAAGTGGAAGAGCAATTGCGACGATATCGCAAAAACTGAGCTCTCGGGTGAAAAGAGCGATAGTGAAGTAGGGAGTTTCTATCTGTGGGTTTCTGATGAACACTAGTTGTCAATCTTGTTTCCTCAACCGTGATGTCTACATCCAAATACACCGCTGATGAATTACTGTATGTCCATGTAAAACAAAGACATTCATCAGCCTGATTTAACCATGACAGAAATGCCATCAAGTGGTCCTCTGTACCTGTCCAGATACAGAGGACGTCATCAATGTAACGCCTCCAGAGGGAGATGTTATCTCTGAAGGGATTGGAGGCATGATATATAACATTCTCCTCGAACTGGCCCACATAGATGCAGGCCAGACAAGGAGCAAATGTAGCCCCCATTGAAGTCCCGGCTACCTGGAGATAAAGTTGACTTTTTTACTCAATTTTTTTTTTCGTGAGTGCCAATTCAATGCACTGCATCACGAATGATTGAGGAGTATCGTAGAACCATTCCAGAGCTCCCAGGGCACGCCACCAACGTAGCGCCCTGGGGTATACTGGTATACAGTTTCGGGGATTCAGTCGGTACTGGAGCCACTGTCCCAATTCTCCGATTTTTTCCTCAGGGAATCAGTGATTACACAGCGCTCATATGTACAAGATACCACAGATATTTTGAACATTCTTAAAACTGTGGAGTTTGATCCTGTTAAACAATTGTTGGTTACCATTGATATTGAGTCACTGTTATATATCATGCCTCCAATCTCCCTCTGGAGGCGTTACATTGATGACGTCCTTTGTATCTGGACAGGTACAGAGGACCACTTGATGGCATTTCTGTCATGGTTAAATCAGGCTGATGAATGTCTTCGTTTTACATGGACATACAGTAATTCATCAGCGGTGTATTTGGATGTAGACATCACGGTTGAGGAAACAAGGTTGACAACTAGTGTTCATCAGAAACCCACAGATAGAAACTCCCTACTTCACTATCGCTCTTTTCACCCCAGAGCTCTGAGGGATAATCTTCCAGTGGGTCAGTTTTTGCGATATCGTCGCAATTGCTCTTCCACTTGTAAATTCATTGAACAATCAGACCAACTGGCAGCGAAGTTGAGAGAAAGGGAATATCCTATCAAAACCATTAAACAAGCAAGGAAACGTGCTTTAAACACTCCACGTGATGTGTTATTGGAGAGAAATAAAAAAGAAAAAAACGATTGCCTGCCTGTTATGACGTTCGATCCCCTTTTAACAAAAATGAGACAGATAGTTAGGAAACACTGGTCCCACCTTGACACTCCTTCTAATAAGCTGCCTCCCCCACGGTTTGCATTTAAAAGAGCATCGAATTTGAAGGACAAACTTGTCCACACTCGGACAACTATTCCGATGCAAGTAGCCAACCTCCCATCGGGTCACTATCCTTGCGGGGGGTGCTCTGTTTGCAATCTCACCCAAGCTACTAGAAGTGTAACTCTGCAGGACGGCAAGACTTGGTTCCTAACCAAGTTTAGTAATTGCAATACGGTTAATGTCATCTATAGGTTGTCCTGCCGCTGTGGTTTACACTATATTGGTTTGACATCGAGAAATGTGAATGTGCGCATACAAGAGCATTTGAGCACCCTGAAGGCAAAAAAATTAACAACTCGGCTGGTGCAACACTTTGTTGAGCAAAATCACGAACCTAGGGACTTGAGATGGACGGTCCTTGAGAGAGTGATGGGTGAATCGTTTAACTTTGAATCCATCTTGGCAAGGAAAGAGGCCCAATGGATTTTTTCAGAGAAGGCAGATAGGATGGGTTTGAATGACTCGATTGAGTGGAATAAAATCAGTAAACGTTGAGATGGTTTTATTAAATGATATCAGTGAATCTGATTTATGAACCATCATATGTATAGGTTACCATCTGAGTCTATACATTCCCATTCGATTCCTTGTGGAGGTTTTGTGTGGTGAGACCAGGTATCGTCTATCCGGGGTCGCCCTCTGAGGATCACCGTAGTTCATTCGAGAGAAATCCTTGGGTGAAACTTCCTCCCAATGCATGAACATCGGATATTAGAGATTAAAAGTGGATGAATGGTTGCTCCATACACATTATAGAGACGCAATTTGATAAATTTGCATTGGGTCCGGTATGTGTTTCAGGTCCTCCCCCATTTTAAAATGGCCACCAGTTTTCAATTGCCGTTATAAACGGGCAGTATATCAATCCCACTGGCTAAGTAAGAATGATCACTGTGTAATATATAATTACCAGGCAGACATCTGTGTGATAGGTGAGAATAAGAGAGGTGACCAAACAGGGGGCTCTTGTTGGTATGTTTATAGGTAGTCGTCTTTTCGACTATAAACCTATTCTAAGATGGCAACCGTAGTGGGAAAGCAGATATACATTCGTGATTGGTTGGCGCGCCTGAAGTGGGCGTGGCCCGCCAGGTTCTTTAAGCCATGTGAGGTGCGAGTTTAATGAGGAAGTTGCACATGCACCGGAGGGACGCGGCATGGGTGAGACGAGCGCGTTGTTGTAATGGTGTTTTGATATATCACCTGGGTCTCGTGAGCAGCAGGAGAAATGCCTTGTGAGACAAAGGTTTAATCTGCGATCGAGCAGTTGACTGTGTGTGCAGCCGTGAGCTGTGGCATATTTATAGGTAGTTGGTTTTTGATTTTAAACCTACTCTAAAATGGCCACCGCAATGGAAAAGCAGATATACACTTGTGATGGGTTGGTGCGCTGGAACTGGGCGTGGCTCGCCACGTTCCTTAAGCCAGGCGTGGTGCGAGTCTAACGAGGAAGCTGCACATACGCCGGAGGGACGCGGCAGTGGTGAGACGAGTGCTTGATGTATTAGTGTCTTGATACACCACCTGGGGTCCGTGAGTAGCAGGAGAAATGCTTTGTGAAACGGAGGTTTATTCTGTGATTGAGCAGTTGATTGTGGGTGTAGCCATGAGCCGAGTTCTTTGAGAAAAAGTAACATCAAGATATTGATGGTAGGGCAAAATCGTATTATAAGACTATGCAGGTGCCATGCTTTTAGTAGCGATATACTCCCATATGGAAATTCCCACATTATCTCGGGATACCCAGGGGGTTGAGTACTGTGTGGGTTTTGACTAATTCCCGTAGTCGGGTACCTATAGTAGATGCGCAATACGTGTGGTTTTTAGAACGTACTACCTGTTGGAGAAGGCATAGAAAAATGTAAGTAATGTTTTTCTATTTTTATACATATAGGGGATGTGTGATTTGGTAATCACCCCAGTGGCACGTGAATAGAAGATACGTGTTCCACTTTGAAGATGGTTGCGGGTATGAGGAGACTTCGCAACCCTCTGGTAATGAATAGAATTGAGAATTACTCTGCAGTTTAAAATTATTGAAGTGTACGTCCGTGTCCGGAGTTCTGGACAGTATTTTGTACACTGGCCATCTGTGTCTTTTATTATACCATCAGAGATTGTAGGTGCACCATTTGTGAAGGTGATTTTGAACCCCTCAGCCCTGAAGAAGTTGCGTGAAGAGTCGGCAACGAAACATGTTGGCACTGTAGAATTGGGTATGGTTCGATTGAAACCATTTTTACTGTGGGAGCTTACAGTATTTAATAAAGTTACGACAAGCTAGTAAGCACCACCGCTTTTTAAATAGTGAAAATAAAATCTTTTATGTTTTCACTGGGGTTCATTGGACACATGTAAATTCACATGGCACTATTATTATATATTTTTTTCACCATCTTTATACACTGAAATTATATATTAGTATATTATAATTTCTTTGTTTTTCACATGGAAAATGAGCGCAACCGATGATAAGTGGGTATACTGGTGAGTACCAACCAGCAAAACCCTCCTTGGTGTTACTACCGTGAGGTGCCCTTTTTCCTTTTTCACCTTTTTTCAAAGTTTGTGTTTGGGGAAGAATTGGTGCTTTGATGTTTTTTTTACACTTTTAAATTAATACAACACTATCATATGAGGAGTGATAAGAAACATACACTAGGGAATCATAAAAGATTTGAAATCTCATTGATCAATTAACATTTGAATTGATGTGTTGTAAAGCAGGCCTTTGGTTGTTATAGTAGATTGAGTGGGGGGCGACCGTGCTTTTTTTCCCCCTTTTGCTCCCTTTGTATTAGTGGCACAAATATTCATAACATACAAATCATTGGACAAGCGAGAAAGCAGCCATCTGCCATCCATATCATATTCAGCAGTGACAATAGACAGGCCAAAATTCTTAGAAATCAAGGTTACAACCCTGTTCTTTTTACCAGCGGCTTCAGAACAAGCAACATCCAGAACCCACTCCTTCTGCAGGAGAAAAGCTTCCTTAAAGGCAATCTTACTCTCCTGAAGAAGAACACTATCACCAGATAAGTTTTTGCAGTAATCTAGGATCTTGGCCTTCTTAACAGGATGATTCAATCCACGAATGTTGATAGACTACGTTTAGACCAGTCATAAGTAGACATGACAGCAAAGAAATAAGAGCATCTGATAGCAGAGAAAGGGAAGACTATACAACATGGCAACAGGTACATGAGTAAATGAACAACAGGAAAAACATAGAAAATTAGCTGAAGCAGGAGTCCCAAGGAAAAAAAAGGAAAAAAATAGGAGAAGAAAGGGCGAGAAAGATGAGAGGAAAGAGAAAAGGTGCTCCAAAGAAAAAAGGAGCATATAAAAAGAAGAACCCCACCAGGGGATGTCTTTAACAGACAATTTGCATGGGAAGAAAAATTGTGGAGGAGCAACCACAGAGGCCAACACTACCAGTGCAGACCGCTCGGAAATAAATAAGTATGTCATTAAGCAACAGAACATTAATGCAAATGTATACTATATTAGAACATTGGAACGTTGGAAGCTCCATTGAAAACAATGGAGTGCTCCGGGCTTATAATGGCTGGTATAAGCCTGGAGCTCCAACATTCCAATGTTTCTTTGTTCACAGCTCTGGCTGTGAACAAAGGCTTTAGGGAGCTGGAGGGGATTTCAATCCCCTCGCGCTCCCTGAAGGCTTTGTTAGAACATTCTGCCCTCTAGTGGCAGAATGTTCTAATAGCCTTATAGCCCTTCATAGCAGGGCTATACCGGCAATTAAAGTCCCGCTGCTTTGTTAAAGTCCCTCGCCTTCGGCTCGGGCCTTTAGCGCTGCAGCGGGCCTTTAATAGCCGGTATAGCCCGCTACGGCGGGCTATAAGGCTATATTAGAAATAACAGGTTATGGCAATATTAAATTAAGGCATCATAAAGAACAAAAATAGATATTATAAAAACAGCCTAGGGTAATATTAAAGTAAGGCATCATAAATAACAGTAATAGACATTATAGATAACCGCCTAAGGCAATCTTAAGGCATAATGAATAACAATCCTATATTATTATGAGTAACAGCCTAAGGTAATACTAAATTAAGGCATCATAAATAACAATAATAATTATTATAAGTAACAGCCTAAGGCATGGTAAATGATCATAAGTGACGCAATAAATAATAATATGAGGCATTAGAAATGGGAATATAACACATTATAATTAGGGCTCGCTGTTTTATGGTATTTTTTTTTTTGCCATTTCCGTCTGTATTTACCCATATTTCTTTTTTGGCATTTTTTCTGTATTTATCCACATTTATTTTTGCCACAAGCAAAAGACGACGCTACAGCTAGTATTTTTCCACATTTATTTAAATTAACAATGCACACATGTGCTCACTTAAACTAGCGATTTGTTGTGGCTTTAGCAGTGCTTTAAATGGTCCGGTACTGAGTAATTTGAAAAGGAGAGTACCTGTGCTTCTCAGTTCTGCTATAAAAACACTTAGGATAGAGTACAAGCACTTATCAGGAGCAAACATGTGCCAGCGCTTCTGTATTTCCATCAAAAGCCAGCTAGAAATCAGCCTTCAAATGTCTATGGTTTTCACACAGAAATTACGTAAGCTTACCTATATTGGTGGTGGTGTGTGTGTGTGTGTGTAGATAGACAGACAGATGGATAGATCCCAAGCTACACGCAATGTCCGCTTGATACATTATATATATATATATATATATATATATATATATATATATATATATACACATACATACATACATACATACACACGTTACAATTAAGGACGTGGCATGTAGCTTGGGAGCTCTCTGCAGTGCTTGAAAATGAGCAGAATGCACTCCCAAGCGCGCGCGCCTCTCTCCTCGCCCACACGTCCCGGCCACTCACTCTCTCCGCCTTCTCCGTCTTATTTTTGTTTGCGCTTCTCGTCCTTCCCTCTCTCGGTTCAGTGCTTCTTCCCCTGCTATCTTCTTACTTTCTTTTTCATGTTGAAATTTTCATCTTTTTGCGTCTGATCCCTTTTCTCTTTTTCTCGTTGTGCTCTACTTTTTCTTTAGAATTCGCCCATCTGTTTATTTTTCTTCGCGCCTCTACTCTACTATGGGAAGCAAAGGCAAGTTCCAGGGGTCCCAACAGGCCAGCCATGGGTGTCAGAGCAGAGGTTGCTGCTGCCACCCCTCACCGATTTCGATGGTATATTGGTTTAACTGTCCCACCTTCTGTTGCCTGCGCCACCCTTCAGAACTAAATCTACAGCGACTGACTGACAGTTTCTTTGTGAGTTACCTCACCACTGAAATAGAAGTCAAAATAGACCAGTGGAGACTTCTAAAGCTGAAAGAACACCCTAATTTAAATCACCTAGCCTTCAACTTCCGCTCAGGGCTTTGCCACGGCATACGCAGATTAAGTAAGGGGAAACATCAATGAATATTGGCGTACATTATTTGAACAGTATTTGTAAAATGTAAATAAAATACAAAGCTGGTGATGAATCTTACCTGCACCGATTTCCAGACCTGATCGTCTGCGGCCATCAGCTAAAGGAAACGCTCTAAGCTCTGAATAACGTTTAAATTACACATTAAGTGCATTCTTCAAATAACCTTTTACCATGAAATGCAGACGTTCTTCCTTGTCCGTCCATTATTGCTGAAGTTTCCAGAAGGAATGCCACTCGGAAGCAGGAAAAAATCCATATGCTTAGAGCAGTGCGTCCGTTTCCCACTGCAGACCGCAAAGCTCACATCTGGTCATTAATAAGATGTAAAACGCTTAAGCCATGGGCTTTATTGACAACCATTCCTGCAGCTGCCGCGTGAGAGCTAAGGATCTGTACGGTCCATCGCCCTCCCACTACAGCCACTAAATAGAGCTAGAGGGCTTCTACCCTTGAGACTCTTGAAACTTAGGGCACTGCTTACCTTACCCCTACGCGCCTTTGTGAACTGGCATCAGTCTGTATTTCTCGCCTGGCTCCCAAGACAGTGTGTCTGCCCTCTCTTCTCTGGTTGCAGGACTGCATGTTCCAGCCGGTGCAGTAGATAATTCAGTTTGTACTCGGTATACACACCATTTGGTTTATTCAATAGTTAATTCTCTGGAAACTGTTCGTAGTACATATAAAGCTTTTTAAATAAACCGCAATAAGGGAGGCTACGGCATGGAGTGAAAGAACAATAAAACCTCTTTAACAAGTAAAAGACCTGTGAACTACTCGGGTGGCTGTGTGTGTGCCCGGGAAGGAATTTCCAGCAGCAGGAAGGGGGTGTGGCGAGATAACTCTGGATTCAAGCACGGCAGCGTGGCAACATTTTCTAGTATTTTGCTGTTTTTACATATAAATACAGACAAAGGAAAAATTGTTTTCCGTCTGTATCTATATGTAAAAATCAGTTTAAACGGAAAACCGGGAGCCCTAATTATAATTCATAAACCACTAATGTGCCCAACACTATAGAAATTGATAGCAACTGTGAAAAAATACTAAAATATAAAAAAATATAATTAATCTATCAATTAGCAATAAATAAATCACAATCAATAGAATACAACATAACTGACGGGTATCCAACATAATGTCATTTAGTAAGCAATAACAGATACATATAAGTAGCAAATAGCATAGTCGACCTAAAATATAATTCATGCCAGAAATACATAAAGAAGATCTGTACACACAAAATGCAGAGAAATATAGGAAAAAGATTGAGAGAGGAAGAAACAAATGAATAATAGCCACACGGAGAAAGAATAAGCACCAGCAAAGAATCAGGAAAAGAAGGGAAGAGAAAGTTCAAGCCAAACGGAAAAGGAATATACAAGGGACCTGAAGAGAGGGAGGAAAGACAAAGCTATTATCATAAAAAACAGAAGGAAAGAAAAAAAAGCCCAAAGAAGACCAACTATTTAGATTTACAGTTAGAGTAGAACAGAAGTGAAAGGACATGATAAAGAAATTGAGAAGAGAAATAGAGATAAAATGATACACTAGTTAACAAGACAGGATCGAAACAATGTTAACAAGACAGATATAACTCATAGGTAACATGCATATAGGTAAGCGCAACCTTAATACCTGCAAAGAGCAGTTAAAAGAAAACCACCAATATAAGTCAACATCAGATACAGTGAATAATTACCATTACAAAAAAGAAAACGGAGAGGCATTAACCACGCATAATGTAATAAGGCACCAAGGGTATAAAACAAACCATCAGCACGAGATGAACATTAAAGTTGAGAGGTGCCAGGGAGATATTCGGAGTCCAGCAGTGATTCAGACAAATTTTCCAAAGAAGAAGAAAACGCTGCATGCTCATTGAGACACAGGAAATATGGATCCAGATTGTCAGACACTGAGATAGTTAAAAATGGGACGTGCTAGGAAGAGATTCAGAAGCCATCTGTTCCATCTGCAATTGAGACTGATTATCCAAGAAAGTAGAAAGTTATGCAGGTTCATAAAAAAATCTGAGTGGGACCTTTAAAAGTTATTCTGAAACGCGAAGGACCTGCAAAGGAAAATGGAATGTTCATATCTATAAGCCTTCTGCGCGGATTCAAGAAACCTTTACGGCGAATGGCAGTATCTCTAGCAAAATCCTGTGATATTGAAATTCTGTGCTCTTCCCATTGTGAAGTTTTAATCTTCCTCATTTGAGCTAGGCTTTGTTCAGAATGTTGATGGCGCACAGGTTTAAAAATCACCGGTCTTGGAGAAGATAATGTTTTAGGCTTTAAGGTGGGAACTCTCTGAGCACATTCAATTTCAAAGTCCTTTTCAAATGAAATGTTCAGGACAGAAGGTATCCTGGTAAGCAAAAAACCAACATTGAAGGAACAGATTTCTCACAGTCCTCCGGAAGGCCATAAATTCGAAGGTTACCTCTGCGATTTCTGTCCTCTTGTTCAGTCAGGTCTCTTCTCAAAGAGGCAAAGGAGCGTTCCAGACTTTGAACATGTTTAGACTGCTTATTCATGAAGTCTTTAACCGTACTAATTCTTGCTTCGGTATTGGAAACACGTAGTGACAGATTTTTGAGCTCATTTCGAATTGCCGCAACCTCGAACTGAAGCAGATCAGTATTTATTTTAGTGCTTTGCGCTATGTCATGGACTGAATTAAGTTGGAGTAAAATGGTATCTAATGTTGTAGCAGAGTCCGTACTGCCCTTCGCCGAAATATCCGGGTGGGAGAATTCTGCTTAGACCTCCTCAAATTCCCTTTCGAGTCTCTATCTTTGGGGGTGACAGCCATGCCTTCCGCCATTAGGATAGCGTGCACAAACCACACAAAATGATATTGAGAGAGTAGAAACTGCAGTCGAGTAGAAAAATCTGATGATTGAAATACTAGATAGCACCACAAATTGGAGAGAATCCCAGAGGAGAGTAGGCACTAAGGCAGGCTTCTATGTATCCGGTGTGTTACATCCTGAGAGAAACAAGTATATGAGCATAGTCAAATGAGCCACTAGAGAAAAGCAAGCAACAATCCTTAGAGGTTCTAAAAAGTCAAACTAATTGTTGGACACTGGATAAATCGACCCCTAGAGCCAACTGAGTTATAGGCCACAGATAATATTTAAGAGTTTCCGAGGAAAATTCAGTCAGCGGCTGCCATTTTGAAATCAAATTTATCTCCTCAGAAGTGTGTCCCTCAAGCATAAGCGCGCATAACAATCAGGGGTATAAAAGATCAAAGAGACAATACCTCATATAGCAGGAGAAAGCACACTGAAGCCCCATATGCCGATTTTAGCACCTTTGCATGTTCAGCCTATGTAGCGGTAAAGTTTCTCCTTCCGCCGCCATCTTAGATCCAGCCTGAGGGGAAGATTCTTCATATGAAAAATCACAGAAGGAACGGGCAAAACTCCTTGAAGTTGTCCACAATGTCTTTAAAACTGTTCCGCCGCCTGGAGCTGCTACGTGGTGAAGAAAAAAGTCACCCGTACAGCATGTTTATGAGCGCTCGCACCGAAGGTCCGACGGAGCTCAAAGACGCGCGGCCATCTTGGATGCACGTCAAACCACGCCCCCTTAAACTATACATTATTGTGCATTTTGTGATTTAGACTGAAGGGGGATAGCACCGCAACGGAACCTCAGTGGGCACCTGCGTTTGTAAAACTTATCTTGGTTCAATGGGAATCGGTATTTCAGGTTACATTGCATCTCTGGCTTAATGGGGGATGGTTGTGTATTTTTTATGTACGCACATCTCTTAATTTTTTGCTATCTAGGTGCAAAGTGTATGGTTTTTATTAACCGCAATAAAATGTAACCAAGCTTTGAAGTGGTCTTGCATGAGAAGTGCAAAAAAAAACAGCCACACCTTGCTGTAGTGATTCCCCCACTGAATCAGACAGGACCAATAATGTCTGCAAATCAGCATAATCTGTCATAGTGAGAGGCCCACGTTATACAATTTCAATAACAGACATTAGGGACTGTTAGATTTGGGGGTCTCTAGTTGGCACAGGTAGGTACTTGTGACAAATAGGGACCCTTGTCTCTAGTCAGGGTAAGGGGGTACACTCCCAAAAAAAACCCTGCTCACCCCCTTGGTAGCTTGGCACGAGCAGACAGGCTTATCTCAGAGGCAGTGTGTAAAGCATTTGTGAAAACATACAGTAATCAAGTGACAACACTACAGATGGACACCACACAAGTGTTATATAAAAAATAAGTATTCTTTATATAGATTTAACAAAAGACCATAAACGACAAAAATCCACAATACTGTACTTTAAAATGGCAGAATTTAGCTTAGTTCTCTTCAGATCTTAAATTCAACACTTTGAGTCAATGTATCTTAAGATGCGACACGCAGGGCAACAAAAGTGTTGCAACGATGGTGATGCGATGAAAGTTTGGTGCAAAGAAATAAAGATGTTGTTGTCTTCTTGATGCGGCACGCTTCTCCGATGTTGCGAGAGGTCTAGACTCGATGCGTCGGCTGCAGCGGCGACACCCTTGTTCCGTGATGCAATGACAGCGGCTTTGGCAGCGACACTCCTCTCCAACGATGCGAGACACTTCCGCTCGATGCGACAGCTGCAGCGGCGACACCCTTGTTCAGTGATGCGACGGCGACACACTTCTTCTTGAGTCGCGCTTCTAGCTCCTTGGGACACACAGTCCCTCAGAAGGCCCAAATACAGCTACAGGCACTTCTAAAGAACACTTGGGGAGCTGGTGGTTGAAGTTGGTTGTCCCTGCGAATTCAGCAGGAGGCAAGCTATTTTCCGAGCCCTTGGAGATCCTTCACAAGTTGAATGAAAATGCACACAAAGTCCTTTCTCCTTTCTTTGGCAGTCAGGCAACCACTGCAGGCCAATGCCCCAAGCAGCACTTCAGCTTAGGGATAGTCTCTCCTCAGTTTCTTCTGGTTCCACTCCTCAGCAAAGGTTTCTTCTTGTTTCCCAGTGTGATCTAAAGTTCTTAGGTTTAAGTCCCAATATTTATACTAAGATTCTCTTTGTTCTCTGAAGGCAGAGAGGCCTTTGCCTAGTCCAAACCAGTTCTGGTCAGTCCTGGAGCACTTTGTTTATATGACTCCTTCTTTCCTTTCAGAGTGCAGGGCAGAGACATCAGACGCACCACAGGAGGTGGAGCCAGCATTGTGGAGGGAAGGCACAGCCCTATTCAGGTCTCAGGTGCGACTCCTCCCTCCCTTCCAGATCTCTCTATTCACCACTGGGCTGACTCACCCTGTCTCCTGGAATCCCCCAGCCCTGTCACTCAAACTCCAGACAAGGAATACACAGTTTAGCAGATGGTTAGACAAGAAAATACCTACTTTCTAAAAGTGGTATTTTATCATTCTGAGTTCAGGCATACTAAATGCGAATTTCTACCATGTTCCCTGAGTCAGTTAGGATTATAAGATGTAATAATCAAACTGCCCATTCTGCCTATGGAGAACAGGTAGCCTTGCAATAGTGAAAAACGAAACACCAGGGCATGTCCTACCTTATACTTACAATGCACCCTGCCCTTGGGCCTACCATAGGGGCGTCTGATATGAAGAAAAGAAAAGGTTTAGGGACTGGCAAGTGGGTGCACTTGCCCAGTCAGCATGACAGTACCAGACTGCACGCAGGCTCTGCAATGGCGGACCTTAGACACACTTTTACAGGCTGTTTCTGTGGGTGGCACAACCAGTGCTGCAAGCCCACCAGCAGTATTTGGATTACCAGCCCTGGGCACTCCTGGTGCACTGTACTAGGGTCTGACAGGTAAACCAAACCAACCAATCACGGAATCTCTAATCCATACATCAATTTACAATAGGGAGAGCATATACACTTTAGCACTGATCAGCAGTGGTAAAGGGCCCAGAATCCTAAAACAGCCAACAACAGGTCAGAAAAAATATAGGAGGAAGGTAAAAAAGTTCAGGGATGACCCTGCAAAAAGGGCCAAGTCCAACAGGGACCATACAGTTCCTAGCTAGAGACAGGGATGATTTTGGGGTCTTAGAAAAATTTACGAGCTCCCTTCAGACCATTTCTAAAGGTCACCACTTGAAAGCCATGCTTTAAAAAAAGTCCTTTAGAGCCTTTTTTATAATAAATTCTTGAAACTTTTACAAATCATGGGACTGTTCCCAACCCTTGTGCTTCTGCTCAAAGAAACACAAAAAAATGGACAGTGGACCAAACACAAACACTTGCGGCACCAATCACAAAAAGTCACCAATAAAATCTGAGTATTGAAATATCGTGTGTGCAGACTTCCAAAGGTGCTCCCTGTCCAAGAGCACCCCCCATCTAAAGGGGAAATTAAAAAAACACTAGATCAGAGCTGCACCACTATGAAAAGAGCATGTCCATATAAATAATCATAGGTCAGTGAAGCACGGAATGAGACATTTTTCTTCTTTATTTTTTCTTTCAAAACAAGCAACACCCAACGCGTTTTGTCCTATAACATAGGACTTCTTCAGGGCATTTATCAGATAGAGGCGACTGGAAGTTAAGTAGATCGGTAGTCACCTTATAGATAGATTGTTCTGAGCAGAAGTAGATATCTATCATCTGATCTGTATGTTGAATGAGTGATCCATATAAAGATCAAGACGTTATTTGATGTGGTCCAATTTCCAATAGTCGTAGGTTGATCAATCCCTACTGTAGTATAATAGCCACAACTTGGTCGAGACTATGCTGGTAAGATTAGAACCTGCATGTCTTTTAGGGGGACTCTTTGCACTAGCTTGCAAACTTCATGGTGGAAGTCCAAACCGGCATGGTTTTTAGGCATCGAGGGACGCCGAAAAACCATGCCGGTTTGGACTTCCACCACGAAGTTCGCAAGCTAGTGCAAAGAGTCCCCCTAAAAGACATGCAGGTTCAAATCTTACCAGCATAATCTCGACCAAGTTGTGGCTATTATACCACGGTAGTGATTGATAGTGGATTTGGGCAGAAGGTTGTCCCGAAAATGTTGTTGTCTGGTAAAAGTAGGCCACTTGAAAGGAATATGTGGTGCAATGTGAAATGTTTGAAAAAAGACTGATGATTGGCTTTCATGCAGTGCAGAGGAGTGATTTTTGCAATAATGTTGCTTACTGCCAGATAAATTAATACTTTTGCATTTTATTTCAAATGTCATGCTACTACAAGTTCTTGTGACAGACAGACGGACAGCGAGGTTGCAATGCTAGCCAAGCTCTCACAGCCCCATTGCTAATAAGGTAAGCTGCTTAAAGGAAAGGGCTGTTGAGACAATTTGTGCTGCAGCCAGGTGCCATTTGGATTTAGATTTTCCCAATATACATGTTAAAATAAAGCAGATGGGACTGACCCCATTTAGTTAGCGCTGAAGTTACAAAGTTTTTTTGACCTTGGAGGCTGAAAGAGACATTACACAAGTAACATGTGGATACTTCTGCTCTCACTGGTTCTGATGGGCTGTCCCACTCTCATTCTTCGGAGGTCGATGAAATTCAGAACCACAGAGTTAAGCAACTAAAACAAACATATGTCACTGAGACAATTCATTGTGTATTCTAGATAAGAATATTTATTTATCTGATGAACAGTGATGTCAAAATGTATTCTAAGGCCCTGGCAACTCACCTGAACCAAATTATAGGGAAAATGGTCCATCCATGCCAACACAGCTTTATTCCCGGGAGAGGGACTACAGAACACATCCGCAGAGTCATAACTTTATTTGATGCAGCTGAAGTCTCAGGGGACCCTATCGCCTTAATCCTTACGGATGTTGAAAAAGCGTTTGATATGGTCTTCTGGGATTACCTGTGGGATGTGATGAAATGGTTTGGAATTGCGAGTAGATATATTAAGGCAAAACAGGTCCTATACAAAGCTCCAAGGGTGCGGATCAGAGTGAATGGGGGGTATACGGCATCGGTGACAATTAACCGAGGGACAAGGCAGGGTTGTCCTTGCTCGCCCTTGCTTTTAGCATTATATATTGACCCCCTGATAAGAAAGCTAGATGCCTCCAGCAGTATTAGTTCAATGCCGTATCATGGGCGGGAGACCAAAATCTTGGCCTATGCAGATGACGTCGCGGTGGTCACCTCCAATCCCCGGGACACAATGGGTGTAATAGAAGAGGAGGCTCAAAACTTTGGTGTAATCTCTGGGTACGCATTAAATAGCCAGAAGACACTAATAGTCCCAAATAAATGGGCTAAATTTGAAGATTTGAGAGTGGTTGATACAGCTATGTACCTACGTATTGAAGTCACTTCGGATCAGGGAAAATTAGTAAAAAAGAACATCGAGCCAATTATACGAAAAGCCAAAAAAGATTTTGATCGACTGAATAATTTACATGTGACCATTGTAGGCTGCAGTAATGTGGTAAAGAAGGTATTCCTCCCTAAAGTACTTTATCTCTTTAGGGCCATACCGTTAAGAGTTTGAAAAGTACTGGATGAATACCCTCAAGTGCATGGTGAACAGGTTCATATGGGCCCATGGGAAAACTAGAAGGGCTATGAAATACATGTCACTGCCTAAGGAGAGAGGAGGGTGGGCAGTCCCAGATTTTAAATTGTATTACTGGGCGTCGGCGCTTCAATATAGGTTTCTTTTGTTTGGGAGAGCTGAGGGGGATCCCAGAGACAATGGGTATCCCAGATGTATATGAGCTGTTTTTAGGTGAGGATGCAAATGACTGCTTCATGAAATTTACAGAACCTAGCTACTACAAAAAAACTAAATTTAAGACCTTGTTGGCCGCATACAAGATCTGGGCTGCTTTTAAAAAGAAACTAGGCCTCGGAAGATTTAATTATTATACACAGCTTTATAGAAATCTAATGCTGCCGGATATTTTCTCTGATATAATTATGTTAGAATGGGAGCAGACGGGATTAAGGGTGTGGGGGGGATCTGTTGGGCCCTAGCGGCATGCGGATGTTTCGCGAAATCCAGCAAGAGTATGGGATAGTTATCAAAAAAATGTTAAAATACTTACAGCTTCGGAGCTTTTTGTATAGGAAAATGGGGGGGCCGAGCGGCTATCAGAGATCAGTAATAATAGATGTTATAAGAGCAGGAGAGAATTGTACTATCAAGAAAATCTATGCCGAACTCCAAGCTTTAAAACCGGACGATTTGGAGAAATATGAGAAAAAGTGGGTGGGAAAACTAGGTATAGAGCAAAACTGGTTCTCCAAATCATTAGAAATGGGGCAAAGCATTTTGTGCTAGGCAGGATTGCAGGCTCAACATTTTAAAACGATTTATTGGCTGTACTACACGCCGGCCAGGATAGCGCAATGGGGTGGCCGGGCGGGAAGTAAGTGTGCCCGGTGTGATAGCTCTGAGGTGGATCTAGTACACGTTTGCGACCTGTCCCTAGTTGGACATGTTAATAAAATCAATAGAAAAGTTTATGGACCAAACGTTGAACATACACGTGGTACTAGATCCAGCTTTAATACTCTTGGGAATTCAAACAAAGGGCAGAAAAAATGTGGATGATTTTTTTCTATTTCTTGCTATGGCTGCGCTACAAATTATTATCGCCTCTGCCTCAGTCATCTCCATTATTCCAACAATGGTTAGCTAAACTGTTAGCTATATATAATATGGAGAAAGGTATTTACGAGAGAAAGGGTTAGAAACTGAAAAAACTCGGTAGACGTATATGGGGGCCTATATATAGCTGGAAGGAAGCTATGAATGATAAGTGAAATTGCCCTTGCCCTAATTTCAGTAGATTGCATTACTCTCTAAATCTGATCGGTATGATAACAATACTAAGATGAAGTAATGATCAAATAGCTTTTTATTATGTATTAAGTACAATGAATTATGTACTGTACTTTGCTGTGTTTTTCAAGTACTAATTGTACGATTATATTACCTTTTTTTGTACCATACCTCATGGGTTGAAAAATTATAATAAAACCTTTTATAAATAAATATTTATTTATATGGGAGCTATTGTAAAAGGAAAGTTACAAATCTATTAGGGACATGGTAAAACACTAAGAAGCCCATTTTTCTGCTTGGGCAGATTCTCCCATATCATGTATATCAATAGGAAGTCTAATTTTCTGCGCATTTGAAATTTAAAACCAAATTGAAAAAATCTGCCTCCTGGCTCAACATCTGCAGAACGCCACGGGTAGGTGCATGCTTTAAACATTTATTTCTTTACGTGTCAAGTAATTCAATGTGTCATAATAAACAATGTATTAAGTGAAGGCTAGATTTGGAGATTCCCTCCTGATGTGTCGCCAACCCATTTCGACTGACCCTCATATCTGAGACCAGATCCACATATTCTGTGCCGTAAATGAATGATGATGATACTGGACTGTATGCACACTAGAATGTGGTAATGTTTATAGAGAAAAAAGAAATTACAAGTTTGCTGTTCTAAGAGGCTCTAAACAGGTGCTGCAGTTATGCCACCAGCATCTTAGTGTGGGTAGAGATGAAAGTGGTTTGATTGTAGATTGTCAAGAGCAGCCCCAATGTTCATGCCACAATTCAAACACCTCAACTCATTTATACAGTGACAGACTTAGGCAAAATGGCAACTGGTACTTCATAGTGGGATAGCAAGGATAGGCAGTGATAATCCAGAATATTATAATAAACTTGTCATTAGCTGACATAAATTAAGGAACCTTTCCATAAATGTGTTACAGTCAATGCAGACAATGAGAGAGGCAATGGAGTTCCCAGACACACTAACACTGTGGTGACAACATTATCCCAAGTCATAAATGGTTCATGCAATATAAAGTTTATTATGTGCAAAGTGTTTGTCTTTAGCCTCTTCCCCACCACTCCCTCCTCGATACCCAACTTAACAGTTCAGAATAAGGTTTGACGAAAAGACCACGAACAGCTGACCAAAGAGCACTTTCTCGGAAGCAGACTACTTATATCTGTATTGGTTCTTTCAGTGGATACAGCATTTCTAAGGTAAGAGGAGTCCCACTGGCTTCAATATTTTGTTGATTTAACATTTTCCCCATCACATATTTGTGAGTCATTAGGTTCTGCGATTTAAAGCCAAAATAGATAAATACTTTAGTCACCTTAGCTTCGGACTCCTCCAAACTCGTAATATCAATAATTTGGATGAGCCTGCTCCTGCTGCATATACGCACCGGTTTCAGGGCTTGATTTGTGCCACCCAAGATATACCCCCACGATGATATGCAAAATATTTAAATAGTTTCTAGATCTTTACAGTACCAAAGTTAACAATATATCACAACAGCTACCCCTGAGTGAGGTGCACTGCTCTCTCTGACAGCTGGCATAATGGTGGACTGTCAACTGTTCCGATGTTAATAGGCAATACTGTGCTGACTCGGTGATTTCCAGCCACATTATGTATCCTGACAACTCCGGCATGAGGACAATTTAACTGGCGACCTATAGCTTGAGGAAAGTCTACTCAACATTTTGAATCCACACAATCCAGGGCCAATATAAAAATGATGATACTGAGAACCAAGCACTTCTATTTGTGAACAATTTTAAGTAGCAGGTCCGGCAAATCAATGCTTGGCAACTCAGTGAGTCTGAAGGAATCAGAGTACATCCTTTGCAGCAGAAAGTCGTTCTTCGGCCTTTCTTTTTATAAGTTTAAATATATTTGAAAAAATTAGTCAGCGAGACACAAATCATCCACTAGTTGACAACTTTTCTATGATGAACGCTTCTTACTTTAAGGAACGTGCTCGAATCTTTATATATTTCTTCTTCATAAGGTAGATTCTCTTCCGCGTGCTGTGGCTCAATTTCATCCTTTTAGTAAAATGAAAAAAGAAACAATTTTTCAGAATATCACTGTTTCATGCTAAAGGTATTTTAGCTGCCGAATGAGATGCCATTTTCTGGTTGGGGCTTCTGTCTTATCATATGAAAAAATATATAATTTCCAGTATCACATTTTTGATATCATTAAATCCACCTGCTCCTCTTCACGGCATGGAAATATAAAAGATTAGGATTCCCAATACACTACTCAAAACTTAAACACATTGATATGGAAAAGCCTTTGCATACAACCAAAAAACACACATTCTGCTGCTATCTGTGTATGTCGGGAATCGGCAGATACGTTTAATGACTCCAAAAAGAGGAAAGTGAGCGTGCATGGATTTTAGGAACTATGTCATCTTTGATTAACACGGAAGTGTACTATCTATTGCAAATAAAACAACATTGGAGTGGAATCCTTCTTTTTGTATTGGCAAATATACAGGTTGAGGACAGCACATCTTCCCACCTTGTTTGGCAACAAACGTCGGGCAACCAAGATACCCTCCAAGTAACATGTCCATAGCTAGAGAAAAAAAAGTTTCATTTTCTTATCACTGACTCTGAAAGTCTATTGGTTCCAGGTTTACTTCTTGGCATAAGAGTTCGCATTAGTAGATTTCAGAAGTATGTTAATCGCAAGCATGTCAAAACTGATGATTCTCTAATCAAACAAAACTGAATCTACAGCACCTAATAAATGATTGCCTAAGCTGATTGCTCATCATAAAATATTAACAAGGAAGCAGTCAGCACAAAGATGTATATCATGCAAGCCACATCAGGATATTTTTAGTGACTGTTGGATAAGTCAACTATAAAGAACATATATCCCTTTGTACATGACTATCAGTTTCAGACTATTGTGAAAACTAGCATACCCATTAGATAAAATAAAGTGCTTGAATCTAATGGATTTACACGTGAAAATTGAACAATCCACTTTCAGCAACACAACAGCCCTGACATTCTATTACATCAGGTTTATTAAGCAAGCTAACTTAAAAATACAAATAGTATTTTAATGAGAAAGGAGATGAAGCTTTATTTACCTTGTATTCTTCAATGACTTCCTCTTCAGGCTCTCCCTCCTCTGGAAACTTACGTTTTGAATTTGGCGACGAGCTATCATATGTATAACTGTAATCATACAACAACAAATTTCAGCCATTCATTAAAACAGTAAACTGCATAAAGGAAATATTATTTAATAACAGAACCAAAGTATGCTTTTCAGCATGGTATGTACTAGGAAAGTGAAAACCTATTTAATGTTATATCTGCATGTACATGAAAGCACTGCAAAAAACGTACACCATTAAATGGCACTCAAGTTTGTACCAACAAAAAATAGTCAGTACAGAAAAATCTCTAGGGCAAACAACTGAATATAAATCAACAGACAGGCTAGAATCTAACGTTGCCAAAAATCACATAAACGGGTGAATCGCCCTTTAATAAAAAAACGCTAACAGCATCAGGGAACTGTGCACAATAGAGGGATGAGGCCCTAACAAAGCAAAACAGGACAAGGCACACCCAGGGGCTGGAAGCTGGATCCCACAGAATGCCTCTAGAGCAAGCATATAATAATAGTTTTGGCCCACAAAGGAACCATTCAGATTAGCTGTCAACTTTATACTCTTAGGGGCAGATTTCGATGCAGTCGAAAACGTCTCAGACAGTCGGTCGAAGCCGTTCCGACCGCATCGAAATGTCCCGTTCGGATTCCTTTCCGACAGACCCATTTAGATGGGGTCGGTTGGAAAGGAATCCGAACCGGATTTCCGAATGGCCTCCGACTGCCTCGGAGAGCCCGGCTGCCATTCGGAAATCCTCCATCAATCCCTTGGGCGGCTCTTTCCTGCCGAGGGATTACCATGGAAGATTCCCACAGCCTTTCTGTGCCGGCCTTTCTGACACAGAAAGGCTGTGGGAATCCTTCTTTGGGGGCCCCCAGCAGGGCCTCCAAGGGTGCAAGGCCTCCGGATGGCTGTTGATCCCTGCACCCGGTGGCAGGCACCTTGAGATGCCTGCCATGGGGTGCAGGGATGAACTGCACCTCTGCTTTTACAATGAGAGCATGCATTCCATTTGGAATTCATGCTCCCATTGTAAAGAATAGGACTGCAACCCAACAGTGTTCGGTCGCATCCTACTTGCTGGGCTGGAACCGGAATCCCAAATGATGTCGGACGGACTCCGGTCTTCCCGACATCATAGTCAGGCCCTTAGTGTTAATTAGGCAAGAATATTGAAGGGGGACGGCACATACTCGGTACACTGACCGGGGTAGAGTGAGGAGGGCCCTACTCCACCACAGTAAATTACTACCTGGGAATGCTCTTCCCGTTTGGATAAAATTGCTACTGTAAATAAGATTCTTAAACAATTTGAGTAAAATTCAGAAAATGTGTTTATAGCATTGTATGTTTTACATGGCACTTCTTAGTTGGAAGCTTACAAGAAGCATACTGTTGGATTTACTATTTAGGTAGTAAGACCCTGCCATTTTTGTCCTGCTGAAATGCACTACAGTGAATACCTGGTTTTGAGGATCACAAAAAGGAACATACTGAAAGGGTGATAACAGATTAGCCACAATATAAACCATTTATTGCTGGTGCCAGACTAAGATTATGGTGCAAGGAGATTTCTCAATGTAAAACATTCTTAACCTCTACTAGGATTTGATAAACCTGTTTTCTCTCATGAATGTCTCATCTCTTGCAAATTATAGGTGGTTTTGCAGAAGCTCAAATAAGGACATGGTCTAACTGCGGAGTGAATCTAGTACTATCAACAGCAACACCAGTCTGTCACTTGATTCCCCAGTGTCCAACTGTAGCTAAACCGCAGAGTTCTAATAAACAAGTAGAGCGATATCATTCTCTATCTATGACAAACACAAGGCATGCCGCCAAGCCTTTTGCTAGAATAGGAGCTGCTGATTTGAAAGCATTTCTTTTTAACCAGAATAAAGTAAATAACCATAGAACTGTTATTACAGATATGAAAAAAGGTGTTTAACCAAGTGAAAGGAAGGATGGGCTTTTAGTCTTTGAGCGTAATATTTATTTTTGAAGGGTTAAAATAGTTAATGAGAGAAAGCCCTACTGATGTCCACCATTCCCTTTCCACGCCTGTTTCTGCAGACTATCCATTGTCTTTGTCACTTAGTACCTGCTTAATTCTAAAATAATAACACGTTGGTTGACAATCTTTCATTTAAATGCATGGCAGAAGAATTTTAGAGGTGCAAGAAGCTATCTGCAGATATAAGTCATAGTTAAAAGGATTAGATGTGTCCTATGCATGAACATGAACTAAAACGTTACATTTACTGGCTTCAAAATCAATTTTCACTGGGTGTTAAATATAAGGACATTATTAAACCTATTTAAAAATATGTATTTGTGGTCTTTAAAATGCCCTTCTGTATACTTTATTGACTCTATTCAAAGACAATTAATAAAAAATAAAAAAAATAACATTGTAAATCAGACAGTTTAAACAGTAGAAGCCGTTAGGAACCACACAATTTTCACACACTGAACACTGACAATTTATAATAAAAACTCATGAAGGTAAACGTTTCCAGGGGTTCATTTAGTTCAAGAACTTGCTGCAGGAAAACTGAGAACCATTTCCATCTACATATTCAGCCTTCTGCACGAGAATGTCAATGACTGTAAAACTGTCTTCTCCACAAGCATGTCTCTCCATACGAGCACATTCTGCGAGTTAGTGCACACTCTAGTCAGCCGTCTGGGGGAAAAGGCATAGCGATATGTGCACTGATGAAGTAGTATGGCTTGTCTCAGCTACTACCCATTAATCTCATAGGTAGATACCAAACATTTACGGGGCAATCAAAATGCAGCATGTTGGTAGAGTCTAGCGTCTGGTTTACAATCACATTAAAAAGAAATAACATGGAAAGCATCTTCTCTATTTTTCTGAAAGCATTAACAGCCCAAGGGGAATAAGGTGCCCCTTTAAAAGCCACCAACACTCCGGCGCACACAAGGCTCTGTATGATACCAATCAGTCATATCTATTTTCTGCTATGGTAGGATACGGATATCTGTTCTTTTACCTATATTTCTGCAGTTTACGATGTCTGCTTCTTTAGAAACAGAAGAGAAACTGGTAAAACCTTGGTTGAAATGTTGACCAAAATGCAAAAGAATGAGAACACAGAATTCATGTTCTGCCTGGAGTAATGAGGCCCTGCAAAACCTTTTGCGCCTAAACTTTTTCACCTTTCTTGACCCCCTTTATAGGCAGGATCGTCTATCCATTATGTCTATAGCTGGAGGAGGAACTGAACGGCTGGCAGGACACACAAAAACTATCTGATACGAGGACCTCAGGACTCAATGATTCCAACTCACTCAAGTTTGGAAATTTTGGGTGGTTTGGGTGCAGGAGCTTGCATGAGTCATTGAACACCATGATATGGATAAAAGTATGCATTGTAGAGAGATACCCTATGGAACATAAACAGAAGTAGTAAGCATGAATAAATGTAACAGACTTTGCTTTTTTTTTGCAGTGTAAGGCATAGCAAAAAATTGTGGACCTGCGTTTTGAGAAAAACACTGCTGTCTCTCAAACTGATTAGGCGATTGCGGATGATTTTCAGGATGAAGGCTGAATTGTAAACTGTAAGACTGGTTGGGATCGAAAAGAACATGCATTTCAATAAACAATGCTTCAAATTGAGAAGACAACCCCAGCAGTTTGAGGTAATACCAAACTAAAGGCACTGACAAAATTTCAATCGTTGAACTTCTTATGCCTACAAAACAATAGTTTCCATCATAAATTACAATAAGCTAATACAAAAAGTAGTATACATTCATTAGGTATATTCCAGGTAGGTACTAATCCAAAATATTAGCCTTGGCTGGATGTTCATGATCTGTAATTTGTGAGAAGAAAAAAAAACAACAAGTAAGACATTTTGCATGCGTGTCCATTAAGAGTAGACCCCAGGATGCATATTTGAGATTTTACCAGTGAATCTGGTATACCTGATTTAGGTATTTTCATTTAAACTGAAACCTGCCCTCAATAGTTTTATCTACGTACTAAACAGTGGTGAGCTGCAAACTGCAGAAAAAATGCACCCTTATCTAGCCATACCTGTAAGCTAGATTTGTGAGATGAATCACTGTCCAAGGAGCACAGGGGTCTCCATAGCATAAGCCTGGATTGCTTGTCAAAGAAACATGTCAGGGATTTTGACGATTATGGCAGAGCTGGCAAAACAATGTCAAGAACAACAATAATATAAAATAAGTACTGCTATGACGGGGTCCAACTAATAATAATCAACATAATGTAAGGGCAAATATTATATTCGGGGTGTATATCAACCTGTCCTAAATAGAAAGGATATACCAAAATTACCATCATTATGCCAGACCCAACATTATGCCAGTGTTAGACCTCATCATGTTCGAGATTTCCTCTGTTGGCCTATGACACCAACTTTCCATAATAGGTGAAAGACGCACAATCCTAACTCGGGGTGAAGGGTGGGACACTTTGGTGGAATTGAAGAGATCACACGTAAAGGCAATCCTACACGGGGCCATTCTACCGGAGTACCTCAGGGCAAATGCTGCACCAAGGGGGTTATTAGTAAGCAACGAACCACTGATCTTCCTAGAGGACGTACCATTCAGGAAGGATTGGGCTCTTATAGCCTTGAAATGTACGAGGGACTGGCTGATCCTAATTATTAATACAGCCAAAAGGATAGCAGATACCCTCTACATTCAGATTCAAACCAGCGAACAAGGCCTTAAAGCCAGTGTCATACTGACCACATACGAGAGGAAACTAAAAGAGACAAACATTGAGTTAGGAGAATACAAAGATTACTTACTTTGGTCCAAAGTTGACAAATTGCAAAATGACGAAGAAATTTTCCAAGGAAAGGGTACACCACAGATGAGTATGTCCAGAAAAAGATGGAGGACATGAAAAAGGGACCACAGGGGAACAGAAGGGACACATACACTATGAGCTCGAGCAGTGACAGCAGCGACTATGAAAGGAAATCCCTCAGAAGAGGAAGAGGCAGGGGCTACTTTGCTTGCCCACGCCCAACATTCAACCCTATTTACCCGAGCTACCCAGGACAGGGTTTTGGTTGGCCTCCGGTATTTCAACAATTCCCACAGATGCAAGGACCCCCACAACCCCCAATATCTGCAAACGCAGAATGCTTTTTTAGGGAGAGGGAAGGGCAGGGGCTGGCAGAGAGGCACACAAGGGGTACAGTGGGAGGACCTGAATCAGAGGGTGACGGGGAGCATGACGAGGGATCCCTCCCGCGGGACCAGCATGGAGTAACTCTGGTTATGAACCTCAGACACCCCAAAGACTGGGCCACAGGCGTCACTGCTAAACAAAGGGTAGGAGTTAATGCTGACAAACACTCTGGACAGTTTTAAAATTCTTCAAGAGCTGGCAGATTTCTTTCGTAACGTCAGGCTCAAGGTCTTCTTTGAGGGTAGGCCAGAGATGGCAACTAGGGGTGGGGGTACTAACTTCCGCCCTAAATCCAATTTTACCCCTATGACCTGGGCACTACCCATAGAGGTACCAACCTTTGAATAAGCTGTAATCTACGAAGTGGAAGCACTGGCAAAGAATGAGTCCCCACACTTTCAGGAATCTGACAAGAAGCGAAAAAGAGGCGCTAGAACAGTTGAAGAACAATCCTGACATCATCATTAAACCTGCAGACAAAGGGGGTGCAATAGTACACCGAACCAAGAGAGTCTATGATAATGAATGCCTGGGATTGCTCTCAGATACCAGAAACTATAGGATACTCCAGAGGGACCCTGCCCCAGAGATTAGGAAGGAGATAGTCACCTTGGTTGAGGAAGGAATCAACAACGATTGGATCACAGAGAAGGAAGGGAACTTCCTCTGTAAAGGGGACCCTGTGATACCTTACCTCTATACCCTCCCAAAAGTACATAAACCAACCAGACCCTCCTCCTGGTAGACACACCGTGTCTGGGATTGGTTCGATACTAGAGCCATTGTCACAGTTCTGCGACTTTTACCTAAAACCCTTGGTTCAGAGTAGAACGGCCTACCTGAAGGACACCACTAATGTCCTCAGATTGATTAAGGACATCGAGTTTGACCCTACAAAAGAATATCTGGTGGGCCTGGATATTGAGTTCCTCTATACAAACATAACCCAGAAGGAAACCCTGAGGGTCATAGAGGAAACTCTGTTTGAGCAGGATTGTTCATATGGCACTCCTAGGGCATTCATCCTGCACCTGGCAGAGATAGCATTGACTAGGAACTTCTTTGAATTTCAAGGCACATACTATCTGCAGACCCATGGTACTTCTATGGGTAGTGCCTTTGCACCTAGTTTGGCAGGATTCTACGGAGCATCCTTTGAAGAACAATTCATCTTCGCTCCCACTAGTTCCTGGAATAACAACATCAAACTATGAAAACGTTTCATAGATGACGTGCTCCTGATTTGGGTAGGTGATGCATAATCGATCACCGACTTCTTGGACTGGCTCAAAGGCTGGAACCCCCTCTTTACACTTTATCAACAGTGACGAGGGAATGCCTTCCCTTTTAGGACCTGGAAATTATCACTAAGGATGGTAAACTACAGACACAGGTTTTTTATAAATCCACAGACATTAAAAGCCTCCTCTTATTTGAGAACTTCCATCCGAAATCATTACGAGAAAACCTACCGGCCGGCCAGTTCCTTCGCCTCCGGAGCAACTGCTCGGACACAGGGGACTTCAGAGAGGAGTCAAACACTCTAGCAGGGAAACTACAAAACAGGAAGTACCCATGGAGAATCGTCCGAAGAGCTCAGAAGAGGGCACTGAACTGCAACACGAAGGGCCCCCCTGGAAACAGTGAATAAGCCACAAACAAATAGTGCCATCTTGGGAGAGGAGTTGGCCTAACGGCTATGGCGGTCGACCTTGAATCTGGGGAACTGGGTTTTGGTTCTCAGCAACAACGCTGAACATCCTGTGATTCTGGGCAAATCACTTAATCTCCCCGTACCTAACAAAAAAATGAATGTGTCCTCATGTAACGCAACTGGTGCTATGTAAAGTGATCTGATACCCGATACCTTTGTGTCAAGTTCGCGCTATATAAAACTCTGTAAAATAAAAAAATAAAATAAAAAAATCTGTGTGACTACCTTTAATACAGCTTCAAACAGCATTAAACGCATCATAACGCGGAACTGGAGAATCCTAAACTCTAATGGACAACCTGGAGAAGCCTCTCTTCTCTTTTAAAAGGAGCCAGAACATAAGGGACCACCTGGTGCACACTAGACCCAGACCAAACACACAGACACCAAGAAAACCTCTGGGACCTCCCATCTGTGACAGGGCAAGCAAGGTGCGGATCATGTGACGTGTGTAATCTCACGGAAAACACTAAGAGCATTGACGTAGGGCTCACTTACCCCTGGGAGCAGCGTAACCACACCAACTGTAATTCCAACAACGTCATTTACATGATTAAAAGTCCTTGTGGGTTAATGTACATTGGGATGACAACCCGGAAAGTAAAGGTCAGAACAATGGAACACAGATCCACCATCAGGTGCCAGAAGACAATGACAAGTTTTACCACTCATTACGCAGAAAAGAAACATTCAGTCAATGACCTCTTTTGGATAGTGCTAGGTAAACCTTTCATCCCTACCACTGCCCGTAACCCAGACAAGACCCTATCTATAAGAGAACAAAAGTGGATATACAGGGTACGTAGCCATGAGATTGGCTTGAATGAGGATATTCCCTGGAATACTCTGAACAGATAACAATGAAATCCCAGAGGTCAATGGCCTTTCTGGCTATTTGGTGGATGTAGATACACCCGGTGGTTGATATAATACATCTCTTACTTGTATGTATGGACACACTCTTTTAATCAACCAAGCCGTGGCATTGCACTATTGATCCTTTACCATCTGAGGATATACACAAAAGAAAAGGTCTAGCATATTATACCACTTTTCTTTTTTACAACACTCGTGACTGGGTCAGTAACCATGGACCTGGGGTCCAAACACGTTTGACCTAGATACATACATCATAAAGAAGGAGGATCGCTGGAGTAGTAGGCGTAGTGTAGGGTCACCCCAGCTACAGACATATAGGCTTATGGCACGAGACGCCTTTGTGCACAAAGGGTATCCTCTTAAAGGATGTTGCAGCATCCCCTATGGGAAGCAACAACTGATTTCACATACCCATACACTCTGATAATTCCCTATGGAGAAAACAGGATGACTAATATCCTATGACTTACACATTTAACTGAAAGAAGGTGTCAGCTCAGCTTATGAATATCAAAACCCATAGTGAACGCACCGGCAAGTCTAGTTCTTCCACTGGGCCGCGTTGGTCACATTCGGGATCACATGACCGGGCACGCCATGGGTAAGAAGCATGTAGCGAGAAGGTCTCCCAGTACCTACGCGGCACTGGGAGGGACACAGCTAACGAGACGGACTCACCTTGATAAAGTAAGCTGGGGGGACAGGAGGTTTGGACCTAGGAGCAAGTGGGTTTACCGTATGCCCGCTGTTTGACACTTCACGATCAATGGCCATTTAATCACAATATTCAGTGTGGCATGGCACGTCTCTGAGCATTGGTGCACGTGAGACTACTCAGTCAGTGGTTGTTGACAGAGCATGAAGTACGATCGACCGAGCTAATAGATCATACCTTGATTTAACCATTCGTATATTATTATTTTGTCTCTTCCATCTATTTGTTTAGTGTGTGACTACAGGGAGCCGTTCTCACTCCTCCGCCAGGTCGAACACGATTTCAAGTGGAACTCGGTAAGAGATACAGAGATTACGCTCACACAAGTGGACCGAGTAATGATAACCCACATTTTTTAAGCATTTCGAGTGATGGTACCACGCTCATTAAGGACGATTTGTTCTGTTAAGATGGTGTGTTCCTAAAATCACAATGTGTAACCACTGTATCACACTTAATTAGTTTAGAGGGACAAGATGGCTGGTTCAGGAATAGTTTTTTCTCGCTTTTGACTATTATGTTCACTGTGTGTTATACGTTTATTTGTACGTATATTTTCTTGGTTACAGGTAATTTCATGTAGTGTGATTACAAGAGCTGCACGACCTGCGCACTGACACAGGCTGTGACTCCGATCTACTCCTAAAGGTAGGAGATTGGTGAGCAATTGAGGGATCTATCTAGTCCTGATGAAAGCCGGTAAAGACGCAGCATCCGGCTGAAACATGTCGACAGTCTTGCAGAGTGGAGGGTTAGAAGGTCCATTATAGACCAAACATACCATCACCCACTGGTTGATAGGAACCATTTTAACCCTAACCAGGGAATCCATCAATAAAGGGGCAGTTGGAGATCCTGGAGTTAGTTTTAACCGTTTTTTTTCTGCACTTTGTTTTGATCATGTTATTCTTTATGTTTATATTTGTATTGTCTTCCCCACCCTATTGCTCCACCTCTGTCGTTGGCTTGCGCTGTGTTTAGCAGCCCTATGATGAAGCATGCCACAGATTTTTGTGGGTGAGGGCACTTTTTCCAACCTGTGTGTGTTGTCCTTTAACCTAGTCTAAAAAGCCACATTTTATTACTCCTACTTCTCTTTGTGTGCAAGACCCAACATTATGCCAGTGGTAGACCTCTTCATGTCAGAGATTGCCTCTGTTGGCCTATGACACCAACTTCCCATAACAGGTGAAAGACGCACAATCTTAGCAAGATGGAGCATTATTTCAAGGGTGAGCAATATTACAACAAGCATGTGTTAACATGCCAAGGATTACCATTTTGCCAGGAAATGCATTAGGACTGGGGAGGGCACAGTGCCAAGAGAGCCCACAAAATGCCATGAATTGTCACTTCTATAGCAGAGAAAGCATCATGATGAGTGTACCATATTACCATTAATAAGCACATATTAACAAGAATAAACACCCATATCAGGGTAAGCAGTAAATTAAGGATAGGCTAGAAATGCCAAGAGTCATGGGTGAAGTCACTTGGGTGGTTAAGAGCAGAAATACAAAAATGAAAACTACCCTCTTAATTACGGCCCGTTTTGTGAGATTTCTTTGATGAACCCGGACACAACGGTGTATACCTGTATCCTTGCAAATCAACTGACATTGGTTATTTGTAGCTTAGCAGACACTATGCAGCACAGATAAATTCCTTCCCATCACAGATCAATTTCTTTTTTGGTCATCTCAGGTTTAGAAGTGGCAATAAGGTCTCAGGAGCCTGCGGGAATGGTCCTGTTGGACGCATAGAAAACTTTCAACAGGGTTTTGTGGTGCCTCCTGTGAGCTGTTATGGCTAAAATGGGGTTAGGAGTTAATTTTATTATCTCTGTTAAAATCTCTGGAGAGTATTTCCCCAATGCACCTCAATCGGTTTACGGCTAACGTTATGGCTTACACGGACGATATTGCCATTTATCATCTTTTCCGGCTCGAGCCCTTATTGGTATTTAGGAGCTGGTAGTGTGCTTTGGAGAGGTATCAGGATACAGGTTAAATAAGGGTAAAACACAAATCGTTACAAGCCTATCCATGGGCTCCCTATATCCTCGGTATGCCAGGGAAGCTACATATGTAGAGGTTCAGCTCTCCTGTTGTATGAGGATATTGGAGGCCTTAATTACGAGGGGCTCCATCATGATTAATGTCTATCTTTCGCAAATGGGATAAGCTTAATTTGGGGCTGACTGGTTGGTGTAACCTCATCAAAATGGTCATCTTGCCAAGGTTCTTTTATCTTTGGGGGGGGGGGGGGGAGGGGAGAGGGGGAATGGTCCTCGCTTTGATAGGGCTCTATTTAATTTCTTCCTTTGGCTGGAGACTTTCGGCAGTTATGGGTATACGTGATTGGCAATTTTCTAGTCTCTTTACAGAGTATGGGATTTTCAGTTATATTTGGTAGCTTTCGCAGGGTGTGATTATACAGTTTACTTTAAAAGTACATGGTTTAAGACACTTTCGATGTAGCAACAGATCTAGGTTTTAATTAGAAAACATTGTAATATCTCTAGCTTTAACAGGTACATATATCTTGAATGCAACCCTAACATGCCTATGCTATTGCATGAAGGTTTTATACAGTTGTAATGCCATATTGGTATACGGCAGCTCAGTCAATTATTTGACGATGGGTTACTCCTTTCTTTTGCAGCATTGCAAAACTCAGATGCCATACATTGGCATGGCAAGGTTTTTTTTTTGTGGTTTTTTTAGATACTTGCAGCTTAGAGATTTTATTGCTCGCCTTCTGCTAATGAAGTCTCAATGGAGCATAGTGTGTTTTTGGACAGGTTTTTCCGTCTGTCTAAATGTTGCTGTATTTATCAGACTCTCATGCACTACAGCTCCAATGAACAATATTTTCTGTATTTAACGAATTAATGAGCTAAGAATTTGGGCTGGACGATTTCTTCTATCAGACTCAGTATCTAGATGGCTCAAAATATGCTTACTGTCTCTTGTCTTAAGATGCTATACGATATTGAAGGAGACAAAGGACGGATTAAGTCTGGTTTCTGTGGGCAGTGCATTCCAAATTCTGGGCGCCATTCCTGAGAAGGCACGGTTATACGTTTTCTTCTTGGCAAAACGTCGAGGTTTCAGTAGAAGGTTATTGGAGCTCCTGGAGGATCTGTTGCCACAGGAGAGCACTAGTTAATGTGCTAGGTAGCTTGGAGTGTTGTGATGTATGGCCTTGTAAGTCAAACATGCGTTTTTAGATGGATCCTGGCTTCGAAAGGTAGCCAGTTGAGGGCTCCAAGGTCAGGAGAGATGTGACAGTTTCTTTTTGAGCCAGTGATGAGTCTCACTGCTGTGTTGATTGAGGCTCTAAGGGGGGCAGTCGTTGATCTGGGGATACCGCAGAGAGAAGCACTCCCATATTCCAGTCTTGGGATTACTAGTGCTTGCACCGCCAGTTTAAAGTAGTTTGCGGGAAGGAAGGGTTTGAGACTTCTCAGGATGTTCATCTGAAAGTTTGTTCTTTTTGTTGCGATATGTAATATATACTTTATAAACCGTTTATAATGGGTTTTAGAGAAACTTCTATTTTTGTTGCATGGGGTCAGATGCGGATCCAACTCATATCTTTTCAAGCTGCTCAATTCTTCGCCCATTTTGGGCTGTAGTTTTGGATTTTGTAATTGAATAAACTGCTACAGCATGTTATTTTTTATTCTAAGGCTATTATGCGGGGCTATTCCAAGGAGACAACCTGTAATTTGGTTGAAATTTACTATGTTACAATAACGGTATCAAGATTGGGCAATGCACTAGCATAAGGGCATGATGGAAGGAAATTACAGAATATATAGATATACAATATACAGAATAAGCCTAATAGACGCAAATTGATGAAGCAACGGGCACCTGTTAGGGAGGGGCTCACACATCCGTGCTGCACATGCTTGGTTACTACCTACATGAGTTTTTACGAAATTCACTTTTATTGATTTCTCTCTCTATTTATTTATAACCTTTTCTGGTATTATGACGGAATGACAAATGTTTTGCTTATATCAGTAATGTTATGAAATTTGCAACTGTATTTGTTGTTGTTATGGTATCTGTATTTTACCCTTTGATACTTTTCCAATAAAAAAAGAAGCAGCAAATGCACCAGGTACTTTTATATTTTCAGGAACAGGCATACACAGTCACACATGCAAGTCTCTGATTGGGTCAGTGCACCATACAAGAAGGTGTAGGCAGCCGAAGGTCCCGATTAGACACCTATACTTCTGCATGGGTGTGAGATGCAGATAAACTGCAGTGTGTGGCATGTCTGAGCCTCTCAAATGTGCAGCAATGTAGGAAAGCAGATTATTTCAGCACAGCTTTCAGCTTCTCAAGCTAATTGTGTATCGGACTAGCAAGACTAAGTCAACTGCATGGAGAAGAGCAGGTGATGGGCAGAAAAAAGCAAAGCTGGATAATTTTGGCCCTATCACACCAAGGAGAAGCTGCCAAGAAGGGAGCCACCCCGGAGTAAAGGTCTGGAAGTTGACCCTCTAATATTCCCAGCTCATGCTAAAAATTTTACTTAGTGTTCTGCTTCTTAGACTTCTCCAGTTGTTCTCTCTTCTGCTTCCTTCTATTGCTCAGTTATCTTTCCTTCCAGTTTACATTAGTTTATACTTTTAATATAGGATAAGCAGGTAAAATGATTACTCAGCTACTGATCTACATGAATTTACTTCATGGTAAACCGTACAGCTGTTTTGGCTTGCCTTTTATTGTTTCTTTAAGAAAATGTCAAAGGAAAACAAATGCACAGTTGGAAACTCACCGACAAGTTCCTCTGGTTTCTGCAATTTCACGCTGGTCGTCTTTACTGTTTAATATTTCTCCAATGTTGTCAGCACTTTCGGCTCCCAGCTGAAGAAATTGGAAAAAACATAAAACATCAAATAATTCGCTGATTCAGGACCCAGCTACAAATATGATGGCAAACGAAACGAAAGCTTATGTCCCTTTCCCAATGCATTTTACCACACGCCATGTCATGTCATAATGCAAACACCAACAGTGAAGTTGGTAAAAATATGCATCACCAATTGTAATTTTTTGCAAGTAAAATGCATCTGGTGTGAGAAAAATGTTGTGTGACCTACATTCGTTGGTCTGAGAAAAGTCCAAATTAGGTATTTTCAAATTCATTGATGTTTGTACCTTTCAAAGAGTTTTGTCTACCAGGCACAGTGAAGAACCACATCAAATGACAATAATTTACATAGAAAATTAATGCATAAATTAAAAACTGCAGCCCAGGTTCTTTATTTAAATATATCAATTTTCTTCCATTTGAGCAAATGTGACTAAGGTTGTACTACGGAATAAGCACAAATAGCAAACTACCAGAATCTGGTCAATACATAAGTTCCCATCCCTTCCACCAAAGAGACATCAATTAAGTAGTAGCAATCATATGTGGCATGGAAATTGGGCTTTTTACATTTTATGGTGGGTTTGAGACAATCAGTATAGTATGCTAGAAATCAAACAGTCGCTCATATAGTATGTGTCATGTAATTGGAGTATTACTTGGATTACGTGGCTGTCATCAAGTAACATTTTGTAAGATTAAGGAACACTGCACCAACCACAAGAAACCCACTAAATCAGTGAGAAGGTGGTCCCATGTTCAAGTCCAGTGTCTGTCTTCATTACTCCTGTTCACAGAAATTGCCTTTCTTTGAAGCGGGCATACTCTGGACCTTTCCATCACTTTAAGTAGTACTGGATCCCAGTCAGCAGTCTACGGGTTTGTTACCCTGGCCTTCGTTGGTCTTATTAGGGCTGTGTCTTCTGCCTTCACCCACTTGATGGACTCTAGCTAAATTGAGATGTACAACGTGCGCTATTAAATTTCCACAGCATATCCACTTGCTTATTGGCTATTATAAGGGCAAAGTGGGTGACATTGGATTGAATAAAAAACTTGGTTTGACTCACTCCTAATTGGAGGGCTTGTTTCTCATGCTATGATAAACATGTGAGGTTTCGTTTGCAGTACGAAGCGGTGACTCCGCTGCCAAGCCCCGATCCGTAAGGCTGGGCGGCCTTTTCATCAGATTTCGTTGAATATATCTATTAAGAGAAAGCTTTATTTAAAGGGTTTAGGGTGGGCGTTTTTAGAGTGGGTATGAGTTGCATTTAAAATGTACACTTTAGGTATATATTAGGGGAAGAAAAATTAAAAAAGGGGTTTAGGGTGGGTATGGGTTTTTGGGTGGCAAGTGTAATTTTAGGGTTTAGGGTCGGTATGGATTTTTGGGGGGCAAGGGTAATTTTAGGGTGGGTTTTGGGGAGGTAAGAGCATTTTTAGGGTTTAGGGTGGACATGGGTTTTGGGGTGACAAGGGTAATTTTAGGGTTTAGGGTGGACATGGGTTTTGGGGTGACAAGGGTAATTTTAGGGTTTATGATAGTTATGGGTTGGCAAGGGTAATCTTAAGGTTTATGGTGGGTATGGGTTTTGGGATATAAATTGAATATTTAGGGTTTATGGTGGTTAAGGGTTTTGGGGTGGTAAGGGCATTTTTAGGGCTTAGGGTGGGCATGGGTTTTGGGGTGGAAAGGGTAGTCTTAGGGTTTAGGGTTGTTATGGGTTTTGGGGTGGCAAGGGTAATTTTAGGGTGGGTATGGGTTTTGGGCTGCCAAGGACAATGATGGCACATGCCGCACAGGCAACAATGACTGAGTTTGCCAGACTAAATGTTAATGTTGCGGACTGCGCCTGACTGGGGGCCCTGTCTAGGGGGGATGGGCAGGGTACGGGGCACATTGCATAATGATCTCTTCACTGATATGTTACCTGGTTTGTGGTTTAAATTGGGGTTCCTCTGACTCGCCATGGCTTGGGGATGTTGGCAAATTCCTTGTTCCGGCCACCAAGCCTGTTCTGACTGGGAAGTGCTGGGCACCTGGGGTTCCCCCGTGGGATGATTCCGGTGTGGATGTGTATTGTTGGCCGTTCTTGGCTATTGCTAGGGTGAGGGGATGCTTTCAACTCAACTGGTGGGCTGTTGTGGGTCGGGGTTTGAAGTTGGTGGATGGGTATAAGGGGTTGTTCTTGTTTTTCTGGAAGCTGTCTCTTATTTTCCCTCATGTTCTGACTGCACTGCTTTACTTCATTGAGTGGGGGAGGGACTGCGCGGCTTACGATACAGAGCAGACATCATGGTACGTGGCTCAGCTGAAGCCATGGCGACCCGGAGGATCATTACCTGGAATGTACAAGGCTTGAATGACAGGCGCAAAGCGAGATTAGTACTGACATACTTGAAGCGCCATAGCGCGGACATTTGTTTTCTTCAGGAAATACACCTGACTAAGCAAACTACTTTGCGCTTGCGGGTGGGATAAATAGGGGAACAACATGTAGCGTGCTATTCTAACTATGCGAGGGGGGTGGCTATTCTTATTAGGGTGGTCTGCCACCAACAGGGGAGATTTGCGATGCTGGTGGGCATCTTGGAGGGGCACCCATTAAGGCTCATCTTAGTGTAGGGGCCTAACACTGACGATACCGATTTTTTTTTTTTACAGAACTTTGGACGGCCGTAGTGTGGTTGGGAGATTTTAATGTTGTTATGGATCCACAATGCAATAGATCAGGTGCTTCCCGTAAGCCCCACTTCCAGGCGGCTGCCCAACTCAAGTCTCTAATAATAGCGACTACTCCTCCTGGTCAAGAATTGATTACTGGCTTACCACTAGAGATGTAGATACATAGATTACTTCTGTACCTCATTTGCAGAGGACACTCTTGGATCACTCTCCGGTGCTCCTTGAGGTCTCGGTACCTAACTACCCTGATCAGGAATTTGCATGGCAGTTCCTGCCCTGAGGGACTAGGTATTCCATGAAGCATACGGTGGAGTTCCCCCGCCGTACTTTGGGAGGCTTGTAAAGCAGTGATTAGGGAACAATGTATCGCTAAACAGGCTGGCATCCTCAGGGGGCTTAGGCAAGATTTACACTGCCTCCAAAATGAGATATGAGCCCTCGAGTGCGAATTCTACGCTGCTAAGAGTAGAACGGCTGGGTAATATACTCAGCAAAATGGGACGAGTTTGAGGAAGCTGCAGTGCACGAAACGCGCTATTTGGGACAAGAGGGGCAAGCCAGACGGTACGGGAAGGATGACCAGACAGGGAAGGCTCTGGCTAGCCTATTGCGAAAACCCTGGGCCAATGATTACATCACTGAACTGCTGAATGACAGGGAGGAATTGATCACCGCCAGGTAGCTGTGCAGGAGAAAATGCTGTCCTTCTACACCGCTTTGTGTCAGACAACGCACATGAAGAGACCCTTCCCCGATTTTACTGCATTTTTTGACTCAATTCAACTACTGGGGATTGAGGTGGGCATCGCCGTTTTTAGGTCTCGGCTGGCGTTAGCAGCGCGCACGCGTTGCTCTCGCCATGCGAGGGCCTTTTGGAATCGATACGGATTCCAAGCGTACATGCGGTGGGACAGAGGAGGTGCACACGCAAGACTGGATGCTTTACTGGCAGCGTGACACTCTGGGGAAATTTTTTGGGGGCTCGGCAGCAAGGCTCCTGACGGCGGACTCGGCATAAAACTTTTTATGCATGAGGACTCTGCTTCAAAGGCAAGCTTTTGATTATATCTTGCGTGTGGGATGCTTTTTTCTTTTTTTATTTGCCGCTACTTTGTTACTACAATCTTTCGTCCTCTGCCCCCTCCCCCACTAACATGTGTGGTGAGATTTGGACTCACTCATCACACTTGTGCAAGTGAGACTGGTTTAAAAACATTGTTCAAAGCTATTTTTTGTTTCAAAATTATGATGGCTGCATTGTAGCCCGCCGCCAAGGGCTGTAACGCCTGTTAAAGACCCTCTACCTGTTAAGCTTCAGACAGGGTCCTATAATGACAAAGAGTGCCTTAATGACTGCTGAGGCCTGAGGCGTAAGGGCTATAGTGGGTTTACTTCTTTGACGGCTTTCAATTGGTTCTGGTCCAACCTATCACACAGATTTCAGTGACTCAAAACGTGCAATTCAGTTTCCGATCATCTCTTCATGAATTAGTGTGAGCCACTGGTAATAAAATACACGGCCACTTTCCAAGCCATTTTTGTTTTGCTCTTCGTTGTCACTTCAAGCGAGAACTATATGCAAATCAGTATTGGGCCTTCTCCTGTACACATAGTTTAGTCTCTGTCTTCAGGTTAGAATAATTCAATGCAATATTACTTTTTTCTTGGCCAATTAGAATATACCTGTTTTAAGTACACCTGCCGGCCAGGAAACATATGTACTGCTCTGTAAATTCAATTATTATTTTTTGTATCTAAACATTGCAAGCATATGTCAGCAATGTTTAGAAGGCAGCGTGTTTTTCTTTCTTTATATTTTTGTTTCTTAGATTTTCAATTAAAAGCAAAAGTCTATATATCTATTGTACCAGGCAAGGCTAGGATTGTTGGGTTTGCCAATACTTGTTTTCAGTTCTGTTTCTGCTTTTGACAGACGCAGTGGTGATGCGAGTCAGTTTCTGGCATTTACCACACTTTCTGTGGAGAATAGTGTCTTTGTAAGTCCCAATGCTCCTTCTAGCCACCATGCTGTATTGTCTTGGTGCCTCAACCTGTGTTCAAAGTCACTGTGCGGAGTCGCAAGAGAACAAGTCCAGCTGGAGCTTGCAAACCTTACAGTGGCTGTAAAGTAACATTACTAGGTGTGGCACATCCCAGCCCACATCCTGATCTTAAAACTGCTTACAGAGGTTGTTACAGAACCGCTGACACCATGTTTAGTCTCTTGAGCCGCGAACAGAGAGAGGTTCATCAATGCTCAAAGGCTATTGGTCGGATATCAGTGGAGAGGAAAATGATGGATTCGTGACATATGAGTAGCAAAATCGCTTAAGTGAAGTATTTGACTTTTCTGACTGAGTCATGAGTGCAATGGGGCAAGAATCATTAATGTATGTAATATCAACTCCAAGATTTTGGTTGGGCTTCAGAAGCCTCCTCACACCTTCCTGTAGGAGATATGAGCTCTAAAGCTCTCTCTGCCTAGTGATATCAGCAGTGACACGCCATCCTTCTGTGTCAGATTGCTGCAAGAAGTAACAAGCATTAAAAATGCAATAGGTCTCGCCTTTCATTACGTTAAAGCCATTTGCTTTGCTATACAATACCATTTGCAAAGCAAATGGCTTTAACTTAATCAAAGGCAAGACCTATTGCATTTTCAATGCTTGTTTAGATTAACCCTTCACGGAAGAAGAGGTTGTTCAGGTAATTAGGGCTCTCCCGGGTGACAAGGCACCAGGCTTGGACGGCTTAACAGCCGCTTTCTACAAAGAGTATGCGTCCATTTTGTCACCACATTTGATGAACATGTTTAGTGAATCCTTGGAGAAAGGAGTATTGCCCCCAACACTTAGAGAGGAACTCGTCGTCACTATTATAAAACTCCATATTGATCCGCAGCGTTATGAGTCATACTGGCCCCTATCCATGATTAATGTGGATAATAAAATTTTGGCCAAATTGATTGCTCCTTCCTTTAATTGCCCGCCCTAAACAATCGGGATTTGTTCTTGGGAGAGCTACCGCGCATAATGTGCACACCTTTTTTGCTGTCTTTCAAGAGATTGAGCCGTGGCTCGCAGCAGCAGCAATTTTTTGGGATGCCACTAAGGCATTCGATTTACTTGAATGGCCGTACCTGTTTGCCTCGCTTTGGTATTAGCCCTAAATGTATTCAGTTGATTGGTCTTCTTTATACGAGCCTCTCAGCACGTCTTCGGATTAATGGAGTCATTACGCCATCGTTTTCTCGGAGCAGGCGGCACGGACGCCCATTATCCCCTATACCTTTTGCTATTGCTAAGGAACCCCTTGCCACGCATCTCCAACAACATCATGCGCATCGGGCCTGGCGTTCACCCCCGGATGGCGCTTGTCTCGATGTACGCAGACGATGTCACATTATATGTTAAACACCCTGCTAGGAATTTGAACCCTCTTATCAGGGAATTTATAGATTCGGCGTGCTCTCCGTCATTTTCATTGATTGGGCTAAGTCAGTGGTTTTTCCACTCATTGATGCCACTGAGGAGTTCTCCTCGGACTTCCCCCTTCGCTGGGTGAAAGAACCAATTAAGTATTTGGGAATATGGCTGAGCCGAGAGCTGGACGTACTTTGAAGAGTTAACTATAAGTATGTGATGGACTGGCTGGAGGGTCAAGTAGTTGCATGGGTTCGCTTTCCTCTTTCTATGGCGGGCAGCTGGCTATAGCTATAATGATCATATTACCTACATTTCTCTACTTGTTTATCAACCTTCCTTTGCCGCCCACTAGCAGTTTTAGGCATTGTTTGCGACCGAGCCTGGAGACATTGATGTGGGCTGGAAGGCAGCCCGGATCGCCTGGGAGGTCCTTACCCTACCATTTGAGCAGAGGGGCTTAGGCACGCCTGATATGTATTTATACTATTACTGTGCACAGGCGCAATTTGTTTGATTGGTTGTGCCCTACACAGTTTATGGCACATACAGCACCTGACCATGATCTTCTGGCACCACAGTCACTCTCCATGATGCTATATAGGATGCAGTCTCTAACGCAGACGGAGGTGGACAAGATTGGGTGTACATTTTGGGCATGGCATGAACTCCGTCGTCGGGCTAGATTGGAGGATCTGTTCCCCCCTCGGTTCCATTGATTAGACACATGAGATTTCCCTTCACTCAAGACGCAGGAGTAGGGGGGTATTCATTTTGCCACAGATTCTATATGAAGAGGACACAAACTTGCTTCACCGATTCACCTATTATCAGCTTAAAGCTGCCATGCATGCCACATATGCCTCCTTCCCGCCGTGCCCCTTACACTAAATGCACTTGAGGGACATATAGCGAACCCTCCCCCGTGAAAGTTTATAACCAGACTATACTCTGACGTGCAGCACAATGCCCCCGTTCGAGACCCCACTGCCCGTTCAGAATGTGAGATTTCATTGGGAGTGTCTATCTCTGAAAAGAGATGGATCTTCTGTTGTGCGCAGTTGAGGGCACTCTCGCCTAACTACAGGCTGCTGCTGATTCATTTTTTGTTCCTGCACAGGCTCTACCTGACGTCGGAATGGTTATGCAGAAGGGGGCTCTTAGATGAGGTAGATACTCAAACACGTGTGCAAACATTTTTCCATTTGGCATGAAATTGCCCATCAATTCGGAGATATTGGGAATCTATTATGGGTGCTATAGATGAGATGACGGGGCTAAGATTAGATCCCACACCACCCACTGCCTTGTTGGGATATGTCAAGTAATTCCTACCAGAGTTTTGCAAGTTAATTGAGCGGTTACTGCTTCTGGGTAAGAGAAGGGTGGCGGTGTGCTGTGGTCGCAGATTGTGCATGCGGCTAGAGGATTTGCTGAGGGACGCCTCGTACTCCCAGTATCAGTTGGGACTTATTGGGGTCTGATGCCGGCCGTGTCCCGCCCCAGGAAGAGCTGCGAACCATTTTGGGTCTGTATGCACTTGCGTGGATCGGCCAAAGATGCCGCAGATTAGGTTGGGATTCTGTGTGGAGTTGAGCAACTCACTCTAAGAAGATCCCATATACTCAGTTAATTGTACAGTTAGTGCTTGCTCTCCTTTTCTCTCCGTTTTCTTCATTCCTGCCCGTTTCTTCTTTTTTCATTTTATCAGTATGTATCAGGATGGCCCACAGAATTCTCACATGATTTAATGGTGTAGTACCATATTGTGAAACTGGTTATCAGTTGGTTTTGTACGATATGCGAGTAACAAGTTTGATTCTGACTTGGCCATGTAGACGTTGTATCCTCTTGTTGAAAATATAATAAACAGATTTTATTTTTTAAATTGATCAAGTCAAGATGAGCTTTAGCCAACAGTCACTCAGGAAAAGGTAAGTCAATTATATATTCTCCATACCCCTTCCAAGTCACCCAATACATTCTATCTTGCAATCAAAAAGGTCATCTTTCAAAGAAGGTCATACATACAGTCTGGCATCAAAGAGGGTCTGCACAGCCCATCTCAACTGTGCTTTTCCAAATTTATACAAAAATCATGACTTAATGTTATTCCAGCATAATTCTGCCCAAAATTCAAAGGCAAAACTAATACTTCTCTGGAGAACTGAGGTGCCACTAAAATGTGTCTCCAGTGACTGTCATTCCAACATCTGTAAAATAGACATGAAGTTTGAATGCGTCGTCTCACGAGCATCTGTTTTTTTTTCAAAATTACTACTGTGCCTGGATTAGACAAATATCCAAAGAGGTTAGGATAGGGCATAAATAATTCCTCTATAGTGAATCAACAATTTAGCACTAGAGGGATTACCTGCCTAATAATTCTGTGAACAGGTGAATTCCACCAGCTAAAGAGACTCTGAAACCCAAGCAAAATGTTAGGGAGAGTGTTTGATAATTGATAGGCAATTGTATGTGTTGTCCACAGTTGCCCTAGGAATAAATTCCTACAATGAAGCAACATTTTGATCTACAACAAAACGAAGTAGGGACAGGCCCTCTGTTGATCATACTGCATTAATTAAGCTGTACCCTCAAAGAGTGCTTTGAAAAGAAGTTAGAAAATGCAGTATGTGATGAAAGTGTTTAACTTATAAGCCGAACCCAACAAAATATTGCATAGTATATATTTTTCACAAAGGGACAGTATTTTTATCGAGTAGTTAAGAAAGCCTATCTGTGCCTACATCTTTGTGAAAAACAAAGCTAAAATTCCAACATTTTGTCATGACAGCAAGGTAAAACAAATGATCATGCAAGGGTGATTAGTGTAAAGAACTGTGTCTTTATGGCAGGCCGTAGAAATGGGTGGTGGGCGCACTCGTTTTTTAGGTAATAAAATGAGATTTTGACGGTAGGCGTGCAATATTGCCTTATGCTTGCGTGGCACGTGATATGAATGAAGGGGGGTGGCCTAGTATAAAATTAACTAGGACTGCAATATGCACTGCTGTGAAATTATTTCAAACATTTAATTCATTTCACATCAAATTTACAATGATCATATTCAATTTTTTCATATGAGTTTCCACAGTATACATAGTCATTCAATATATGTACACTTATACAATAATAAACACAAGTAGCAAATTAAATAGCGTTCCAAACACCCAATGCATTTCGGGACATTTGTGGTCCCTTCGTCAGGGGTAAACTGTTGGAGAAGAAAGGAGAGTATATATCAGAATCTGCGTGTTGCGTGATCAGAAAATAGTGTTTTAAACTTAAAATGAGGTATACGATACCTTTGGAAAGTTCGCAAGTGTTACATGTTCATGCTCTAAGGAAAAAGTTCGAAAAATAAAAGTTGAGGAGAGCTGATCTCTCTATTAATTGGTAGAAATTTAGAAAATGCAAAGAACCCCAATTTCGTACCTGATCATTGTGTCGTTCTATATGTTTTTCATGTTGCAACGAAAATAAAAAAAGTCTGCGGAAATAAAAAATGAGTTTTAACTGTGCTGTGTGAGACATAGCATCAAAATGCGCTGTTATTTAAAGCGAAGCTGACCTTGATAAATGAAACTACTCACAGAACAACTAAACAAAGTCAAGACCCGACCTCGTGAAGAGTTACTGAAGAAAGTTCCAAAAGAGACTAGCACACGTACAGTTTTCGTCTCTAAATACTCTACGGCATCCAGGAAGATAAAACAAACTATCTATAAACATTGGAATTTACTTCAATTGGAAACTGATTTCAAAAACCTTTTCAAAGAGAAACCACTATTCGCCTTCACAAGAGCTCAAAATTTGAAAGAATTACTATCCAAAAAACAAAAACCGACACGGACTCTTGAACCAAGTAAAGGCACACAAAAATGCTGGAATTGTACACATTGTAACAACGTAATCACAGGTGATATTTTATTGCATCCATCTACGGGTCAAAAAATTAAAATTCACAGCAACACAACATGCAACTCTGAAAATGTAATTTACACCATCAAATGTCCCTGCGGGCTATTATACGTCGGCAAAACTGAGAGGAAAATGAAAATCAGATTGACGGAACACAAAAGCAAAATACGCACCAAAAGCACGACGTCCAGCATAGCAACACACTGGGAGGAATCACGACATCAAATTGCTCAACTGAAATTCCAAATCATCGAAGAAGTACCAAAACACACAGATCGTGATAATTCAAAGTACCTTTTACAAAGAGAGGCATTTTGGATTAAGAAGCTCAAAACTCTTACCCCGTACGGACTCAATGATAAATTTGAGATGGCTTGCTTTCTCTAAACTAACACTCATATTTGATACTCGTACTCCACCTCGGGATCCCGACTCAATTTGAAAGCATTCATACCTATAATGCATTTAACCCACGATCACTTCTTACCTGACATTATATACACACGTACTCTCACACACACATGCATCTCCTGTTAGAACCTCCATAGTGATAGAACACAGAACTTGACCTTCGTTTTTGATGATGTTTCGTATACATATGTTGATGTTGAAATTTATTACACAATTTAAATAACCTGCATTATTTGATTACGCTTTGAACTTATATGTTGTTGCTGAAATTCATCATGTAATCTACGTTCAGACGACTATTGACTTACATCATTTGATGATGCCTAGTATTCATATATTGTTGCTGAATGTTACTAGATAATCTACACTCTGGCGGTCACACTATCTGACAACTCACTTACCAAACACCATCGCCTAGAATAACACTTATTAATACCATTTGTTTAGGTTCTCTTTCTTCGTGTTTTTTCATAACTTTATTGACAAAAGTCTCCCGTATATTAATTTAGTTCGATGCGTTTTTATTCTACCCCGGGAATTATCTGGAACATTTACATGTTTCTACTTCAACTTAATCTCACAATCGGATTACACGCAAACTTTCATAAAATATTATTTAGATATTGTAGTCTCGTATCGCTGCTGGCAGCAATCGAGTCTCTCTTCAAGACAACGTTTCCCCCAAGTCTTTTTTCAGTATCTACGTCCACGCCCGAGGCGTGACGATAAACTCGTTCGAAATTGACGAGCAGCAAACCGCGACCGAGAGCGCTCGTGGAAGTACACTTCGCAACGAATCTTTTTCCGAATTGGTAAGCAAACCCCTCCATCTGGCCCCATTTCATTATGGGCTTCTACTTGCAGATTTGACTGAAATATAAGGTTTTGTCCTTTATTTTCAGATTGTTGACACTTAACTCCAGTCACGGCTTTCTCACTGCCACCTGAACTTCATTTATCAAGGTCAGCTTCGCTTTAAATAACAGCGCATTTTGATGCTATGTCTCACACAGCACAGTTAAAACTCATTTTTTATTTCCGCAGACTTTTTTTATTTTCGTTGCAACATGAAAAACATATAGAACGACACAATGATCAGGTACGAAATTGGGGTTCTTTGCATTTTCTAAATTTCTACCAATTAATAGAGAGATCAGCTCTCCTCAACTTTTATTTTTCGAACTTTTTCCTTAGAGCATGAACATGTAACACTTGCGAACTTTCCAAAGGTATCGTATACCTCATTTTAAGTTTAAAACACTATTTTCTGATCACGCAACACGCAGATTCTGATATATACTCGCCTTTCTTCTCCAACAGTTTACCCCTGACGAAGGGACCACAAATGTCCCGAAATGCATTGGGTGTTTGGAACGCTATTTAATTTGCTACTTGTGTTTATTATTGTATAAGTGTACATATATTGAATGACTATGTATACTGTGGAAACTCATATGAAAAAATTGAATATGATCATTGTAAATTTGATGTGAAATGAATTAAATGTTTGAAATAATTTCACAGCAGTGCATATTGCAGTCCTAGTTAATTTTATACTAGGCCACCCCCCTTTATGGCAGGCCGGCCATCGCACGCAAAAAGCTTGCATTTAAAATATTTGGTCAGCAATGTAAATACATCAAAGAACATGCACCAGCTTTCAATCAGAACTTGCTAGTCATGACATGAATCCATTTTGGTAAAAGGATTACCTGATGCCTAATCAATAAAACCTAATGGGACCACAAATGGGATGATGTTACCATCCACAAAATGGCATGCCCTTTATGGACAACCCAACAAAACACCGGAAAAAAATGAGAAATGCATGAAAGACAATGACTGAAGAGTAGACTCAAAGCCCTCGCTCCTACTTTGTACTTATTATTGTTCTTTTTTGAACAATTGACAACGTGGTACCAAATCCAAACCTGAAAGTAGCCAGACCTAAAACGGTGCACTAAAAGGATTCGCACAAACTCTGATAAACCAGGGCTAAAAAGTGATCCACCATGAAAACAATATGTACCACCACTAAACACCACACTTTACAAAGATAAATTATATCCCTCTACCAACCCTATAGCTAGTGCAGTGGTTCCCAATATGTGCGTCGCTGCACCATGGCGTCATCAAAATTAGCTAGGGGCACCGAACACCAAGCACAGAGTTTGGGAACCACTGAGCTAGTGTGAAAGCACAGAACTATCCAGAAAGGAATTCACAGACTTTCTGTGACTATGCAGTCATACCGCAATCCAAAACATTCATCAACGCATTTAATGTTAACCGGAGCGCATTTGCATATATAACGGGGCACGAAGCACCTTCTATCCATTCAGTGCTCTTATTGGTCCAGTTTGGGTCATATATGCCGGTCCCACATAGATTGAGGGCCTCAGATGGCATGAAGAATATGATTTAGACTGGAACAATGGTAAAGATACTGATGGGTTCGCTAGAACACTGGAGCTCAATGCACTTTGGGCCCTATAGCTTCCCAAGGGATTTAAGCGGTTTCTAATATAGGCAAAGGACCAACAATGGATACAGTTGGGGATATAGGAAATGATGGGTCTATGGATTTAGCTTTTAGTATAATGCAATTTTACTATATTGTGGGTAGGGCAATGTATGTAAAAACTGTCCTGTTTGATGCAATCATTTTAAACCTTCGCTTTTTTAATTCGCATGTATGCTGTGATGTAATGATTTTAATCACTCGAACATCAATAAAATTTCTTTCTTCTTATTCTTCTACGCAGTCATACAATTGACAGAATTGGACTTTGCAAATAATGATAATATAACACGAAGCAGAAACAATAATTTCTCATCTGAAAACATTGAGGGCACAAAAGTGGGTTGAATCTTTGTGCTTAAGCACTAGATAATCAAGTATAGGCAGCCAATAGGTCAAACTTCGGCAAACTAGAGCAGTTCTCATTATTTGTAATTGTAAGACACACCACAAAAAAGGAAAAAGAGAAAATGTGATATTGCCTAAATGTGGTGGTCATATGTTTGCAAATAAAAATATTTTAGAAATTAACCCCTAAACAGAATTATAGTAGAAAAGTATGTGCGTTTCCTAACAGACAGGACTTCTTAGAACAGGTATAACAACCTTCAGTCAGTTTTATTGCACCTCACAGTGAAATATTATTCTTTACTGGTTCGAAAAGGTGTTACTTTCGGCTTTAAACCAATGTAAGATTATGTTTTTGGTTTTATTTTACAAAAAAAGGATTACCAAAATTAAAATAAAAAGTATGACGAAAGGACAAAAAAATAGCACTGGACAACACAAGGTTTTGTCCCATCAGCCCAGGCACTGATGTGTGCTTCATATTTGGCAGACATTCAAAATGCTGTCATTAACAGTGCAAGTGACAATGGATAAACTGGGCACATACTTTACATTGTGGTGTGTGTAAGCAAAAAGACAATTGAACAAACAACTGGGTGAAGAAGACTTGCCCAAAGCCCCTCAATAATTATATTTTATTGTTTATGAGTTCTTTTGATTACATGAGGTCGGCGAGGCAGGCAAACAGTCTTTAAGTGAGCCTAAATAGGGTTAGTTACATAGTGGTGTGAATAGCCGGGTTACAGAATTTAAAAAAAAAAAAAAAAAAACAACAACAAAAACTACAAAGAGGGAGGCTAAACATTTCCTTTGTCACCTCATTCGGTGCAGACCCTCTAGCAAGAAGGAGCCAAAGTATATGAAATCATTACCACAGTAAACATTGCCTGTAAGAGGGTTTTACACTTGCTTCAGAAGGGACAAATGCTATGCCTTGTATAAGCTGGTATGACTGTGTAACTGAACAGCTGCATAAAACGCTGTGCACAGAGCATACAGAGCTGGCCTACTCTGTCCTAATCTGCCCAAGATCTATTTCGGCTAGTCCGCAATGAGGAGAGGAAGGATCAATCTTAGACTCAACCAAGGCTTGAGGTGCAGGTTTCCCACAAGACAAGAAGGAATCACAACAGAGAATTAAAAGAGAGAGAGCGCCTTACAGTCCTACACTTTCTAATCATCATTATTTCTATAGTAATATATAGACAATTTAGAGCGTATCATCACACTTACATAGCTATACATAAATGTAAATATATAAAGAAACAATACAACATCACCACTCCAGAAATATGCCAAATAGCTAAGAAAAAATAAACTCGGTTGAAGCATCTCTCATAACTGCAATGCAGGGTAGGTGGTGTGTTGGAATTCTAAATTCCTTAATCACTGAAGCTCTGTTCCCATTGCCGTTTTCTAGCTTCAAGGAAGATGATGCGCTCAATTACCGAATGCCTCTCTCAATTTTCCACGGTGTAAGTTTGAGCTTACTTCAGGAGATGCAGGTTAGGTAGGTAGGGGGGCAGTGCCTAGAAATATACATTGAGGTAGTAGCAGTAAGGTAATGGTGGTCCTCAACAGAGGAATCAGTATGGAAACTCCCAACAATATGGCAGTCCACGAACTACATACAAAGTGACATCCATATCAGTGTACTGTAATTAGATAGTCGAGTACCCTTATACTGAATGACTGCTTATAATCACTACCCCTTCGAAGGGAGTACTGCAGGGGAATTCAAAAAACGATTTACCATGTACAAGAAATGCTGAGAAGCCCGGCTAAGGCTTAAGTTTGGGAATAACGAGGTGTGAACAGATGATATAGATAGCAGGATTCAACGAAAATAAAAAACACTGGGTGTGCCACTTATGCAAAGAGGCCCAATTACTTCAGATCATTTGTGCACCATGCTAACACTTCTAAACGTCTGTTTAACAAACCAAATTTTCTGGGTGGTGTGGTCCAATTAGTTTCATTGTGCACCAAGAATAGAGTACCAAAAAAGTATGACTTCACAAAGGACATCCAAAGAATAAAACATTGTGAACCAGTCGTACAGCTCTAACTTCTAATATCATCAGCAAGGATTCAGGACCTTTTTGACACAGAATGATTCAACAATTAATTTGAAATGTGAAACCCCAGGACACACACCCTGTGTAAGTTGCAGCAGCCTACTTCATTAGCAGGAATGGTCTTTCGAGATTTGACAATTACCATCTGGCTCTTCAATTCAACATATTACACCCGCTCCCCGTCCCCCCAGCTATTCAACGCAGACTACCTGAAGTCAGAACCTACAAGATTTTCTGTTCGAATTACAGGTCCTGGCACTCCACTGACTCCTAGTAACAACCTCTCAGCCCCCCCCCACCCCACCCCCCACCCCCAGGACCACATACAGAAATGCTAACTACATTTATCAATGGACCAAATGGTGAAGCCGTACTTGTTTGATTAGACTGTTCTGTGGAGAAATTCCAAGACCAATCCCGGCTCTGGCCTGCCTGGGTCAACAGCAAACTAAGTCACATATCATGCCTGTTTCAAACATGATGTACACACCCTTTATTCACAAATATTCCGCTAGGAGCATGATGTCTTGAATATAATCTATTACTAAAAGGTGTTTCAAAAGCTGTCAAGGGTAACAATGGCCTGGTCCTTCTACATGAGTATTGGGAGTCACTTCTGGAAACCTACTCAGAGTAACCGCAAAATATCAGAAATTTCTAAACTGTAATGCAGCATTTAAAGATGGTCATCCAATCTAACCGAAACCTTGTGCAAGAAACTGAATAAACATGTCAGTGCCTACTCTTTGCCTGTCCACAGCAGCAATGTTAAACACTTTGTTTGAAGGGGAGGGGGCACAGCAACTAAGCTTTGAATTGTCATCAGGATTTTGTGAAACTGTGCTCATAACAAAGATACACGTTGGAAATACAAAACTTTTAAAGGCATGCTTGTACATCTCATATGGTTCTGTTTAAAACCCTCCACATTTTAGCCAAAATTAGACACAATGTTGTAATTGCCTTCTAGCACGTAAAGGTCTCAGAAAAACAGCACCACCAAGAATGGAATGTGGTTTTACAGACTTGCAATGCTAGAGGAGTAGCTTCTTATAAACTGACAATCAACAATCTGATCTAGTTTTGTTTTTAGATTTCCCTGCCAAAGATGCCACATAAAGAGGTGCCATTAAAATTCCTACACAGCTATTTGAGGATGACACTCTCCTAATCTTGAAAACTCCGGCAGGGTTTCAGAGCCTTTTAGATAGATTTTTAGTCTTCTGCGCTGATAGAGGGGTTGAACTAAACGTCAGTAAAACCAAGTTTATGGCACTCAACCCACACAAAGTAGCAAGAACTATCACCACAGTGCAGAACGTTATGCTTGAGCAAGTTCAAGATTTTGTTTACCTGGGAGAAAGATTGTCCCAAACATTTAGCTGAATGAATCATATAAGTAAGTTCGTACTTAAACTACAGCAGGAGACAGGGGCTGTTCTTAAATTAGTAGAAGAACAAATCTAGAACCTTTCTTCCTGCTGTAGAAGTATATAATGTTAAAGCCAAAGGTTCGGCTCTTAATTGTGGGGCTATGTTAAAGGTACAAGGCATTCCACAATAGAAAACAGTTTTTTTAGGTCCCGTTTTAACTTACTGCAGAGCGCTCCCAGTCTAAAATTGTTGCTACACCATGGAGTTTACCCGATTTTTTGGGGTTTAGCCTGGTCAGCGCATGCGCTGCTCTGAGAATCATGCTGTATTCAGGTCTGGCATTGAAGCGCCGCCCACTCTCCACCCATATTTTTAATTGGCTTGTGTCATTGTACTTTGGAAACTGTGGCTTTTCATTGGTCAATAGCTTAGTAGTCCCTCCTTAGTACTGTCTTATCTCATTTTGTAACCGCCCAGGAGGACACCCCCTGTTACATGTGTTGTCACTCAGCAGGCTTTAATTACGGCCTCCGAGCACTATTTGCTTAAATGGCTTTCTCCTGCCATCTGTTGCAGGCAGGACAGGCTCTGCCGCAACAATTTATTTATTTTTTCATAGCACGGCATGCCACGCTCATGCAGTGGCGGCCGTGCCTTTGGTTTATTGGCAGCGCCGAACACAGCTGCATTTTTTTTTTATTACTGAATTTTTTTTTTTTTTGTTTTTAACTGCCCCATGCCACACTTTCATTTTAATGCCGACCGTGCCCCTTTCCTTAGACGAGTGGCAACTAAGGAAATGGGCGCAGTAACCGCCATTAAAGTAAAACTGTGGCATGGGCCGCTTTTACAAAAAAATAATGTGTTTGTCAACTTGACAAACATGCTTTTTTTGTAAAAAGCGCTGCATACCGCGTTTTCCCTTCAATGGCGGCCACGCCCTTTCTTTAGACGTGGCTCTTCTAAGGAAAGGGGCGCGGCCGACATTAAAGGGAATGCACCACATGGGCGCTTTTACAAAGCATTTGCAATGCAATAGGTCTCGCATTTATGAGACTTTCATAAATGCGAGAGCAATTGTGTTGCTTGTTTCACTTAGAGACTGAGACCGTGGCTCTACTGGCAAAGAATCTGGACCATCATGGAACTCGAGGCTTATAGGGCCCCTTTAAAGGAGCTACTAAGTTCCCTGGGGCATCTAAAAATCTCATGGTTATCGTATGTCAAAGCATGTTTTATAAATTTGACCCACAGTCCCTCTGGGTTTTCGCAGAGGAAGCGTGTACAATTTCTGATCAAAGAAAGGCTAAGGAAGTACCTGTGGCGGGAGCACCTAAAGTGTTGTAAAGCAGGTAGTATGACAGGTTTTAAGATCACAAAAATATCCCTGCATATTAATCATCTTTTGACTCCATCCTAGGTCTCTTACCTAAAAAGCTGAATCTAAAATTTAGATATGGGACCTTACTAATCTATAGTTTTAATGCTAAGTTTGTAAATAAAGCCAATGTGTGTACCTTATGTCATCATAAATGATGGAGTCAGAAACTGCGCACACCTTCTTCTTTTGTAGAGTATTTAACGCCACGCAAGAAGTGGTTAAACCTGTGCGCTACAGGCTGGGCTGAAGACAGTACGAAACGATTTTAAGAATCTTGTGCTCGGATACTGGAGAATGAATTATTATCGGTGTTGCAAATTATTTACACGCTGCATAGTTCATGCATATTTTATACAGACAAGGGACCCGAAAAATGGCTAAGGACCACGGGTATCAATTATATATGTAGAAAACAATGGTCCTGAGCAGACACTAAATTTTACATAAAATTAAATATAGACCACAATGAATTACTATACACATCCGATGTCCAGCCGGACAGGGGATTTTTATTTTTCAGATACTAAAGGATATGGTCAAGGATAATGAAAACACTACATTTATCATGGGGCACAATCCTGCACCCTACAGCATGGGGAACGTGCGGGGGGAAAAAAAGGGAATAACAATGCAGACAGTTTAGGACAAACAACAGTTACAGGCAAAGACTGAGAGCCGTTGCAACTTGCAGGCATAAATGAAGTTGTAGCAAGTTTGACAAAATAGAGACCACAACGAGTAAGCACAATGGATATTTGTGGCACTATTTTTAAAAAGTCGACGTTTCGATCCCAAGCTCATTGATTAACGGGATCATCTTCAGGACTAAATTTATAACATTTGCCTGGTTTTTAACGCCTGTCAGAGTAAAGAAAACAAAAAAAATAGCTTGTGTGAACAAGGGAAAACTTAGAACATATTAAGATTACTCGAAAGTTATAGCATTTCAGAAGGTCAAGGTTATCAATTGTGCACATGGAGTTGTGGTTAAAACGATCGTGCTCCGGCCTATTCCGGTCAAGTGAGTGGGGATTTGTTTGTGAGTGTGCTATGGCAAGCAGGATTTAATAAGAGACATTCAATGGGGGAATGATGAATGACTGGAGGTGTTTGGAAGTTTAAGGCATCGGCGGGCTACCTAGTTTCTACGTAAAAATGGTTTAAAAACTAGAACCACGTGAGTTATTAAAGGTGTGTGAATGTGCATTCCGATCGTGAGCGGCATGGGGGACAGTCGTATTTATTAAAAAATAAGAACCGGTATTGGGAGGACGTGAAGTTATGAGAAACACGTAACCGGGGGTGTTAACCATTACGGAATGGCGCGTGACTCAGTGAGAAAAGTAAGTGTAACATGTATGCTTACCCCAATTGAGGACATAGGGGTATCACATATGGCAGGTCAGAGTGGAAACCGACAATGAAGAACAGCGTTGTTGCTTTTGGTTTGGTCGCTGTGAAAAAAGTTACATTGTGGTTGGATTTGGTGTGTCATAATCGATGTGGGGTTGGGATGTAAATGAGTCTAGGGCACATACCTTGCAGTTAAGGTTTCTATAAAACTTAGTGGGCGCTGGAGCGTGCTGCTCCTTGCCTGGATCGGCTGTCATTGAGCCGGTTACTACACAGCACATTGTTGCTGAGGACAGAGATCTCCATTGCTGTATCTCTCCACAGGTAAGACAACCCCTCACCCCGATGTAATTGACTGTTTTAAGGATTTTTCCTCACTTAGGCAGCCTTTGACTAAAACCTCCCCTTCTTTTCAATTCCTTCAAGCTTGGACTGTAACATATTAGTATATTGAAGCAATAACTTGGCGCATTGAAATGTGGCCCATCTGCACCACATTCTAACTACCCAACAGCCGATCCAGGCAAGGAGCAGCACGCTCCAGCGCCCACTAAGTTTTATAGAAACCTTAACTGCAAGGTATGTGCCCTAGACTCATTTACATCCCAACCCCACATCGATTATGACACACCAAATCCAACCACAATGTAACTTTTTTCACAGCGACCAAACCAAAAGCAACAACGCTGTTCTTCATTGTCAGTTTCCACTCTGACCTGCCATATGTGATACCCCTATGTCCTCAATTGGGGTAAGCATACATGTTACACTTACTTTTCTCACTGAGTCACGCGCCATTCCGTAATGGTTAACACCCCCGGTTACGTGTTTCTCATAACTTCACGTCCTCCCAATACCGGTTCTTATTTTTTAATACATACGACTGTCCCCCATGCCGCTCACGATCGGAATGCACATTCACACACCTTTAATAACTCACGTGGTTCTAGTTTTTAAACCATTTTTACGTAGAAACTAGGTAGCCCGCCGATGCCTTAAACTTCCAAACACCTCCAGTCATTCTTCATTCCCCCATTGAATGTCACTTATTAAATCCTGCTTGCCATAGCACACTCACAAACAAATCCCCACTCACTTGACCGGAATAGGCCCGAGCACGATCGTTTTAACCACAACTCCATGTGCACAATTGATAACCTTGACCTTCTGACATGCTATAACTTTCGAGTAATCTTAATATGTTCTAAGTTTTCCCTTGTTCACACAAGCTATTTTCTTTGTTTTCTTTACTCTGACAGGCGTTAAAAACCAGGCAAATGTTATAAATTTAGTCCTGAAGATGATCCCGTCAATCAATGAGCTTGGGATCGAAACGTCGACTTTTTAAAAATAGTGCCACAAATATCCATTGTGCTTACTCGTTGTGGTCTCTATTTTGTCAAACTTGCTACAACTTCATTTATGCCTGCAAGTTGCAACGGCTCTCAGTCTTTGCCTGTAACTGTTGTTTGTCCTAAACTGTCTGCATTGTTATTCCCTTTTTTCCCCCCGCACGTTCCCCATGCTGTAGGGTGCAGGATTGTGCCCCACGATAAATGTAGTGTTTTCATTATCCTTGACCATATCTTTTAGTATCTGAAAAATAAACATCCCCTGTCCGGCTGGACATCGGATGTGTATAGTAACCCATTGTGGTCTATATTTAATAGTTCATGCACAGCCATCACCTTACAAGTGCTGCAACTTTTATTTATAAAGTTTTATATAGCGCAAACAAGATCCCGAAGGATATCAAAGCGCTTTACAAAAAGGATGTAAGGAAGGACATAAAAGCAATGTCAACATCAAGTAAGAATCAATAGTGATTAGACGGTCAGTAACAATTACACTTGTGGTAGGTAATTCTTCTTCAATAGCTGTACCATACACTGATATCTGCCCAGATTTGAATTTTATTATGGCTAGGCCCAAACTGTGGAATTTTATGCTTGACTTCTCTTGAGGATTTATGCAATTTAGTTAATTCTGTCTGTAGCATTACATTTTCAGGCTGTTAACTGTTATAGTGTGGATTTCACATTTAAGTGTTTTTAACTTTTAAATTGACACTGCACTTTCATAGCTCTATGGAGGCTATGCATTTTACTATTTTGCATGTTACAGTGAATTATTTTTAACTCAAACTGTATATTTATGTGATTGTATTTACTTACTGTTTTATGGATATGATTCCTAAATAAATAGATTTGGGCTATCAGCAATCCTTTCTGTAGAAGACTGGATATCCACCTTATTACTTATCTCTTTATATCACAAGGATAATCTTCATTGCCCCAATATAATTCTCTTCCAAGATATTTGGAACAAAGATCTCGCTTAGACCCTATAAACACACACCTTTCTGAACCTTCCCTAAGCGGGCTTCTGAACATTGACGGGGCCTGAATTAGGGATAACCACTAGTATGACAGGAACTGATGAACTAAACTGCACAGACACGGATGCGACTCCTTGAACAGCCAAACTTCACTCAACATGTAAACGATCTTACTTTACTCTCTAGACTGACAGAACATTACTACAAGTCAGACCCTTTCTAACCCACTGTCAGCCACTCCGATAATGACTGTACACGAAAAAAAAAAAAAGGAAATGCTTATTCCAGACAGGACCAATGTGCGCATATTCAGCAACTGACAATTCATGTGAGTGCACCAACCTGCCTTGACCTTGTTAGCCTCGGCTCATTCCGAGCAATGAGAGACAAAAACGAAGGCATCAACATGGATGTCAACCTCACAATATAGCCACACATAAAGGTAACTGAGTAATGTTGATCCCATCAACAGCATTCTACCTTAGACCAAATATCCTCAAAGTCATATTGTGGTATGGCCCTGAACATATTAAATCTGGATTATGCCAACATACTGTTTTAGGTGACCCAGACAGACTACATAAAAGGGCACTTCAAATGGTATAAAATGCATCAACAAGACTATTAATACACACATCCCAAAAAAACATTACACAGGCAGGTAGACTCGCTTTTTAAAAAAATGTTTTTATTTATTCATACCCAGAGTAGACAATTTTACAATAATACATAATGACACATAAATTCATAGAAATATTTGGCAACCTAAGGTTTAGGCATTTTTACAATACGAAGTCAGTTCATCAGAATAATTAGTGCCAATACATAAAACCAATATATCAAAAATTCAATACACATACCCTTTAAAAGGTAATAGATATAATAAATGTAGTGTATACAGATAAATAGTAGTTGATCAAGGTACAATTCATTGAGATACATACTTATTTAAATATAGCACCAAATTCTTCTATAAAACTTTTAATAATATTATGTACATTCCGGCTTATTCCAAACCCCCAGCCTCTCTGCTCCATTCTGATATACATGCCCATATTTTTAACCCCCAAATTCTACCTCTTGCTTCCAGACTCCAAGAAGTCTGGATAGCCACATCTGAAAAGTCGGAGGTTCTATGTCTTTCCAACGGGCTGCTAGCATTCTAAAAATAGCTGTGCCTAAGAAAAGACAATATTCTTGTTCTTTATTACAGCCCAGAGTGCTATCGTAACCCAGAATCACTAACGTAGGGGTCAATTCCAAATTAATACCATATAGGCTCTTCCAAAAACCGAGGATCCCTAATTTTAGGAGGGTCAATTTCCTGCAATCATAAAAAACATATGCATCAGTGTAGCCGGACCCACCCCACACCTGGGACATTTATCATCCGAATTTTTCCCCCATGTGAATAGCTTAGCGGGTGTAAAGTAAAGATTAAATATAGTTTATATAATTGTGCCTTTAAATTCGAAGATAAAAATATTTCAGCAGATAGATCTAAGCTCTTATAAATATCTACATCAGATTATTCATTTTCAGCGCCCAAGACATCTCGTTCTTTTCCAAATCGTCCGGCAATGCTGCTAAAAAAAGACTATATATGCTTCTAATTCTACATGACTTATTACTAATCTGGTCCATCAAAGGTATCTTCTCAATTTTCACCGTTGGGCTATACACTGTGAGACTACTCTTAATCTGTACACATTTTTAAAGAAATGATTGGGAGGTATTTCGAAATCGTGTTGAAGTTTGGAAAACTGGGGTTGCTGTTCTCCACCATAAAACTCTCCAATAGTGGTCACCCCTTTATTTTCCCACTCCTTCCCCATAGCATCATAAGCATCCATTGGAAAAAACGATGCATGCCATAGGGGGGTATACTGCGTAATCTTAGGAATTCCCATAAATTTTGATATCTGCTTCCATAGCCTCCATGCACTCTGTATAGTTTTAAACCAAACTTTTTTGTAATAACTTTGCTCTAGTTGTTTTAATAGTAACCCAGAGGCCTCATTTCCTATAGTAAGTTCAAATATTGCGGGAATTCTCTCTATCATACTTTCACTACTATTACTATCTATCTTCAGGAGAAAAGTTATTTGATGCAATAGGGTAGCCCAATAATAGAATGTGATATTTGGACTACAAGCCCTCCTCGATCCTGTGGCAGTGTAAGGAACTTCACAGCCCTCCTCACCTTCCCATATTGCCATATAAAATTGGAAAAAGTAGAATTGATGTTCTTCAATATATGATCCTCCGGAGCGAGCGGAATTGACCTGAATAGGTACAGAATTTTGGGCAGAATAGTCATTTTTAAGAAGTCTCCCCTCCCAATTATCGACAATTACAGCCCATTCACCCTCTTCAATTCTGTAGCTATAGTTTTAACCAGTGGGTTAAAATTGCAATTGATTATGTCATCCACATTCAGAGAGAAGACGGTGTACCTGGTTCGGGGTAAGCCTGGGGCGTGGGGTAGAATTTGGGGTCAGTAGAACACCTACCGAGGTAACATCTGTACGCCCCCTTTTGTAGATACCCCGGACATTTCTCTGTCCCCCTGATCCTGAGGTTCCTGGAATACTGTACCCTTTTGGCTGATTGTTCTGACCTCCCCGCTGCCTCCCCCCCCCCCGGTCATCTCTATTGTCCTCCTGATTCTCTGCCTGGTGTGGTGGATCCCCCCCCCATCGGTGCTCGACACCGTCTAGACTGTTTCTCGCCTTGAGTTTTGTTTTATTCTTTCTTTGTTTGTTCTTTTCTTCTAAAATTTAAAATATTTGTATCCTGCCTAGCTTCTGAGTTGCCGAGAATATCTCCTGTAACCCTGCTGAGCCTCTGGGAATCAGTCGCTGCTTCGTGATGTTACGCAATTGCCATGCATATACTAGCGGCCGGCCCTGGTGGTTGTAGGCCCATATTTGTAATGATGCTATTTGGCACAATAAAGTTTTTCACAAAAAAAAAAAAAAAAAGATTATGTCATCCACTTGTATCCGGGCTTTTGGAACACAATACATTGCATTAATTGCTCTAATAAATCCCCGTCCAAACCCCTTTAGCTCCAGAATCCCCCACAAAAATTCCCATGTCACTCGATCAAATGCCTTCTCGGCGTCTAGGAGGATCATGGCTATCTGGCCCCCGTTTGAGACATAACATCGAATAATGAAATCATTCTACGAATGTGATCTGTTGTTCCTTTCCCTGGTATAAAACAGTGTTGCCAAGGGTAGACCAGCTGGCCAATGATTCCTCCTAACCGAGTAGCTAAAACTTTGGAATAAATGTTTGTATCCGTGTTGATTAAATAAATTGGCCTATATGACCCTGGATTATCAGGAGGTTTCCCCTTTTTTGGAAAGATTACAATATTTTTCTCTTTCCACGAATCTGGAGTATACCCACTATATTGGATACCTCTAAAGAGATCTAACAAGAGAGGCATTATTGTCGTACCCAGGGTTTTATATACCTCAAGAGGTATTGCATCAGGGCCCGTGGCCTTACCTGAAGCCATACTCTGCAAAGCCATTCGAATTTCCTCCTGTATAATCTCTAATTCTAGTTCTTCCTTAAGAGATTCATCCAGAACCTTTCCCAGCTCACCCACTGTCACCATCCGACTAATATCATTCAATGTCAAAATTTCATCCCTATCCCTCTCTTCAGAGTACAGTGCTTGATAGTATTCTTGAAAAGCTTTAACTATATCATCTGGGTCAGTATATATCCCTCCTCTCGCATTGATAGCCAATATTTGATTCTGCGCTATCTTTAGTTCTCCACTTTCGTATAAGCTATTGCGCTGGGATTGAAACTCTTCCGCTGATTTCTGTGCAAGCCAGCCATTAATTTCTGCCTTAAGGGCCACAATTTGCCCCTGACTTTGCACTGTTTCTTTTCCCTGTTTGATTAATAGGAAATGTTCTTCTTCTGCCACTTCGAGTTTGTACATTAGAGCTTGATTTTTCTTCATACGCAGTGTTCTAGCTCTGGCATTGTAGCTAATAGTTTCTCCTCTCAGACCCGCCTTAAAGGCATCCCAAACGACTATTCTAGAGGCACTATACCTGTTAATGTTGAAATACTCACTTGTCCACTTACTAATATGCTTGATATAATCTAAGTTGACTAATAGCTTCTTATCAAATGACCATTTCCCCCTTTTTTTTAATAAAGCTTGGAATTTCCGTCCCTAAAATTAACGGATTATGGTCAGATATGACCTTAGGTAAGATTTTAATACTAGCTTTGTTAAGAAGATTTGTTGTTCCAAAGACATAGTCAAGTCTAACATATTTTTTATGTGGACATGAGTAGTATGTATATCCTATGTTTTCGGAGATATTTTTGGCCATCCATATATCCACCACACCATGGCTCTTATTAAGTGAGGTTACTGCCCTATATACCCGGGGTTTCTGCCCTGGATATATCCCTTGATTCGCTAGACCTAGTTGCGGATCTAGGGCGATATTAAAACCTCCGCATCCAATTAGGGGCGTAGGCCACATTGCCAATTCTAACTCAAGATCTTCCAAGATCTGGGGATCATCGTAGTTCGATCCATAAATTGAGCATATAGTAAGTCCCATCCCAAACTCAACTATCGCCCACCTTCCTAAAGCATCGGCTGCCTTTTGCTTAACTTGACCCAGAGATGTTTTAGCCAAAATGGCTACTCCTCGGATGTTTGAGATGTGGATGTCAAGAGATTATATCCTTGGATTGTCAGCCAATGTCTTTTTTCCCCAAGGGACATGGGTCTCCTGCAAGCAGACCATATCGAATGAGTTCATCCTTACCAACTCCCCCCAGTTTACCTCTCTTGGCTGCATCATTAAGTTCTGCCACATTCATTGAGCAGATATTTATTCTCCCCCATCTTAATTTGATTTTAGCAATTCCTTGCAATCCTACCAATCCTGTTATTCCATCCGTTTTCTCCAAACACATTACAATTCATACTCTGAGTTGCACAGATTCCTTTTGAGTGTCTACATATTTCCGCTTCTGCTCTGGGTATGTCTTTTCCATATTTTATCCCCTCCCTCCCCACCCCACCTTCCCATCCCAGCACCCCCAACCCCCCTACCATCCCCTCCGAGAGACACTGAGACAAGTGTCTGCTCATGATGGTCGCATCGCAAAGCTGAGAGCCCATAAACACATACTCCTTTAAGTCAGTACATGCTGTGTATTTATTGTGTCTAACCCCTCCCCTGGTGCTTTAACTATACTACCCTACCACACACAAAAAACAATTTTACTTTTTTCCTTTCTTATACCCTATTTATATTTTATCCCGTCAGACTATCCAAATATTTCTTAGCTTTCACCTCAGACATTAAAAAACGTGTTTGTCCACCCCAGGCGACTTTCAATTGGGCAGGGTTGTTCAAAAAGGCCCAAGCATTTTTATCTTGGAAGGGTTTAATCACCTGCCTCAACCTCCACCGTCTTTAGACGGTGGTATGGCAGAAGTCTGGGCGAACAAAATAAGAGACCCCATTCCTGGATCGCCTTGCCTCAGGTCTTGCCTTTTCAAAGATAGCTTGACGTAATAGAAAGCTACCGAAATATACCAGGATGGCTCGTGGCAACGCCCCTGCCCTTACTGGCTGCTTTTGTACAAAAGGCACCCTATGTGCCCGTTGAATCTCCAATGACCAATTCCAGTCTGTAAGTTCTGGCAGCGTCTCTCTGAACAATTCAATAACATACCTACGGGCATCCTCCCCCTCCACCCCCTCCGGAACACCCAGAACCCGTAAGTTATTGCGCCATTGGCGGTTCTTATGTTCTTCCAGTTTCCACTGAATATCAGCTATCTGTGCCTCCTGTGATTTAGCCCGCTCCTGAGTGTTTGCAAGATCAGATTCTGTGGTGCAAATCCCTGCATCCAAATCAGTCATCCGCTCCCCAAAAGCGGTACACGTTTTCGTCAATTTTCGCACCACCCCCTGTACTTTTCTCATAGCAGCCTGAGCTTTGCGCCCATCCTGGCGCGTCTCTTCGTGGTGGGTGGATATTGCCTGGAAAATAGCCTCTAGCGTCGGCGACACCTTTCCCCCCTTTTCTACATTTGCTGGGGCACTGATAAGCTGGGTCGAAGGGGTATAGTCCCAAGTAAGGTCTCTCTCTCACATTTTCTTTCTTCTCAGGATTGTTTTCGATTTTCCTCCATCTGACAATTCAATATCGATATCGCTATTACTCAGATCAGTGTTACTGCTGTCCGTAATACCCTCTGACCATTCTCCCCCATCTGAGACAGAGAAGAAATCAAGCTCCTTTTCGGGGTTCCTACCCCCACTCATATCTTCCACTTCTGCTTCTACTTCTACTTCTGTTTCTATTTCTGTTCGTACTACCATCTGACTTGATATACCAGCAGTAAGAACCAACGTGGCAGCATTGTCAGCAGTATCAATAGTATCAAGAGAATTATTTTCAATGGGGGCGGGCCCTATCTCTGAAGTACACAGTCCCGAGTCAGCCTCTCTCCCACATGTCCTCAATGAGGATGTAGAGTTAACCCCCAGCTCCTCCCCCAACACACCGCTGGATACCTGGGCAGCCAGCGTAGCAGTTGCCTTCTCACCAGGACCTCTCAAAAGATCCATCACTGTGGGACCGGTCGTTCGCGGCTTGACCACTGCTCCCCCTCTCTCCTTTTCCGGGATTATCTCCACTCCTGCTCCTTCAACTCAGCGACTACACGAGGGTGTCTGATCTGGTAATACGGCTTCCCTCATGTCCGTGCCTGTTGCCGTAACAGATATCCTCAAAAGAAGCCGTGCCTTAGCTTTCCACAGTGCCGCCGCCGATTTCGGACCCATCTTTGCAGCTTCCTTGGCCCCAGCGAGCTCCGCCGCCTCCAAGACAGGCACCAACTCTCCCGAAATTGCCGCTGACTAATGCTGCCTCTAACGGGCCTGTCTGCCAAAGAACCGCTCCAGCACCAATGCAGTCCGCAGGTACAATCGGGATCACCGAGAAAGTTTCTTTCAGGTATTTGAAATACCTAAGCAGCGCCAATCCGATACAGGCCCCCACCATCTGCATGTAGCGCCCCTGTGGGGTTTGAGGGGTCCGTGGGAACTCTCTCCACCTCTCCGTCTAACAAACCACAGCATAACGTTTAGGTGAACCATCGGGCTCCCAGCCATAGTGCACGCTACGGTCTTAGTCGACCGCCATCTTGCCTATCACCCAGGTAGACTCACAGTGAGAGAAGATCAAGATGGCCTGCGTCACACATGGAGCATATCATAGCAAAGAACCAGAATGTATATAAAATAAGTCAAAAAACCTTCATGCCTGCACACTAAAATCAAGCTATGTCCTCTAAAAAGCATACCCTATTTCAAGCACTAATGGATTTGGGAGTAGGTGTATCCCCGTAGTGGCAGTGAATGACTGGCATGTTCTCCCTACATAAATTCACTCAGGATAGAACCACCTAGTTTTCCAGGATATGCTGAAGTACTCTTAACCAACACACTCTAAATGAACAAGCCCATAATTGACCAGACACAGACAATCAACTCATCATTTCTTACAAATCACAAACAAGACTGCAGCAGAGCCACACACAAGCTAGGTCTTTGCGCTGAAATGGTGAGGGGAGAGCGTGACAACCATACAATATACAAATGTCAATATACAGTTTCATCCTGTCAAACTTCACTTTACGCTGTAAATAAGTAGAATTTAATTTGATTTTCATGCTGGTTCAACCATGCCTCTTTAAACCTCCTCTCACATTTCTCTACAGACCAACTATTCTCCACTGTTAACTCCCCAATATCATTGCCTCACCAACTCTGGCCACCACCATACCACTAATTCTATCACTTGTGGCATAACACTGCCTTCCAGAAGCAACGTCCTGGCAAAGCATAGCTCTGTTAGTTCCTCTGAATAAAGTTGTGTAATTCATCAGTTTTTGTATCCTCGTAATGGCACCATACGAAACATCATGGAATCAGTGCGTGGAGAAACAGACTGTCCTTGAACTATAGGACGCCACCAATTGGTGTGGATGACGACACCCTTCACATCATCCTAAATTATGGCTTTGTAATAAACATCTATGTGGACGCACCTCTATTCAAGAGGATACAAAAACTGATGAATTACACAACTTTAATGAGAGGAACTGACAGAGCTATACCTTCTAGCCAAACTACGAAGAATTTGATTGAGAGCCATGAAGAAGTCCGAGAGGACGAAACGCGTTGGCTACGGTTCTTAAACTGATTATGAAGAAGATAAAAGAATAAAGGATTAAAAATCTAATATGTCTGATTGATGTTTTGTACTATAAAATATGTAATTTGTGTCACAATATTTAAAGTGTTTTTGCTGAATTCTTGCTTGATATATGATTTGAAAACTATGCATGCCAATTAAATTGTAATCTCACATCAATGGGGAGCGAGTGTAACTCATTAAGGGACGAGCTGTATGATCCAATTTCCTCTGAAATCATACATGTGGCTGTGCCGTGAAGGATCGTTTTGAGGGGCAAGAGGGAGGAATGGGAGAAGGCAGCTAGTAAAGCATTACCAAGGTTCAGCCAGGACAGGATTAAAGCATGGGCTGCGTTTTTTACAAGAGAAGGGGGTAAAAAAAAAAGGCTTGTATTTTGTCAAAGCTCTAAGATGAGTTTGCAATTATGTTGATTTTATTTACATGCGTGATCATGGATAAAGAAGTGTTTAGTAAGACCCCAAGTGATGCAACTGGGGGTGAAAGTGGAAGTCTACAATATTTAGTTGTTTTAACCATTCTAGGTTGTATTTATTTGTGTGTTTTCGTGTAAACAAGATGAACTTTGTTTTTGGGAATTGTTAAGTTCTCATAATTCTATGTCTGCATGTTTACAATAATAAACCGAGAATGGGGTCATCAAGTAGTGAAGAGGTTCTGAGGCAGCTTTCAGTGTCATCTGAGCATGCATGGATTGAGACACATGTTCTTTCACAGACTCCAGAGAGTGGCTCCAGGTATAAGCGGATAAGTGTTATGGGTAAAACAAACCCTTGAGGCTCCACAAGTAATGGAAGTAAACTTATAGATATTACTTACAGTTTTTAGATCTAGCCTTGAGCTGTCTCGCCAAGCTTGTTTTCCAAGCAATTCACACATAATATACATACACAGAGCGACTTTTGGTGAGCTGGCTTCATACCTTAATAATATGTTCAACTGTCTTCTTGACGCCAGTTCGATTGGACGGTTGTCCATGTATTTTTGTATGTTTATATGCAAAATAAAAACTTGCTTATCAAAAAAAGTATGTTCAACTGTCAACTGTTTAAGTGACATTGTAGCTGCCAACAATCTAAGTGTGTAGTCGGGAGAGGATTTTTTTCTTGTCATACGCACACAAAAAATAATAGCAAAATGCCCGATACAACTGAATGCCTTAACAATGAACGATTTTTTTAATTAACGTTTTTATTGCAAACAGAGTAGCTACAATTAGATGGTGGCCTGTTTTATTTTCATTTTAATGCCATATTCTCGAAATAAAAATGTAAAAACAAAATAAATGAACTGTTGCAGCAGCATGCCAATGCTCGTTACAAACTGTGACCAGATGGATAAGAATGAGGCAAACCAGTTTAGTACAATATCCTTAACCCTGATGGACTGTTCATGTAGAGATAGGCAGTTTTATTCCCCAGTGTATTCAACACAGCTGTGAGGTCCAGTTGAACTGGGAGGCAGGAGTCACCACCATCCAAAGGATAACATCCAGAACTTTTAACGAGGCAGTGTCAGTGCCATTATCCGTTCATCTCACTGATGCAGTGAGGCGGTTACCACATTGATGTAGTCTCTTAGTTGTAAAGGGACAAATGTTCAAATAGTCCTTGCCTGGTCAAGGAATGTTTGAGATAGGGTGGAAGTTGGACAGCAGCTCATGGTTCCGTTTTTTTTTCTTATTAGGTAAGCAGAGTGATTTGACCTCAAGTTCCTTTGGTACGAAAAGCACTGATGATTTCACACCAGGCAGCAGCAATATTAAGATACATTTGCCTTGATTATGGTTGCTGGTATGGGGTCACTGTAGTAAGAAGGGATTTTTGATGATGAAGGTGAGGTCATTCAGTTTATTATGAAGCAATTCTATGTATTTGTCTTCTTATGAAAAAGCTGGATGAATCTGTTCTTGGGAGCAGAGCACGTTCACAGAAAATAATTTTGGTATTATAAGTAGTCCAGAAATTCATTACACTTGTTGGAAGACTAGTGTCAGAGGTGAGATGTTTGCAAGAATAAATTGGACATATATGAAAACAACTCAATTTCTTATTTAAGAATTTATTTTCTTTTAATATTTAATTTATAGGAAAACCATGGTGAGAGGGAAATAGGTGTTTTTTGCTTTAGCAGTATCACTATGTTTGCTACCTGAGAAAAAAGTCTGTTGTAAGTATCAACTATGGCTCAATATTGTAATTTTGGAGGAGAGTGACGCTATTTGGGACAAGTGGCATTTGTGTGTATTCACAGAATTTGAAGCACTGTTTCCATTATTGTGAGACTGGTGCTTAGAGGAAATGAAAGGGCAATGGTCCAATCAGATTACCTCTATTGGAAAGCTGAAGTAAACCATGACAGGATTGGCCATCATGAGATTGAGGATCCAGCCAGCCTTGGATGTGTATAGGAAGAGAGGTGTGCTGCTGAAGTTCACAGAGTTGCAAGAAGGGTTTTACAGGACTGAAGAGTTTGCATTTTTCATTCCCCCAGTTGAACGCTGTTCTTTGAGAGCATTTGGCAATAGACTATTTATTCCAGGATTTGCAGTTCAAAACCAGGTTGATAGAGAGATGATGTGTAAGAACGGGTGTAAGATGGAGAGATCTAAATCGCAACTCTGCAGCAGTCAAAGGAGGGAAAGGATATCCTTGTGCCCGTTTGATGGATGATTTTTTAATCACTGCAATGCCACAGCCAAGCTTGGATTGTCTGTACTTACGAATTACCACAGTTTTTGAGTACTAAAGAGTCCAGGACGAAATTGAAGTATCTGTTCAGCCGGGATTCAGTGATCCACAGATGATGTATAACCTCTTCTGACCCTCACCCCACATATCCTAACCTACCCTCTCAGTGGTACCACAACCCTGGAACACTGCACTCCCACGTGCTTTCTTTGCACCTCCTACTATTGTGTTGTATTTTCCCAACAGCCCTCTTCGCCTGACTAGGCTCCAGATTGCCCACATTACCACAATTAAAGCATTTACCAGTCTGCTCTTGACCCCATCTTTCATTTAGACGGATTACAAATTAATGGATTTTTTAAATTATCTTTTCTATAAAGGGGAACTCGTGTCAAGAGAAATTGTTTCAATATTAATATATTGTGAATGGAGAAGTAAATCTGCTTCATAGATTTTGAATGTCACAAGCCTATGCTATTTTCGGTGATGTATTGTAAACCCTGGTGGTTCAAACTTTTGAGTAGCTAGAACACTTTTTCAATGTTTAGCTAACAGGTATGGCACCCATAGATCTTTGGATCTCATTTGCCAGTCACACAATTATTTGCACCTCAGCTCACCTCCTTCCAGGTCCCCTACACCTTCATCCAACAATGCTTTGCAGCCACCCTTCCCCCACCAATCTTTACTTTCACATCAGACTTCTCACAAGGAACACTGGAGCAACAGCCCAAATTACGCTGAACTTTGCCACCCTATATACAACCTTCTACTCAAAGGTAATTCGCCAGACTCCTCCAACAACACACCAATCACATCACCACCCATTGGATAATACCACATGATCTAAGCAAGTTTCCTGAGTAGAAGCCTTCTCAAATTCTACCCTTGCCCCTACCTTCCACTACAGTGGCTGCACATTTCAAACTGGATATGGGTTACTATAACAAAGTGGTACGGTTTCATCTGGGACACAGTCAACCACTCCTATTCTTTTAACAACCCTATGGAGCATTCTACTAGTTATAGTTCAACCCTATGACGCATTCTACTAGTTATAGTGCAGCTTTTAACGGTTAGCATTTCCCAAAAATCCCAGCAAGTGCTGTTGGCCTAAAACTCAGGGCAGGCTAAGGGTGCTGCCCATGGCATGGGCCTTGGTAGGTATGTAGAGTCACTACTGTGGTCTCTAAAGCTCTTGTAAAAATATACTAACAACAGTAGTTGAACATTCATTTTCACATAACCATTCCACCAATACAAGAGCTCTACTGTGCTCTTTTTCCCCCATGCAGCCAGGCCTGATGCTGTGAGCTAAATGCCTTTTTTTTCTCAACCGTTTGAAACAGCAAAGAGGGTGACATCAGGAATGATCGAAAACTGATCGCAATGAATATTACGTTTTCTTAGGTTACTCAACAAAAGTCTATGGGCGATATTGCTCCATTGTAACGTGAAGAGGAATTCCGAAAAGGCAATACGTTCAAAATGAAAGTAATGCCCATCAGATGATGGTGTCACCTCCAAATGATGGGCAGTAGAATGGCAACTGACATATGCCTGTTACGTTGCTTGGACTTCGGTGCAAATCGCGCGGCGACTTTCTTTCCAGACTGAAAGCCAGATTCCCTCACCTGCTGAGCCAGAAGCTGGCGGCGCAGCTTCTGCCTCTCGCGGATCTCCTGCAGGCGCTGGTTCATGATTTCAGTGGCTTGTCTTCTTGCTTGCCGCTAAGTTCCAAACAGGAGGAAACGCGCACGTCGCGCGTAGCGGTATTACGTCACAGAGCCCCGGTGCGCACAGTACGGACAGCCTGCCGGAGACACTCATGGAGGTGATAGAACTAGAGACGGGCTGAAATTGCAGATGTGGTGGAATCTGGCGGCCATCTTTAATGAGCATCACAACATAGATTACATCGCAAACTGCCGTTGATATGGGGAAACGGAGATCAAACTAGCTTTCTGCAGGTGGTCTCTCTGCTCCTTGCATTTAAAAGAAACGATATGTCCTAGGGTTCTATAGGAAGATGTTGAACAGAAAAAAATGTAACACAGTTACAACATAGTTATACGTCCTGCATATGTGATGTAGTATAAAAGCACATTTTATTTATTTATGTTTTCCCAGTACTTTCCCATGCATTGTTGTAGTTCGTAAACGTACTGCTAGGTGTCTGTGTACATGAAAGTGGTGACTTAGTTGCCTTATTTAGAGAAGTTCTTCCGTGTTAAGCTCGTGTTGATAACTGGTATGTTATGTTAAACTATGTTATGTGTACTTGAATAGCACACGCTTCGCATGGGAGGTTATCCAGGCGCTAATAAGAGAGACCTGTGTTGGCCATGTCTGGGGTTTAGTTACCCAAGTCAACAAGCATTGGCAAAGCCAATAGGTCTCGCCTATTCAAGAGCTATTTTAGCCATGTTGTACATCAGTGTGGCTGCTCTTAAACATGATAAAAGTGGCTTAGAGGAGTGGAGTGACGTATAGTATCATACTTAGAGGGGAGTGCCCAGTGCTTAATTTGAGCAGGTGGTTTCCGGTGCTCAGTACCGGAACCTAATTGCTAGCACCGGGACTTATGGCAGTCTGACACATGGGGGCTGTCTGGCTCATTTAGATATGAGCACAACAACAGCTGTGTGTGATGGTTAGTAGCTGTGTTTGTACTGTCATTGCCAGCTGACGGGGGCAATGTGTGGTGCAAGCTACAGTGGTATCTTGATGAGAGCCCTGCCACTTATTCCTTTACAAATTAAGCCCTGGGAGTGCCGCAGAATGGAGTGATGTAGAGTGGTATGGAGGGGAGGGAGATAGAGTGGAGTAGACTGATGTGGCATAGAGTGAAGGAGAGGAGAGTGAGTGTCATAGAGTGGAGTGGCATAGATAGCAGTCGAGTGGCATAGACTGGAGTGGAATAGAGTGTCGTAGAGTGGAGTAGAGTGGCGTGGTGTAGAATTGAGTGGCGTAGAGTAAAGTGTTGTAGAGTGGAGTTTCATGAAATGTCGTAGAGTGGAGTGTCGTACAGTGTTGTGGAGTGGCGTAGACTAAAGTGTCGTAGAGTGGAGTATTGTAGAGTGTGGTAGACATTTGTAGAGTAGAGGGTCATAGAGTGGAGTGTCCTGGAGTAGAGCGGAATTGAATGCAGTGGAGTAGAGTCAAATGCCGTAGAGTAGAGTGGAGTGCCGTATAGTCGCATAAAGTGGAGTCGAGTGGTGTACAGTAGAGTAGAGTGGCGTACAGTAGAGGGGTGTAGAGTGGAGTGGCGTAGTAAGATCACCCTGGACTTCATTTGAAGTCATCTGATGACTCTAGCTGGGCTATTCCTGTAATAATCTGATGAAGTCATCCGAAACCACCTTCAAGTATGTGTATAGGGCGAAATATTTACAGAGATGACTCTAGAGTAATCACAATACATACTCCAGGATGATCTTGTGATTACTTCAGTGGGAAACATCTGATGATCATTTTACTGCAGGAAGATCCGATGATGACTTCAGGATGAGGCTGTATTACTCCATGATGATTCCATGACAGCTTCAGGATGAGGCTATATTACTCCAGTATGATTCCATGACAGCTTCAGGATGAGAATACACTACCACAGGAGGATCTCACAGTGACTTCTGGTTGATGCTTTATTACTTCATGATGATGTTAGGATGGGGATTTATTACTCCAGGGGAGTGATCCTACAAGGATTTACGAAGGAGGCTGTATTGCTCCAGGATGATCTCTTAGGTAGAAATGATCAAACTTTTTTGATACAATTAAGAAATAAGCCTTTTTTATTTTATTTTGCCTATAGAACAAATCATGGCTACAAAGATCACCAAGGCCAGTTCTCTGGGTGATCCATAAAAGAAAGGGTGGATTCCTTGTTCGAACACATGAAAACTGCTTGCACAACAGTCCTGGGAGGCATGGGCTGCCTGTTGGTTTTCCGAATGGTTTTTTGGTGTTCAGACACCAGTGGCTAACCACAGAGACCCATTCTGATTGGTTGATGGCAGGTAATCAGTGGTGAGCCCGATCTTATTGGCATCTGGTAAGCCAATTACTCTAGTTCTGTTCCCTGCACATCCAGTCATATAATGTATGTGGCTACATGGATGGGCTTTTGATCTCTTAGAAATTCATAGATCACTGCAAGCTACTCTTGGCTGTTCACTTCATCTGATTGTGGAAAACTGAGGTGGGTCCAGTAAAAGACAGATTACCATGAGCAGTCACTTTTCTTTAACAAAAAAAAGTCACATAGCCCAACCTGTTAGCCCATCATGATAGGTTTATTTTACTCCAGCATGATTTAATGATTACTAGTTCAGGAGTTCCTAAGTTTGACACCTTTGATATTACAACTTCAAAGCACTTCTGAGGTACCCAAAGCAGAGAACCAACAAGGCAATGCCGTTATTGCACTCTTTTAAATCCTGAGTCTCCTCTACTCTCCCAATGTGGTGTTGGTCATTCCTATCAAGCAGTTTTGTTGAGGGCAGATTTAAACAAGTGACTGGAAGTATGGAGGCTCTTACAATCAGTGAAGGATTTGTCTTATGGGAGCCATTGCATGTGCATGAGTTTGAGATTCTAGGAGAGGCATGTTGTGATGAGCTGGTGTTGGGTGTCTGAGAAAGCCTATAAGGCCTGCATTACAAGAGGCCCATAAACGCCAATGGAGCAAGTAACAGCTGGCACCAGCCCATCAGCATTATACATTATTTACTTTCACACTGAGATTTCAGCTCCTTACGTTAGTTGAAATATCTGTGTGTAAGTCTGTGGGAAGATTAGGAATTACCACAGTTACTCGATTCAAGAATGACACATACAGTCCAACTCATTTATGATTATGAAATACCCTCTCTGCCCCTGACTGCCCCCTTACAGTTACTGGTACCCCTGGTATCGATAACCCTAAAGATGATGAACATTCATTTGTCAGGCCACAGTAGTCTTCAGATTGGCCGACAGCTGTGCTGCAATTAAGATGTGGTGTGATTGAGAGATTCTGTAGAAGCCTATGGCAAGTGTTCGTGCTGAGTGCTTGGTCTGGTTGCTGTCAGCAGAAGAATATCTCATGGAAGGCAGTTTGACCAAATATGTTTCAAATGGCCCTTGAACTTGTGAGTGATGTAAAGTGTTTTGTGCGGCTTAGAGTTATTTAGCCTGATTATGAAAGCCAGGGAGGTATGGGGGACTATAGCTGAGGGGCAGAGAAAATTACAGAAGTGAGTAGTGAGCGAGCTTAAAAATAATTTTGATGAACGGTACTGCATGAAGTGGTGGATGGGTTGTGAGTGAATAGGGATTTGCAACATTATTGGCTGAGTATGATTACAAGGTTTATGTGGGTGAAGGAAAGTAGGTTTTAATTGCAAGTGGGTGACTGCATGAACAGGTAACTAGCGTAATTAAATAGTTTTGTGAATGTGAATTTTATAGTGCAACGACTTAGCGTAGGTGACAGTAAGTTACAAAAGTAGCGTTATGAGACACTGGAAAGGGTGCTGGGTGTGCTGTGAATGATTTCAGTAAAGTTCTGATCAATAGTTCAACTGGCTGTGAAGAACATTTCTAGTGGGAGCAAATATTGTGGAATGACATAGCTGAATGACTTTTAGTTGATGCTGTAAAGTACTGGGGATAAGCAGTTTGAGTTCTTGCGAAAACTAAGTCACAAATGGTGTGAGCTGCAGTTTAAGGCAGACCTGTGATTGGGTGGTGCAAGTGTCTAAAATGAGTAATGTGACTGTGGGTTTGGCATATGAGATGTGAAAGTGGAGTTGTGAGTGGCTGGGTCCTGCTTCAGGAGGCTGAATGTGGTTGTGCATGGAAGTGCATGAGACTCGTGACTAAATGTCAGTGAGTAGGTACATAGATGAGCAGTGTTGATAATAACTGAGGGTGAAGAATTATGTGTGCAAGTCGATTTGTGTGGATTGCTAGTGTGATGGGAGTAGGGTGATTGACTGCTTTTGATGAATAGTTGTGGATAAATGTAAGTATTTAAAGGCAAGTAGACTCATTAAAATATGTTAAAGGTTGAACTAAGTTAGTTGTGGGTAGTGATGTAGTGACTTAGTAGTAAACTGATATAGGTGAGTGCCTGCAGATGAGGTGTATAGTGAAACTGGTTTTGTGAACAGCCAAGTAATGCATTGAAAGAGTAACTAGGCGAGTGATGACGTTAGTAATGGTGATAAGAAGAGTTATTATGTGGTTTTGTGCTTGTGAAATAGTGTGAAAGATCAGTGCTGAAAGTAAGTGTTATTTTACCAGGCTGAAGGCAAGTGAATGGAGCAAACAATTGGTGCTAAACGTATGTTGTGAGTGGATGGGTGGTGTTGCATGCAGCAGAATGTGTGGTATGTTTCTGAGTGGTTGTAGGTAAATGAGCTATGGCGAGGTGAATGATACTACATGATGTATGTACATTTGGTGAAATGAGTGGTATAACATGACAATGAGGAGTCAATGATATAAACTAGTTTTTTGTGTGTTGTCAGTTTGTGGTGATGTTTCTCTCTAGTGTTACCAGTGGCTGACAGTATTGTCTGAGGACAAGTGGTGTGTTCAATGACAGGTTGAGTTGGTGTTTTGGCAAAGGTGTGTTATACTGTGGATGAGTGAGATGAGTGATTGCTGTTGCAAACAAGTTATGCAAGTAGTGTTGCCAGTGGATGACTTGTGCTGTAAGCAGAGAGGCTGAGCTGGGTTCCATAATGCTGAGTGTGTAGAGTGGTGTGGGAGTGGCCTAAGGTGAGCAGGTGATTGTGTGGATATGTTATAAATCGAGGTAAGAGATTGGTGTCCCAACTGATGGATATTATAAAATACTGATGGCGAGCAAATAATATGAGAAACTTGTTTTGCAAGGGTGAATACTGATTGGATGTGGTGGTAAGTGGCGTAACTACATTTTGTCAAGATGGGTTGTGATACGAGTGGCCGTGAGTGAGGAGGTGGACCAGCAAGTAAGTGGTGAATACAAATCAAAAGAGTAGAGTGGGATTATCAGTAGATGAGAACTGTATGTAGGAGGCCTAGTGGTATGACTAAGTGGTGAGAGTGAGCAGTTTCATAAGTAATCACGGAGGTGGTGAGTGTGAGGTTGAGTGGCTTTCATGGTGGGTGATGTGGGGTGAATTAGGTGGGTGGTACGGTGGGGTCTTGGTGACTAGTGTGTTAAATGGGTGGCGCTGATTGGATTTGTTAGTAGTAGGAAAACGGGTGAATGATATTAGTGAGTCGTAAGTGGTGTCAAGTGGTTCAGTGGTATTCATTAGTGGCTGTAACAGGGTAACAAATAAAATAGTAAGTGTTGGTATTGTTGTAAATTGCTTTAGCATAATTACACGACAATTCACCAAAATAACACAAAATTAAATATAATGTCTTTTCTTGATATATTTTAGCACGAAATGCGCTCATGTCAATTCTTGGCATTTTTGCGCAAAGACGCATTTAAACAAAAGCACCGTTAACAACAGGCGCTCGCATTATTTTTATTCCTTTGTGTTAGTGGTAAATGTTAACCAAAAATGGCGTCATTCGCAGTAAGTTTTTATTTCGAATGGCGCATAATTACATGTAGTAAAGTAATAGCTTAATTTTAGAATTTCACATACTGCAGCATTCCCGAAATGGTGTAAATCATGCTGGCGTAATGTAAATTTCACCTAGGCCTAGCATTACCAATTACTAACTCTATACAGTATTCTGAAGGGGATTTTTTGCATATTTGCAGATAATTGAAAAATCATGTAATATCTAAATAGAGTTCATTGTGCAGTAATCAATAATTGCAAAATCATTCAACTAGTCAACATGTTAAACACAAAATGGAGTGAAAATGGTGGATAGGCTCTTCAAGTATTCTGCAAATCATCCATGAATCACAGGTAATTATTTCATATTGTTAGTGCTTGTGAAAAAATCGGAAACTAATTTTCTAGTCACTCTCAGATCATCAGGAACAATGTGATTGTGTCAAGTAATCAAATACTCATTGTGAGAAGATGGATTGGTATATAATGCACACTTATGTAAGTGGGAACTCTGCACCAATCCAGACAATCCGTATGGTGATTTTAGTGATCTTAGACAACCTTAGAAAGCTCTCCAAGTAAAAGCTGTGGAGAGCAGCCTTCAGGCTTAGTCCAGATGGAGTGTGAAGCAGCTTGTTTTACCACAACATAATCTTACTGATATAGATTATGTGAAAAAGAACCACACAGTGTATTTATAAAATTATGCATTTATTATATAACAGCCACTAACACATACAGGTATCTCTTAGTTGGAGATACACACAATGCACACAATACTTTTCAACAGAAACAGGTAAGTAGCACGTAATGCAAAGTGGTCACCGGGGGGGGGGGGACCAAACCATATACTAAAATAGTGGAATTCAAACCACGACTCGAGCCAAGACGGTACCCAGAAGACGTAGAAGTGTCGGGGACCCAAGGTAAGTAACTAGGAGCCCCACGCAGGCCGTGTGTAGAGTTGGAACACGACCGTGTGATCAATGCAAGTCAATGGGTAAGTCGCGGTTGCAATTTCAAAGAGGAAGGACCCTTCCCAGTGGACCCTGAAGAAACCCCGTGGAAGACAGAAGGTTGGAGAGCCACCCCACCCGTGGATACCCTAGGAACCAGGATACCTACACCAGGGGAGCCGGGTGCAGAGGTGTGAAGTGGCGTCGGAAACCGTCGCCGAACCCAATGTAGGACTTCAGGAAGATGCCGCTGCTGGAGAAGGAGAAAGTGTACGATGGAACCCAAAGGTGTATTCAAGTCAAGAAGTACCTGAAAGCATAGGGGACAGAGTCTATGCCACTTGGAAGTGACCAGGAGGCACGGAAGACAAATGCCCACCAATGTCAGGTGCTGCAGGAGAGTTGACGGTGACCTTGGAACTGCAGCTGTGTGGACCAGGCCACACTGTGGAAGACCAAGAGCCATACACGAGCTGTCCCACCTCGGATGTCGAAAGTTGAGGGGTTGATGTCCGGTGGGGGTACCAACAAGCCTTAGCAACTGCAACCAAAGTGGAGAAAGTTGCAATGTTGGGACCAGCAAGGTCCAGGAGATTCAACACAAGCAGGGGAGTCACGGCAGGCCCCAAGTAATCAGGGGTGCCCAAAGAATACGAAGATGGCACTCAAGAGGAACCACAGGCCGGAGGCACTGGAGTCGCAAGAGGACCTCGAGCAGCTCATCAAACAGGAAAGTCTACGATGCAAGCGATGCAGTGAGGGTGAAGATCTTGCTCACTGGAGATGCTTTAGGTTTGGGCTACTTGAAGCCAGAAGATCTTGGTGGAAGGAAGCCAGCAACCCTCTGCAACGGCAAGTCAATGTGGTGCAGAGGGGTTTGGTTCCTGCAGCTCTGACGAGGGATACTGGCTTCAAACTTGGTGAGAGAACAGGGCAGGCCTCGAGGGATGTGAAGAACCACCACCTGTGTGGCTGAGCCTTTCAGAGTCCGTGGGAGCCCAGGATCAGCAGACTGGTTAGCTTAGTTACAGTGCCTGCAGATACAGGAAAGTGATTCCTTCACTTCAAGGGAGATTCCTTCAGATGTCTTGGATGACCACAGGCCTTGGAAGATTCCTGTATGGTGCACAGGCATGGACATTGCTGCAGACGAGCATAGTGACAAGATCAGTAGCAGTAGGAGTCTTCCTAGTTGCAGCCTTGATGCCCAGAGCGAAGTCCAGCAAAGTCCAGAGTGCCCAGACGGTTGAAGAAGAAGTGGTGTCAGAAATGTATCTTGTCCCACGACGAAACTAGGGACCCACCCATAGGTAAGTCCTTAAATACCCTAAGGAAAGGGTTGGGATGATACAGGGGTCCCTCTCTAAGGAGGGGCTGGACAAGGGGGAGGATACTCCCCTGTCCTTTGTCCAGGTTCGCGCCAGAGTGTGCCGTGCACGCAGACTAAGTGACGCTGGCATTGTTCCCACCCTGACCCAATACTCTAAATTCTGTTTGGGAGGTGGTCACTTCTCCCTGTGACAGGATACCTGTTGTTCTGCCTTCCTCTGCCCGAGCATTGCTCAGCAGCAGGAGGGCAGAAACGTGTCTCTGGCTAGCAGCAGCCCTAGCTTATTGATTGGGTCGGGAAGACTGGTACCGGGAGCACCAAGGACCTCGTAGTGGAGATTTATAGTGCATGGAATCATACCCCCACACCGTTTACGGTGTGGGGGTATGATTCCAACAAGTTTGATACCAAACATGATTGGATTCGTTGCAGCCAGTTACGAGATAGTCACTGTGTAATGACGTGGTGCCCCTCTATATATCATATGGCTTCCTCACTTACAACCCGGGAGAATGTACTCGTTAGGTCATAGGGGTGTCCTGCTCATGCAGGAGCACACTCATGTTTAGAACACAGAACCCTGCCTTCAGGATTGTAAAGGCCTGCTGTAGGGTTGACTTATAGGTTTTAAGTGCAGTGACCTTAGATATAGGGAAACCTATATCTTTCATATGTGGTGCTAGCACCAGATTACACAGGCTGCAAGGGCAGGCTAGTCGTTACAAATTGAGTGGTCTCCCATGGGTGGCATAATACATGCTTCACCCATGGGCGACCCCTGGTGTACCTATGCCCTGGGTACCTTAGTGCCATATAATAGGGACTGATAAGGTTGCACCAGTGTCTAATCTGGGGTGTACCAAAGTACTTACCAAACCAACTTAGGGTAGAAAGCACAGAGAATGGGGTCCTGATTAGCAGGATCCCAGCAAACTAGTCAGAAAACAGCATTACATCAAGCAAAAAGTGGGGGTAACCATAAAAGCAGATCCGACTTTCCTACACTCATCCTCAGATCATCAGCATCAATCACATCTTGTAAAGTCATCAGATACTAATTTGCAAGTCATCCTCAAATCATCTCAAGTTTCTAAACTATGTTGATGACTTCAAGCGCTTGATGATGTCTGATGATGCGAAAATGACTTCTAAGTAGTTGGGTGCTCCTCCAATGACTCTGGGACGGCTTCTAAAGTAATCGTGTTTGGCCTGGGTAAACATCCCTGTCTTCAGTTTCTTGTGTAACTCAAGGACTTGAGAGGTGACTCTGATGTGTAGGGGTAGATCGTTCCAAGCTTTAGGAGCAAGAGATAAAAAACTCAACATCTGGTTCTGGCTTTGCGTGTAGGGGATGTGCATACATGACAACATTTTAGGCCAGAAAAGTGGGGGGTTTTGAAAACAAAATCATTAATTCATTCATTCATTAAGACTTTATTCGGTTATAAAACAATAATAACCATAAAAGTACATAAAAACATATTATATCACATTTCATAATCCACATTTCAAATTTCAAATTTAAACATTTCACATTTCAGATGATTTCAAGTTAATAGTGATAAAATAAAATAAGTGTTAAAAGGCACATGGGCTCTAAAAAACATTTAAAACAGTATCGATTTTCTTAAATGAAAAACATTTCTAAGAAATACAGAGACCGAGGCTACCGTGAATATATCCTCAAGTTTTCGTATAATCAAAAAGGCGGGTCGGCATTGTCTAAGATTCATATATTTTATGATTGGCTTAATCCACCTTTCCCTAGGAATAACATAATATTTACAAAAGAATAAAATATGAATATCCGATTGGGAGGATATGTTATCACAGGGGCATTTAATAATTCCAGCTGACCAATCATTTTTTACAGGAAAACTCACAGACCTAAAAAGAAAACCAAGTCTAAAACGTATCAACAGGAACTTTTCATGTTCCGTCAGTCGCAGGGTTAAATATGGTTGGATATCCTGCGATATTAAAATCAATTGATGGGACATCACTGTTTTTTTTTGTCAGTTCCGTTAGTTCTCTTAACTCCTCTAGGTACATAATACATAACCTTTTCAGTTCCTTCCTAGAGATCGTTACCATAGACTCAGGATCATCATAAAATTCCGGATGGTTAATGTGGCCGCAGAAGCTTTTAATGTACTTCAGCCATTTCATTCGGTGCACATTCTCCAGATTTAGGGCATCCCTCAATATGAGGCGATTCAAATGGCACTCATTTGTAGTCCAGACCCTATACCACAGGAGGACAGGCTGGATTCTAATAAGGTCCTCAATATATAACATTCCAAGCTCAGCATGGACGTTATAAGTGGATGTGCTTTCTGGGGTAGTTAAAAGAAATTTCAAAAAGCTATTCTCTGTTAGCTGAATACTAGCTACATTTGAGTAGCCCCAAATTCCTGCACCATAAGTTGCCACGGCCACGCAACTGGATTTATAAATGCACAATAACTCTTTCAATGGTTTCTTGCCCATCTTTTTACTAAAAAGTTTAAGGGCCATTATGGACTTAGTGAATTGCATGTTTCTCCCCTTAACTGCAGCATTCCACTGACCTGAGCATTCAAACATAATTCCTAAATAGGGGAAAGTAGAAATATGTTCTAATGGCTTGGAATCTATGAACATAACTTTTTTCCTCTGTTTAGTTTTAGTGCCACAAATCATGGAATAAGTTTTTGTACAGTTCACCCTCAGGTCCAAACTAGTCATAAAAGTGGAAAAGGAAGTAATCATAGTTTGCATTGCAACAGGGGTCCTTGCCATCAGAACGGCATCATCGGCGTAAATTAAAGCCGGAATATGGCGTTTTATTGCCGAAGGCATATCTATGCAGTCCCTCAGCAAGACATCCTCAAGCCCATTGATATAGATTGTAAATAAAAACAGAGCAAGGACGCATCCTTGTCTTACTCCCCTCGCAATATTAAACATTCTGGTACATTCCCCCTTTAGACCGAATCTAACTGTAGCCCTAGCCCCATTGTACAACTCCCTTAGGAAACAAATAATATTATCCTCAACTCCCAATCGTATTAAAATTAGCCATAGTTTACTGTGTGTAACACAGTCAAAGGCGGAAGTTAAATCTACAAAAGTTAAAAACATTTTCCCGCCCTTAGCCTTGGTATATTTTTCCAATAGAATGAATAAGTTGAGTCCTTGATCAACAGTCCCTACCCCTTCCCTAAACCCATATTGCAAGTCGCTGATAATCTTGTGCTCGTCTGCCCACACCTGCAACCTATCAAGGATAACCCTGCCCACAATTTTGATGGTAGAATCGAGTAGGGATATAGGGCGATAGCATTTACAGCTTTCCCTATCGCCCTTTTTAAAGATTGGTACTATTATTGATTCATACCAGGTGTTAGGAAGACCAAGCTTGCAAGCAGCATTCAAAAATCTGGTTAATAGGGGAGCCCATAGTGTGAGATTATCTTTAAAAACATCTACCGGTACCCCATCAGGGCCTGGTGCCTTGCCCCCCTGGCTCAAACTAATACCCTTCAACACCTCACTCAATGTGAATGTGAGGTTCAAGCTCTTAAATTTTGTGGGTATGTTAGGTAAATCTTGCTTTATCGATTCACTCAAAGGGTCAACGGGGCTATAAAGGGACTCAAAATAACTCACCCATTCATTCTCACCGATGGCAATCTCAATCCTCGCCTTGGTGTCGTCCTTAAAATATGGTGCGTTTACTGCCTTCCAAAAGGCAGTCATATCTCTCCGTTCTGAAGCACTTAGTAATTACTCCCACGCTTCCTTCTTTAAACTGGCCCTCCTATTCTTAATTGCCAGTTTATAAGACTTACGGAGCTCCCTGATCTGAATTTTATCCCTTACTTGTCCATTTAGTGCCAATTTAAGTTTAGAGTGTGCCTTCGTACACTCTTGGTCAAACCATCCCTCCTTTTTCCTATTACTGTTATTATGTTTTTTCAAACTAACCCACAAACTTTCCTTAATGCATGTTACAATCGATTTAAAATCATTTACTACTTCTAGGTCTTTGGACGCAATGTCCAAACAAGTATTAAAACATGTGTTACATGTCTTAACTAAGTTAGAAAGAAAGTCAGCAGGTACGATTTTAGACCATTTTATGGCGTATCCGTTTTGTCTAGAGATAACGATGTCTCTAGATTGTGGCCTGGGAATACTATCCAGGATAACACGAGGGTTACTAAGTTCCACCTTAATGGGAAAATGATCACTGAGAGATAATTCTAAGACGTCGTAATTTCTGACACTACTCCTAAAACACGAAGAAATCAAAACAAAATCAATTACAGAGGAGAGTCCCCTACCACAAAAGGTGGGAGTAAACAGAACTTCTGGTTGACATAGTGTATTTGCAAACCCTAAGTCATTCACGAAAAGAATCTCATTTAGGGCATCGCCCTTACCATTATGTTCAAAGTGTATTGGTGCGGACTCTTTATCCAAAGTTAGACCACAAATTCCATTTCTGGCTCTATTACAAATAGTGCAGTTAAAATCCCCCCCCCCCCCATATGGCGACACACTCCTTTCCTTTATTACAAAGTATGGAGTTGATTTCCGAGCTAAGTTTTTTAAATACTAAAGCTGAGTCTGCCGGGGGAACATTATTGTAAAAATTAATAACCAGAATACAGAAATTTTTCTTCGTATGTAGGCCAACAATGTGGTAATAAATGGTATTATAAAAGACCTCGATAGTTTGACAAGTAAAACGGTTAGAGACGTATGTGCAGAGCCCACCCTTAGCTCTGCCATGTATTGAGCCAATTGCCGGAGTAAAAATAGTTCTAAAACCATTCAAATGATATACGTCCTTCGCCCACGTTTCCTGCAGACATATAACATCGTGGTCTTCAATTAGTTTATGCCATATCGGATTATCCAATTTTGCCCTAAGGCCAGCAATATTCCAGTAAATAATAGACCAGTTTTTTTTCAGTCCTATCGTGTGTGTGATGTCTTGGGTTGGTGGTATTGGCAATATTCTTATCTGCAATACCCTTTCTCTCTTCTTGGATTCCCAATTGTGTCATGTCCACCCTTTCAATAAGTTTAAGTTTGATGCTAACCAAATCATGAGAATGTATTTTCCCCATTAAATTATATTGTAGCAGAGGCATTTTCAAATGGGAGACAGCAAACATTAAGCCATTTTTGGGTTAACAAATCAGGAGTCTCCTGCCTGAATTGGTTTGTTGGCATGTATAGATGTGTGCGAGCAAGAGCCCGGCCAAGCTGAGGTTTCTGATTGAGGTGTGGAAATTGATGCGGGTGTGAATTAGTAGGGGCTTATATTGTGCAGAGCTTTGCTTGTGCGCATGAGGAGTTTGAAGAGTATGCATGTTAGAAATGGGGGTCTCTAGATGGCAGGTTGTCACCCTGTCCAAGTAGGGACCCTTCTTCCTAGACAGGATAAGGGGGATACACTTCTAAAATAACCCCTACTCACCCCCTGGGTAGATTGGTACGAGCAGTCAGGCTTATCTCAGGAGTCAGTGTGTAAAGCATTAGCACATAACATACAGTAATACAGTGAAAACACTACAAAAGTACACCACACCATTCTTCGAAAAATATCCAATATTTATCTGTGTAAAACAAGATCAAAACGATACAAATCCAACATACAACACTCAAAATATGCACTTGCAAGAATAGCCTTAAAAATGCAGTTCCTGGAAGTCGATAGCTCCGGCCAATGCTACCATGGTGCTGAAAACAACCAAACCCAACAGTTTCGGTCGACCGCGTCAGTGCAGACCGGCGTCGGTGTCAGAAGACTTGTAACCAGTACCTTTTGTTCCGGGCAACTGCAGCTGTGTGGGCCAGTGGCGGCGGTCGTCTAGGCTGTGTTGTGAAGCGGAGCGGTGCGGCGTGCAGTGCCCTCAGGTCGCGGTGCAGGCAGTTGCTCGTAGCGGTCATCCACTGACATCGGTGAGACCAGGGCCGTGGTGCGGAGCGGGTCAGTGCTCGTCGTGGTGCTGATGGTCACGGTGCAAGTGGTGGTGTCTGTCCGTGATTGGTGGTCAATGGGGATGGCATCGGTGGGCCGCGGCTGCAGTGTGGAATGGGGCGGTGCTTCAAGTAGCTTACGAGTGGTATCCCCAGGCCACAGTGCAGACCACAGCGGCGATGTCAGCTGGTAACGGCGTTGTCGGGGCGAGCACAGCAGCGGAGTGAAGCAAGGCGGTCAGAGTGCGGTGCCCACAGGTCGCGGTGCAAGCAGCGGCTTGGTGGCTGCGGCGGTTGTCGTCATCGATGAGACCGGGGTTGCGGTGTGAAGTGCAGCAATGCCTTCAGGTCATGGAACCGTCGACAGTCTTGGTGACGGCATTGGGTTGCGGTTTCCCTCTGTAGCAGCTGAGACACATGTTTCCAGAGGCGGACAGGGACAAGATCTGGCCTTGACTCACAATTCTACATTCTTCTATTGGGAGCCATTTCAGCACCTTTCTCAGGGCTTTCAAGATGCCAAAACAGCTTCCAGCCACCTTTTTGGGCTTGGGAGGGCATGGATAGCTGATTGTCATGGATCATCCCTAGGCTCTTTACTTCTGACTTAGGGACTGGACGTTGCCTTAGAGGAGATGGCCAGATGATATGATCCCAGAGCATTGGTTTATTCCCTAGAATCAACACCTCTGTTTTTTCGACATTCATCTTCAAGCAGCTGGCTGCCATCCACTCGGACACCTTTTCTAAACAGCTAAAAGCCTCATGGCACTGGTGTCCATGTCTGGTGCCAGTGTGACAATCAGCTGGTATCGTCTGCATAGGATACCATCTTCAGACCAAAAGAACAGATAATGTCGGACAATGGGCAGGTATAAATGTTAAAAAGTGTAGGGCTCAAAGATGAGCCCTGTGGAACTCCACACAACAGCTGATGGCTGGACGACATAAATGGCCCCTCGTTAACCTGAAAACTGAGACAAGCCACCTGAAAGCCTTTCCTGTGATACCAACGTCTTCCTATCAATGAAGAAGGATAGGGTAGAGAACCGTATCAAAGCCGGCACTCAGGTCCAAAAGGTTCAGTGCTTCTGATCCACCATGATCCCCTGTAGCCCTCAAAACAGCTGTTTCTGTGCTGCAACCAGCATGAAAACCTATCTGGTTCGGGTGAAGAATATTGGTAGTTTCCAAATAATCTGTGACATTTCTATTGATATTTTTTGCCAGAACTCTGCTAACACCAGGCAGTAGAGAAATGAGTCTGTAATTGCTGATCATTTCAGGATCAAAATGAGGTTTCTTTAGTAATGGACGAACAATAGCATGTTTCCATTCCTCTTAACCACTACAGTTCTTCAGGCAAAGATTATACAGGTCAGTCTGGGCAGTAAACATCACATTGCCCCCTCTCACCAGAATGTAGGACTCACACACATTGCCAATGTGTGACAGTTGGGGAGTATGTTCCTGGCTCTAGCCCTTACACTGGTGATGCGTAGTATAACTATGCACTGGGAGCAGTGCTTAGTTTGAGCCAGTGGTTTCCGGTGCTCAGCATCAGCACTTAATCATCAACACCGACGCTTTTCATGAGCACCAGTTAAGGACACATTCATTTATGGGGAGATTAATTGATTTGTCCAGAATCACAGGATGTTGTGCCGTAGCGGCGACTTGAACCTCGTTCCCTAGCTCCGAAGTTAGCAGTTTTGGCCATTACACCACATCCTCTCCCCACGTTCATGGTTAGTAGTTGATTCTGTGCTAGGTGACGCTAACAGGACAAATGGGTGGGTGCAAGCTGCCTCCTGACGACAGCCCCAGCACTTATTTTTTTACAAATTAACAACTGACTGGAAGGCAGGCAGGGGCCCACCACATACTCACTGGAAGCGGGACATCCCACAGTGGGTCTGCAGAGAATACAAAGCACTGAAGCGGGAGGAAAACAGGATGAAGGAAATAACCTATAGTGGAAGCCTGAGGGGATCTCATAGCGGCATTTCAACTCCCAGAGCTGACAACACCCTGAGCTAGGAACACTGACACAGGGGACTATCCAGTCAAACACAACAGAGAAGGGATGCCTTAACACTGCCCTTGATACGCATAACATGTGAAAATGTGCACGACACACAGTATCTCAGGAGATGAGACGCCAAGGACTATTCAGTTGAGTGTTGTAATTTTGGAAATTGAATTAAAAAATCTGTTTCAAATGATGCTGCCACCAGCCCAATGAAATGTATTAAAAGACTCATATGATATGTAAAAATTGCATTGCACGGATAAGCTATAAATATAAGGACACTCACGTACTGCTATAATGTTATAATGTAGCTGTACTGCACAGAAAACGCAATAAACAGATTTGATAAAAAAAAGAGGCCAATTAATTGCATCACAGTTCTCGACTTGCACATCACTGTACAAAGAAAACCCCATTCTATGTACTCAAAGCTTTTACATCATCCAAACTGACTACTGGTAAGAGAAACATCTCTTGAATATTATAGGTAACTTAATGTTGGTCAAGACAACGCCCTGCTGTTCCTGTTTGCCCTCAAGGGGTCTTATCTGACATAAACCATCAACCATGCCATCGCTGGTGGTGCACGTCACATGCTTTTCTTGGTGAAAAAGCCTTTCTCGCCGATCGTCTGTGCTAATACATAGGGGGTACTGCAAAACACTAGTTTACTCACTGAGAACTGAAATTGCTATAATACAGCAAACATGCTCACATAAATTTGCAAAGATGGCACATGCCGAACATAGAGCCCTGGAGAATGGTATCATGAGATAGGTCACACAGAAACTGGTGGTACAACTAACAAGATTGACAGAACCGAACACAAAAGGTGGCAGGCGAAACTACACTGAAGTTTTAGACCCAGGCCTCTATGGGGAGATCTTCTTGTAGGACGCAGAACACAATGATATGTTCTGCGTCCTACAAGAAGATCTCCCCATAGAGGCCTGAAGAGAAGGGAAATCCAGAGAGAAAATGGCTCTCTTTAGAGGATTTCCCTTGCCCAACAACGCTCACCTGGCATGACGTCATGCCGTAACTTCTCAACTAGCGAGAAGAGAGCAGTGTGAGCACGTGCACATGGATGTGCCTGCATCACTATAGTCCAGAAAAAACATGAATGGCCTGTGCCAGAGGCACAAAATAGAGCTCGATAGAGACCCGTTTTGAAGCCCCCTTTAAAAAAACTGCCGGTGCTCAGCGCTTAAAGCCCTGACTTAAGTATCCATTACAAGTGCATTATATCCCATGGCACCTGTAATAAGGTGAACGGGAAATCTGTCATGTTGTGACCGAGTAAACCGTCCGCCAAACTCTAAATCAAGCTCTAAGTCTTATTTTATCCCAAAGTTTAGCTTATGTTTTATCCCAATGTTTCAGGTTTATCCTTACAATTAGATATGGATGTTTTTTGTTTGTGCCTAAAGGGCCCTACGCTGGTTGAGGGCCAGAAAACCACATAAGGGAATTTCGTAGGAGGGTGATCCATACCACAAAATGAACGGTTTTGAAATCACTTTCAATGATAGGATATCACAGTCTGGAGACAGACCAGGGATTGCTTATGCGGATAAGGAAGTTCCATCTCTCCTTGTTGTATTGGTAGCTAACTGTCTTCGAAATACGTCCAATGTGCACCCTGGTGTGCAGACTTTTAAAAAAGGATTGAATTGTCGAAGAGGATTGGAAATATGGGGCAAGGGCTTAGCAGCATTCACCATGCTTCAGACTGGTTTGAACGAAAATTAAGCAAGAAGTATTGAAAAAATGATACCTCTGAACAAAAATAGAACCTCTCCTGTCAACAAATCCTACTCACATCATTTCTTCTCTCTACCTGTGGTGCCTCATCACAGCCGGAAGCTATATTTGCCCTGTGAAACACAAACCATTGGACCACTTGGCTTTTCACAACTGCCTGGAGATCATTAATGGCCTTTGAACTCTCAGTGCCACAGCCGGCTATTCCAGCAGGAATTAGATTTGGGATTCAGTACGCGTGGTTCAAGCAATGCTAGCTCTCAAGTTTACAAATCAATAGTAATTCCTAATCAGGATCGTCTTAACAGCATTATACGCCCCTGGGCAAAGCAGTGCCCCTGGCCCTGCCAACACGACCACTCACAGGACTAAAAATGTTTAACTGAAAATTAGTGTTAAATTCTGGTCTGCATGTGGCCCCTATGCTCGTGGGGCCTGCGGGCAACTGCCCAGTGTGCCCACGCATTAAGACGGCACTGTCCCTAATGCTGCTTTGCTAAGCATACGAGATTAGCAGGCACTATGAATTGTGCGTTTCCATCCTTACAACATCTTCGGGTTTATGGATATACTGCAACAAATTGCCCACATTTGTGTGGCTGGGGAACCATTCTACCTCTTACCATATGGGTCTCGTAGTAACCACCCACTCACTATCACCACCATCAAGACAGTTTTAATTCTCACAGCACCAAATCAGGGGAAACAAAGAAGGGAAACATTAAAGTTTTAAAGGGAGTCATTAATCAGAACTACCCATAGCACTCTGACAAAGAAAGATCTGCATTCCATGCAGCTTGTCTAATTCATGTTTATATTTTATACATTACAATAGGCCCATTGCATCAGAACAAGTGAGCTGGGATAAAGATGGTCTACATGCACATCTCCTAAACAATGGTGGCTCCTCCATTGGGGCGTGGGGACTACGCCCCACTGCTTTCTAGCAGTGGGAGAAGCAGAAAAATAAAATGGTAAAACAACCATTTTATGTTTCTGCTTCTCACACTGCGAGAAAGCAGAAATGCCTGGTTGGGGGCGGCGGGTGAGCAGTCCTGCTTGTGGGCAGGGGTGGAGTGGCTTGACCACTGTTGTGGGTACTGACTGTTTGGTCGGCCCCAGGGCCGATCAAAGCAGTCATGTGCGATCTACATTTTCTCTATGTAGGCTGCATGCAGCAGACTACATTGAGAAAATGGCCTCCCAACAGGCGCCCGGCTCGGGCACTGTCCGCTGCACCGCACCAATCACAACGCTGCCATTGCAGAGTTGTGGTTGGCTTAGGGGAGGGGAGGGAGGCTGCCTAGGTAAAACGCGGCCAGGGGCAGCAGGAGCTGAGGCGGGATGCGTGTGATCAGGAGGAAGGTAAGTTTTTTATTTTAATTACCGTCCCCCCGCCCGTCTTGCCGACCGCAACTGACAACGACACCCCAACATCCCCCATGCCCCTACCGCCCTTACTGATTCCTAAAATAAGCTTTAATTTGTTCATAGCACCCCCGTTAAACTCCCGGGCTGGTGCCACTGCGCCTGCTGTACATTCATAGCTCTGCCCATGTTAATTGCATTCAGAGGAACATTACCGGACCTCAGGCCACCTCGGAGGAACAAACAACATTGGACAGTAGTGGACAGAAGGTGTCAGCTACTGTACTCGCTCTCGCACCGTGGAAGCAGAAGGGTCAAAGGGCGCGGGAGGACTCACCTGTCATACTGGTAGTGGCAGAGGGTGTGGTCGTAAGAGTAGTCGTTAGAGTAGTAGGCAGCAGACTGGCCAATGCCCGGGTGCAGGAAGCCGGCGCCTTCTTTCACCTCATACTGAGAAAAAGCAGCACCCTGACGCAGCCCCACACAGCTCGGGCCCACTTCTTACAGTGTGTGAAGTCGGGACAGAGCAAAAGAGTGTGTTTTTGTGGGTTATTTGTTGCCCAAAGTACCTTTTTACAAAACCACTAGTTTTCAGCACTACTCGGGGATCTACACGTACAAATAGATACAAGTCTAAAAATACGTGTAAAGTAACATTTGCAACTGCATAAATATGCCACTTCCCGTCCGACGTCGAAATAATTTCCGCTACCGGCGTAAGCTAACTTCCATTGCCCGGTGTGTGTGTTCATATGACCCGCCCTTTTCAGCCCGCACATGGTCTGAAGAAGCACACTCAGGGAGTAAGACTCACGCAGTACTCACCAACGCTGTGTACAGCGTGGGAGCCTCGGCGCCATGGGGCAGGTAGTTGGCATTTCTCTGGCTGATGGCTGCCGTGCATGGGGCGCTGTACCTGCCCATGGCGGCGCTGAGCTCTGTCCTGGCTCCGGCCCACAGCCGATTCTCATAGGGCGAGCAGCAGAGTGTGGCAGCCGGGCTGGACCCAGACAAGCCGGTTGGAGGCAGACTCACAGCAGCTTGTGCTGGGGTTGGTAGCTACAAAACACTATAATAAAAAATGTTAGCTATGGCTTTTGTGGTGTATATTATAATGAAACAGAAACGGGGCAAACAAACTACTATGAAACTTTTTTTAAGTATGGACTTATAATAGATGGTGTTGTCCCTGCCTCCCGGTTGAACCTGCTTGCCAAGAGATACAAGAGTTATCATTCTCCGATTTTGTTAGAATTGAATCGGTCTCTATTTAGCTGTGAAGTGTTTTGGGCTGCTCACTGTGCACTTGTACTACTGCTCCTGTTGATGCGGCAGGGCTTCTTCTCAAGGCAGGCATTACCCACTCAGGCAGCTGTTCTGAAGTAGATATGTCGAGGGGACACCATTCACAAAACCAAGAGACAAAATAGAAATAGTCACTTTCGTAGTTTGCTGGGAAAGCTTTGTCCTCTAGTTCTGGTTATTTATCATCTGTCCTCTGGTTCTTGATATTTACCCTCTGGCTCTGGTTATTTAACCATTGTTCTTTGGTTATTTAACCTCCATCCCCTAGCTGTGGTTATTTAACCTCTTCCCTCTGATTATTTAACCTCCGTCTTCTGGTTATTTAACCTTTTTTCTCTGGGTGTGGTAATTTAACCTCTTTCCTCTAACTGTGGTCATTTAACCTCCTTTCTCTGACACTTTCTCAAATTTGCTTGAAAATGCACCATTTGCCCACTTTTTTATCAATTTTTCTGGGGGGGGGGGTGACCCCCATGAACCCCTCATAGGTGGTTCGGGCTCGCTCGCCGCAGTGCGGTACGACAATTGTTTTATGCCTCACCACTTTCAAATGTTACCTGCTGCCACTGCTCCTAAGTGGAGCTTAAATGTATGTGCACGGTCCCTAAATGAATATCCTTCTGGGCCCCGGCTCTTGTTGCATTTCTGTGCAAACGAGGCCTTCAAACCAGGAGCAGCTCCTCTGCTAAGGTGGAAGAGTGTCGCCCTACTGCTTTGCAGTGGTGAAATAAAGGAAAAATAAAATTATAAAACCTGATGTTATCATTTTATTTGCTACGGTTGTGGCAGCTTTGTGGGCGGGGCTGGTCCGCTAACTGAGGATCAGGAGGAGGAGTGGTGGGCACTCTCTAAATACACATGACTATTTGGCTGGCTGTCTTGGGCCGGCCAAGCAGTCATTCGCACTTTGCATGTTCTCCATCCACCCAGGCTGCATTACAGCCTGGGTGGAGAACATGCCCAGGCTCCCATTCCCTGGCTGAGCTGCGAACCATGGTGCTCAGACCAATAACAATGCTGCATTGCAGCGTTGTGATTAGACAAGGGAGCCTGGGTTCTTCCTGTACCTGGCTGGGAGAGACGCGGCAAGAAGACGAAGGAGATACGTGGCAACGACGGAGCAGAGACACGCCGAGGAGGTACGTTTTTTTGTTCCTTTTTTACACCCGTCCCTCCCTCCAAACCCTGCCGCACCACCCCCGATCCGTGCTAGCCAGCACTGCTTCAAACTTAGCCACTCCACATTTATATGGTGACTGGCAGGGTCTGACTTTGAGCCGGGCTCTGCAGTAGACCATTCTGGGGGGTCCTCAGCAGCATTCTGAGCATTTCCTGTTTTCAGGGCTAGACTGGGAACCCAAAGCAGCCCGGGCAATTTTCTGGGACCAGCCCCTGGGACAGCAGTGCCTGGTCCCGGGAGGCTGGAACTTGCATGCTGTCCTTGTTACTGTTATTCGATTTTGCAACACTGCTGCAAAATCGGCCCCCAGTAACAAAACCTGCCCCCACTGCAGAAAACCGCCCCCCCCCCCCCATCCTTCCGGCCTCCTGGGAAATGCCGATGCCCGGTACGTCCAGCCCGGACCTGACTGTTTTAATCCCTGGTGTAAGGTGAAGCATCTAAGAAGTTACATGCATAAAGAATTATCCTAGTCCTTTGTTCAACACCATTTTGGCATTGTCTTTTTACATTCAGGGGTTGATAATGGAGAAAGCTAAGCATGCTTATGAGGGTCGGCGCATAGCCCCACTAGCAAACATCTGTCTAACTATTGCACGGACCTGGTGGCCTGCACATTCCAGCCAACACCCCAAAGAGCATAAAGGCTGATCACTACCTCTCATAGGTTCCTATTCATAAATGTAATATTTGATCTCGAGTAGAAGACTGTAATATTAGGTTTTATCTTCTCCTCCCTTTCCTGAAAGGGAAAGGAACCACATTTCCATGTATTGTCAAACAAAGAAATCCAGGCATTCTGCCAACAGGCAGCGCTTCTGGAGCCCCTCTAGGTGCTGATGTCATCATAAGTTCAGATCTTGCTACATATGTCTACATTCTCTGTCTTGACAAGTTCATGGACTCTTTCTGAGCTGAACTTAGAATAAAGCCATCTTGTCAATGGTGAACTCTGCTTATATCTCAACGCCCAGTCTAACCATTTCTGCATTCGCGAAGTCTTGTAGAGGAGGACTGAGAACACCTGACGTGGCTTTTTGCCCAAATCTCGTGGGACTGAGATCATTGTTTTAGGCCCTGATAGATCACGGGTCGCTGCTATTTACAATTGTTCTGTCATACCTCTGTCAAGCTATATGAATTCCCGCAACTCCTTCCCTAATCTTAAAGCTTTGAGGACACCGTATTGCCAATACCAAATCTTAGTTTCATCATTTTTGCTCCTTTATTTATTTATTTTATGTATCGAGTTTTATATAGCGCAAACTGTCGGTGCTGCAACACAATAAGGGCCTGATTTAAAGTATGGCAGTATTTGCTCTGTTTGTCTGGCGAGGACATTAGGTCCGCCACACTGATGAACAGAGGAAGAGGAGAGGATGTGGCCTACCGGCTAGAGCGGTGGACCTCGAAGCTGGGGAACCGGATTCGAACTTCGTCATTGTCGCTCAACATCCTGTGATTTTGGGCAAAATCACTTAATCTCCCCGTGCCTACCAAAATGAATGTGTCCTTGTGTAATGTAACCGGTGCTCATGTAAAGCACTCTGATACCTTTGTGTGGCGTTCGCACTATATAAAACTCCCCCCCCCCAAAAAAGGAGAGGATGCCCTTATTTGGAGATTACTCCTGGCCCTGCATGCTCTGATCTCTATGTCTTCATAAGAATCATCGCCGCAGCGGCTCCTGTGACGGCAAGGAAAGTTTGGTGAACATCTGCAATGTTTCAGGGGGTCACTCACCAATTTTTTTTGTTTTTCAAAAACAAACTCTAAAAGCAGGAGTTTGTTTTTGAAAAACAAATTACTAATGGCTATGCCATTCTGAGAATTTTCTTTCAGGTTGTTGGGGTATTTGGTATTTTTTTCTGTTCTCGATCTCTAGGTTTTCCCTGAACAGAAATTAAGGAACATCAGACTGTGCAATCTAATATGGCAGGTGGTATATTGTTTTACACCAATGGCTTCTCCTCCATTAGGCTGTTGGTGCAGGTTTTTGATGGTAGAGTCAGAGAGGGCACCACCGCCAGAAACCTGATCGTCCACTCAACTCATAAAAGAGAGGGTTTAGCGGATAGGGTACTCCTTGTCAGACAAACTTTAATTCAATCCCAAAGACCCTAATTACAAGTCAGACGGAGTGGAATTAACACAAGGAATTCCACTCAACCTAATAATAAGTAGGTAGGTTTTTCCAGATCCGTTTCCCCAAGGCATGCGAACATCATACCTGATTTTCCAACCTGTAAACCTGTCTGAAAAAATTGTATTTGTAACCTGACATAGTGGAGGCTTAGGGGGTGATCCAGCGGGTTACCAGCCTCAAGTACTTAAACACTATATACTCACCTGGGTCCATAAACACACACATGTTCACATAGGCTAGTAAATACTGCTGGGGGTCAATTTTTGTAATTGCTGTTAAGATTAGTTACCTGTCATAATTTAACCAATCTTTCACTGATCAAATAGTTCTTTCCTCTGGTCAATGGACCTATTAGTTGGAACTAGTTGATGGTAAAATTACATACATTTAAATTACCTTTTTGGTTTGAAATAACCACAGACTTAGGAAAGATTTTAAATGTTTATCTAGTTAAATTTTTCATGAGAGCTAACATCAAATACAGTACGAACTCTGTTTCTCCAAGGAAGGAAAATCAATTAAGCCATTAATCAGTCATCCATTGAACAAGATTTTCAACGACAGTACTCTGAAAGGAGAGGATAGAGAGAGAGCAGTACAATGACATACTACACAGAAGTATATATACCTAGTATGGTGTGGAAGCCAACTCCTTCGCCAAGGAGCTAGAAGGGTCCCCTGGGAAAGAACAGGTGACAAAGTCTTCAGGACAGGTTTCAGGACAGGATAGATGACCTCTTCTAGATCCGACGCCTGCGTCACACCCATCTCTGACACTATCTTCCTCCTCATTTCTTCCGCGATCTTCTTCTAATTCTATTCCTTATTTCCCTTCTTGATTCTTCTGCAATCTTCTTCTAATTCCTTAAGTTTAGGCTTTAAGTTCTGCAATTCGATTCTCCCTCAGCATTTGTTCAGCTCTCGGACAGCATCCCAGTCTCTCAGCATCTCGGCAACACAAGCATAACTAACTAAATGAAACTACCTCAATTATACCTTTCTAATGGCATGTACCACCCCTTAATGTGAGTATGGTTACGGGCAACGGCGGACGCAGTGACCACACTCCCCTGCTGTGTTCCCTTGATGTTTGTTTCAATAATGATTCTGGCTGAGTGTGCACAAGCTGCTCCGGCACCTGCCGTCGTTGGGTGCCAGCTGCGATGCAGATGAAGAACGAACCCAAAGTTTGGAGTGGAGCACTACTCGATATTGAAGGTGTTTTGTCAATAAGTCATATACACCCTTATGCATCAAGCCAAAATCCAGTCGGTAAAATACCGATTCGTTAATAGCTCCCGGTATTGCGTGAAAAATACCCAATCCCAATGCATCAACCCAAAACCCGAGCAAATAACGAATCGCTAAATAAATAACCTCGAACATACCGAATCGCTAATACCCAAAATGCTAATTTACCGATTCGCTATATACCGAATTAGCAATTACCGAAATCACTATTAGCTCCCGGAAATTGCCAATAGCAAATAACGAATCGCACCCCAATGCAACAAAACTCGCTAATAACGAAAATCCCAAAAATCGCTATTTTGCCAGAGCTAAATAAGGGGAATCAAAACCTGGAGGTAAAGTTACAAAAAAAAAAAAAAAAGATGAGGATAAATTCTTCCCACATGTGCAAATGATTGAGGCAATCACTAAACCCTTAAATGTGGCCCAGGAGACCCTGTTGGCTCCCACAAAATGGCTGCCCTCTACGTGCTTGCAAGGAGGATGCGGATCAATGCAGCAGGACAGCGCAGGAGAAGGGTCCAGGAGCGAGTGTTCAGACTGCGCATAACCTTACTCGGCCAGAATGAGGACGAGGTGTACCAGAAGTATCGCCTCAATCGCGCTATGATCATGCGCCTGATTGCAGACCTGGAACCATTACTGCAGCACCAGACACACAGGACAAATGCTATCCCTGCGCACGTTCAGGTCCTATGCAGCCTGCACCTACTGGCCTCAGGGAGTTTCCAGGGGGTAATTGCGGTGGCCGGAGGTGTTTCGCAAAGCGCACTGTCACGCTTCTTCAAGAAATTCCTAGATGCCATGCTGACAATGCTCCACACACACATCAGCTTCCCCACAACCCCACAGCAGTTGGACCGCACCAAACAGGCATTCTACCAGGTGGCACAATTTCCACATGTGATTGGATGCATCGACTGCACGCATATCCCCATATGTCCTCCGTCAGCAAATGAGTACCTATTCAGGAACCGCAAGTCATACCACTCGATCAACGTGCAGGTTGTGTGCGATGCCAACAACATCATAACGGACCTAGTGGCACAATTCCCAGGGAGCACACACGACTCATACATCTTCCGCAACAGTGGAATGCACAGGCGACTACTCAATGGAGAATTTGGAGAGGGACTCCTGTTAGGTACGTAGAACTACGCTTCCCCACACCAACACCACACATGTATGTACATCACCAATGCTAAGTCTATGCTTCTATCTTCTAGGTGACAGTGCTTACGCCCTGCGGGAATACATACTCACCCCATACCTAAATCCAGCAACCCCGCAGGAACATCGCTACAACGCTGCACACATCAGCACGAGGAATGTGATAGAGCGGACTTTTGGGATTCTCAAGAGCCGCTTCCGTATCCTCCACAAGACTGGCGGCGCCATGCTATACCAACCAGACACATGCTGTCGAATAATTGCTGTATGTGCAATGCTGCACAACATTGCCACCAGAAGGGGGATACCCATGGAGGTGGACAGGGATGACGACCACCAGGCTGACCAACCACCCGCCCAACGACGACCGGCACACATCCCAAACACAGCAGAGGGCCATAGGAGGCGGACAGACATAATGCAAAATCATTTTTGACCCTGGGTAAAATGAGACATTACAAGTTGGTGTTGGGTGCAACTGTTTAATGCACAGTAGCACTGAGGATTGTGCAACAGAACTAGCATTGTGAATCATGCTCCGATTGCATAAATATAAATAAAAGGTTCCTTAAAGTCAGGCCTGTGCAAACACAATAATTGGATGGCCATGGTTGCTCCACCATGGACCTGCAGCATGTCCAAATTTCTAGTGGCGCTTGCCACGTACACCAAGCCTCCGCTCAGGTGCATCCAAAGCCTCACCACGGCCTGTCCCCGTGGAGGCACGCGAACTGCGGCGCCTGGTGCTGGCCTCTGCCAGTGACACGCTGCTGACACTGGAGGCAGCCTCACTGGTGTCATCCCCTCCCAATGCTGCAGCACTGCATGTGCTGCTCTGAAGTTGTTCCACAGCAGTGGTGATGTGTCCCAGTGACTTGGCCACATCACCGCAGAAGTGCCCAAGGTCCACCTGCAGGGAGACTGTGCGGCGTGCCAACACAGCGGTGCAGTTGCTGTGCCGTTGTATGGCCTTGGTAGCGGCGGCAGAACGCAACATTAGCTGCCGGTTACTCCTCCTCTGGGACTCATGGCCCTCCCTGATGGCACGGGTGAGCTCACGTACCTCCTTCCTGAGCTGAGCATTGCCATCAGCAACCGCAGTGGTCTGGTCCCTGACCGCCATGCCCATGTCCCTGACCGCGGAGCCCATGTCGGTGACTGCTGCAGTCATGGCGCGCATCTCCCTCGCTAGGCGCACGATATTGCAGCTGATGCTAGCCACATGTCTTCCCTGCAGGTTCTGTGTACGCAGCATCCTCTCCTCGATTGCAGAGGTTGTTGGGACATCCTGGTCTGCTGAGGAGACGGAACTGCGACGGGCCCTGTGACGCCGTGCGTGTCTTGAGCCTCCAGGTGGTGCAGTAGGTGGTGTGGATGTGCGCTGCGTGGGTGCCAATTGCGGGGGGGGGTTGCCATCTCCTGCAAGGGCGCAACTTGGTGCCTGTGCCTCTGCGGTATTGTGGCTGTACTAGCTGCAGGCTGTTTTGCTGGTGCCGTTGCTTGTGGCGCAGGTGCTGGTGCCTTGGCTTGTGGCGCAGGTGCTGGTGCCTTGGCTTGTGGCACTGGTGCTGGTGCCGTTGATTGTGGCGCTGGTGGAGGTGGTGCTGGTGGGGTGGCAGGTGTTGGAGGTGCGTGCGCATCCTGCGCTGTCTCCTGGTCTGACTCCACGGGTGTCTCAGAAATGATCAGCTGGTCGCTGTCGTCAGAGTCCCCAGGTGATGCATCTGTGTGTGAAACAGTGCATGATTAGTGGGATGATTACACCTACATAGTGTTGTACCCATTAATGTCCCTCTGTGGTCCAACAAATGAACAGTCTACAGCCATGTACAAAATATGTGGTGTGTGCTCATAGGATTTACGCCTGTACCTGCACTCTGGGCTGACTACACTACAACTCCCAAGATGCAGTAGTGTCATGTGTGGATCTGTCTGTGCCAGAGCTGCAGACACAGTGAGATTGGGCTGGGGGCATGGGTATGGATTTACGCTATGCTGGGTGTGGCACAGGCATGCATCTTACCTTGGGCACTTGTGGCTGCGCCGGACGTGTTCATCTGGATGACCCCCACGACGGCTTCCCGCTCTATCGTCCCTTCCACAAGGTCCTCCAGGGCTGTGTTGGATGGTGCAGTGGTTGTTCCGCCTCCAGTCCTTCTTGCCTCCCGGAGCCTCTCAGCAATCCTCTCTTTGGCGCGCTTCCGCAGGTCATACCACCGTTTTTTAAGGTCGTCGATGCTGCGGCTAGTGACGCCAACCGCATTGACCCTCTCACGGATGCGCTGCCAGATGCGCCGCTTCTCTGTCTCAGGCACCTTGAGGGACAGCTTGCCAAAGAGGCGGTCGTGTTTGCTGGACACTCCCTCGATGAGGTACTCCAGCTCCCTGTTCGAAAACTTCTTCTTGCGCTTGCGTGCAGATTCTGCGCTGGATGGCACTTCCTGCGACATGATGGATGTGTGATGTGAATGGCAGAATCTGTGTGGCCTCACTCTGCACAGCCTGTCCTTCTTTCCAGCTCCTGTCTGCTCCTCTGTCGAGGCTATGTGGGTGGGGCAGCAGTATTTCCTGGTTGGTGATGTCATAAGCCCGTTCCCGGAGCGACGCGGCAATTTGCGATTTCGCTATTACCGATTCGGTAATAGCTAATTCGGTATTACCGAACTCGCTATTAGCCAAATCGGTATTACCGAACTCGCTATTTGCTAGTGAGGCCGTTTGCGTGCCCCGCTATTAAGGAATCGGTAAATTTAGCGATTTTTAAGGAATCGCTAAATTTCACCGAATCTGTTGATGCATGCCAATTACCGATTCCTTAATGGCGATTCCTTATTTTTCGCTATTAAGGAATCGGTATTAGTTTGGTTGATGCATATGCCCCATAGTCTTGTTAAAGTTGTCTTATTGAATCCTTTATTTTCATAAGTATCCAAATACAAAAAATGCCAGCCAACGCGCATCGTTCATAAACAATGAACTTTTTCAGGGCATAGAATGAAGTACGGTCCTGGGGGAGACATTGTATGTGTACCGTGTGGCAGCGTAGGCCTCCTTGATAAGGGCCAGTATGCCATGAGTCTGATAACGAATTGGCAGTAGCCATCAGCTCCGTGTGGTAGTATAGGTTGACAAACCACCTTCAATATCAAGTAGCACCCCTTAATGTTTCAACTTTATGAAATTCCTAATTCTGATTGGACAGTCAAGTGGAAATGATCATCACACCATGCTGAGTTTTAATAATTTTTCTTTGGTTCTTTGTTTAATGTTCCCGCCCATTAATTTATTTTCCTAAGCTTTATTTCCCACCCGTATACACATCTTTATCAACAACCATGTATACATATAACAGTTGTCTGTTCACTTTGCAGGATGTCCATCAGGTTTCCAGGACATGTTGCGAGAATAACCTTGGACGGGATTCAAATACGACATCATGGTTTCCGGCTTGACATTACTGCGCTTGCGTGAGGAGTCACATACTGTGCAAACTTTAGCATTGCTCGGAGGCCAAAATACGAACTAGTAGAGAGGTAAAAAAAACATATTAAATTCAAAATAAAATTATTTCACTGTATACCACCTATCTCTTCTCTAACCCCATTTACTTATAATAGCACTCCCCGCATTAGCATTTAGTAAATAGCATGGTTTAGTTTCAGCAAAGCAGATGCCTAGCATGTGAGTTTCCAAGCGGCCATTTTAAAAGCATTTGCGCAGGTGCAGGACATTCCCTCCAAGCTAAGACTCGTCATACTGCGTAGATGCAGTTGACGCATGCGTGATACAGTTTTCCGCGTTAGCAGCCATTTTAAGTTTCACTCGGGTTACTCGTAAGTAAACAAATAAGCAAGCATCATTATAGCTAAAATATGGAATGTGGTGCATATTAGTTTACACATAACTTCAATTAATATATTGTTACGAGTTATTTAAGAGGATTGCTTCCGAGCAAGTCTCTTTTATACGAGTCCTTGTTCCATCAATCCCCTCTCTGATGGCATTTGTGCCATCACAAATTACCCATCCCCAATCAGATGCCAACTTTAGCACATCTCAATTCCCTTTTCAACCTTTTCGTTTCCTTCTTCATTATTGCCTTTAAAATGTTTCATCTTTTTGTATAATTCGCCTTTCATTCCTTCTAACTGAATTTCCTCATATTTTCTTTTCTTTCCTCTTTCGTTCACTTCATATCTCTACTACAGCATTTGCACCATATCATTATTGCTAGGACTAATATTGTTATTCCAAATATGGGTAGTATTATTTGGCCTATAATACTCTTGCGTATATTAGTAAACCAATTCCCTATTCAAGTAATACTATTTGTTAATTTCTTCCATACACTGTCAACTTCCAGTGGTTTTAAGTCATCTTCCAATTTTGGAATATTTTTAATGTACCCTCCGATTTCAACACTTTTATCAGGAATATAAGTGCAACAATGTTGCTCTTTCAGCATTTTACAGACTCCGCCCTATATTGCCAATAATATATCAAGAGCAAGTCGATTTTGTAAAACCATTGACCTAATTGCAACCATTTCTGAATTGATTATCAAGAACCCTCCAGCTGTATCAGTCGATAGATGATCAACCACTGTAGATAATTGACCCATTTTTCATGAATTTAGAATGACTTGCACTGAAGGTATCAATGCACTAAATATGTCACCTACTATTTCTGAGAAACGAGCTCTTTTTATACATGTTAGTTCCTTTGTGTTTTCATTGCTTCCAGTGATTCTCTTCACATGATAAACTTTAGGGAATACTATTCCAAGATAGCAACTCCCGTACCAATGTGCAGGCAGCCTAAAGTAGGCTTTATTCCCACACACATAATAGACTGCAGGAAATACTGGATCTGTTCCACCTTTTAGTCCCCATCCCCCAATAATTAAGAAATTATGTTCACATTCACTGGAACCAATAAATGCATTGTTATAGTCAGTCTTTAATCTATGGAGGCAGATCTTCCCTTTCTTTTCAAAATCTAGGGACATCGCAGCACGAGTCTTGCCAGCTGTATACATTTCCTCTTTCTCAGCCCATTGAGGAATCTGAGGTCTCTTTTCAAAAGCCTTTCTTTGGAAGTCCTGTCTCCTTTCCGCTACTAAATTCAAAAATATATTTTCTTCTTCGTGTAATGAGCATGTTAGATTGTGTTTGTGTGTTTCTGCTATATCTATTGTTTTCATAGTTAAGAAATACTCACCTATAAACTGTGCATCTTTAGTACTAAGAACTGGATTCATACCCTTGCAAATAGGAATCTCTGAAAAAATCACATCTAGAATAATAATACCGTATCTTTCCTGTTCTATAAAATAAGCTTGATAAAATACTACATGAAATACCATATGTTAATGGTAAGTGGTGATATGTGACACCTTCTGCTACTGATGCTGGTAATTCCATACACACATAACAATCACTATCTTCCATAGTCTCTATATATTGAACTAATAACTTTGTGAATACATTTAAAGCAGTGTCATTATTTGTCACAGTGTGATGTAATTCTAACTCATTTGGTGCTTCTAATTCTACTCTGTTTCCTTTTATGTTAGCTACCTTTCCATTAATATTTGTCTTATTTTTCTTTTCTGTCACTATCAAATAAGGGATGGCTATGGTTCACACTAACCAGATTATGAGTACTAAAATATACTACATATACATATTTTACAACATTTCTTTATACAATTTTGTTTTGGTCTTCTAGTAACCCTATCATCAGCCATTTTACTTTAAGAAGATTTCACTTCTTTTATTATATTTACTTTGCTTTATGAATTTTTATCTCTCTGGTTTTCAAGGAGGTCTCACTTCACCTTTGCCCATCTGTTCAACAATTATTTCTTCATCACTTTCTTCATTCAAATCTAGATTTTCAAATTCTTCAAGAATCACATAAGTCCATTCTGGACCTCTGAACTTATTGTTTAAAATTCGCATTCTTTGACTTCTTCGCCTAGGTTTCTCAGTCAATTGCTCGGACCGACTGGTGACTTCATTTACTTGTTCAGGTTCTTCACTTATTGTTTTTAAGCAATATTTTAACCTTTTAACGCCACCTGGCCAGTTTTCACCCTTTTTGGCTTGCACTGTACTTTCACTTTCCTTGTCTTTTTCGAGTATTCTTTATCTCCGTTAAGTTGTGGCACAATTTTATTATCTTCGTTTTCAGAATCCCTGTCTATCTGTTCTTGTTCAGGGCTTATTGTTGTGACTTCATTTGCCTGAACGTGTTCTTCTCCCTCTATCTGGTCCTGTTCAGGTCTTATTTCGATGTGTTCTTCTTCCTGAACTTGTTCTTCTTTTCCTAACTGGTCCTGCTCAGGTCTTACTACACTTTGCTTATCTGCAGCCTGAACGTGTTCTTCTAGGCCTATCTGTCCCTCCTCAGATTCGTGAATATGTTGGTTCACCTCTGTCTGAGTATACTTTTCTTTCCTTGACTGATCCTGCTCAGGGTCTCCAACAGTTTTATTTTCCCTTACCTGAGCTTGTCCTTCTACACCTATCTGATCCTTTCTATTTTCCTGTCTTTCTAATCTTGTTTTTACAATCACCTCGGGTATGTCAACCACTGGTATCCAGTCTTCCTGACTTGTGCTTGGTTGTTCCTGATCAGCTACTTCAGGATCTGTTATTCTAGATCCTTCAGCTGCACAACCTTCAGCGGCCTCAACTGCAGGAGTTAGTCGAGATCCCTCTTCTTCAGGAGCTGGTACCCTCTTGGTATGACTGGCATGTGTCCAGTTAGATATACCTGCAGATTTCACTGCTGTTGTTGTGACCAGTATGATCTGATGCGGCTAATCCCACCTGGGTGCTAGACACGACTCTCTGGTGTGATTCTTCACCACCACCCAGTTTCTGGGATTCAGATCATGTGCTTGATTCGGCTGCCTGGCAACTGCGTCATCTCCAACCTGGTGAGAGACAGAATGCACTAGGTCAACCAATCCTTTACAATAGTCTAATACCAGATCATCAGTTATATTCAACAGTTTGTGTCAAGGTATAAATGCTTGTCTCATTGCTCTTCCCATGAGAATTTCATGGGGACTCAATCCTGTGTTTCTATCAGGGATACTTCTGAGTTCCAGCAGGACAAGAGGTAATGCATCTGGCCATTCCAGCAAAGTGGTGCACACACTTTTGCCAGTCTCGTTTTGATTGTGCCATTCATTTGTTCTACCACTCCAGAAGCTTCTGGGCGATATGCACAGTGCAGCCTTTGTTCAATTCTAAATGCTTCACAGATTAATCAAATTATTTCATTATTAAAGTGAAATCCTCTATCTGATTCCAAAGTTACTGGAAAACCAAACTGCGGAATTAGCTCACTCAACAGCAGTTTGGCAAATGTCATTACTCCTAGTAGGGTACGCCTCCACCCACCGGGAAGACAAACAAACAATAACAAGGACGTACTTCAATCCCCTGCAGGGTGGTAATTGTATGAAATCCACCTGCAACCTCACAAATGCTCATTCTGCTTTTCCAATTCTTCCCCAACTGACCACTGTTTTCCTGCCTGGATTTATTTGTTGACAGGTTAAACATCGCTGGCAAAGGCTCTCTGCACCAGCCCTAAACTTCAGATTATACCAATCTTGTCTAAAGAGCATGATCATGGCATCCCTGCCTATGTGTGTGTCTCCATGATACATTCTGGCCATTTGTGAAAGCAAACAATCTGGCATTACTGGCCTACCATATATATGAATCCATATATCATCCTCTGTTCTCCTCTGGCATCCTACTTTTATCCACTCCTCCTTTTCACTCACTTCCACCTCATCCTGCAGTTTTCTTACTTCCTCCCATGTTTCTATTCCCAAGAGTAGCATAAGTTTGCAGCTGATCCCACTTGTTCCAAGTTTCCTGTTTAGTGCCATTTTGTTTCTGGCACAGTACTGGGCAACCTGGTCAGCATATCTATTACCAGCCACCACATAGTCATCTCCTGACTAATAAGCAGCACACTTGACCACTGCCACTTCTTTTGGCAATTGTATTGCTTCTAATAGTTCTTTCACAAATTTTCCATTTTTAATAGGGGATCCTGAAGAAGTCATGAAATCCCTCTGCATCCAGAGCTGGCCAAAGTCATGCACAACACCGTAACCATACTGGCTATCAGTGAAAATGGTTACATTCCAGTTCTTCCCAATTTTGCAAGCTTTAATGAAAGCCATCAATTCGGCTACTTGTGCAGACTTGACTCCTGGTAAATAGGATGCTTAAACTATTCCAGCCAATGTGCATACTGCATAAGCAGCACTTAATCCTCCTTCCTCATACCTCATGCACGAGCCATCTACAAATAGCTCATGTTCAGATTCTTTCAGGGGTTCTTCCTGTATGTCTGGACGGGGCTTAGTGCATTTTTCAGTCACATCCAAACAGACATGCTCAACCTCATCTCTCACTTCCTCTCCATGTACATCTGGCAATAGTGTAGCAGGGTTTAGCATAGTACACCTGACCACTGTCACATTTTCGGCTCCTAAAATAATTCTTTCATATTTAGTCATCCGACTGGGAGTAAGGTACTGTGTTCGAGTTATTGTTAGAAAGAATCTTGACTGAATGTGGAACATACACCTTTACAGGATGTCCCATCACAATTGACTCACTTTGTTCCAGACTCACACAGGTAGTAGCTACTGCTTTTAAAGATCCAGGTAATGCTGACGCCACTGGGTCCAAAGTAGCAAAGAAGTATGCTACTGGACGAAGGCTTAAGCCATGTCTTTGTGTTAAAACTGAGCTTGCACAACTTTCTCTCTCACAACAGAATAGTGCAAATTCTTTTGTATAGTCTGGCATACCTAAATCAGGGGCTTCACACAAGCAATTTCATTATCTCACAAAAGCCTCCATGCTTTCATCATTCCATTCTATTGGGTCTTTTACTCATTTCCGGGTCATTTGTATTAAGGGTTTGGCCAACAAAGAAAAACCTGCATCCATTGCCTACAATACCCCACTATACCAAGGAACATTCTGATTTCTCTCTGGGTTTGTGGTAACTGCATTTGTTTTATTATCTTTATTCTTTCAGGGGTCATTTTTCTCACTCCTCTTTCTATTTGGTGTCCTAAATGTTTGACTCCAGTTCTACAGAATTGTAATTTCTCTGGAGACACTTTATGTCCTCCATCAGCCAAATGCTTTAATAAGGATATTGAATCAGTAACACAATCATCTCTCGACTTTGATGCAATAAGCAAGATGTCGATATACTGGACTAGAACTGATTTTCTGGGCATCACCAAAGTTTCTAGACACTTCTTCAAAATTTGATTGAATATTGAAGGACTTTCTGTGTACCCCTTAGGAACTCGATTCCAGACTAAGATACGGTCTTTAAACGAAAATAGATACTGGCTATTTGGGTGTAAAGGGATGGAGAAAAATGCTTGGCATAAATCAATTGCAGCAAAGAATCCTGCATTCCATGGTATCTGATACAGAATCACTGCTGGATTTGGCACAACGGGACAACAAGGCACAACAATTTTATTGATTTTTCGTAAATCTTGAACTATTCTGTATTTTCCAATAGGTTTCTTAATGCCAATTATAGGCGAATTGCAAGGACTGCTCATTATTTCCTTCAAGATACCTTGTTTAATCATTCGATCAATTTCTGCTGCAACACCAGCCTTGACTTCAGGACTCATTTTTTATTGTCGAGTATTTGGATAAACTGCACCTTCCTTCACTGTCACTTTTACTGGGTCTACATTTGCCATCAACCCCACTTCTTTTCCTGTAAAGTCCCACACTTCTGGGTTCACAGTCAATTTTAATTCATCTGGTAAATCATCTTTTGTTATTGATGAATACATCTCGTCTACCTCTGTGCCCTGTTTAGCTAACATTATTTTGAAGACACAGTCTTCGTCAGAGGTCTGAATCGCAACACCATCCGGTGTGCAAAATATTGTGCAATTCATTTTGCACACTAGGTCTCTTCTTAGCAAGTTTACTGGACTGGAATTGCATATCACAAATGTATGCATTTCCCTGAAATTGCCAATGTGCACCTCCATTGGTTCTGTAATTGGGGTTCTAATCTGTTTATTTGAAACGCCTACTACTTGGATGGCTTCTCCCGAGAGGGGTAGGTTTGGAATGTCTGCTGTTCTCACAGTAGAACGGGTAGCACCAGTGTTCAACAAAAAGGTAATACCTTTTCCTTCTACCTTCCCATCAATAGATGGACCTGACTGATCTACCGGTAAGGATGCGCCAAGTACGCACTCCTCTTTCTGGTCTTAAACCAGACACAAAACGATATACAAAATGTCCCATGCCCTTGTGTCAGATATTCTCAAATCCGCTATAATGCTTGAACACCGGTAACAGATGCTCATAATAAGCATGTACAGTCTCATTTATTTCTTGTGTTGTCCTATCTATTTTTACCCAATCAGTTTCTTTTGTTGGGATTTTCCCTTTTAAGAAAGTGATCACCTGGTGCTATTTCTTCATTACCTCCTCTGAAGGGACTCTTGTTTTCTCATCTCTCGGGTACTCTTTACTGGTCCAGTCAACTGTGATTTTACATTCTGTCCATAAATCAACGGGCACCACTATGTCAAATAGACCATCCAAATCCTTCAACAAAACCTTAGAAACCTTTCAACCTGCCGATACCTTTCAACAGGTTTTTCTCTTAACTTTAGAAAATCATTAATAAATGACAAAATATCTTGTCGAGTCCATGGAACATGTACATACCCCCCTCCTGGAACTTCTCTCATTGGACACAATCTTTCTGCCTTTCCAGAATCTTTCAATAAGAATTTAGATGTCGTTCGATTTGCCTGTGCTTCTTCATTTTCCTCATCCACCTTGCTTTCCATTTGTCTAAGTCTCCCCGCTTTTGCAAGATGGTAATTAATTCCTTAGTCTGTAATTTTCTCCCAGACACATTCATATTTTCCAAGTCTTTATCAGTAAATTCTGATCTATATGACTCCTTTAGTACTTTCGATCTCCCTATTTCAATCCCCATTTCGGAGTCAAGATCTCTCAATTTCTCATGAAATATCTTCGTATTTCTAGTGATGCTTCTACAAATGAACAGTAATGCAACGTGGTGCAAGAATAATGCAAATTAAAAAAGAGATTTATGAAGATACACAATGCCACCTTGCGTGGCCCTGAGTGGCTTAATAAATCTTGAGTAATGCAACGCAGCACACATCTCTGCGTTGTATTACTCTGCTCCAGGGAGGAATTTCCATTGGCATTGAGAGGGTTTTCCCACGCAACATCCATGGATTTCGACGCATTCCCAAATTTACCAGAAGTGATAGACCTAGGAATGGGTCCAAAAAGCTATGCCTCGCCCGGTGAGGCATAATGAGGAGAAATAGGTTTATTTCTCCTAGTTTTTTCCTCAGTCTATGTGTGCTTCATTCTCCAGTACACATAGAAAGAGAAAAAAACCTCAGGGGATCGTTTTTCCACAGGGAGGTGCCCCTTCCTGCATAAAAACAATCCTTGTTACAACACAGACACCCTTGCACCATAGTGCAAGGGTTCATGCGTTGGCACTAGGCAGCCAAAAGGGCGCTTGCACAGAGGAAAAGGTAGAAATGTGCCATATTGCCTTATATAGAGCACATTCCTGCCCTTTCCCTGTCACGCAGTGCACCACAGTAAGGTTAGTTTCTGCGCTGCACTGTGTGACTTGGCCATAAATAAAGTCCTCAGTATTTAGAAGGGAATAACCATTACTTATTGTTTCCAACACCCATTTAACAATTCAGAAAGCTGTTTCTAAATCGTTAATTTGCATTAGCACATTCCAAAAAGTGTTTTTGCAGTTGCAAACACTCAGATTTACCGAATGTGAGGATCTGGGACTGTTAAAACACTTTGCACATGAGATCCCTAGACCCTATGGGCTTGATATACAAAGAATAATTAAGGATAAAAGGGTCACAATTTGCACACCTACTTTTACTGAATACATTCATATTTTGTGAACCGACTAATGTATTAATAGATTGGTTTACAAATACAGAATCGTAGTGGGTCGCACTTCGACCTACCTCATAAATATGAATAAAGTAGGCTGTAAATTGCAACCCATTACGATTGGTACAATCACTGGCATGGTGACTTGTTGGGGCAAGCAGTCCACCATGTCTGTGATTGCTTTTAAGTAAAGCAAACTTTTTTTTAAAATGCAACTTGTTTTCCTCAAAGAAAAAAGAGACGGATTTAAAAAAAGAAAAATGAAAGTGTTTACAAACTTTTTTTTATGACAAGGCAGTGGTCCCTGTTTTTTCACCATACAAAAGGGAAGGGGTCCTTTGGTAACCCCCTCCCATTTGTGAGTGGGTTAACACCTCCTTTGATTTAGCGATAAGATATTAATGTTTTCCTTCTGCATTTCGGTCTCAAAACATTAACACATACCTTAAGGAATCAGTATTTGGAAGGAACGCTCTTAAAACGCCCCGTTTCCAAAAACGTTTTCTGAATTGTTGAATGGGTTTAGTACATTTAAAAAAGTGTTTTAGCATTCTCGATTCCTCAAATTTACTGAATCATGGGGTTTGCGACCATAAAACCACTAAGTCCATCAGGCCATATTTGTTGTTCTCTGAGAAAGGAACATTATGGTTCCACTGATATTTAACCCCTGGTATTTCATTCGCATTGAGGCACATTCACATTGTTTTGATTAAAAGGAGTTTAGTTGAGTTACCCTCGGAAGCCTGAGAGGGTGAGGCACACAACAGAAATCTTCCCCAATTGTCCTTCCACGCTTGTAACTTTAGTTTACGCTTCTCCATCGGAGCGGAGGAGCGTCGCCCCACTTACATGCCCCCCAAAGCCCCAGAGATGAAAAATAAAATGGTAATTTATTACAATTTTATTTTTCATAGTCCCATCCGGAACCGAGCATCAGGACGGGTGGGGCCTGCTGAGTGAGAGCAGGGAGGAGTGGTGGGCAGAGGGCTGCCTTTGCACTTGTTCAAAGTGCGCATGTCTTTTTGGCCGGCCGTCATGCGACACTAGACATGCGCACTTTAAAGCTCTCAACCCAGCTGTCTTAAGACCAAGAGAGAAAGTGCAGGCATCCAGCGCCCTCGGGAGTGCCGAGAGAGGCCGCTTCCACCAATCAGGGCACTGCTCACATGCTGGTTAAGAGCACGTGAGCAGGCCAGGATTGGTTGAGGGAGTTTGCTGGGACCTGCACTGCAGTCCCAGCAGAAGAGGTCTGAGTCAGGAGGCCGTCGTCCGTCAGGATCTGGTAAGTGTTTTTCTTTTCTTTATTTTTTTATTTTCTTTTGCACCGCACGAACACCCCCACTTGCCCCCTTCAGTAGATGCCAGCCACCCCTGATTACAGAATAAGAACAAATTGCACATCCGCTGGTGTCCGCTGCCTCACTCCTCTGCCTTTGCAGTCCTTTCCTTGCTCCACATTGCTGCTGCTGTTCTCAGTGGTCTTGTGAACATCTCATGCATACAGGGCCATATGTTTGCAGTTTCCCAGTGAGAACATGAAAAACGTTTATTCAGCAGATGGGCTTCAACATCAGATGACTAGTTCATCAAGAGGTCCCAAGCTTCAACTTGTTGGATCTCCTTCTACATCCCGCTGCACCCTGTACCGGAGCATATGATTATATTTCATTCATTAACAATCTTAGATGTGGCAGCAGCGTGCCAGCAGCCTTACTCTGGATGCCTACTGTCCCTTCTGCATTCCCCTCATCCTCTAAGGAGATAGTTGATTCATCCTGAGATCTGTATGATGCTGAAGACACTGGTGGGCACCTCCATTTTCATTCTTATCTACTATCAGGGACCACTGATGAGGAAGGCCAAAGCAACATTGCTGGAGGCACAGAGAGGAGTAAGAAGGTTAAGGGCAGGATTCACATTTGTATTTTTCATATTCAAAGGTTTCATGAAGAAAGTACTTCTAGATTTGCAATACATTTTGGGCGTTTTCCCTCACCATTCCTGCCATGGCCACATATTTACTCATGCCTTGATTGAAGTAAATCACAAACCATTTTCAAGGACAGACTAGGCCATGGATAGTTGTATGACCAGCCACAAACAGGTACATTTGTGATTGTTCCTAAACTATCTAGGGCATTCCAGCTCTGGAAAGCCCACTCTAAGCCCTGGAAAAAAATGTATCAAGCAATAAAACAGTGTAAGGAAGTGCTATTTCAAATGTAAATATGCATTTGGTGAATCACAACTATGACTACTGTCATAGAAACACCATGTGAGCATGCAAATTGACCTTATAGGTGCAGTTGGCTTTATGAATGGGGCCCAGGGCCGGCTTTAGGGCAGTGCGACCAATACAGCTGCACTGAGTGCTGACCTGTGGAGGGGGTGATAACCTGCTATGTTTAGCAATAACTTAAGATTGGAGAGATGAGAAGCACTTTTGCCCGGTGGTAGTGAGTGAATCCGAAGAGGCGGTTATGTGGTGTGGGGGCGCCAAAAATGTTTGTCGCACTGGGCACCATCAGCGCTAAAGCCGTCCCTGATTAGGCCCTATGGGCCATATTTATGAGGCCCATATACTGTTGTGTCACTTTTTGTGACGCTGCGGTGGCGTAAAAATGTGCTACACTATACCATATTTACAAAGGCAGATGTGTCACTTTGTAAACCCCTGCGCTACATTATACCTGCGTCAGGTATAATGTATGCAGGATGGACGTTCCATCGCAGCAAAGCCACGTAGAAGTGACGCAGCGAAATCTATGAGATTTCACTGCACAAATTCTCAGCCGTCGTTACGTGAAATCCTTATGGCTGCTTGAAGCAGGCCTAAGGAGTGACGCAGGGTTTTTCACACGGGGCTTGCCTCATGTGAAAAGATACATTGCTGGAGTAGTGTCTGTTTTCAGACACACTCCAGTAATTCACCAATTTTGCGGCTACAGATACGTCAGGAATACTGACTTATCTGTAAATCCTTGGACATAGAGCGCTGTACAGTAAATATGGCGCATCCATGGTGTAGCAAGGATGGTACTATGAAAAGTGTTGCATCACTGTTTTCCCGCAGACAGGATAAAGTCGAAGAGAACATTAGCTGTCCAGGTGTTGCACCAGCCTTTGAACTGTAAGCAGACTTGAGAGGGCTGACGTTTTTGTGTCTGTCATCTAATTTATGTAAGCTATTAAATTACTCTGTGAGCGTTGAAACCATACTTCCTAATGTCATAGGAAGAATAGCGAAATTAGATTACAGACTTTAAAAAAGCGTTGGAACTGGTGTTGCTAGCTCGGGATGGGATCGCATGGGGATTTGCCCGGATAATTATATTGAGGAAACGATCTGCATTTCAAACCGATGCATGTAATGGCTAACAGGTTTATGTTTGACATCTGTCTGCACGTATTTCCAGCCATAAATTTAGTAATACAAATAATTCCACTTTCCCAGGCGTCCACGGCCACCCCTCAGTCTGGCTTTCTATGTTGACTTTGTAACAGGGGATCTCTGTGGTCAACTGAACTCTTTCAGCCTTTGACCCCGATTTCCTTCCAAAGGGATCATTATCTGCAAGCAAATTCCCTTGAGCTGGAAATTATTGCTGAATTTATGCTAGCATCATAAAGCGTGTCTCGTTCATCCATGTATATGTTTCTGAAGCTTGCTCACTTGGCAGCCCATCACACCAAAAGTTACTTCAGAACAATTGACTGGTTTATCAGTGAAAAATAAATTATAACTGTATGAGTCTGTGAAATACATCTATCTAGTTTTTAAATAATCTTTATTAAACCTGTTTTTAGTTGGCAAGTACTTTAGTACATATTTTTTCACTCTTCCGAGCCTCTTTTCTTTCTCCCTCTGTTTTCCCTCCAGCACTTCTCTCTCTCTCTCTCCTCCTCCACTCTCTCTCTCTGTACCATCTTCTTCTCTCTGCCTCTCTCTTGAGAGTTCTTTTCGTCACTCTATATCCCTCTCCATCTCCGTCGCCCCTCATTCTTTCTTTCTCACCAGTCATAAGCCACCCCACCCTTATCCAATTCATTTCCCTATCTCCCCATCTTCCTCTCCCTTTCTCTCTCTGCCCCACAGACAGCAGATATTTGCAAGTAAATGTCTTTTATCTGTTTACTCAAGCTAGTCAGTAAACCAACACTGGTGAAAGCCCATAGGACTACCTTCTTTAATTGATACATTTTCCTTTTTCAGGTCTCTGATACAGATTGGTTTTGTTGTCTGTTGGAGGCCTATTGTGTCCGACAGCACAGTAAGCGGACACTTAAAAGGAGAGAGGAGCATAAAGAGAAGGGGGCATGGAAAGAGAGATAGGCGGGACAAACAAAAGAAAAAATGGGAAAGCTATTGAATCAGGAGCAGGGAAGTGAGACAGACAGCAAAGCCATCCAACCACGAGCATAGGGCTGACTCAAAACCCACATATGTACACTCAGTACCTCTATGCTTTATATGACTGTGGTGTTATCAGTAAGGTAATCAGCAACATAATCAATGATGTCATTTAACATGTCATGAGTGATGTATTATGTGAGGTAATAAATAGTGCATGGTGGGGTTCATATTAGGGTTAGCTCAGTAAACTATCGCTGGTGAATTTCAGTTTTTTTTCTGATTTTTAAACGTAAATGTTTATCCTATTTTGACACGTAACGATAAAGTCGCTAATCTTTGTGCTTGTTCAGTGAATTTCTGTTTTTTTTTAACGTTAGCTAAGATCTTATTACCATACCTATCTATATTGTACCAACTTACTATATTTAACTATAATATTACTTTAATAGTTTTTTCCCATTGAATTTCTGTTGTTTTTAAATGTTGAAGAAGATCTCATTACCATACTTAACTATAATGCCACTTTAACTTTTTTTTTGTTTTGTGAATTTCTATTGTTTTTATCATATTCAACCAGCTACCCAGCTACTTATGGACGTGGCCGTGCACAAGAGGGGGTTAGTTGAAGGGCCTGGCCTCTGGCCATGCCCTGCACCCAACCCCACCACAGGTGGCCAACCTCAACTATGCAATGCCTTTGACCATGTTCAGGGAGGTTGGCAGACTTCAGCTGTGCGCACCCAACACCCTACGGATGCCCATCCCCCTCATGGATGCCCAACCTACATTTAATTTTATTTTATGTTAATTTTTTTCAGGTTACGGCAGTACTTTTGCAGTACCTACCGGTCAAGTTTCGAGGAAGCTTGCATTATCCCATGGTGCCAAAGTTGCACAGCACGTCACCTACAGCAGCACTGATTGTAGGCGTACCATGGTACCAGTGGCAGGAATAAAAAAATATATATTTTGGCCTGTGGGGCCTTCCTCTGGATCGCCCGCCCACAAGTTCCTAGGGGTCAAGGACCCCCTACCCTGCCCTCTTAAAAAACTATTTTCCAAATTATTTCAGGACACAGGAACCGAGTCCAAAAGTCCTGTGTGGCAGAAGCAACATTTTGGCCTTAGTTGCAGCCTGCCAATCAGATTGCTCGGTACTGCAAGATAGGGCCCAGTCCTACAGTACCAAAATGGGTAATCGAAGAAAAAGCTTCCTCGGCCAATCAGAGAGCGCTAGTTTTTAAATATTCAGTGCCGCAGGACTCCAGCGTGTCCAACCGTCTAGTTATATCTAACTTTTTAACCCCTTCTAGCCTAACCCTAGCACTTTTTTTTTTTTTAAATACTTTCTATATTGAATATAATTTCCAATCTTCACAGGACAATGGTATGCATACAATACGACATTGAGACATTTGGAGTAATTGTGTAACCGCAAACATGTACTCAGTCAGGCATGGCAGATGAACAAACATTATTCCTAGACAGTTCCATTTCTACAGTCGGGGAGATACATAAGTTCCCTCGATATGCATTCCACCCATTCCATTTTTATCCCACTTCTTAGGACACCCTCGGGATCTAAACACTTCTTTTTCTGCAACCATGCACTTATCCAGTTCAGTCACCCAGGCTCCTGTTGATGGCCTCTCCGCCACCCCTCCCCCCCCACTGCATTGCTATTGCTCTCTTCACTAGTGTGTACCCCAGAGCCCTAGCACCTTTTAAATGCAAACTTCTAAAAAATTGCTCCACGTCTTAATACTAAATCACAAAAAGCAGATAGTAAAGTTCTAACTTTCTGCCAGATTTGGTGTCATTTTTTTCAGCTATTTTTTTCTGTATCGGATAGCAAAGTTTTCTTTGGAGAATTAGCATTTGAAATTAATGTTTTGGACCCCCCCAAGCCCTCACTTGACAGATCGGCACAAAACTTTCCATGAAGGAGCTGAGGTGGATGAACTTTTGTTATTGAAAGGTTTGTAGAGATTCATCAAATGGTGCCAACGTTACTAGCAAAACAACAAACACTCTTCCTCTGGAAACTCTGACTTAACTATAACTACACCGTGAAGAATGTTAGCTTGTATGTAGCCATAGGGGTAGCACATTTGCTGAGTGTGTGATTTACATTAAGTGAAGATGAGCCAAAATCACTTTGAAAGTCATTGATCTTCTTTTGTGCGCATGGAGACAATGACTTATCAAAGTAACTATGGCAACCAGGGAATGGTCATTCGCCTGTGTCGTAGGGGCCGAGAAGTAGTCACAAGTGGGAGTACGTCCTCCCGTGTTAAATACTATTCCACATAAAGTAACCCACGATCAAGTGAACAACGTTCACTGGTTCTAATACTTAACTCTAGATGGTTGAATATGAGAAGGTCCTATATGAAGCGTTTAGTTGTTGCCTACTAGAGAGTGGGAAAGGAAAAACTTCCTTCTGTTTAATTTACCCTCACACACCCTAGTGGTGTCATGCTTTATCATCGGGTCACCCTGACCTCTATAAGTCAGGGTGGGCTCAACCGTATTCCAGGGAGCTCTTAGTGAAAAACAGCCAGGGGGAACTAAAGATTAAAAATCCACCAGCAAATCCCGGTATCCCTTTATTCGTGGATCTGCTAGGGATATTAAAAAGCTTAACAAAAGGGGGTCAATGTGATTTATATGGTCCTATGACCCTAATGCCAATATGTTTCAGTCCTTATTGGCCAAAAAGGTCCTGGACTTTCCTCAGGGCAAACAAGGGATATCCTCCCTGGTTAGAATTAGAAGCGAATTTCCCTATTCTACGTTTATTCCTTAAGGGCAGAAAGCTGCTCCTTAGGACAAACCGACCAATTAGTCTTTGTTGAAAGATATTTTTCACTCCATCTGTAGATCAAAGAAAAAGAGGAGATCATGGTATAATATTTCATTGGTATAATACCAGCTCCACTCTTCCCATATATGGTGTGCTAGTGGTAACACCTGTGTCAGCAGGGCAATAGGGTGTGCCAGTGACATCACTCAACTTACCCAACCAGTATGTTTCCAGTAGCATATATCAATACCACATGCAACTCGGTGGTATATATAGTGATGTGGCGATGAAAATCGCAATGTGTCAGTACTCACACTACAGTGTGTGCGCAGTCACATAAGAAACTCACACCTGTGTCACTCCGAAACACACCAAACCATGCTAAAATCAATCTCTATGGTTATTCAATCATACACTTCATGCGCAACTTACTCCCTTACCCTTCTTTGAAAGAGTGTGTTCATCACAGAGGGCTACAGGATCAAGAGGGTCAGCCCTATAGTCAAACTCTGTTGGTGTTCAAAACATACCCCAAAGTAAAACATGACTGAATTAGGCGTGGGAGAAAAAACAAAGCGGCATATAAAAACCGGCATCAATGCAATGCCTTTTAATTTAGAGTTAGATCAAGCCGAACCTGTATTGAGGGTTAAGTTGCTAGTGGTCCCATATACTTACACCATCAAGGGTCATGCCCTGCGTTATTACCTATAGCATCCGAGTCCTCGGGCTTGCGCCCTGATTTCCGCGAAGTGCCGGATTAAATAGCCGGTGCTTTTGCAGGTAAACAGAAATCTGGCACGTCCATGCGGGTGTGTCCTAATGCATGACCGCCAGCATCTGCACCGCGTCTCACGTAGCGTACTCTAATCATGAGAGATGTAGTCCCATGAACTCATTTGGTGGAATACAACTCCTTTGGTTGGCGCGTTGTCACGTATGGATGCCAACGTGAGAGCGCGCAAGCTACAATGTGATAGCATCATGGGAATTGAAGTCCTGTGTATGCTGGTCGAAAACGTATATCGAACCCAATGTATAATAAGTTGTTAAAGTGTAGGAAACGATTAATGATGGGCAACCCCCACAAGTAAAAGAATATTGTTGCTGATGGGTATTCACCTATAATTCTGGCAAGTGATATGCCGGTTGTTCTCTCTTAAAAATATATATTTTTTGTGCTGTGAGTTTTTTTTTAAATGAGGGAAATAACTTGATTGAATTTGCCCATATTGATTCACTCAGATCGGGTTCTTCTTACACACGGAGATATATAATGGGGATACCAGTGTTAGGTAGTGCATTTCTCCAACAAGAATGTAGTACCATTTTTAATACAGTTAGTCATCTGAATATGAATGGTTAGTGAACTGCATAACGGACATGTCTCAGTCATGAATGGTAATCTTAAGTTACGATGTGGGGTGATTAGTTTTCCGTGTCAGGTGGATAGGTCATATGTTGGACCTGTCACCAAAAAATGATGGTCTTAGATGTTATTCATGAAGGCATCCTATACATTATTTGTAGATGTAGAAGTACATCCTGAATGGTTCATTTCTGATGTTATTGATTCCATGGGATGGAGTCATTGAGCCCATTCTCATGGGTCTTTAAGCGGTAGACCCAACGCTGTTCACGCTCCCATAATCTTCTGGTCAAGTTCCCAGTGCCTTTAACTTTCTCAATAATGGTCCATTTGATGTCTCTGTCATTATGACCTTTCTCCAGGTAGTGTGCGGTAAGTTGAGTTGCTGTTAATGCTCGCCTTATAGCGCTACGGTGTTCACTCATGCGGACCTTTATTTTTCTGCTCGTCATCCCTCTATACATCAATTGACATGGGCATTTAATATTGTAAACAATATTGCAGCTGTTGCAATTTGTGTGGGTCCGTTGTCCCCATGGGGAGGTCAGTCCCAAGTCAACCTGCTTCGAGTGCTCAATAAAAAGGCATATCACACAGGATCTGCATGGGTAATGACCCATTACTGGTGGTTGGTTCCATAAAGTGAGTTGGTTGGTTAAGTTGGGTCTATATGTGGCTGCATGTACCAATGTATCTCTCAGACTCTCTTTGTTTCTGTAAGAGAACATGGGTTTTTTAAAAATCAATTTATTTGCTGTTAGAATAGACCATTTTTTATTTATGATTTTCTTTACCTCATTCGATGAAGAATTGAAAGTACTAACACAAATCAAAGTCCGTCTCTGGTCTTGAGTAGGTTACTTTTTGTGGAATAGTATTTAACACGGGAGGACGTACTCCCACTTGTGACTACCTCTCGGCCGCTGTTCTAATTCCTCCCAAATGTTCCACCCAGAAATTTTGCCTGCTTTGAGTAGCTGAAATTCATGGTGAAATGCACAAGATCTGTCGTGTTCCATCAAAACTTGTACTTCGCGATAGGGCTGGTAACCCCTGTTACTGGCACCATTGAGAAGCCTGTGACCTCGTAATGAGTTAATAAAATGATTGTAACTGCGTAAGTAGTAGCCTTGGATTGACGAGTGCGCCAAGACTCACTTTGCCCATAGCATCAGTGAGGATGGTTCCTTTCTGATAGGTTTCACTTTTGTTGTGGTTTTTATAAGGGTGACACATTCAAATTGCTTTACGCTATTTCCAAACTGTGTTTTCATACCCTATTAAGTTTTGCTCGACACGGTTACTTGTTGATGTTGACCAGCGTGCTTTCTTTTTGTAACCAATGAATTGCAGTCGTAGGCTTCCAATCACTGTTTCACATCTGTCACAAACAGTGTTGTTGTGTGCCTGTTTTTGCAGACCATTCAACCTATGCACTCTTGATCTGTTTCCATTCTCTTATTAAGCAGGTATGAGTTTTCTGTGTCATATTGCAGTTCTTTGTCATTGAGCACTACTGAGTAAAACTGCTGTTTGTAAACAGTGCAAATCCATCTCACATTATCACATCCTGGCCCCTTGACAGTATAATTATATGGGTTCTGTCAATAGCCATATGTTAACACAATAAATCTATTGGCTTCCCATTCAGGCCATAATATGTTTTAAGATATTGTGTTCAGACCACCCCTTATATCATAACCCCCTTTTTGTCTGTCAGTGGCTGCAGTGCTATTCTCCATCAAGATCTTTTAGGGCCTTATTATGAGTTTGGAGGCTAAAACCCTATAGGAACAGCCCGCCAGATCAGGAGTTTTCTCCTCGTCTGGCGGGCAGTTCTTAGGCATTCCTAGGGTGGTGCCTATGAAATAGCCACCGCAATGGAAACGTCAAAGGCAGTACCTGCACAGCATGGACTGCTGCAGTCCATGCCATGCGGGTACTGGGGTGCATGCACACAGGGTTGTGCACATGTTGTGCCCGCCATGTGCATCCACTTGGCGTGAGGCACCTAGGGGCCCTGTAGGGCCTCCTTTGGTTCCTCTCCACAACGGTTTTCATGCTGGGCTCACCACCATGAGAACTGTGGTGGAGAGTAACTCATAATATGGTTTGTGGGACCGCAGAGGGTATTGCAGCTACACCACCACCATGCAACCACCAGGAAATGTCGGTACCCTGGCAGTTGTGGTGGTCCCAGGGCGGCCCGACCATCCTAGTCAGACCGACAACGTGAGTCTGGCAGTCCTTGGACCGCCAGACTCATAAAAAGGCCCTTTGTTTTTCTGGCGAGCTACTACAGAAATATGCATTGAAAATGTCAGTTTGATATTTGGAGTTGCTCAGTTCTTGAGACTTAACTTTGGAACTCCTTGACAGTTGAGGTAAGTATTACATTGCATTATGCAAGAATCCTCCACACCAAACACAGTTGACCGATAGCTTTATTGTAAGATAAAGTGACACCAAGAACTGAGCCGAACCACCAACAGTCATGCCATTTCTACCACCAATTACATTCCTATTCCCATTCCACATCCAATCCCAACACACGCTCATGCATTAAACATTTCATCTCCTCCATAATTACACTTACCCCATATGTCCCTTCACACCCACATTTTACCCAAAACAAAATAATCAAATGTAGCCATGCAGTTACACTCTACTGTAGAATGCCTCACAGAAAGAACTGAAAGAACCACTTTAGTCATAGTTATAACTCTTCATGAGCACTCACATCAAGAAATAAATTGTCCTTTTCTGTGGACACTACAACATTTCTAGACACACTCCAATTCTCTAAATCCATCCTGACACACCTCACTATTTTCATATTCCACATTCCTCCGTTACCAACTTCAACAGGAGACCTTAACACACTCTTTTGAGGATCTCACCAACATGTAAAGTCTTTCCTTACAATTCCAGGTTTCTTCACTCTTTGCCATTTTCCTATTCATAGCCTCTCGCATTTTGTTCAAATAATTCTCCACTTTCTTAAGGTATTTTTTACTCTTTCTCTCATGTCCACATTTTTTTTTCCAAATTCCCCTTGTTCCTTTGTCTACAAATCAACAACCATGTTCTCATTTTGGTAGTTTACTTCTACTCAACAGTTCAAACAGAGACTTATACATAACAGCATTAGTGGTAATCCAATCCAACAATAGCATGGAATGCAGATATTTCTGCCAGCACTACCTTGAATTCAGAGTCAACGGTACTGACTCCTTAATCACTCTATTGAATCTCTCTGCTTGTCTGTTTGCTTTAGGGTTGTACAATGCCACCTTTGAGTATTTCACTCCAGTCCTGTTTAAGACATCCCTCATCCTTACTGAAGTAATTTGCACTCCATTATCTAAAGAAAACTTTTCAAGGATACCCTCCTGACTAAATATGTCTTCTAGAACACTTAAGAATACTTAGTTACAACATCCACCTTCCTTACTTTAGGCCATTTAGTAGAAGAACCAACTAGTACATTTGCAAAAGACTCAATTTTGGGACGAGCTGAAAATGAACTAATCTTCCTCAAAGGTCCATCCGAAAACTCCAGTTGCTTTCCAGGGAGTGCTTAATTGTAAAAACAAATTAAGTGCCAGGTCCCTCGTCAGGAGGCCTACGGCAGCTTGCACCACCTATTGCACCTGCAAGTGCGGCAAATGGCAGTTTCAACACAACTACTAACCATCACACCCTACAAGTGGGACTATTCAGATTATTCCCGGCTCCCAAAGCTATAAGAATGGCTTGGGCAGCAAGTATAAGCCATTTTTAATGGATGTTGAACGAATAAACAACTGTAGTTGTGTTAATCTCTATTTTAGACAAACATCGCCACCTGTGCCCACGGGAAACCGCCAGCTCAAATTAAGCACTACTTCCAGAATCACTGCAGATCATGCCTGCATTATCACTTTTACAACAAACCTCACATCTTCTCCTCCACAAATCTACAGAGGTATCAATACCCAGCCACGAGAAATATGCCTTTGCTTTCTTCTTAGTGCCAGATAAGACACAATGACCCTCATGGCAAAGTTTAATGAACTCAGTACACAAATCTCCTGGAGTAAAAAGATGTATCTCCTCACTATAACATCTTCACACACTATCAACTCTTCCTTGACTTTGCCATGTGCTCAGCAGCCATGCTGCGAATTTCTGTCTTTTGGCTATCATTCCTACAAAAAACTCTTCACATCCTTTAATTTCTCATCCTTCCTCATCTCCATCAACATTATCATCCAATCCTCTAAATTCTCCTCTTACACGTTCATGCATAGCGCAACTTCACATACTTCCTCCACCTCTCCAACATCATTCACGATCAATGGTAATCTGGACAAACCATCTGCCTGTCCATTTGACCTCCCTGGCACATATTCACTTTTGTATTGATACCGCAGTAATTTGGAGTCTAATCTTGCTAACTGTGATATCGATGGCCCACCATCCCGAGCTAATATATTCACATTAGGTTTATAGTCCGTGTGTATGACAAAACTGGTTGCCCACAGACATATCCTAATGTGATCAGTAGCCAGGTACAAGGCAAATAATTCTTGTTCAATGCAGTGGCGTCACTAGGGTTGGTGTCACCCGGTGCGGGTAACTCATGGTGTCACCCCCTCACGACTTACCGCATGGACCTCCTCCGCTCTGAGTCCGCCAGTGGACACAGTTGGCAAATAACTGGACCATACAGAATCCTTAGTAACGTTTGTAAATGTAGGTCCTATATTTACAAAATGTGCCTGTTAACAACAGTGTGATAATGACTCATTACTCAGGTTGTACAGTGGGCTACCTGCTAGTCAACAGTTTATTGGAATTTATAATATCATAGGTATGGTACTTTGTACTGGTGTGGTGTTCCCACTATCCAGCAACACGATATATCAGTGGTCGAAGTGGGGGGAAAAAAGTACGGGGAACTGTGGACGGAGAATCAGAGGGCGGGAATAACCCAAGGATTGGATCAGTGGGCGGAGCCAGAGGTGTGGCCAGAATGTGCAAACATCCCAATTTTTTGTATTTGTTTGGTTTCACTGCCCAGTTTTATCAACCAATGGATACACATGATTATTTAAAGTTATAATGAGTTATTGACAGTAAAATGTATTCACAAAGTGGGATATACTTCTAATCACAGAATGTCCCCAAATACGATAAAAAGCAAAAGCCGTTTGTCTCCGAGCCATGGAGTTTCTGTCATCAGCACTTCTCCCTTTTCCACAACAGCAGTTCAAACATGAATGGCTAAAAATCCTAGTTTGCAAATGTTTTCTAAATATTAATGGCTCTGCCATATTTGCCTCATAATGCAAGATCTGCAGCATGATCTGACCATTTCAACTAATAAATTTTTGTAGCTCAAACGTATCAAAAGTTAATAAAAAATGTGACTTGTGTTGCTGCGGAGTAGATGACAGTTAATAGCTCACTGTTCTATGTTAGGATTTTAACTTATAAACTGCAAGTAACAAAAGGTTCTCTCTGACAAAAGCAGTAGCCCACTGGCCTATTTACATTATGTGCACTTTGTGATCTGCATGGTACATGTTCTTTGCAGCAGGTACATTAACCCTCTGAGCTACCTTTCCATGAGTCAAATCTTCCATTAAACAAAATTCCCATCTCTCTCTAGGAAGAACATTAATCACCAGAGTCATCATGACATTTTTATTGTTACCGAAAATTGCTGGAGGCCAGGAAGGAGGCAGCAAGCGCTTTTAAAACCATAATAGACTTGCAAAAATGATGCCTCCACCTAAAGTCAGCACCTGGTGCGGTCACACCGGTTGCACCGCCCTAGAACTGGCCCTTTCTCAAGGGTCCTGTGATCTCAGTGACAGGGTCACTGTTGTTCTAGGTTGTGTTGCTTCAGAGGCCTGCCCGCAAGACTGGAGGTGAACTTCAGTATGAATAGTGGTGGACATGCCTTGAAGGTTAACCTACACTTGTCATGCTCGGGTGCACCTTAACGCTTTTACACTCACTGTTCAGAAATCAGTGAGTGCTTTTGCCTGAAAAGTTAAGGACATGATAACAGGGCCCTGAATGGACCCATTTCAATGGCCATTGCTTATATCCTTACAAAACGTAAGCAGTATGGTAAAAAAAGACAACATCCCTAGATGCAGAGCAGCAGTACAAATTTTGTTTTTCAATCCTCACATTGCAGTACCTCCAGGATTGGTGCACTAGTTCCAAGCCCTGGGAAAACAAGGCCAAGACAACAAAAATAGCGCTTCACTGGCAAACTGTGTAAAAGTGGCGCTAATGTGTTTGGGTGTGAATAAAATCAATCTGGCCAGTTTGCTACCACTCTGTCTTACTTTATTTAGTTTTTTACTTTGCATATTTTTAAACTTTTATTCCCGATGCTGCACTTTGGAATTAAATGTCAGAAAAATACGACATTGATTTTCCAGCAAAAGTGATTTTCTTTTTTGGATCCATTTCACAGGGGAGCAAATAAAAGAAAGGAGAGGAAAGAGAGTGAGAACCCCGTCTTGCAGCCACTGTCTTCAGTAAGAGAAGAACTGCCGGGATAGCAGGCGAGAGGCCTCAGCTTGTACACAGAGCTGCTGTACCTGAAAGTCGTCTTCGCAGGCCTCCCGACAGCTCAAAAGATGGGCCCACAACTCGGTGATCAGAGGCAGGCAACCTCGCTCCGCACTGCCTTCGCCCTCCCCCTGCGCCCTGCTGGGTGTCACCCCATGCGAGGGTGTCACCCGGTGCAGTCCGCACCCCCCGCACCCCCATAGTGACGCGCTGGTTCAATGACAAAATAATTATTTTCTATTGGTTGTTATGCACATGACCCAAATGCTTCAACCCATTTGTTTGCACCCTCATTTGCAGCCACATCCACAGCCAGCACGCACACTATACCAAGTACAAAGGGCTTCAAACACATTGCACCTATGAACTCACCTTTAATATTTTCAAAACATTTGTCTAGTCAGAACTCCACATAAATATAACTTTTTTTCTTAATCAGTCTATGCATGGATTCAACCTTGTTTGATTAGTCACCTTAACATAGGTGTCCTTGTTCGATATTTTGTGCCCAAGATACTCTACCTCGTTTGACCAAAATTGCACTCACACTTCTTGAGATTCAATCCTGCGTTCTGCAAGCCCTTCAATATGTCCCTCAGATGATAGTCATGTTATTCCGTAGTACCACCAAACGCTAGGATTTTGCACTAAAATTCTTTAGAACTCTATATTCAATCCAATAATTCTGTGATCACCCATGTGTGGTGGCTACCATCTTCTGTCAAGTTCTTTGAACCCTCAGAGATGCATATGCTATTCAATAAAACCCCTTACCACGACAAGACAAGTTTGTTGAGTTCCAAAACATAATGTCACTACTCTAATGCTCCATGTATGGCACCTGCACCATCTTTCTACTCACCCAGACGGCTGCAGGAAGATGTGTATCTTCAACTTCGTTGTCATCTTGATTGATCTGAACAATATCAAAGTGGAGTCCACTTTACATTGCTATTGTGTGTGTTGTAGTGTGAACAACAATAGCTATTCATAAGTTGAGTGGAGTGAAATCCACAACAATCATAGGTGTATTAGTAGTAGAATACTTTATTTCGGTTGCCATGAACCATCAACGTGTACATACAGTAATACAGTAAAATATGTCTAAAAAATAAATAAGTTAGGGCCAGATTTACAACCCTAAATTGCATGCGCAAACGGGTTTGCGACCCGTTCGAGCATGCAAAAACGAATAGGACCATGTACAATTCCTATTTAGCGACTTGCTAAATTGGAATTGTGACTCGCTATTAGGAAGGGGCGTTTCAAGGGTGTCCCTTCCTAATAGCGTTTCTCTACCCCATGTATGAATGTTTTGCAACCACAATTGTGGTCACAAAACATTCACAATTTACCGCCCTCTTCAAGAGGGTGGTAATGCACTCGCAAATGAGAAGGGTTCCCCAGGGGACCCCTTCCCCTTTGCAAATGCAGGGGATAATATTTTTTAGGGGGCAGGCAGTGGTCCCAGGGACCACTACCTGCCCTTAAAAAATGAAACGAAAACGTTTCATTTTCTTTTTATAAATGCATCCCAATTTCCTTTAAGGAAAACGGCTACCATTTAAAAAAAAAAAAAAAAACTGCTTTATTTAAAAGCAGTCCCAGACATAGAGGTCTGCTGAGCCAGCAGGCCACCATTCCTGGGAGGGCCAGCCATTCACAATATTCATGAGGCATAAAATTTGCGACTCCATTGGGAATCGCAAACAGTGTCTCAGACACTGTTGTACATGGCATTTACCGACTCGCGATCAAACTCAATTTGCTAGTCGCAAATTGTCATGGTAGTACATCTGGCCCTATATAAATAATATTGCACATGCTCAAGTCGGTTTACATTTTTTCCCCAATTTGTGAAACTGTAAAAACTCAACAAGTGCACATTTAATTCCTCCAAATAGCCTATTCCTAAAAAATTGACTGAAAGACTGGGTACACATAATTAGTTGTCAAAGGATTAAAACCTCAATCTGAAAGAAACAGTGAGTTATAGATTCCTTACCATAGAATTACCCCCAGTTGTCAGACTGGATCCGGAAAGTTTTTTCGTCAGCAGTACCTCTGCTTGTTGGAAGGTGGCGTCTGTCGGCTCCTCGTTCGTTGTTGGCGTCGTGGTCGCCGGGATGACGTCGTGGTAGCTACTTAGACGCCGCCCTCGCATGCTGACCTCAGTTCTTTATTTTTCCGTGCCAGCCAGCGCAGATCCAGTCACTTTTTAATTGATCTTTTTGAATCACTTTTGTCGACGTCTTTGAGTCCTTCGAATCCTGGTGCACGTAGGGATGCCCGGCTTCAAAGGCTTGCGGTTCCTGTTCCTGACTGATGTCGTTTATGGATCCGCACCGCATGTGCCTTTTTTGCCTGGAGCACGACTACGACCCCAAGTCGTGCTCTGACTGCCGGTCCATGGCTCCGAAGGCTTTGCGGGAGTGGACCCGAAAGCTTCTTGAGAGCCGGCAGTCGGCTCCGTGCCGTTCGAGGTCCCGGTCGAGAGGGAGGTCGAGGGACCGGTCATGGAGCCATCATCATTCATCCTCTAAGTCTTCGCACTCGGGGTCAGGTAAGTTGAAGCACAAGAAGAAGTCGAAGAAGCATTGTCGCTCTTTGACTTCTCCCCATCGGTTGGCTGATTTGATGAGGGATGCGGGCGGTGCCCCTCCCGCGGCTCCGCATGCGGAGCCTGCTGAGCCGACTACGGGTTCCCCCCCTTCCCGGGACCCGGAATGACTACTGCCCAGCTTGGTAAGTTCTACGAGGCGATGCACGCCATCTTTGGGCAGCCCAAACCCACCAGCACACCTTTGGGCCCCGCGGACTTGGTTGGGGGGCCTAGGCCTTCTCTGCTGGCGGCTCCGGCCCCAGTGCCGCACGCCCCTCTTGGATCCAGGCCTGGATCCGGATCAGCGCCGGTTGACCTTATTACACCTCCACTGGCGCTGCTTCCTCAGGCACCACACCCTCATTCGACGCCGGTCAGCCCCCCTGCCGGCGTCGACCCCGGTCACCATCCTGATGTGGAAACGGAGCCGGACTGGCATCACCTGATGCCGGATCCGGCGCAGAGTGGGGTTTCTGTGCCCTTGTTCACTCCTGGGGTCCCTTTTAGGCCAGATTGGTACCCAGAGGATGAGGAGGAGGACTGGGAGGGGTCAGGCCACCCTCTGACCGACCAGTTGGAGTATGATCCGGACTGGAGAGAGGACCTGGGGGATGCCAGTGGTCTTGATACCTCCCCTGACCTTGGCATGTTGTCGCCTCCTACTGTGGCTACGGAGGAGGGAGCGTCATACGCATTGGTGTTGCGTAGTGCGGCCAAGGCTCTCAACCTCAAGCTCCCTACAGTGGCGGTCAGAACTAACCTCCTGACAGAGGTGCTACAACCGCAAGCTAGCTCTTCGGAGCCCCTGCTGCTGTTCAATGAAGCCCTCATCGATGTCCTTTTGGACACCTGGTCCAAGCCCAACACAGGGGTTCCCGTGGATAAGATGATTTCCGACGCCAACGCCCGGCTCCAGGCGACCCCACTTTCCTCTCTCAACACCCCACCCCTGAGCGCTTGGTGGTCCAAGCCTCTACCTCCAAGAGCACATTCCCTACTGCTCCACCAGATAGGGAATCCAAGAAGCCGGTTCATCTTGGGAAGAAAGTTTTCTTTTCCGCCAGCTTGGGACTGCGGTCGGTAAACACCGCATGTCTATTGGGCCATTATTCCCACTCTGTATGAGATACGGTTGCACAGGTGCTGCCTTAGTGTCCAGAGGAGGCCCGGACAGTGCTCTCCCAGGCTGTTGCCGCCGGGAGGGATGCGGCAAAGTTGACCATCCGTTGTGGGCTGGATACCGTCGACTCTCTAGGCAGGACGATTTCCATGTCGGTAGCCCTTCGACGCTATGCCTGGATGAGATCGACTGGCTTTTCCAGTGATGTCTACGGCCAAGTCCTTGGGGCTCTCCAACCGCCCTGCGCCGTCTGCTTTTCGCCCCTTTCATGGCTACGGAAGGGTTGCCCCACTACGTCCCGCCCAGAGCCACAGGTCGGCGCAAGTTCCCCAACCTTCGCGCGGCCGGGGACGTGGAAACCACCGCCGTGGTTCAGGGGGCCAGCGGGCGGGCCAGTCCACCAACCCCCCCCCTCTGCAGCAGCGTCTAAACCTTCCTAGTCTGACATTTCAGGCACATCAAAAGCCAGTGGGTGGCAGGATCCACCATCACCTTCCCCACTGGCACACTATCATGCCAGACAGGTGGGTTTTGCAGATAGTCCGAAGGGGCTACTCGTTCCCCTTCGAGACTACCCCTCCAGCCATGCCACCTCAGTACTACCGCATGTCTGAGGATCACCTTGGGCTTCTCCAACAGGAAGTCATGGCTCTCTTGGCCAAGGGAGCCATCAAGCGTGTTTCTGCCCCAGAAGTAGGTCATGGTTGTTACTTCCACTGCTTTCTGGTTCCCAAGAAGGACAAGGGCCTACGTCCTATCTTGGATCTCAGGAACGTCAACCGCTTTCTCTGAAGGAGAAGTTCAAGATGCCTGCGGTTCACGGTAGGCCACAAGCACTTTCAGTTTACCGTGCTCCCCTTTGGCCTTACCAGCGCCCCTCGGGTGTTCACGATAGTGATGGCGGTGGTCGCAGCTCATCTGCGTAGATTGGGGGTTTCAGTCTTCCCATATCACGACGACGGGCTGTTGAAGGCGGGCTCACCCCGGACTGTCTTCCAGCTCCATACTACGGCCAACCTCCTGCATTCGCCGGGGTTCTCCATCAATGTGCGGAAGTCACACCTGATTCCCTCTCAGAAGCTCCTCTTCATCGGAGCGGTTCTGGACACAACGCAGTTTCGGGTCTATCCTCCCGAACAGCGAGTCGGAGATGTTCTGGTTATGATTCCGATCTTTTAGCCTCTATCCCGGGTTTCAGTCCGGATGAGCCTGAGGCTGCTGGGCCTCATGGCTTCCTGCATCCTGCAGGTCAATCATGCCAGGTGGCATATGCGGGCTCTGCAGTGGTACCTGAAGTTCCAGTAGGCACAGCATCAGGGGAATCTGTTCGACTGCATCCAGATCTCAGAGGGCACTGCACGACAATTGCAGTGGTGGTTCACAAACCAGGATTCGGTCAACGGCAATCCCTCTCCCTTCCCCAACCCAAGCACACAGTGGTGACGGACGCATGAGAGAGGTGGAGATCAGAGGCCTCTGGTCTCTGGCGGAGTCCGGGCTCCACATCAACCTCCTGGAGCTCCGGGCGATCCGTCTTGCACTCAAGGCATTCCTTCCCTCTGTCCAGGGAAGAGTAGTGCAGGTGTTCACGGACAACACCACCGCCATGTGGTACTGCAACAAACAAGGCAGGGTCGGGTCGTGGACCCTATGTCAGGAGGCCATCCTGGACATGGCTGGAGCATCAGGGCATATCCCTGGTGGTTCAACACCTAGCAGGTTCCCTGAACGCCAGGGTGGACGAACTCAGTCGCAGGTGCATGATGGATCACAAATGGCCTCTTCACTTGGAGGTGGTGCAAGGTCTCTTTCAGCAGTGGGGAGAGCCTTGGTTAGATCTATTTGCCACCGAAGAGAACGCGCAATGTCAGCAGTTCTGCACATTGGAATTTCCGAGGCAGCACTCGCTAGGCGATGCTTTTCATCACGAGTGGAGTTGCGGTCTGTTGTACGCCTTTCCGCCTATACCACTTCTGCCCAGAGTGCTGAAGAAGATCAGGCGCAACCGGGCCCAAGTCATCCTTGTGGCTCCAGATTGGGCACAAAGAGTCTGGTATCCCGAGCTGCTCAACATGGCTATCGATCCTCCGACGCAACTGCCTTTTCGAGAGGATCTTCTGTCGTAGCAGCAGGGGACTGTCCCCCACTCGAACCTGTCCAGCCTCCATCTCCTTGCAAGGAGATTTAGCGGCTGCAGTTGATGTCATTTGACTTGCCTCCCGAAGTTTGTGATGTAATCTTGGCAGCCTGGCGTCCCTCCACTAAGACGGCATATGCCTGCCGGTGGAACAAATTTGTGGCATGGTGCACAGCGGAGGCTGTGGATCCCCTTTCTCCCCCTCTTTCTGAGGTTCTCTTGTTCCTCCTTTCTTTGGCCCAGCAGTTCTCTGCTTACGGCACTCTTAAGGGCTAACTTTCAGCCATTCCTGCCTTTCTTCGGCTTCCTGATCAGCCTTCTCTTTTCAAGTCCCTGGTTGTAAATCGTTTTCTACAAGGCATAACTCATCTCTTTCCTCCTATTCCTTTCGTTATGCTACAGTGGGAATTGAATCTGGTCTTGATATATTTAATGTGCGCTCCCTTTGATCAACTTCACAACTGTCCCTTAAGACTTTTAACTCTTAAGACTGCATTCCTGGTGGCCATCATATCTGCCAGAAGAGTGAGTGAGCACCAGGCTCTTTCATCCAAGCCTCCTTTTCTGTCTGTCCAACTGGACAAGGTTGTCCTCAGGACCGACCATCCCAAGGTTGTCACCTCCTTTCACATTGGGCAAACCATCACTTTGCCCACCTTCTTTCCGCATCCGCATTCTTCGAAAGAGGAAGAGAGGCTCCACCGTCTGGACCCAAAACTGGCGCTTTCCTTTTATCTGGATCACACCAAACAGTCCCGGGTGGATGACCAGCTCTTTGTTGGCTACGTGGGCGCCAAGAAATGTCGGGCCGTACACAAGCAAACCATTTCCAGATGGGTCGTTTTGTGCATCAAAGCCTGCTATTCTCTTGCAAAAAAAGAGCCTACAGTGGGGCTGGTCCACCAGGGGGACGGCAGCCACTACTTCTTTGGTGACCAGGAGTCCCCCTGAATGACATCTGTCAGGCAGCTACGTGGGCATTGCTGCACACATTTACGAGACACTACTGCCTCAACAGCCAAGTCCAGAGAGACGGCTTCTTTGGCCGTTCTGTTCTCCAGGACTTTCTGGTGTGAAGTTGGTTCGCAGACCCACCACCGGGTTTGGTATTGCTGGGTAACCTATTCTAAGGTAAGAAATCTATAACTAACTGTTTCTTTCAGATTAACAAGTTACTTACCTTTGATAACGATATATCTGTAAGAAACATAGGTTAGTTATAGATTCCTTACCGCCCCACCCATTCTACCCATTCAGTGAACTGATTTTTAGGGTTAAGGATATCCTTTCAGGACCCTAGTTTTGTGCACCAGTGGTCAGTGTCTTGCATGGCTCTGCATTTCGTGTACAGAACTGATGTCGGCGCGCCAGGGCGGCATCTAAGTAGCTACTGCGACGTCATCCCGGCGACCACAACGCCAATGACAAACGCGGAGTCGACCGACGCCACCTTCCGACGCGCAGAGGTACTGCTGACGAAAAATCTTTCCGGATCCAGTCTGACGCCTGGGGGTGATTCTGAGGTAAATAATCTATAACTAACCTATGTTTCTTACAGATATATCGTTACTGAAGGTAAGTAACTTGTTCATCAGATTTAAACAATCATAGGTGTATATTTTACTCTCTGATTAAAAATAGCTTTTCCCATATTTCCTTTAAAATATGGGAAGTAAAAGGACCATTTCCCACGTTTGCTGCACTTCTCATGCTTATTTTATTTAGGTTTATATTTGGAGTGAAGTAAAAATATAGGAAGAGTTGTGTAGCTGTTCATCACGTTTGGTTTGCTCACTACCATGAACCATGCAGGGCCACATTTAGAACTGCTGAAATCTGTATAGCACACAGATATTTTACTGTCATAACTTCAGTATTTTCCCATCCCAATAGTCTGTCCATAATAACTATAATGATATATATATGCCCACTTTTCAAGAGGGTGATATGTGGGTAAATCCTTCTTTAGGGTTTTCAACCTGGAGACGTTTTGACTTTGGTCCCAGCCTCCTGCTGCCAGCCATGTATATTTCTGTCATTGTCAAAGGTGTGTATACCGCCACAGATCATCTATTTCTAAGCATGCTTTTGCCTGATTACAACTGGTGTTTTGTTGTTTAAGGGTGTTGTAAAGTATGCCATGGGCCAGGTCTAGTTACAAATGGCTGCAGATTATGAGTTTGGCAGTCCACCGGACCGTCGAACCCGTGGTGGAGGTCAGGTTGGGGGACAATCGTATCAGCGGTCCGACTGCCATATCACAATTACGGCAGTCGAATCGTTTTGGGACTGCTGCAACTGTCAGGGATCTGTGATACCTGGCGGTGGCGCAGTGGTCTGGGGAAGCAATATGCAGGGCGATGCCGTTGCGACACCGCCTTGCATATTAGAGTTTCCCCACCGCTAGTCTTTTCATTGAGGTGAGCCTGCCATGAAAAGGCCGGTGGTGGGTAAACAAAGGGCCCCTGTGCCTGGGGGTGCATGCAGGGGGGCACATGTTATGCCCACCTGTATGAATGCACCCCTGTTCCTGCATGGCATGGACAGTGCAGTCCATGTCATTCAGGAACGTCCATTGGCAGACCTGCGGTGGTGCAGTTATAAGGTTCACTATGAGCCTTTAAACTGCATCGCTGCAGGACCGCCATGTCGCCCACCCTCCATACAGGGAAATTACTCACAGTCTGGCGGGTGGCGGATGAGTTTGGAGCAGGGCGCTGGCGTAGCGGCCCACTCCAGGACCGCCAAACATATAATCAGGCTCTAAGGGGCTGATTATGATGTTGTGTGGAAAGCCTCCGACCGACAGTCAGATTCTCCTAGACCGTGTCGGAACCCATCCGCCAGACTCCGTCGGAAACAATTCCGACCGACCGATTACGATGCTCGCAATCAGAAGGGAAACCATTTGGTTATTCTGAATCGGTTCCGACCGGCACTCGAAGAATCCGAGTTGGTCGGAGCTGATTCGTACAGTTGTACGGAGAGCCTTTTCAACAGACCGATTACGATATATTATTGTAACAACCTTTCTGACTCGGTCTGTCCGACACGAAAAGGCTGTCAGAAACTGACTTTGGGGGCCCCTATCAGGCCACTAGGGTATCCAAGGGAACCCCCCTTTAAGACCACGCACCGTGTGTCAGGCACCATGGGGTGCCCACGATAGGGTGCACGTTTTTTGCAGACAGCCATTTTCCCCATAGAAGCCTGTGTTGTCGGTCGGAACACAGGCTCCCATAGAAGTCAATGGGAGTCCCTACGAACGGTGTTCGGAAGCATTGTAATCAGTCGTGTGCAACCGCTGATTACGAGTTGGTTGGAACCGAAGTCGACAAGGAGTCGGGATGAAAGTTTCTGCACAACATCATAATCGGACCCAAAAAGTGTCATTTAGAGCTTAGTGTATGCCTCACCCACCAAACTCACAGTTACCATGTCCAATTTAGAAAAGGGAGGACCGCTGGATTTTCAACAATAGAGCCTCAACTAGTTTCTCTGTGAAAACCCTTGAACCTGATGGGCCAGCCACTAGAAGACCACCAGGTTATGCTAACACTTCCTGCCCTACCTAGGGCAGGGCGACTGTCATTAAAATCCGTCCTTAGGGGCAACTGCATGCAAAGCATTGTGGTCCCAGGTAGGGAAATTAATTAGTGTCCAAGCACATACGGAGAGAACTCCATGTGTTGCAGGACCATTGCGTTCTTCTTTTTCAATTACAAATTCCCACTTTGGGAATTTGTTATTAAAAAACAAAAAACTTTCCCTACCCGCAAGGATTTCTAAATTAAGAAAGCCATCCTCTGCCAGAGGATGGAAGGTAAGAGCCTCTGCTGAACTGTCGGGCTGGCTGTCCCTCACTTTCTTTAAGCTACCCCCTTAGTACATTATTATGAATGATCACAACATTTTGTATTATATCCTCAGGTGGTGCTCCAATTTCAGGGCAAGTGTATGACATGAAAATCACACTTGCTAATGAATCGGTCACAGTCTAGTTAGACGTCACACCTGCCCTTTGCATAAATTCCAAATTTTGCTGCTTTATTTTGCAAATTCAGTAACATTAGATACATCAGGCCCTGGGTGCCACCTTAGGCATTGGTTTCACTTGAGTTTCCTCAGTGGAGCGCTCTGTGCCTACGTTCGTTCTGTAAATTAATCTTCCTGATAAACGGGAAAACACAGATGGTAATATTTCTATCATGTTCTTCTACTACATGTTGCCAAACTAGGAAGTCATTGGGAGGTCCCTATTATGAGGCTCCCATAGTACTCCCAATGTTGCTACCTGAGACATTGGTAACTGTGGGGTGGGTTCTGGTTAAGGGGGGGGGGGGGGGGTTTAACAGAATAGAAATGGGACCCTGAGTCTGAGGGTAGGTGCCAGGGAGGGGAGGGCGGGAGCTAACAGGGAGTAGATTAGGAATTAGCCCAAAATAACTTGCATTGCTTTGTTTGCTGGGACTTGGATTTGAGGCAAACATTACACAGTAATGGGGATCTTTTTCTCCTCCAGTCTGATGGTGTCTTATTTCTTTATTTATTGTTTGCAGTTTTATATGGTGCTAACTCATCCCAAGGGAAATGGAGAGCTTTACACAAATTACAATACACAAAATCAGATTAGTTTGGTTTATTTTAGGCACAGGGAGATTATTTGAGAGTGATTTGCCTGAAATTACAGGATGTTGAGACAATGCCGAGACTCAAACTTGGTTCTCCATTTCCAAAGTCGTCTTAGCTGCGGGTGTGCTGAGAGCCAACAGAAGTGAGCTTGTTAGCCAACTAGGCATGCGTGCTGGTGGCAGGAATGGAGAATGGAGCCAGGAAGTGACCTCTTCTTGCAGAGAAGACCCTCCTTCTGCTCTTGAATTACATTTAACTGCACATTGATCCAGAATTGATACTGCTTTGGAAAGCAGAAGGAATGCCAGAGGTGAACTAAAGTGTAGGTGAAGGTAAGCAAACATCTAAGATCAGAATGCCTTTTTGCAGTTGGCTTTTGGTGGTGCAGGTAAAGCTAAATTTTGTATACCTTCTCTATTTGCATGAAAAATACTAATTACGTAATCATTCTAAATATTAACCTGTATTAATCGTTTGGAGTGTTATTATTAACCAACCTTTGCACCTTGATAAACAGGTGGGACAAAAATGCTAATTGCATGGCTAATCATTCTAAACGTTAACTGTGGTACGCAAACTAAACGTAGGATGTGTTGAAATAGAGAATTGCATGATTTATGTTGCTTTTGTGATGGTTTGTGCTCCTAGTGTTGCAGAATGGTGAGTATTATTGCTTAAGTGTTGCTATAAGCTAGGCAAATACTAATATATATTGGGATTAGTGTGGGTTTAAACATTAGAATCCTAATTTCCGTATATTTATGTTTATCTTTGCTTAAGTTGGCATTCGGACCTACTAGGCCGAGGTATTCAAAATGGAGTTCGGAAGTGGCCACCGTCATTTGAGCGCGATGCCTACTTTGCAGACTCGGATGGCTCTGAAGATCTCCTGGCGACCTCTAGCAACAAGATGATGTGTTCCTTGTTAAGGATAAGATTGTGGAGGATTGCCAGGGCTCAGCTAGTGTGAATGACTGAAAATACAATAGCGACCTGTACCCGGAGGTCTACATGTTGTTACTTCGGAACTTTTCGCATGAGAACTGTACAAAAGAATACAATTTGAGAAATTACATGTTCAATCCCCTGAGAACCAAGAAAACCTGGGAACAGAGTTCATTATTTCCAAATTTCCGGGGTTTAGCCAATCAGAACACTTCTACTCCTAGAAAATGTTGCATATTATCCTAGAATTAAGGGATATAAAGAGGAAATTTAGAAGAGGGAATAAAGTGCGTTCCAAATTTCCATCGGTGACTGATGGTGAGGAGGGTGGATTTGCTGGAATGATTGCCTGGTCCTTTGGCTACCTTTGGGACTGTGTTGTGCTGAGCGAAAGAACTTTTTCCCGGACTGATTTGGGAGTTAGCCTGAGTTTCATTGGACGATTTCACCGGAAGGGATTTGATTTATGCAGGGCTGACGGGGTTTCTGGAAATGGTCACCGGTGTTAACATTTAGGTAAATATCATTGTATGTAAATTTGTGCCAAAGATATTCATTGAAAATTCTGATTTGATTGAAGTTGACGATGCCAATGAAAACGAATTAAGTAGATAAACTAAACATTGATTAACAAAATTAGTTTGTGATTCTTTTAATAAGGTACTGAATAATCAAAGGTTCCGAAGCTTTGAATGTGTTTTAGCTGGTTCTAAATCACCATCAACCAGTCCAACTAATTGGTCCATCGACCAAGTGGTGGAGGGCCTTGATGTTAAACTTAGGTCTCTATAGGTACTGATGTATATAATGTAAAGAAAATTTCTCCCATAGGTAACAAGGTACCCCACATGTTGAGCGCTTCTTTCCCTCCTGTGTATAGACTCAAGTGAGACGTATGAGTGTTGGTGTTATGGGCCCCACCAGTGAATGCGTGCGTGAATGAGCAAAGTGTGATGACGGGTCTGTGACGCAGGGAGGATATGTAAATTTGCCCTTTTCCGCTGGAGCAGTTTTTCTGGTAGCAGATTGATGGTTTTATTGCATTGGTTTGGTGAGGATTGATTATTAATTATTGATTATTGATTATTGATTTATGTACTAACATTCTATGTTGAGTCGCGTCGCGTTTTATGTTGTTTTTGAAGACTTAGGATGTAGGAAGTTGAATGCCCTGTAGGTACAGGGGGAAAACGTGTGGCAAGTGAAGTTGCACGGTGTATTGTCTGGTTGCCCTGTAGGTACACGGGGAAATGTGTGGCAAGTGAAGTCGCACAACGCATTGTCTGGTTTTGAGTTGGTAACATCGTCGTGTGCTATCGTTAGGGACATTTCTGTGTGAATGTGCGTGAGTGCAATAGCAACAGGTTCTCTCGTGAAACTCTGGCCTTAATTCTCAGGAGCAGTGTAGTCTCCACATGTGTTTTATCCCCAGAGAAACGGTTAGCCTTTTTGCTTGTTAGAAGGGTAAGGTAGAGGGAAGTGCTACTTTATCGGCGAAACAAAATAATTCTGTGGTAGGGTAGAGGTAAGCGCTGCCTACTGGAAATACAGAATTCTTGTGTAAATGAACGAAACTATCACTTTGGTTTCGCGAAACAGGCAATGGTGGTGTTTTTACATCGTTACTAACAGATTTTTGATTGAAGAAAAAACGTAAGAAAAGTTTGCCGATAAAATTTGTAAAGGAGGGGTCAGCAGAAGCAGGAGTAGTGAGAAACGCTGACGCCAGATATACCGTGCTGGGATTGGCCAGCTGTAGAGAGACAAAGCTGTCATGGATTGGTGCGTTGGTGTGAGGTGCGCTAGGAGTGGAGAATTTCTAGTGTGACGTAGACGCACAGGATTGGTGCGTTAATGTGAGTCGTGCTGAGATTGGAGGATTACAGAGTGATGAAGATGCTCTGGATTGGTGCGTTAGTGAGAGTCGCGCTGGGATTGGACAGCAAACGGAATAGTCGTAGAGAAGTGATTTGAGAAATCTAGTGATTCAGGACTAAGAATAAGTAAAAATTATGTATTACGATCCACCGGAGAAGGAGAAAAAGTCATGGTTTGGACAAATTAAAAGCCTATTTAAAAAGCATAAGCCAATTGTAACTAGGGTAGGACAGATACTTCCTCCATCGAAATCGCCTGCATCTTTTATGGTAGTAAAATATGGGTACCACACAAGTATTTGGCTAGATAATTGGGCAAAGTATACAAAAGAAGATGGAGTCTTAGCGTTTCCAGAAAGTGGTTTAGTTTAGCTGTATTAAGGAACTTAAGAGAAAGACTGATGAGGTTAGAACCGAGACCTAGACCTACTCAATTTGAAGCTTTGACAGAGTGGGAAGAAGAGATGTATGAAAGGGAATGGCATTGGAGTGGCAGAAGGTATAATTACATGTTTGGTAGACCGTGTGGGCAGGAAAGTCATGGTGACAGAATGAGGAGATGGCGGAGTGCAAACATGACTGATGGGATGTTTCAATTGAGAAATATTGAAGAGACAAGTGGCAGAAAATGTACTGAGAAGAGAAACAATACAGGGTCAGAAGGTTATAAGTATGGTGTGAATGAGTCGGAGGATGATGTGCTAGAGGACATGTTCTATAAAAGCCCTCCCCGTATCAACCAAATTCTACGTTGCTGACGCCAAGTGCGCCAGTAAAAGAAACATTGCGAAATAAACATTTTGAGCAAACGCCATTTGATTTAGGGAAAAATAATCCTTTTAGAGACTGAAATTGCGCAACCTGTCAGGACTGAAAATGAAAATTTAGCTGAACTGGCTAGAACCACTCTGGAATTAACTGAAAAAATTAGAGAATTAACCAAAAATATGGAAGCCTTAACTGTACCTGTGACTATAGGGCCAGTAATGCCAGTCTTTGATAAACAGAAAGATAATGAGCATTGTTTAACAGTTCCCTACAATAGTAATAAACAAATCGAGTCAGAAAGAAGTAATTCTGGAGAAAATGTATGGGGAAAATTGGTAGGAACATCGGGTTTAACTACTCCTAAAAACCTGACGATAAATCAGAGTCCAGCAAGTAAGACGCTGATGACAACAGAATCGGCACCAGAAACCCCAGAAAGAAATACAGAGCGAATAAGAAATGAAACAATCCCTGTAGGTCCCACTTCTGATGAATTAGCGATTGGTTAAGGAGTTTACAACAAAAGCATACAGAACCTCAACCTTTAGATGTGGCCAAATTAAAGATAACGTTGGAGGAATTAATAGTAGGGACTAGTCCAACTGAAAAATTAAAAGGATACCAGGATGAAGAGCTAATGTTTCTTTGTAAAAATATAACTTGGAGAGCGAGGAGTTTGCATGAGAAACTTGAATAAACAGCAAGTGAGATGGGCATAGACTTTGAGAAAATAAGATCATTGCAGAAACCATATAGAGTAGATTTCTCTGAAAAGGATATTGAAAATTTGAATACTGCAGGAAGATTGATTCAAATTAAAGAATTAATTGCATTGTTAAGAAAATGGGGTGATGTAGATAGGTGGAAAAGTAGGTGGTTTCGAAAGCGAGAGGACACGACAGATAAGACCTTTTCGGCATTTTCAGTAAGAGAAAAAGAGACAGTAGTAACGGAATGCCCTATGAGGGAAATACCAGGAGGAGGTTATGTACATGATTTTCCAAGGCTGAGAGAAAAGCCTGTGGAGTGGTATCGACAAGTAGAAAGGTTTGTTAAATTATCCAAGGTGTTGTGGATAGATTTGAATGGTCTTTTCGATATAATTGTACAGGCAGATCTATAGGCAGAATGCAACATCACAGTAGGTTGGCCCACTCAAGAGTATCCTAGGGATCCTAAGACGGGAGCCCCTGATCCAGAGGTAATGAGAAAGTATGAACAGGTAATTACTTTTTTGAAAAATAAAGTGCCACCGAATGAAACTAATTGGGTAAAAATTGATAGAACTCACCAAGAAGTTAAGGAATCTGTCCATGCCTATTACGAAAGGTTGCTGTTAGCCTTTAAGCAATACAGTGGTGATGAGAAATTGAGTGAGAAGGATTTAAGTCATTTTGTATATCGGTTTGTTTATGGTCTAAGACCTGCAGTAAGCTAAATGATCAAACAGCAGACAGTGGACTGGCAAAATAAAAAAGATAGATGAAGTATTGAAGCATGCAAAATATTTCAGTGACAAAATTGAAGCAAAACAATGCAAGCTGAAAGAGAAGGCCATGTGGGCACAGGTTAAAGTAGCGGAAAGACAAGAAGCCCAGTTGATTGAACAAGCTAATGGCATGGGCCAAGTGAGACAAAAACCTAATATTGGAAAGGGAAAGGGACAAATTAGCTTAGACGAAGCAAAAAAGAAGTGGTCATGTCATAATTGCGGAAAATTAGGGCATTGGAAATCTGAGTGTAAATTGCCCCCGAGTGCTAATGGCGATAATGCATCATTGAATCCACATGTGCAGAATGAGGTGAGTTGTCAACCGCCGCGACAGCAGCAGGTTGTTGCTTAACAGTGTCAGGTGCCAAAGCCACCTTTTCCACAGAACGTAAACCCTCAGAGATACAGTAATGAGACAGGATTCTACACCGAGGAACAGGTAACAAAGCTACCGCGTGCTAGTGCTGTCTCGCAGTATTGGCTGCAGCGCGATGAGAGTGAGTCAGAAGAGAGTTATTGACGGTGCCGAGGAGAGGAAGAGGAGTGCGTACTTGGTGCAACTCTAGAGGTAGACCAGACAGGACCTTTTGTGGATTGTTAGACCTGACATCCTTGGCGTGGGTTTTTCCCCTATCTTTTGCCTCTGCTACATGGATTTTTGATGCTGTGCTGGATTTCGTTTTGCTGGTTTAGATGCTTTAGACACTCTGCCACTGCTAATCAGTGCCAGAGTGTAAGTGCTCCCTGTGTAAAATATCGTATTGATTGGATATACCTGATTGGCATATCTGTATCACCATGAAGTCCCTAGTAAAGTGCACTGTGTGTGCCAGGGCTGGTGATGACAGATGCTACTAGTGGGTCTGCAGCGCTGATTGCGCCACCCACCTGTGTAGCCCTAAAACAGTGTCTCAGGCCTGCCGCCGCAGGCCTGCCTGCAGTCCCCGGACTGCCATGTCCTCCTGGCCAGTGTCCACACTGACCGGGCCTAACCCTTCCCTTTTCGTACACATCAGTCATCCCTATGGAAGGCCCAAGGTACCCCCCTGGGCAGGGTGCAGTGTATGTAGAAGGTAGAGCATGTACTAGTGCAGGTAACATGTTCTGGTAGTGAACACCGGCCATTTTGTGTGTTCACTACTGCAAGGTTATCTTGTTCCATAGGCTAACATGAGGGAGGCGGGTGCCAATGGCTATCCGCCTATCTTCTCATACGAACAAGATAAGACATGAGTGTTTGATATCCCTGAGCTCAGCATTTAATAACACATCTTTTAGGAGAGATTGTTTTTAAATCCTGAGTTGGAGAACAGTACTTTTTAGAGAGTAGCTGTTCTCTTGTCTGACCCTTCTGTGTGCCTGGGCGCGCTTGTGGATTGACTGTCTGGTTTGAGAGTGACAGGGGCTGGGGATCCCCCGGGAGGTTGGCTGAGTCAGCCCTCTGCTGAATGGCGACAATCGCAAGGAGAGTGGAGGGAGGAGATAGCACCTGGGATTGAATAGGGCTGTGCCTGCCTGCCACTCTGCTGGCTCCACCTCCTGCTGGGCGGCTGACGACCTTGCCCCTCGCTCTGAAAAGAATGTAGAAGCCAGGAAAACAAAGTGCTCCAGCAACACCCAGAACTGGATCAGACCGGGCTCAGGACCCACTTGCACAAAGACTTCAAAGACTTCTAGGGGTATAAGTACAAGACCCCTGACAACAGATTGTTGGATTCGACCATCGAGAGGAACCTCTGCTGAAAGACGGACCGCTGAAGAACTAAAGGAAGATTGCCGTGCTGTGTGCTCTAAAGGCTGACCTGTTCTGGCGTACAACTGAAGCTAAGGAGAAGAAGGGGTCCTGCTGTGTGCTGACCCTATCCACTTGACCAAACAAGACTTTGCTGTGTGCTGTGTCTTCAACTGAATCTCCAAGGGCCTGAGAAGAGCTGGCCTCCTGTTTCGCAACCCAGGGATAGAAAGGTTGCCAAGAACTCAAGACTCTGCTGTGTCCCACCTGCGCTGCTGTGTGCCGCAGGGACCGTGGACTGTTCTACCAAGCTTCTCAACATCTGCCAGTGAGGTGGGCTGGCTGCTCTCTGTCTTGCTGAAGAGTACCGCACCGAGCCGGGCCTGACACCGGTTGCCGCATCAAGAAGATCGACGTGCTCATCGGCACGTGCCTTGCCGCGACCCGGAGGCCTGAAGCAGATCGAGAGTCGTATTTCCCTGCTCTACGAAGCCGCGCTGTGAGTGGCTGACTCCAGTGACGTCGATATCGTCACTGGGGGCTCGTCGAGGGAGTTGTGGAATCCTTGCACCGAACAGCCCGAGGAGCGCTTGTACAACGAGCGCAGCCACACTGCCGGAGCAACGTAGCTGCCTAAAACATCGAGAGCCTACAAAGTGATTCATTCTCAGTGAGTATCGAATCACTCAAGAGACTAGAGACTATCATCTTACGATCCCGACCAACCAAGAAAGCGAATATTGTGTAAACCTGTGATGCTTGATTTCAACTGCGGAAACTAGATAAAGATATATTATTTTTGATATAACTCACCTGTGTGGTCTAAGTTTGTGGTGTGCGGAGGGGGGATCATTGTGGTGTCTATGTGCAAATACCTTACACATTGCCTTGGAGATAAGCCTGTCTGCTCGAGCCAAGCTACCTAGAGGGTGAGCAGGGGTTATCTACCGTGTGTGTCCCTGTACCCTGACTAGAAGCAAGGGTCCCTATTTGGTCTAAGGTGTATACCTCTGCCAACTAGAGACCCTCAGATCTAACATGGATGGAATGGTAAATGATGAAAATTATACTTTCCTAGTAGATACTGGTGCTACTCGTTCAACTGTTAGATCGACTGACGTTAAAAATCTTCCTTTCTCGGGTGACACAATCCAAATAGTTGGAGTCTCAAATAGACAGATACAAATTTATCTTACTGAACCTGTTAAAGTTAAAATAGGGAAATTTACCGACATGTATCGATTTGTTGTGTGTGATACTAGCCCTGTTAATTTGTTAGGGAGAGATTTGTTATGTAAAATGAACTGTACAATTTTCTGTACCCCTGATGGAATCGCATTTGAAACTCCTGATGAGGATGTACTGTATAGAATGACAATGGCTAATCTGGAACCTGAAATTACTGAGGCATTTGTTGTATTTGACCCAGAGGAACTGCCTCAAGAATTAAAGAAAACAGTGAAACCTGAGGTGTGGGATTTCACGGGAGAAGATATGGGATTGATGAAAAGAGTAGATCCTGTGAAAATAACATTAAAAGAAGGAGTGAGCTTCCCGAATATTCCTCAGTATAAATTGACACCAGAAATAATTGCAGGAGTGACTCCTGTAATAGACAAAATGATTGAGCAGGGAATTTTGAGAGAGATCATGAGTAGTCCATGTAATTCACCAATCATGGGTTTGAAGAAGCCTAACGGAACTTTCAGGATAGTGCAAGATTTGAGAAAAGTGAATAAAATTGTTGTACCGTGCTGTCCCATTGTACCAAATCCTTCAGTGATTCTATATCAGATTCCCCATGATGCAGAATGGTACACAGTCATTGACCTGTGTCATGCTTTCTTTTCTATCCCATTGCACCCCGACAGCCAACAGATGTTTGCGTTCCGGTTCGGCGAACGTATTTTGGCATGGTGCCGAATCCCACAGAGGTATACGGAAAGTCCATCAATATTTAATCAGATTTTAAAGAAACCCTTGGAAGATTTAAAAATGCCCGAAAGTTCAGTACTAGTGCAATACATCGATGACCTATTGGTGGCATCGAAGTCGCGAGAGGCATGTGTGGTGGGCACAGTTGCATTATTGAATCATTTGCAGGATGGAGGACTTAAGGTATCCCCATTGAAATTACAATTTGTAAGAAAGAAGTACAATATTTGGGTCATAAGATTGAGAAAAGCGTTACAACAAACAAATGATGGACGGAATGCTGACAATGCATACATTCTCCCCCAGTCAAGAGATCTGGGTTAAATCCATCGTTCTTTTGCCCACTACACCACCCCAGTTTAGACATGGCCATATGCAAATCAGTCTTGACCCTGTGCCTCATGGGAACAGTCCAGCCCGAACTGCCAAGCTATGTCTTCCCTGGACCGGAATCAAGCATCCTAGGACCGGTTTCTGGCTATCAGCCGTCATCAGCCAGGATAGCTTGACTCCAGTGGTGTAGTGAGCACGGGTCCCACGTCTGGGAATACCCATCCCACTTAGGGCGAAAAGCGTTACAACAAACAAATGATGGACGGAATGCTGACAATGCATACATTCTCCCCCAGTCAAGAGATCTGGGTTAAATCCATCGTTCTTTTGCCCACTACACCACCCCAGTTTAGACATGGCCATATGCAAATCAGTCTTGACCCTGTGCCTCATGGGAGCAGTCCAGCCCGAACTGCCAAGCCATGTCTTCCCTGGACCGGAATCAAGCATCCTAGGACCGGTTTCTGGCTATCAGCCGTCATCAGCCAGGATAGCTTGACTCCAGTGGTGTAGTGAGCACGGGTCCCACGTCTGGGAATACCCATCCCACTTAGGGCGAAAAGCGTTACAACAAACAATTGTTGTAACGATAAGATTGAGAAAGGCTTGAGGAAAGTGACTGCAGACAGGATCAGAATAATAAAGGGAATGAGAGCACCAATGACTCAAAGAGAGGTGAGAATGTTTCTTGAAAGTGGCGGGATATTGCCGTCAGTGGATCAGCAACTTCTCGCTGATTGTAAAACCTCTGGTACGCTTGACAAAGAGTAATGTGAAAGACCCCCTTGAACTGAACAAAGAGGAGATGAAGGCATTTAGAAAATTTAGAGATAGTTTGTGTGAAGCCCCAGCCCTTGGAATGCCTGACTATGAAAAAGATTTTTAGGTCTATTGCAGTGAAAGAGATGGGTGTGCTCTTACTGCGTTGGTACAAAAGCATGGAAAGTTGAGACGACCAATTGCATACTTTTCAGCTGTACTAGATCCTGTAGCTGTAGCGTTGCCTGGTTGTTTGAAAGCAGTGGCTGCTACCTGTAAGAGTTTGGAACAGAGTGAAGGAATCGTGATGGGATATCCTGTGAGAGTGTTTGTACCCCATGATGTTGCAATCCTTTTAACAAGGAGCCGTACACAGTTAATGGTGCATAGTCTGCTAACTAAATATGAGAAAGTCATTCTGGGTGCTATAAATGTAAGCCTTGTGAGGTGTCTGAATGTAAACCCTCAACATTGTTACCTGATGCTGTGAATGTGGAAGTGAAGGATGACGTGGATCATGATTGTTTGGAAGTGCTTGATTTTTGCATTAAGCCCCGACCGGACCTAAAAGATGTACCTCTGAAAGAAAGTGACTATGTGATGTTTGTGGATGGGTCATGTCTGAGAACTAAAGAAGGAATATTGAGTGCAGCATATGCAGTATGTACTATAGCAGCTGTATTGGAAGCGCCGTGCCTGAAGGGAGTCAGATCTGCTCAGGTTGCTGAATTGTTTGCATTAACCAGAGCATGCAAGTTGGGAAAGAATCTGTGAGTAACTGTGATTACTCATAGTCAGTATGGATTTGGAGTGGTGCATGACTTTGGGCAGATTTGGTCCCAAAGACGGTTCTTGACATCAAGTGGAACTCCTATAAGGAATGCGGAAGTGGTTGGCAAGTTGCTTGAGGCGATACAGCTGCCTAAGCAAATCGTGGTTGTAAAATGCGCAGCCCACTCCAAGGGTACTGACTATGCGTCAGCGGGTAATGAATTTGCAAACGACATAGCTCAGTATTGTGCGCGAAACCAGAACTCAGTAAATCGGAATCAGGAAAAGGAAACAAACTCATTTCCCTTACGTTTTACTAACACTGTGGGTACCTGGGAGGAAGTGAGACAGTTACAGGAAGAGGCAGGAGAAGAGGAAAGGAAACAGTGGATAAAATCAGGATGTGCACCACGTGAGATAGACAAAGTCTGGGTTTATCATGATGAAAGACCAGTAATGCCTGATAGCATGATCTCTACCATGGCACGGATGTACCATGGACAAGCACATGTAGGTAGGGATGCCATGATCAGACTTTTCAAATAATGCAAAATTCCAGCTTGTAGCTGAGAGCCTTTGTCAGAGATGCCTTATATGTCAGCAATACAATCCAGGAAGGAAAACAGTGGTGAGTTTGGGAACCATAGGACGGGAGGGAGGTCGTTTCACCAGAATGCAGATTGATTTCATTGAAATGCCCCCATGTAATCGGCTAAGGTATGTTTTAGTAGTTGTTTGTCTGTTTTCACGCTGGGTGGAAGCGTACCCGACCAGAAGGAGTGACGGGGTTACAGTAACGAAACTCCTATTGAGAGAATTCATTCCTAGGTTTGGTTTTCCAGTGACGATTGAATCAGATAGAGGAAAGCATTTTCAGAATGAAATAATAAAATTGATTTGTGAAGCATTGAATGTAAAGCAGAAACTACATTGTGCCTATCGTCCAGAGGCTTCTGGAGTAGTGGAACAGATGAGTGGCACCATTAAAAACAGATTGGGAAAAATGTGTTTGGGCACAGGTTTAAAATGGCCTGACGTCTTGCCTCTAGTGCTCATGACTATTAGATCGATTCCTGATAGGAATACTAGCCTGAGCCCCCATGAAATTGTTATGAGTAGAGCGATGAGACACGTTTTCATTCCTGTCAACAAACTACTGCCGATATCTGATGACTTTGTGTTGGATTATTGTAAAGGGTTGGCTGATTCCATTCATTCTGTGTTTCATCAGGTTGGATCGGATGCAACCACCCTTGAAAAGAAGCCAGCTCATGATTTGAGTCCTGGAGACTGGGTGTGGATCAAAGTGCATAGAAGGAGAAATTGTCTGGTCCCACGTTGGGGAAAACCACGTCAAGTGATTCTGACCACGACGACTGCTGTGAAATGTGCCAGGGTAAAAAATTGGATTCATGCTAGTCACACTCTCCGAATCCCTAGTCCCGTAAACAGACCTGAGGAAGAGTATTTGGGAGAGTCTGATACCAGTTCGGAGTCAGAATCAGAAGAAACAAGAACAAAACAAACTCCAAGAAGGGGAGAATTGGAGCAGAGTCAAGTTGCGGAGCCAGAGAATTTACCATTAAGGAGACGACTGGAAATTGCCGATACTAGCTCCGAATCAGATACTGAACAGGTGGGAATACAAGAAAAGGTAAAAGGAAACATTGAGGAAACTGACAAGGAAATTCTTGATAAAGAAGCCCCATATGCAAACACGAGAGAAATTCCACCTGAGGGCATAGAACTAGAAGGTGAGGAAGTAGATACAGAGAGTGAGGGTAAGATTGTTGCGGAAGACCCCCGAGGAGGTGTAGGGACAACACACATCCAGGTAGAAGAAGGGACAGTAAGTCAGCAGGAAGATTGCGTGGAAGAAACACGAGGAGGGAAAACTGTAGATAGGGAACCTGAGGTCTCAAAGGTAAAATCCAAAGAAGGCAATGGTCACACAGATACAGATTCTCAAGAGAGTGAAGGAGAAGACCAAGGACGGGTTTTGAGGAAGAGAGCTTGGAAAACTGAACGAGGTGAGAAGGGAAATAGGTTGAAACGACCGTCGAAAGAGGAAATCTAGCCAAATAAAATAAAAAGATTGAGATACCGACTGACGAGAGTAAAATCATCTAAAGCTGAACAAGTGAATGAAGTGACTAGTCAAGAAAAATCAGAAGACACTGATCAGACACACTTGAAGAAAGAAAAGAGAATCAAGACACCAAACCAGAAGTATAAGTCACCGGAATGGACGTATGTGGCACTTCCTGATATACAAGAGGAAGCAGACAGCCAAGAAAGTCTAGAAGTGACTGTTCCGGAAGTGGTTGAAGAAGAAGAAGATTCGGAAATCCTGGGAGTTATCTCACCTGATATCAGAGAGGAGACGGATGATCAGGAAATTCTGAAGGAAAACTGTGAAAACAAAGACAAAGATGATTGAATGCCAGATTGAAGTAACAAAGAAAAGATGCAAAGAGATTGAAATACCGGATGAGACACATAACCGAAAGAACCACGTAGGTGCCTAGAGCCTTGGGTTTAGACAAAAATGTGTGTTGTGAATAAAAGAGGCTAAGTCAAAAGACACTGGTCATTTCCGAAATGGCAAACACAGAAGGTATAAAACCTACATGTGGGTTTCTCCACAGATGGTGCAAGGTGTGTAGTTGTTGTACACATACAAGATATAGAATTAGAAGAATGGAAAGAAAGTATGCATAAGAAAACAAGAGAGGATGAAATGGGGGAAACCATGATGTAACAAAATTAAGTAAAAGAACTGAGAAATCATTTCCATAAAAATAACATGAAATTTAGTGGGATTTGTGGTGATATTAAAAATCACCAAAGGGGGGATTGGTGGAGCAGGTAAAGCAACATTTTGTATACCTTCTCTATTTGCATGAAAAATACTAATTACGTAATCATGCTAAATATTAACCTGTATTAACTGTTTGGAGTGTTATTATTAACCAACATTTGCACCTTGATAAACACAAGATACATGTGGGACTAAAATGCTAATTGCATGGCTAATAATTCTAAATATTAACTGTGGTACGCAAACTAAACATAGGATGTGTTGAAATAGAGAATTGCATGATTTATGTTGCTTTTGTGATGGTTTGTGCTCCTAGTGTTGCAGAATGGTGAGTATTATTGCTTAAGTGTTGCTATAAGCTAGGCAACTACTAATATATATTGGGATTAGTGTGGGTTTAAACATTAGAATCCTCATTTCCGTATATTAATTACTTTTATGTTGATCTTTGTTTAAGTTGGCATTCGCACCTACTAGGCCGCGGTATTCAAAATGGAGTTCGGAAGTGGCCACCGTCATTTGAGCGCGATGCCTACTGCGCAGACTCGGATGGCTCTGAAGATCTCCAGGCGACCTCTAGCAACAAGACAATGTGTTCCTTGTCAAGGAGAGAAACGTGGATGATTGCCAGGACTCAGCTAGTGTGAATAACTGACAATACAATAGCGACCTGTACCCGGAGGTCTACATGTTGTTACTTCAGAACTTTTCGCATGAGAACTGTACAAAAGAATGCAATTTGAGAAATGACATGTTCAATCCCCTGAGAACCAAGAAAACCTGGGAACAGAGTTCATTATTTCAAAATTTCAGGGGTTTAGCCAATCAGAACACTTCTACTCCTAGAAAATGTTACATATTATCCTAGAATTAAGGTATATAAAGGGGAAATTTAGAAGAGGGACTAAAGTGCCTTCCAAATTTCCGTCGGTGGCTGATGGTGAGGAGGGTCGATTTGCTAGCACGATTGCCTGGTCCTTTGGCTACCTTTGGGACTGTGTCGTGCTGAGCGAAATAACTTTTTCCCAGACTTATTTGGGTCTTAGCCTGAGTTTGATTGGACGATTTCACCGGAAGGGATTTGATTTATGCAGGGCTGACAGAGTTTCTGGAAATGGTCACCGGTGTTAACATTTAGGTAAATATAATTGTATGTAAATTTGTGCCAAAGATATTCATTGAAAATTCTGATTTGATTGAAGTTGACGATGCCAATGAAAACGAATTAAGTAGATAAACTAAACATTGATTAACAAAATGAGTTTGTGATTCTTTTCATAAGGTATTGAATTATCAAAGGTTCCGAAGCTTTGAATGTGTTTTAGCTGGTTCTAAATCACCATCAACCAGTCCAACTAATTGTTCCATCGACCAAGTGGTGGAGTGCCTTGATGTTAAAGTTAGGTCTCTATAGGTACTGATGTATATAATGTATATAATGTAAAGAAAATTTCTCCCATAGGTAACAAGGTACCCCACATGTCCAGCGCTTCTTTCCCTCCTGTGTACAGACTCGAGTGAGACGTATGAGTGTTGGTGTTATGGGCCCCACCAGTGAATGCGTGCGTGAATGAGCAAAGTGTGATGACGGGTCTGTGATGCAGGGAGGATATGTAAATTTGCCCTTTTCCGCTGGAGCACTTTCATAACTCTGTTCTGTTTTAAGACATACTTAAGTAGGCCTGAAGACTGGAAGTAAAAAAGTGCAAAAAAAATTAAAATAAGGTAACATGTCTTCTTAATTTATGGCCAGGCTCTGTAATGACATCCCAGTATAGATCAGGACTGCCCAAATGTTGACATTTCTGAAGACGCACCTCTTTAAAAATCACTATGATGCAAGAATAGTCCTAGTCCCTCTCAGAAACCAGTTCTCCTCCAATCACTATCGACTGCATCTTTGTCTTTGACCCTGTACAGTGCTCCACTGTCTATTGTGTAGTTTCACACTATAGAAATGCCACATACATACACAGTGTCCCCACTGAGTTAATGCACCAAATGACCAGCTTCTTTTTTTGTTTTTAGATATATTTATTGCCATTTGTTTGCGAAAAACAACTGATGAATTAAATGTACAAGATCAATTGACAAAATTAAAATGATATATCTTGCAGTTCAGAATAACCACTCGCCCACCCATCCACCCAACCATGTAATCACTTACATGCAACGCGTTACAATTTACAATCCCTATCACCTCCCCAACCCCTGGTAATCCCACAAGTCTCACTGCCCCTCTGCAGCAGCATCGACTACCAGTCTCACATTGCCAAAATGGTTCCATCAGGTACCCCAGATCCTATAGTGGTTGTGAGGGTAAATATGTCTTGTGGGCCGATTCCTCGGCTAGTGCACAATAATCCATACTACGTAACCATTCAGCAGTTGATGGTACTGTAGGGGACATCCAGTGTTATGTATCGCAATGTACCCCAGTCTCTTCACTTTTCACCATCATTTACCCTGCCATTGTACTACATAATGGTTTTGGTGCTGACCTTTTACCTAGTTAGGTGCTGTACAAATGTTGTGTGGTTTTCCCCGAAAATGAGCCTCATTTATTATGCATGAGGATTCTCAGAATCACAGCAGGACTATCATCTCTGCATAATAACTGTGTATAAGGTTCAACACCATCGTCATCCTCGGCCGACATGACACAGCAAGGTAGAATCCCTGGGGTTACCTTTTTGGGTATATAAGCTTTATAGCTTTCCTGGGGCAGGCAGAGGAGAAAGCCTTCCATGCTGACACACTGAAGCGAGACGCTGAGGTTACTGAACGCAGACACTACAGCACGCAGTGTCTGACATCCCTTACAGGGTTCTCTCAATTCAGGGAATGGGGTTGGCTTTATCCCAGAGGGATTCTTGGCTGTACACCTACATACATGCTACGTACATTTAGGTACATCTAGTTAGGGTTACCATCGTAGGAGTATGCATATTTACTGTCATGTATTTATATGCCAGCATATATCTATTGTTTTAGTACTATGGTAGAAATCTACCACTGTTGGTGCTTTTTTCCAGTATACATCTGTTTCTGTCATATGGTTGTTGCAGCACACATATTTTACACTAGGATGACACTGGTTCAATAAATGCTTAATGAAAACGTCCCCATCATTTATTCTGTGTATCTCTCGGAGACAAAGTGAGCATGAGTGACTGAGCGAAAAGTACTGTACTGTTTCCACGATCCCTGAGGAGTCAGGATTGTCATGTTCGATAGTCGCCTGAAACTATTCTCTCCTTGGTAAGATGAGTTCATAGTGGCACTGTGAGCTTGCTGGTATACAGGTGAACATGTCCGGTGGGGTGTCTGGAATCAGTCTGGACCACTATACCACAGTTTATGTTGTCTAAACGTGCAGATTGTATGTATATTTATAGAAACTACACAACACCAATTGAATGGTCAGTTCCTAGGATAAAGAGGTTCGCTCCCACATTTTGGATTTTCAAAATGTGACGCAGCGCAGCATTCAAAGTTGCTGCACTGCATTGCGCATCAGGGAGGGAGTAGGCACATGCCATATCTCTCACTAGCACTGTTGCACAATTAGACTGCAGCGCCCCGAGCACACAGCTTTGCAAGATGGTGCAAAAGTGTCTGTTTGTGTCTAACATAGGTTTTGTACTGCAAGGGTACCTTACAGTACACAATACTGTGCTCAGACTAATTTTAAAACGTTTACCATGTTGGATGTGTGCTGAAGAGTGCAACCCACATGCAAACTGGGAAAAGTTGGGAGAAATAAAAGCCTTTGTCCTTTTTAACTCCTGCTTTACAGTGGCGTTATTTTTTGTTGGAAAAGCCTGTCTGCTATTGTTACTAGGTAGAGTTTTGCATCAAAAACCATGGGTGCTTGCATGGGAATGCCCACCTATGGAACTCCCCCTTGATGCATAGTGAAGCAAAGCAGCTCTGTGCACTGCTTTACGTTGCTTTCATAAAAACAAGAAAAACAGGAGCAAACCCGTTAGCCCAGTTGAGACTGGGTATATGTAGTAACAAAAACAATATCTCAACAGGGAAATTATGTAAAGGGACTGTTAAACACAAGATTTAATCAAAACAGCCAAAGAGGGACAAGGGAGACCAAAGGGTTCACTTGTTCACTTCACTATCAGTGCACATATGATTGTTATGGTTACTTTAAATTGTATATACCAGTTGTGTATCTAATTACAAATTATTTTTTCATTCCCTTTGGTCTCCCTTGTCCCTCTTTGGCTGTTTTGATTAAATCTTGTGTTTAACGGTCCCTTTACATAATTTCCCTGTTGAGATATTGTTTTTGTTACTTGCGTTGCTTTCAGGCATCTTTCCAGCGCTGTAAAATAAATAAAAAAAACATTTTGCAAAGGTTTGCGTCACTTTTTTGATGCAAACACAAAACATAGTGTACATTTACCCCTTAGTAATTTCACAGAATTCGTGGAATGATTGTGCAATTTTACTAGCCAGTCAAGTAGGATACAAACTTGGATCCAGCAAACCAATAAGCAGGATTTCAGGATGTCATAGCCAACAGTCATAGTGATTTTATTTATTTAAGTGCGTTCCACACTATTAAATCCTATTGATTCTGAACACAGTGCATGGCCTTCTGCACTGCACCCATCCATTGCTCATGCCCAGGGTCACACAGAGTTCACAACATTTTTACAATTCCGTACTCAAAAAGGCATCTGAAAAAAGAGAGATAAGCTCGTACTTGGCAGCAATCAGGGCAGTAATGTAAAACATGAATGGACGAACCGAGAGATCGCATTTCAAAAGCTCGAGGATAAAATGTGGTCAGCGATGTCCAAAGGGAGAGGTGAACTTGGCAGTTTGCAAAGCGAAAGCAGTTGAAACATTGACAACAAGTCACGACACGAGGACACACTATGTCTCAGACCAGCAAGCATTTGCAATACAATAGGTCTGGCATTTCCGAGAGTTTAAGCTGTTGGCATTGTAGATGACAAGGCCTTTTATTTATGTATTTTCAAAACCGTAACATATACAGTGACGGCCCGTGTAGGGCGTTTTACCGGGGCGGTGATGTGGCGCAGAGGAGGGGCAGGGTGGGGGGTTGCAAAATGCGGCATACGGCCAAGTTCAGGTAAGTTACGAAAAAAATTAATAAAACGAATTTCGTTGCGCTCGCTGCATCACCATCTGGTCTGCATTCTTCAGCACACATAGAAAGAGGACTGTGCCTCTAAGGATTGTTTTTGAGCAGGAAGGTGTAACACCCTGCACAAAAACAATCCTGTACGTAATGCAAGCGACCTTGCATCATGGCGCAAGGGTGCCTGCATTAGGCGCTAGGCTGCCTGAAGTCCACCAGCAGAACAGGAATCCGCCGTGTTCTTAGTAGATGTGGTGCATTTCTGCTCTCTTCCTTTCATGCAAGTCAGCACAGCAAGTAGCCTTGTGTTGCGTTGCGTGAAAGGTTAGTAAATCTGCCCTGTGAGTAAACATGGAGAAACAGAAAACAACAATTTTTCTTATTTTCTATCCCTCTACCCAGTTTGGTTTCTCTATTCCTGCACATTTGCTCTCTTTTTAGGTTCGGCTGGACAGCACCCCTGCCTGCATATCTATTGTTAAGAATTATTTTAACTAAAGTATACATACAGTGGGATTTAGCTCCCCCCCCAGTGAAGTATTTCCATCTCACTGCATACTGTATTCTGTTTGGTGTATTATCCTGCCTTCAGTGGATTACTTGCATTTCAATGCTTGAGAAACTATTGAAAATCTCAAAAGCACAGATGCATTGTATACAGAAAGCAATCGTCTTTTTTAATGTTTTGGTCAGGACTCACAATGCAAGCCAGACCTATTGGTTTTACCTGTGTTTGGTTTGTGCAGTCCCTTCCCCTTCCCCTTGCCTCTGTATTCGTGTCTTTATGTATACATTTTAAACTTTACATTGTATCATTTATTGTTTGTATGCAGTAGCCAGGGATATCATACGATGAAAAAAATAAAACAAAGTAAGCTGCTCCATTACTCTTACAAATTCAACTAATCAGCAACCAAAACACAATGCTGCCTTGGACATTCATGCTAAAGAAATCAGCAAGGAACAAAGCATTCAATTCAGGTATTATGACTTCAAGCTTTCGATAGACAGCACCCAGATTGGTGGAATTTTAAATTAATAAAGTGCAGTTACAACTGTGGAATCTACAACAATATGGTAAGATTTCCTGGGCAGCATTGCATTAGTAGATGAGCAAACAAAATACATTAGTTTTGAAGTACTGGGAATTTTAAACCCAGCGGTGCAGGGGAACACACCCTATGACTTCGGGTTCTTCCTGTTTCAGACCTACAGAAACACAGAGTCTTCTAGGTGAAGTCAAAGATCAGTTTATTGGCTGCAGACCAATTACAGGTATCCGAGAAGTACAACAGCATGTATGTTCTCAGGAGACTGCTTAAAGTTACAGAAACGAGCTCCTCCTTAAATACAAAATATCATGCTTCAGGCATACATTCCTTGTTTTATGGCATGGTCATTCATATGTATACATTACAAACGAAAAGGCAGAGTCATGATGACCATCCCACATTCCAGTTAAGCCAGCCCACAATTATTTACCCAGCGAGGCTCAGATCCCACATCAGATATCAATAGGCCCCAATAAACACGGGCATCTCCTGTTTGGAAAACAAGTCATAAAGCAGGAAGAGTCAGGTGTGAAAGAGATTAGCCGGAGGCTCGTGTGGGATGAAAAGGCTTTATGGTGTGTCAAACCCTGATGCTAATCACAGGTGGCCATAGGACGGGGAGCTCGTGAGACCGGAATGACCTGGGGCAGCGGAGCCAAGCTGCCCAGGTCACAGAGAAGTCAAAGGAAGGCACATGTGTTCTAGAGGCCCGTATTTGCTCGTAATATGTAGCCTATGTGAGGGCAACCATAAGATGGCCACCACTCTAAGATGGAACCCACGTAGTCAGTGTATCATATAGAATACATAGTGCATTTATAGCTAAAACGTTACACAAAGCACTTGTACATACCGCATTGACCATTCGCGGTTCACTAATACCGGGATAGACAGGGGTAGGGCCCTGCCTCCTACGCGGTCCCAAATTTCAAAGTACGACAGACCCTCCTTTTGCCCTTACATAGGCAATAACTATACTCATTTCAATCCGAGTCCAGGTCAATATTCACGAAGTCATGGAGATGTTGCTGTAGCATCATCCTATTACTTAGCTTGTCCCTCGATACAGGTTTCCTTACACATAATGTAGCACAGAGGCCACATATTGCAGGAGCACACTGGATGCACAGACAGAACAGGAAAAGGATGGCTAAGATCATTCTAATGACCATCAGAACTTTCCAACCCCAGGCAGATATCAGTTCCCAGAACCACCCCACCAGTGACCAATCTCCTTTATCCACATGTATGGATTCAGATATTTTATGCAGTTTGGAGATGGCTTGATAAACTGTTGGAGCGTTATCTGGTATGAAAATGCAACAACTAGATTGGATAACCTTACATACCCCACCGCGGTCTGCAAGTATAACGTCTAGAACCATACGGTTCTGCAAAGTCATGAGGCGATCCGCTTGGAGCTCAGCTGTCAAATTACCAAGGGCACCAGCCGTAACATTAACAGTGGATTCAACCACATGAGTCAGTTGTCTCAGGTTCCTACTATTGACCATAGGTCCCCAAAACGGCAGGAAACCCAAAAAGAAGTCTCCCGCTTCCTGACCGGCAGTATCTTCCTTACTAATCACCCCTCTCACAACTCTGGTCTTGTGATTGTCAGAGGCAGCAGTAAATGTCGGCGGTAGCAAATTTGCAATATAACATGTGCCCGAGTAATCAGGGGGCAACCATGTATATGCTCGGTCATTGCAGACAAAATATGTGCCCTTGGCAGCTAAAAACGCAGGGGAAACCTGTGATGGGAAAGTGTACGTTTCAGTACAGTCACTTCTCCCCAGTTGAGCTCTTGGATTCTGACCATTACCTTGTAAACAGAACAGACCTATGTGGGGTATGACCCAGATTGGGGATGAGATCTTTCGCTGCCTTTCACCCAGACTAATACTATACCCCGTCGCGTTCCACCCTACATTAGCTCGCAATTCCTCCTTAGGAATAGATGAGTATGCGTCGATATCTCTGCTCATATCGGCAACTCCTTTCATTAAGGCCTTATTATTTGTGCTAGGTCTGATGGACCGCGGTTGTCGCGGGGAGTAGGCATCTAGTGCAAAGAGAAACATGGTCTGGAATGCCCATGACGATCCATTGTAACTAAACGGCAGCACTAGATAAGGAATACCCTTATTAATGGTATGTGGCATTAAACCACACACCCAGCAATTGGTTGTATTCATGACTAGTTGGTGCTGGTGCAGGAGCTGAATAAACGAGTTGTTTACCAACTCTGATCGTCTGGCTTGTTCATGTTCAGGCAGAGGGTGAAAAGAGTGCAAGGGGACAGTAGGAGGAGGTATAGGCTGTACAGTGGGTGCAATGGGCTCTTGAGAGGAGAAGAATACAAATCCTACAGTAAACACTACCATACTACATAGTATAAACAGACATAATAATACAAAACGTTTGCTCTTCATTATTTTACACATTTTTGCTTTAAAGTTCATTTCCTCAGCGGGTCTCTCCATCTTGAAAAACTCCATCCTCTAATCGTGCCGCTCGCGGCGGGTGAGTATCTTCTGCTAAGGAGTACGCCTGTCAGTCCAGGGAACGCCCTAGACCAACCAGAACCGTTGACCTAACGTCTTCGGCCTGTACCCCAAAGTCTTGGCACCGCGACCCTGCGGCTGAACCCGGATGGTGGTTCGAAAAACAAAAATCAAGAAAGTCCTTCAGATGGGAGAGCTATGATATCAAAAAACAAAAGGGTAAGGGAAAGGAATATTTATTTGTCCATAGGCCTTGGTCTCAGATTGTAGTGGAAACGGCCAGGTACTGTCTGATCTTGAAATAAGTGTTCAGGCTCTGTGGTGTCCAATCGAATTGACGGTGGCACAGCTTCTTGCAAAATGTCGTCACTCTGTTGTGCTGAAGTTGTGCCTCTTACGCGTGCATCACTGAACGGCACAAAACGAGGTACAGTGTCTGTTTCAGAGTCAGCGATACCCTCCTGGACCCACTGGTCATATGGTAGAGGCAAAGGGATCCTTTTGATGTGGGCACCGTGGATCCAATTCTTTTTCCCCTTTACTCGAACAGCTGATCTTGTAGACAGAAGTACGAGGTGAGGGCCAATCCAACGGGGCTCATCGTTGCTTTTTCGCTGGAAATTCTTGATGAGCACCCATGTGCCAGGGTCGATAGGGTGTCCTGGAGCCTCAGAGGCCTGGGGAGAGTATCGTGCACCTGTTGGTATAAAACACGCAATTTAGCCGTCAATTCGTACAAATAATCAAGCAGTACTGGATGTTCGATTTCACTGAATTTCGTCAGTCTTGGCACACCCCATACATTAGCCGGGCGACCAAAAATAATCTCGTATGGGCTAAGTCCCACTCGTGAGTGTACGGTCATTCTGGTGGACAGGAGTGCTAGAGGCAGAGCGTCTGGCCATTTAAGACCGGAGCTCGCCTGGATTTTGGCCAGCTTGAGTTTTAGAGCGCCATTGTAGCGCTCTACTAATCCAGCTGATTGGGGGTGATTTGCAGCGTGGAACTTTTGCTTAATCCCTATTCCCTCACACACATTCTTCATCACTCGGCCCACAAATTAACTCCCATTATCACTCCACACCATTCTTGGCATTCCAAACCTAGGAAAAAATTCCTTCACAAGGGCTTTGGCTGTGGATAAAGCAGTGTTGTCTTTTAGGTGATATGCTTCTATCCATTTTGAAAAAGCGCAAGCAACAACCAATACATATTTCAAGTTGTTGCACCTTTCCATGTGGATAAAATCTAGCTGCAAAACTTCAAATGGATATGATGGAGGCGCAAAATGACCAGCTGGAGTTGGGGTTCCTCTACCAGGGTTGTATTTCAAGCATACCATACAATTCTTGACCACATTCTCTGCACACTTGGGAATTCCAGCATTCTGCCATACTGGAGCCAACAACTTACAGATTCCTTTCATACTGATATGTGCCATTCCATGTGCCATAGTAACCACTGGAAGCACATATGCATCAGGTAACAACCATCGCCGATGTTCTGACAGATCAATCCAACAACAAACAATCCAACAACCATTCTCATCCAATTTACCCGTACTTTCTCTCCACTTGCCCAACTCTTTCTCTGTGGCTTCAGCTTGAAGGGACTTCACACTCTCTATCGTGTTTTCACACATTCCAACATCACCAATCCATCTTGCAGGGCCTGCAACATACATTCGAGTTTTCACATCTTTTGCTGTTTCTTTCGCGATTTCATCAGCAAACGCATTACCACGACCAACATCATCAGTGATTTTCTTGTGCGCACTGCATTTCATAATCGCAACTTGCAACGGTAGGGTCAGTGACTCAAGGAGATCATTCACCAACTTGCCATTCTGAATCTTAGCTCCATGCGAAGTCAGGAACCCACATTCTTTCCACAATCGCCCAAAACTATGAGCCACGCCAAAGGCGTACTGGCTATCAGTATATATGTTCACTTTCATTCCCTCAGACAACACGCATGCTCTTGTAAGGGCAATCAATTCTGCTGCTTGAGCCGAATTTTGTGGCACACGTGCAGTTTCAACAGTCGTGTGCAAAGTCGTGATAGCATATGCAGCAGTCGTATCACCATTTGGAAGCTTGAAACACGAACCATCCACCCATAAGGTACCATCACACTCAGTCAGGGGAGTATCTTTAAGATCTATTCTCCCTTTTGTCTCTTCTTCTGTTCTGAACAGACAATCATGTTGCTCAATCTCATCTAGGTCTGCTGGAATCGGCAATAATGTAGCTGGATTCAACGTGTTGCATCTCTTTATGTGTATATGATTTGCCAACAGTGTCAGTTCATATCCAGACAATCGCGCACTAGTTAAGTGCTGTGTCTTGGTCCTGTTTAACAATGTGTCCACAGCATGTGGAACCATAACAATCAATGTATTATCCATCACTAGTCCAGCAGACTGTCGAATAGACATAGCTGTGGCGGCTGTAGCTCTCAGACAACTTGGCAATGCCCTCGCTACCGGGTCCAAGGTTGACGAAAAATATGCGCATGGACGCGGTCTGTCGCCAAAAGGCTGTGTTAACACTGATAATGCGCAACCGTTCTTTTCGTGAACATACAATGTAAAAGGCTTGCTGTAGTCGGGGGTACCCAACACAGGAGCTGAACATAATGCATTTCGCAATTCCCAAAAACTTTTCTGACACTCTTCAGACCATGGAATAGGATTCGGTGTGTCTTTGCATGTTAATGCTAACAAAGGTTTTGCCAGCAAAGAGAAATTCGGAATCCAATGCCTACAGTATGAAGTAATGCCCAAGAAAGCACGCACTTCTCTCTGTGTTCTGTGTTTTTTTGCAAATCTTTTCAGTATCCGCGGCGATTAGTAAATCATCAACATACTGAATGAGGATAGCACCACTGGGTAAAACAAGTGCGTCAAGCTGCGCTTTTAAAGCTTGACTGTATATTGATGGACTTTCACGGTAGCCCTGGGGAGCGCGTTTAAAGCGAAAGCTTCGACCTCCTAAACTGAAGCCGAAAATGTCTCTGCTCTCTTCTGCAATTGGGATGCTAAAGAAAGCATTCTTTAGATCGATCACTGAGAACCATGCAGCGGAAGCTGGAATCATAGTTAACAAGGCGGTTATATCAGGGACAACTGGAAACTGTGGCACAACAATCTTATTAACCTCTCTAAGATCAATCACAAATCTGTAAACAGGTGGCTGTGAAGGGTCCGTTCGTTTTAAGACAGGTAAAACAGGACTATTGCAAACGTTGCCTCTTGTCTCTTCAATTACATCCTTCTTAACCAAATCGCTGACAATTGCTAACAGAGCTTTCTGACCTTCATTGGAGATCCTGTACTGGGGAATGCGTGGCAATCTGACATTGGCTTTTAAAGTAACCACGTATGGCGGTATTTCCAAGAGACCCACATCATTTGGACCAGTAGCCCAAAGGACATCCGGAAGGGATGACAACTCAGGTGGCATTGCATTCTTAGACAAATACATTGGGGAAATCACTTTCTTACCCAATGTAAGTTGTACTCCTGAGGGAGAACAGTATAGCGTTGCATGCAATCTTTTTAGCAAATCTAATCCTAGCAGATTTTCACCACATCCTGTCATTAGGATGAGGGTGCTTTTAGCTCACAAGGTCCAACAGAAAGTGGCATGGGACTAGAAATCGGGTTCCTAACTGGGGCGCCAGAAAAACCTACTGAAACATTCATTTCGCCAGACAAAGGCGCACCAGGGAGTTTTGAATGCATGATTGAACTCTTTGCAGCACCAGTATCCAGCAGAAAGGGCTCCGTTACATTTGCTGTAGTTACTTTAACATAAGGTCCACTTTGATCCACTGGTACTGAAACAACTCCCTCTCTCTATCCATGGCTGTCCTAGTAATCATTGCCTTCCACATTGTCGTCTTCTGCATAATAATCATTATTGTAGTACTGAGCTGTATTACCAGTCGCGTTGGCTTGCTGATCAAAGCTATTTATGGTATTTTGAGGCGGAAGGGGACGCGCGTTCTGAGGAACATTTCCACGCCCTCTGCCTCTAGGAGCTTGTTGACCACCTCTACCTCTTGCGCCATACGCATTACTATTACGCTGCATTAATTTAGGGCAACTATATTTGAAATGACCTTCCTCTTTGCAATATGAACATTGGTTGGGACCTACAGGGATTCGTGGTTGATAATACCCATTCATTTGCTGATTATTCTGAAACTGTTGGGGCTGCTGATAGATACCTTGTGTTTGCCTATAATAATTCTGTCCTCCACGTGGTGGGTAAGCCTGCTGCAAGAGGACCTTTGTTTTCAGTTCTTTCGTTTTCTTATCTGTTCTATCCTTCTCGTCTTTATCTCTATTTTCATAATACTGTGCAGTAGCCAGTATTTGCGCTGAAGAGGAAACAGCCCAAGAACTTTCTGAATCTTTTAATTTTGTACACAACTCGGGAAGTAGATTCTGTACAAATTTATCAACAAATAACCGTTGGCCACCTTCAGTGCTCATGTCTTGACCACTGTGGTCGATAAACGTTTCTTCAAACCTTGTAAAGAAATCGGACACTGTCTCATCTTTCTTCTGCTTACATGCGGATAGTTTATCCCAATTTACGCGCATCGCAGGCATTATAGTTTTCATGTAGGTAATAATTCTACCAGGGAGGTCTGCTACCAAAGGGTCAGGCTTTGCGCCACCAACTTGTCTAGCGTCTGCAGCAAGGATATTAGCCCATGTACCCCCTAGTTCTGCAGCATGATCCGTATTACGGATGGATCCCCATAAAGGCTGTGGAACAACATTCCCAAATAACATATCTATGTCAGCCAGATTCATGACACATGATTCTGCAGTTTGTGATAACTCTTTGTAATATCCTGTAGGGTTTTTACGGGGGTCAGGCAATGTCTGCTTAAGCGCTATTACTTCAGATCGTTTCCAAGGGACATGCACCCAAACACGCTAAAAATGAGCTGGCATAGCAGCAATACCATTAGCGGCATCAGCCGCAACAGCTTCCTTCCATACCGGAGGGACTTCTCTCATAGGGTATTGTCGCGCTTTTCCCTTTTTCCCCACAGGGAATTCCTGTTCGAACAATGATTGCTGACAATCACCATTTCTGAGGGACAGTAGAGTCTCAACTGCTTTATCTACATTGGGACCCACAATTATACCTGTTTCAAAATCAAATCGCACTCGACACAATTCCTGTGGGTTTGGGTTTGAACCATTATCCTCCAATTCCTCACAGAGGAATTCACACATTTTATCAAAGACATACCTCTGTTTTGGGGCATCCCATTGGTGAAAAACGTTAACAACTGATTCCACATTATAGAGTGAAGGGAAACCAATCCACCTACGCGCCAGATGATCTAACACCTCTTTCTCGTCAGGACCAGGCAGCTGACTACGCAATTGCTTACGTTGTAAACCAGGAGTCACACTAGATGACCCAAAGAGAGGTGACATTAAACTAGTAACTACATTAGCTAGTCGTTGTCGTGCTGAAGGAGAAGTTGAGGCGAAAACAGGGGGCTAGACAGAGGGAAGAAAAACGGATTCAGATACAGGTACCGGGGTAGTGCAAGAAGGAGCGCCAGGGGAAGCCGCTGGTGTGCTAGGCAAAGTCGCAGGAAGCACGGGGGCAGCAGGTAGCAAATCTGGCGGACCTTGAGAGGGCTGCACTGCAGGGATAGGAGCCAGCTGAGGAGGAGCTGGCGGCTGTGGGAAGGCTTGCGGCACATTTACTGGAGGCTGCACATTTACAAGCTGTGGAGGTGCGGTGGCATTTTGCGCATACGGGGGTGGCGAACTTAGCAAATGGGACATTAGGGAATCTTCCTCGTTCTCTTTTGCTTCGTGTTGCACAAGGGGTGACAAAACAGGGTAACATTTATCGATCCCTAGTTTGCGCTGTCTATGCAACTGTTCATTCATTTGTTCCTCCTCATTATCTCTAAATTGCACAGCTGCTTGCATCACTGACATACCTCTTTCTCTCTTATTCCTTTTCGCTAGCTTAATTTCCTTCTGTTTGGCTTCCTTTCGCCATAGGCAGAAAGAATCAAACATCGCCGGCCGGGCTTTCTTTTTAAACAATTTCACTTCCAAATTATCTAAGATATCTGTATCGAAACTACCATTTTGGGGCCATTTTAAAACACCGTCCTTTCTGGTGTATCGGATCCATACTTCGTTATATGCAATGTGGCCCACGCCATGTTTTACATAAAGCTCAAAAGTTGGAGTTCCAATTGGAGGAACCGGACATGAATCCTCTAACTGGAAATCCCTTCTACAACTCAAACACAACCAATTACCAAATACACTAGAACCAGGCATCTTCGCTCACTAGTCTAGTTTCAAACGTCAAAGGATGATCGATTACGATAGTCTCGTGAATACACGAGTCCTCTGGCTTTGGGACTTGCAAGCTCCAAATCAAAGCGATCCCGAAGGATACCAAACAAACTGGGAGACGCTCCACTTATACTTAACTGAATATCGATGATCGATGGCGTCACCAGAAGACTCTCTCGATTGTTTTGCTCTACCAAAATCGTCAAGGGTCCAAAACAGGGCGATTAATCAGGGCAGCAGTCCTTCGTAGCCGCCGGGATGCGGAGAACCTCGCAGAAAAGACTTTTGGACCACGTCGACATGCAGGGGTCGATGAAGTGGCGGCCTTCCTCCAGAATTTCCACACGAAGCTCCTCACGAACCTCTGGCTTGGACCGGTACCGCTGAAATCGTCCCGAGTTGGGCGCCAACTGAAGTACTGGGAATTTTAAACCCAGCGGTGCAGGGGAACACACCCTATGACTTCGGGTTCTTCCTGTTTCAGACCTACAGAAACACAGAGTCTTCTAGGTGAAGTCAAAGATCAGTTTATTGGCTGCAGACCAATTAAAGGTATCCGAGAAGTACAACAGCATGTATGTTCTCAGGAGACTGCTTAAAGTTACAGAAACGAGCTCCTCCTTAAATACAAAATATCATGCTTCAGGCATACATTCCTTGTTTTATGGCATGGTCATTCATATGTATACATTACAAACGAAAAGGCAGAGTCATGATGACCATCCCACATTCCAGTTAAGCCAGCCCACAATTATTTACCCAGCGAGGCTCAGATCCCACATCAGATATCAATAGGCCCCAATAAATACGGGCATCTCCTGTTTGGAAAACAAGTCATAAAGCAGGAAGAGTCAGGTGTGAAAGAGATTATCCGGAGGCTCGTGTAGGATGAAAAGGCTTTATGGTGTGTCAAACCCTGATGCTAATCACAGGTGGCCGTAGGACGGGGAGCTCGTGAGACCGGACTGACCTGGGGCAGCGGAGCCAAGCTGCCCAGGTCACAGAGAAGTCAAAGGAAGGCACATGTGTTCTAGAGGCCCGTATTTGCTCGTAATATGTAGCCTATGTGAGGGAAACCATAAGATGGCCACCTCTCTAAGATGCAACCCACATAGTCAGTGTATCATATCGAATACATAGTGCATTTATAGCTAAAACGTTACACAAAGCACTTGTACATACCACATTGACCATTCGCGGTTCACTAATACCGGGATAGACAGGGGTAGGGCCCTGCCTCCTACGCGGTCCCAAATTTCAAAGTACGACAGTTTGTGGACATTTTGTTGTGGCCTGTAGTTATTGCTGTGTCTTTACCTCTTTAATAGTGTTGTAACCCAATAGATTATTGGGGACATCATTAAGAGTTTAAGGTGCTTTAGGCAACCAGGAGATCAGTTGCTGAGGAGAGAGGTTAAAGCTGGCTGTACTCTCATATGGTGGATGCATCATTAAAGAGAACTTAACTAGATGCATGTATGCGCATCTTTCTTAACAGTGGTGACGAGTTGAAGCGTGAAGCATCCACCGAAGACCCCTGCGTGTGTAAAGTTTGGCAGACCGACTGGAGAAGGCACTACTGAGTATCATCAGCGGTGAGTGACCGGCCGCGACCACAGTCTATTTTGGTAGTTCAGTGTTTTAACTACTTATTTTAGTTTGTTGTATTCATTAACTATTTTTGAGACCTTTTGGTGTGCACATCGTTACCTGTGGAAATATGGCAGCAGGTAGAATGCTTACACCTCCACAGTTCCTCTCAGAAGCTGGTACCCCGATTTTGCCTTGGAAGAAATGGAAAAAAACTATTTGATTCTTATTTGGTAGCTATCGGGGGTGAAAGGTTCTCTATTGCGAAGAAACAGGGCACTTTACTTCAGAATCTGGGGAATGAGGGCCGTAACATCTATGAGAGCGTAGATTAAATCACTACTGGGAATACTAGATGGGGACCCCAGAGATATTTTTAAGATGTCAATGTCAAAGCTAGAAAAGCATTTTGGACCAAGGATAAATGTGGTTATGGAAAGACATACATTTTTCTCAATGGCCCAAGGCAAAACAGAGAAGGTTGGAAATTGCATAGACTCACTCAAAAGTATGGTACCTACATGCCCTACATGCAAGTTTGTAAACTTAACAGAATCCTTAATTAGGGCTCAATTGGTGCGTTGCACCAACAATCTTCGAGTGCGGGAGAAATTACTCACGAAAAATCCTGCCCTAAAGGACGCTGTGGATATTGTTGAAGCAATGGAACACACGCCAATGTGAGTTAAGGCGTTTCGGGGTAAACCTATCAGCACTGGTGATAGAGGGGTTCACCTTAATATATACAGTGAAGATGACGATGAGTTTGATGCACTAGTACACATAGTGGAAAACTACTAACGCTAGGAGCAAAGTGGTTGTTGCCAAGAGTAAAGGAGGTAGAACAAGCAATAGTTAAGATGTTTCTAGAGTGAAATGCCACAGTTGTGGCAATCCCAATAATTTGGCCAGCAGTCTCAACTGTTATTCCAGGAACATGACTTGTAGAGGGGGTGGGAAGAAGGAACACCTGGCTTATGTATGCAGAAATACACAGTTTGTAGGTGAACACCCAGAATTGCATGAACATGCCATTGTGTGTGTATCACAGACCAAGATGCATGTTGTAAATCAAACAAATGTTGAAGTGGATGTTGGACGAGAGGTAATTTCTGAGTGGCAGATAACTGTGGATGGTAAAGAGGTTACAGTTTTAGCAGACTCTGATTCCACTTTCACCCTCATTGGGGACAAGAATTGGCAATGCATATTTGGCATAGGAGAACATTGATCTGCGGCCCCCTGACATTTCTCCAGGGGGATATGGAGGCACTAAAATTGATCTCATTGGTTACACCACAATGAGTATCAATTTTAAAGGGCGTGAAACTGTAGGGAAGGTTTATGTGGCTAACGCAGGGATAACCTTATAGGATGGCGACATCAGCAGAATTTAGGAATTTCCCTAAATTCCAATGCTACAGACCAGGCCATGCTCATAGAGAACATCAGTGACGATGAAGGTGTGGTGAAAGATGTTTCTGATGTATTCAGGGAGGAACTTGGCTGGTTAAAAGGATTTGAGCATAAAATAATCCTCAATGATAATATTAAACCTATAGTTCGTAAAGTACGGAAGGTTTCTAACCTTATGATGGGTCCTTTGAAAGAGGAGCTGGACAAGTTGATGAGTTTGGATGAATCTTCAGAGTGGCTGTCCTCTGTGGTTCTTGCACAAAAAGACAATGGGTCCAAGTTGAGAATATGTCTGGACCTCAGGGACCTTAATCAGTTTATTTGGGTGGATCGTCAGCCTCTCCCGAATATAGCTGAAATGTTATCCATGCTTAATGGGGCGCACATGTTTAGTGTGATGGACCTTTCAGCGGCACACCACCAGGTGAAGTTGCACTGACTCCTGTCACCTTGTATTTTTTGTGACCCCATTGAGAGTCTAAAGGTTTAAAAGGATGCCTTTTGGCCTGGCCTGGCCTCGGCAGTTGTGTGCGTCCAGAGACTTATGAAGTGATTCCTTGATGGGGTCAGTAATGTGCTATTTTCCAGGATTACATATTCATTTATGGCAGGGATAAGACAGCTCAATATGTCATTTTGAGGCAAGTTCTGGGGAGATTAAGGGCCAGTGGACTCAGGCAGAAACACAAAAATGCAAATTCAGGGTTGGCACAGTATCTTACCTTGGACATACCATCTCAGGGGAAGGCATTAGGACAAAGGTGAACCTGTCTGAATCTATTATGAAGGCTCCTGCTCCATCAGATAAGGACAGTGTTGGTCATTTCTTGGTTTGGCTGAGAATTATTCTAAATTTGTTCAGGGATTTGCCAGTATGCTGATGCCATTGAGGGCAATGCTTAAAAAAGGAGTCAAGTTTGAGTGGTCAGGGGAATGTGAGGCAGCTTTCCCCAAAGTGAAAAGGGTGATTGGAGCCATGCCCAGTTTAGAACATTTTGATGTGACAAAAAGCACGACTTTGACCACCAACACCAGTCTCAGAGGTTTGGGAGCAGTCTTAGCCCAGATTGTAGATGGTGAGGAAAAAGTTTTTGCAGTTGCCTCACTCTCTCTTAAAGGGACAAAAGAGAGATACTCCATCATTGAGCGTGAGGCACTTGCATGTGTGTGGGCAGTCATCATTTCAATTTTTTTCTCTGGGGTTTACCTTTCACTTTGAGATCTGACCACAAGCTTTTGTTACAAGTATTTACTTGCAATGGGTCTGAAAGGGCAACCCTGAGGATCAAAAGGTGGGTGAAAGGTGTACTTGATTACAATTTCAAGGTGGAGTCTCTGCCGGGACTTCGCAATGTAGAAGCTGACAGGCTCTCCAGGTTTCCACTAGAGGAGCACTTTTTTCTGAAAGTGACACCCTTGTGATGGAATCAGCCCTGAGTGAAACAATGGGTGATGGAGTGTGAGAAAGAGGAGATGTGGGCGGAGGTGAAGAAACATGTAGTTGATGGATGGCATGGCCGAGTGTGAACTATTTTCTGAAGAGATTCAAAGGTTCTGGTGAGTGCAGGAGGAACTAAGTATAAATTATGGTAAACTGTTTAGAGGGGACCAGTTGGTTCCACTGGTAGGATTAAGGGAAAAATAATTAACTTAGCCCATGAGGGACACCTGGCCCTAAATTTCGCTAAGGCAAGGGTGAGGGAAAACTATTGGTGGCTGGGTCTTGACAGACAGACGGAGAGTCTGGTGAGAGACTGTTGGATGTGTTCAAAGTAGTAAGAGCTGCGCCCCTGTCTCCGGTGGAGATACCTGAGGAGCCATTGAATAAACTGGGATTGGACATTGTAGAGTCTTTCAATTTGCTGGCCCCAATGTGAAAAATACGTGTTTGTATTGGTTCACTATACATCCAAATGGGTGACTGTTTGCTGTACTAGTTCCATACCAACTTAGAGTGTGTTGGAATTTTTAAGAGATGTATTTACATGCAAAGGGATCCCTAAAACAATCATCACAGATAATGCAGTCCAGTTTGTTTCTGACAAGATTAAGTGTTTCCTCCAAGGGCTGTCCAATGAGCATTATCCACGGAGCTGTATTCCCCCTAGGCCAATGGTCTTGTAAGAGGGATGAATGGATCAGTGAGGGATTGTTCTCAAGCTGTGGTGGCAGGCAGAGTGTCCCTCAGGAAGATCTTAAGAAAGAAATTATGGGCGCATAGTACCACTCCCAACACAGTAACTAAGATTTCTCTGTTTTATTGCATGAAGGGCCAAATGGCAGGTTCCAAGCTCAATCCCAGGTGGTTGGAACAGATGAGAGAAGTGGAGGTGCCTAGTTGGGATAGAGCGTCAGTACATCAAAGAGGTTATAAAGAGTGATATGATGTGAGACATTTATTCACAGAGTTTGGAAAGTTGGTGAACATGTGTATGTGAAGAAACCTAGGTGGTTTGCCAAGGGTGAATCTAAATTCATGGGACCTTTCCTTATTGCTGAGGTTGGAAGGAATGTGGTGGCGTTGGAGAGATTTGGAGCATGTTACGCCTAGCAAGAGGAACCTAGCAGGTGGAGGAGAGACTGAATGCACCCAATAGTGCCAAACCTGAACGTGGTGGTAAAACTGAGGTTTGAGTTTACCACTTTCAGGAGTCCACATTAGAAGAAGACCTACTTACCTCAAGGATTACGTGCAATGTCTTTCTGGGAATGTAACCTTGGGTAAATGTCACAAGTAATGGCACATTGTTATTCTCCAGTTTTTTTTTAGTTCTAATCTATCTTTGAAACTGTGATTATTTGTGAACATTTTCTCATCATTTTTGTTTCACCTGAGTATGTATTATAGTTTCCACAGGTGGTTTGTATTGGAGTGTTACGTTTTTGGGGTGTTGTTGATGGGGCATCTAATTATTGCTGTGTCTTTACCTCTTTAAAAGTGGTGTAACCCAATAGATTCTTGGGGACATTATTTAGAATGTAAGGTGCCTTAGGCAACCAGTAGATCAGTTGCTGAGGAGAGAGGTTAAAGCTGGCTGTACTCTCATATGGTGGATGCATCATTAAAGAGAACTTAACAAAATGCATGTGTATGCGTCTTCTTAACACATTCACATGCCTGTTGCTTGTTGTTCTCTCCTAAGAAACACATATTTATTTACTTCTGTGAAAGATATGAATGACTTTCCAGGATGGGAAAGGGGAGGGGACAATCACAATCTTAAATGTGTTGCGGATAGGGTTTCTTCAAAATATTGTGCAAGAAAGGTCACAAAGTTAAATTTGCAAATGCATATTACCAGAACATAAATCCATGTGGGCAAAATAGCAAATGGCCGAAGTGGGCTGACCCATTGCCCCATGCTATATGCTGTCATGGGTGAAAACAGAACGTAAATGACGCTCAAAGAGACAAACGTATGAAGACGGCTGACTCAAAGTCTCTTTAAGTATGTATATGATTTTTTGTAATACCATAGCCTTGCAGGCAGCTAAAGTTGTTGGTCTGGATTTCCAAAGTACTTTAAGACACACACCACTAAATGCTATGCATTACATTACAAACTGGGATAAAAATAGTTGGGAAAACAGTATGCAACCCCTCCTAAGAGGCCTAACAACCAGATTCAAATGCAGTCTTTTGCAACAGGACTTGTGAGAGGGGTAAGAAAATACTGTTACTTTCCATAAAATAACCTGTTGGATTTTATGTAGCAAAATGTTTGTAGCAGGTGAGGCTGTGGAGGCACATCCTCTGCATAATGCTGTCATCTTGTGTTGGGCTTGGAAGTTGTAAATTGATTTCGTATGAAGAACTTAGGGTCACAGGACCTATTGTGACTCCTCTCATAGTTCACAATGCACAAGGACACAGGCTCCTCCTCAGATTGTTTTCTCTGCCATCTGGTCAGGACTTTTCGGGCACTTCCGTATTGTTGGAGAATATCTAGGGGAGGATATGGAACGAACACCCTTCCGAATTCTGCCCTAAGTGAAACACCAAATACCTATGGTGAGAGCAGCATGGTGTCTGAAACCTCTGCTTTTCCTCCAATGATAAAAACACCTTCTGTGATTTCGGTGCCGCCTTCTGATGCAAGAAGACACAAAGGTACAGGGCGGGGAGGCTCTGGGTGCATCATAAGATGCAGCCGCAACCCTCATCCAAGACCCTTGACATCTTTGAGGAACTAGACAGAGGCAGCCCTGCAGGAGGCAGGCGTCAAGCTGCAAGCAGAGCCATGAACTGCAACATCCTGTGGCTCTGGCTCAAAGGCTCAGTGGTGATCAACCGGGAGAACATGCTTCAGTGCCTGCAAAGCTGTTGCTCAAAAGCGTTGAGCCATGTCAGCAGGCAACCTCGCCTCGACCTCGAAGCATTGAGAAATATACTTTGAAGCCTATATTGACACCAAAAGATCTGCCGAAAACAGCTGCCTGACAAATACTGAAATCAACTTCAACACCAAGGTCATCACTGGTGGTCCCAATCCTCCTCCTTCTGCCTTAGCTTGCTGTTCTCAAACAGAGGACTCTTTTGTCTCTGCCCGGACTCCAACAAGATCCTCACCAAGGTGCCTCCAGAAGAGGCTTCACATATGCTCTGAAGAAGTGCAGGCTTACCTTTGAGGAGGAACTGACTTCCAAAGGCACCCAGACCTCTCAACCCCAAAAAGCGAAATAACAGGGGCAGCACCAACCCAATCTCCTGCTACACGCTACTCTCCTCCACCACCGCTATAACCTACCACATCCCCCCCACCACAATCTCCTTACTCCCAGAAAGGTCAGTCTATAGTTTTTATGACCCAGAGAGCCCTTATGATCCATTGGATACCTATGATGAACCCTTAACACCTAGGGATGCCCTGGAGGACTACGTGGTCAACCCTCTGAATGATCACAACACAGAGCCATACCCTGCCAGACCATTAACAACTAGTGACACTAGTGCCTACCATGCAGTGATTCAGAGGGCTGCCCAGCACCACAAGGTGGATATGCACCTCCTTTAGTTCAAGGGTCACTTCCTTGAGGAGACTCTCTCCAAAACTGCAGTTCCTTTCCATCCTAAAAGGCATGGTAAAGGCCGCCCCAGGCATCTTCAGGCCTCACCTTCTGACTCACTGAATGGACCCAGTCAGGTTCATCCAGTCTACCTAGCCATCGACAAAGTGTGGAAACACGCTTCTGCACAGGTGGCAAGTTACAACCTGTGCCAGACAAAGGAAGCAAGTGTATTGAGGCAGCTGGCAAGCATGTGGCAGCGAGGGCTGCCACACATTGGTGCATTGTAAATTCTATGGGTCTCCTATCCCAATATGATGAGTAACATTGGCAGGAGATGGAGGAGCTAGTAAAGCTCCTCCTAGAAAGTTATGGAGAAAGAGGAGAAGAGCTTTTGGTCAAGGGAGGGATTATATCTAATACCAACATCTGATCTGCCCTAGATGCAGCAGATACAGCATCCTGAGGCATCAACACAAGTGTCTTCTGTGACATCATGGCTAGCTACGCATCACGGGGTTAAGGTCAGAGTTGCAGCAGCCCCTTCTCAACCTTCCATTCAATGGAGAGTGTCTCCTTGGCCCTAAAGTCAACGACATGCTTGAGAAAATAAAAAATGACAGTGAGACAACCAAGCTTATGGTTTCTCCCCAGGTAGCTACCCTGAATAATGGGTCTGGGAGATAACAGTTCTGAGGTGGAGCAAAGGCCACTCCAACCAGTCAGGCAAAAAGAAATCAGTGGGTTTCTTAAGAAAAACCTCACCCTCCAACGTAGTTGGTGGCATGCTTCATCATCGGGTCCCACACAAGGTGCAGAGTGCACCTCGGGTGTGCTGCGACGCCTGAACTACAGCGGAGTGGGTTTTTTTGTGTTCACTTTGGTGCAGTGAATGTGATGTTAAAACTATCTATAGGGTCCCTTTTATGAATTCATTTTAATGGTGGGCCCTATGACAGGGTTAAAATATGGAGATGCGGATATGTGTAGAGTTTACGTTTAGACTCAAATATCCTAAGGGTTGGTCTACATGTTTCAGCCAGTCTCTTAGGTACGCTGGCTTTCGTCAGGACCAGTGTGAAAAAAAGTGTATTGAAAGTGTTTGAAACGTTAGGCTTGAGTCTTCCTGGCCGTGTTACGTAAAAAGTGTTGCACGCGCTAAGGTGCGGAAAAATGAGAGATGAAGAGAACCGGTTGTTTCCTCCTGATATATCCTTTGATTATGTCGTGGTAATCAGTGAAGAAAAATGAGACAAGACACAAACATATAAACATAAAACATATCGTTGCTTTAACACGATTGGTTCATACACTCATGTGTGCCACACGCAGTGTCAGACTCGATCCTTAGTTGATCTATGCGGTGGTGACAGTATGTTACACTCATGTGTGCATCGCGTTTTATCAATGGGTTTGTATGCGCTACTGTGTAAAGGTCCGCAGGGGCTAAATTGCAGGGAAGTGTGGCTTCAATTTATAAGGTAATGCTTACTATGGTAGACTCGCCATAGATGACATTCTTTGAAAACCAGACTCCAGTTGACAACTCAGGGAACCCAAGTGACACAGGACTAAGAACCAAATCCACCTTCTGCCCCCCCACCATCCACCACCCCAGTGGAACTAATTGCCTTCGAACAGGCTGTCTTCAAAGAGATGGAAGAAACCACAGAAAAGGAAACCTTCAACAACTTGAGCAAGGAGAAATGGGAAGCACTGCGAAAACTCAAGAATAATGACTCTATCACCATCAAACCAGCGGACAAAGGAGGAGGAATAGTCATACAAGACAAAGATGACTACTCAAAGGAGTGCAGACACCTTCTAAATTACGGCCGCAACTATAAGAAACTAAAAGAAGACCCGTCAGAGGCACTGAAGAACACCATCCACACTCTAGTGGAGTTCCTTTGTACCAAAAAAGCTAAAATACCATACTTCTACATGGTACCCAAAATACATAAAAATACAAGACCACCACCAGGCCGCCCCATCGTGTCCAAATTAACTCCCTCTTAGAACCTCTATCACGATTCTGGGACTTCTTCCTATACCAGCTGGTGCAAAAGTCGACAACTTACCTAAAAGACACAAAACACCTCCTGAAGCTCATCAAGGACATACCTTTTGACCCACACAACAACCTACTAGTGAGGCTTGATATAGAAAGCCTGTATCCTAGCCTCCCTCAGGATGATACCCTAGGAGGCATAAACCAAACCCTATAAGAGATCACATTGAAATTCAACACCCCCAGAGAATTCGTAATGCAGTGCACAAAACTTTCCCTCGAAAGACAATTATTTTGAATTTGAAGGGGACTTCTTCCTTCAAACGAATGAGACATCTATGGGCAACACATTTGCCTTGAGTGGGGCAGGCATCTCCGTGCACAACTTTGAAAAAGCACATATCCTGAACGCCAATAATCCTTTCAAGGACCACATCAGATTTTGGCGCCACTTCTTCGATGACATCTTGATCACATGGGATGGCCAAGAAGAAACCCTCACCACCTTTCTAACATGGCTAAATTGCTGCGACCCCTTTCTGCGCTTCACCTGCACGATAGACAGAAGGAAGCTCGCGTTTCTGGACTTGACAATTGAGGCAAAATAGGGCCTTTTGAAAATAACCACCTTCTCATATTTGATAGCTTCCACCCGCGTTCACTCAGGGAGAACCGACCATACAGACAATTCCTCCATATCAGGAGGAACATCAGTAACATTGAGGACTACCAAGAACAATCAAAAAACCTAACAGAGAAACTAGGCAACAGAGGTTACCCGAAAAAAATAATAAACACGGAACCATGACAGGGAAGCCCTGTTGGAAGAGATCCAACGAACAGACACAACAATCCCACTCACGTGTGTAACAACCTACAACACCTTCTCAAATAAAAGGACCAAAATCATTAATAAACATTGGAAAATCCTCAATACCGGGAAGTTGAAGTGGGAAAAGCCACTATTTTCATTCAAACGAGCAGACAGTTTGAGAGACCGCCTGATCTCCACACGGCCAAGACATACCAAAAAACCATGGGACACCACTGTCCTCAACGCATGGGGCCTCCTCAATGTGATAGGCCACTTCCCATGAGGAAATTGTAGCATATGTCATCTAACCACAACCACAAAAACCCTGGAACTAGAACAAGGTAAAACTTGGTTCTTAAAGAAACACACTAATTGCAACTCCATACATGTCATTTACATGATTGAATGTCCATGTGGCCTCCGATACATTGGCATGACCAGTAGAAATATAAAGATCAGAATTGGAGAGCATAGAAGCTATATCCGTTGAATGACCAACCACTTTATTAGAACAGGACATACTCCAAACGATATGGGTGGGTCGTCATAGAACAGATTGAGACATTACCAGGGACAGGGGAGAACATACTCCTGCAAAAGGAACAACACTGGATTTATCGCTTGTCAACACATAAAACCGTGTTGAAAGATAACATTCCATGGAATGCACGAAATAACCTATGAGAATCAGAATATTTATGGGCATATTTACAAGGGCTTTATTTCCGCTTTTTTGGCTTAAAGCCAAAAAAGGGGAGATAAAACCAGCACCCTATTTACAAGAGGGTGCTAACATGCATAATCGCATGTTAGGACCCTTTTTCCCAACGCCTCACTTTGCATCTCCAATGAGATGCAAAGTGGCCGTTACTGGGCGTACCCAAGATGGACTACCTTAATTCTGAGGTTTACATCGCGATATTTACAAGGCAGCCCACATGATTTTAGCGCACATTAGATTTTGGCGAAAACGGCAGTTTTCGCCAAAACCTAACGTCTGCTAAAATCCTGACTTAGCCATCCCTAACATAGGGGGTGGATGGATTATGCTGATACGACCCTGTGGGTCGTATCAGCAAGGTTATCGCCCTTTTGCAGGAAACATCGCTGGAAAACCAGCGATGTTCCCTGCAAAAGGGCAATAACCTCGCTATCTCTGGAATACCAGAGATAGCCTGCGATAATATATTTATCGCGAAGCACGGCCAGCGATAATTATCGCTGGCCGTTGTTAATATGCCCCTTAGTCCTTAGAAGTGGCACAATACCCCACAACTAAGTCATGGGACATTGCACAAGATAACACCACAATACTGAAACCCACCCTAACAACCTACAACCGAAATCTAATGAAGGGGCAAACAGTACGTATCTACAGCAAACCAATCCCAGTAATCCCGATGCGGATACATGCACCCAAAGCGTACTTACACAGAAGGAACCAACACTCAGCGGCATATAAATACCAGCCTATGCCGATATGATTCCACTCCGAGGTGCACCCAATCACTCTAGATATCACCTAGTCCAAAAGCTCTAAGTGCTCTATATCTGAACCACTCGCCTCCATGATCGTTTACTAACAATAGTTCTCCCAATAGTCAATGGGCATACATAGACTGCTTACACAATTGTCTTTGTTCCTTCTTACTATTGATTTATAATTTGCACTCATGAGAATCAATACTGAAGAGAGCCCTGTGGGCCCATTCCTGTTACCTGAGGCATAGTCTGTCTCGTATTTCTACAGACCACACCCCGTGTGATGATGCGATCACACCCCCGCGTGATGGCGCGATCACACGCACGCCGACAATGGATCGCGGGAGACTGTACCTTTAATGCGGGTCTCCGAAGCGGCCAAACATCCACGGAATCCCGAACAAAGGCTGCAACAGGTACTAACAGAGGGCAGTGGACCTTGATGAAGTAAGTGGAGCACCCAGGCTCATAAACCGGATAACGCGAAGGGCCAAAGCGGCACCTGGGACATAACCTAGTAACTTTTTTGCTTTCTACATTTCCCTTTCTAATTTTCAGCATGCAACTACAGGCCCTGCCCCCTTGCGGGATTCATGTCATCTATGGCGAGTCTATCATAGTAAGCATTACTTTATAAATTGAAGCCACACACTTCACCGCAATTTAGCCACTGCGAACATTTACACAGTAGCGCATACAAACCCATTGATAAAACGCGATGCACGCATGATGTAACATACTGTCACCACCGTATAGATCAACTAAGGATCGAGTCTAACACTGCGTGTGGCACACATGTGTGCATGAACCAATCGTGTTAAAGCAGCTATATGTTTTATGTTTATATGTTTGTGTCTTGTCTCATTTTTCTTCACAGATTATCACGACTTAATCGAAGGATATATCAGGAGGAAACAACTGGTTCTCCTCCTCTCTCATTTTTCCGCACCTTAGCATGTGCAACACTTTTTACGTAACAAGGCCAGGAAGACTCAAGCATGACCGTTTCAAACACTTTCAATACACTTTTTTTCACACTGGTCCTGACAAAAGCCAGCGTACCTAAGAGACTGGCTGAAACATGTAGACCAACCCTTATTTGTGTCTAAACGTAAACTCTACATATAAACGCATCTCCTTATTTTAACCCTGTCATAGGGCCCACCACTAAAATTAATTCATAAAAGGGACCCTATAGATAGTTTTAACATCACATTCACTGCACCCAATTGAACACAACAAACCCCGCTCCGCTGTAGTTCAGGCGTCGCAGCACACCCGAGGTGCACTTGCCACCTTGGGTGGGACCCGATGATGAAGCATGCCACCAACTAGGTTGGTGGGTGAGGGTTTTCTTAAGAAACCTACTGGTTTCCCACAAACATAACCTTGAGGCTTCTAACTGTGAGACAGTTATTCTTGATTACATTGATGCATACAGGGGAAATGAACTAGCTCCTTCTGAAAGTTTTTCCTCTCTCTCTTATTGATCTATATATAGCAAAGAAATCAGTGCCAGCAGCATTCCTTTAAGGATTTCTAGTCAGGCAAGGGCTACACCAAGGTTGTCTGGGCAACAACCACAACAAGGGTAGAAGTGGCTCCAACAAGGGCACCCCCACCTCTAAACAATGGTTTGCCATCAATAACCCCAATTACACAACACCTGTCGGAGGGATACTATGGGGTTTATTTCCCTTTTGGAAGGAGATCACCTCCAATCAGTGGATCCTTGCATTGGGTAGAGCATTGCTATTGTCTTGAGTTCCTCACCACAACCACCAACTTCCCACCCCCTCCATGTCCTCTGCAGAGACCACCTCTGTCTTCTGGAAGTAGTTCAGGCACTCCTCGCAAAGGGCACTATAGAATCAGTGCCTCCAGATCAACAAGGCCAAGAGAAAGGACACATCCTTTTGGCCAATCCTAAACCTCAGGCCCCTCTATTGCAACATCCTGTTGGAGCTCTTCTGCATGACCATCCTCCACTATGTCATCCCGCTGCTCCAAGAAGGGGACTTCATGACAGTGCTGGATCTACAGGATGCCTACTTTCACTCCCGGTTCAAAGTTCTGCCCTTCGGAATCACTATGGCCCCAAGGGTTTTTACAAACTTTCTAGCGGTGGTGGCTGCATATTGGCGCAGAAATGCCATCTATGCCTTCCCATACTGAGGCAACTGGATGAAAAAGAGCAGTAGTAAGCAACAGTACCTAGCAAACACTAAGATAACAAAATCCCTAATACAAAGGTGGAGGTTCACTGTCAATGTCAAAAAGTCAAACCTCAGCCCGACTAATTCAGACCTTCCTAGGCTTCATCATAGGGAAATCATACCTCTAGAAGCAGAAGGTAATGGCATTGCAACAGCTGCACCTCTTTTACTTTTTTAGTCAGGACTTCCTCTTGCAGTACAGTAAGGACAGTAACGAAACTGCCATTTTCCCAGGAGTTTCGTCACACACTAGTCTCCACGTGGTCTCCTTCCAAGAATACTGTGCACAATAATGGTCACAAGTCTAGGGCCAAAGGGAAGATACAGTGCTGGTAAAGGCTCATACTCTGTGCTCTCCACAGTGGTGGAACAGCAACAACCTGTTGCTTGTGATGCATTTCTTCTGCCTTCTCCCATAAGTGACTATTACCATCTATGTCTCACTGTTGGGGTCGGGGTGAATCTCAGTCATATCTGTGGTGAAGGCACCTGGACTCCCAAGAACCGGGCTGTTACATCAATTATCTAAAGTACCTAGTAGTCGGTCCAGCCCTCAGAGCCTTCCTCAGTCTCATCTGGAAGAAGACAATCCTCATAAAGACAGACAACGTGACTGCCCTGTACTACATTCAGAAGCAGGGAGGACTCCTTACCTACAACTGTCTATACTGGCTCAGGCCATGTGGTATTAAGTAATCCACAACGAAAACTACATCTAAGCGGAGCATTTACTGGGGTTGGATATCGACTCTACGGACCTGTTCAGCAGGATGTGTCAATATGTATACAAGTGGGAACTTCACCCCTAAGTTTTCCAAAGTTACTTTCATTGTTGGTGGCACTTTTACCATTAACCTCTTCGCAAACCCCCGTAAATACAAAATGCCAAAACCTCGCCTTCAAGTATCCACAGTCCATGAGCAATGCACTACAGTAAGAAATTGAGTTATTAGTTGTGCAGAATGTGAGGACTATGAAAGTAATAGGTCCACAATTTCCCCTTACTGGGAACCAAGCACCCCATTGTAGCACTTGACTCTCTTAGGTTAGTGAAGCAGAGCAGCCCAAAGCATACTCAGAGGTTGTGGTGTGGGCTAGTAATCACCCTTCGCTGGCACGCAATAATACTCAATAAATGATTTTCCAGTCAGTGCTCTTTCCTTGAAAAAGGAAAAGTACATTTATTACACACACTACTAAGTACTGCGCATTAATTTACAAATATATACATCAGGCAGATTGAAATAGCTTTGGTGACATTCTGAAATTACATTTGACCCCTAATGGGTCATGATCCCCGAAATCGGTCTCCTCTACCTATATCAGCTAGAGCATCACAAAACAGGGATATCACATTAAATAAAGCAAGCCTATTGGCTTTTTCAAAGGTCACCACAACAGTATATAAGGCATGTCAAGGGATCATCACAACAAGAAAAAAGGCAAGCCTATTGGATTTGTAAAAAGGGTCTTCTCGTCAACATATATGGCAAGCCTATTGGCTTTGCCAAAGAGCATCACATCAGTATAGAAGGCAAGCCTTTGGGCTTTGTCAAAGATCACCAGATCAAACAACAAGGCAAGCCTATTGGGTTTGTTTAGGGTCACCACATTAAGAAGACCAACAATGCACATGTTAAAATTCACCATTAGCAATAAAGCTCTTTCAAACAGCATAACATGCGCATGTATCTTTCCTAAATTACTCTTGGCTACATAACATGCTGCCATAGAATAGACCCCTTGAGGTCCAAGTACTGCCAGGCTGTAGAACGAAAACTCCAGTCTAGTAAGTGTTTAAAGATTATTTAAAGAAAAGTCTTCCCAGGTCATGCATTGTGGGATCTGGGAGACATGGGGATAACATTTTTTAAGTTGTTCAAGGGGGGACTGCTGGCTCCTCCAGTCCCCAAACACTTCCTTGTGTACGTTGATGGTGCTTCTGCCCATTTTGGGGCAACCACAAGGCAAAAACAATCTTAGTCAGTTTCAAGCTCTTTAGTGGATTATGCAGCACTCCTCAATGGGAGCGGGAATACCTTATGAGACTGGGAGGTGAGTTTGCTACCTCGCACTGCGGTCCTTTACTCTGTGTTTATTTTATTTTTTTGAAAAGGGTGCTCGCGGGTGCTCCCTCCCACCTTGGACACTCATATATGGTCAGGGCAGTGGGGGCCTGGTGGGAAATGCCAAACCCCCATGGCCCCACGAGTGGGAGGCTAGGAATGGAGCCTGCCCTCCCATATTCGGGCGGGTGAGAACCCTACAGGCAATCCTTTCACTTCTAGGTCCAATGAATGGGGCTTGGGACCTGTTTGACCGGGGCGCTTGGGCCTTCACATTACATTTGCCGGCTCCCAAGGAGATCGGATCACCTGGTGGCTGAAATGGAGTACGGGAGTGGGAGCTCCACAGGTGTCCCTCTCCCCATAAAACTATAAAACCACCCTTGCACCTCTGACAGTGGCCCACCCTCTTTTTTGGGTTTGGCTCAGGCCCAGCTAGTGACACAAAAGGCTGGTGTCAGGACTCTTTATGTGTGCTGGGGAAAGACCCTTTAAGTGTAATCAGGGCAGGCCTAACTGCTCTCCGGTCTTCCTGTCACGATGGCCCACCCTGTCCACTCTTGTCTCCACCTAAGCACCTTTGTGCACTGTCTGGCTCCAATGCACATCACCAGCCAAGGCAATTTGAAACTCCCAGAAACTTTAGGCAGGAAAATACCATCTTTCTAAAAGCACTGTCGCAAGAAATGATGGAGTAAATGCGGAATCAATCACACATTCTCCCTTCAGTCAAGAAATCTGGTCACTGCGCCACCCCAGTTTAGACCCAGCCATTTACAAATCAATCTTGACCCTGCCCCTCATGGGAACAGTCCAGCCCAAAGCATCCTAGGGCCTGTTTTGGAATATATCATCCCTCAACAGCCAGGCTAACTTAAATCCAGTGGCACAGCAAACAACTAACCCACATCTGTGAATACCCATCCCACTTATTATGAAAAGTGCTGCAGCAACAAATGATGGCCAGAATGATGAATCAATCAAACATTCTCAAGCAGTCAAGACACCTGGTCAAAATCATCACTCTTTTGCTCACTGCACCACCCCAGTTTGGACCCAACCATGTGCAAATCAGTCCTGAGTCTAAACCTCATGGGGACAGTTCAGCCCGAACTGCCAAGACGTGTCCTCTCTGAACTGGAAACAAACATCCTGGAACCAGGTTCAGGGTATATCAGCCCTCATCAGCCAGGCTAGCTTAAATCCAGTGGCACAGCGAGCAAGGGACCCACATCTGGGAATAACCATCCCACTTAGGGCAAAAAGTGCTGCGGCAAGAAATGATGGACGAAATGCTGAATCAATCAATCACTCTCCCCCAGTCAAGAGATCTGGGTTAAATCCAATGTTCTTTTGCTCACTGCGCCACCCCAGTTTGGACCAAGCTATATGCAAATCAGTCTTGACTCTGTTTCTCATGGGAACAGTCCAGCCCGAACTGCCAAGCCGGGTTCTCCCAGGACCAGAAACAAGCATCCTGGGACCGGTTTTGGGGTATATCAGCCCACATGTGGTTCCCTTGCTTTCTATGCCACTGGATTCAAGCTAGCTTGGCTGATGAGGGGTGTTACCCTGAAACCGGTCCCAGGATGCTTGTATCTGGTCCAGCAAAGACCTGGCCTGGCAGTTCGGGCAGGACTGTTCACATGTGGAACAGGGTCAAGACTGATGTGGATATGGCTGGGCTTAAACTGGAGTGGCATGGAGTGCAAAAAACAATGAATTTAATTCAGAGCTGTGACTGGGGGTGAATGTTTGATTAATTCAGCATTAAGTCCATCATCTGTTCTTTTTGCATTTGTCGTCCTAAGTGGGTAGGGTATGCACAAACCTGGGTCCTGTGCTCATTACGCCAACAGACTCAAGCTAGCTTGGCTGATGAGGTATGTTACCCAGAAACCAGTCCCAGGATACTTGTTTCTGGTCCAGGAAAGCCCTGGCTTGGCAGTTTGGGTTGTACTGTTCCCATATGGAACAGGGTCAAGACTGATTTGCATATGGCTATGTCTAAACTTGAATGACGTGGAGTGCAAAAAAACTGATGGATTTAACCCAGATCTGTGACTGGGGGTGAATGTTTGATTAATTCAGCATTCTGTCATTCATCTGTTTTTTTTGCATTTGTTGCCCTAAGTGGGAAGAGTATGCCCAGACATGGGTCCCGTGCTCGTTACTCCACCACATTCAAGCTAGCCTGACTGATGAGGGGTGTTATCCTGAAACTGGTCCCAGGATGCTTGTTTCTCATCCAGGGAAGACCTGGCTTGGCAGTTTGGACTGGACTGTTCCCACGAGGAACAGGGTAAAGACTGATTTGTATATGGCAGAGTCTAAACTGAAATGGTGTGGGTTTAAAAAAAACAATGGATTTCACACAGGTCTGTGTCGGGGGGTGAATGTTTGATTAACTCAGCATACTGGTGAATGTTTGATTAATTCAGTATTCCGTCCATCATCTGTTCTTTTTGCATTTGTCGACCTTAGTGGGAAGGGTATTCCCAGGTGTGGGTTCCGTGCTTGCTACACCACCAGACTCACGCTAGCCCGGCTGATGAGGGGTGTTACCTCAAAATCGGTTGAACAATGCTTTTTAATGGTCCAGGGAAAACCTGACCTGGCAGTTCGGGCTGGACTGTTTACATGGGGAAGAGGGTCAATACTGATTTGCATATAGCTGCGTTTAAACTGGAATGGCGTAGTATGCAAAAAATCAATGGATTTAACCTAGAGCTCTGACTGGGGGGGAATGTTTGATTAATTCAGCATTCATTCCATCCTCTGTTCTGTTTGCATACGTCGCCCTAAGTGGGCAGGATATGCCCAGACATTGGTCCTGTGCTCGCTAAGCCACCAGACTCAAGCTAACCTGGATGATGAGGGGTGTTACACTGAATCAGGTCCTAGGATGCCTGTTTCTGGTCCAGGGAAGGCCTGGCAGTTTGGGGTGGACTGTTCCCATATGGAACAGGGTCAAGACTGATTTGAATATGTCTGGGTCTATACTGGAAAGGTGTGGCATGCAAAAAACAATGGATTTAATCCCAGATCTGTGACTGGGGGAGAATGTTGATTAATTCAGAATTCCGTCCATCGTCTGTTCTTTTGACGTTTGTTGCTCTAAGTGGGAAGGTGATGCCCAGACATTGGTCCCATGCTCACTACACCACCAGATTCAAGCTAGCCTGGCTGATTTAGGTGTTACCCTGAAACCAGTCCCAGGATGCTTGTTTCTGGTCCAGGGAAGACCTGGCCTGGCAGTTCTGGCTGGACTGTTCTCATGGGGAACAGGGTCAAAACTGATTTGGATATGACTGGGTCTAAACTGGAATGGCATGCAGTGCAAAAAAGCGATGGATTCAACCCAGATCTGTGACTGGGGCTGAATGTTTCAGCATTCCTGCCATCATCTGTTCTTTTTGCATTAGACTTCCTAAGTGGAAATGGTATGACCAGACATGGGTCGCATGCTTGCTTCAACACCAGAGTCAAGCTAGCCTGCTTGAAGAGGGGCGTTACCCCGAAACCGGTCCTAGTATGCTTGTTTCTGATCCAGGGAAGAGATGCCCTGGCAGTTCGGGCTCGACTGTTCACATCGGGAACAGGGTCAAGACTTATTTTCAAATGGCTGTGCCTAAACTGGAGTAGTGTGATGTGCAAAAAAAATGAATTTAACCCAGATCAGTGGCTGGGGGTGAATGTTTGATTAATTCAGCATTCCGTCCATCATCTGCATTTTTTTGCATTTGTCGCCCTAAGTGGAAAGGGTATGCCCAGACGTGTGTCCCGTGCTCGTTATGCCACCACATTCAAGCTAGCTTGGCTAATGAGGGGTGTTACCACGAAACTGGTCCCAGGATGCTTGTTTCTCATCCAGGGATGACCTGGCTTGGCAGTTCGGGCTGGACTGTTCCCATAAGGAACAGGGTCAAGACTGATGTGCATATGGCTGGGTTTACCTGGAATGGCGTGGCGTGCAAAAAAAATGGATTTAACCCAGATCTGTATTGTGGGTGAATGTTTAATTAATTAAGCATTCCGTCCATCATCTGTTCTTTTTGCATTTGTTGTCCTAAGTGGGAAGGGCATGCCCAGACGTGGGTCCCATGCTCACTAGGCCACTAGATTCAAGCTAGCTTGGCTGATGAGAGATGTTCACCCAAAACCGGTTGCAGGATGTTTGCTTCTGATCCAGGGAAGACCTGGCCAGGTAGTTCAAGCTGGACTGTTCCTTTGGGGCCAGTATCCCTCGTCGGAGCCGCAGGAACCAAACCCCTGTGCACCACGTCGACTTGCTGTTTCAAAGGCTTGGTGGCTTCCTTCCATCAGGATCTTCGAGTTCCAAGTAGCCCCTACATCAGAGGTCTTCAAACTGTGGGGCGTGCCCCCCAGCGGAGGCGTGAAAACATCTCAGGGGGGGGGGCGCGAGCTTCAAAGAAAGGGGCAGCAGTCAGAGCAAATAATAAATATGTGGAGGCTTCAACTTTGACATTCCTTTAATCCGAGACACAGCAGCATAAAGGCAGGAAAAGGCAGCGAATTTCACTTTCACACAAAATGAAACTTAAAAACATATGCTGCTTTGCAGGCAGAGTGGTGCTTCTTCCCTGGCCTTAGCTTTTCTTGCTGGTGCCTTTTGGCGTCCTTGTTGCTGCCTTTTACATTGGTTCATTGCACAGCTGTCTAGACATTTGAAGCTACTCGTAGGTCAAGTTTAAACATTTTCCTGCAGTATAATTTCCTTATTCCCCCATCTTCTCTCTACTTCTGTTTTTTTACCACTGCCAAACATAAATTGAGTTTTGCCTCACAGCACAGCACTTGTACAAACATTATCACTCAGCAGGTGTTCACACCATCAGACAAGCTGATATTCTTTCACACATAAATACACACACGTAGGGCATGCAACCGTTCCATGGACTGTACATGTACTTAAAACAGGGAAAGGTTCACAAAACTTGGGTGGGTTTAAACACCACCAGAAGGGAAAGGAATATTAGTGACTCAGAATGTAATAGCCAGAAACTTTACCACGCGCTGGCTTTCAGATTGCAAAGCAAGCACAAGGAGATGATGGATGGAGCGCTGACATTTTTCAGACACTCACCCCCAGTCACAGATCTGGGTTGAATCCATCATCATTCTTTAGCTCACTTCGCCACCTCAGTTCAGACCCAGCTATATGCAAATCAGTCTTGACCCTGTGCCTCATGGGAACAGTCCAGCCCGAACTACCAAGCCAGATTTCAGCCTCCGAGTCACTCCAATTCTACAAATTATGGGTCACACCAAAAGGTTCAATTCTGGAGTCACTTCTGTTGACCTTCTCAAGGTCCGGGTGATGCTTTCTTTGCTGAGAATCTTTCTAAAAGGCAGAGGAACACCCTGATAGCCAGACAAAAAGGACCATTAAATAAAAATAAACTGTAAAAATAAATAGAGAGCTTTGAGGTCTTCCACAGGGCATAACTGTGCTGTGCAAATGCTGATGACCTAGCGACCTTGCACTTTGTTGTCCAGTGGTCTCAGTTGAGAGTCTTATCTCTGTGAGTCCTGGCATTTTAGCTAACAGCAGTTTGGCTTCTGCAAATCTGCTGTGATGCAGGCATTTTCAAAGCGTGAGGCAAAATTACATTTGACCATTTGCCATAGTATTTTCCATAATACGGCATTTTCAGGCCATTTGTTGCAGTTTTGCACCCATTCCTGTTCATTTGTGATAGTGCTGTCAAGAAGCTTCCTGCACAGCCTTAATGTGGATTCGGCCTATTAAACCCTGATAGTTGCTGCGCATTCCTATCCCAGCTCTAGTCAAGGAGGCCATTTTCGCTGCCTGCACCAGGGCCCATGGTATCTATACTGCTTTCATATGATAATACAAAATAAACATATATGGCAGTGCGAATTTCAATTGATTGAGATGTATTTTCAGAGTAAAGACCTTGTCCCGAGAATGATGTGGTTGCCAGGTCTACCATGATTCTGCTTGTTTGCTAGATCAGGCTGCATGGTATTATATGTGGTCCTGAAAGCACTGGCCTTGTGCTGGTTTTCCCCAAAAGAAAATCTCCCATCAAAGGGCGTAGAATGAGTTCAGTGATTGTGGGCCAGATTTACAACTCACAAATCTTAACTTTACAAAACCCTGCTAATGTTTTGCTGAAAATTAGTTGTCTGCTGACACCTCAGGGATAAAAGTTTTTCAAAGATGCTAAATCCCAACTCCCAGAAACTTTACTGAAGGGGGGCCCGGCTCCTAAAAAATATTGCCGGGGGGGGGGGCTAGGTCTAAAAAAGTTTGAAGACCTCTGCCCTACATCAAGCATCTCCTGTGACCAAGATCTTTGTCCTCACTGCATCACTTGCACCGTGAGCCTGCATCTTTGAGAGCTGCATGAGGTTCTCTCACGACTCCAGTGCCTCCGGCCTCTTGAGGGTCTTATTTGCTTTCTGTGGACTCCCTTGATTGCTCAGGGCCTGCCCTGACTCCCCTACTTATGATGAGAAACCTGGACCTTGCTGGTCCCGAAACTGCACCTTCTTCGCTTTCCACGCTGTTTGCAAGTGCCAAGGCTTGTTGGTGCTCTCGACGGACACCCACCCCTCAAACTCTTAACATCCAACGTGGGAGAGCTTGTGAATGGCTCCTGGTCTTCCACAGTGTGGCCTGGTCCTCACAGCTGCACCTCCAAGGTCACCGTCAACTTCCTTGCAACACTTGAAATCGGTGGGCATTCGTCTTCCGTGTCTCCTGGTCACTCCTGAGTGGCATAGACTCTGACCCCTCTGTTTGCAGGTACTTCTCATCCTGAATCCACCTTTGGGTTCCACCAGACACTTTCACCTTCTCCAGCAGCAGTATCTTCCTGAAGTCTCCCATTGAGTTTGATTGCAGTTTCCAACGCCACTTCACACCTATGCACCCGGCTTCCCTGGTGAAGGTATCCTGGTTCCCAGGGTATCCACAGGTGGGGTGGCTCTCCAACCTTCTGTCTTCCACAGGGTTTCTTCAGGGTCCACTGGGAAGAGTCCTTCCTCTTTAAAATTGCAACCGCGACTTACCCATTGACTTGCATTGATCCCGCGGTCGTGTGCCCACTCTGCACACAGCCTCTGTGGGGCTCCTGGTTACTTACCTTGGGTGGTTCCTTGGGTCCCTGACATTTCTACGTCTTCTGGGTATAGTCTTGACTCGAGTCGTGGTTTGCATACCACTATTTTAGTATATGGTTTGGTCTCCCCCTGAGAAGTATTGTGTGCATTGTGTATATCTCCGGCTAGGATATATCTGTTTGTGTTAGTGAGTGTCTTGTAATAAATACATATTTTTATAAATACACTGTGTGGTTCTTTTTCACTTAATCTACTCCTATAAGATCATGTTCTGGTAAAACAAGCTGCTTTACAATCCTTCTGAACTAAGCCTGAAGGTTGATCTCCACAGCTACCACTTAGAGAGCTTTCTAAGGTTTTCTAAGACCACTAAACCCACCATAAGGGTTGTCTAGATTGGTGCAGGGTGCCCACTTACATAAGTGTGTATCATATACCAAGCCAGCTTCTCACAGCCCCGCAATGCAGGCACCCTTGCACCAAGGTGCAAAGGTGCCTTCATTGGTGCATGGCAGCCCATTGTGCGCCAGCACAGGGGAAAAGGACAGGAACGTGCTGTATCTCACAGATAGAGCGCATTCCCGCCCTATTCTTTTGACGCAGGGCAGCGCAGCAAGATTCGTTGCGGCGCTGCCCTGCGCCAAAACCTCCCAAATGAGGCTCTTAGTTCCCCACACTTCAATGAACCAGCTAAATTAAGTTAAAAAAACAGTGTAGTCAAGTCCAGAGATCATGGACACACAGCTAAGTCCTGAAGTAGGGAGAACAGAGCCAAATAAATAGAAATGTCCATTGCAAAGGGCCCAACTGCTTAATAATGAAAAACTCTAATTGAGCGTTTATCAGTAAAGTATTAACAATTGTGGTTCAAGAGGAGAAGTAGGATCTGTATCTTTGGTCCAAAACGAAGATGAAATATGGTCACAAGGTATTTCAGAGTACGATAGCAGTGGAGGAGGAAATTAGTAGGATAGAAGAGGCGTGATGTAAGGTGAGGGACAGATGAAAGGGATGCCAGGGGTTGGGAGCAAGGATTGGGTGGTTAGATGAAATGATTTAGTACCCTAGAGTGGAAATCTGAAATCACTGGCCCACATCAGATTGACGAGGGAATGCCCAGGGAATACCACATAAAATATAAAGCAATATCAGGGATCCTGCCAAGAGGGAGTAGAAAAGCACGACCCTCAAAATAAAATAGTAACAAGATAAGAAGAAGTTCTCAGAAAAAGGAACACATCTCGAGTCCATCAACATACACGCGTTTTCTATATAAGTGCATTCATACTAAACCTTAAGACCCATCTAACTAATGTGGAAAGTCATAGACCCAAACTCTCATAAAAAATGAATAAAAGAGATGGAGGCGATGGAGAGAAAAGAAGGAAACAGAGAATGGAGAGAAAATAGAGAGTGATGGAGAAGAGAAAAAGAATGCAGATGGATAGAAAGCAAGGAAGAGGAAAGGTGTCAGGCTGGTTTCAACATTTTTACAATGGCTGCTTTGGGTTCCCAGTCCAACCCTGTGACCAGTGCCAGTCAGCTGTGATCTGTTAAGGATTGTGGCACAGATCAGGATGGAGAAATGTTCCCTCGAGAAATTGCATCTAGATTAGCCATTCGTATCCCTTTATGGACCCCTGCTGGGGATGTCCAATGTTCCACATGCATTTTATGCCCTATCTTCAATACCTTCCTTTGAAACAGAAGGAGACAAGTTGTCTGTGTCCTTGCTGGGGCATGGTTCCTTCAGCTATTGTCTTCTGCCATGTCCAACTGGATGCAGAGTACATGAAAAGCATAAGGCAAGTACAAACAAGAGCAACATTAAACATAATTAAAATTTGATTTGTTTTTCTTGTGTGCAAATAAGATAGTTCACTAACTAGACTAGATGTTTATGGCATACAAACCTGGATATTGTTCTTTTGTTAGTCATCTATCTATCATGTGTCTTTGCAAACGTTTATGATCTACAAATATTGTTTCAGTACGGTTTGTAAAGGCCACTGATCCATCCTTTACATAGAGAAATATTTCCAATGCATATTTTACAGCTCAGCTGAAGAGATACAAGCCCTTCTATCTGTGTAAAGAGTAGTATCTTATACACATAATTTTTAAATATAAATACCTTAATGATATATTAATCTTCAATGCATGTGGACAAAGGAATAATAAATCCATGCAAACCTACACCTAACTTCTCAATATTGTGATTATTATTTTTGCTACAATATTATGATACCTTAATATTAAAAATGTGATATTCCGACAAAAAATTAAAGACAGGGGTCTTTAGCTGTGGGCAGAGAGGAAATCTCGTTAGTGGAGTCTGGACTTGGCCTTGGTCTTGTCTGAAGTCCTTTTTGGAGCCTTCACAGGTCCCCGTATTGCTTTCCAGAAATAGCATGAGAAAGAGAAGGTTCTCATTGATATGCAATCCAACACATAGGGGCATATGTACAAGAACTTAACGCCGCCGTAGCGTCAATTTTTTGTTTGCGGCTGTTTTCTGGCATAAACGTAAATTTTTTAGGATCGACACTTCTGTTAGCAGGACTTACCGAAAATGAGATGCAAGGTGGGCGTTCCTGTGAAAAAAATTGCTGCTAACCCCACTTCGCGATATTTACAATAATTTTTTGGTCTGGCAATAATTCCCCCAAACTGCTGCTAAGTACAGTTAGCGGCTGGTTTTTAAGACCAGAAAAAAGCTGGTCTAAAAAATGGCGCAAACACACCTGTTCATAAGGGAGACTAACCCAGACACTCATTTGTCTACCTAAGGATCCCATGAAGGTACTACTCTTGCAGCTGGGAGCTCCAAGAAGACCACAACAACTACCGCCACCAGCACCACCACAGAGGCAGTGCCGCAGAAGAAAGCGGGTCTACCGCCAATGCATCACCCTGATAGACCTCCGGCCAGAGGATGTGATAGCTCACTACAGGCTAAAAAGGGCCTCCATCCTACGCATACTCACCCAGATGATGCCAAGGCTGCAGGCACCATCACAGCGCTGCACGAACATCCCTCCGCAGACTAAGCCACTTGCATTGCTGCACTTGTTGACCTCTGGTACCTTCCAACCAACCACTGCCAGAGTGGGTGGCCAGCCTTCTCCAGGTTTCTCCCAACTGTCTTGGATGCCATTATCAGCCTGATGCTGCAGCACCTACGCTTCCCGAACACTGCGCAGGAACAACGTGACAACAAGCAAGGCTTCTATGACATTGCTGGGTTTCCGCACGTGTTGTGGCAATTGACTGCACCCATGTTCAGATTGTGCCTCCTGTCGACACTGCACATATATACAAGAGAGGAAGCACACACACTCAATGAACATTCAGGCAATTATGGATCACCTGGGCCTGTTCATCAATGTTGTCCCAAAGTTTCCTGGGAGTGTGCATGACTCTTACATCTTTCTCCAACCGATCATCAACCAGCGGTTTGAGATAGGCATATATGGAATTGGAATGCTTGTTGGTAAGTACAAACTGAACACACCACACACCTCAAGTACCCAAGCATGTAGCTCAAATATGTGAGAAAGCACATGTAGCAAATGTAATACGACATACCTTGTAACAGGCCCAAACAATATGTACAAGCACCCAAATCAAAATAATCAAGACATATGTTAGACAGCCCAACAAAGGAGTAGCCTAGAAAATCTCACACAAACGACTATGGCACCCTTGGAATATAGATTTTGCAGAACTCATCAGACAAAAATTGAAAATAATCAATGCAGCATATGACACAGACCATATGCCTCTGCTGTGCTACATACATTCTGAAATAAACACATGTGCCAAATGTACAAATTGACGGATCACCCTGCTCTCACTTGTGATGTTGCACAATTAGCTGACAAGCAAAAACATAGTCAGCCATGCACCATGCAAAGTGGGTTCCTGCCTCATGGGTTTGCAAGTATTGCTGTATGAAGGGAGCACCAACTGTACACACACAATCACCAAAGTTGATTAAACATCAGTCTGTGTCATTGCAGAATGGAGCATGCATAGGCAGTGCTTACAAACAATCAAAATTTCAATATCATTACATGTTGTGCATCCATATGACTCCCCTGGTGAGGTGTAGCAATCTGATGCATACATTTAGAAAAATAAATGTGTCGATTGGGAACAGACACACACATGACAATATTGATGGGTATTACCCCAACATGCATACATGCATAGTCAAAGTCAACCCTTGCAAAAGGACATCAATGCATATGTATGTTGTCTTCACATGTCCCAGTAAGTCAAGTGCACCAGGTAGCAGTGCCATTGTCACTCAAACACTGACCCACCTTGGGGGAAGCTGTATGTAAAGAACCCACTAGTTCAATGTTTAGCAGACAAGGATTTTCCCTCTCAGCTATCTTCAGCAATATCACTCCCAATGAGGTATCTTGATGATGTTCCAACATAGTAATCTGCAAAAAGTCAAGGCGGATGCTTCCCCAGGGACATGTGCCAATGGTGCACGCTATAAAATATGTGCACACGTGATTTTCAGTTTGTCCAACGGGCCTGTGAAGAACCTCAAATCTCTTTTTGAGTGACCCATACATCTTGACAGTCACAACATGGAGGTAATACACAGGACCTGGCCAATGACAACATGGTGATGTGTAGGCTGTCAAGTATAGGCAAGTTAATTTCAGTGATGCAGGTTAATTATGTGAAGCTCCACATAACAAAGCAGAAAGTACAAAGTTGCACAATTCACACACACCAAAAAAGGCACTCTGCAAACACAGCAGGTGCAAATACTAATGGACACATCTCTCCATTATATGTTTCAGGTGATCAAGGATATGCACTCTCACCATGGCTGATGACACCCATCAAAGTGACCCACACACAGGCCCAGAGAGACTACAACGTTGCATTGGGACACACAAGGGCCATTGTTGAACGGATCTTTAGAGTCCTTAAATCAAGATTCTGGTGCCTTGATCTATTGGTGGGGAGAGTCCTGTACAGTCCTGAACTGGTTTGCAAAATTATAATGGTATGTTGCATTTTGCACAATATTTGTGTACGGACAAACACACCATTGGATGAAGGCCAGGAGGAGTAGGACAATCCAGAGGATGGCCAGGACAAAGAAGCTGATGCTAGACACACCACAGCATCTGATGCTGGAACAGCAAGGAGGGATGCCATCATCCGCAATTTCTTTAACTAATAACAATAAACAATTGTCCCATCGCATGGATTTTTCTTTAACACAAACACTGAATGTCACTTTGTTAAATAAAATATCACTACACAAATGTCTTGTATGCTTGGTTTCTGACTTCAGAAGTTTATCTCTCTGTTAAGTGAAAGTTAACAAAAAAAAATGTGCCACACAGCTCTCATACCAAGCAGGGGACACAACACCAATTAAACGAAGACTGGGAATGGAACAACGTATTGGGCATCTAAGCCAATTAATGTGTATCGTCCCTCAGTGAGAATCAATACATGTGTGTCATGTCATCCCAGGAGCACATACATGTCTGTTTCCATACAAGAGTGTAGTATAACATACACTATATGTCTGATGCATAATTGTAGCTGTGGCCACATAGCTAAAAACCATCATAATATGTGTAATCCAACATATCTGTGAAATCAATGGCACAAGAATAAGGGTAAGTGACAACAGTATCAAATATACATTGCTGATCTGTACTGCATCCACTTCTGGGTGTGGAGGATGAAAAGACAGATGATAGTACAGAGACAATAACTGGTGTGTCAATACAGTTCAGGGAATGGCTGAAACACCAAGCACACACAGTCAAACAACAACAGAAATTGTGAATAACTCAATAGATGACACGTGCCATTGGAATGAACAATAAGCATGTCATGCATCACTGACACTGTGCATGAATCATTCTACAACACAGCAATGATTTGACAATGCTATAGTCACATAAGTACAAACAATGGCACATATGTCAGACATGGACCAAATGGCAAGACAGCAGCACACAACAACATGTATGTAGGGCCATGTACCTGCCAATGCAATGTCAATAAATTGTCAATGTCACATGCACAACAACATGAGTGTGTCATGGCAATGAAGGGGTAGAATGGGCTATAACCTCATCCAATAACTCTTGCTCTGTGTTCACACACCCAACACAGAGAACAGACATACACATGAGTGAAGTGCTAAAGGTAATACAATAAGTACAGCCCTAACATGCCAAAACATGCAAGCTATGACAACAGGAATTGACCTTGTTTTGGGTCATACAGACATGAATTGAATCATTGTAGCCCCCAAAAAGTGCACCACCTATATCTGGATTATCACTACAAATTTACACATGTTAATAGCATGATTTGTGTATGTTTGCTCTTCAGCACAACTACAACACTCAAAATAGCCACACATCTGCAGGCACAGTTGAACACATCAACAAGCATGCTTCTATGAAAAAATGTTAATGTCACACAATGTTGCATCTCTCAAGCAATGTACAAATACTCATCATGAAACGGTGTTGTGCAAGCTGGCCAGCTATCATGTATGGTTCATGTAACTGTACAGTGTGGCTACCAAGACACTCCACCCCAGTCAGGAGTATGCCTTACGGAAATATCTGTGCCAATAGCATCCATGGAAATCCAACATACACCAAAGTGCTCCCTAACATCTTGGGACCACAAGTTTGCCTCATGAAGGCAACAGTGGCAAGCAGATCACATGTTCCATATTGTCCATGGAAAACTGTTAGGTACAAGCAGTCTGTTTATGGCTAATGTGCAGATACAACCCCTGGGCCTCCTCTGGTTCACACACAACCATCTCCCAAACGTTAATACTACACCAGGCCTCAAATCACAACTTCCTCTCTGAGTCACTGACTCAGGCAGCATAATCTTTGTTCAGTCCAGATCATACAAGCCTGGGTACAGCATGGTACTCTAAGTATGCATTTGAAACTACTCATGCAGGATACTCAAATGGACACTTTTATTTGCCCACTCACAGGTCCCCTGCATCACAAGTCTGGTAGAGTATATGGGCATCATCATCGACAGCAACGGACAGCACAGCCTACTCAGGCTTAATGACCTTGAGAGGCAATTCAAAGATATAGGATGTCTATTGGTGTGTGTCATGCAATGCACGCCACCCTTTGTACATGATCAATAGCACCTTCAATGATCAACACAACAAGTTGCACCATGCATACTTCTCATGTCAGCAATGTTAAACATATAACATGCCATTCCTTATCATCAGGTAATGTTCATTGCTGACGCACCGATGGCAAGAGACTCGGTCCACCATACCATGCACAACTCAGGCATTGACATCCACGTCAGTCTGCTGTAATTCAGCAGTATCTGTGTCTAGCCACCTGGGTCTCATACAAAAGCACAGCATGGTCTCCAAGCCATGCTAACTGTTTGTGCTTACAGACATCGGTAGCTTTGCTGTTGCAAGGATTGTGACATACAAAGTGCTACTTTGCTGTTCCAAAGTAACAATGACATGGGTCTACAACATGTTTGTACATGGCTAAGTGGGGCATATTGATCTATGCATAATTATGATTTTGCTGCTCCATTCTGCAGTCTGTCACACACATTTAACTATGCATTATCTGAGGTGTCTCTGTAAGCTCTTATAGCCCTTAGGGTCTAAAAGATATGTGATGTCACAATAACAAAAAATTATTTGTACTGTTATCTGCCCAGCAATAGCATAATTGTCTATACCAGCTAATATATGCTTATTGCTGTCATGCTTGACTGATCTTGTGATGTTGCTTGCACAAGAAGATACACAATCTAACGCCTGGTATAACATTTCTTGAAATGGTAAAAATGGAGCTGGTCATTAGACACCGGTCAAGGATCATGTCAAGGATAGCACAGCATGAAATGCATAGACCTATCTTTTGAAAATGAAGCCATGAGTGCCTTAGCACAAACTGTCATCAATGTGCCCCTCTGTGCCTCCAGCTAATCAAATAGCTGAATGTTAATGTGCAGTCATAGCTGATTATTGTATGCTTTATTGCAAATAACATATACAAGTAGTGACTGCCTGTTGGTCAAGTACACGTGTGTAGCAAGCCCATCCAACTGGCACAGACATCACAGCAATTTGTGATATAAGAATCTCACATGGAGTGACGCATACCACTAATGCTGACCATAATGAGTGACACTGAGGTATGTTTTTACTTACACACATGACCAGTCATAGACAGACATCAATGTGAGTAACTAGTGCCTTCTGACAGCTCAGGATCACTCATACCCGGACAGTTCAGATAGACTACACAACAGTATACCACACAGATCACATCACATATCCATATTGTGTTGTTCGGCCTGACAAATCTGGTAAAATGGTACATATACTAATCAAGTAGCAATAAGCGGTTAAAATGTTACCGCAAATCCAGCGGTAATATTTTTTCATATCCGCCATGGGAAATTCTTGCAAAATACATGTATAGACATGAAATATTCCCGCTTATCCCTAGGCGGGTGAAATTTTGTCACAAACTCTGAAAACGGGCCGCAAACGGCCAGGTTGTGATGTCAGTCTGCATCCTGTTCCATGGAGGAGTACTGTAAACTTTCACTTTCTCTTTCAAGCACACTGTTAGGGGCCGACTTTAGTCCGCCCGCCACCCTAGCGGTGCTGGGACCGGCCGCCAGCAGTGCGACGGTCCCGGACCGCCAATTAGGATGCGACCACCACCCTGGCGGTGGCATTCCGCATCTTTGACATTGTGGCGGGTGCTACTGTAAGCACCACCAGCCATAATGCCAATGAGGCATGTTGTGCATTGCCATGTACAATGTGGCATGCACCGCGCGGTGTCTGTTGGCAATTGTCATTTCTTATAGCAGTTACAGTTGACATTGACAGTTAGTTGCCCAAAGAGCAGGTCACATAACCACAATAAGAACGCGAGTACGTCTCACAAAGGGCTGACTGACATGATCAAACGTCAACAACTTTGGCAAAAAAATCTTATCCAATGTAACACAGATTGTTGGCACGTAAATCTGTCCCATAGATTACTTTCAAATGTGATAATGATTCTCGTGAATCATTTCTATGCTGATATAAGTCACAAGGCCTCTGTAGCCAATGCAATGTTTGGTGTCACAACATTGTCTTGGCCAGACTATCTCAGACTCAGTGCCAAAGCAGGGATAATCAACTCAATGTAGGACAACATCGACTCATGCATCAGACACCCTTTCACATTACATTTAGGTGATGAGGGGTTGACATTGTTACACTGCTAATCCCATGCATCATCACACAGAACCATTTCCACAGGAGCACCTTGAATATTGTGGAGTGCGTAAAACTTTAGACTGTGTCCGAAACATTTTTAAATTATGCTCTTTACTGTAACATGCTCAACATTTCATCAATATATCTATATATGTTACAAGTTGGTCATCAGAGTGTGACACACATGAAAAACACTATAGTTCAATGATTGATCAAGTGCCTGATAACGATCCTTGCATCACATTGACCTACATGTGCTCAGGTCAGACATTATAGCACTGTTGTGCGAGGGTGCATTCCTTAGCACTAGCATGAATGTGTTCACACTGCCACTGGTTGAAAAGTTATGCTGCCAAATTTGTGGTTGACATGCAGTAGCTTTGTTGTCCCACTGGGTCATAGCACAGAAAGATGCAGAGCAGGTTAAATCTGCTACACAATGATTCATGCAACATATGCCCTCTTTTCTTGCATTCATGTAAAAATATCTGCAGGGTTCCACCAATTTGCAAGTAAATGTATAGTGCAGCCTACTGTCTTTGTGTAGTTGGAATGGTCAGGGTCTGCTATTGGCCTGTTCAACCTCATCCTTACAGAACTCTCCCTGTTGAACTCATTCGTTTGTTGGTACAGCCTAATTGCAAACAGCTATTCTACAACTGTTGTCACTGTACTCTGTGCCTGCTTCGTCCCATCCCAGGAGTCACCATATTGTCATCAACATCTTATTCTGATTTCTGGTATTATGTATTTAGGAATTGTCAGGTCATGCGTGATGTAGCGTGTTTTTTATGATGGTGTTAATATAATAGAACATATTGTGTGATTTTTGTGTGCCAATTATGCAGAATGCCATCATGTTTTTTGATTCAGAACATTCATGACATGTTTTCGTTTTTTCCAGACAACATGTCCCCAGAGGAACAGAGGCAGTTCCTACAGCGTAAGGAACGGTACCAACACATTAGGCGTGTGGCGAAGGGCTATAATGACATGGCACATAGGAGAGGGCTTCTGGCAAGTGGAAGTCCATTTCAGACAGCACCAAGAAAGGTGGCAAAAGACATGCTACCCTGCCTGCCTCCTCGCCACACCAGAGCCAGACCCAGCCAATCCCTGGCCCTTCAGGCGTACATTGTGGCACACAGAAACCAACCTTGGCTGTTCCAGGACCATCAACAACTGCTCCATGTGCTGCACACACCTCTACTCCAGGCATTGTAGCCGCCTTACATCATCAAGAGCTGCAGGACAACAACAGAGGTCTGTTTTGACAAAGAGGGAGAGGAGGCTACTGTACAATTTGAACGTTCGAGTGAGCTGTCTGGAAAGGGACAATGATGAGTTCAAGGGCCACCTCATAGACATTCAGGGGGCCCTGGGGCTCCCCTATTGATTCCAAAAGGATTTTTGCCAATTCCCCCTGTACAGTCCCCCATTTCCCCTCACCCAGTTACCTTCCATTTTGTATTATATTTTGTTATTTAGTGATAAGTGTAGTTTTAGTGTAGGGCTAGTATAGTGTTAGGAGTAGTTAGTTAGTGTTTTCTGAATCTCTACTTAGTGTTTTTTTCCTTAGGATGGGGGGTTGATGTCTTTTTGGACTTGTTAAAAAAAGCTAACAAAAAAATATATATTTGTTTAGTATGTATGTTTAGTTAGTTCATGTATAGGTTAAGCTGTCTTTGTCCCGTCCCCGGATGTGCCGTAAGGGGGGAGGTGGGTTGATGTATTATATATGGTAGCAGGCCACCACCGATGCCTGCTACCATATGGCCTACACAATGGTTGAAGTGTGCCTGCATTGGTGGTGGCCTGCTTACTTTTGACCCAGAGCAGGGTGGTTCATGGGGCTGCATCATATTGCTGTCAATGAGATGCAGCCCTGTGTTTCCAATTTGGCTGAGTGTGGCATTGAGCCAAGGAGGCTAATGCAACACTCTGCCACCTCTCCAGTCAATATTCCCCTTTACTTGTTCATGTAGCCCATAATTTGTAGACTCATGATTGGTAAATCTTCTATATATTTAAATATGTTGATGTTCTGAATTCCAAGTCAGTGACACCACCATTATGTGTCGTTATATGTATTCAACAGCTAAAGTGACATGTGTATATACCCCCAGGTACCTATGTATCTGGAAATAGATCTGCACACAGTGTAGGTGTGCACTGAGGAATATTTAGTTGGACATGAACAACATTAGTCCCAACCCCCCCACTCCCTCCAGCCCCTGGTTGTTACTTACCCTGTTGCTGATGTAGCTGGTCATGTTCAGCACTATCCTGTCCCTGGACTCCAACCACCGACTCCTCACAGAAGACTGTGGACATCTGTTCCACCAAGGCATCCAGATCCTCCTGTGGCGCTGGACTCCCACTGCAGTGCTGCCTGCCGATTGTTGGACAGTTTCTGCTTGGTCTTGCACTTAGCATCATGCTGGCGCATCTTGCAGTCAATCACTGTCCTCTTGACCTCTGCTACTGCATTCACCTTGGCTATTGTATTTTTGGTCCCTAATGACACCGTGGAGCTGCCAAAGAGTTTGTGTTATTTCTCTGTCACCTCCGCAATCAGGATCTCATATTCCTGCCAACTGAACCTGGTTTTCCTCTTCCTCTTCCCATCGATCTCTGGTTCCATGCTGGTCCATGTTGCTTCTAGGTTAGTAAATTGTTTTAACCCCTTTGCTGCTAGGCCTTTCCCCCCCCCCTCGTGCTAAGCCTTGTTTGGGCTATTTGGGGTCGTTCACGCTTAGGCCCCTGTAACTTTTTGACCACATAATGGGGATTCTAAAGGCACCCAGGGTTTTTGGATTTCCCTGGAGGGGACCCAGAAATTAGCCAAAATACAGCTAAATTATTATTATTTTTTTAGAAACATTGGAAAAAAGTGCTGCAAATGAAAGCGAATGGGGTTTTCCCTGCAAATGGTATCAAAAAAGGATTTGTGGGGCTGAAATCACCATTTTCCCAGCTTTTAGGGAATGACAGACTTTTGTCAGAAAACCACACATTTTTACACAGTTTTGACATTTTTCTGGGACAACCTCCTTCCAGTTAATGGTAGAAATGGGTATGAAAGCAATAATGGATCCCAGAAAGCTATACATTTTAGAAAAGTAGACACAATTCTAAATTCAGCAAGGGGTCATTTGTGTAGATCCATCAAGGTTTCCTCATAAAAACTAACAGTTAAATATAGGAAAAATTTAAAATAATTTGAAAAAAACCAGCCTTTTGTGTCAACATTTTCATCTGTAACTTCTTCTAATTATAACAGCTCTTTAAAAGCAATATACCGTTACATCTGCTGGACCTTACTGGTTGTGGGGATATATAGGATTTGTAGGTTCACCAAGACCCCGACAAACCCAGAACTAAAAACTGAGCAGCAACTAGCAACTTGCAATGGTTTTTTAATATGTACTGGGTATATAGCAACTTTTCTGGGAAAATGTATACATGGAAAAATTGGTATGAAAGACACCCGTGTATTTCTGAAATTGGAACAAAATATAGAGTTTAGAAACAGTAGATATTTGCACATTTCCGAAGTTGGAAATACTCATACTAGCATGAGAATTATCGGCCATTTTTCAAAATGACTTCTTTTTTACACATTGTCTTTCATTTGGAAGGCAGAAATGCATCTAAAGTCAATAGGTAATAACAGTTGCTTTACAAATCTGAATTACCCTAAGTCTCCTGATAAAAATGGTACCTCACTTGTGTGGGAAGGCATAGTGCCCACGACAGGAAACGGCTCAAAACGCAACGTGAACACACCACATATTCTACAATGAAAAATGACCCTTTTTTTGCAAAGTGCCTAGCTGGAGTTTTTGAATCCTAGCTCTGCCGGCACCTAGAGAAACCTAGCAAACCTATAAATTTGTGAAAACTAGACGCCCAGGGAAATCCGGGATGGGGTGACTTGACTGGTTCCCACCAGGTTCTGTTACCCAGAATTCCTTGCAAACCTAAAAAAGTGTCAAAAAAAACACATTTTCCTCACATTTCTGTAATGGAAAGTTCTGGAATCCGCATGGATCCACAAATTTCCACCCACCCCGCATTCCCCAAAGTCTTCCAAGAAAAATGGTACCTCACTTGTGTGGTTAGGTCTAGTGCCCGCGACAGGAAACGGCGCAAAACGCATTGTGGCCCTACCACAATTTCACAGTGAAAAATTACCCTTTTTTGGCAAAGTGCCTATATGTAGTTTTTTAACCCTAGCTCTGCCGGCACCTAGGGAAACCTAGCAAACCTATACATTTTTGAAAACTAGACACACAGGGGAATCCAGGATGGGGTGACTTGACTGGCTCCCACCAGGTTCTGTTACCCAGAATCTCTTGCAAACCTACAAAATTGTCAAAAACCCACATTTTCCTCACATTTCTGTGGTGGAACGTGCAGGAATCTGCTTGGATCCACAAATTTCCACCCACCCCCGCGTTCCCCGAAGTCTTCCAAGAAAAATGGTACCTCACTTGTGAGGGTAGGCCTAGTGCCCGCAACAGGAAATGGCACAAAACGCAACGTGGACACACCACAATTTCACAGTGAAAAAAATGACCCTTTTTTGGCAAAGTGCCTAGCTGTAGTTTTTTAACCCTAGCTCTGCCGGCACCTAGGGAAAACTAGCAAACCTATACATTTTTTAAAACTAGACACCCAGGGGAATCCAGGATGGGGTGACTTGACTGGCTTTCACCAGGTTCTGTTACCCAGAATCCCTTGCAAGCCTAAAAGATTGTCAATAAAACACATTTTCCTCACATTTCTGTGGTGGAAAGTTCAGGAATCTGCGTGGATCCACAAATTTCCACCCACCTCGCATTCCCCAAAGTCTTCCAAGAAAAATGGTACCTCACTTGTGTGGTTAGGTCTAGTGCCCGCAACAGGAAATGGCGCAAAACGTAACATGGACCTACCACAATTTGACAGTGAAAATTGACCTTTTTTTGGCAAAGTGCCTAGCTGTAGTTTTTGAACCCTAGCTCTGGCGGCACCTAGGGAAAACTAGCAAACCTATACATTTTTGAAAACTAGACACCCAGGAAAATCCAGGATGGGATGAATTGACTGCCTCTCACTAGGTTCTGTTACCCAGAATCCCTTGCAAACCTAAACAATATTGTAAAAAAAAACACATTTTCCTCACATTTCTGTGGTGGCAAGTTCAGGAATCTGCGTGGATCCACAAATTTCCACCCACCCCGCATTCCCCAAAGTCTTCCAAGACAAATGGTACCTCACTTGTGTGGTTAGGTCTAGTGCCCGCGACAGGAAACGGTGCAAAACGTAACATGGACCTACCACAATTTCACAGTGAAAATTGACCCTTTTTTGGCAAAGTGCCTAGCTGTAGTTTATGAACCCTAGCTCTGCCGGCACCTAGGGAAAACTAGCAAACCTATACATTTTTGAAAACTAGACACCCAGGGAAATCCAGGTTGGGGTGACTTGACTGGCTTTCACCAGGTTCTGTTACCCAGAATCCCTTGCAAACCTAAAACATTGTCAATAAAAACATTTTCCTCACATTTCTGTGGTGGAAAGTTCAGGAATCTGCGTGGATCCACAAATTTCCACCCACCCCGCATTCCCCAAATTCTTCCAAGAAAAATGGTACTTCACTTGTGTGGTTAGGTCTAGTGCCCGCGACAGGAAACGGCGCAAAACGTAACATGGACCTACCACAATTTCACAGTGAAAATTGACCCTTTTTTGGCAAAGTGCCTAGCTGTAGTTTTTGAACCCTAGCTCTGCCGGCACCTAGGGAAAACTAGCAAACCTATACATTTATGAAAACTAGACACCCAGGGAAATCCAGGATGGGGTGACTTGACTGCCTTTCACTAGGTTCTGTTACCCAGAATCCCTTGCAAACCTAAAAAATTGTCAAAAAACCCCACATTTTCCTCACATTTCTATGGTGGAAAGTTCTGGAATCTGCATGTATCCACAAATTTCTACCCACCCCGTGTTCCCCAAAGTCTTCCAAGAAAAATGGTACCTCACTTGCGTGGGTGGGTCAAGGACCCGCGACAGGCAAGGGCCCAAAACCTATTGAGGTGACATCAAAATTACCTATCACAAACCAACCTGGTTTTGCAAGGGGGGGGGGGTCCCATGAGTTTTTGGCCCTGGGCTCAGCGGCCATCTAGGGAAACTTACCAAACCCACACATTTCTGGAAACTAGACACACGGGGGAGTCCAGCGAGGTATGGCTTGCGTGGGTCCCCCAACATTCTCCTACCCAGATTCTCCTGCAAACCTCACATTTCGCAGAAAACATCACTTTTTTCTCAAATTTCTGTGTGGGAAAGTTCTGGAATCTGCGTGGATACACAAATTTCCTCCCACCCAGCGTTCCCCCAGGTCTCCCGATAAAAATGGTACCTCCCTCACGTGGGTGCATCAAGGACCCTAGATGGCCGCCGAGCCCAGGACCAAAAACTCATGGGACCCACTTTGCAAAACCAGGTTGGTTTGTGATAGGTAATTTTGATGTCACCTCAATAGGTTTTGGGCCCTTGTCTGTCACGGGTCCTTGACCCACCCATGCAAGTGAGGTGCCATTTTTATTGGGAGACCGGGGGGAACACTGGGTGGGAGGAAATTTGTGGATCCACGCAGATTCTAGAACTTTCCCACACAGAAATTTGAGAAAAAAGTGTTTTTTTCTGCGAAATGTGAGGTGTGCAGGAGATTCTGGGTAGGAGAATGTTGGGGGACCCACGCAAGCCATACCTCGCTGGACTCCCCGTGAGTCTAGTTTTCAGAAATGTGTGGGTTTGATAGGTTTCACCAGATGGCCACGAGCCCCGGGCGAAAAACTCATGGGACCCCCCCTTGCAAAACCAGGTTGGTTTGTGATAGGTAATTTTGATGTCGCATCAATAGGTTTTGGGCCCTTGCCTATCGCGGGTCCCTGACCCACCCATGCAAGAGAGGTACCATTTGTATCGGGAGACCGGGGGGAACGCTGGGTGGGAGGAAATTTGTGGATCCACGCAGATTCCAGAACTTTCCCACACAGAAAGTTGAGAAAAAAGTGATTTTTTCAGCGAAATTTGAGGTTTGCAGGGGATTCTGGGTAGGAGAATGTTGGGGAACCCATGCAAGCCATACCTTGCTGGACTCCCACGGGTATCTAGTTTTCAGAAATGTGTGGGTTTGATAGGTTTCACCAGATGGCTGCCGAGCCCCGGGCCAAAAACTCATGGGACCCCCCTTGCAAAACCAGGTTGGTTTGTGATAGGTAATTTTGATGTCGCATCAATATGTTTTGGGCCCTTCCCTGCCGCGGGTACTTGGCCCACCCATACAAGTGAGGTACTTTTTCTATTGGGAAACTTGGAAAAATGCTGGGGGGGGTTGGAAATTTGTTGTTACTTTCTGCAGCGTGAAAATTTGAGCACAATAATGCAAGTAAAATGTCACAGTCACATTTTGAGATTTGCAGGACATTGTGGGTAAGATAACTTGCTGGGATCCACAAGAGAGACATCACCATGCACTCCCAGGGGTGTTTAGTTTATGACAAAATCTACAGTTGGTAGGTTTTCCTTAGATGAAATGTACACCTTGGCAGAGAGACAAAAAAGACAAAGATTACTGCACAGCCATCTATTCCTCAAGCACACACACATACTGGTTGGATTTGGCACGAGGGCGAGTGATGGTTCAGTATATAAAATTTTACTAACAAGAGATTTCACAAAGATGAAATGCACTGTCAATAATTGAAAGGACTAAAAACGGAACCCTTGACTCGCAGCTCGTGAGCTGTAAAGCCATGACAAGGCACCAACCGCTTTACAGGCCATTCACACACCTTTCATACATGATACCCACAAGACCATTCACACCACCAGGCACAAAAACAACATATTACAACCATCACAAAAAGAGACAAGGTACACCCTGCTTGACAAAAACAGAAAAGACAAATATTTCTGCACAATCACCTATTCCTCAAGCACACATACATACTGGTTGGATTTGGCACGAGGGTGAGTGATGGTTCAGTATATACAGTTGTATTAATCAGAGATTTTACAAAAATGAAATGCACTGTTAATAATTGAAAGGACGAGAAACTGAACCATTGACTCACAGCTCATGAGCTGTAAAGCCACAACAAGGCACCAACCTCTTTACAGGCCATTCATACACCTTTCATACGTGTGACACATACAAAACCAATCACACCACCAGTCGCGGGCCCAGCACATTACAACACTCACACCAGCAGACAGCGCCATTCAAGGGCCCATCACTTTCACACGCCCACATTCCTGAAACAGCAACCACACCAGCTCATGGATTGAGTGAAGTGGCGTTTGGCTATCAGTATGTGTAGTGACCAGCAGCACGTCATCTACTCACACACCGCCATCCAAGTGCCAGTCCACCCACACCGCCAGCCAAGCGCAAGTTCACCCACACCACCAGCCAAGCGCCAGTCCACGCACACCGCCAGCCAAGCACAGTCCACTCACACTGCCAGCCAAGCACAAGTCCACCCACACTGCCAGCCAAGCACCAGTCCGCACACACCGCCAGCCAAGCGCCAGTTCACGCACACCGCCAGCCAAGCGCCAGTCCACGCACACTGCCAGCCAAGCACTAGTCCAGGCACACCGCCAGCCAAGCACCAGTCCAGGCACTCCGCCAGCCAAGCGTCAGTCCACGCACAGCGCCAGCCCACACACACCGCCATCCAAGCGCCAATCCACGCACACCACCAGCCAAGTGCCAGCCTACACACACCGCCATCACATTTAGGATTTTTTTATACAAAAAAGAAAACACAAACAAATTGCAAATAGATACAAATCTACTAACACAAAATCTGACACTAAATACATTGCATAAATGCCAACCTTGAAACTGAACAAAAGATATAAAACAATAGGGACTAGGCAGTTCACTTTACCACTCATGGATGCTCCCAAAAATTATTTTGCGTGTGGTGCATTCTAAAACAAGCAGGCACACACAACCCAGGGTTAGAAGGACACTCGGGGCAGTACATAAAAGTCTCCTTCCGCGTACCCCTTCGCCAACAGACTCTACATCTCCTACTGGGAAAGTCTTTTGAGGGAGTGGGAGGAATGTGATGAGGAAAGTGGCGATCTTTCATTCTAGCCACATCCTCCACCACTCCAACTCTAGGAACACTTGCCTGTTCCACTAGAACAAGGCTGCCTATTACAGACACCTGAAACTTAGCAAAAGTCATCTTTGACTCGGGACAAGAATCCTTGAATACAACAAAAGAATTAAAGGTTGCCAAGTGGAAAAGATGGATAGCCAACTTCTTATACCAAATGTAAGCCTTACGAAGAGCAGCGTAAGGTTCCAACCTCTGATCTACTCTATCAACTCCACCCATGTGCATATTATAGTCTAAAATGCACACAGGTTTGTGCACTTCAGCAACCTGACCCCAAGCAGTCACAGGTGAAGTGCTTTCATCATGGATGGTAGTCAGCATGTAGACACCTCTCCTGTCTGAAAACTTCACAGCTAGAAGTTCCTCGCAACGCACTGCACTGTCCCCACCAAAGCTTTTGACAAATAAGTTCTTTTGGGAAACTTTTACGGTTAGAGCAGATTGTGCCACAAGCAACAGTGTCCACTTTGGCCAATTCCCTGAACAACCGCACACCAGTGTAGAAGTTATCAACATAAATGGTGGCCTTTGTTAAAAAGTCCTCTACCAAGTTCCCACACAATTTTCTCAGTCACTCCAAAAGTGGACGGACAACCAGGTGAGTTAATCCTGGATTCCTTACAGGTGTACACCCTGAAATTAGAGACATATCCAGTCCTACTGTCACACATCATATACAGCTTAATTCCATAGCATGCCCTCTTACTAGGAATGTATTGCCTAAAAACCAAGTGGCCCTAGAACAACACCAAAGAATCATCGACTCCTATTTCTTTCCCTGGAGCATAGATCTCAGAAAATCGATCAACAAAGTGATCAACGACAGGCCTAATTTTAAAAAGACGATCACAATCAGGGTGATCTTGTGGCAACGCTAAACCATTATCGACAAAATGCAGCATCCGAAGCAGAAGCAAATACCTATCACGACTCATGACTGCCGGAAATATAGCTGTTGCCATCAAGGGACTAGTAGACCAATATGAAGACATTGATGGCTTCCTTAGCAAGCCCATCAAAAAAGTTAAACCCAAGAACTTCTTCATCACTTGCAGATTTGTGGGAGTCCACCGGGTAGCTCTAGAGTGGGGCCTAAGGCTGGCACTGTTGTCCCTCAAAAACTGTTCGGCATACAAATTAGTCTGCTCAACAATCTCTGCCAAAAACACATCGTCCATAAACAACTGAAAAGAATGTATCGGCAAATTTTTTTCTGTATTCACTTTACAACCTGGAACACCAGTAAAGTCTGGCAGTACTGGCTGCACCATGCCTGGGGCAACCCAGAGGTCTTCACTTCCAACTGGAAGCCTTGCAGCCCCAGGCTGCAGCCCAGATGCCTCTTGCTGCACTATCGGCACATCAATGTCCTCCTCTAAAACAGGCACTTTATCTGCACTAAGAGTAGCTTCATCCGCACTGAGAGTAGCTTCATCATCCGATGAGTCCATGTGGAGAGAAAACTCATTGCCTGTATCTTCTCAGATGCAGAGTCAGTCTCTGAACCATGGTCAGAGGAAGACTCAAAAAACATACCAACAACCTGCTGAGCAGTAATCCTGCGGCTAGCCATCATCCTTACTAAGAAAGGAGACTGCACAAACAAGTCAACAACAACCAACACTGTGCAAAATAAGTAAGTAAAAAAAAAGTGGGCCTTTATCAAAAAGATCTATATACTCAAACTATGCAAATCACTTGCAAGAGACAGCTACACTCACCAGCACCTACTCTGCAGAGAGACAGCAAAAACCAACGATATCCCACTAGAAAGAAAAAAACTAAACCAATTACTTACAAGACAACAATATACACATCGAGCACAAATCCAAAACGTTTTTGACACTCAAAAAACAGAAGCCAAACATACTATTTTTACACCATTTGCAAAAAACACATTCATGCAGAGAAATGAAACTCATTTACATTGTTAGAAAAAAAGTCTCTTACCAAACACATGCAACTACACAAACAGCAGAACCAAAAGTAACGAAACCGCAACCTGGAACAGTCTAAAGAGCAACAGCTTTCAACTAGAACAAAAAGGGAGAAATAAAGCATTACAATTGCAATTCACAAGAAATAAAACAATGAACAATATAACACGCTATGTCACTACCCAAATGGTCAGAAAAGTCTTTAAAAAAATGTACCCCCTAAGGAAGCGACCCTTGACAAGGGGTCGCTTCCTTTACATAATTAAAGGGACTCCCTGGTGTCTACTGGGGTATTCTACCCCAAAGGCCAAATACACGGGCTGATCTGCCCCCGGGGGGGGGGGCAGAATACACATTTTTTTTAAATGAGGCTCCTGGAAGCGACCCTTCCCCAAGGGGTTGCTTCCTTTAAAAAAAAAAAAAAGATCCCTGACTCTAGTGGGCTTTTCTGCCCCCCCCTGGGGCCAGAAACGCCAAAAACTCAGGCAATCTCTACCTGGGGGGGGGGGGGGGCCAGAAAAGTCTTTAAAAAAATGTGCCCCCTAAGGAAGCGACCCTTGACAAGGGGTCGCTTCCTTTACATAATTAAAAGGACTCCCTGGTGTCTACTGGGGTATTCTACCCCAAAGGCCAAATACACGGGCTGATCTGCCCCCGGGGGGGGGCAGAATACACATTTTTTTTAAAGAAGGCTCCTGGAAGCAACCCTTCCCCAAGGGGTTGCTTCCTTTTAAAAAAAAAAAAAGATCCCTGGCTCTAGTGGGCTTTTCTGCCCCCCGGGGCCAGAAACACCCAAAAACTCAGGCGATCTGGCCCCAGGGGGGGCAGAAAAGTCTTAAAAATAATTGCCCCCCTAAGGAAGCGACCCTTGCCCAAGGGGTCGCTTCCTTTCAACAGAAAAGAAATCCCTAGTGCCTAGTGGGGGCATTCCTGCAGCACGATCGCGACGCTGTGCGCGATCGTGCTGAAGGAATGCCATGTATTGAGACATCAAGGGAGAGGAAATACTCTTTCCTCTCCCCCAATGCCTCAATACACAGAAAAAGGCCCCCCCGCCCCACCGGAGCACACAAACTTACGTGCTCCTCCTGGACATGCTGTAAACAAATGGTTTTCAGCGCATCCAGCGCTTCCTGATGACGTCGGTGCGCGCTGTGCGCGCTGATGTCATGGGATTGCGTGGGGGGGTCGGGGGTGGCAGTGCCCCTTTGTGGCAACATGTTGGGCTGCCCATGGGTGGGTGCCATGGCGGAGCGGTTCCGTCATGAGCACAGCCCAACCGATGCTCATGACGGAACCGCTCCGTCATGAGCATCGAAGGGGTTAAAAAAAAAAATAATGTGCTATGTGGGCTTTTTGTAGTTTATTTTTCCTGCCATCATGCTGATAAACGTGCATTTTCTGGCCACTGACTGGCCAGACGTCACTTCTGCGACAAGATTTTTATCGGCGTGACATTGGTCTTAACATCAACTATTCCCACCATGATGAAAAACTATCGCCATGTAGCAATATATTGTAAATACGTCGGTACCATGGCGATAGTTTTCAGCGGTAAGAAAATTGCCACTAACTAACGCTAGTGTTAGTTAGCCGCAATTCTTGTACATATACCCCATAGTATTGCTGGGAGAGGATAGGTAATGGAGATAGAGGAGTCCTGTATTTGAGTGTTTCAGTTGTAGTCTTGGCATGTTATTTGTAGTTTTCTAATATTCAATCCTTAATAGGTACAATATCATCTCCCATCACCCTACTTCCTACTACACTGCCTAATCTCTAAACAATGTATTTTCTTTAATATCTGACCAATCCATAACACCAAATCCTGGCTCTGAGCTGTTCATGCAGTATTTACTATCTTCCTTTATCTCATGTTGTGTGAGTTGAATGTCAGTCTTAGTTTTCGGTTTCACAATTTTCTCCCTCATGTCCTCAACCTACCAGTGCAGAGTAAATAAGTTCAATAGGTCATACCTGATGGTGACCAGTTAAGTGCCTGATAAAGCTTTTGATCACACTTGGTACATCAACTATGGTACGAAGTCCCTTGGCCATAGCTTCACAGACAGCAGAAATGTGTCTCAAGGAAAATCCCAAGGGTTATCGTGTTGACCTTGTCATTACATGAACATGTAGCCAGTCCTGCCACAAACCCACCTGGGAATTTGTAGGATGGCTTTCGTTCATCAGTCGCCAAGTCAAACACACATGCACCAGCATTCCACCATGGAGGCTTACCTCCACACACACTTTACTTACCGATTCACTTTCGAGACTTACCTCTGCTCCACTGCCATCACTCACCTGGTGCTGACCTCACAATTTGAACCCAGGGTGTCGAGCTGGATGTTAGGAACTTACCTATTGGACCACACTGGCTTCCCTGTCTGTAGCCTTTCAAATCTCCCCTATATCATAGTTAGCCTTTTTTGTTTGCAATAGAGGCCTGCATGTTGCTGATAGAGTGTTGTGCACTACAGAAGCCCATGAAGGAGCTATAGCTCAGTGGCAATGTCTGCTGCTGCTGTTGGCACAGGCTGACCCAGGGCAAGGGTTTGAATCCTGCCAATGTTGCCAAAGTTTAAGGTGGGAAAAAAGTCCAGCAGTTTTTTTTCATTTACTCATTTTTGGATTTGGAAAAACAGAGATGCTATCTGAGCCATTCTTTTTTGCCCTAGTGCCCCAAAATTACAAATATTTTCCCTCCCAACTTCCCCACATCCCTCTTTATCTCAAGTAGGTGAAATATGGGCAAAGCCTTATCTTCATTTATCAATGTATTCATTTAAATTTTTTCTTTCAATTTGGTGTTTTGTAGAGTGCACGTGTGGCCTAGGGGGCATACCTCAGCACAAGTATATGAGGAGGCTGTTTTATAGCCAGTAAAATAGGTTGAATGGTGATGCTTTTACATTTTGGTGTGAGCTGAGCTCTGAAATCGGGTGGATGGTGCCTGTGTGGCTGGATAGTTATATAGGCCTAGAGTTAGCTCTGACTCATGAAATGATGGGTAAAGTTTGGAGCTGGTGAAACTCCCTTTATTAGGAGCAATCAGAAGATAGACATGTTGTTTTTTTAAAGAAGTAGAAAAGTGCAAAGCCAGGACATTAGACCCTAGCAGGGATTCCTGATCCCCACACCTCTGTGCCGGTGACATCGTTTGTGACCTCTCGATACCCCCATCTCATTGCCTCTCATATGTGAGAAACAGTCATTACAACAAAACTTTTACAATGCATGCCATTACAATGCATGCCATCACAACGCAAGTACCATCACAATGCAATGACATTAAAACGCATGTCATTACAACGCATATGTCTTTACCACGCATGCATTTACAACGAATTTCGTTGTAAAGGCATGAATGATAAAGGCATGTGTGTTTTACATATAATTATAAGGTGAGTATATAGGGTTTAGGGTAGGTTTGGGTTTTGGGGTGCCAAAGGTAATTTTAGGGTTCAGGGTGGGTATGGGTTTTGGGGTCCCAATGGTAATTCTAGGGTTCAGGGTGGGAAAGGTTTTAGGGTGGTAAGGGTAATTTTAGGTTTCAGGGTAGGTAAGGGTTTTGGGGTGACAAGAGTAATTTTAGGGTTCAGGGTGGGTATGGTTTTGGGGTGCCAAGGGTAATTTGAGGGTTTAGGGTGGGTATGGGTTTTGGGGTGCCAAGGGTAATTTTAAGGTTCTGGGTGGGTATGGGTTATGGGGTGCCAAGGGTAATTTTAGGGGTTAGGGTGGGTGTGGGTTTGGGGTGCCTAGGGTAATTTTAGGATTTAGGGTGGGTATGGGTTTTGGGGTGCCAAGGGCAATTTTAGGGTTCAGGGTGGGTATGGGTTTTGGGGTGCCAAGGGTAATTTTAGGGTTCAGGGTGGGTATGAGGTGTGGGGTGCCAGGGGCAGTTTTAGGGTTCGGGATGGGAATGGGTTGGGGGTGGCAAGGATCATTTTATGGTTCAGGGTGGGTATGGGTTTTGGGGTGCCAAGGGTAATTTTAGGATTCAAGGTGGGTATGGGGCTTGGGGTGCCAAAGGTAATTTTTGGGACTAGTGTGGGTATCGGTTTTGGGGTGGCATGGGTCAGTTTAGGTAATGGTTTTGAGGTGGCATGGGTAATTTTAGGGTACAGAGTGGGTATGGGTTTAGGGGTGGTAAGGGTAATTTTAGGGTTTTAGTGGGGGTATGGGTATTGAGTAGTAAGGGTAATTTTAGGGTTTTAGGGGGTATTAAAAAAAGAATATATATAGGGCCCGATTCACAGAACTAACTTAAGACACAATACTAAACTTACTACCATTTTGGTATTACAGAAGGCACTTACTCATTTCGGTATTTACAGAAGTTAGAACTCCTAACTTTAGGACTCCTAAATGCCTTCTGTGAATACCGAAAGTCTTAAAGTTAGGATTTTTCTCAGTTTAGGAGTAGTAAAGTTAGGACTCCTAACTTTAGCACTCCTAAATGCCTTCTGTGAATGCGAAAGTCTTAAAGTTTGGATTTTTCTCAGTTTAGGAGTAGTAAAGTTAGGACTCCTAACTTTAGGACTCCTAAACTAAGAAAAATACTAACTTTAAGACTTTCGGTATTCACAGAAGGCATTTAGGAGTCCTAAAGTTAGGAGTCCTAACTTTACTACTCCTAAACTGAGAAAAATCCTAACTTTAAGACTTTCGGTATTCACAGAAGGCATTTAGGAGTCCTAAAGTTAGGACTCCTAACTTCTGTGAATACCGAAATTAGTAAGTGCCTTCTGTGAATACCAAAATGGTAGTAAGTTAGGATTTTGTTTTAAGTTAGTTCTGTGAATTGGGCCCATATTTATTTACCTACCTTAACCACTTTTACCAAATGTATGCCTTTACCAAGCATGCGTTTGCGTTGTAATGGTATGCGTGGTAAAAGTTTGCGTTCTAAAGGTTGGTCAATGTAAAAGTATGTGTGTAGTAATACCCGCTTTGTAATGGCACACGTGGTATTAGTACGCATTGTAATGTCACATATTCCTCATATGTTACCCACTAGCATTCCACCTTTGGAAGTGAACCTACCCATTTTCGAGCCTTTAAATGACCATAAACACCCTTCCTCTATGCCCTCCATTTACATTCTTTCAGTAACCTGGAGCATTTGCCACTGTTCAGCCTCCATTGACCGATTGGAAATACATTGCTCAGCCTGCCATATCCACTTACCACTCCGCACTGCTCCTCTCAGCTCACCTAGACTACACTTCTTTAAATCAGATATACATGATCTGCCTCCATATAGCTTGAATTTCCCTCTGTGGATCATATACCCAACATAAGGAGGACAGATAACTAGGCGAGCACCACAAACTATCTCCAGATGCTGACAATCCAATTTTGCATGCCATGATTATTCTCTTTGCCCCATCCAACCAAATGCCACAGGGGCCCTCTCCTTGCCTCATTCGTCGCCGGCCCCCCTATTTAGCAAATATTAATGCTCTCAGATGTCATAGCACGCATCTCCTCTTGCTTTTCACTCAATTTTCCCTCTCTTTGTGAGGAGCCCAAATGTACTCACATGCCCATTGCTTTAAGTGTCACTCCACGCTCGCCTTCCTTCCGTTTCTCTACCTTATATAGCCACTTTCAGTACCAGCACACCAATTGGCACTTTTTGGGTGCCCCCTTGTGGTGGATGAATGAAGAAGAGGATACCACACAAGAAATTCACCCCATGTGACCAGTCCTTCTACACCCCTAGGGGCCCCTTTCAATATCATAAACTCAGTAGGTCTGTGTGGTGCCCCTTGTGGTTGTTAATAGAAACTGTCACAAGCCTATCCCCCAAGCCCCCCCTACCATTTTGAGGTACCCCCATGGAGGAAGGGGGACAATATAAAAACTATGTGTAGCCCCCCAAATACCCCACATGCCACATCATTCTGTGCTTCCCATCACGCGTTTCATAGTGCACCTCAACACTCTTTTTTTAATACTGCACCCCAAATGTGCCTGCACCACCCCCAAAAAAACCTCAAAGGTGGGGTGGGGCAGTAAAAAACAATAATAATAATTGGGGTTCCCTACCATAAGGCCCACCCTATTTGATCACCCCATCTGTGTGCTGAAAGGAGCAGGGCACTGCTGTTTATCTACAATCAGCATCACTCCCCTAAGCTCCTCCTCAGACCCGACTCTCCACCCATGCTTGCCCTGTGCCCCACACTCCGCCTACATCTATGACCCCTGCTTTGTACCTTCTACTGCCTTCCTCAGTGACTCCACCCCCCCACTTCGTCTACACCTTTGTTCCCCCTTCTTCTCTCCGTTCCTGCTTACTCTGTACCTCCATCCACCCATGTAGATGTTGAAGAGGGTGGGGCTCATGGAGGAGCCCTGAGGGACTCTGCAGCTGATCTCTGTAGGTTCTGAGGAGAACAGTGGAGGCCTGTCTCTCTGGGTTCGGCTGGGAGGAAGATCCACTCTAAGGCTTTGCCGCAGATGCTGGCGTCGTGGAGTCTTGCGCAGAGGATGTGATGGGAGCCAGTGTTGAAAGTGGCAGAGGGGTCCAGGAGGATGAGGTCTGCGGTTTCGCCTCGGTCGAGGAGATTGAGTATGTCGTCTGTTGCGGCAAGGAGTGAAGCCTCCGTGCTGTGGTTGCTTCTGAAACCTGAGTGAGAAGTGTCAAAGGTGGGTTTGTTTCAATTAATTTTGTGAGTTGGGCGTTGATGGCCTTTTCGATGACTGGCTGGGAAGGGGAGATGGGAGATGGGTCTGTAATTCTTGAGGTCCGTCAGGTCGGCAGAGGGTTTTTTCAGCAGGGGGTTGATCACTGCATGTTTCCAATCTTCAGGGAAGGTGGCAGACTCGATGGAGAGGCAGAGTTTGGCTGCGACGATGGCACTGGCTTGTTTGAAGATGTGGTGGGTGCAGGGGTACGCGGGTGCTCCAGAGAGGATGATCTTCATGGTCTGTACGGTGTTGATGGTGGTGAGGTTCTTCCAGTTGAACAGTGTTGGCCGGACTCTGGAGAAATTGGGTGCAGTGGTTGTGGGTGGGGTTGATGGGGCCTGCGTTGTGAAGCTTTCATAGATGTCTGTGATCTTGGGGTGGAAGAAGGTGGCGAGGTTGTAGCAGAGGGCTTGGGAGGGGGGATGTCAGTGGCATCCGTGCTGGGTTGGGTGAATTCTGTGATCACGGTGAAGAGTTCTTTGCTGTTGTGTGCATTGGCGTAGATACGTTCCTGTATGGCAGTTTTCTTTGTGGCTCTGATGAGGTGGTGGTGCATGGTGACTGTGGTTTTGAAGGCTGCATGATCTGCTGGGGTCTTGCTGCTCCTCCATCTTCTCTCAAATCATCTATAGGTGCACCTGGACTCTTGGAGGGCAGGGGAGAACCAGCTGGCTTCCTAAACGGGCTGTTTGCTGGGACGTTTCATGAGGGGGGCCAGTGTGTTGGCGCAATCGAAGATCCATAGGTGGAGGTTGCGTGCTGATGTGTTGGTGTTCGCGGAGGTTGGTGGCAAATTGGTCTTCTGAGACCTTGTTCCAGCTTCTGCCCAGGTAGCAGTGGGCGCAGTGGTGTTTGGTGGGTTTGGTGCAGGAGAAGTGGACGCAGTGATGGTCAGTCCATTGGAGTTCGGAGAATTGGCTGACGGAGATGTTGTTGCTTGCGGAGAAGATTAGGTCCAGCCTGTGTCCTGCTGAGTGCGTTGGGGATGTGACCAGTTGCTTGAGTCTGATGGTGGAGAGGTTCTACAGTAGGGCTTAGGTGTTGGGGTGGCTGAAGTTGTCCAGGTGGAAATTTAGGTCACCGAGGAGGATGTAGTCCGTTGAGGCAATGGCATAGTACCTCCTTTTTGGTCCTGATCTGACACACTCCTTTTGGATTATTTTCACCCGATTTCCGGAATATGCGCCCTCCTCTTATTATACTTCTTTGCGCTATTGCTACCCTAATGGCCCCTTTTTCTACCCCCTCACCCCATCCCCTCATCTTCCTATCATGGCTTCCATTCAAATTAAGTCTGGAGTTAACTGCTTCAAAGTAATTTATCCCCCTAATCTGTCCAAAGCAGCAGCAAAACGGTTAAAGCATAACACCATTGAACAATTCCCTGATTCCCTCTTTGTTGACCAATTCCATAATGGGCGTCTAGGGAAGCTAAAAAATGACTTCATTTTTTTCACTCATGACATCCCTTCCTGGTCCTCCAGCTTCTTCAATTCCTTCAACGTCTCCTCCTCCTCTATCCCGCGTGGGCAGTGGCTAAAAATTTCCCCCTCCGCTTGCTTTAATGGTTCTCTCACCATTACACTTTATAACAATGGCACTGTCATGATTCAAGCTACAGACTCCTGTCTCTCTCTCTTTGACCACCTCTTCCACTTCCTTTGTCCCACCCATGCGACTACGATCTCCCTCGATTCTTTTTCTTCTAGCTCCTCACCTTTCTCCCTTTTTCCCCCATGACCCCCCTATATTCATTCAGGCCGCTCTCCCAGGAGACACAGGTCTACCCTTTGTCCCCCCCCTTCTCTTGCTTCCTCCTCTCCCATTCTTCCCCCTTCCCAATTTGATCTTCCCCTATCTCGTCTGCTTTACCTCTGGCTTCCCCTCCCTACCCTGCATCTTTCCAATATTCCAATGCCATCTCCAGCCCCCTAATCCCCCTAATCCTACCCATCTCCCCCCTACTTAATCCACCTTTCTTACAACCTGGTCTGCCGATCAACTTTCCATACCTTCCCACTTTTCCTCCCCGCTTCTCCTCATTCCTTTCCGCTCTTCCCCTTCCCTTGTACCCTTGTACCCTTAATTCTTCTCTTACACCTCCCATCTCTCTTCAACCTCCCCTTCCTCCTCCTATGCCTCACAACCCTGTCTCCCCTCTCGGTAATTCCGTCCTCTTCCCTCCCTCTTACCTTACAGTCCCATACTCCTCCCCAAACTACCACTTAGCCCAATCCCCTACATTCTCCTTTCATAGCCTACGGTACCTGTCCAGCACCTTCTCCTCTCTTCTCCCCATACCTCTGGCCCTTCCGTTGACCCCCCTCCCCTCCCTGTACAACCCCTTCTCCTCTCATCTCCCCATACAGCTGGCCTTCCTTTGACCCCCCTCCTTCCCCTCCCTGTACAGCCCCTTCTCCTCTCATCTTCCCGTATCGCCGGCCTTCCTTTGACCCCCCTCCTTCCCCCTTCCACCTCCCGCGCCCCCTCTTAGCTCCTCAACTGTCTCCTCCTACTTATGATCTCTACTCTTCCCCTCTGCTCAACACCAGTAAAAATATCACTGTAACACCATCCACTACTTTCTACCACCATCTTTCCCACCTTCTACGCTTGCACCTCAATACCCCCCCCTTCCCCCACCTCTCCCTGTCCTCCTTCGCCTACTGCACTCCCTCCCTTAACCATCGAGCCACCCAACACTCCGTGCTCAGCCCTCCTCTCCCTGGAAAATAAACTTGATTCTCTCATCTCTTCCATTTCCCAGCTTGAAGCGTCCATCTCACTTTTAAGTGCTAAGATATCCCCCTTCCCTAACAACCTCCCGAGGAATTCCTTGCTCCCGCGCCCCAATAAAGCCAACCACAGTCTGTCCTCCGCAGACATCACCAACTTACTGGCTAGCTACAAGACTACCAACGTCAATCCCCCTCCACTTTCCTCTCCTAATAATTCTACTCAATTCACTATTCAGACCATCTTTTCTGTCAGAACTAACCAGCCTTCTTCTTCTTCCCTGGCACCCTCATACAAGAATCTTATCCCTATCTCCCTTAACAGCCCAAACACCGCCATCACCAAAACAGTTGCGTCAGAGCTGCATTGTTTGCTCCACAACTGCAGATCTGCAACCAAACACAAACTGGAAATTTCTGACACTATCACCCACTACAATCTTGACATGCTCTTCCTCACTGAGACCTGATTTAATGACTCCTCTCATACTTTGTTTGATCTTCTGATACCTACCGACTACTCTATCCTCAGAAACGACAGAACAGACAAAATTCGGGGAGGTGTCGCTATCATCTTCAGAAACTCCCTTCAAATTAAAGCCTTTCCTACCATCTTCTTCCGTACATTTGAATGCCTGTCCCTAGAACTTCATGGCTCACCCTTCAGGTTCCATGTCATCTACCACCCGCCCGGTAATTGCTCTTCCTGTTTTGGAGGAACTCACCAACTTCATCAGTGACCAATATTCTCAAAGTGACAGACAGATCTTCCTGGGTGACTTCAATCTCCACTGGGGCTCTTTGGAAGACTCGGCTGCCAACAAGCTTGCCACCTTTCTCTCAGCCAATGATCTTTTCCAACAGTGCTCGGAAATTACACACTCTAAGGGCTCAATTCTGGACCTTGTTATTTCTAAAGCAGACCTGCTTACTATTGCTCCCCCTATCCATGTAGACTGGTCAGACCACGTCCTCATTCCCTTCCGTTTTCACCTATCGCACGTTAGAACTCTTGGCCAACCTAAAAGGGCTTCTATCTGGTTCTGCAACACTAAAAACATAATGCATTCACTTCCTAGACTAGACCCTAACGTGGATGTCAACGATCTCACCTCCCATTGCCTCACAGTCATAGCAGTCGAAATCGATAATGTCTCTCCACTCCAAAGCAAAAGGAAAAGACCCACCCCCTCAGCACCTTGGTTCAATAAAGCTGTGTATGATGAAAGGAAGAACCTTAGAATCTTGGAGAAACATTGGAGACAATCTTCATCCACCTTCAATCTCTCATTTACGTTTGGCAAGATCTAAATACCACAAGCACATCTTCCATGAAAAAGCATCACATTTCAGATCCCTCCTCGACTCAGCCAAAAACAGACCCAAAAAACTTTTTGACCTCATCAAAAACCCAAACTGCTCTCCCCAAACCATCAAGCCTGAGGATTCTTCAAAGAAAGCAGCAGAATTCGCTATATTCTTTGATGAAAAGGTCAAATCACTGGTGGATCAGGTCACCCACCCTACCCCCATTGAGGAGTGAAAATCCTTAGTCACTTGGCAGAACTTTGCCGCCATCTCGGAAGATGACCTCCTCAAATGCATCCTCGAAACCAAACCCTCCAACTAGTCTTCTGACCCCATCACTAGTGTCATCGCCATTCATTTCTACACAAATACTCTCTCTTACTGGACCAGGCTAGTTAATCTCTTCCTCAGTCAAGGCTCCCTCCCTGCCCTCAAAACAGGACAGGTTACCCCTATTCTTAAAAAAAACCTCCGCAGACGCGAACGACCTCAACAACTTCTGCCCCATCACGAATCTCCCTTTTCTTTCAAAAATCACAGAAAAATGTGTTGCGAAACAACTTTCTCTACATATTAGGGACAACAATCTCCTTGACGTGTTCGAGTCTGGCTTCATTCAAAATTGCAGCACTGAAACAGCCCTGCTGCAAGTGATTGATTATGCGCTGCATATACTCGATTCTGGGGAATCATGCCTCCTGATTCTTCTTGACCTCTCTGCAGCCTTTGACACTGTTAATCACAACACCCTCCTTAACACTCTTCAACAGAGAATGTGCATGGAAGGCACAGTGCTTAAATGGTTTGCCTCATTCCTCTTGGACAGATCCCAAATGATCAAGATAGTGAACAGTCTTTCGTCTCCACTGGCGGTAGGTCAAGGCGTCCCTCAAGGTTCTATCCTTGCACCCACTTTGTTTAATCTCTATCTGGAACCTAAGTAAATCTGGCATCCACTACCATCTCTATGCGGATGACACTCAAATCTACCTCAAGGTGTCTTCCGCACACGATCTCTCACTACTCAACTCTACTCTCAACTCTATTCACAACTGGATGTTAGTTCACCAACTCATTCTCAATCCCTCCAAAACTGAATTCCTCCTCCTATCTACCTCTCTCTCCCCTCCTCCTGTTCAATCCTGGATGAATCAGCTGAATTTACTCAACAATAAACCCATCATTGTCGACAGCGCTAAATCCCTAGGTGTCATACTTGACAAAAGACTCCACCTAATCTCCCACATCAACTCCATGCTAAGAACGCACGTTACCAGCTGCGTCTTCTGTGGGGGATTCATCAGTTCTTCCCAGAGAAAGACCTAAAAACCTTGGTCCAATCGCTAGTTCTCTCTAGACTGGATTACTGCAATTCTCTTCTGACTGGCCTACCCAAATCTCACCTCTCCCCCTTCAAACCTGTCCTACATTCAGCAGCTAGCTTTATTTCAGGGTCCAAACGAAGTGACCACATCACTCCTATCCTGTCTTCTTTTCTTTGGCTTCCCATCAAGGCAAGATCTATTTACAAAACTGCCTGCATCACCCACAAAGCCTTGCCCACTTCCTCCCCTTGTTACCTGGCGAATAAACTGAAAGTGTCTGGAGGCTCGAGACCACCTCGGAATGCGGAAAAGTTTCTGCTTGAGCCCCCCTCCTTCAAAAGGGAAAGACCGATGGCTCAATCGTTCTCAGGTAATGCGGTGAGAATCCTTTGCTCCGTGCCACCACCTCTATCCGGATCTTCAAAGCTGACCTCAAATCTCTTCTCTTCCAAAGACACTTTCAGAACTAATACCTTAATTCTCAGACCTCTCTAGGAAGTTTGTTCATCATTGTAAATTTGTTATATTTTCTTGTACATTCCTCACCCTTGCTTGCTGTGTTTGATATTGTATTCTTGCCTTCTATGGTTTTACCCTACCTCTTCTAGTTTCCTGTTTATTCTTGTAACGTTCTATTTTGTAACATTTCTCTCATGTAACGTAACTGGTTCTATTGTACAGCGCTCTGACACCTTCGGGTAAAGTCCGCGCTATATAAAAATTTATTAAATAAATCAAAAATAGTGTGCAATGAAGTCGGCTATGGATTCACTGAAAGGGGGCGGGTCTGTAGATGAGGGTGCCGCGGAGGGTGGACTTCAGGTTGGTCTGGATCTGGAAGTGGAGGTGCTCTATGTCGAGTGAGTGGTCGTCGGATCTAGTTGTGAGGCGGAGGGTGTTTTTGTGTACAATGGCGATGCCTCCTCCTGGTCGGTTGGCGCTGTCTTTGTGGATGATTTTGTATCCATCGGGGATGGATGTGGAGATATCCGGTGCAGAGGTGAGGTTCATCCAGCTTTCCGTCAAGAAGGCGATATCGGGGGGGATGGAGTCAAGCAGTTTCCAGATTTCCACAGTGTGTTTGTTGAGGGAGCGTGTGTTGAGTAGGATGCTGCTTAGGTGGTCGAGGCCGGTTCTTGGGGGCTGTGTGGTTGGTGCTTCTGGTGTGCGAAGCCAGGAGAAGGTGCAGTTACTGCAGGTGAATGGTCCTTGGGTGTCATTTGGCGACGCGGGGAAGCAGGCTGTTGAGCGTCCAGTGTTGAGGGCGTGGAGGATGCTGGCGTCGTACGGGTGAGAGGTGCGGGTACCAGGGTCCATGGCGCTGGGCACAGTCCTGGTGCAAATGGGTGCCGAAGGGCTTGCCATTGGCATGCTGGCGGCGCGGCCGCCATTAAGTAGTGGTAAGAAGGAGGGAGGAGCTGGTCAGCTGGGAGGAGGGAAGCAGCAGTGAAAGGGGGCGGGCTGCACGGGCAGGGCACGGGCAGGAACCGAAGAGGCACAGAATGGCGCAGAAAAAGGCAAACAAAAGGGCACAGAAAAGGCATAGAAAAAAGAGAAATACAGAAAATTTCAAAAATAGGAAAACAGAAAAAAGCAGAGACAGAACTCACCACTGGACCACCAGGGATGAGGGGCATGCGGGTGGAGGATGCATCGAACTTGAGGACTGGAGCGCAGAGGGTGCAACAGCTACCATGTGGAGCTGCACAGCGGGGGAGCAGTAGATGCTGAAGGGTCAGCGAGGTTGCTCCTTCACCGCACCATAAAGTAGTGGTAGGGAGGTGGGTGGGGCTGGTCAGCTGGGAGGCTTAATGCTGCGCTGGAAGGAGGCGGGCGCAGGGGCCGGGCGGGGGCAAGAAGCAAAGAGGCACAGAATGGCACAAAGAAGGCAAAGTAAAAGGCACAGAATAAAGACAAATACAGAGAAATGCAGAAAAATGAAAAGACAGGAAAGCAGAGAAAAGCAGAGACAGAACTCACCACTCGACCATCAGGGATGAGGCACAGGCAGGAGGCGGCAGTTTGAGGAGGGCCTCGGACTCGAGGACTGGAGCGCAGAGGGGACAACAGTTCCAGGTGGAGCTGCGCAGCGGGTGAGCAAAGGATGCTGATGCCTGGTGCAGCAGGAGGCTAAATGCAGAGGCACTGGCCTAGCCTGGCCTGGCAATAGGGCTTTAAAAACCCAGTCCCAGTCAGTAGCAAGCAAGCCCATGAACACCAAGGTTCTGTATAGAAGATGACAGCAGGTAATTTGGCACTCTGCCCCCATGTGTGGCTTCCAAGTGGTAAAAGTCTTAACCTAAGACAGGTTGTCAGCCTTAGATTTCTGCTGAAGACCATATGTTGGAGGCCAGATCATGGTGGGAACCTGTGACCTTCTCACATCAAAGTAAGCATGGGAGGACATTATTTCCATAGTACAGCCCTATTCTCAATCCCACTATTATGCTGCAGTTGCCACGTAGCATTACTAGAGGGCTGCAGTGTGACCATAAGGCCTGAGGGAGGCTTTAAATCTGGTTGCTGTCATACCTCTTGTTCGTGTTGGTTTTTGCTAGGTATAGGGCATGGAGGACTACAATAAGCCAGTGAATGAGGAATGATTAGTATTTTTGGCGAGGGGGACGTTTGGAAGTAAAACATCATGATGACAGGGTCAAATAATGAATGTTTGCTGAGCGATTGAGTGAGTATGCCATCTGTCTCTTTAAAGGGATATGCACGAGAGGAATAACATCGCCACAGTTCTCAGATGGTGGAAGAAGCACTGAAGACTATTTCCCCAAAATATAAACAATTACATTGTCTAAAAGCTTCCAAGTGAGATGTGATGCTCTGCAGGTTGAAGGATCTGCCATGTTTGGTGCATAAATATGCATAGTTAGTTAGTCTCTTCCCAGAATACAAGTAGCACACCCTTTGGGAGTATCCTTAGGACAGAAATGTCAGGCACTTAATTGGGAATATGAGGACAAGAAAAACTTAGGGAACCTGTCGCTAATCATCTGCAGGCTAGAAGGATATCAGAGAAATAAATACAGAGTGAACCAGGCTGCACAAAAAATGGTGATACATTAAACCCTAGCAGGAATTCCTGATCCCCTACACCTCTGTGCCTGTAACATTGTTTGTGACCTCTTTTGTGACCTCTCAATACGCCATCTCATTGCCACTCATATATTACCCCCTAGTATCCACCTTTGGAAGTGTACCTACCCATTTTCAAGCCTTTGAATGACCACAAACTCATTTCCTCTTGGCCCTCCATTTACATTCTCCCGGTTACCAGTGTTTTGCCACTGTTCAGCCTCCATTGACCGTTTGGATGCACATTGGTTGGCCTGTCATATCCACTTACCACTCTGCAGTGCCCCTCTCAGCACACCCAGACTACACTTCTTTCAATCTGATATATATGATCTGCCTCCATATAGCTTGACGTTCCCTCTGTGGATCATATATCCAATCCAAGGAGGACAAATCACTTGGCGAGCACCCTAAACTAGCTGTAGGCACTGCCAATCAATGCACTGCAGCCAATTTTGCATTCTACGATTATTCTCTACGCCCCATCTAACCAATTGCCACAGGGGCCCTCTCCTTGCCTCATTCATCTACCCCCCTTCTTTAGCAATTTTTAATACTCTCAGATGTCATAGCATGCATCTCCACTTGCTGTTCACCCACTTTTCGCACTCTTTATGAGGAGCCCAAATGTGCTCAGATGGCCATTGTTAGACGGACCGGGAGGGTCGGCCGAGGACAAGGGGAGAGGTCTCCGGGGAGAGCCGTCTCCAGCGATCGTACAGATGAATAACTTCCCCCCCACAGATATACACCACACAAGGATAAGATTTAGCGTTCTTTATAGGTGATTTCTTAAGGTACGATGAAATGGTACAAGGAGGTCTGGACTCAGGGGTCCCCTCGATTCGAGTCTCTTGGTTTGGGGAAAGGGGGTAGCGGGACAGTCTGGTTACCAGTCTGGTAGCTGAGATGGTATGGTGGATAGCTCACAATCCTCGAGCTCGGTGTTCTAGCTTGGACGGGCCGCGGCAGCGCCAGCAGGTCCCGGTGAAGATGGTCGTTACACGGTCCGCGGCAGCGCCAGCAGGTCCCGATGAAGATGGTCATTACACGGTCCGCGGCAGCGCCAGCAGGTCCCAATGAAGGTGGTCGTTACAACGGTCCGCGGCAGCGCCAGCAGGTCCCGACGAGGATGGATGTTGCAGAAGGCCGCGGCAGCGCCAGCAGGCAGGACGATAGTTCACAAGGCAGGGCAACGGCAGCGCCAGTAGTCCGTCAAGGATGAGTTCTTTCGGTGTCTCTCGACTCCAGGATACAACTGCCTTCCTGCTCTGGAGCTGCCCTAGTTATAGGTCTGGCGTCCTTTGATGTCCGGACCCTCGCACTTGGAGGTCGGGGGGTCCGGGATGAGGGAGTCCAGACACCCACCAGGGGGTGGAGCCAGCGCCTGGGGGAGCTGGAGGGTGATCGGCACCTGGCGGGGGAGAGCCCTCGACGCTTCTTTCTCCCATTGACCTGCCAAGTGGTCCGTTCACCTCCTGGGTGGATGGTGGTGCCGGGATGTCGGGGCCGGCCAGGCCCAGGGTTAGGGTCGGGCTGAGGCCGCGCGGCCTCGTGGCGCAGTGTCCAAGATGGCGGCTGATCCGGCCGGGGGAGCCGGTAGTGGTTCGGCCCCATGATACATGGATGTCCGGGGGCAGGAGTTCCGTTGGGAGACGGGGTGCGGGTTGCCCTTGGGGGTAACACCTGGGAGTCCGGGGGTTGGGCCCTGTCGTGCGGGGAGGGAGCAAGCCCTTCATGTGGCCTGTCCAACATGCGTCCCCCCCAGCTGAAGGCGGGGAGAGTCACCCATCCTCTTGGGGACTCTCTTCGTCGAGGCGGAAAAAGCGTGACAGGCCATCTGCGTTGGCGTGGTCTTGGCCTGGTCGATGTTCCACAGTGAAGTCCATTCCCTGCAGGGAGATGGACCAGCGCAATAGTTTTGGGTTTTCCCCCCGCATCTGCATTAGCCACTGCAGGGGTCGATGATCGGTTTGCACCCGGAAGTGGGTACCGAAGAGATAAGACCGGAGCTTTTTGAGGGCCCACACCACTGCGAAGGCCTCCCTCTCGATCGTGCTCCAGCGCTGTTCTCGGGCCAGGAGGCGTCTGCTGATGAAGGCCACCGGCTGGTCAAGACCCTCTGGGTTCAGCTGGGAAAGAACCGCCCGATGCCGTGGTCGGAGGCGTCCGTTTGTACAATGAATTCCCGACTGTAATCGGGGGCCTGGAGCACAGGGGCGGTGCACAGGGCGGCCTTCAGCTTCTCGAAGGCCGCTTGACAGTCGGGGGTCCAGTTAATCTTCTTCGGGTGGTTTTTGGACGTGAGACCCGTGAGGGGCCCCACAGTGCTGCCATAGTCCCTCACGAACCGCCGGTAGTAGCCGGTGAGTCCCAAGAAGGCTCGGACCTCGGTCTGCGTGACGGGGGGTTGCCAGGACTGGATGGCAGCAATTTTGAGTTGCAGAGGGGCCACCAGACCGCTTCCCACCTGGTGTCCGAGGTAGGTCACGGACCCTTGACCAATTTGGCACTTGCCGGCCTTAATCGTGAGGCCGGCCCGCTGGAGGGCCTGCAGGACCTCTTGGAGGTGGTGGAGGTGGTCGGACCAGTGGCGGCTGTACACAGCGATATCGTCCAGGTAGGCGGCGCTGAACTCTTCGAGCCCCGCCAAGACCTGGTTCACTAGACGTTGAAAAGTAGCTGGGGCATTCTTCATGCCGAAGGGCATGACCTTGAAGTGGTAGAGGCCATCGGGGGTAGAAAAGGCGGACCGTTCCTGGGCCCGGGGTGTGAGACCGATCTGCCAGTAGCCCGCTGTCAGGTCGAAGATGCTGAGGTAGCGGGCGGCCCCCAGGCGGTCGATCAATTCATCCGCTCGGGGGATAGGATGAGCGTCGGTCCGGGTGACAGCGTTCAAGCCCCGATAGTCGACGCAAAATCGGAGTTCAGGAGTGGTGCCGGGGGCAGCAGCTTTGGGGACCAGCACGACCGGGCTGGCCCAGGGGCTGTCCGAGGGTTCGATGACCCCGAGCGTGAGCATCTTGGATAATCCTCTTGGATGCAGGCCCGCACCCGATCTGGTACGCAGTAGGCCCGGTGCCGGATAGGGGGACTGTCCCCGGTGTCCACGTTGTGCAAGCACCAAGGGGTGATCCCTGGGGTGAGGGAAAACAGTGTAGCAAACTGCAGCAGGAGGTCACGGCAGCCCTGGCGTTGCTCTGGGGTGAGGGCATCGGAGAGCCGGACCCCGTCCACGGAACCGTCGTTCTCCTGGGTCTTCAGGAGATCAGGGAGGGGCTCGGAGTCTTCTTCCGCCCCACTGTCTGTAGCCATCAGGAGGCTGAGTTCCGAGCGCACAAAGTGGGGTTTGAGTCTGTTGGTGTGGAGGACCCGGAGGGGGTTCCGGGGGGACTCCATGTCGATGAGGTAGGTGACGGGGCTCTTGCGTTCGACCACTTTGAAGGGCCCCGTCCACTTATCTTGCAAGGCACATGGTTCGGTGGGGGACATCACCCACACTTGTTGACCAGGTTCGAATTCGACGGAGGAGGCATTCTGATCGTACCATTTTTTCATGTCCTCCTGACTGGCCTCGAGGTTCGCTTTTGCCATTTCCCTGAAGCGCCGGGTCTGATTGCGTAGTGCCAGGAGGTACTTGAAGACGTCTGGGGGGGTCTTTAGGGGGGCCATCTCCCAACCTTCTTTGACTAGGCTGAGGGGCCCTCGCACAGGGTGCCCGTACAGGAGTTCGAAAGGGCTAAAGCCGAGGGACTTCTGGGGAACTTCTCGATAGGCGAAGAGGAGGCACGGGAGTAGTACATCCCACTGGCGACGGAGGGGCTCTTCCAATCCCCCAATCATTCCCTTGAGTGTGCGGTTGAATCGTTCAACTAGTCCGTTCCCTTGAGGGTGATAGGGGGTCGTGAATCGGTAGGTGACCCCGCACTGTTGCCAGAGGGACTTCATATATTTCGAGATAAAGTTTGTGCCTCGGTCGCTGACGACTTCTCGGGGGAAGCCCACCCGGGAGAAGATCCCCATTAGGGCCCGGCCGACCACCGGAGCTGTTACAGTTCGCAGGGGCACAGCCTCGGGGTAGCGGGTGGCGTGGTCCACCAGCACCAGGATGAACCGATGTCCTTGTGCTGTGCGGGGGTCCAGGGGCCCCACAATGTCTATTCCTACCCTCTCGAACGGGGTGGTGACCACTGGGAAGGGTTGCAGAGGGGCTTTGAGCTTACGGCCGCTCTTCCCGCTGGCCTGGCACGTGGGGCAGGACCGGCAGTGGTTGAGGACGTCGTTACGCATCTTCGGCCAGAAAAAGTGGGTCACCAGGCGACTGTAGGTTTTGTCCTGGCCCAGGTGTCCAGCCAGGGGAACATCGTGGGCCAAAGTTAGTAGGAAGTCTCTGAAACGGAGGGGCACCACCAGCACTCGACTGGCCCCTAACTCTGCGATTCTTTGTTCACTGTATAGCAGGTCGTTATCCCAATAGACCCAATGGGTTCCGGTGGAGTCCCCTGCGCTCTGGGCGCTGGCTTGCTGGCGGAGTCCCTCGAGGGAGGGGCAGGTCTTCTGTTCCTGGCGGAACTGTTCCTGGGTGGGCCCCCCTTCTTGACGCCACTGAGCCAGGCCGGGAAGGTCCTGGGGCTGGGCGACCCCTTCGGGCGTTGGCTCGGGGGGGTCGGTATAGCCGTTGTCCTCTACTGGAGCGACCGGGGGAGGAGGTGCTGGCCATTCTGGTTCTTCTGGTCGGGGGACGGCACGGGCGGCCATGGACCGGGTGGTTACGCAGGCCCAGTCCGGGAGGCCCAGCATCCCCAGGTGCTCTCTTCTTTCGACGGCAGCCCACGGGGAACTCTCAAGGTCATTCCCCAGGAGACAGTCCACGGGGGCATCATCCCGGACCGTCACCTTCAACATGCCGGAGACCCCTCCCCATTCGAAGGGGACGCAGGCCATCCGACACAGACTTTCAGAATTGTCGGCTGAGCGGACGGGGCAGAGAATGTTCGGCAGGATCTGCTCTGGTTTCACCAGGTGACAGCGGACGGCCGTCACACTGGCCCCTGTGTCACGTAGGGCTTCGGCCCGGCGCCCATTAATGTTCACCCACTGGCCATATTTCCGGGTGTTGGCGGGTAGGGGAGCCCGCGGGACCATGTCTTTTCCCCCTAGGCACGCTAGAACCATGGCGGCCGGTTCCCACTCTTGTTGTGCCTGCTCATATTCTTCCTGTTCCTCGGAGATTTGTTCTCCCCCCAGGGCGGCGGCAGCTACCTGGCGGGGCTTTGGCGTTTGGTTCTGCGGGCAGCTCGGGTCATTGGCGTAGTGGCCGACTCGCTGGCATCGGTGACACGTGATGTTGGCTCGGAACCCCGGGCGCATCGGGGGGTTGCCCCGGCCGGCCGGGGGCGGGGTGCTGGCCGCGGGAGTGGCCGGGATGGTGTCTCTCCCTCGCCCCTGGCCTCCTCTTCCTCCTCGGGGACGGTGCTGACCTTGGTGGTTTCGGTTTTGCTCGTGTGGCCCTCTCCGGCCCACTCGGGTGCTTTCCCACCGGTCAGCTTCGGCAGCGAGTTGCCGTGGGTCAGTCAGTTTACTGTCGAGGAGGTGCTGCCTGAGCTCGACGAAGCAGTTGTTAGACAGGTGCTCCCACACCATAAGATTAAAGAGTTGCTCGTAGGTCGTTACGTGGCTTCCCTTGATCCAACCCTCGAAGGCTCGGCTGAAATAGTTGACGTATTCCACCCAAGTTGTACCCGGGATCCGGGTGCAGTCTCGGAACCTCTGGCGGTACATTTCGGGTGTGAGCCCATATCGGGTGAGGAGGGCAGCCTTCATGTGGTCATAGGATGACATCTGATGATCTGGGAGCTGTAGTAGGGCATCGCGGCCTTCGTTGACGAACCTCCCCCATAGGCCGGCTCCCCAGTCACTCCGATCGATCCGGTGGGAGGTCATGGCGATCTCGTAGGCTTTGAACCACTGTTGTATGTCGTCCTCTCGGACATACTCTCGGACAACATCCTTGGGGATGTGGACTTTCTTCTCGGTTGCTCCCGGGGTGTGCGGTCGCTCAGGCACCCCCGGTTCTTTATTCTGTTTCCGAAGTTCTATTTCCGCCAGTTTGCGCTCGTGTTCGAATGTTAGTCTTTTTTCTTCGAGCTCTCTCTGCCTCTGTTTTTCTTCCCGTTCTTCTCGGAGCCGCAGATGTTCTAGATTTAGTTTTTGCTCGGCTAACTTTAGTTCACCGTCCATCTTGAGTCGTTCCATTTCCAACTCATGTAATCTGGTTCTTTCTCTTTCTTGGATCTCTCCCTGCGAGAGGCCCGTTCCTCGCTCCTCGGGAGCTGTGGCGTTCCCCTCTGGTGCTACACCGTTTTGGTCGGGGGATCCGGCGACCCCGGTTTCCGCCCACGACTCAAGGGCGTGCTTCAAATCGTCTTTGGTACTCAGGCCGGTGGTAGCAATGCCTAGTTCCATGCAGAATTGTTTAAGTTCGCGATGGCTATACTCTTCCAATTTATTCATCTGGAATTTCTCGGTGGAACCGCTCTCTTTGGTTGACATCGTGGTTTTTCGTGGGGTGAGCTACTCTCTGTACGATTACGCGTTGATTCGGATCGCGCCGCTGGCCACCAATGTTAGACGGACCGGGAGGGTCGGCCGAGGACAAGGGGAGAGGTCTCCGGGGAGAGCCGTCTCCAGCGATCGTACAGATGAATAACTTCCCCCCCACAGATATACACCACACAAGGATAAGATTTAGCGTTCTTTATAGGTGATTTCTTAAGGTACGATGAAATGGTACAAGGAGGTCTGGACTCAGGGGTCCCCTCGATTCGAGTCTCTTGGTTTGGGGAAAGGGGGTAGCGGGACAGTCTGGTTACCAGTCTGGTAGCTGAGATGGTATGGTGGATAGCTCACAATCCTCGAGCTCGGTGTTCTAGCTTGGACGGGCCGCGGCAGCGCCAGCAGGTCCCGGTGAGGATGGTCGTTACACGGTCCGCGGCAGCGCCAGCAGGTCCCGATGAAGATGGTCGTTACACGGTCCGCGGCAGCGCCAGCAGGTCCCAATGAAGGTGGCCGTTACAACGGTCCGCGGCAGCGCCAGCAGGTCCCGACGAGGATGGATGTTGCAGAAGGCCGCGGCAGCGCCAGCAGGCAGGACGATAGTTCACAAGGCAGGGCTACGGCAGCGCCAGTAGTCCGTCAAGGATGAGTTCTTTCGGTGTCTCTCGACTCCAGGATACAACTGCCTTCCTGCTCTGGAGCTGCCCTAGTTATAGGTCTGGCGCCCTTTGATGTCCGGACCCTCGCACTTGGAGGTCGGGGGGTCCGGGATGAGGGAGTCCAGACACCCAGCAGGGGGTGGAGCCAGCGCCTGGGGGAGCTGGAGGGTGATCGGCACCTGGCGGGGGAGAGCCCTCGACGCTTCTTTCTCCCATTGACCTGCCAAGTGGTCCGTTCACCTCCTGGGTGGATGGTGGTGCCGGGATGTCGGGGCCGGCCAGGCCCAGGGTTAGGGTCGGGCTGAGGCCGCGCGGCCTCGTGGCGCAGTGTCCAAGATGGCGGCTGATCCGGCCGGGGGAGCCAGTAGTGGTTCGGCCCCATGATACATGGATGTCCGGGGGCAGGAGTTCCGTTGGGAGACGGGGTGCGGGTTGCCCTTGGGGGTAACACCTGGGAGTCCGGGGGTTGGGCCCTGTCGTGCGGGGAGGGAGCAAGCCCTTCATTTGGCCTGTCCAACAGCCATTCCTCTAAGGGTCACTCCACACTCGCCTTCCTTCTGTTTCTGTAGCTTATATAGCTCCTTTCAGTACCAGCATACCAATTGTCACTTTTTGAGTACCCCCTTTTGGGGGGTGAATAAAGAAGAGGGTACCACACAAGAAATTGGCCCCATGCAACCAGACCATAACTGCAGTAGGTCTGTGTGGCGACCCCTTGTTGTTGGTTATAGATGCTGTGAAAAGCCTATTTCCCAAGTCCCCCCAACAGGGCACAATATAAAAATTATGGGCAGTCCCACTAAATACCCTAGACACATTATTGGGTGCTTCCTATCACCCCTTTCATAGTGCACCCCAACACCCCTTTTAATACTGCGCCCTCCAATTTGACTGTGTAACCCCCTCAAAACTCAAAGGTCGGGCAGAATATTTTTTTGGGGTTCCCTGCCATAAGCCCACCCTATTTGATCACCCCACCTGTTTGCTGAAGGGGGCAGGGCTCTGCTTGTTTATCCGCCACCAGCATCACTCCCCTATGCTCCTACCTTGACCCCTACTCTTGCCTCAGACTCCGCCTACATCTATGACCTCTTTTTCCTCCATGCTACTGCCTTTCTTCAGTGACCCCCCCCCCCCTTCTCTAAGTTTCTGGTCTCTGTTTGCCTCTGTGACACCACCCATGCTCCTAAGCTCCTCCCACACCTAAACCCCCTCCCATCTGCCACCCTACTCATCTTGCAATTCTTGCTCCACCGCCACAGCACCTGTGCCTCCTCCTTCTTGTCATTGTTTCTGGACCCATCCTTGCTCTCGCCACATCCACGATTCACCAGCCAGTTGTAACTCCACACACACACTTTGCTTATCAATTCAGTTTTGCGACTTACCTCTGCTTCACTGACTTCACTCACGTGGTGTCGACCCTGGCGATTGGACCCTGATTGTCTGGCTGGAAGTGAGGAACTTACCCACTGGACCACACTGGCTACCAGGTCTGTTGTCTTTCAAATCTTCCCTATATTATGGTTATCCTTTTTCGTGTGCAAAAGAGGCCTGTATTGGCCAAAAGCTAAGGCAGACTTAGTGCCCACACACTGGCAGTGCTACAGTAGCAGCTGTTATTGGTTCTCCTTCCTCTGCACATATTGTCACATTCAGGGACTGCCTTTGCGCTGGTGGCACCTGGTGCGACAATGTTTGTTGGCACCTTCCATCCATGGTGAAGGTGGTGACTACCTCCACCACGGATTCCCTCACCGCCACCTTTAAACACTGCCCTCAAGACTCCATATCCACTCTCTTTCAGGTGCATTAAATTAGTTATATAGCGCCACTCATACCAGTGTAGGGTGTCAGAGCACATTGCATCACACACACATTACACAAAGACAACCAATCATGCATGTGTAAATCAATGTATAGAAAATGTTGCATAAGCCAGAGGACTACAAGATGTTGGAGTGACACCGGTCGCACTGCCCTGATCACATTACTATAAGACTCACTATCACTTCCAGAGCACTCTCTGACCAGGGAAACCTCAGTGTACAAGACAGTATAACGCACACCTCATACATGCTGATACTCCATTTTAGGCACCAGGTAATATGTAATCCCCTTTTTTGGAACTGGAGTGCTGTAGTTATTTACCCTCTGCAGGCTGGCACTACTAACACACATAGGGCCATCAGGATCCAGGCCTAAAGGACACTTTCATCTTCCTAATCAAGACTCTCGCCTGTGACCTGATACTTCCTATATACACATCCCTTCACTCTGCAAAGAAGCAATGGCACTTCCAAAGAAATGTAGATATATTTAATGCAGTCTACTTGCTTTGTATAGAGCTACCTCACATGCTAGGCTTCACACAATCTAAAGCGGCCTCTGTAGTTTCAGTGATAAATTCTGATCTTTTTATATATGGTATATGATCTTTGCCACACAATGCTGTGAAAGATCATAATGCTAAAAAAATAGTGCAGAGAATTAGGGTTTTATCTGATATCCTCTGTGATTATCAGATGATATGTTGACGGTATTGGAGCATCTGTGATCCTCATTCCATTTAGGCAGAATATGAAGGGGGTGCTGAAGAGGGTTGAAATTTGAGGGCAACTTTCAATGTGCGGAGGGATTATGGGTGCAAGTAATGGAAGTGCACCTTGGACTAGGTTTTGCCGGATTACTTCTCTTGATGCCTTCACAGAACCCACCCCTTAACGCCTCACAGGAAACTATGATGCTGAGAAGCAGTTTCCTATCCTATGCTGCCAGAAGTAAAAGAGAAAGTGAATACATTGATAAATAAGACTTACAAGGGATGGAGTGTGATGAGATGAATTGGAATATTCTCCAATTGAAGTGTAATTGTAGTGTGGCGCTGAAAATAATTCTGTATTAAATTTTAGTATTCATACTGGATAATACCCAGTAACACTAGGACCCCACGTAAAGGCCTCACACTATGTCCTGTGCTAATGGTGCCATGGGACTCACTGACAAAGCAGTTTGGAGTTCATGTGCTCCTGTTCAGAGAGGATATGGCATAGCCGTTCAGATTAGAACTGTCCCTACTAGAGCTAGGTCCAAGGCTGCAGTTGGCCCTTACCAGTAGTAGCACAGTGAGCAAAACACAATGGACTGGAATGAAGCAGAAGTAATTAATTTCAAGTGGCTGAGATTATTTCAAGCATTACAACCATCACCTTGTTGATTTTCTCACTAGATCTTGCCTATGCGCTATTTTGGTGTCTTTCACAAGCAATCGATCTGGCCTAGTGAAGGGGAAAATAAACAGTGCCGTTGTACTTTATACAGGTAGAATTGAAAGCATAAGTGAGAACAAGCATCCTTTGGAAGGGGTAAACTATCTGTGGAACCATGTGTTTGAGTGCTTCCTTTAGTCTCCATTCATTCCATACATTCTACTTAGTCGTCTACCATTGGGACTTCTCTAAATCTGCCCTCGTTCATCTTTCCTTGTCCAACATGTGCTGAGAAACTAACAAATCTCTAATAATGCTTGCAAAATACATTGGCCTCTTCTGACAGATAGATTATAACTTCTTTATTTTAGATCCTTGTTAACATAGTTGAGGAGATGATATAAGGTAACGTAACAAATAAATGTACCTCAGCTAAAAAATCAAATGTATTCTTCATAATGTCCATTTACTCATTGCTGTCATGCCTTCTATGCTACCTCAGGGAAACACACTCTGCTTGGTCATCCAAAATGTTACTGTTACGTCAGTTCTGTAGCCACGAGAAATGCAATCAAGTCTCTGAAGCCAGCGAAGATCTTAACTGGCTTCTAATCATGTCATTCATTAAATTTAAATTATTATTGTCAGTTGCAGCTTTGCCAATGACAGCACTCTGCTTTTAGAACAGATCCTTAAATACTCCATCCTAAGATGGACTTTGTGCTGTTTCTATTTCGGAGCAAATGGGGACGGGGGTCGCCTTGAAAGTGGGCCATGGATCTTCAGACACTCTCTGATCTGTACCAGCTCCTCAGCTCAGGGGAAACAAGGCTAATGGCCCTGATGTTGTTTGACTCTAATCCAGGTTCAACTAACTTGCACATCCTGTGAAGTATGGCAGAGATCCTGGGCTCGTCACTCTGGACTCCACGACGAAAATGTGCTTCACACATGCCACTGCTGTGACATTGCAAGCTACCCACCCAGCTTTATTTTTACTGTGCCTCTCAAAAACATGGTACCCAACAGGAAAGACACTTGATCCTGCTCAGTTCTGAGGTGGCCAGCGCTCTGAGGAGAGCAGGGCTAAGACCAGGTGTGTGACTAGCATTGTAGTTCTATGGTTGGTGGCAGAACAAATGCAAATACTGCTATGAGCAGGAATTACATTTATGCAAATGCATTGAGCCAAGGATGCCTTACTGTCCATGCATTGCAAAAGAACACTTTAGGGGGATAAATGTGCATATTAGCAAAAGAAAAGGAAAGAGCTGCATAGTACACCCTCAGCCCCCCTCTTGCCTACTTGCCTTCTACACGTTGGTTACCTCTATACCCCGAGTGCTGCCTAGGTCTTCATCCCCATAAAGTGATTCTCGCTGCCAGGTAGCCCCTTCCTTATCATTACCTTTATGTCTAGATATGTGGGGGCATATTTACAAGCCCCTATCGCCACCTGAGCGTCACTTTTTGTGACCCTTCAGTGGCAGAGTGGCTTTTCCCATATTTAGAAGGTGGCGCTAAGCCACTTAACGTGGCGCAATGTCACCTTGTAAATATTGCCCCTTTCTGCTGCTGTACTCTGCGGCAACGGGGTTGCAATGGGTGTTGCAGTGGGCGTTCCACTGCAACACCCATTGCTTTTTGGCGCTGCCCCAGATTTACAAGGCTGGTGCAGTGCCAAAAACGAACGCCAGGGAATACCTGGTCTTAGGATGGCAATACGAGGAGAAATTATTGTGGGCAGAGAAAAATATGTGTGTGAATAGAAGGGATTTTTGAGGTCTTTTGACGGAATCACGCCTGATGCTCTTTTTTCTTGTTTTGGTGACTTCACAGCAGTCATTCCACCCTGATGCACTGGGAATGAGACAGAGCCCAGGTTTCACACGTTATGCATTGCAGAAGTCAAGGATAAGAAGCTACAACCTGATGAAAATAGAGGGTTCTGTTGTGGGTGGACTGGGAGTGTCAATATGGGTAGCAGTCTTTCCTGATGTGCTTCTGGTATGTTCACAGATACAAGTCTTGTGTACCTCGATTGGTCTTCTGCAGATCAATAATGTGTTGATGATACGTCTCATAAATCGCACTTCAAGGAGGCATAGGGCAAGTGTCGGGATATTGGTGGACAGGGCAGACTCAGTGTTTCCTCAGTCACCAGCGTGTGCTCTGGTACAGTTCTGTAGCTATGAATCCTCTTCAAATGAACCCTATCCTCCAGCATTGGATCTTTCATAGAATGACATGCATGAATCCTTCCCCTTCGTCAGACTAAGAACTCGGGATACTTTACCAACAGCAGTGCATACTTAAACATCACTCTACCATCAAATAACAACCCTCTTTTCCAACCTATCCACATCTTTTAATGATCCAAACTCCAACCAGTCAGAGTGCCCGACACCCAGCTGTTCTCCCACTGATGCGTCCAACTGTCAGATTTTCTATTGCATGTTCAGGTGTGGGGAACCCTAACTGACAGCTCGTGAAGGAGGAAACATTTTAAAGTATGGCAGAGGCAACATTAAAGATGTTTTCTTTAAAACATGTATATCATGTGGCAAAAAGAAAATTTATGTAGAAGACCCCATTAAAAGTGTGTCTAATGTCTTCATCCGGAGCACAAGCCAGCTGACTGCGGGATTTGTCAAACTTTCTCTAAAAAGAACATAAAAGATCGAGAAAGATGCCTGGCTTTAACAATTTTGGAAAAGGAGATACAGAAAGGGTAATCTACAGAAAAGTGAGATAAAGGACCCTCTAACTCTGCCATTAAGAGTCAGACATTAGATCAGGTCAAAAACATTCAAGTAATAGGCTTACACTACACAAAGTACAACTTTGGACGCAATACCATAAAAGAAGTCAAAATGGACTCTAAATCGGATTCCAAAGCATCACTAAACAAGCACTGGCATAGCCAATAGGTCTCACCTTTGGAACCTTATAAGTGTTTAGCCAGAGATATTGGCAATGTTTTTATGGTATGTTGTAGAGCAATGTAGCTGCTGCTATATAGCGCAAACTCAACCCGAAGGTTATGGTGCGCTTTACATGAGCACTAGTTACGTTACACAAGGACACTTTAATGAACCTGTGCACGTGAGAAGGATTCTGGGAAAGGTTGAGTGCGGTGGCCACATACCCGCTGTCAGCTGCTGGGGCAGAGATAACCAAGCTTTTATAGAAACCACTGTGCTCCACTTGTAGTGCAGCACAATGCCGGTCAACCTTACTCTCCCTCCATGATCCCAAAGGTTTCAAATGTATTCATGGGTTAAGTGGTTTATAGGTCTTCAAGTAAAGCAGGGGAGCCGGGCTCCTACTGCTCATTGCGGCACGGTCCAAGCATTATAATCTTGATTTCAGAGTAAATACCCCTAAATGACCACACAATCCTCAACTTATCAAATGCTCGGCAAATATATCTGTGCTGGAGGATTGAGTTATGATGGACCGGTGGCTGTCCTAAGGTGGAGGACGGGTCTGCAGCAGTGCCCCTCATGAGCTGCCGTTTCAGCAACCACCCCACCCTTCTGGCGATTCTGCATCAAGGTGTGAGCTGCAGTAAGAGTTGTTGAACTTCATTTTTAAACGAAAATAAGTCATGCATTTTAAATACTACATGATCGTAAGTGGTCATATATGGACTGAAGATTTAGCTAGTCTCTACAGCTAATGCATCAATTTTTTTTGCCTAAAAATACAACCAAAAATATTAAAATATACAAAAAAACACAATGTGTGGGGCTATATATTGATGACAGTGGCGGTTACTATTCTCTGACTATCTTGCAACAGTTATTGGGTTAGATTAGTCCTTCAATTCCCTCCGGCAGTACAAATTCATGGTACCATGGCATCTTTTTTACTTTTGTATTGGGATTATGGCATCTACAGAAAAGGAATTAAATAAGCAAACCTACTTTTTGATGGTCACGGTAGGCAAATCGTTTACTCGTATGAACTATCACAAAATTAGATTTTTTTTCTCCAAAATGTTCTCTGTATTTCTTTTAGAGTTTTTCAAGCACTAAAAAGCTGTATTCCCGGCTTCATGATTTGAGTGGGGGCAACACAGCCGCAAATTGTGTAGTCCTGCGGACAGAGTACTCAGCAGGTAGAGACGAGGGCTATGCTGCTGAATTGTATAGCCTTTATTTAGCCCCAGAAACACATGAATATTGTTGAGGAGACCATTTACCTCAGCTGCTGCACCGGGTAAATACTTCAGACGTGTGTTTGTGGTGGGGGAGGGGGCGATGGATGGTTTTCTCTGCATGCGCTGGCCCTTAACGAAAAGATTACACTTGCAGGTTGTGCGCGCAGGCTTCAGCCCTTCTTATTCATAAACAAAGCCATTAGTCCGGGCACATACGCAATTTGTGCCATAAGTCATGATCTTCAAACTCAATCCAAACAGCGGCGCTAATAAACACGAGCCGAAGAAATGCAAAAAGCAGTCAGCTGTGCAAATGTAAATGACAAGCTTGCCAGGCCATTACAACTACAACTACAACTAGAGCGTCTCTGCATCTGATTACAATCTTTGCTAGCGACAGTAAACGGCCCTGTGACAAGACCAGAACTAAATCACCGCGCAAATACTTCAGACATGTGTTTGTGGTGGGGGAGGGAGTGCTGGATGGTTTTCTTTGCACGCGCTGGCCCTTAACGAACAAATTACACTTGCAGGTTTTGCACGCAGCCTTCAGCCCTTCATATTCATAAACAAAGCCATTAGTCTGGGCACATACGCAATTTGTGCCATAAATCATGATCTTCAAACTCAATCCAAATAGCGGCGCTAATAAACACGAGCCGAAAAAATTCAAAAAAGCAGTCAGCTGTGCAAATGAAAATGACAAGCTTGCCAGGCCATTACAACTACAACTAGAGCGTCTCTGCATCTGATTACAATCTACGCTAGCGACAGTAAACAGCCCTGTGACAAGACCATAACTAAATAAACAAGCACGGCCGCTAAAATGAAAGCAACCGAGCAGTGTTTGATTAGTAACCTGATCCACGACAAGGGAGGAATGCAGCTGCCAGCCTGCTCGCTCCCGAGAGCAACACGACGAGGGAGTGAACCTTTTGAGAAGAGGTGAGACATGCACCCTCCTTTGGCCATTTGCTTTCTTTCATTATTGAAAGACACACGCAAAGGCCAATCCAATGGGTGGGACGAGTCCAACCCACACGGAGAAGTTTGGAGTGCTCACAAGAAGCCTCCCATAGGGCAGCGCATGTGCGCTGCGCTAGGGTCGACCTGAAAAGAGTGACTTAAATAAGCTTAAATTACAAAAGTCGATGACGAAAATAATGGTAAAAATGTACAAAGAATGCACCGACAGCAAGAGAGTTGCCGTGGACGACTGAAAATTGTTCACAAGAAACTCACCGTCATTGAGTAAACTGAAAGAGGGAACCAGGCTAGGTTCTCTGTCGACAGAGGATTCATTGACAAGAGCATCAACATCGACTAACGAGAGCTTGTTGATGGGACAGTCACCGTTGACGAGTGCAGCAACAAGAATGGAAACATCGACGAGGAATGTGTCATCGTCGAAAGGAACACTGTTGACGAAGGAAACACCGTTCACAAGAAAGATGCAGTCTACAGAAGACTTGACATTGACAAAAATGAAACCATTGATCAGCGCAAATCAGCTGATGCCGTGGACAGCAAGAAACAGCTGATGGGGCAAACAAGTATTGGCAAATCCAAAAATGTTATAGAATGCATAAGTTAAGAAAGATGCAAGATGAGAAGGTGGAGCCAATATTAGCGACAATGCTAGTGTCACTAGTGCCACCTAAACCACCACATTAGCTATTTAAGCACAGCTCATCTGCATTCTTCTCACATGAAGGTCAAAAGTCACAATTATTTTGTCAGTGAAATACAGGGCCCGATTCACAGAAGTAATCTGAGACAAAATCCTAAACTTACTACTTTTGGTATTCACAGAAGGCATTTAGTAGTAGTAAAGTTAGGATTTTGTCTTAAGTCTGTTTTAAGTCCGTCTAAAGTCTGTCTTAAGTCTGTCCTAAGTCTGTCCTAAGTTTGTCTTAAGTTTGTCTTAAGTCTGTCTTAAGTCAAACTTAAGACAAAATCCTAACTTTACTACTACTAAATACCTTCTGTGAATACCAAAAGTAGTAAGTTTAGGATTTTGTCTCAGATTACTTCTGTGAATTGGGCCCACAGTACCTGGCTCAAATGAAATAGGAGCATTTTTTAGTGATGACAACGATGAGGAGGAAAAGGAAACTCATCCAGATGATTTGGACATACAATATATTGAGGATGAGAATGATGATGAGGAATATGAGGATTATCAAGCTTAAACCCAGAGAAAGGTACAAAGGCATGCATCAGACAAATTAATTCAGATACCTTTACATGTTTACATACTGCAAAACATGATTTCAGACATTTATGAGAGACTTACACCCCAGACAGAACAGAAGTCTAGGGTGTAAGTCTTCTTGACGACGATCCCTCAACCATCAATCCTGCAGCCAGAACGATACCAAGAAAAGGATAAAGAAAACCAAGAGAAACAGCAATTATCTAAGGAAGAGAATGTGAATGACAGGGTATTGGATGATGAGGACCAAGAGGAACCACTAGGCTCTCGATCTAGTAGCGAAGCAGATGATAATAGTAAGGGAGATATCGATGAAGATACCCAGTCAGTCTAGAACACTGGATAAAGAATCTGAATGGAATCAGTTCATTGCACCAAAGAATGCAGGTCCAGAGCCTGTGTGATGGTTTTCACCCTCAGAGTACATAGGAAGGATTCATTCTCTGATAGAGAAAGCCTTTGAACGCTTTAGTCTGGCAGTCTCTGTTGCAGAACAATCAAGTTTTTGTTTGATTTTAAGAAGAAGAGCACAGAGGCACAAGATCTATTACTATATTGCAGCATCTATGGGAGGAAGGTTTGACAATGACACAGAATCCACCAAGTGCATCAGTAAATTTGTTAAAAGATTTGCAAAAGAAAGTATCAAAATTAATTTAAAGGGGGCGTGGCTTAGCAAACCAGCATGGCGGACGTCTTTTAGATAGGCTCCGTCCAGCCCTGCAATCATCCTACACTTATCCTGCTCCTCTGCCCCTCGAATCCCTCGCTAGTGGTGCCTGGAGGTGGCGTTAAGTGGCGACACTCGCCGATGCTGAGCTGGGGATTGCGGCGATATCCTGCGGTCACGGCGGGGCTGGATCGTCACTGAGGCCTGTGGGCGGCATGGAAGCCGCGATCTCAAGTGCTTCTCGACCGGCGGACTCCAGTGCGGCTGAGCGATTGCGGAGAGGGCGGCCCCCGCTGGTGTTGTGAGGCGCCTGGTTGGTGGGAGCTGCGGGGGGACGGCCTTTCCCCCCCCCCTAGATCGGCGGTTGATCGGACCATGGGGCGGGGAACAGGGGCCCAGAGAGACGTTTGCAGTGGTGGCACCGTCCTGATCGCCTCGGAGGAGGAGCTGCTGGGACACGGGCCTGGCTTAGCGGTGTTGGCGGCCGGCGGCGGCTCGCCCGGCTGTGGGCATAGCTGCCTTGGACACACTTGAGTCGGGCCTAGCGCGTGGCTCCCGGGTCGAGGAGGCAGACGCGCACATCGTGGCCGGTGAGCGGACCTCTATTCCTCCGCGTGGGGCCGTCGGTGGCTCCTGGTCTTTGTGGAGGAGCGTTCCTCAATATCGGCAGCCAACTCGGGCTGCGGAGGAAGATCCGGACGACGTGGGGTGAGTGGGGGCATCTCCCGAGTGAAGTTGATAGTGCCTGAATCCTTGCCCCCCCCCATCCTCTCCAGCTCGGTGTGGGGTTCGGCGGTACTGTCGGACCGCGTTCGGGTACGGTGCGACGACTGAGATCGACTGGGACTTCGGGGTCTATCGGACGGCCTAGAGGTGTATCCTGCTCGTCCCTTGGGCCCGGTGGGGGTGCCATTGAGGGTCCAGACGCGTGAAATCCTGCGCCACTGGGCTTTGGTGTGGCCTGATACGACGCCTTGGTGGAGCACGCATCACATGTGGGCTAGTGGTGGAGCGCTGACGGTCGCCCGCTGGATTGTGTGGAGCAGTGCCACGGGGCGCACGGGGTCTGGAGACCCGCGGCGGGGGTGCCTGGACGACCGCCTCGGCAGTGAGATCGTGCTGCGCGGACAGTCGTTAGCCGAAGTGGTCGCCCCAGTATCACCTACGGGACCCCACCATTGTGTGCGGAGATAGAGACTGCCAGTTGGAAGTAAGATCGCCACAATATATCAGGTCCAACATGACGAGGGACAAACATGGTGGGGGGCCCTCCAAGCAAAGCACGCTGGACAAGTTTGCGGGTCCCGGGGGCCCGGCGGTGGCGGCTGGTGGATCGCAGGGCGCTGTCCCTGATAATGCTGCCCTCATGGCGGCGATCACACAATCTAGAGATGCCCTTGACGCCAAGATAGGTGCGGTGGGATCTGATGTCATGTTGATACGCCAAGACCTGCGGAATGCGGTGGAGCGCATCACCGAGACTGAATCGCGTATCTCCGGCGTGGAGTCTAGGGTGGAGGAAGCGGAGGGTAGGGCTCGCCGCAACAACCTTCGCTTTGTTGGTTTTCCGGAGGGGTGCGAGTCTGGAAATATGGAGAGATTCATCGCCCAGTGGCTGGAAGGATGGCTTCCCCCTGACTCCCTCTCTAAATGTTTTGTTGTGGAACGAGCGCACAGAGCCCTGATGCAGAAGCCTCCCCCGGGGGCTTGGCCGCGGCCGGTGATCGCGAAACTGCTCAACTATCATGACCGGGACGTGATTCTGAAACTGGCCAGGGCCCAGGACTCTTTACAATACAATAATGCGCGCATTCTGATATTCCCGGACTATACCAAACGGACCCAGCAGCAGCGGCAGTTGTTTCTCGCGGCTAAGGCCCGCCTGCGGGACCTTAAACTTCCCTATGCGCTGCTCTACCCGGCCCGGCTGCGGGTGGTTTATCGCTCACGCACGTACTTTTTTGATTCCCCGGAGGAGGTTTTCCGATGGACAGATGAGACGGTGCGGCTGCACCCTCACTCCCCGCCGGGGATAGATTCGGACTCCTCCTCGTGTGATGTGGTCCGGAGGGCGCCTGGTGGCCGGGGGAGGGGGTCTCGTCGCTCCATGTCCAGAAGGCCGTCCAGATCTGAAAATGCTCCGTCGCTGAAAGAATCGGCTGCAGAACAAGTGGCGCCTGCTGACTGATCAATGTTTCTATGTGTGTGTACGCCGTCCAGAGAAATGCTTGCAGGGGGCAGAGGAGCTCACTCAGGGCCAGTATTCCTGTCGGGCATTTCTGACGGAGATAGGGCTGAGGGACAATGGACTGTAGTTTGGGGATCCATTGGCGGGTGAGGGGTGGTTCCCCCTGTTGGGGCATGCCTGCTCTGCCTGCCGCGACAGGTACTTCATTGTTTTCGAGGTACAGGGTGGGGGGGGGGGGTTGGTTGGGTTGTTAAGGGGAACTGTTGTTGTTGCTTTCCATCGCACTGTCCACTTGCAGGTAGGGGTCGCGCTGTGTGTCATGTCCTGGGCCATTAGGCCCTACACGGTTTTGATGTTCTGGCATGGCTGCCGAGGTGGGTAGATCTGTGGATTCCCTGGGGTCCTTGCGTATTCTAAGTTGGAATGTCAGGGGAGCGCTAGACAAGATTAAACGTGGCGCTATCCTTAAACAGGCTAAACGTGCCAATGCTGATATCCTGATGCTACAAGAGACACATCTTATGGGGACTAAGGTTCTCTGTTTTCAGCGCTTTGGCTTTACCCATGTGTTTGATGCGGGCTTTGTGCGGGGTTCAAGGGGGGTAGCGGTCTTGATTCACAGACGAGTCCCCTATATCGAGTGATGCGCAGGGTAGATATCTTTTCCTGCAGGGTACTTTGAAGGGCGAGTCCATTATTTTGGGTAGTGTCTATGCCCCGCCGCCATTGTCCTGGGGTTTTGTGGAGAAACTTGTGACCGTGTGGACGGATGTCCCGGAGGGCCTGGCTGTGATTGGTGGGGACTGGAATGGTGTGATGGATGTTGCTGTTGACAGGTGGAGGCCTGACGGGGCCCCGTTGGCGCGCGGCCCAACCAGGCTGTCTTCCCTCGTGCTGGGGCAGAATTGGGATGATCTGTGGTGTCGGCTGCATGGCGCAAATCCGGGGTTCACCTACCTCTCGGCGGTCCACGACTCCTTCTCTCGTATCGACTCCATTTTCGTGTCTCAGGGGGCTGCTAGTAGGGTGGCGGAGACTGATATTCTCCCTCGAGGGTTGTCTGATCACTCGCCTGTAGCCATTACACTACGTGCTGGTCTTGCGCGGGGACCTTTCCGGTGGGGCCTCTCTACATGGAACCTCCAAAGGGCAGAATACAGGGAGCACAAGGGCGAAGCTATAGATCCTTACTTGTCGCAAAATATAGGTACGGTTTCGGCGGCAGTTACTTTGTGGGAGGCGATGAAGCCCACACTACAGGGGGGTTGACATCTCCTATTGTGTGGTGGCTTGTAGGGCCCGCAGGGAATCTCTTGTTCGGGCAGAAAGCTAAGATATTGGACCTAGAAGCACGCAGCGGAGACGAAGGAGGAGGGAGGTTGGTCCGCCGCCAGTTAGTGATGGCGCAACAAGAATATTCGTCCCTGTTGCTAGAAGAGGCCAGACAGGCGTGGCTGGCCACCCGCAGTAGGATATACCAGTGGGGGGACAAGTCGAGTAAGCTTTTGCATAGATTGTGCCAGGGGGCGACGGGCTCCCTGGTCCTCCCGGGGGTGGTCGGTCCTGACGGCCAGCCGATGTCGGATCCGCCGGTCATTGCAGAAAGCTTTGCGGTCTATTATGCGGGTCTCTACGCTCCCCATGAGTGTTTATCAGTGGAGGCTATTGCCCGATTTCTAGACGATCTCCCGCCCAGGGCTCTGGCGGATGAGGTACGCGTGGACCTGGATCGCCCATTCTCGGCAGATGAGTTGAATTCGGCTCTTCAGGAGCTTCTACCCGGCAACGCGCCGGGTCCCAATAGCTTCCCAAATGAATTCTTCAAACGATATTTCCGGCAGCTCGGTCCCCATTATTGCAGGGTGGTGGAGGAGGCGAGGGAGGCCGGCCGCTTGCCCAGGGATTGGAGACATGCGGAGGTGGTGGTCTTTCACAAGCCTGGCAGGCCCCCGGGACATCATGCCTCTTACCGTCCCATTTCTCTTCTTGACGTCGAGGCTAAAATTCTGGCTAAGGCGCTGGCTAACCGTCTCCGTCCCCACATCTTGACTATTGTTCATCCGGATCAGGCGGGGTTCATGCCTCAGCGGGCGACCCGTCATAATATTCGCAGAGACAATGCGGCGATAGCTGCAGCTGAGAGTTTGGGGGTGCGTGCGGCCCTATTGCTTGCTGACATGGATCGAGCTTTCGGTTCATTGAGCTGGGAGTACTTATTCGCCCTCCTACGCCGGCTGAATCTAGGGCCCAGTTTTCTCTCCTACTTGACGCTACTATATACGGACATAACAGCATTGGTACGCGTGGCGGGCTCGGTCTCCTCGGTCTTTTCCATTGGTCGGGGCACCAGGCAGGGGTGCCCCCTATCACCCTATCTGTTCGCATTAGCAATGGAGCCCCTGGCGGCATGGGTTCGTATTGATGCACAGGTGTCCGGCCTGGAATGGGCAAACGGCTTGTCGGATCGCATTGCCCTCTACGCGGACGATGTACTATTCTTTCTTACGCAACTGGATAGGACCGGCCTGCGGTTGCTGCGCATCATGCAGGTGTTCGGGGAGACCACGGGGCTATATATGAACGAGCGTAAATCTACGTTGTGGGTCCTGGGCGGAGGGGCCGATCCGGGGGCTTGGGCTTCTGCTGTGCAGGTGGCGCGTGGAGGGCTGAAGTACTTAGGGGTGTTTTTATCGGACGCGAGGCTGGTCTCCTGGGAGAGGAACCTGGTACCGGTGTGGAACAGGGTGCGTGAGGATCTTCAGGTTTGGTCTCGCATGCCCCTATCCATATATGGTAGATCGGCCATATTCAAAATGGTCTCTCTTCCTCGCCTGCTATATCAGCTGCAAAATCATCCGTATCCCGTCCCCTCGGGTTGGTTCCGCCAGGTCAACGCGGCCTTGAGTCGGTTTCTTTGGAGTGGGGCTGTAGTTCGGGTGGCTCTCCGCACCTGCTTTAAATCCACGTACTGTGGGGGACTTGCGACCTCAGATATTCTCTCGTACTATATGGCCTCACATTTGTTAGTTCTTAACGAATGGTGGTATGGCGACAGGTCGGACCCAGCATATGCCTTGGAGCGCCGGTTGATGGGAGACCACTCAATACACACGCTTCTCTATTCTGCACCTCTGCGGCGTTCCTTGCCGAATGTGACACAGTTAGTGTTTCAGGTCTGGAGACAGGTTCTGCGGAGGATGGGCTGTGGAATCGCCTGACGGGCGAGACGCCGCTCTGGCAAAATGGGCGTCTGCCGCAGTTAGCGGCTTTGCCGGGCTTTCATGACTGGGATGCGATTGGGATTTCTACCCTGGGCGATGTCATGAGGGGACATATCCTGAAGTCGTTTCAGGATCTGCAAAAGGAGTTTCACATGCCGCGTACACAATTCTTTAAATATCTGCAGTTCCGGCATGCTCTCTCTCCTAGTTTGGTGGGTCTGGAGGATTTGGCTGACTTTAGTCCGGTGGAGGCGAAAATCTTCATGGGGGATCTGCGGGACCATAAAGTGTCGAGGATCTACCAGTCTCTGGTGACGCACTGCTCCTCATCATTGCAGCGTCTCCACGAGGCATGGGAGGAGGACGTGGGTACGCTTGAGGAGGAGGATTGGGTGGAAGCTATGGCTTCCCCACATGGAGCGGCCATTGCGGTGGGCCTCCGACTAATCCAGTTTAAATATCTGCATAGAGTGTACTTGCCTTCGCTGCCTGCATGGGGAGGGGACTTTACTGCATACCGTATGGGACTGTACTGCGCTGTCTAGGTTCTGGCAGGGTGTGCTGACATGCCTTTCGGAGGTCCTGGGCTGGGATCTCCCTCGGTCTGCTAAATTAGTACTCCTGCATGTCATGGAAGATATAGGGGCCAATGTTTACAAGCGCCATTTGATGCTCCTGGGTTTTACCATTGCAAAGCGTGACATTGCAAGGGCTTGGAAGGCAACGGCCGCACCCTCCGTTTCAGTGTGGAAAGCGGGATTGGATTTCTGCATGGGTCTGGAGGCCCCCATCTTTCTAGCACGAGGTTGCCCGCGCAAGCACTATAAGATCTGGAAGCGCTGGGCGGATTACAGGGGATTGGATTTAGAACCCCTCCTAGAATAGAATCCATATGCCTTGCGGTATTTGTCCCCGTTTGTCTGGGGGTGGCATGTAACACACGAGCGTTGGTGACAGGGTGTAGTTTGGGCATGTCTCATGGCAAGAGTATAGCGGTGGTTTGGACCATACCTACCGATGGTTTTGGACTGGGTGTGCGATGGGGTGGGGGGTGGTGGGGGAGGTTTGGGGGGGGGGTTTGTTCAATGGGGTTGTATTTTATATGTATGGCCCTTATGTATTCTTCTGTTGTTATTATATGGAAAAATGGTCAAAGTCAAGATATGGTACATTGATGCTACGGATGTCTCTGGGGTACAGAGCTCCGCTGATTGTGCAATTGACTAATAAAATTTGTTCACAAAATTAATTTAAAAAAAGCAATAGAAAATGTGCGAATGTAAGAGATCTACAAGGGATTTTATTTGAGATTCTTTCTCATATTAAAAAAATCAGGAGAGTGGATTCCGATATTGGATTTAAGAGAATTAAACAAATTTATGAAACAACAGTTTTCGCATGATCACATTACAGGAAATTCACCCTTTATAAGGGAAGGAGATTTTCCAAGTTTAATAGACCTAGAAGATGCATATTTCAACATACCAATTCACAAAAAGCACAGAAAATATCACAGTTTTATGATGGCAGGACAACACTTATCAGATCAAAGCCCTACCCTTTGGTCTGAGATCAGCCCTTCGAATCTTTACAAAATGCTTGGCTCCAGTGTCAGCTTTTATAAGAAGAAAAGGAGGTATGGTATATCCATACCTGGACATAACTGGACATAAAGGCTACAACATCGAGACGGTACAAAGAGATAATAGAGTTGACTCAAAAAGTGCTTCTATATTTAGAACTTGCATTAAACACAAAAAAGTTGAAGATGGACCCAAGTCAGGATTTGGTGTTTCTAGAAACAAGACTGAGGACAGTAATGGGGATGGTATTCCCTTCACAGGAAGGAGGAAAAAAGGTGATAACTCAGTTGACGATCCTGATGGAAAAAGTAAGGGTAACAGTGAGATGGATGAAGGTGGTTTTGGGAAGAATGTCTTCATGTATTCTGTTGATACCGCAATGCAGACTTTGGATGAGGGTGATTCAGTAAGAATTAGCCAGACAGCAACAGAAGAATGGAGACTGGGACAATATAATCAAAATAATTCTTAATATGAAGGAAATATTTCAATGGTGGAAGAGAAGCAAAAATATATTCAAAGGACAAAGTCTACAAATGAAAATAAAAAGAGCTACCTAACTACGGCTCCTTCAATGATTAGTTGGGAGCACATGTAGCAAATAAAGTAGTTCATGGTGTCTGGTCAGAAGAAAAAAATAATCTGAATGGAATCAGTTCATTGCACCAAAGAATGCAGGTCCAGAGCCTGTGTGATGGTATTCACCCCCAGATTACGTAGGAAGGTTTCATTCTCTGATAGAGAAAGCCTTTGAACGCTTTAGTCTGGCAGTCTCTGTTGCAGAACAATCATGTTTTTGTTTGATTTTAAGGAGAAGAGCACAGAGGCACAAGATCTATTACTATATTGCAGCATCTATGGGAGGAAGGTTTGACAATGACGCAGAATCCAGCAAGTGCATCAGTAAATTTGTTAAAAGATTTGCAAAAGAAAGTATCAAAATTAATTTTAAAAAAGCAATAGAAAATGTGCGAATGTAAGAGATCTACAAGGGATTTTATTTGAGAGTCTTTCTCATATTAAAAAAATCAGGAGAGTGGATTCCGATATTGGATTTAAGAGAATTAAACAAATGTATGAAACAACAGTTTTCACATGATCACATTACAGGAAATTCACCCTTTATAAGGGAAGGAGATTTTCCAAGTTTAATAGACCTAGAAGATGCATATTTCAACATACCAATTCACAAAAAGCACAGAAAATATCACAGTTTTATGATGGCAGGACAACACTTATCAGTTCAAAGCCCTACCCTTTGGTCTGAGATCAGCCCTTTGAATCTTTACAAAATGCTTGGCTCCAGTGTCAGCTTTTATAAGAAGAACAGGAGGTATGGTATATCCATACCTGGACATAACTGGACATAAAGGCTACAACATCGAGACGGTACAAAGAGATAATAGAGTTGACTCAAAAAGTGCTTCTATATTTAGAACTTGCATTAAACACAAAAAAGTTGAAGATGGACCCAAGTCAGGATTTGGTGTTTCTAGAAACAAGACTGAGGACAGTAATGGGGATGGTATTCCCTTCAGAGGAAGGAGGAAAAAAGGTGATAAATCAGTTGACGAGCCTGATGGAAAAAGTAAGGGTAACAGTGAGATGGATGAAGGTGGTTTTGGGAAGAATGTCTTCATGTATTCTGTTGATACCGCAATGCAGACTTTGGATGAGGGTGATTCAGTAAGAATTAGCCAGACAATAACAACAGAAGAATGGAGATTGGGACAATATAATCAAAATAATTCAAAATATGAAGGAAATATTTCAATGGTGGAAGAGAAGCAAAAATATATTCAAAGGACAAAGTCTACAAATGAAAAAAAAGAGCTACCTGACTACGGATCCTTCAATGATAAGTTGGGAGCACATGTAGCAAACAAAGTAGTTCATGGTGTCTGGTCAAAAGAAAAAAATAATTTGCACATAAACAAATAGGACCCGAGGTCTGTGAGGTTGGCATTAATAGCCTTTCAGCGGATAGTGAGGAATTGTCATTTTATGATAACTACAGGCAATATGACAATGTATTACATACACAAACAGGGAGGAACAAGGTCGTTGATCCTGTTGAAAGAGGCGCAAAAGATTTGGAAATGGCCCATTACCAACAAGGTGTCGCTGATGGCAGAGCATGTTCCAGGAATAGACAACAAATAGGCAAATCAATTGAGCAGGTAGCATTTTGATACTCACGAGTGGGAAATAAACTCGCAACAACTGAACAAGATATTTCAAAGATGGAGAAAGCCTGATTTGGATATGTTTGCCACGGAATCGGAACAGTAAGTGCAAAACATTTGCAAGCAGATGCTATTGCCCAGGAACACAAGGCAATACATTCACAATCTATTAGAAAGGAACATTTCTTTATGCATTTACCCTAATACCTTTGATTGCAAGGGTATTGTGCAAGATGAGGAGAGAGAGTTGCAGGGCAATTTTAGTAGCACCAGCATGGCCACGTCATTATTGGTAGGTAGGAACCTTCTGCATGGTTACCCCCACTTTTTGCCTGGTGCTGTTATGGTTTCTGACTAGTCTGACTGGGAAACCTGCTAATCAGGACCCCAGTCTCTTTGCTTTCTCCCTTAAATTGGCTATGGTGAGTACTTATGTACATCCCAGATTGGCTACTGGTGTACCCTTAGAAGTCCCTAGTATATGGTACTGAGGCACTCACGGTATAGGTACATCAAAGGTCTCCCATGGGCTGCAGCATATATTATGCTACCCATGAGAGACCACTCAAATTGTAACTACGGGCCTGCCATTGCAGCCTGTTTACGCTGGTGCAAGTTCCACTTATGACAGATATGGGTTTCCCTATATCTGAGGTCACTACACTTAAAACCTATGTCACCCCAAAGGCAGACCTTTCAATCCTGAAGGCAGGGTGCTCGGTTCTAAGTATGAGGGTGCCTCTGCATGAGCAGAACACCCCTTCAACCTTCGGAGTCCATTCACCCGGGTTGTAAGTGCATCAGCCATTATGATACATAGAGTGGCCATGCGTCATTAAGAAATGACCATCTCTAAACTGAATGAGGCTCTGTTGCACTTTCAGGGGTGGATTACCCAAGCTTTGAACACATACATGCCGCTTAAACTTACTTACCCTAAATCGCACGAGCCAATGTTTGGTTTAATGAATCGTTGACCTTAGCCAGGAAAAATTGCAAGGTCTTAGAGCGAGCCTGGAGGCGATCCTATGACCCTCTGGCTAAGACAGAGTACAGAGATGCGATTAAGGCTTACCATAAATTGGTCCACAAGACTAGGGCTGCGCTCTATACTAACCTGATAACCTCAAGCAATAACCTGATTAAAAACTATCTTCTCTCTTCTAAATGACCTGGTAAAGCCCTCCGCTGCCACTGACAGCACCATATCTTCTAGTCTGCAATTTGAAGCACTGGCCAAATTCTTTCTGGAGAAGGTAGTACGTATCTACAGTAGCTTCCACCCGGGGTACATCCCTCGGGGCACAGGTCAGAACGTGTCGGCAAGCTCTGAGTCCCACATGCTTGCAGTGCTCCCCCGATATCCCATCAAGCCATGGAAGCACTGTTTATCAAAGTGAAATCAGGATTCCCAGCTGACCCTATGAAACCCGATGCCTTCCAGAAATATCAGCAATGTCTCCTGTCTGAGTGTTTGGAGTTAATTAATCTGTCCCTTTCCTCTGCAGTGGCCCCTAAGCCTTGGAAGCATATCTCCATGCTAGAAAACTTCCGTCCTATCTCGCTGCTTCCATTTCTGTCAAAAATCTCGGAATCGTATGTCAATTTTCTACTAACCTCCTATCTGGAAGCCAACTCAATACTTGACATTTCTCAAAATGGATTCCGGCCTCGGCATAGCACCGAGTCCGCATTGCTGGTAGCCACGTAACAACTACGGACCTCCTTGGATGCCGGCAGAACCACAGCATTAATCTTGCTGTATCTGAGTGCAGCCCTTGACATGGTCTCCCATGCGATCCTGTTCCTCCGTCTGGAGTAGATCAGTGTCAAGGGCACAGCCCTCTCATGGTTCTCATCTTTCCTGGAGGATAGGACCTTCCAAGTTTCGGCCCCTCCCTTCCACTCCCGCACTCATCCACTGCGCTATGGGGTGCCCCAGGGTTCAGCATTAAGCCCTACTTTATTCAATGTGTATGTGAGGCCAAAACCCGGGGCATCTCCCTGGTGTCATACGCAGATGACACCCAGCTGGTGTTTGCCTTCTCCAACAACCCCAGCCAGGATATGGTGAAAATTAGACAGGATCTGACAGCAATCTCGGAGTGGATGGCTGCTAACTACTTGCAGCTCAATTTGTCCAAATCCGAGATGCTTTTGGTAAGCAGAGACCACCTGCTTGGGGGCAATGAATGGTGGCCTCCTGCTCTCGGAGCTCACCCCATACCCAAACCGGTAGTGAAAAACCTCGGCATAATGATGGACAGTGATTTCACTTTCAAGACCCATGCCAAATCAGTGGCAGGGAAATGTTTTGGACTGTTGCGGGCCTCAAACCTATACTTGGTCTCTGTGACTCCAAGACTCGTCAACTGGTCGTCCAATCTTCTGTCCTTGCCAGACTAGATTACTGCAATGTGCTTATCTTGGGAGCCAACAAATCCATTGTTAAAAGACTGCAGTGTGTTCAAAATGCTGCTGCTCGCGGAATCTTTGCCCTCCCTAAACACTGTCATATCTCCAGCCTCCTCTGTCGCCTTCACTGGCTCCCTCTCGAACAGAGAGTGCGATTCAAAACACTGTGCATCACCCACAGAATCTTGGGGGGTATCAGCCCCAGAATCTTGAGTGATTTATTCTCCTACTATGCTCCCACACGCACGCTGCGTTCTGCAGATTTGCTCCAGGCCAGAGTTCCTCGGATACAAAGGGCCAGAGCAGGCGGGCGTTCTTTTAGGGTGTTGGCTCCCGCCCTCTGGAACTCCCTCCCCATCCATATCCGCAGCACGCCTGACCACCTTACCTTCAGAAGGCTGCTGAAGACATGGCTATTCACCCAATGCTAATCTCTCCTCTGTTCTCTCGTCTCACTCGGTGTTCATTTTAGCACTGGGACGTCCCGTTGCTGGGGCAGCTATGTGCTCTACAAGTACCTTAACATAACATAACATAAACTGGCTGCAACGAACCCTGTCGTGTTTGGTATCAAACATGTTGCAATGTAAAGTTCCTCTGGGAGGCCCTCAGTCCTCCCTGTACCAGTCTACCAGAACCAGACAGCAAGTTAGGGCTACTGCTGACCTGAGACATGTTTCTGCCCTTTTGCTACTGAGCCAAGCTCGAGCAGGGGAAGGCAGAACAATAGATATCCTGTCACAGGGAGGTGTGAGCACCTCCCAGACAGGGTTTAGTGTATTGCGGCAGGGTGGGAGCGCTTACCAGCGCCACTCAGTCTGCTTGAAGGGCACATTTGGTGGCCTCTTTGCATACTCCAGTGCAAACCAGCTCAGGGAGCCATTGGCTCCCGCTCTGGCGCTAAACTGGACAAAGGACATGGGAGTATCCTCCCCACTGTCCAGCCCCTCCTGTGGGAGGGAACCCTGGATTGACCCAACCCTTTCCTTAGGGTACTTGAGGGCTTACCTGTGAGTGGGTCCCTAGATTTGTCGTGGGACAATATTCATATCAAGATACCACTTCATCTTCAACCGTCTGGGCACTTTGGACTTTGCTGGACTTTGCTTTGGTCACCGAGACTGCAACCAGGAAGACTCCTGCTGCTCCTGGTCTCGTCACCCTGCTTGTCTGCTGCAACGTCTGTGCCTGTGCTCCATACAGGAACCTTCCAAGACCTGTGGGCATCCAAGACACCTGAAGGAATCTCCCTTGGAGTGAAGGAGTCACTTCCCTGCATCTACAAGCACCGCAACAAAGCTAACCGGTCTGCTGATCCTAGGCTACCACAGCCTCCGAAAAGCTCAGCAACACAGGTGGTGGTTGTTCACATACCTCGAGGCTTGCCCTGTCCTCTCACCAAGTTTGAGGCCAGTATCCCTCATCGGAGATGCAGGGACGAACCCCTGTGCACCGCATCGACTTGCCGTTGCAAAGGCTTGTTGGCTCTCTTCATCAGAGATCTTCGGGCTCCAAGTAGCCTCCACCTCAAGCATCTCCTGTGACCAAGATCTTCATCCTCATCACATCCCATGCACTGTGGGTCTGCATCTTTGGTGAGCAGCTCGAGGTCTTTTCGCGACTCCAGTGCCTCCGGCCTGTGAGTCCATTTGAGGGTCTTCTTTGATTTCAGCAGGCTCCCCTGATTGCTCGGGCCTGCGCTGACTCTCCTGCTTGTGCCGAGTCACCTGGAGGTATTTGTATTTGTTAGTGAGTGTCTTATAATAAATACATATTTTTATAAATACACTGTGTGATTCTTTTTCACTTAATCTATACCAATAAGAGTACGTTCTGGTAAAACAAGCTGCTTTACACTCCTTCTGGACTAAGCCTGAAGGCTGCTCTCCACAGCTACCACTTAGAGAGCTTTCTAAGGTTGTCTAAGACCACTAAAATCACCATAAGGGTTGTCTGGATTAGTGCAGGCTGCTACACATACATAAGTGAGCACCATATACTAAGCCAGCCTCCTACTGTATGTAGACCTGTTAGAAATGTGTGTGAGCAGGCCAGTGCGATTCAAAACGAATGCAAAGTTGCTTTCCAAGGACAAGAGACATGTGTTCCATCACAGTCACAAATCTTTGCACTTGAAGGCATGGCTCATCAGGACTTAGAGTTTGGGCTTTTGAATTTGCCAGAAGAATGTAGGGAACTATTTAAAAAGTCAAGGGCTCATTCAACAGTCAGAGCTTATAATATGAAATGGAAACGGTTTGTGTTTTAGGCACATGAACAACAGTGGGATCCGACATGCATGGAAGCGCATGAGTTCTTACCTTATTTGTTGCATTTATATAAATCTGGATTGTCGTGTGGGTCAGCGAAAGTTCATCTATTATATTATTTCAGGATTTCTTAGAAGGGCAAATGTGATTTATTTATATTCACAAATAATAATTAAAGAATTTATAAGAGGCCCATTTAGAGAATTCCCACTTCTATAGAGGGTGGCACCAGAATGGGAACTAAATACAGGGCTAGTATGTTTGCTAAAAGCACCATTTGAACCAATCCACAGAGCAGCATTAAAGCATCTGACCTAGAAGACTGCTTTTTTATTACCCATAACATCTGCAAGGAGAATAGGGGAATTAAAGCATTAAGTTGCAAAGAACTGTTTACAAAAGACAATGTCAGTAGTATGACAAATCAAATATTTATACCAAAAGCACCAACCATATTTCATTTAAGACAAAGATAACATTGCCAGTGTTTTTTGTGAAGCTTGTAATGGCAGCAGAAAGGGTGCTGTGTTCTCTGGACATGAAAAGATGTCTGAGGATTTACTTTCAGGCTACAATGGATATAAGAGGAAGGGATCAGTTGTTTGTTGCATATGGTTTGGGAAGTAGAGGAAAGGCAGTGTCCAAACAGATGATTGCAAGATGGGTTCGTACATGTTTTGCTACAGCTCAGACTTTGATGAATGGGTGGCTGAAAAGGAAAGTCAGGATGCATTCAATTAGAGCAATGGCAGCATCAACTGCTTATTTTGCAGGAACATCATCAGAAGATATTTGTAAAGCAGCGGTATGGAAAACAACACATGCTTTTGTCAAGCATTATTGTGTAGACTTGCAAGTGAGCAAGGAGGCATCAGGCTGTTTTAAGAATTTGTTTGTGTATTGTAAGCCTCATTTATTTAACCGACCATCCCCAAAAAAATTTTTATCTATGTAATATCCAGTGCTGGAAAAGGAAATAAGTTACTTACCTGTAACTCTGGTTCTCCAACATTGGTATCTTTCATAGATTCACATGCAGCCCACTTACCTCCCCTTAATTGAGGCTTCCAAATGAAAGAAAATAGTAGGAGGAACTGGTGGTCCTGAAAATCTGACAGATGGAAGCATCAGTTGGAGAACAGCTGGGTGTCGGGCACTCTGACTGGCTGGAGTTTGGATCATTAAAATATGTGGATAGGTTGGGAAAGATGCCTGTTTTTTAATGATAGAATGATGCTTAAGTTAGTACTGCTGTTGGTAAAGTATACCGGGTTCCCACTCTGACAACGGGGAAGGATTTTAAGCATGTGAATCTATGAAAGATACCAATGCGGGAGAACCGGCAATACAGGTAGGTAACTTATTTCCTTCTTTCATGCCCTGCTTCCCCCCAGATGAGTTATTAAATCTATAAGCTATTATTTCCTCTACACCTCTGAAGAAGCCATGAAGCTCTATACTCTTATTCCATCCTCTAACCCAACTGCACTCACCACATTGATGTAAATTCCATCCACCTCATCCTTACACAATGCTTCCTACCAATCAATGTATATGTTTATTTAGTTAATCGTTCACATTATGACGTCATAACTTTTAGGCTTCTGAGAGAGGCATACGTGGTACTGGCTGGGAGGTATTGCATGGCTTTCTTATGGTTTTCAATTGTATCAGTGCATGGTTGTAAGTTATGAGCGTTGAAGTGCATGTATTTTGCAGCATTATCTGTTATGAATGCCTGGATGTAGATATGTGTTCAGTAACAGGTATGCAACAAATGCCAAGATGCTCTCCTTGTATTCTCTGTCAAAAATGGTTAGTTGTCTTTCGACAGATGAATCATAGCTTTTTTACTCTAGATCCTTGCTTGAATACCTGAGGACATGATAGAAGAGAAAGGAAAAAATCATGTACATTAGCTAAAAGGTTTAGAATTTCCACGTTTACTTAGACACTCCCTCCCACTTTGCTGGGCCTGACCGCCGTCCTGCTTGAGATGTTGCAGTGAATCCAAAGTCTTGCAGCCAGGCAGCTCTATGGCCATGAGTAATTCAACATGCCCCTCAAGCTAGTAAAGAACTTTACTGACTACTAATCACGTCATGCAATAAATGTAAATAACTATTATTTTCGGTCGCAGCTTCACCGGCATCAGAACTCTACAGATACTTGAATACTGCATCCTAGGATGGTTTCTGTGCTCCACCCCTAAACTGTTGATGACTGAACTTAAAAAGTCATAACCACAAATGAGCCCCACGATGCGTGGAGAAGGGAACCAGAGGCGCCGGGTTCTAGGATCTAGCAGCCTCCGACAATAAATGTTAACTACAACAAGAGCTGCTTCTAGTGTAGTGACCACTATGAGATTATGGTTGACTTGTGAGTGTAGGCATCTCACAAAATGTGACGGACTGGTCTCACACACCACCTGGTGTCATGCTTCATCATTGACCAGTCCTCGCCCTCTAAAACCTTGGTTTGATAGAGGGCGGGCATACACCTGACAACAGGGAAGCACTTCTAAACTAAGTGGGGGCCCGTGAGAAAGTGAGTGAAAATAAAAATCATTATAGTTATCAAATTGTGTTTTGAATATGACTGGTAACTATATGATATTAAAATCAATGGACGGTTAATTGGGAGATAATTGTCCCCTAACCGTGGTGTAAGCGGTCGACATGTTTCTGCCAAAATGGCCCTAATGGATCCAGGGCATTCATCAGGACCTAAGTACAAAAGAAGGGGGGCTCCGTTCTTACCAACTGGTGGTAGGAAGATACCACCAGTTGGTAAGAACGGAGCCACCCTTCTTTTGTACTTAGGTCCTGATGAATGCTCTATGGTAAGAACGTAGCCCCCCTTCTTTTGTACTTAGGTCCTGATGAATGCCCTGGACCCATTAGGGCAATTTTAGCAGAAACATGTCGACCGCTTACACCACGGTTAGGGTACAATTATCTCCCCATTAACCGTCCATTGATTTTAATATCATATAGTTACCAGTCATATTAAAAACACAATTTGATAACTATAATATATATACTTGCCTTGGTGGGCAGCAGCCGCCGGTGCTAAGGGTTTAATTGCGGGCCGCCGGTGCACCTTGCCCCCAATGTCGCATCCCCCTACCTGCCGTGGCTTGTGGAGCGCTGTCTCTTGTCCCAGTCGGGGCTGTGTGCTGTCTTGTAGGGACTCGGGAGACGGCCCAGGCCAACCCGGGAATGGGCTCCGGATCTTCCAGTCGAGGCCGTCTCAGTGTTTCCATGCTATCCTCACCGCTGGGAAGCCTGCACACACTCTCGGGGCCGACTCCACCCTCAGGATCCGTGTCGATAGTGTAGGAACCCACCGGACCCCAGTCACTGGCAGCAAGGGACGAGGCGGTGTGGGGGGGTCGCATTTACAACTCTTCCCGAAGATCTCGCGGGCCCTTGGAGAGGCGTGCAGGATCAGGCCTAGTATGCCGCCTAAGCCGGGGCCTTGATTTCCGGCCACTGCGGTGTTTCTCCCCTAGTGCCGCCCCCGGTTGGCCTCTGCGGCGCGGGGAGCACAATCCTGTGTCTCGATCGGGCTCACAGGTTGCCCCACGCCGATCGGAGAGCCGTCCCCGACTGACCTGAGAATGGGCGCTCGTCACACTGACCTCGGAGCTGCCATCGGAGGTCTCCGCGCCGCCATGTTGCTTTCTATGATGTCGGCAGCCTGATTTCTCCGCTTTGCCTGTTTCCACGGGGATTCAGTGTGCAGTTATCGTGGCAGTGGACTGCAGGGCTGGCAAGCCGTCGTTAAACCAGGTCAGTAGTCGTTATTATTGCAGGATTTTGGAGGATATACAGCGAGGGTACAGGAGCCTCTCTAACTAGCCGCCATTCTCTTCGGCTGCTAGCCACGCTCCCACAGACCCATTTTCTGATCTGCACTACTTCCTCAGCAGCAGTGGAACCGAGGCTCATGGCTTTGCTGCATAACTATCACTGAACAGGACCCCTTATTTTGACTTTATGTCTGGATAAATGGTTACTCATGTTTTCGTTCCCTGAAATGTTTCTTCTTGCATACCATCAATCTAATTTCCATTTTGACCCTATGCACAGTAAGGAAATTCATTAGGCTAAACATTACCCAAAACTGATATTTTAGGCCCTGTGCCAATTCTCTAGAAGTATTCAATTCAAAATAAGCTTTATTCGCTTTCTTCAGTGGAAATCATAAAAGCAAGTACAGACATAAAACAAATGCTATTTACAAGGCTAATAATCATATACAAAATGATTAAATTTACAATAAGATTATTTAAAAGTTAAAAATCTTCAGCAGCAACTATTAAGGAATTCAGCATAAAATACAATCTTATTTACATCACCAATGGATCACACTATTATAGCTTTTCTACATCTAATTACATTCTTTAAGAAGCTTGCCACAGACCACATGGTGTACTCGTTATCTAAGAGCTGAAGGGATAAAAATGCTGAGCGACATTGCCTAAGACAAAGCAGCTTTAAAACTGGTAAGGTCCAAAACTTTCTCTGAACTTCATAAAGTTTACAGAAAAGCACTACATGGATTGTTGTTTGCTGTGACATTCCGAACATGGGCATTTATAGAGTGAGCTTGACCAGTCGTTAATTACAGGAAAACTTATTAGGCGATGGAAAGTGCCAAACCTAAAGCGAGTTAAAACAAATCTGTCATGAGTGCCCTCCATGATTTGTAAATAGGGCTGTATATCATAAGTGGTCAATGCCAGTTGGTCAATGCGTACAGGCAATGTCATTATTTCCGTGGAGAGTCTATTTGACTCCAGTAGTGTCATGCAATCTCTTTGAAGATCTTTTCCACTCACCAGTACTAGAGATTCCTGTTCTTCATAATATTCTGGGTGACCAGGGTTGTCCGTGAAGTCTTTGATGTATTTCAACCAAGGTAGGTTAAGCACCCGTTGTAGTTTAACACAATCCATTATGTTATCCCTATTAAGGGTGGTTTTCTCAGAGTCCCAGATCTTATGCCACAGTAGGATTGGCTGAATTTTAATTTGTTCTATTATATAGGGTAACTCCAACTCTGTGTGCCATGTGTGGCATACATAAGTGGAAAAGCTACCCGGAACAGCTAGAACAAATCTTAAAAAGGCATTCTCGACTACTTGTAGGGGCTGGGAATCGCAATAACCCCATACCCCTGCACCATATGTAGCATTAGTTACACATTTGGTCTTAAATATATATATATTAACTCTACGGGCTGTATTTTGCCCAGCTTTCTTGAAAAGTTAGCCAAGGCTGTCGTAGCTTTCAGAAACAGTGACTTTCTAGATTTAATTGCCTGAGACCATGAACCGTTCTGATCAAACAGGATGCCTAAATAGGGAAATATCTTGGTGGCTTCGACCTTCTTGTTGTCTATAAAGATATCTCTACACTTTGAGCTCCCTTTTCCACATTTCATTATGAAAGTCTTCAATATATTAACTTGCAATCCCAGGTTGTGTCGGTAGCAAGCAGGATTCTGGTGGTCACCTTTCTTAAAGATCAGACACCAAAAGCGATTCTGACCAGGTGTCAATAAAACCTAAGGTGCAACAAGCTGATATTAGTCGTGTCAGAAGTGGGCCCCATAAGGCAAGATTGGCTTTAAAAAGATCTACTGGTAAGCCATCGGGACTGGGGGCTTTCCCCCCTTACTAGCTACAAGAGCTAGATTGTCCTCTTCTAGGGTGATTGAAGGTTTATTGGTAGTTTAGGTGGAGCAGTGACGCTCTTATCCATTTGAGTGTCATCTGTTCCTATCTTCTCTACTGAGAGTTTGTACGTTAGAGTAGGGCTTCACCCATTCATCCTCACTGATAGCAAACTCTATCGTAGGAGTATCGTGTGGGCTCAGGAAGGGGGCATTTACTGCCCGCCAGAATGCTGTATTATCTCTGACCAAGGTTGGTTCATGCAGGACCCTCCATGCATACTCTCTCATGTCCTTCTTGCGTTCCCTAAGAGAATGTTTATACTCCAATCTACATGCTTTGATTTCTTGCTTAGCTTTTAAAGGCTTATGTATGCATGTTTCAACTTCTTATATGCCTTCGCGCACCTAGTATTGAACCAACCATGATTTTTCTTATGCTCTTTTCTATTTTCGGCCGTTAAACCTTCCTTAATCCCGAGGGTGATCTGTTGGAAGGATTCTAAGGTTTTGGCATGATCCACATTCTCATTTAGGAAAACTAAAAGAGCTTTGTGGTGTAGCTTTGTAGTGTTTACCCACTGGTTTCTTGGTAAAGTCGACAGAGTCAACTTTGGACCACCGTAAAGAGTAATAGTTGGTTTTGTTGAGAGCAATAGCCTTATCCTCATGTGAGCACTTTCCTTTACTTTTTATTACTTTGTTAGGCAACTGATATGCACCTCTCCTGTATAATCGAATGGTACCAACGGGGTGCATAGTTTATTGGCAAAACCTAGGTCAAACATAAACAGGATATCGTTCAGATTATCCCAGTAGCGCGAGTGCTAAAAGTGGGTAAAGCCTGTGATGCCATTAAGTGATATTCCACAATTTTTCTCTGCATAAGACGGACACTGGCCAGTATTAAAATCCCCACCCCAAAGTAAAAACATATATTTTCCTGTTTCTATTATGTAAGTACAAAAGATCGTTACACAATTGTCTAAGGGCCACACAAATCTGGTGGAGCATTATTATAATAATTTATCACAGCCACACAACAGTGCTTATTAATTTCAATGGTGGTAATTTGGTTATACATTTCAGAAACCAGGAGCTTTATCTTGGTCACATTCATATAATTTTAAATATATTTACATAATCCTCCTTTACATCTCCCATGTGCAGATGGTACGGCTGAAGTGTGGAAGGTCTTATACCCACTAATGTGTATTGGGTCCTCAACCCAGGTTTCTTGGAAGCAGAGGATATTAAAATTAGTTACAAAAACCGCCCATTCTGTAATTGAGGCTTTCGCACTTAAGTCACGACGTTCCAGAATAGTGCGGAGTATTGTTCGTCTCTAATGTTATCTGTGTCTCTGTTTCCATTTACCTGGGGGGGGGGGGGGGGGGGGGCGGTAAGATATATTTGAAGTGTCTGTGGACAGTATATTTCCTGGTTTTACCCCTATGTCAGATCTATGTGTGAGTGGGAGGAGATCCATGTGTGAGCTGTGTCCATTGTGTTCTAGCTTTCACTAGAAGTAATCATCGTCTAACAAAGTGGACACACTTTAACATAAGCCATCTCCCTACTCTAGTATCACCGGTAGGCTTCACACCATTGAAAAGCTAAAAATCTTTCATTGTAAATTGAGTCAGAAGTGGCTACACCTCAGTTTCTACAAGGGATTCCAGGGACCGTTAGAAAGTTCACTGTTTCGAATCTTAGATGGAAAGCTGGTGGAGCTTGATTTTGTTCTGTAGATATAAGAGCGTTGAACGTTCAAGGCATTTCAAGGTTCGGCAAAATGAGGCTATTTGGTTCGGTGTGTCTGGTCTGTGCTTTTGTACATGGAAAAAATAAGAGAAAGGCCATGTTTCCGTTTTATCATAGTCCTTTAGTTTGGTCAAATGAGATTCAGCGATGTACATGGCATTTCCATAGTCAAAGTTCTGTCACAACCACCGGGGAGAGGTGGGTCTCTGGGATAAGGGGTAGGCCTTTTTCAGAAGCTTTATTTGGAAGAAAATGAGGTTGACCACTCATTTGGTCAGATGGGACTGGGGTCCATGGCTACACAATGACAGGTTCCTGACTTTGGTATTGATGAAATAATGTCCCCAAGGAAAGTTGACAGGTAGCAGAGTACTGTCTTAGAGCCAGTCAGTTTATAGCTTTGAGGTGGTTTGTCACATTGGTGAAATGTTTTGTGTGACCCACAAGTAAATCTGTTTGTCATCTTAGGTGTGAAAGGGAAGGCTGTGGGTTCTTTGGAGTTTTATGTGGGGTTTATGTAATTATGAAAGGGAGTCAAACAAAAGGAAGCTGTGGTACTCCTCATGTGACCTCATGGGGTGGAAGAATTCAAACCGCTGCAGGGGAGTGGTCAGTGATGGGTGCAACAGACTGGAGATGGTGTAAAGCGATGAGATTGAGTGGTTGAGAGGGATCAACATGCTTAAGGAGCCTTGGTTTATTGAATCTTACAAGCCGACTCAAATATTCATATATATAGCACAATTCAGATTTGTTGTCAAATTGTCAATACATTTTTTATTAGTTTTAAATAGCAGGAAAGGTCTTCAGCTTTCGCTGTCATACTTTGTGCAAGAACCTGATGCATTAATAAGTCCCCTAATACAGAATGAGTCTTAATTTTCCTTGTTAGAGTAATTGAACATGAATTATGAGTGAAAATAACACATATGCTTCAGAATGATCATTTCTGAATGTGTAAAAACAAAGAGGTGTAACCCTCTCATGAAAAGGTGCGACTTCCTTAGAGTGGGGATTTCATTGCCCTTAATGATGAATCCCATTGTACGATTCAATAGCTTCTAGGATGTCATAGGTTTCAATGTGAACTTGTGGTTGGGTAGTGACAGCTTGTCCAGCAATGGAATGTTTTATTGCTTTAATTTTCAACTACAGGCCAAGCAAGTGAAGCAGTCATAGGAATGCTTATGTGGTACAATATCTACTCGCATTGTACAAGTTTACCTTGATCCATACAATCTAAAGGATATTCAGGACTGTATCACACTTTATCCAGTCTAAACTGGATTCCGGATGCAGCATGACAATGGGGAGTCTATAATTCTTTTTCTGCTCATTCAGAGCAACTGGGAAAGGTTGCAGATTAGAGAAGAAAGACATATTTTGTGGTGAGCAGAGAGGCAGTGTGTGCATGGACACTGGCACAATACCTTGACTGAGTCTGTCTTTAATGCTCTTGTTTTCAGCACTCACTGTGGCATGGCACATTGGGAATGTTTCAGAGGAGCAGACATATAATTTTAAACCAGATGTATCAGGTTTCTGGGATAGAAAGAGTAAGCGACAGAGTAACAGTGGATAGATTTGACTCATATGTTTGAGTATTCCTTGGACTCCCATCTACATGGTTTCTTGTTGTCCTTCAGCAATGACTTTCTAAGATCCATCCTCGTCTTGCACTACCTGCTCTCACCATATTGACGTCTCCTCCTTCCTTCCAGGTCCTGTCTGACTAGGTCATCTTTACATCACAACACCTACTTCTTCCTCTTCTTTCTGGCCTTACCACATTATATAGCCAGACTTATTGGCTTTGCCAGTGCACGTTGATGCTTGTGTCCATATGAGAGACACACTGTAAACTATGTTTAACATATGCATCGTGGATGCATCATTTTAAAAGTGAAAAAGTTAACTAATTTTAATGATTGGTCGTTTTACAAAAAAAACTATTTCCGCAGGCACTTTTTTTGATAATGGTGCAATAAATTACAGTTCAAAATGCCTTTATCTCAAATATGCTCCCATATTTTACATTTCAAAAGCAGTCAAAATGTATGCTGTTGGCACAAACAAAAAACAGTAGGGAATCAGTTTGCACCAGTGCAATCATTTGTGGTATGGCCCTAGGGTCCATAACACTTTATCAGATTAGAAATCCAAGCTGCTGAACCTGAGATCTGGCATCTTCACCCCCTTTTCAAACTTCTTGGGCACTTGCCACCATGTCATTTCCTCGCCGCTTCCAAGAATACCTGGTTCGGGTTATACTAGCTGCTCCAGTCCAGAGTTTTTTCTTTGGATTCTGAGATTTATAGTCCTGGTTTTATATAGGTAAACAAGGACAAGTCCCAGACTGCAAAGTAAATAAAATACCGGGCTAGAGCAGATAGTCATGCATGGACCTTGGAAACTTGGTAAACTGGGAATATTGTCAACTCTGTTCTGCTGTGTCTACAATCCACTACCATACACTTTGATCCTCAGTTGATTACTGTGCTACTGGGCATTCCATAACAGTCATAATATCTCCACAAACATGCAACAAAGATAAATGACACTGTTGTCGAGCTACCTATTGGGCAATAAAATTAAGTTCAATGTGTTCAAGTTGTTTATTGAAGAATACAAATAACATTGTTATAAAGATGCATATTGGAGAGTAAAAAAAAGTTGCTGTCTTTATATGTGGTTTTTTTGATTTGTGCTGCAGCACAATTTGATGTATCACTTCATTCTGATTTATGCTACCCAATCTACTGGTCTACCGTACATACACTTACCGACAAAGTGTTTGAATTGCTTTAGAAGCTGCTGAAATTGTTGATGATTTTGGGGAACACTTTTGTTTAAACTATTTGTTGTGCCTGATATATGCTGAATACAGTAAGTGGAGTGAGGGCAAAATGACTGGGCATAGTTCCCAGTCCGACCTGAGATGGTATATAGAGTGCACAAACTGTACTAGCACCAGAGAAGGGGGCTACCATTTCTGTGTCTGACTACATGCAGTGCATGGCTTCTTCATGTGTACTACTCTTGAACAAATATAACAAAACACCTCTACCAGGTATTTTATTTGTCCCAGGTATGTCAGATGGCTTGAAGCAACTGAAGTGGAGACCTTGGGGCTTAGTTTCAACTTGTTTATGATATGCACTGCCGAGGAAGAACACACATGACACATCCAACATCTGGCACCATTTAGATGCGTTTGCTGCCTCGTCATTAAACAACAACGCTAATAGATCTCACCTTTATTAAGTAAGTGCTGAGCGACCGGCTTTATGAATTCTGGTTTGTACAGCATAGTTAAAGGAAATGCTGTTGCCTTTCTAACCAACTAGGAAATGGAAAAAATGCTCCAGACATGTTGTGCAACAGCCTGAGAAGCATTTCTATGGGTCTCTGACAGAAGACATTTCTGTAGTCACTCTCCTGGCTCAAACATTGCTGAACGGAAGCAGCCCCCTGACCTTTCCCTAGTGTCATTAATGCTGCCTTTCTGTTCAATGACCTGGGCTTTGATACAACATGCGGAAGATGAAAGATAAACGAAAACCAGCATTATAAAGTTTTCCCTTTCGTCAAATCTGGCAGCAACATACCAGTAGCAGCTGCTACCGAACAGGGTTGGGGGAGAGCAAAGGGGAAGAATAAAAAATAAATAAAAGGACTTACCTGAATACTGCCGGCCGCCGCCTCTCCTTCGCCCTCCTCTCCGCAGCAGGAAGCACACAGCCTCCCAGAATCACCTAGCCAATCATGCCGCTGCCCTACAGCAGCGTTGTGATTGGTCTGAGCGCCGTGGTTCGGTGCTCAGAGAGAGACTGGGAGGCTGTGTACATGTTCTCCACCCAGGCTGTACAATACAGCCTGGGTGGAGAACATGCAAAGTGCGCATGATGGTTTGGCCGGCCTGAGACCGCCTGCCAAACCGTCATGCGCATTGAAGGTGCAGCCATCACTCCTCCTCTCTCGACTTCACGGGAGCCCGGCCCTAACCTAACCTCACTTCAACTGCAAATACAAATAAATGCATTTTTCAATTGGTATCATTTATACATATTTATCATATAACATGTTGCTTTATTATAGGTTGATAGTGCACCAATTATTCACATATTATAATAGAATTATATAACCTGTTGATAGTTTCAGTGAATGTGCAACAGAATGAGTATGCTAATTCTATTTTACTTCACCAATCACAGGGTCTGACTCATTGTGAGAAGCTGGCTTAGTGTATGGTGCACACTTAAGTAAGTGGGCATCCTGCAATAATCCAAACAAACCTTATGGTGATTTTAGTGGTCTTAGACAACCTTAGAAAGCTCTCTAAGTGGTAGTTGTGGAGAGCAGCCTTCAGGTAGTACAGAAGGAGTGTAAAGCAGCTTGATTTACCAGAACATAATCTTATAGTTATAGATTAAGTGAAAACGAACCACACAGTGTATTTATAAAAATATGTATTCATTATAAGACACTCACTAACACACACAGATTTCTCCTAGCTGCAGATATACACAATGCACACAATACTTTTCCATAGAAACAGGTAAGTAGCACAGAATACACAGTGGTCACCAGGGGGAGACCAAACCATATACCAAAATAGTGGTATGCGAACCACTACTTGAGTCAAGACTATACCCAGAAGACATAGAAGTGCCGGGGACCCAAGGAACCACCCAAGGTGAGTATCTAGAAGCCCCACGGAGGTTTATGCTGTGTGGGAACATGACTGCGTTCTCAGTGCAAGTCAACGGGTAAGTCGCTGTTGCAATTTTAAAGAAGAAGGACCCTTCCCAGTGGACCTTGAAGAAACCCAGTGGAAGACAGAAGGTTGGAGAGACATCCCACCTGTGTATACCCTAGGAACCAAGATACCTACACTAGGGAAGCCGGGTGCATAGGTGCGAAGCGGCATCGGAAACCACCGCTGAACTCAATGGGAGACTTCAGTAAGATGCCGGTGCTGAAGAAGGTGAACCCAAAGGTGGATTCGAGATGTGAAGAACCTGCAAGCAGAGGGGACAGAGTCTTTGCCACTCAGGAGTGAGCAGGAGGCACGGAAGATGAATGCCCACCGATGTCAAATGTTGCAGGAGGGATGACGGTGACCTTGGAGCTGCAGCTGTGAGGACCAGGCAACGCTATGGAAGACCAGCAGCCATTCACGAGCTGTCCCACATCAGATGTCAAGAGTTGAGGGGTTGGTGTCCGTTGGGAGCACCAACAAGCTTTGGCAACTGCAAACAACGTGGAAAGCGATGAAGGTGCAGTGCGGGACCAGCAAGGTCTAGGTGACTCACCACACGCAGGGGAGGCCTGCAACCTTTAGCATTTGCAATATTTTGTAGTGCATGCAGCACAACTTTTGCATGTAACTGCTCTTGTAAGATCTGGAACCAATTCCCTAACCCTCTGGTCTCCTTCACATAGTAACATAAGACTTATCAGATTCGCTAAAGCATCTTTGGGGAATTGTACCTTTTTTATAAAGTTGTGAATTTGAAAAAAAGAAAAAAGTAATGTGGATGGAAGCAGGGCCGCCTTTAGCACTGTTGACGCCCGGTGCAACAATTATTTTGGAGCCCCCACACCCGTGGATTCTCTCACTACCACTGGGAAAATGTGCCCCTCTTCTCTCCAATCATACGTTTTTGCTAAACACAGCACCCCCCCGAAGTCAGCGCCCCCTACACAGGTCAGCGGTCGCACCGGTCGCACCGGTCGCATTGCCCTAAAGCCGGCCCTGGATGGAAGTCCCGGATTAGTAGATTTTAGCTGATCCCAAGATTTCATTACCCTTTCAACAAGGAAATCTCTAAAACAGCATAACACTGCTTTCTCCCAAGTTGTTATACTTTTGTTACTTATGTGGAGACCTATCTCACTACTGTGTGCCATCAGAATGTGGGGATGAAAGGAGCTAAACTGATACTCTTCCTGCGATTGGTAACATTTTACCGAATGGCCTGAGGCGTCTTGTATCTGCTGCGCTTGGGAAGTTTGGGGATTTTAATATATGGGACAAGATGGATGCCATTTTCTAGCAGCATTTGTTTAAGATAAAAGTTGTCTCCAGAATCGCATCTTGACATTGATCTTATGCACCAATCACTAAATGCTGCCTGGTAATATTTTTGGGAAATGGGGGAGTGCAAGACCACCTTTTTTCAATAGATAGTTGTAGAGTCTCTAGTTTTGTGCGAGGTTTCTTGCCTGACCAGACAAATTTTCACAGCATTTGATCTATCTCAAAGAAAAATTCTTGGGGGACTTTAATTTGTACATTTGAAAATCTAAGAAGAAGGAGAGGGAGAATCATCATTTTTATCACGGCAACTCTCCCGATTATGGATATTGGTAAGGCCTGCCACTGCTTTAAGAGGTTCCTAGCTTTAAAAAGTGTTGGTTTGTAGTTGAATTGACATAGCTGCAAATAATCATGTGACACGTATATTCTAATTAAACCAGCCTTGCAAACCTGGTTACGCATATCAAAATGTAGGATTTGGTCTGAACAATTAAAAAGTAAAACCTAAGACTTAGAATGATTAATCTTATATCCCCTCAGGCCTGAAAACAGTTGTATTTTCTTGAAAGTATTCAAGATATTTTGCTTATCTGCAGCCAAATACAAAATTATATTGTCTGCGAAAAGTTTAAGTTTAGGAGCTCCTAATAGGGGTGCCTTAATTTATTAATTTTGCCGTAACAGGGATGCTAGTGGTTTGTTATAAAATGCAAAGAGCACTGGTGAAATTGGGCACCCTTGCCTAGTCCCTCGTCTAATTTGTAGTGACCCTGCTGTGTGGGAATTAATTATAATCTTAGCTTCCGCTTTGCTATATAAGATCTGCAAAACATTTACAAATTGCAAAGGAAATTTGAATTTCGAGTGAATCGCGAACAGAATTTTCCATTGAACAAAATCGAAAGCTTTTTCAGCATCAATCATGATGATTGTTGCTTCTGTCTTTTTATTCGTATAGTAGTCAATTGCCTGTATTAGAAAGTTGGTGTTGGTTGCCATAGTTCTACCAGGCAAAAAACCTGACTGATCCCTGTGCACCACTCCTTGCGCGGAGATAGTTATTCTAGCTGCCATATTTTTTGTGAAGAGTTTATAATCACAGTTGAGTAAACTGATTGGACAGTATGATCCTGGGTTATTGGGTGGTTTGCCTTTTTTGATAAAGCTTACTATAACTGCTTCAGAAAAAGTCAAAGGCACTTGGCATCCTTCTAGAATCACGTTAAATAGCTGTGTTAAAAGGTTCTCTAATTGAGGGATGAATACCTTGTAAAATTCGGCTGGGAATCCATCGCAGCCACATGCTTTCCCATTAGGAGAACCTTTTATGGCCCCTTGGATTTCATCAATTGAGATAGGGACTACTATGTGAGCATGCTGGTCGCTATTGAGTTTTGGTATATCTATAATGCTAAGAAATTCTTCTATAGAGACTAAGGAAGTCAGTGATTAGCACGAATATAGGGTTTTATAGTGGGAGAGAAAGACTGCATCGATATCAGCCCCTTAGTCGAGTAACTAATTTCTATTATTATCATAGATGGATTTGATAATGGTATTGTTACTTCACTCTTTTATAGACCAGGCCAGAAATTTTCCGGCATGCTCGCTTTCTTCATAAAGCTTTTGAAAGCATGTATTCTGGTTGACAATAGTCTGAAAATTGAAATAATCTTTTAGATCCAGCCTGGCTTTATCTACTCTAGATTTAGATGCTTGAGAATCATCAGTTATGTATCTCTGAACTGCTTGATCTAAATTGCGCTGTAAGTTCATAACAGTATTCTTCTTTAATTTTGATACATTTGCTCTGTATGAAATTACCTCACCCCTAATGTAGGGCTTACAGGCTTCCCAGATGAAAAAATAGGAAGCAAATCCCTTATTTCTTTCTAGAAACTCCTTAATCTTGACTCGCATATTTGTGACCCATTCTTCTTCAGTTAATAAAGTTTTATCTAGAATCCATCGACGACATTCCTGCCAAGTACAATTAGTTTTCATTTCAAATGCCGGGACTGAGTGGTCGGAAAAAGAATTTGCAAGAATATAAGCCCTTCCCCTTTCCCATTGATGAGAAATTAAAAATAAATCGATCCTAGAAGCGAAATTAAATCTTTTAGAGAAGCATGTATATTCCCGTAGCTGGGGATGTTGTGCTCTCCAAGGTTTGATTAATGATAAGTCATGAATTAAAGCAGACAAGCCCCTGGCGGTTCTAGGTTTATTTTGGGCTTTATTCTTACGTAAAGAGTCTAAATATAATTTCTGCAAAAAATTAAAGTCTCCTCCTATGATAATTTAGTCCGTAAGTTTCCAAAGAGTGTCCTTGAGACCCTCAAGGGCCGCTATATCATTGTTTATTGGGCCGTAGAAACTAGCTATTTGGAAGACCATCTTCCAATTTACTATAATCCAACTAGCACTGGGATCTCTTATAATCTGTAAATCTCCCCCTGACAGTGACATGTAAACAAAATTGCAACCTCCCTAATAACAGCCCCAGCTGATGAAACAAAAGCTTGGAAGATATAACTGGGTAACCTTGGGGGGGGGGGGTGGCAAAACCTTTTTTCAAGTGTATCACCTGGAGTAGAATGATCTGCGTTTGGGCCGTTCCCAACGACTGGAGTGTCGATTTTATTTTAACCTGGTTGTGAGCCCCCTTAATATTACATGATGCTAAATGGATCACTTGCTGACCTGACAAACTGTTTGAAGGTAGCCCCTCAATTTTAGCTGATTTTTTTCTCTTTCGTCTTGTCTACCCTCATTGAACATAAGTGGTAAAAGTGCTAAGAACAAACTAGATTTGATCTTCCAAGATTTCTTAATATCTTTGCTAATAATTTTGAAGGTTTTACTAACTGCAAATTTTCTCTTTTCCTCCCCACCAACCCCGAATCCCTGTGCCCCCCCAACCTCCCAACTCTGCCGTTTGCAGACCCTACCCGTCACGGGCCCCAGAAACGACCACCATTTCCCCCTTAAGAAAGTACCCTGGAATGGTACTCGTAGCTCATTTGCATAAGGAGCAGCTGGATGGCTTGAAATTATTAAAAGGCTATTGCCTAAAGAGAAGAAAAAAACAAAAAGGTGGCAGAGATCTTTCATCATCCTGCCCCCTACCCTTCCCCTTGTAAGGATGTCCCGACTGAAATATTGACTTAAAGGGACTATGTCCCCCTTCCCTCTTTTACTGTGTACAGAAACTCTTTGGCTTGGTCTACTGACCACAATACATATGATTGTCCTTTAAATAAAACTCTCAGTTTGGATTGATGCATAATTCCAGCTTGTTTCCCACAATGTTTAAATTCATCGATCAAAGCCACAAATTCTCGGGCCCTTCGTGCCGCTAGAATCGACATGTCTGAATAAATTCGAAATTAAAAATTCTCTGCCGTGGAAAAGTTTTTTTTTGCTATTGCTTGTGATAGGATCTGTTCTTTTATCCGCATGTCGCCAAAATTGACCACAATTGTTCAACAGTATTTGGCATTTCTAGGTCGGATTGATGGTACACGATGTGCTGTAACTACAGTAAGGTCGGTCCCTTCAGTTGTTTTTTCCGGCAACACATATTTATGATTCAAATCAGATATCAGTTTTGTAGCGGATGAGCCAGCTTCGTGATCTTCTGGAAGTCCCACAAATCATAAATTGGCACACCGGGATCTGTTTTCAACATCATCGATCTTGAACTGGAGGTCCTCAAGTTCGATCTGCATTTTTTTAAATGCCTTATCTTGTTTAGTGTGAGAATCCTCTAGAGAAGAGACTTTCAATTCAAGAGGCTAATTGCTGAATGTTGTTGTTTATTTGTTCAAGTTGTTCATTGGTTTCCTTATGAGGCTTCTCCTGTAAGATCTTCATCTCTCGTAGCTCGCTCAGGAGTAGACTAAAGGTTGTCTCAATCGGGGAAGGCAGCAAAAGGTTGAGGGAGGAAGTACTTACCGTATCCGGACAATTGTCGAATTCCATCATTCGATCTCACGGGTTCCATTGTTGGATCTAGGAATGACTCTGCGGCAATTTGAGTATTATTGGGAAGTATGTTGCTTTCCCCCATAGTCTCTTTAGTGGTGGTCCATGAGAATAGCGGATATGGTTGTTTTCCTTTTTCCACATTTAAAGGGATAGATAAGGCATTTTTGTGAGTATTAGAAAGGTCCATTGCTGGTGGAGCGGACGGAGGAGAAACAGTCTTGGAACTTGAACTGGATTCCATCCTGCTACTTGTTTCTCGAGAACGGTTATGCCAGAGTTCCTCGGGAGAGCTGGACTTTTGGTCAGGTTTGTGGGGTAGCTTCTTTTGAGTTTGTTGTGATACTTGTAAACTGCTGGTCTTATCACCCTTAAGGTTCTGTTTAGCAGTGCGTGTTTTCATAGAGGGATCTCTAGAGATGCGTTTCATTGAGATAACAGCAACAGGTCGCTGGTAGTAGATAGTAGATAGTACCAAGCAGCAAGCAAGAAGCAGGAACCAAACAGCAAGAAGGATTTTCAAAAAAAGGTATGGCTGGAGGTATTATCAAGTGGCCACAAGCCGCATCCATGCTACACGGACCACCTCTGCAACCACCCTTTAGCGCATCCTCCTGGAGTGAAACCTGATGTCGCACCTCAAGTGGTAAGCCTTCTCTCAAGAATCGCACCTTTCTTCTCTTTCTTTTGAATTCATTTAGTTTCCAATCAATCCTCTCTGGAATGCCATTAAATGGTACTTATTGCTGTTCTAAAGGAGTTGTTTTGTAAATAGATAAAGTAGGTTTCCGCTCTTAGATTTTTCCCCAGATATCAATCAAAATAGCTCTCCTTCTTCTTTTCTTAGATGAGAGCATGCAGGTAGCAAAGTGGCCAAGGAAACAGAATACTGCAGCCGATAGCACATGAAACAGAAGAGAAAGAGAGGGATCTATGGAAAGGTGTGTAGCTGAAATCCCCAGCTCATTAGGTTCTATGTTGGCTCTGTGTTTGTCACATCAGGGATGCAGAGGAACCCACATATATAAGATTGAAGGATGCATCCTTGCTGGAGGCTGCACGTCTGCATAAAGGCACTGAAAATCAGATCAGGGTATTTTCTCGTGTGCTGTCATGAGTTGAAAAAACTCTGCGAGACTGCACATGCAGCTTATTCTTTTTTCCCAGTTCAAACCATAAAAGCCTCAAAACACTTCTCAATGCTTATATGTAGTTTAAAGGGAGCGAGTATGATGCCACCAACAGTAGCCAAAAGAGGCGCTAATTTTTCTCTTACCGGCCGGCCTGCTGAGCTGCAGCAGTAAGTTTATGTCCAGATCGCGGCTTCTCCTGGGCTGCTGCTCACCGCTCGATGCTCGCTGCAGAGTAACGCTACCGGAGCCCCAGAAGCCCCCGGAAAGCCTCAACCTGTTTTTCTGAGCTTCCTTGCTGCCGGTTAGCCACTCCTCATTTCTCCTTGGCTTCTTGGGCCAGGGCATGAATACAGCACAGCGCGTGTAGCCAAATCAACACCACCCGCAGAGCACTCAATTATAGCGCCGCCAACCCGCTACCTCCTCCACCTGGAAACGAGCTTAGCAATGGAGTATGACGGGAGCTCCACATAGCTTCAATATTCACTCCTACGAGGGATACTGGCCTTAAACTTGGTGAGAGGACAGGGCAGGCCTCAAGGGATGTGAAGAACCACTACCTGTGTTGCTATGCCTTTCTGAGTCCGTGGGAGCCCAGGATGAGCAGACTGGTCAGCTTAGTTGCGGTGCCTGCAGATACACGGAAGTGACTCCTTAACTTCAAGGGAGATTCCATCAGGTGTCTTGGATGCCCACAGGCCTTGTAAGGTTCCTGTATGGAGCACAGGCACGGACGTTGCAGCAGACGAGTAGGACAACAAGATCAGGAGCAGCAGGAGTCTTCCCAGTTGCAGCCTTGATGCCCAGAGCGAAGTGCAGTGAAATCCAGAGTACCCAGATGGTTGAAGAAGAAGTGGTGTCTTGATAGGAATCTTGTCCCACGACGAATCTAGAGACCTACTCTCAGTTAAGCTCTTGAGTACCCTAAGAAAAGGGTTGGGATGATTCAGGGTTTCCTCACAGGGGAGGGGTCAGACAGTAGGGAGGATACTCCCATGTCCTACGTCCAGTTTCACGCCAGAGCGGGAGGCAATGGCTCCTTGAGCTGGTTTGAACTGGACTATGCAATGAGGGCACCAAGTGTGCCCTTCAAGCAGACTGAGTGGCGCTGGCAAGCGCTCATACCCGCCCCAATACACTAAACCCTGTCTGGGAGGCGGTCACACCTCCCTGTGACAGGATACCTATTGTTCTGCCTTCCCCTGCTCGAGCTTGGCTCAGCAGCAGGAGGGCAGAATTGTGTCTCTGGTCAGCAGCATCCATGTGGTGCAGTCCGGGTCTAAAAGACTGGTATCGGGAGAACTGAGGGCCTCCCGGAGGAGCTTTGAAGTGCATGGAATCATACCACCCCACCGTTTACATTGGGGGGTATGATTCCAACATGTTTGATACCAAACATGATACAGTTCGTTACAGCCAGTTTAGAGATCGCCATTGCGTAATGACGGATGGCCACTCTATATCTTGTAATGACGGATGCACTTACAACCCGGGAGAATGAACTCCAAAGGTTGTAGGGGTGTCCTGCTCATGCAGGGGCACCCTCACACTTAGAACCTCTGAAATGTGGTAGGTGCATTTTTCAGATCAAAGGGCATTACAATAAATTGATAATGCCCACTAGGTGTTGAGAATGCTGTTTTTGGCTTGGCATCCTCAGCTAGTCTGATTTACCAGTAGCCAGAAGTCAGGTCAAATATACTCAGAAACGTGGTTGAGGCCAAAGTATCTGTAAGTTCATTGGCCCTTGGAATGGGATGGGCATCAGTCCTAGTGACTACATTGAGGCCTCCACACAAAACCTCATCTCTTTTTTTCCACCCTTGGTGTGAGGTTTTAGCACAAGGACTACTGGACTAGCCCAGGGGTTATCTGAAGCCTCACTGACCCCCAATTCCAGCATCATTTGGACCTCTGTCCTGATGCAATCCCTGACATGGTCAGGCTGTCTGTAGATTTTACTCTTAACAGGCAGGCTGTCACCTGTGTCCACTTCATGGGTACACCAGGTTGTTTGACTGGGTGTCATGGAGAACATGTGCCTATAATGATTGAGGACCTACCTACAATCAGTTTGCTGTTGGTCGGTGAGGCTGCATGCCAAGGCTATTCCATCTACTGACCCACTATCAGGGTTCTGAGAGAGGAGATCAGGGAGAGAGTCACTCTCTTCCTCCTGTCCCTCATCAGTTGCCATGAGCAAGCCCATGTCAGCGCTGTCCACAAAAGGTTTCAGGCGATTCACATGAAGTACCTTATGGGGACTTCTTGGAGTACCTAGGTCCACCAAGTAGGTGACTTCACCCTTTTGTTCAAGTATAGTGTGGGACCACTCCACTTGTCTTGGAGAGCTGCTGGGGCCACAGGCTCCAGCAGCCACACTTTCTGGTCTGGATGGTAAACAGTCAAGACAGCCTTTTGGTCATGCCAAGCTTTTTGAAGTTCTTGGCTGGCCTCCAGGTTTTTGCTGGACTTCTTCATGTACTCAGCCATGCGTGAACACAGGCCAAGGGCACAGTCCACAGTGTCCTGTTTAGGAGGTTTGAGAGGATGCTCCCAACCTTCCTTCACTAGACATAATGGACCCCTAACTGGTTCTCCAAACAGAAGCTCAAATGGGATGTAGTCAATCCCCCTCTGAGGAACCTCTCTGTAGGCAAAGAGAAGGCAGGGTAGTAGGACATCCCATTTTTCCCTAAGCTTTTCTGGGAGTCCCATGATCATACCCTTTAGGGTCTTGTTGAACCTTTCAACAAGCTCATTGCACTTTGGATGGTAGGGTGTGGTAAACTTATAGTTTACTCCACACTCTTTCTACATAGCAGTGATATAACTAGACATGAAGTTTGTACCTGTCTGTTGAGACCTCCTTACGGAAGCCCACTCTGAAAAAGGTTGCCAGGAGGGGCCCTGGCCACTACAGGTGCTGTGGTGGTTCTAAGGGGAAAAGCTTCTGGGTACCTATTGGCATGGTCCACCACCACTAGGCTATAACTGTGCCCAGATGCAGTTGGAGGGGTTCAAGGGACCATCAATGTCAATCTCAACCCTCTCAAAGGGGAACCAAACCACTGGAAGTGGAGTTAAGGGTGCCTTTGTGGTACCACCTGACTTACCACTGGCTTGGCAAGTGGCACAGGAGCGACAACACTCCTTTGTGTCCTCAGACAAATGGGGCCAGTGAAAGTCATGGACAAGCCTTCTCCAAGTCTTGCTTTGCCCTAAGTGTCCTGCAAGAGGAATATCATATGCCAGGGAGAGTAGGAAACCTCCGAATTTCTGGGGTATTACCAACCTCCCTTTGGCACTACACTTGGGGTCTCTACCTTCAGAGTACAAAAGCCCATCTTCCCAATAGATCCTATGGGACCCACTGATATTCCCTGCTTCCACAGCAGCAGCTTGCTGTCTGAGGGGTTCAAGGGAGGGGCAGGTCTGCTGCTCCAAACTCAGGTCTGCCCTGGTAGGGCCCCCTGCCCCCTGGAACTCTTCCTGGTCAGGCCCAAGTTCCTCTGGGACAGTACCTTTACCGGGGCTGAGATCATCTCCCTCAGGAGACTGATCTTCACTGGGAGTTTGTGAGGCGGATAAAGCTTTACCATTCCTGCACCTTCTCTTGGGAGGCACCTGGTCCATTTTTCCAGGATACAGTGCCTTGTCAGTACTGAGCTGTTTGGCCTGAGGCCTAGTAACAGCAAACACACTGGCAGAGATGCCCATCATCTCTGCATGAATCCTGAACTCCACTTCAGCCCAAGCTGAAGTTTCTAGATCATTGCCCAACAAGCAATCTACAGGTAGGTCTGGAGATACCACAACCTTTTTAGGTCCAGTTATCCAACCCAGCTGAAGTTCACAAATGCCAAGGAATGGTCAGTCCTGACATTGCTAGCGTTGGTGACGTGGTACATTTGTCCTAGTATGATCTGATCAGGAGACACAAGTTTCTCTGTCACCATAGTGACACTGGCCCCTGTGTCCCTGTAAGCCATTGCTTCTTTTCCATTTATCAAAGGTTGTTGTCTGTACTTACCCAGGTTAGTGGGACTGACCAGTAAGGTTATAAGGTCTATTCCACCATCACAGACTTGAACAGCCTAAGCTGGAGTTCTGACTTGGTCAGAACCCATCTCAGAACCCAAGGTTAACCCCACTAATACCTTGGTTGCTATACTACCACTTGTACTTGTGCTAAGGGAAGCACGTGCCTTAGGGGCAGTGGTAGAAAGAGTTTCCTTGGCCTTTGGACATTCAGCATCACTTGTCAAATGGGCCTTCACCTTACAATGGTAGCACCAAAGTTTATTTTTGCCTTTCTTAGAATTTTGGGACTCACCCCCAGATGCAGGTTTTTGGGGCCCTTGTGAAGTCTCTTATGTATCTTTACCCTTGTCTCCACCCTTATCCTGAGATTTAGAAGAATCTTGCTTCTTCTGGTCACCTCCATTACCGTGGTTTTTCTGTTTAACCCTGGTGCGGACCCATTTGTCTGCCTTCTTTCCTAGTTCTTGGGGAGAGGTCAGATCAGAGTCCACCAGGTACTGATGCAAAAGTTGGTTCTGAGAATTATTTAGGATGTGCCCCCTCATAATCAAATTGTACATTTCTTAATAGCCCTGTACCTTGCTTCCATGAAGACAGCCTTCCAGAGCCTTAATAGCCCTTCTACAAAATCTATCCAATCCTGGGTGTGTGCCTTCCGGGTGTCTCTAAACTTAATCCTATACTGTTCAGTGGTTAGGCCAAACCCATCTATGAGCACACTCTTCAGTACTGAGTAATTGTCAGCTTCCTCTTCTCTAACAGAGAGGAGCTTATCTCTACCTTTGTTAGCAAAGGAGAGCCACAGAATAGCTGCCCACTGCTTTTGAGGGACCCTCTGAACTTTTCAGGCCCTCTCCAAAGCAGTGATTCATTTATGGATGTCATCCCCCTCCTGGTAAGGAGGGAATATCCTGCTCAGCTTCCTATTGTCAAAAGCAGTTTCTCTGATTCTAGGGACACTGTTGCTGCCACCATAGGACTCTAATCCCAGTTTCTTTCTAACCTTCTGAACTTCTAGGGACTCTTTGTCAAGGGCCATCTGATCTCTCCTGAGCCTAAGCCTTGCTTTCTCAAGTTTGAGGACTTGGTATTCATATCCAAAGAGCTGTCCCTCTTACTAGATATGGAGGTCCCTGTGGAATTTCCTGAAGTATTGGGTTCTCTAGAGGAGGATTTAGACCTCCTTGGTCTACTCTGGACCCGCCCAGGAGGAACAAAGGGTATCTTCTCTGGGCCATCTGTACTATTCCCTGTGGGGTCAGAGTTTGGCAGGTTGGACTGATTTGAGTCCTCCTGCCCATACCCAGAATTGAGATCATCAGGGAGAGCCCCTGATGCTCCCTCTTCAGGAGTATCCCCACCCACATTTTCATGGTCTCTGACCTCTACATGATGACTATCATCCTTATGTAGCAGCTCTAAGAGCAGCTTAATGGTGGGGTTGCCACCTGTCTTTATCTTTCTAAGGCTACACAGGGTCCTTAGTTCCTGGAACTTTAGAACACTGTACTTAGCAGACTGGGGTACACTATTATCCCATCTAAAGACATGGTTCTAGGTGAAGTGAGGTGTTGCACCAACCTAAACTAGTGAAAACTAAACTCTCTGAGGTTGAAGAAATATAGTGTTATGCATTCTTCTTCTTTAGCTCTTTAATTTGGTCTGGAGGCTCGACAGCCCTGCATATTTTGTCGAATGGTATAATCATTGATTACTGTATTGTTTGTTGTACTGTTTGCTGCATGGTCATTTCTATCTTCTGTTTTTTTTACAGATCTGTCATTGCCCCAGGCCCTGTTGTATTAGCAGTAATATTAATTTGTATTCATGTTTTATTCAAGGGAACAAAACAAATTCAAAATCTAATAAAAAATAATTAAAAAAAAAAAAAAAGGTTGAAGAAAGGGTTGTGCTAGATTCTTAACTACCCAGCCCTAAGTTCAGTAGAACTTACTTATTCTAAGCTATATTATATGTGCCTAATATTAGTGATGGTGTTTCAATTAATCCACACCAAGATTATCTGGTAAAACAATGCAGGCTTGAATCCCACCACTGCCACCAATGTGAGAAGCTTGTTCAGTTTATGGTGCACACTTATGTAAGTGGGCACCCTGCACTAATCCAGACAACCCTTATGGTGATTTTAGTGGTGTTAGACAAACATAGAAAGCTCTCCAAGTGGTAGCTGTGGAGAGCAGCATTCAGGCCTCGTGTCTTTGGTCGGCAATATCCATGTTGTGCTCTGAGTCAAAGGTTTGGTACCAGGAGCACTGAGGGCCTCCAGAGGAGCTTCACAGTGCATGGAATCATACCTCTCACACCGTTTACGGTGTGGGAAGTATGATTCCAACATGTTACACCATTTATGGTGTGGGGGTTTGATTCCAACATGTTTGATACCAAACATGAGAAGGTTTATTACAGCCAGTTTAGAGATGGTCATCACGTAATGACGCATGGCCACTTTGTGTCTCGTAATTGTTGATGCACTTACAACCCGGGAAAATGGACTCCGAAGGTTGTAGGGGCGTCCTGCTCATGCAGGGGCAACTTCACACTTCGAACCGAGCACCCTGCCTTTAGGATTGAAAGACGTGCTTTAGGGGTGACTTAAAGGTTTTAAGTGCAGTGACCTTAGATATAGGGAAACCTATATCTTTCGTAAGTGGTGCTAGCACCAGCTTACACAGGCTGCAATGGCAGGCCTATAGTTACATGCAGTTTGAGTGATCCCCCATGGGTGTCATAATGCATGCTTCAGCCCTTGGGGTACCCCTGGTGTACCTATGGCCTGGGTACCTTGGTTCCATATACTAGGGACTGATAAGGGTACACCAGTGTCCAATCTAGGAGTTACCTAAGTACTTACCATAGTTTCTGTTGGCAATTAGATATAAAGATTTCTATTATACAAAATTTGCCAACCTTCTTGTGCGCATCCAATGTAGCCCTGAATGGGCAAACCACATGTGTATTAGGAACATAGGGAGGGAGGTGTGGGAAGTCAGGCATATGACTACATGAGATTATTTGACAATGTACAGAGTATAATCCTACACATAATGAACAATTTTGTCCATAATGGACAATATAACAAATAATCAAACACTTTGCAATCATAGTCTTGCTTCCTGTCTCTCCCAGAGACAGCCTCATTATGCATGTTCTATGTGGCCCTGGATGGGCAAATCACGTGTATATTGAGGGATATTTAAATGGCGGAAGGTGATCTAATGACCAGGCAGTGACATTATTCGGTTATTCAACGGTGTGCAAAATATAATCCTACATTCTGCACAATAAAAAGCACTTTAAATGAATTCCAGCGAGTGCTCTCCTTTGTGTCGGCTGACACGCTATTCTTCTTCTGCTTGGCAAAAAAGAAGCTCTTGGTTAAGAAAGCGACCTTTTTTTTAAATGGTGTAAATCCGTTCAGTACTTCCTGAGAAATTCAAAAATAAAAAATATTGATATCTGGTGACCGCGGTGGATCCGCGAACCCTCCCGAGCACAAGCTTCACTCTGATTGGCTGCCAACACTCCAAACCAAAAAGTGTTGACAGTCAAGCGAGACACAAGAAAAAGGTAAAATAAAGGTTAAAAATGAAGAAAAGAGGGCAGGGTAGAAACACCCTGACCCCCTAGGCCTGCTCAGGGGGTCAGAAAAACAGCACTTTAAAAACAAAAAATGCCGGGATTCACGCTGGGTGCAAGATTCCCGCCCAAAAAATTACAAAAGCGCAGTGTCCCGTGCTTCATTTTAATGAGCCCCCGGGTGGGCCAGATCCCGGGGGAAATCTTGTTAATATATCCCGAGGCTTTTAAATAATATGTGGGGGGGCTCGAGGCCCTCTGAAACCCCTGGGAACACCACCACCTCGGGCATTCCTTATTATGGGGCAGGGGCCTCGCGGGCTCCCCCAAGCCCTGGGGACCGCCACCTCCCTGGGGCACACTGAAATTATGGGAGGAGAGACTCGCGGGCCCCCAAGCCCCGGGGACCACCCCCTCCCCGGAGCTTTACTGAATTAGAATGTGTGGGGGGGCTCCTGCCCCTCCCCACACTGCCCCGGGAACCACCACCTCCCTGGGGCAATTTTAAATTAAGGGTTGGGTCCCGAGGAACACCACCTGCTGGGGCTGTTTTCACGTTGGGTGGTGCCCTCCTTGGCTCTGGGGACCCCCAGGGCCAGCTCCAGCAATGTCCCGGTTGCCCACCCTCGGGACATGGCAGTTTGCTATGGCAGGGCGGGAGCACCGCTCCCGCCCTGTCATAGCCAACATTTGCTTTGCATCGTGGAAACATGTTTGCAGCTCTCCTTGTCCAAAAGCAATGCCCGCTCCTGCAGGAGGCGGGGAACCGGCTGGGACTGTGGGGGCAATGGGGCTCCCCCGCAGTCCCCAACATGAGGCCATGCCCCGGCAAATGGAGTCTCTGGGGCCATAATTGGCCTCAACTCCAAAATAAAAAAAATAAATAAAGGCTGGCCAGGTCCCGGGGGATAGGGTCCCCGGGCCAAAAGTGGCCCAGGGAAGGGGGACCATGCGGCCCCATTAAATAAAATATTTAAAAATAAATAAAAGTGGCAAAGCCCCAGGGGATGGGGTCCGAGGGCCGAAAAAGGCCTCAGGAGAGGGGCCACGCGGCCCCTTTCCCTCTTTTTTAAGTTTAAAAAAAGCTCAGGCCCTGAGTGATGAGGTCCAAGGGCCCAAAAATTACTAAGAGAAGGAGGGGCCGCACAGCCCCCTTTCCAAAAAAATTTATAAAAGAGAAGTCGGCATCTCGTTGGAGGCCCCGCCCCCTCCCTGCACCACTCGGCAAACACGCCTCCTGGCACGTTCTGGGTTGGGGGATTAAGATTCTTAAGCGTCCTTAGGGGCCAACTAGCCCACCAGGTACCTCCAGTAAGCCCCACACAGTGGGATTGCTGAGAGGTGGTTCGAGGCCACGCCCCTTTTTACACCACTCTGCAAACACGCCTCTTGGTACACTGCTGGTGGGGCGATGAGGTCCTCTTGTGTCCTGAGGACCTCAGGACTAAAGTGGACTTCATCCCCTGAGCAGTAGTGTGCCAGGAGGCATGTTTGCAGAGTGGTGTAAAAAGGGGGCTTGGCCTCGACCACTCTCAGCAATCCAGCTCTGTTGGGCTTACTAGAGATAACAGGAGGGGTAGTTGGCCCCCAGAGATCCTCAGGAGGCAAGGGGGTTTCATCCCCCAATCAAGAGCACACAAGGAGGCGTGTTTGCAGAGTGGTGGAGAAAGGGGCCTTGGCCTGTGTCCACCTCTTAGCAATCCCACTATCTGGGGCATACTGTAGGTATCAGGCAGGCTAATTGGCCCCTAAGGAACCCCAGCAGTGAAGGGAACTTTAATCCCCATGGAAGAGCATGCCAGGGAGCACGTTTGCAGACTGGTGGTCAAAGGGGGCATGGTCTGCTATGAGAACTTACCAATGCAGCTGTATGGGACTTACTGGAGGTAATAGGAGGGGTCGTTGGCCCCCAAGGTTGTCCTTGGGGGCCAACTACCCCTCATGTTACCTCCAGTAAGTCCCACACAGTGGGATTGCTAAGAGGTCTTTGGAGGCCACGCCCCCCTTTCTCCACAACTCTGCAATCGCACCTCTTGGCACACTACGGGTTGGGGGGTGAAGTTCACTTTACTTCTGAGGGACATTGGGGGCCAAGAAGCCCTCCTGGTACCTCCTGTAAGTGCTACACAGCAGAATTCCTGTGCATTGGTTGGAGGCCCATTCCCCTTTCTCCATCAATTTTCAAACACGACTACCAGTTAAAGAAGCATTTGTAATGTAATAGGTCTCGCATTTGCAAGAGTTAGAGATATTGGCGTTGTAAATGTAAAAGAGTTTTGCTAATGTTTATTGGAGTGGAGTGGATGTAGGTTGTGTGTAGTGAAATTATGTGGATAGAATGTATGTGGTATTTAGTGTATAGGAGTTATGTAGAGTGGGATTATGTGTTATGGAGAGTAATTATGTGGTATGGTAGTCTGTGTTGTGGAGTGGTAACCTCAGGTTTAGTCTTCCTCGTTTCCATAGAAGCTAAACTATAAACTTAATGAGACAAAAAAGAAGGAACCACTGAAGAGCACTTCTGGACCTAGTCAGAGGTATGAGCAGAGCACTGGAATTATGCGACTGTTTGACTGCACCGACTCTCACACAATTATACATTTTCCACATTTGCCACATAATCCCTCATCTACTGCATAATCTGCAGATTTGAAAAAAAAACTTGTTTCTGACTAAAACGGCTCACATATTACTAAAAATGCAGCGACAAGTGTTACAGCATGGTGGAAGGCCCTTTGCAAACCTAGAAGGGTCACCTGTTACTTATTGCTAAATGTGGGTGTTAAATTGGTACTAATGGTGTGCAAACCACTCTTGCTTCTTTCTGGGCCTCTCTTGCCTTTTACTGCATTTCACTTGCTTCTTTCTGTACCTTTCTTTCTTTTTCTGGACTTATCTTGCCTCTTTCTGCACATCTCTTCTACTTTCTGCATCTCACTTGTCTCTTTCTGCACCTCACTTGCTTTTTTCTGCAACCCTCTTGCCTCTTTCTGCAATCTTCTTGCATCTTTCTGCACCTCTCTTGCCTCTTTCTGCACCCCTGTTTTTTCGTTCTGCACCTCTCCTGCCTGTTTCTGTACCTCTGTTTCCTCTTTATATATTTCTCTTGCCTCTTTCTGCACCTCTGTTGCTTCGTTCTGTACTTCTCTTACCTCTTTCTGTACCTCTTTTGCTTCTTTCTGTACTTCTCTTGCCTCTTTCAGCACCCCTCTTGCCTCTTTCTGCACCTCTGTTGGTTCTTTCTGCACTGCTCTTGCTTCTTTCTGCACCTCTCTTACAAATCAAATTTCTGCATCCGTCTTGCCTCTTTCTGCACTCCTCTTCCCTCTTTCTGCACCTCTCTTGCCTCTGTCTTTACCCCTGTTCCCTCTTTCTGCACTTCATTTGCCTGTTTCTGCAACTCTTTTGCCTCTTACTGCAGTTCTCTTGCCTCCTTCTTCACCTCTGTTGCTTCTTTCTGCACATCTCTTGCCTCTTTCTGCACCCCTTTTATCACTTTCTGTACCCCTTTTGCTGCATTCTGTACTTCTCTTGCTTCTTTCTGTGCCTCTCTTACTTCTGTCTGCACCCCTCTTGCTTCTTTCTGCACCCCTCTTCCTTCTTTCTGTACCTCTCTTCCCTCTTTCTGCACCTCTCTTGCCTCTTTCTGCACTTCTCTTGCCTCTTTCGGCACCCCTGTTCCCTATTTCTGCACCTCTCTTGCCTCTTTCTGCACCCCGTTCCCTCTTTCTACACCTCACCTGCCTGTTTTTGCACCTCTGTTGCCTCTTGCTGTACTTCTCTTGCCTCTTTCTGCACCTCTTTTGCTTCGTTCTGTACTTCTCTTACCTCTTTCTGCACCCATCTTGCTACTTTTCGCACCTCTGTTGCTTCTTTCTGTGCTTCTCTTGCTTCTTTTTACACCTGTGTTGCTTATTTCTACACCCCTCTTTCCTCTTTTTGCACCTCTGTTGGTTCTTTCTGCACTGCTCTTTCTTATTTCTACATCCCTCTTGTTTCTGTCTGTACCCCTGTTCCCTCTTTCTGCACCTATGTTGTCTCTTTCTGCAACATTCTTGCCTCTATCTGCACCTATTTTGCCTGTTTGCAGGCTGCTAAGGAGACGTCGGGAGCCCTGCTGGTTTCAATAGAGATCTCCGGGTTGGAAGGAAAGCTGCAGGTTCAGGCAAGGAGGTTTCCTGAGGCCGACCACACACAAGAGACATCAGTTGGGTTCTTGGGGGATGCCTGCCTATTTCTGCAGTTCTCTTGCCTCTTTCTGCACCCTTTTTCCCTCTTTCTGCACCTCTATTGCTTCTTTCTGTACTCCTCTTGCTTCTTTATGCACCTCTCTTGCTTCTTTCTGTACCCCTCATGCCTCTTCCTGTATCTCTCTTTCCTCTTTCTGTACCCCTCTTGCCTCTCTCTGCACCTCTGTTCCTTCTTTCTGCACTTCTTTGGTTTCTTTCTAAACCTCTCTTGCTTCTTTCTACACCCCTTTTCTCCACCCCTCTTACCCCTTTCTGCATCGCTGTTGCTTCTTTCTGCACTTCTCTTGTCTCTTTCTCCACCCCTCTTTCCTCTTTCGGCACCTCTGTTCCTTCTTTCTGTACCTCTCTTGCTTCTTTCTGTACCCCTCATGCCTCTTTTACACCCCTCCTCCCTCTTCTTTCTGCACCCCTCTTGCTTCTTTCTGCACCTCTGTTCCTTGTTGCTACACTTCTTTTATTTGTTTCTGCATCTCTCGCTTCTTTCTGTATCCCTTTTGCCTTTTTCTGAACCCCTCTTGCCTCTTTCTGCACCTCTGTTTCTTCTTTTCGTACTTCATTTGTTTCTTTCTGCAGCTCTCTTGCTTCTTTCTGCAACCCCTTGCCTCTTTCTCCACCTCTCTTCCCTCTTTCTGCACCTCTCTTGCCTGTTTCTGCAACTCTTTTGCCTCTTTCTGCAGTTCTCTTGCCTCCTTATGCATCTCTGTTGCTTCTTTCTGCACTTCTCTTGCTTCTTTCTGCACCTCTGTTGGTTCTTTCTGCATTGCTCTTCCTTCTTTCTGGACCTCTTTTGCAAATGTCTGCACCCCTTTTGCCTCCTTCTGCACCCCTCTTGCCTCCTTCTGCACCTCTGTTGATTCTTTCTGCACTGCTCTTGCTTCTTTCTGTACCTCTTTTCCCTGTTTCTGCAACTCTATTGCCTCTTTCTGCACTTCCCTTGCCTCATTGTGCACCTCTGTTGCTTCTTTCTGCTTTTCTGTTGCTTGTTTCTGCATCTTTCTTCCTCTTTCTGCAATTCCCTTGCCTCATTGTGCACCTCTGTTGCTTCTTTCTGCTTTTCTGTTGCTTGTTTCTGCATCTTTCTTCCTCTTTATGCACTACTATTGCCTCTTTCTGTGTTTCTTTCTGTACCTTTCTTCCTCTTTCTGCACCTCTCTTGTCTCTTTCTACACCTTTCTTCCTCTTTCTGCACCTCTCCAGCTTCTTTATGCACCCCTCTTGGTTCTTTCTGCAGTTCTGTTGCCACTTTGTGCACTTCTCTTGTGTCTTTCTGCAGATTTCTTACTCTTTCTTGATTTTTCTGCACTTCTCTTGCCTCTTTCTGTACTTCTCTTACCACTTTCTGAACTCAAATGGGAAATGCAAGCTCTCAAGTTTAAAGGTCTGTGTGCTCTCATGACTGATGTATATGTCTACTTATACATGTATTCTTACATGTGTTATGCATCTGAAGATGGTAGCTTAAAAAGCAGGTAACTTCTCGTATAGGTGGTCAAATCTTCTCAGTTCTGCTCTGTCATTCGGTTGCACAGGCAGACATGTCTTATGTATATAGGTGTTATAGAGCCCCTCAAATATACTATTGAAAACCGTGTACCCTGTATTGTGAACAGAAAGAAATGCATACAGCTTTTTGTACACAAATTTGCAGAGTATGCTGTTTGAAACGCAGGTATTCAAGTATTTGTATGTTTATTTTTATGTAACATGTCACTAGGTAAAAGCAGACACACATGCATGCATACCTTCACAAACTTGGCTAGACTTACAACAGTGATATGGTTAGGATTGCTGTTTTACATTTGATAGGCCTAACATTCTGAGCAGTCGATGAATAGTGAACCTTGAAGAGAAAAGTGAGGTTTAAGACATCTTGGGAGAAGGATTAGTGATTAGGCTACCTTGTATGAGTCTGTGGAAAGGTACAGTCAAAGTAGGCCTTTTTCTGTACCTCTGTTGCTTCTTTCTGTACTTCTTTTGCTTTTTTCTCCATCTTTCTTCTTCTTTCAGGACTTCTGTTGCCTCTTTCTGCATTTTTCTTGCTTCTTTCTGCGCCTTTCTTCCTCTTTCTACACCTCTTCCCTCTTTCTGCAGTTCTTTTGCTACTTTCTGCGCATTTCTTCCTCTTTCTGTACATGTTCTACCTATGTAGGCATAGTTAGAAATTAGTATTTAAAAAACCTTAGAAATTCACTGCAAAAACCACAGGTTTCAGGGACGTTATAGTTAGTAATTAACATTTAAAAAACCTTAGCAATTCACTGAAAAAACAGAGGTTTTAGGGACGTTATAGTTAAGAATTACCATTTAAAAAACCTTAGAAATTCACTGACAAAAACAAAGGTTTCAGGGACGTTATAGTTAGGCTGACATTTCACTCGTACAAAACCAGAGAAATTCGGCCGTTATAGTTAGTTGAGCTAACTATAACTCACGCCCCCACAATGCACTTCTGATTACGTCACATATTACATCACTCATGACATGGTCAGTGACATCAGGTTGGAATTGCTGTGGGGGCCCATTGTGGGCCCCTGGGGGGTGGGGGGTCTGCACTCATGCACAGGGTGGCAGGCACCACGCAGTTCCTGTCACGTTGTGCATGGCAATGCATAACATGCATCTGTGGCATTGCTGTGGTTGCTGCTTACAGCAGCACCCGCCGCAATGATAGAGATGCGGGATGCGGTTGCCAGGGTGGCGGTCGCATCCTAATTGGCAGTGCGGGACCGCCACACCGCTGGCGGCCGGTCCCAACACCGCTTGGGTGGCCATCCTAATGGGGGCCCTAGTGTCAGATTTTTCTACCTTGGACTTTCACATAACTCCAGCAGGCAGATTACTGCTTGGACTGCTATACATTCTGCAGGAAGGGCAGAATGTACTCGCCGGTTTACTATTGCTTTGTGCCAAGTTTACATTACAAAAATGATGCAAACCCAGCAAACACTTTTGGGGTGTGTGATTGACTCTCAAACACAAACCAAAATTTGTATTGGAAATTTCCTCAAATGTATGCAAAGTTGCGCTATATGCTACTTTGCATCAAGGGGGTGTTCCATGGGTGGTATATGGGTGATCACATGCAACCACCCAGGGGTTTTGACACAATCAAGTCAAAGGGACTCCTGGATTCTGAAGATCAATGACTTTTGGCAGCATGCCAATTCCCATTGTATGTGTTGAAAAACTTTCAGTAATTGAAGGGTATGCCCTTAATGAGTTTTCTTAGTGAGATTTAAGTCCCTTCAGGGCTGAGCCTGGATGAGTTACATGGCATTCCATGTTCCTCTTGTGGGATCTTCAAGATGTCGGCTTTGTGTTTGCCACTGGGAGAGCTTAATTCAAGCTATATAATCTAAATATTCCTCAACAATCAAGGACTGAGATGTCGGATGCGACAACGGAAATGTTGAGAAACAAATTAACCCTGTTGTGATCTTTCACAGTGCTCAGTACAACACAAAACCAATAGCCCTGCAGTTTTAGATCCCATCTTGCACAATGGAGTGGCATTTTGCATTTGAAATTTCAAAAAATGGTGAGGAGGACTGGGTTTTCAGTAACAAAGGTGAGTTCCTTGTCTTATAGAGAACTAATTGAAATGTTCAGAGGCGCACATTCCTCTTGTTCAGCTTGGGAGTATACTCAAAATGTGATGGGAGGAATGTTCGCAAATAGTCTATCCACTCACCATCATTTGGAGATAATATTTCAACCCATCGTTTTTCACCCTTTGTGCCACTCTAGGAGCAGAGTTTGCACTGATTTGAATACGGGAGGGCCTACGCCTAGAGTGGCAAAGTGAGTGAAAAAAACGATGTCTGCAATGCTACCCCAAGTGATTGACAGCAGTTAGACTATTTGCATGCATTTCTCCATCACCTTTTGTGTGTTTAATTAAATGTCCTAAGTTGCCACAGATATTCACTGATGTAGATCCCCTGATCGTGGTGCCAAACGATCAAAGTTATACCTCACTAATGAGGCCTAGAAAGGCCGACACCAGTCTAGGGTTGCTTGCATTTCTTTGGAAGCATCTTTGACTGTCAGTTTAGGATGGACTGTTCCCATGAGGAGTGTGTTCAGTACTGATTTGCAAAAGGCGGCCTTTGTCTAGGGTGTCAGAGTGGGTAAAAAACAATTGGTTGGAATGCAACCATGAGTGATTGCCAGTTGTTATCGGCAAGCGTTCCTTCTATCACTTTTTGCGAATTTACCATCCTAAGTGGCCAAGGTTATGGCCTGACGTGGGTCCCTTGCTCTCTGTGCCATAGCATCCAAGCTATATATTGCTGATACGGCCTAACAAGTCTGAAACAGAGTCAGGTGTGGCTTGTGTTCTCTTCTGGAGGTGCCCATACCTGGCAGTTCGGGATCGACTATTTCCTTGAAGAGCAGGGTCAGCATTGATTTGCATAAAGTGGCCTTTTGTCTAGAGTGGAAAAGTGGGTGAAAAACGATGGGTTGGAATGCTCCCCCTCCCCCACAAGCAATTGATAGTGCTTAAACTATTTGCAAACATTGCTCCCGTCTCCTTTTGTGTGTTTGATCAGCTTGAGAGTATGACTTCTCTGGCCTTGTTAGGCTCCTGTTGAAGTATGCAATAATGTATCCAGATGAATCAGGATCTAACGCATGTTGAACAAGAATGGCCCACAAGCCAAGAGCACCAGCACCAACAGTGATTTTGGTGTGGAAAGCTGGGTAAACATATGACGTGATTTGCACCAATTATGTGTGATTTCATGACATTAAGTGCCACCTGTCACTCTTGAGAGCAGTTCTGTGAGTTTCTCCTCTTTGTGAGCTTTCTCTAAGATGTACAGACTGAGGCAAATTATTGGATGTATCTAGCACAGCACCTGACCATATCTAAGAATGAACAAAGTGATAAAACCTTTGTGGTTGCTGGTTTCGAGGTCAGAGCTTGCACCTTTATAGGGTCTGGGTGCATTAGTTCCGGTGACAAAATGTGTCCATAGGATTTTAAAGAAAATTTTAAACTATTTTTTCTTAGATTACACATTGCAAAAGTGCCATAGAGTTTCATTGTTTTCTTGTTTCATTTTTCCAAATATTAGAATGTGGTTTCTAGAGTTCAGACAGTTTGGAGTGTCTGCACTACTGTCCTTATATTTTTCTGAAAAACAGCTTTTGCTAAATTTACCTCTTTTACCCTCTGGGGACTGAATTATGCAAAAGTAGCTATTATGATTCATGTACGATGCGTACGTCACATTCTCACTTGTTTATGGGAGCGCCAATGGCCACCAGAAATAGGACTTTGACACCATTTAGTTCAGTGGCGTTGTGAACGGTGCAGAGACAGAATATCAATGTGGAATTATTAAATTGCAGTAATATTGACTAAAGAATATCGATTGTGGAAAAAATCGAGGTAAAGTTTTCTCGTTAAAAATATTGAATTTAATGCAATGCAAAAATATCGACTTTGTAAATATCAATGTCAAAAATATTGTTAATTATATCGATTTTTTAATGTTAGTATTTTATTCATATTCAATTAGTATTAGTTAATATGTGTTTAATATATTTAAAAAAATATATGTTAAAAACTTTATTGTCTTTTTTTTATTAAGTTTTAGGAGCAGGATGTTGGGTTTGTAGGGGATAAAGGTGAGGAGTAATTGAAATATTTTGGGTTAAAACTTAAATATTTTTAAAACTTTTCTCAAATTTTAGGGGTGGGACTTTGGGTTTACACGTAATAAGGGTGGGGAGTATTTTTAAAACAAATTATTTTAAATGATGAACTCTTTTTTAAATATTTCAAATATTTATTTGTGAGATGTATTTATAGGGGATATGTTTGTGGTGTATTTAAAATTGTTTAATTAAAATAGAAATATTTTGAAACAATTGTGCAGTAAAATGTATTTGTATTAAAAGTAGAAATTGAAAATGTTAAATTTCTTTTTTAAATATGAAATTTTATTTCCAAAAAATAAATAAAAAATATTGAGATTATATTTATATTTGAGTACATTTTTCTATATGTTTTGTAATTTATTTTCAAAAAAAATCATTTGTAATAAAAGATTAATATTTTTATATTGTAAAAATGTATTTTAAAGACACATTTTGTAAAAATATTTATATTTACCATTATAAATTTGGAGTTGTGATAGGGCTTTTTTAAATTTCATTCTCCTGCACTTTCATTGATTGTTTTAGGTTTTGGAGTTGTAATAGTAATTTATTATGTTTTATTATCCAGCACTTTCCTTGAATTTATTTTGTTTTGTAGTTGGAATAGTAATTTAATTTGCTTTATTATCCAGCACTTTCCCTGCATTTTGTTGGTTTTGGAGTAGGAATAGTAATTTAATTAGTTTTATTCTCCAATACTTTACCTGAGTTTAGTTTGTTTTGGTGTTGGAATAGTAATTTATTATGCTTTATTATCCAGCACTTTCCTTGAGTTTATTTTGTTTTGGAGTTGGAATAGTAATTTAATTAGGTTTATTATCCATCACTTTCCCTGAGTTTTGTTGGTTTTTGAGTTGGAATAGTAATTTAATTAGGGTTATTATCTAGCACTTTGTGTTTTGGAGTTGGAATATTATTTTATTATGTTTTATTATCCAGCACTTTCCCTGAGTTTTGTTGGTTTTGGAGTTGGAATAGTGATTTATTATGTTTTATTATCCAGCACTTTCCTTGAGTTTATTCTATTTTGGAGTTGGAATAATAATTTAGGGGCTCATTAGGATGGTGGGCGGAGGCACAACCGCGGTGCTGGCGGAAAACCTTTTCCGGTCTCCAGCAGTGGTCCTCGCACCCGGCATATTACAATGGGCAAACATAGCCCATTTTCTGTCCGCTACGGAGCGTCGTGAACTGCCAGAAATATGTGCCCACCACTGCGGCGGAGGGAACCAATAGAGACCCACCCCCGTGCGGAATGACATCCCGTCCGCTGTACAAATCACGCTGCCACAAACAGCCCATCACACTGCAGCGGAGAATCCACCCACCCAGAGACGGAGAAAGCAAGACAGCTGAGCACGAAACCAGACTCCCGGTCCCCTCCACCCGGTCCTGACCTCAATGTATTCAGCTCTTCAAGTCATTCCGTTGCTGTACCTCATCCACTACCAGCAAATAATGCACCGTCGCAAACAACGCCGGAGGTATGCAAACACACAACTCCGCACACAACCACAACACACAACTCCTGTGCTGACATACGGTTCCTGTCCATATCGGACACTCTGGTGGGGACAGGAACATATCGTCCAGTGTACCCACACATGTCCTACCTGTCGGAAAATTACTCCTCCGCATCTGGGTCACCCATCAACCGCGAAATCACTGCAATGTCCCGGTCACTTCACCGCAGCGGTGAAGACGTGGGAAAACCTGCGCACAATGTAGTAGGCAGGGCCGGCGCCAGGCATGGGCAGTCCGCAAAGATTTACAGGGCTCCACCTCCACCCTTCAAACACTACGCTTCCCACACCCATTTGGGAACAGGTCGTGTGCTCCCCTGCACAATTCATCTGTCAGGTGCAGCCAGACATTGCACCTCACACACCAAAGGACAAGGGAGCCTGTCTTGGAAGGTGGGGGTGAAGAGGAACACCCTGCACAGAAGCTCAGGGGCTGGACAACCCTCCTCCTCGCACCAACCTTCCACTCATGTGAAGCAAACTGAGTATGATTACAAAATAAAGACTCACGCTGCATATGAACATCCACTGAACTGTTCACACTGCCTGTCAAGACACACACAAACACACAGCACTGACACCCAGCCACATACACATACCATAGGTCAGCAGCAATGGAGGACAATGAATGGGCCAGCCAAAAGTCAAGCCACATAGCATCTGTACATCACATGCAAGATAAAGAACATATCACACCACCCTTAGGCTATCAAATCAAACATGGGTGGCACAGTGAGTGAAACTAAACCAAAGTGACCTCTGTGCAACAACTCAGGGATACATCAAGGCAAGCCATGCATAGGCACAGGAATGATAGGAAGTGTCTGAAGTCAAACAATGACCAGCCACACATCTGTCTAAACTTACTTGACATGTGTATACCATCAGTACAACACACATGGCCCATTGTCACACTCCTTGACTGTCAAACACACGTAGAACCGTCACATATACCCATCCTCTATCCACCTCACACCTGTAGCACTCAACACCTGTGAAAAACACACATAATGGTCAAAATGGTGTCATGTGAGTTCAATGACAACCAATCACACTCCCTGTAGTGCATCCACAAACATCACACTCACACTCAGGGATGCCTGAAGAAATGCAGACACAGAACCAATAGCCAAACACAAAGCTCTCAAACAACATACACAGAAGTCCAACAAGCCCACACATGGGCAGCCAAACAGTGGAAAGGCAATGAGACCCTGGACAGAACAGGAGTACACAACATTGTCACTCGGGGGCAATGCACGGACACCATACCTCAACACAAATAAGACGTGCATCCTCAAAAATCAATCATGAACACTAACTGGGATCAATGGGACAATCAGCTAACACAGACAGAGACACTACACCACTCATAAAGTGAACAAGGTGCCATAATGTACCACAAGCATGCACATGCACAATCCTGACAAGTGACAGGTCAAAAATAGGAGGACAAACCACCAATGTGCACTCAAAACAAGCCCAGTAACAAGAATCCACCTAGCTGCATGTGACAGACACACAAGTAATGCACACTACACCTGCAACACACGTCTGAATGTATCACACAGCAACAACTACTCACACACAATGTCATGCAAATAGAACATCACACACACATAGCAGCTGTCAGTAGAGAGAGCGAACACAGGCCAAACACTGCATACATCCACAACAAAAACACAACAGATGCACATACCAATCCATCATATTGCAAACTCAGCTGGACATCAGGGGGATTCACAACAAGCAAGTACAAGGCAACATACACCGACAACACTGCATGCACACCAAGAAGTGTGTGCACACAAACCAAATCAGTAGCACACACATCTGAGTGACACACCATGAACTGCCGCAACACAACTCATCACAGCACACAGAGAACATCACACTCAGGAATGGTAGCAGTACCTCAGCAAACACACATACAACGTACCCATCACCCACAGATGCACAACTCAGAGATAACCCAGGTGCAAACAACATGACCATAGGACTGTGCTGCCCAAACATATGCACTGCACATAATCAACCATGACAGCAAACCAGTAGAAGAAAATAACACATAACTAATTGGGAAACTGTCCTTAGTGGCACATTGGTCCTGTACACAGTTCAGCATCACAAAACATAGTGTAACAAATGAAGTGGTGGGGAGGCTCACACACTGGCAAGCCATGGGGTGGAAGACATGAGATTGAAGTGGTGTGTACGTCAGTAGTGGACAGGTGAGGAGTGTACTGTACACTAACACAGAGATGAGTCACTCACATTGTGTAGGCATCAGAAGCACATATAGGGGATGGCATGACTCCACATACCACATACCATACTGGAGCCAAATATGGGTCAAGTGACAGCAATGCATGAGAAAAGCCACAAATAATGTCAGTACGACTGAGCAGGTCTGCACAGTGAGCACAAACAGTAAAAACACATATGGCTGATCAACAAAACACAACACAGACTTGGCAGTCACACACTCTGCATACTCACAACTGGCAGCAACAACAAGTAGGTGTCCCCCAGGAGTGCAAGGACACACCGACACACTGCGCAGTGCCCAACCTACAACTCCTACATGTGCCCACAATATGAAGCACATGGCAGACAATTGAAACAAACAGGCACTCATCACCTGGGTCATACATGTGTGCAGTTGGCATTGCAGGGGCACACACACATCAACACTACTGATAATTTCAGCCCATTTACTCTGTATGACTACTCAAGTGCAACACCTTCAAATGTACCCATGTGACTAGGAAGACAGGCCATCACAAGATGATCACACATCCAACACTGCTGTACACGCATCAAGAAAGATGACACAGATATGATGGACCTTGGCCACCCTGCAAGTAATCCTGTGGATAGAAGTCACCTCTGTTGTGGTATTGCATCATAACATGACATGTGTACAATTTAGCAAACATGTCCATATGATGAGTAGGATAACAGTAGATCATCACAAACACCCATCATTGCACACTCAAGCCTCAGAGTCAAGAAGAACTAAATTGCCTTTTACCTCTGGCAAACTCTGAAAAAGTAAAACAAGCAATTGGCAATGTTAAAGTGGCATACCGAGCATGTGTCACATGAAACCATACCCATATAGAAAACATTTTATTTAGCAAGGACACTGACACAGCAGACAACAGGAGTAACTGTCTTTATGACATATCACCCAGATAGGCATCAAAAGTAGACAACAGCAAGGCCATTAGCCAGTCCATAGTTCAAAGTAGGTACATGTGTGCATGAGAACCTGTACAGGGAATGGGCATCCAAAGTGACAAACAGCAATACCATTGACCAGTACATTGTTCAGAGTAGGTACATGTGTGCATGAGAACCTGCACAGGGAATGGGTGACACCGTACACTGCCATGGGAATTACCACAGCTCGGGGGATACAAATGGGCAGTCCAGGCACCGCTGTGGGAGAGATAGGTTTAGGAGGGGGACTCTGACTCAGTTTTGGCTGTCAGTCGAACTGGGAGGTGGCTGATTGTCGGGGCCAGTTAGAGGACTGGACCTGGGAGATAGAGGACCAGCTGAGGTAGAGGCATCAGTGGCTTTGGGAGCTGGAGGGCTGCTTGGACCGGGTAGCGTGGTGGCACGGGGAGATGGAGACATGCTGCCGTGAGACACAGTGTGTGAGGGTGAATGTGGAGGGCTGTCTCTCTACATCTTGGGGATTCGATAGCCAAGAATTGTCTTGGTAGGAGTGGGAAGTGGGGCGGGCACAACAGGCACACTCTCAACCAAAGGTGCATCAGGTGCAGGTGGGGGCCCTCCCTGTGGGGCTCTGCTGGATCTGGTGGTACGCTTGGCCTGGCCTTGCCTTTTCCCCTCCATCCCCTGCTGACCAGGTGAACTCCCCACATTGCCCTCCTGTCCCAGCTTCACAGGGGTGTGGGTGGGGGTTGAGTTTGTGGGTGAATCTGCCTTAGAGAGCTGTTTCTGCGGACTCTTTGCAGGCACCAGCTTCACAGCAGGCACGGCAACTGTTTGTCTGTCTTTGGGAGCAAGTTTTGGGACAGGAGTGTCCTTGGATGGGGCTGATTTGGATGCATGTGAGCCTGAGGCGGGCATCTTGGCCTGATGCACCTGAGTGTCACCTGAAGGGCTTTTGCCTTTGCGCTCCTGTGTGACTGTTTTTTGTTTTGGGGATGGTGTCTGCGCTCTGGGCTGCTTGGAGTGCTGCTGTTGTGTGCTCCGTGTGGAGTACGTGGAGCCTGAGGGCTGCGGTGTGTGGTCACTCTCGTCAGATGTTGCCACTGGCCGGGTAGTTGCCGAAGGGACTGGAGCTGGATTCTGAGCCTGTGACAGCTGAATGGCTGCCTTCACTGTGGAGGACAGAGACTGGACAGTTCTGTGTAGCCCACCCACATCAGAATGAATGCCCTCCATGAAGGCAACTACCTGGGCCAGCTTCTTGTCATGATCCTAGAAGGCATTCAGGAGAGTAGTCTGATCCACACACAGCTGGCACAAATGGTCTACCGCCTCAACACTGAGGGCAGCAGGGGAGACAGGGGCAGGGGCAGTGGTGCCTGTGGGGAAGGAAACTCTTCCCTTCTTACTGCTGCGGGCATGGGCTGCACTAGTGGAAGTAGCTGGGAGGGTGGGCACTGGACCATGTGTGGTGGAAGAAAAGGCAGATTTCCCACAACCTGTGCCCACCATCATCGAGGAGTCGCCGCAGGCGTCAGATGACATTGAGGTTGGTGTTTCTGGGTGTGATTCTTCAAGGGTACTCCTGTCCCCCTCCGAGGCACTGGTCACATCAGTGTCAGTGAGCTCATGTGTAGCAGTCATGCAAGATGCCTCACCACTGGTGTCCGTCCCCTGTCCTTCTGTGCCCTCGGTAGATGCTGCAAGAGCCAGAGACGTAGGTTCAGTTTAGTGCCATACTCACAAACATCATATGCAAGCAAAGCAAAAAAGATGATGATACCCCCATGTTGCACACACCCCTGTGCAGTCTGCATGTGCAATCTTAATGCAAAAATCAGAAGATGCATGGTAACATGCATACTTGGCATTAATGACCCATGTGATGTTCACACAGGCAAATAGCTTGCCCGTGCCTCCATGGAACCTGACATACAGATTCCTGTAAGTATACCTACGTGCCTGTAGGTGATAAAGATGTACATCTCAATATGTTGTCACAGTCACATATGGAGTCACTTTAAGGGTACAACACAGATACATACTCCCAAATGTCATTTTGCAATGGCCACAAGCTCCTGCTTTCCACCATGTTGTGCTTTGAAGCCCAACTACAGTTGCACATTGGTGTCAGATGTGTAGTTCTCACACTTTCGAGGTCAGGCACTGCACTCATCGACGAAAGCACACGAAGATGAGTCACTCTGCTGTTCACTGCCCGGGTATGTCCATGACTCCCCTAATGTAGCTGATGCCATAAGGCCACATCTCAGCATGCAATGTCCAGGGCCATTACATTAAAGACATGAGAAAGTACATTTAGAGTAAATGCATGACAGCTGTACTCAACACAGAGGCCACTTACAAGCCATTGCATCACACTAGAAACATCACAGAGCTCCGCACTGGCTCAGGGTTGGGATACATGCAGTCACTCACACCCAATGTCACCCTTTGCAGAATACTCACCCCCAACTTGCTGCTGATGGGCCCTCAAGCGTCCATCCAGCTCTGGCTGTGTCACTGCCAAGATGCGGGCCATTAGTGGTGTCATGCTTTTGCGTGCCAACCTGCCAGTTCGAGGCAGCAGCCCCAGCGTCATCTCTGCCGCATTTTTGCTCAGCCAGCAGACGTCATCCCACCTCTTGTGACAGTGTGTGTGCCGTCGGTTGGAGACACCCAGAGCCCGCACCTTGGATGCAATGGCCCTCCATAAGGCCTTACGCTGGTGGACTTTAACCTGCAGGCATGGGGGACAAGAGGAGGAAATTTCAGTGACAATGGGTTATGTACCACTGTGTCTCAGTACAGGAGCATGCACAAACGTAACTCAGCTATTCAGATATGTTTAGCAGAGGCCATAGAGCATGACACGTGGTACATTAGCATCAGATAATCATACCTAAATGCATGCAGGTATGAGGATGGACACAATACCTGGCCATCTCATACACATGCAGAATGCCAGCACAGAAAGCAATGTGAAGAAGGCCCACATCTGCGATGAAGTTTGTGAGTAAGCAAGACATACATTACATTGTATATGATGTGTCGGGGCAGACTCACTGTGTCCAGCACTACACACCCCTCAATGTCCTTAGCCTGTGAATGGCTCACTGTGTCATGGAGGTCATATTGAGGGACATGATCTTACATTCTCACACCCATCTCACAAGGTCTGTCCTGTGCAATACACAGGCCTAAGATAGCTCATTGATGAATAGGGTGGCAGACAACACATATGTCTCACTCTATCCATTCAGGGATGGGTCCCTGTCAAATAGGGCAGTAACTGTGCAGGCCAGGGGGGCTTACACTGAGGTTAATCGTGGGCCATAAGAACAGTAACACGCATGTACAATATGAAAGGGTAAACAGTACCTACACGTGCGAGTCAGTACACATAATGAAAAGAATGGAAGGGGATGTTTCAGAAGTACAACAATCTGCTGTGTCATATGGGAATTTCCACCACGCCCCAGGCATTTCACTCTTGTACATAATGCTTACAGATCCATGGTGGCATTATAAAAGTCAAACACACTTCCATCAGTACCCTCTGGACGAAAAGTCTTTGTAATGTCACAAATTAGCATGTGAAAACCTCATGGACTCAGACATCCATTAGCACAGGCAATGTCTGTTCTGACTTCCACTTTCCAAATTAGCAATGTCACTGTATGGCTGCAAAAACACTGCATGTCCCTCCCATCCTGAAATGCAGCCCGGGATCTGTGGAAATTAGGCTACGAACTCCATTTACCTGAAGTCAGCATGCTAGGCAGTGCATCACACAAACCCACACTCTCAGGCATATACTGCAGCAGATCAACTTCATGTGTGCACTCTCCTACTTTCACTCTGAAACACTTACCATGACATCAGGAGCACCATATAGCCTCCCATACTGTGAGAGCACCTCATCCACCAGGACCTCCAGCTCCTCTGTGGTGAAGGGATGGGCCCTGATGTTCTCAGTTCTCGCCATCACTGGCTCCAGGAGACAGGAACAGCAGCAGTTGGTGGTGAAGAGGGCCAGTCAGCAGTGTCTGGAAGCAGTGGAAATGTGTGGCTCTCTCACAGACATATATATTCCCCTGGGGTTGTTTCAGTGGTACTCAGCTGCTGCAATTGGTGTTCCAGGCCAGCTTTTTCAAATGTGACCAATGACCGGCCCTGCGGTAGTGGAGCACGCCTACCTCAATTTTCAAAAGTCAATTTCTCTACCGTGATTGCGATTCCCATTGGCTGTAAGTGCATGGGCATTGGCGGTAACACACCGCAGGGGCCAGGTGGTCGCTACCACGATTGAGCATCTTTCAATTGCATCCAATGACTGGCTCGCGGTAGCGGAGCATGCCTACCGCGATTTTAAAAAGTCTCTTTTCTACCGCGATTGCGGTTCCCATTGACTGTACGGGCATGGGCATTGGCGGTGACACACCGAGGGGCACAGGCGGTCGCTACCGCGATTTGGCAGCTTGACATTGGTGCCAATGACCGGCCCAGCGTTAGCAGTGCACGCCTACCCGCGATTTTCAAATGTGTAAGTCACTACCGCGATTGCGGTTCCCATTGGCTGTATGGGCATGGGCATTGGTGGTGACACACCGAGGAGCACAGGCGGTCACTACTGCGATTTGGCAGCTTGACATTGGTGCCAATGACCGGCCCAGCATTAGCGGTGCACGCCTACCCGCGATTTTCAAATGTGTATATCACTACCGCGATTGCGGTTTCCATTGGTTGAATGGGCATGGGCGGTGTCAAACCGTGGGGACCAGGCGGTCTCTACCGCGATTTGGCAGCTTGACATTGGTCAACAAACAAATAGGAACTGATGGTCTAAAGGAGAAAGGCTTGTAAGAGACAACACCACCCCAAGTATGTCAAGAGAAGAAGAACTATACAACTACAACTACAACTTCATTTCTCAACATACTGTCTACCAAACAGTGAAACAAGTAAAACAAGGGGGGGGGGGGGGAGGGAAAATAAACTGTTTAACCTCGCCATTGAGATTACAACGCGGTTGTATAGAAAGTAAATGGTAAAGAGTGAATGGCCACCTCAATGTCGTGTTCGCTAGATACTGAGCTGGAGCCCCAGCAGATGCAGCAGTATCTGTCGATAAATTTGTAACATGGGTGACAAACAAAAGTGTATGCAAAAGCCCGGTCTAATGTGGGCAATGGTGCTTGTAGTGGTTTTGACAGTCATTACAGGGGGAAAATAACGCTATCAAGTTAAGTATATTTAGCGTCATGCGGCAAATGTTGTGGCTGCTCACGTACTGGGTGAAAAACTTAAGACCTTGTATGCTCAGGACAGGTCGAGTATTGTGCTGCCCTGGAGGTGAACAGAGCTGATGTTAAAGCAGGCTATCTAATACAAATTAGACACAAAGAAACAAAGAAAAGCGGCAAAGTTCGGAGAAACTCACCTGTCCGTCGGTGCCTCGGCTATTCTTACAAGATAAAGGCTTTGTAAAAGATTGGTCCCTAATAGCCTGGCGCTGCACACGTGACTGGCTTATTTTGATTATCACCACGGCCAAACGTATAGCTGATGCTATCCTGAGGTGATAGAGGCACAGATTAAGACTACCATCACTAGCACCCTCTTTAAGAAACAACAAGATGATTCCAACAAATCTAACAAAGAGTTTAAGGACACGATTCTAATATCCAAGATTGAGAAATTTAAAAAAGACCTGGCTAAATTTAAACACGAAGTAGTGTACCCTTACACTAGTGACAACTACACACCCGTAGAATTCAACAGGAAAGGGAAAAGATATGGTTCGAATTATGCAGGCAGCAGTTCAGAAGATAACTCAAGTGACTCTGAATTCCTAGAAACAACTAAACAACAACCAAGAGGCCGTGGTTCAAGACGTCCTTGGAGAGGATATATAGCACCACAGTTTCAACAACCCGACATTTTGTTGAAAAAAACCACAAAGCAGAAGATTTTATTTGGACGGTTTTAGAAAAACCTTTCATACCATCACACATTGCGGACAAAACCCACTTTTTGTTCAACAAAGAACAGCGTTGGGTATTTAAACTGCGTAGTGACCAGACCGGACTCAACGACTCGATACCATGGACCACTTTATCATAGTCCATTGGGGAACAGTTAGTACAATAATGCCTAGTATTAGAATTTCTTCCTAGTACTTCAAACTTCTCTCTAGCACCTGTACTGTGAAGTTTATAGGGAGGAATATTACAGGATTATATGTATCCTCTGACATCTTGCAATTGTGTGTCTTTTTGTGAATACATCGTATCCTATATATAATGACAAATGACAAGCTGGTCAGAACCGTTTAGATGGTATGTCTACATCCTGCTGGTGTACTGTGTGTCAATTATCAGTGCAAACTTTTATCACGAATATTTCTGATATGTGGCTATAAGGGCCACAGGACATACACTGACATTTATTTGGTTGAGGAATCACAAACGTACTGGTGAACTTTAATGAACTTTATTGTTCATAGTGATGCTAGCACTAACTTCGCTTAAACTACCACTTCCTGCGAAGATGAGGTCATTCTGTAGTTCTTACATTTGGCTTTGATTGGCAACGCGTTTCTCGTCACGCGCACACGTAAATACACCACCTGATCGGCACCTCGGTACCTCCCACAAACACAGGGGAGCCCGAGGCACCGACGGACAGGTGAGTTTCTCCAAACTTTACCGCTTTTCTTTGTTTCTTTGTGTCTAATTTGTATTAGATAGCCTGCTTTAACATCAGCGCTGTTCACCTCCAGGGCAGCACAATACTCGACACTCGTTTTCTGTCCTGAGCATACGAGGTCTTAAGTTTTTCACCCAGTACGTGAGCAGCCACAACATTTGCCGCATGATGCTAAATATACTTAACTTGATAGCGTTATTTTCCCCCTGTAATGACTGTCAAAACCACTACAAGCACCATTGCCCACATTAGACCGGGCTTTTGCATACACTTTTGTTTGTCACCCATGTTACAAATTTATCGACAGATACTGCTGCATCTGCTGGGGCTCCAGCTCAGTATCTAGCGAACACGACATTGAGGTGGCCATTCACTCTTTACCATTTACTTTCTATACAACCGTGTTGTAATCTCAATGGCGAGGTTAAACAGTTTATTTTCCCTCCCCCCCCCCCTTGTTTTACTTGTTTCATTGTTTGGTAGACAGTATGTTGAGAAATGAACAAAATTAGGTTTTTAATATATGTTAGAAGGAATAATGAGTATCTTCCGCACTAACACTGATCCACTCTCTTACAATTATAGAGCGGGGTCTCCCATCCCTGAGTTAGTGACCGGGTGAGGTGAGGTCTGTATCTAGAAAGGTACAGGTGAGTGCACGTGATTAATAGTTCACTATTAAAGTGCGCCAATGATTATTGGCTTGGTTATATAAGTACCGCACCACATGATGCGTTGCTGAGACTTGTAAGTAACTTACCTATTCCCCCAAATGTATATAATCCTGATTTCTCTATGTATCCATCTGTTCCAGGAGTGAAGATCACCCTGACCTTTTTGAGATCTCATCATCTAAGGTTGTACATTTGACAATTTTTTGAATTTTAAATCACAAGATCACTGATGCAGTAGCACACTTTGTCATATAGGTCCCGAAGAAAGCCGGACACTGTTCTATCTAGGCTGAAACTAGTTGACCCACTGTGAAGCAACTTATTTGTTTGATGTTGCTTTAGCACGTTTTTAAGAGGATTGGTACAGAGATAGTGATTAAAGGCTGTTTCTCTCTCTTCCAACTCCTTTTTATTCTCACTATCCTGCACTGCACTAATACCATTTCCACCAAGCAAGAGAAAACATACTATCTTTCAAGACTACACTTACCAGTTACCTCTGGTTTTTCTCCTTCTGGGACTACACTTTGTTGGATCAGTTGCAATCTTTCTGCCACATGATTCTCCTCAAGGCTTTGAGGAATAGTGGCTAAGATTGAAGGATGACCAGATGATGACACTGGCCTCTCTTGGCAGTTGATGGAAATCCTGACAACTCTCTGTGTTTCCTGCCTAATGTTCCACTGTAGGTTCAATCTGTAGTTGTATAGTTGTTCTTCTCTTGACATACTTGGGGTGGTGTTGTCTCTTACAAGCCTTTCTCCTTTAGACCATCAGTTCCTATTTGTTTGTTGATTATAAGTATTGGGGATTGGAACTAGATTAGGTCGATAAACTTTCCCTCAGACCCTTTTGTCTCCTTCCCGGAGCGGTGTATGATAAGCTTGACATTGGTGCCAATGATCGGTCCAGCGTTAGCGGTGCACGCCTACCGCGGTTTTCAAATGTGTATATCACTATCGTAATTGGGGTTCCCATTGGTTGAATTGGCATGGGCATTGGTGGTGTCACACCGCGGGGCCCAGATGGTCACTACCGCGATTTGGCAGATTCACATTGGTGCAAATGACCGTGATTGCGGTGGTGGTGCATGCTTACGGCACCTATGGACACATCATGCTGTAGCAATGGCAATGGCCAGTTCTCAGCATTGCACAGTAGACACTTACTAAGAATCATGCCATCAGATAGTGTAATTCAATGCTAGTGTGACATTTATCTCACTGATGACTACACATGCCATGACAGGGCAAGGATTAGATGCGTTGGCATGTACTCCTTCACATGTCACTTATGATAATGTTGTGCATGTACACAGATCTGTGGTGTGATGGACTCTCAAATATGTACACCTGTCAATGTGTGAGATGGCTAAGCAACCCACAGTAATGAAGGACTGACTACATAATGTGCCTATTTCACTGTGTAGATTGCTGAACTCATGTTTATACTTGATCTTTATGCACACACTGTGCTCATTGTGTTGGTAATGTGTGCCCTGTCCGACTTACGCAAGAGGGTGTGGCAGGTACAGCAGCTACGTAGAAGCCAGCAGTGTTGTTGTTTCAGACATGTGCTGTTTCAACTCAGGGCTGGTGATACAAGATGTTGGAATGTACCTTTTGGCATTCACCAAGTCTGAATCTGTTTTGGGGGTACTCACTGTGGAAATATTGTACAAGTGTACAACTACTTTAGATCAAGGTGTCTCTACATGTGACTTGTGCTGTAAGCTGTAGTTTCAGGCCATTAATTGTTGGCGCTTTGTCAGCCAAAACGTAAGATGTTGGACACATCTCAGAGGGAAATTGAATTGACATGTGTCCCCTTCCATCCTACCTAGGAGGCGACCAAATGTGCATCGTCCATTCACATTGCTTGCGGACATGGAGGATGAGGTCATCATACGGAAATTCCGTTTGGATCGACCTACCCTTCAGGACCTATGTGCTCAGTTGGAGCCCCATCTGAGGACGCGCAGAACTGCTTTGACACCAACGTGTAAGGTGATGGCTGCCCTGCATTTTTTTTACAACTGGTTCATTCCAGTACACGGTGTCCATCGCAGGTGGGATGCCACAACGAATGTTCAGCATGGTGCTACGTGATGTCCTGTCCGCTATGATGATATACAAGGTCAGCTACATCCATTTCCCCTGGAGGCATGAATTGGCAACTGTGAAGGGTGAATTTTATGACCTTGCCCACATCCCTAATGTTGTTGGTGCCATTAACTGCACACATGTTGGCCTGGTTCCACCACAGGCACGTGAGCACATCTACAGGAACAGGAAGCATTTCCATTCCATCAATGTGCAGGTGGTATGCCAGGCGGATATGATAATCTCACATGTTTGTGCCAAATATCTGGGTGGAGCCCATGACACCTACATCCTGCGTAACAGCATCGTACCACAGCTGATGGCAAATCTGCATCCAGAGCGTGCGTGGATTGTAGGTGAGTATGCAGAGTCAAGTAGCGTGCTGTATGTGTGACATGCTGTCCTCTGCCACAGTTATAGTACTAAATTGCTCTATGTATCTCACACCTAGGTGACTCTGCATATCCCAAACGGCCTTGGTTGCTGAGCCCACTGAGGAATCCCAGGACCCGGAGTGAAGTCCACTACAATGATGCCCATGGGAAGACACGTCGTGTGGTGGACCGTACTTTTGGTCTTCTTAAGTCTCAATTTCGGTGCCTGGACAGGACTGGAGGTGCACGGATATACTCTCCCCAAAAGGTGTGTCAGATCGTAGTTGCATGCTGAATGCTGCACAACCTGGCCTTGCGCAAAGAGATCCCCCTGCTCCTGGACGATGATGAGCAGCAGATGCCTCTGCCTGCAAACCCACACATGTCCAGTGATGAGGATAGTGGAGAGGAGGAAGGTGTCGACCTGCGTCAACAGCTCATCAACCGCTACTTCACCTGAAGGTGAGTGACATAGTACAACAGTGCCATTGTCTGCTGTTTTTGATGCTGGTGAAGAGGCCTAGGGGAGCTTTTTGACTTCTGCCTGTTGTTGGCTCTGTGCTGATGGCTAATGTTTGTGGCACAGTCTAGTCATGACCAGCCACATGATGTCTATGTCGATATTGTTGCTCATTGCAATGTGTGCTGGTTTGTGTACCTTGATAACACGTGTTGTGTAATGGCTGTGAAGCCATCACCTGACAAGTGAATGTTGTTCTCTTATGTCTTTCAAGGTCCCTTCAGCCTCTCAATGCCTGGAAACAATCAGTGCTTCTGGTACATTGGAATCAGAGTCAACATTGTACATACTGTGATAAACATGGCGCTGACACAAAAACATAGGTGTGTACAGAGTGTTTATTTACAATAAGTATTTGTGACAGAGAAGTGATTATTTACAAAAAGGTGCATAGTGATTCAATGAGTTGTCAGTGATGGTAGACGAGACAGTAGAGTTGTTACCACATTGATGTGGTGACACAGTCCAACAGACGACTGCCATCACCATGGAGGGTGTGTGTAAGGATAGTCAACAAAGCCAATGTCAAGGTGAAGAGAGGTGCCATCATGGCTGGTTCTTTGACTGGTGTTTGGTTGGTGCTTTGCCAAGTAATCCTCCCGTGGTTTTCCTCGGACGGCCCCTTGAGTGTTTGGCAGGGTGGGGGCCTTTGCTGCAGGCACAGCGGTGTCTGAGGAGTCATCCTGTTCCAGCTCACCCCTCTCTGTGGCCGCAGGTGAGGTGGTGGGACTGTCATCCTGTGGGCCACTGGAGCGAGGTTGAGCTGTCCTTTGGGTTGCAGGCCTGTCCCTCAGAACACCCACAAGCTGGCCCATGAGTTCCTCGATTTGGCCCATATGCGTGTCGATGGACCTCAGCAGTAGGCGGACCTCACACACTTCTTCCAGAACCTGGCCCATTTGTCCCTGGGTTTGTTCGTATGCCTCAAGGACTCTAGCGATGTTAGCCAGGGCTTCAGCCCCAGTGTCCTGTTCAATTTGTCACCTAGTTGCCCTTGCACCTGCCCTGCTGTCCCGGACCTGTGGCATCACCACTCGACGCACCCGCAGACTCTCCCTGCCCTCCTCTGATTGTGGGATGGTATGGGTATCCTCTGAGGCAGGGAGAGTGTTGCAGGCAGCACTGGTAGTGGTGGTGGTGGTGGTTGAGGCCGCACAGGTAGTTGCAGCAGGAGTCAGCGCAGTTGTTGTTGCTGAGGTGGTGGTGGTGGTGGAGACAGTGGGGGCCTGGGACCTGGTGCGCTCTGGCAGTCCTGATGGGCCAGGTTCGGGGTACGCATCTGAGGAACTTAGGGAGTCTGCATCCAACAGTCAATGTTCCGGGGGTGGAGACTGGCTCTACAGGTTGGTGTTGTCATCTGCAACAGTCAATTGTTGGTCATCTGTTAGACAGAGATGAAATGGTCATGAAAGTGCACCCCACAAGCTTGGTGTTTAAATGTTTGGTTGTTACATGTTATACACCACACAGTTTACATTGATATCACATTGTATGGCTGCACGGTAGTGGGCATCATGACATCATGTGGAGGTACATACATTACTTGTCCATGGTGTGACATGTCAATAGAGAACATGTTCCACGTACAGATTGTGTGATTACAAGGACATGTCTTCATCTAACGACTAGCAGCGCAACAACTTTATGTGAAGCGTCTTTGTTGTTTACTCTGCATGGTTACATCTGAGCATGTACTAGCCATTGTGATCTCATGCAACCCTATGACATATCATGGGCTTTGCTTTCTTTTTACAACTGACCATGCATGTTTTGTGTTCATATGGGCCTTGATGCTCTGCCCCCATGGCACTTACAGATAGCATTCAGTGCTGTGCATGATTGTGCCCTGAATTTCTTCAACATGTGATTTGGTGATTCAAACTTTAATTTATGTGACAGTTACATATGCTTAGCTGTCTGCACACTGGAAGTGGCTATTGGATCTATGCCAAGTTGGATGACATGTGAGGGCTGGTGTTGTCATATGGCTCCATGCTGTTTGAGAGGAATGGCAGGGTGCATGCATTGTCTACCTACCTGTTCTGTGACACAGTTGAGGAGAATTGTTGCCACGTGGTTCTGGGTGTGGAGGGAGTGCTCCATCCTGCTGAGGTGTGGGACAATGAGTGCCTGGTGGGAGCTGTAGTGCAGTCTTCACCCCCACAAACACCACTCCCTGTTAAGATGGCTACCTCCCTGTGAAGTGGAGCAGAGGAAGAGAATGTTTACACATGGCTCTGGGTGTGGGGGGAGTGCTCCATCCTGCTGAGCTGTGGGACAAGGGGACCTGGTGGGAGTTGTAGTGCTGGCTTCCCACCCACAAACCACTATACCTGTAAAGACGGCTACCTACCTGTTAGTTTTATGCAGGCAATGCAATGTCTGCCACATGGTTGTGGGTGTCGGGTGGAGTGTATCATCCAGCTCAGCTTTGGGACAGGGGGGCCTGGTAGGAGTTGTTGTGCTGACTTCCAGCCACAAACACCCCTCCCTGTTAAGATGGCTACCTCCCTGTGAAGTGGAGCAGAGGAAGGGAATGGCTACACATGGCTCTTGGGTGAGGGGAGTGTTCCATCCTGCCCAGGGGTGGGTCAAGGGAGCATAAGATGGCTACCTACCTGTAAGTTTGAAGAGTGAAATTCAATAGCCAGTCAGTCAAAAGCTTTTATTTCGGTATAATACCATAAAAAGACATAAATAATTCTGTACGTAGAGTGTAATCCATAAAAGCATTAAAATGTTATACTAAAAAAATTGCACAGAGAAATGAGAACAAATTATTTCCACAGGAAGCAAATTTGTTAGAGCTATGACCAAAGCCCAAAGTGATCTCACAACACCACCAGATTCTAAAGTGACAGTGATAGTAATACTGGAATCAAGAGGGTTGTGGGACAGAAAGCATTTTTTTGGACCTGGTGAACCACATAGAAAGAAGATATTTAGCCATCGCAAACACTATTAATGGGGTGGTATCGTATTTCAAAATTCTAAACACTACCTGGTAGTCCCTAAGGCCCCTAGACTTACAGAGCTGAATGATCCACTTCTTCCTAGCCTTGATATAAAGGGGGCAAAAAAGAACAACATGCATCTCTGTTTCACGAATATCAATACAAACAGGACACATGCTTGATCGATCAGATGCATTAGACCATCTACATGTAAAGGCCCTCAAAGGTAGCGAGCTGTGACGAAACTGGATGTAAAGTTTCTTTGCCAAGGGGGGTTGGATAACATCCAGGAAGGTTTCGTACTGGGGGCTGAACTTAATGTCCAGGAAGGTATCAGTGAGCCTACCCAAAGAGGAGTGTAATAAAATTTCCTTCCGATACAAACACAGAGCCTCACTCAAAGATTTCTTGGATAATGTGCGGCTTGTCTCTTCCGGGGCGGACCAAAGGTCCCCCTTCCCTATAGAGTAACAAAGGGTCTTAACATAAGTTAACCAAGGGATTTTTTCCAGTTTTCCCCTTGCCAGTATATCACCCAGGTCATGCCTATAGCTTGCAAGCTCAGGTGTTGACCAAAGTCGTCTCCAGAACAGGAGAGGGCGATTCAGGGCAATTTCTTCTATAGGAACTAAGCCTAAATCCCATCTCAAGGGAATTAAGGGGGTGCTTGCAGGTAATTTCAGCAATCGCCTGATAAAGGAATTCTCAATTGCCGATAAAGAAGCAGGAGTAGAATGCCCCCAAAGCTCAGCGCCATATAGCGCGCCCCCTCTTGCTTGGGGTTTTTAGATTTCCATGGGGGGGCCCAGAGGTTTGGAAGAAGTTTTATTAAAGACCTTCAGTAAACCCCCCACTGATTGTGCTAGCTTCAGGTTTGCCTTCGCCATATGAGACCCCCATTTCATTTTGTCATTGAGGGTCACCCCCAAGTAGTCGAAGGTGGAGACCCTATCTAGCTCTACATCTCCCATCTTGGGGTGGGGACAGTTGATTGACTTGGAGCTGAAGACCATAAATTTTGTTTTGGATATGTTCAGTTCCAGATCCCTTTTTTCACAGAAAGAGCAAAAGGCCTCCAATGTGCGCTGGACGCCCATGAAGGATTTGGATAACAAGAGCGTATCATCCGCGAACATTAGGGCCGGTATCCTACGCCCCGCAAGGATAGGGGAATCCAAATTAGCGGCGCGCAGGAGATGCTCAATCATCCCATTAATAAAAAGGGAGAAAAGGGTGGGGGCCAGGACACAACCCTGCCGCACACCCTTTTCAACCGGAAATGGCCCTGAAATTTCCCCACCTCTCCCAAATCTCACCCTTGCATAGGTGCCTTGGTGTAGGCGTTTGAATAGATGACAAAGGTAGGGGGGAACACCCATCTCTAATAACAGAATCCATAATTTTTCCCTTTGGACCGTATCGAATGCGGACCGAAGGTCCACAAAGATCAAATAGAGATTACCAGCACCCATGCTGACTGTCTTCCAGTAAATCAACTGAAGCCTAAACAATTGGTCAATGGTAGAGACCTTTGCTCGAAACCCTGCCTGGAGCGAGGTTAGAATTTGATGGTACTCCATCCAGGACAGCAGCCTTGTTAAAAGGACTCGGGCAAACAGCTTCTGTAAGACGTCAATCAAACTTATGGGGCGATAATTGGCTGGGTTCAGAGGGGAAGATTTTTTATGAATGGGTATAATTTCTGCTCCCAACCAGGTATCCGGGATCTCAAGGCCCTGCAAAATGGCATTGAAGTATACCAAAATGTAGGGGGCCCAAATTTTTGATTCACTTCTAAACAGATCACCGGGGATCCTGTCAAGCCCCGGAGCCTTCCCTACAGCTAAGGTGCTAAGGGCCAACTCTATTTCTAAGAGGGAGAAAGATCGACTCGCAGAGTCTTCTTGGTCCGTCTGATTCAATAGAATAACATTAGGCGGGGTTACCAGATCAGATCCTCCCCTGGGATCACTTAAAGAATATAGGGGTTTAAAATGGGCGAGCCGGACCTCCTCACTGAGGTTGGGAATGATAGAGGGGCTGGAAGCTACCGTACCGGTTCGAACAATGTTCCACAAGGCCCTCGAGTCATGATCTGCTAGTGCTTGTTTCATGTTTTGCCACCTGAGATCCTCCCACTCAGATTTTGCCTCCTTAATCAAATTTTTATAAAAGGCCCTCGCAGCCTGGATACTCGACAGTGTACCATTTTTTATCTCCTTAATCAAGGCAGTCTTGGCCAGCCTGCAGGAACCATTGTACCAGTGCTCAGACCTTGGGGCCCTTGGTCTTGAGGCAGAGACACTGTAAAAAAAAACAACCAGGCCGCCGAGGAGTTCCTTATGGATGTTTTGGAAGTCTAAGAGATGATTCTGCTCAATATCCCCGTTGGGGCTCAGTAGGAGGGAAACCGCCTCCAGGGAGCGAGTGACACTACTATATAAAGCTGCAAGCTTTATTTCATCGGTCACAACCCTTGCCCACCTAATCCGTCTACCTCCTGCAGCTATGACCAAGTTCTCGCTATTAGGTGGTGACAGGCCGTGTGGGCCTGCACTACCACCAATATTATTTACCAATTCCAATGACAATAAGTTATGATCGCTATCGACCCGCGGAATAACAGAAAATGCTGCTAAATAGCCCCAAAATTCCACGTTCACCAGGATATAGTCGATAGTCGAGCAACTCCCGGGTCTATTGAAGGTGAAAGCTCCCGGTACATCAGGGCACAATCTACCATTGCAAGCCCTCAAGGAATGTGCAATGGCTAACTTATTGATCTCGAGGGCTAGAGGGATGAGACGCTTGGCCGGGTAGATAGTAGGATCTGGGATTTTATAATTTTCGTCCTCATCGCGAGTAAGGGGAGGGATCCCAGGGAGGGGTTCATAGTGACAGTTAAAATCCGCACCTAATAGTTTGTGGGACGCAGGGGGAAGGGAGTGTAGTACCTCATCTAGAGCTCCCAAAATCGACAAACCCAGCTGTACCGGATAGGGACGTAGATAGACGTTTAGTACTACCAGCGAGTATCCGGCCGGGAAGGTAAGTAGCAGGCACAAGATATCAGGGGATTTTGTATCAATAGACTTTACAGAGCAACCTAAATGGGTTGCAACCCAAATAGCTAACCCCCCGAAGGTCTGCCCCTGGTGCCTTGGACCGCGGGGATAAAAAAAGTTGCGTAACCCACCCTCACTGGACTGTACCGGAGCCAAGTTTCTTGAAATAGACAAATGTCAAAATTGTCCATTAACTCTCCCCACTCAGGGTCAGGGAGTTTGGACTCCAGTCCAGCCACATTCCAGGACCCTACTAGTGGTCTACGAGAGGGTGTGCGACAGGGACTGGCCACCAAGTAGGGAGAAGTAGGGGACTCATGGGGAGCAGTATGTTCAGGGGGGCCCAACTCCAGGTGTCCTTCCGTAGAACTATTATTCAGATGGGAAAAAAAGGAGGGAGTAAGTCCTCTCCCAATACCGGGTGCGGCCAAGGAGGGATCCATCACCACACCATGGACCTCTCTACCAAGGTTCTCCTCTGTACGCATGTGCCTTCCCTTGGTATGCCTCCAGGATGATGGTCAATCCACGGAACCAAGCACATCAAAACGGTTGGCAACCGGGATATTGAAATAGGAATTATGAGATGGATGGTGAGAGTATGGAAGTTCCACAGGATTCAAGACATTGGGATGGGAATAAAAATACCCCAAATGAGAAGTATCAATAGAGCCTAGTTTAAACTTCCCACCCAGATCCAGTATGTGTCCCACTACTCTGGGGTCCCTATAATTGATCAAAACACAATCCCCACTGATGTCCTTTGGGCGAGTCCCTAGCCAGCTAACCCTGCGAACAAACAGAATTTCCCCTCTGCCAACTCCATTCAATGGTCTATTTTTAGACAACCAATGTGTGACTTTATTTTTTAATTCATGGTAAGTTTCCCCCTTGGCATTAGATAAAGGAGGAACTCCTGTAAGCACAATCACATACGGAGCTGACTCGGGGGGGAGCTGAACGGGTGGGAAAGGATCAGCCAGATTCCATGAGGCTAAGTTCCCACCCATATTAAGAAGAGGCCTACCCCCACCAGAGCTCCGTGGGCTATGGTCCTTATTACTCTGGAACTGATCACAAGCTGATGAAACAATAGAGGCTCGGGGGACGTTCAGGGGTATAGGGGGACCAGCAAAGGGAGGAGGGGCAATTGGTGGTGCCAGAAGAGGCTGTACTGAAGTAGAGGGAGTAGGGAGCGAGCAGGAACTAGGCTGACCCTGAGGGGTAGGATTATTAATCATAGCTTGGGTACTACTGCCTGCCGTACAGCGAGAGTTGCGCACTGGATCGTGGTTTGGCCGCTGTTTCCCTATACCTTTGGTATTGATAAGGGATACCAACCTGTCTATTTTAGATGACAGGGTTTTTAGGAGAAGGTTGAGGGAATGATCTACATGCGACTGTAGATCTAATAGTAGGTTAGAAGCCCAAACCGGTGGATTAGAAATAGGAGGGTGTTGAGCCCGGACTGAAGAGGCAGGCCCGGGTGCAGGAAGGGCAGAATTTAAGGTCCTTTTTTTAATTTTCTGTTTATTTTTCTTTGGCTTTGCCTGCTTCTTGGGGGCCACTATAGAAACAAAGGAGGATGATAATGGACCAACTTCCGGGAGCTCAGGCTCATCTAAAATCACCTGTGCACAAGGTAAGTGGGTAAAGGATGGCAGCATAGATGACATAGCTTCCATATCCACCTGGTAAGTGGACATATCAGCCGAACCGTCGTGTGGGGGTGCCATAGTAAATGCAGGAGTAATGAACAGCCGTCTTTCCGTATTTTCAATGGCTGTAGCAACCACCCCAATTGTTTTCTGCAACATTTTATCTATCACTGTCAGACTTGGGAGCGGGGGATTCGAGTTAGCTAATTGTCTAGTCATAGGACGACTCGAAGAGGGTTTAGTGTGTTTCCCCATAACTCAGGTGGGGACTGACAAACTTGTACAGTACTGATAGAAACCCCTAAAAAAACAATAGCTAAATACTAAGAAATCAAGAATAAAAAGATAAAACACTCTATGTATGGCTTATGGCTGTATACTATATAACAATTAAAACACAACTCGTTGTCAGTGGAAAATTAAAGTCCAGACTAACCCAGAGTTCACGACCAAGAAGTGTTGCCCGGCCCGGCCTCCTCCGGCCCCGGACGGCCACAGACGGTCCCGCCCTTGTCCCGGGCTGGTCCCGCGCGCGTTCCGCACCGCGGAAACTGAGGGAAGATTATATAGCACCTGTGGGCGGGAGGTCCGGTGGGCGGTCCTAGGCACAGGTCAAGTGTCAGGTATGCAGAGGGTGCCTGGGAGAGGTAGTTTTCCTCCCTCCTTCCTTCAACCACGAGCCCAGGCAGAAACCAGCAGCAGGAGCTTTGATGCGGCCAGAGACGCTCTGCTACAGCATGCCCGGTAACAATGTATCAGCGTTCATCTAAGATAAACTCCAGGGCGAAGCGGGACCCGCGCCAGCGGGTTCCGCGAGGTCTGTTATGGCACCTGTGGGCGGGAGGTCCGGTGGGCGGTCCTAGGCACAGGTCAAGTGTCAGGTATGCAGAGGGTGCCTGGGAGAGGTAGTTTTCCTCCCTCCTTCCTTCAACCACGAGCCCAGGCAGAAACCAGCAGCAGGAGCTTTGATGCGGCCAGAGACGCTCTGCTACAGCATGCCCGGTAACAATGTATCAGCGTTCATCTAAGATAAACTCCAGGGCGAAGCGGGACCCGCGCCAGCGGGTTCCGCGAGGTCTTTTATGGCACCTGTGGGCGGGAGGTCCAGTGGGCGGTCCTAGGCACAGGTCAAGTGTCAGGTATGCAGAGGGTGCCTGGGAGAGGTAGTTTTCCTCCCTCCTTCCTTCAACCACGAGCCCAGGCAGAAACCAGCAGCAGGAGCTTTGATGCGGCCAGAGACGCTCTGCTACAGCATGCCCGGTAACAATGTATCAGCGTTCATCTAAGATAAACTCCACGGCGAAGGGCTGCCACATGGTTGTTGCTGTGGGATGGATTGTACCATCCAGCTCAGCTTTGGGACAGGGGGGCATGGTGGAAGTTGTAGTGCTGGCTCCCACCCACAAACACCCCTCCCTGTTCAAATGGCTACCTCCCTGTGACGTGGAGCAGAGGAAGGGAATGGTTACACATGGCTCTAGGGTGGGGGGAGTGTTCTATCCAGCTCAGCTTTGGGACAGGGTGCCTGGTGGGAATTGTAGTGCTGGCTGCCTGTACACATGCCCCCATGGTAATGTTGCTAGCTACCTTTGGGGTGAATGAGAGGTAGTGAATGTTGGATCTGTGAGACATGTGTTGGGGAGAGTGTGGTGCACATGAATGCATTTGGGCCTAGGAGGTGTCGCTTTGTAGTTGTGCAAGACAGTACATATCCATCCCCAAAATTTCTAAAGTAAAATGGGCATGTAAAAGGTTCACCTTTACCACTGTCAAACTCTGGAACTCTTTGCCCACTGCTCTTAAAAATGAACACAACCTGCTTCAGTTCAGGAAGAATCTAAAAACATGGCTCTATTAATGTTCTTCCTCCGACTGCCGTCTAGTGTATTCAGCGCCTAGATACCTTCGGGTCTTGTCGCGCTTTATAAATATTTCATTTCATTTCGTTTCATGGTATACACTTGTTGGTACTTACCAGCCTCCACTCCCCCGGCTATTTCTGTGAGACTCTCTGGATGCAGTATGCCAAGTACCTTCTCCTCCCACTCGGTGAATGTTCATAGTGGAATGGGGGGCCACCGCCAGTCCTCTGAGCCAGCTCACGGTTTTTGTTGTTCTTCTCTTTCACCTTGCTCTTGAGGTCATGCCACGCTTCACGATCTACTTCTTGGAATGTGGAATGGTCCCTACTGCATTGACCTTGCTGACTATCCTTGCCCACATTTGCGTTCTGGTGGCTAATGGTGTCTGTTGGACCAGGCTTGCAAACAAATGTGATTCTACTCTGATTACCTCTTCTACCACGACTGACAACTCACTGTCAGTGAATTTGGGCATTTTCTTCTGTGACATGGTGTGTGATGTGCAAATGGGTTAGAGGTGCAGGTGTGAGAGTGGTGGTGGTAATGTGTGTGGTGTATGTGTGTTGGTGTGATGTGTGCAGATCTGCCTCTCCTTTGTGCTGTGGGGTTGGTTCCTTCAGTAGTGGAGTATTGCAAAGGATTCTGGTCAGGGAAGGGGTTGGATTTATACTCAGCAATGTGGGTGTGTCAAGATGGAGTATTGCTGTCAGGTGTGTTGTGTGGGTTGACCTGGGATTTGTATTTTTTTAGTTGCCAGGGGGATGTGTCATTGGGGTGTGTTAGGTGTTTTGTGAGGCTCAGCCAGGTTGATGGGTACACTTGGTGGCCTTGTTGTGTGTTTTTTATGTCGACCACCATTACAGTTCCGGAGCGACCACGGCGGTGGGTATACAACCGCCCTTCCGCCGGCTCTCCCATTCATCAATGGTTGCGATCGCGACGGTCGGAAACAGCGGATCGTTCCGCTGTCACCTCAATGGTATCCTATTTTCACGTGCGGTTTGGGGGTTTTCCGCAGTGAATCCGGCACCGCGGACAGATTTTCACCAGCTCTACAAGCTACCAGCAGTCTTTCGTGGCATGTGTCCGCAGTCGGATTTTTCTGGCGGTTGATACTAATCGGACCGCCGGTTTTGCCGTGGTACCAGTGGACGGTTAATTTCCGATACCACGCTGGTCGGAATGGTTTTCAGACCGCCATCCTAATCGACCCCTTGATTAGGTTTATTATCCAGCACTTTCATTGAGTTTTGTTGGTTTTGGTGTTGGAATAGTAATTTAATTAGGTTTATTTTCCAGCACTTTCGTTTGTTTTGGAGTTGGAATATTATTTTATTATCTTTTATTATCCAGCACTTTCCCTGAGTTTATTTTGTTTTAGAGTGGGAATAGTAATTTAATTAGGTCTATTATCCAGCCCTTTCCTTGAGTTGTGTTGGTTTTGGTATTGGAATAGTAATTTATTAAGTTTTATTAACCAGCACTTTCCCTAAGTTTAATTTGTTTTGGAGTTTGAATAGTAATTTAATTTGCTTTATTATCCAGCATTTTTCTGAGTTTTGTTGGTTTTGGAGTTAGGCACATTTATTTATTTATTTATTTTTGGCGATTTTTAGAGCGCGCAAATACCCGAGGGTGTCTCGGCGCTGTGTCACAGAGCTCTCCGAAGGAAAGGAAACTAGGCATGGAATAGCCATGTTTTCAGATTTTTTCTGAACTTAAGCAGGGTAGGTGCACACTTAAGGTGGAGAGGGAGAGTGTTCCACAGTCTAGCTGTGGCAACGGTGAAACGTTTGTCTCCCCAGTTAGCCCTTCTTGTGCGGGGGACTGTTAGCAGATGGGCAGAAGATGAACGCAATGTTCTTTGCTGTTCGGGTGGGCGAAAGGCTTGTTTTAGAAATACGGGGCCATGGTTATGAATGGCTTTGTACGCTATGCACAAGGCTTTAAATTTGATGCGGCTCCTTACCGGCAGCCAATGCAGCTGTTGGATGTAGGGGGAGACAGATGCAAATTTAGGAATGCGTAGCAGGGTCCTAGCTGCTGCATTCTGTACAGTCTGTAATTTATTAAGGACCTTTCGTTGTGCATTTAGGAGTAAGGCATTACAATAGTCGGTCTTGGAAAAGACTAGCGTGCTGACTAAAGTTTTGCCTGCAGAAGATGGTAGGTACGGAATGAGTTTTTTGATTTTTTTTAAGGTGTGGAAGGCAGATGAGACCACTGAGTTTGCGTGCTGCTGGAAGGACAGTTTGTTGTCGAAGATGACCCCCAAGTTTCGTACCTTGACCACTGGTACTGGAGGTTGTCCCATTTGTTGGGGCCACCATTGAGGAGACCAGGTTGGTTGTAGTCTCCCGAATGTCATCACTTCTGTTTTATCAGAATTTAGCTTGAGGCAGTTTGATGACATCCAGGAGCTTATTGCTTCCATGCCAGATTGGAAGTTTGACGCTACTGTTTGGCCATCATCGAATACGGACAACACCAGTTGTGTGTCGTCTGCGTATGTAGTGAGAGAGATACCGTGGGACTTGATGACCCTCGCTAAGTCAGACACATATATATTGAAGAGTGTCGGGCTTAGCGAGGATCCCTGTGGTACACCGCAAGGCAGGGAGAAGGTCTGGGAAGTGTATTGTCCCAGCTTCACCGTTTGTGAGCGGTTTGACAAGAATGAGGCCAGAAGCTCCTTAGCCTTGTCCCTTACTCCTATGGCCGCGACACGGTCGATCAGAGTGGCATGATCGACCGTGTCGAAGGCTGCGGACAGATCTAAAAGTATGAGGATTGCAGCTCCTCCATTGTCCATAATGGATCGAATCTCGTCCGCCGCCTTCAGGAGAGCTGTCTCTGTGCCATGTCCCCGACGGAACCCGAACTGGGTGTCATCCAGTAAGTTGTTGTTGTGGATGTATGTTGCCAGTTGCTGGTTCATGATCTTTTCAAAGATTTTGGCCGGAAAAGGAAGGCATGCAATAGGCCTGTAGCTGGATGGGAGAGACGGGTCTAGACTGGGTTTTTTGAGTAGCGGCTTGATAATGGCTTCCTTCCATACTGAAGGGTAGGTGCCGGATGTGAACATTGCGTTGCAGATCGTAGTGAGTGACGGGGCAACAGCTTCTGGGATAAGGTTGAGAACAGCAGGAGGGCATGGATCAAATGGAGATCCCGATTTGGTTCGGGCGATAAGGGGTTGAACCGTATCTTTCGTGATGTTTTCGAAGGCTGGGAAATTTGGAGTGTTATTTGTCGTAGGGTGCTCGGTAGGGGATAAGGAAGGGTCAGGTGCAAAAGTGGAAAAAATGGCTCTGACCTTATCTTCAAAAAATTTGGCCAGTGCATCTGAGAGGTCCTGTGATCCCTCTGAGGGGGGTAGAGGAGGATTGGACAGGTATGTTACTACCTGGAACAGTTTTCCTGATGAATTTTTGGTCTGGTTGATTTGGTTGGTGTAGTAAGTGGTTTTCTCGGATGTGATCAGTTTTTTATAGTTGGAAAGGGCGTTTTTATAGCTGATCTTGTCTGCGTTATTATAGTGTCGACGCCATTGTCTTTCTAAGTTCCTGCAATATTGGCGCTGCAATCTGAGTGATTCCGAGAACCAAGGGGCTGAAGGATGCTTTCTGTTCCTGTTAGATGTTTTTGTGAGGGCTAGTTTGTTACAGGCTGCGTTCAGGATGTTTAAGTAGGTGGCTGACGCAGCTACAGGGTCTTGTTTGTTTAGCGGAGGACTGTCCCGTATGATCTCAGTGAGGTGGTCGATATTAATGTTTTTCCAGTCTCTGAATTTTGTTGGTCCAGAAGTAGTCTGGGAGGGTGGGCAAGGAGTAATGGGGACTAAAAAACAAACTGCCGAATGGTCTGTCCATGTTAGAGGAAGAACCTTATTGATTGTAATATCTCTGTCGTTGGTGAATAGGCCGTCTAAGGTATGCCCTGCTGAGTGGGTAGGTGATTTGACAATTTGTAGGAGGTCTACTGACTCCATGTCACCTAATAATGTTCCTGTATCAAGGTCATCATGAGATTCAAGATGAAAATTGAAGTCACCTAATACGGTGAAGTGTTGGGCTCCGATAGACATCTCAATGATTTTGTCTACATTTGAGAAAAATTTAGATCTGGATCCTGGGGGGCGGTAAATTAACAAACCTCTAAAGGTAGTTTTACTGGAGGTGCGTATGGCAAAGAGGAGAGCTTCGCACTCAAGGAGAGTAGTTTCTGATGTTGTTAATTTTAGGTGCTCTTTATGTATGATTGCTATTCCTCCGCCTTTTCTTAGGGGTCTGTTTAGCTTGCTTACACAGTAATTGTTAGGCATGGCATCTCTGAAATCAGGTCCAGAGGATTCATCTCCCCATGTTTCGGTGATAAATAATAGGTCCAGGTCATGGGAGTCAATGAACTCGGCGATTTCCATTTTGTGTTTGGGTAAGGAACGAACGTTTATTAAAGCTGCAGACACTGTGGGTATGGAGGTGGTAGTGTCTGTAGACGGTATCTTTATGCATGTGGGACATGTAAGCGGTCCAATGCACATAAATGTTGTATTGTTTATTAGATATTTATTATTGTATGTACATTTAAATAAGAAAGGAGATGTATGTTAGTTATTCTTGTAAACATTTTTATTGGTTACACATTTTTTTTAAATTTACAGTTTACTTGTTCTCATTTGCATTTTTTTACATTTTCTCACAATATTAAAAACATTATCCATGTATTTTGATGTTGTTCAAAATTTATTACAAAGTATGATATATTTTTAATATGTATTTTTTGTAGAATTGGAAAATTAACAATACTACTAATGTACATTTTCCATGTAGAATTGTAAAATTAACAATGTTTTTAAAACACATTTTTAATGTATTATTGGAAATTAACAGTATTTTTAACATATATATTTTTAAGACATAATTGCAAATTTATATTTTTGTTGTATAGTTATGGAATAGTAAATATATTAATAGTTTATTTTAAGCAATTTGATTTTCATTGTTTATTATTCTTTAGGATGAAAAGTAAACATTTGTGTTTTTTTAAACCATTTTTTAATATATTTCATATAATTTTATTTTTTAATACAATTATATGAAATATATTTTACACATTTGTGTATATTTTATTATTTAGTATATTGAATATTATTTGTATTCAAATAATATTTAATATACTAAATAATGTACAAAAATATGTTTCCACACGTTTTTTCAGTATACATTTTAATATTTTTGCTTGATTTACAGTAACCGAAAAAAGCATACATTTTAATATATATTAAATATTATATTTTTTGTCTTTTGATAATATAACATTTAATATATATTGTACAATGTTTTACATATTTTTGGAACATTTGTAAAAAAAAAATATATATAAAAATATACATTTATTTTTTTGTATTTTAATATTACTTCTCCAGGGTTTTCTATGGGGAGAAAGTCTTTTTTTATTTATATTACGCTGCCATTTTTTTCTAGTTTCCTCACTTTTCTATTTATCTGTTTTGTGTTTAGGTCATTTTTGAAGACGGAGCCTCAAGGTGGGGAGCTGCATTTTGTCGCTTAAAGTAAGTTTGTTTTAATTAACTTTTAAGGTAGTTTTAGGGTAGATGCGAGGTTGTAAGAGTGTAGTTAGGTTTGTGAGAACCTTATTTGTTCATTTTTAGTGTAGTTAGCTGTTTTTTGGTAGTTTAGTGTTTTATATGTTTGCCTTAGTGTTCGATTAGAGTGGAGTATTATGTAGTGTTAATTATGTGTTGTTTAATTGTGTTATTTTGTGTTTATTGTTATGTCAACTCGCAGTCGCAATCCTGACGAGCTAAAGTCCCACAAGAAATTCAAAAATGTACTAACATTTGTTTCTGGAACACCCACGGCCTAGAAAATCTTATAGCAAACCCCGGTGTATTGGAATTTCTGCAAGCGCACGATATCATCTTAGCCCAAGAAACTTGGAGCATAACTCCCAACAATATTATAGGCTTTACCGGTCATCATGAGCCAGCAATAAAATTAGCAAAATTTGGACATCCAAAGGGCAATTTGTCCTCGTATTTCTCGACCAAATTGGACTGGTCATTAGAAAACTATCCATAGGGACGAATTGGGTTCTTGCAACCAAGCTAGAACAGCATAAGAATGATGGGACTGTAACAATGCTAATATTACTTAATGTCTACATTCATCCAAGCGAGGAGACAAAAGACGAGCACATGAACATGTTGTTCGTAATAATAAAATCACTACAGAGGCTGTATTGCCAGGCACAGTTCATCATCTCCGGCAACTTTAATATCAATTTATGTATTACCCCAGGGAATCTGAATAAAAAGGGAAACAACTTTAGACGTCAACTTGAAACATTAGGACTGATTCATCTTAATGGAAATACAAAAGAGGATTCACCGGCAGCAATGACCTTTTTCAGAGGGTCTAAAAGCTCAACCATTGATCATACTTTAGTGAGTGAATCTGTAGCGCGACAGACGCAAAAATTCCAAATTGTGCCTCTCATAGAGAGTGATCATATGCCACAATCATTGCAATTGGAGCAACTTACAGCCAGGCTGACAGCAACTAAAAATCTACTCTCCACACCACGTGCTCACAACTTAAAAAGACTGAAATGGCGTGGAATAGGGTTTGAGAAGGTAATGGCAGAAGTATACTGCCAGGCGGGCGCAAGTGAAGGAAGTTCAGAGGAATCCGCAAGTTCAGAGCCACCGCAAGCCGGGGAGGGAGAGAGATAAAGAGCCTGGGAAAAACTGGAGCCTTAATGGAAAGCTTTGCGGACAACAAGAGTCAATATTCCGCTAAGCTGCACAGGAAGCCAACCCGGACAAGCAATCACCATCCCTGGTTCAATCATGAACTACGTAAGCAAAAAAGCCTGATAGTGCGCGAAATAAGAGCAGTCTCAAAGCAGGGGAAAAACCCGACAGAAGCGAGCTTAAAAAATTAAGAAAACAATATAAGAAAAACTGTTGAGTAGCCAAAACCAGATATTGAGTCGCAATATTGAATAAACTCCTTCTGGCCAGTAAACAACGGAACGGAAAACACTTCTGGTATCAGATAAATTTACTGACACTCGGAAAAAATAGACTTCAAAACGCAGGGATAAATGAGGATGCATGGGTAGCTCACATAATGAGTATGTATAAAGAACAAAAGCTCATATCAACTCCAGTAAGTCAAATAGTAAATAAGGACAGCAGGAGGAGTGCAGAACAAAAAAAGCAGATTGTCCTTGAGGTCATCAATGCGAACAATAAACCCATTGCCTCGAAATGTAAAAACTCCGACAAATTAACGGAAGTAAGTCAATTAATACAAATCATAAAGAAACTAAATTCAGAAGGTGCACCAGGTCCCAATGGAATCCCCAATGCCCTTTTCAAGGGAGAAGCTTCATATTGGGCCCATTACTTCACCCCACTCTTTAATGAGCTGTTTAAGACAAATGGAATTCCTGAATCCTGGAGGGGAAGTATTATCCAGCCAATTTTTAAAGGGGGAAACTCAACAAAGCCGATAAACTACAGATTAATCGCTTTAATTGATGTTGAAGCAAAGTTATATGCGAGCTGCTTGTTATTCCAATTGAAAAAATGGTCAGATAATTACAACTGCATCCCAAGATCTCAAACAGGGTTTCTGGCTGGAGCAGGCACTTTAACAAACCTAACGGCATAAACCTTCTTAACCGAAAAAGCTAAATTTAGGAACACCTGCCTATTCGCATGTTTTGTGGACCTTAAGCAAGCTTTTGACAGCGTGCCCCGTAAACGTCTATGGGATAAACTGGCCAGCTGGAGCATCCCCATAAATTTGTTAAAGGCCCTCAGAGAATTATATTCGTGCACATGGAGCCGGGTAAAGTTAGGAGATGGCCGGTGGATAACAAAGAAAATATATACCCAAAATGGTCTGAAACAGAGGTGCGTGTTAGCTCCTACTCTTTTTAATCTGTATATATCTGATCTTGAAGATGCCCTCGTGGAAATCAATAGTCATCATCCGTCGTTATTTAATGAGAAATTAGGTGCCTTCAGTACGCCGACGATCTAGTACCTTTAAGTCAAACTCCCATCGGCTTACAACGAGGAATGAGTGCCTTAGCAAAATATTTGCCAGCACAAGGGCTAGAATTGAATTTATTAAAAACAAAGGTCGTACGGCTAGTGGATGCCAAAAACAAAAACAAGAAATTCATATGGCATATAGAGGGGAAAAAGTCAATGCAGTCGCCTCCTACAAATATCTTGGATTCTCGGTAGAACGAAAATTGAGTTATAAATCACAGCTCATCTCAATGAGGTCAAAATCTCAAAACCTGATACATGGTTTTAACGTATTAAAAAAGAAACTAAGCTGTCCATCATACGGCAATTTATTAACAGTCATGCAGGCACAGTTAATGCCTACAGTAACCTATGGCACTGAAATAATGAAAGAATGTGACATCCCCGCCTTGAATAAAATACAAACAAAAGTCTACAAAAAAGTTTTTCAGATCCAACAAAGTGCATCGCCTGCCCAGGTGCGGCTAGAGTTTGGCTTATTAAATCAGAAGTTTTGCAGCAAAGGCACCTTCATGAAATTATGCTGGAGGTTGCATGCTTCTGAAAACGGGACCATAGACCACCTATGCTGGAAAGAAATAAACAGACAAAAAGAAAAGAAAAAGGGATAGTTATTTAAACCAGGTGATAGAGGACCTCTCTGCCCAAGACATTTGGAATCTCAGTATAGGGAAAAAGGCGATCAATAAACTAATAAACACAACAATAAAATCCTTGTCTCACTCAATGGATGAGAATACCTTACTGCAAAGACAGCATGCCTGGACGGTTATCAGCTCATATGGGAAAAGGAAGCCTCAGGAATATTTATCAGCATTTTTCTCACTTACCCTAAAACATCAATTTATGAGGCTGCGTCTTGGCATGTGGGAAACAAAAGACTTAATCCCAGCATGAAAGGATAAAAGGGAAAATCAAGACTGCAGACTATGCGGATACAAAGACGAATCAATTCAACACATTTTTTGTGTATGCCCAAAGTTATTAAAAGAACGGAAGTCACTATTAAAAACACTGCTGAATAGTTTGAATACACGATCATGTAGAGAAGCTGTAATCACTTGGCTCAGCGGGACCTCAATACCCCTAGTATGCAGGGGGGTGAAACTTTTAAATGTGTATTTAAAAGAAATTGGTTGAAACTCTGTGGAGAGCGAAATAGATTTTCAAATACTATTGGACAACCAGAAAAATTTCGAAGAGTTAAATGTCGTTTAATAACAAGGATGTTAGAAAGACAAGAACTTCTTAAACCTTTGTTTTAAATGAAATTTTAAACATCTGTTGCCCAAAAGTACTTTATAGACTAAGGTGCCGATTACGATCCTGTAAAAAATTTCCCCGTACGACTCGTATCCGGTCTTTTTACCGTACGAATCATACAAGTGCCGTACAAACTGCCAAGTACGATTCGCATGGGAAAAAGTCCATACGAATCGCATTGGGAACAATTCCCCACACGTCCTCGGGTCGGAAAATGTGTCCTACACGTCCCCGGACGATTTACCGTACAAATGTGAAAAGTGAAGTTCGACCGCGCAAGTACGATCCATCCTGTGCGTCCGATCTCACAACCGTATGGAAGAAACACCGTCCGCACCGAACTCCCATAGCAACCATGGAGACATGTGCCCGCATACGCGCTGAACACCCCCCCCAGCCCCCGTATGTACGTGCCGAACCATCCCCCCCAGTCCTCGTATGTACGCGCGAACCCCCACCCGTGCATGTACACCCCAGTACGTACGGCCCGTACACCCACCCGTGTATGTATGGAGCGTACCCCCACCCCAACAGTGGATGTACGGACCGTACCCCCACCCGTGTATGTACACCAGTGTATGTACGGCCCGTACCCCCACCCGCGTATGTGTGGAGCGTACCCCCACCCCAACAGTGGATGTACGGACCGTACCCCCACCCGCGTATGTATGGAGCATACCCCCAGCCCAACAGTGGATGTACGGACCGTACCCCCACCCGTGTATGTACACCAGTGTATGTACGGCCCGTACCCCCACCCGCGTATGTATGGAGCATACCCCCACCCCAACAGTGGATGTACGGCCCGTACCCCCACCCGCATATGTATGGAGCGTACCCCCACCCCAACAGTGGATGTACGGACCGTACCCCCACCCGCGTATGTATGGAGCGTACCCCCACCCCAACAGTGGATGTACGGACCGTACCCACACCCGTGTATGTACACCAGTGTATGTACGGCCCGTACCCCCACCCGCGTATGTATGGAGCGTACCACCACCCCAACAGTGGATGTACGGCCCGTACCCCCACCCGCGTATGTATGGAGCCTACCCCCACCCCAACCGTGTATGTACGGCCCGTACCCCCACCCGCGTATGTATGGAGCGTACCCCCACCCCAACAGTGGATGTACGGCCCGTACCCCCACCCACGTATGTATGGAGCGTACCCCCACCCCAACAGTGGATGTACGGACCGTACCCCCACCCACGTATGTATTGAGCGTACCCCCACCCCAACCATGTATGTACGGCCCGTACCCCCACCCGCGTATGTATTGAGCGTACCCCCACCCCAACCGTGTATGTACGGCCCGTACCCCCACCCGCGTATGTATTGAGCGTACCCCGACCCCAACAGTCTAAGTACGGAGCGCACCCCAGGCCCCAACACCAGCACCTTCACCCAACATCGCGCATGTACGAGTCGTACCAAGCCAGAGACAAGGACAGCACTGTACAACAAAATGGCCAATGTACACACCGTACACACGCTAAAAACACACGTACACAACCAGGACAAAGCAAAACAACACAAGAATACTCCATTCGAATCGCACAAAGCCACAAAACATGTCCAACAAGCACAAACACAACACATTCACTGACCTGCAACTGCCAAACTCCCAAACAGAGGCCCAAAACACAACCACTCCTTATAACACACCCACCCAAATTTCAAACACAGCCACACCCACCAATGGACCAATAAAAAGGGCCCACAGACACAAACCATGAGCCTTTGCAACAGACTCACTGCTGCCAGACCACACAGACAACCCACAGCACCATACTTGAACCTTTACTACACCTTACACTTGCACACCTTCACACAACCACCTTCACAAACACCCCCTCAACACATTCACACACACACCTGCACAACCACACCCACACACCCACAACCATCCACACCCATACCCACCACAACCATCCACACCCACACCCCTCACCATGCCCACTAACAAGAATCCAAAGTTCACTAGCCAAGAGTTGGAGGACCTTGTCGACGAAATCCTCAGAGTCGAGCCACACCTCTTTGGAACATTGGTCAGACAGACCAGCATTTCCGAAAAAACAGCCATGTGGCAGAGGATTGTCGATGCTGTGAATGCTGTTGCGTCCACCAGAAGGACCAGGCATGAATGCCAAGCCAGGTGGTACGATCTGCGGAGGAGGGTCCGAGCCAAAATGACCGACGACCACAACCAGGCCAACATCACTGGAGGAGGGCCGCCCCGCAGACGCGTACAATACCATCCCTGGGAGGAGAGGGTGATGGCCATACTGCCGGTGGTGGCAGTGGAGGGAGTAGAAGGACTCCGAGAGCCTGGTGAGTACACAAACAACTCACCTCACATGGGGGGAACGTCATCCACAACCAAACTCACAATCATACACGCAACCACCCCAAGCTATCGCATGACTCAACCACACTCCATAAACACGCACATGCCACTAGCGCCACCATGCCCCATGCACCCAGCTGGACAATCCCAAGTCACAGGCCACAGAAAACACCAACACAAGACACGGTAACCCGGATGGCGGGAGGGTGGGCCTCAAAAATCACATAGTGCAACTCAGAAGCAGACAACAATGCCCTCTGCCCATATGGCCTAGGTCACAGCCAGACAAACAGTGTGTCCCCACATAGGAAAGACTTGCCAGCAAATGGCGGACGCCTTGCATGAAGACATGGGGGTGAAGGCACTTTTTGCACATGACAGCAGCTAATGAACAGCCAACACTGTGAAAGAGTGGCAGCACACACCACCACAGCAGCAGCGCAGACACAGACACTACACCCAATGGGTGCCTGGAGATCAGAAACAAACTCACATGAACAAGCCAAAGGCCAAGCTGGCCTGAGGTGACAGAGGGTGACACACAGAGGGAGGGAGAGGGGGAGAGAGAGGGAGGGAGACACAGGGAGACGGACAGAGGGAGGAGGCTGACACAGGGAGGGAGGGAGGGAGAGGGGGACAGAGAGGGAGTGAGAAAGGGAGACACAGGGAGACCAATTCAGCCTTGGGTGGTGTGGGAATGTCTGCTCGTCAGCAGGTGGACTGCGTGCATGTAGACAAGGGTGGCCAGTGCCTGAATCCCCCTCTCTTCTCCATGGCAAAACACTGGGCCATGTCTCAACCTGTGCACCAGCACAACGCCAGCTACCTGCATTATATAAGTGTGTGGAACAACTCCATGTGCCCACGTACAGTGCAACACGGAAGGCGCCAATGCATGGCTCGCCACACCTGCTCACTCCACTGCTGACTGCAGTCACAATTGACGCAGCAAGTAAGACTGTGTCACATATAGGTAAAGTCTCAAAAGCTGTGGCCAAGGGACATCCCCATGCACAAGTGCACTGTGAGTGGAATGCAAGACAGATCCAAATACCCAGAGGAAATGTGCCAACTTTGAAACTAATGAAACATGGATGTTGCATGGAACAAAAATAACATTGTCTCTCTCACACACAGGTCAATGGCGTGGATCACCCCCCAACACGGGGGGAAGACTCACAGGACCTGGCTCTGCGTGATGACGATCCCACCGGCAGTGACGACTCTCACCACTCTGTGGACGACCCCGACCAACCTGGCCCCTCTGGTGTCCAACCACCTGCAGCACCTGCGTCAGGTACAACTGGGCCAACCACCACCCCCACTCCTGCCACATCCCTGGAGACACCCAGGATCCCTGCCCCACCACCACAACGCAGCCAGGCTGACCAGGAGAGACACGGTGTACCGGGCACCCAGGAGGAGGCAGGCGACAACGCCAATGCCACCCCTCAGGGGTCCCGGAGACCCGATGTGCCCACAACGGCAGGCCAGGTGCAAGTGGGCAGGGGTGGTGGGAGTGGAGGACGGTGGAGGCGCGATTCTGACCAGTTGGCTGCGGAACCGGTATATTCCCATGTGAGAAACATCCTGGACACATACCGGCAGGACACCACCGGCATGAGCCAGGTTGTGTCCACCCTCAACGAGATGAAGGGGACCCTCGAGAAGATCAAGACCCAGTAGGCCCAGCAACATGCGGAGCAACATGCCTGTCTACTGCGACACCAAGGGCGGATGGAGGACAGACAGGCTGAGCTTGTGACGGTGTTCACGGGAATTCACCGTACACTCCGTCGGATAGCCGACAACATGGGCAACCCTCCCTGTGCCACCAGGCCAAGAACATCACCACCCACAGGGAGGGATCAGGAGGAGGAGGAGACATCCGACAGAGCATCCCAAACATCGTCACGGCCTGCTTCTGAGGGTTCCCGCAGGAGGGCGGGTCGTCCACGGAAAAGACCGTGAGGGTCGGCGCAACAGCACCATCTCCCAGGACACCTGGCCTGGCACCTGGCCCACTGGACCAACAGCAGCACATCAGCAAGAGTCATTCTCTGCCACATGGACTTGCTGGTCACTGTCTGACCAATGTTGACAAAGACTGTGGCATGGACTCTGATGATTTCCAATGGCAAGGACACCAACTCCCCCAGTGAACTTTGGATTACACACACCCGGAAAGCCCCTCTTGTCATACCCCCCCCCAACACGTACCCCAACACAAATAAAAAGTTACACGATCAAGAGATGATGCCTACATTTTGCATTATTACCGTACATGTGTCTTGTAAAGTCTAACCATGCCTGAGTTCTCATATGACTTCAACCATCCATACCCTGGGGCCCGAGTCTGGCACAGGACACACATGGGTCACAATGTATTAGGCAAGACAGACATGGGGCACCATACACACCCGTGATGGGCCCAACCAGCTGAGGGGGTGGCCGCACAACCGTGCCGACAGACATATTGAATACAGCAACAGTCATGCGCAGAGGTCATGGATCATGTGGAGTGTCCTGGGGGGCACCCAGGTATGTGTAGACAGGTGGCAGAACCATGTCCTGCAAGCTTGAGTCAGGTGGATGCAGAGAATGGTGGCCTGGCCAACGTTGGGTGCATGGGGATGGCACATGTCACAATACCCACACAGTCATGGACATCATGCACAATACAGAGTCTAATCCCAGACAAACAGCTTGCATCTTGCTACTCTACACATAGACACATAGCCACTATCACGGAAAACCATGCCAGACATGCCGTATGCACCGTGGCAACACACCAGCATTGACTGAGAAGAGGCACCTTGGAGGCATAGGGACACCTTTATTAGTCATGTATTCCGGAATGCAGAGCCAACTCGGAGTACACATACACAGGTCATGTGGAGTGACATGTGGGTCCCACACTGGAACCCCCCTTCTGCAGCACAAAAGCGTGATAGCCATGGAACTGGCACACAAGTGTCGGGTAACAGCTAAACACCCCCTGCTGCTCACGGAGAGGCTGCCATACACCATTGATCCTCTGATGTGGAAGTCCCACACCATGTCAAGGCAATGCAAACCGTATGTGTCCGAGGGCAGTGTTACACACATTGATGCCATCATCACAATCCACCATCCCATCACAGATGACTGTCAACAAGTCTGACCATCTATTCAGGTGTATCCAGCTACATGTAATGTGTCCCATGGTGATGCGAGATGTCTGCAGAGGAACCAAACATCGACAGGGGCAGTGTGCACACATCGTAAACAACTGCCACACCCAATACACCCCTGATGCATCCCTTACCCTAAGGAGACTTCCAAACAGCACACGATGACGTGTCCATGAGGAATAGCAGTGCCACACCAATGCAACCAGCAGATGGCATGCGCAAGTACCTGGGGATGAGAGACACACAAGAAGTCAGCCACAAAAAGCACAGCCACTTGCATGTGCATGTACTCGACACATGTAAGGATGACAACATGCTAGGTCACAATTATGACTGTGGAAATACACTCATCACTGGCACCATCACTCAAGTGACACATCCACACACACCTCTGACTCACGTGGCATACATGCAGATGGACACACACATCGCAACACATGCCACACGGGGACCAATGCGTGCACACTCAGACACTGGTACTCACCACTAAGCAAAGAAGTCGCGTATGAGCCGACTCCGAATGTCCTCTTGCGGAACCACATCCTCCACATCACTAGCCCCATTGCCAAGCCCTTCGTCCTCCACGGGTGGATGGTCCTGATCATCTTGATCCAGGATGAGTGGCACAGCTTTCTCAACTGCCATGTTGTGCAGCATGCAGCAGACCATGAAGATTTTGCAGACCTTCGCCGGGGCATATGGGAGGGCGCCGCCGGTCTTGTGTAGGCACCTGAATCGGCTCTTCAGGAGGCCAAATGTCCTCTCTATTACTCGCCTTGTCCGGCCATGGGCGGTGTTGTAGCGGAGCTGGGCCGGCGTGCTGGGGTTGCGGAGAGGTGTGATCAGCCATGGCATGTTGGGATAGCCAGCGTCCCCTACATGGAAACCACATGGACATAAGTAGGACAGGAGAAGCGGTCATGCTGGAAGTCTACGCAAAATACAGGACAGACAGAGTGTACCCACCAACAACACATGCTCATTCGTTGCGCAGCTGCGTCATTATTTCAGGCACCCTGCTACGCCTCATGATGTAGGCATCGTGTGCTGATCCTGGAAAACGAGCACAGACATGTGAAATCACCATGTTGGACAGACACACCACAAGGGCATTGATGGAGTGGTAGTGTTTGCGATTCCTGTACGCTACCTCCTGTGCCTGTGGTGGTACCAAAGCCACATGTGTCCCATCTATGGACCCAATGACATGGGGCATCCCTCCCAGGGCATAGAATCCACGCTTGACCCCAGTCAACTGTTCAGGAGTCGGGAAATGGATGAACTCATCCAGGTGAAGCAACATGCCCTCTAAGAAATCATGCAGCACACGGCTGAACATGCTCTGGGACATGCCACCAACATGAGCTATGGTATATTGAAAGGTACCCGTGGCAAGAAAATGTAGGGCTGCCATTACCTTCAGCTTGGGTGTCAGTGCCGTAGGATACCTGTGCAGCGGTTGCAGGTGTGGTGCCAGCCTTGCTGTCAACTCCTCAATCAACGGTTGGGGGAAGCGGTAGCAGCGTATACAGTCATTCTCCCGCATGTCAGCCAAGTCCGGAATTGGTCGGGGAAGAGGCGGCGCTCTGCAGTAATTTGGAAGTGACAAGGAAGAGTGAGTGCACTACAACAACAATTTATATGTACAGAGCACATGGTAATCTGTCAATACACATATGCTACATAGGGAGTCAGGTATGTGCTACATGCCCTGGACACGTATGGCTGCCAGGTGACACTCCTACCAAGACCCAGCTACACACGGAGATTGTGAACCTCCACATCCCATGGCATGGGACTAGCTGTGTCCCAGTGTAAGTGAACAGCCAGACGCAACACAGGAGTGACATACATCAACACATCAGCAGAAGTAGGATGTCGATTGCAGAGACAGGTAGCGGAACACTTGAGCCACAGGTCACATGACATTACACTAGGACAGCCCACACACCTTGCCATTAAGGTGTACATGTCATGACTCACCACACATACATTGAGAGGATGCAGACAGGTCCTTGTTACGCTACTCCGCGTCCCATGCATACATACACACCTTACATCCGATACCACATGTGGCCTGGTGTGCGTAACAGTGTGCCATGGCCATCTACACACAGACACATATTGGTTGCTGCAACAGCAGATGCTTCTGAGGGAACACCAACATCAAGCTAATGGGAACACACCACACATACATGACATAGACACATCGTGCACCGTGGGTAGTCACATGTCTGGTGTGGTAACCCCTGTAGCGGGCATCAGGGGACACTTGCGTGTGTTGTTGACTGTGCCATGCCAGTTACGCTCATCCCAAGTGTGCAGTACGACATGCACACATGTCAAAGGAGTGAAGGGCATGTCTGGCACATATTGCACCGTCACACATAACATCTGTACACATCTCATCATACATCTATTGCCTTCACAACTCAGGAGTAATGTGCCACATCACAGCCTTTCACACCTGTGCACCACACATGTAGTACTGCCCAGGCAATGCCTTGATGTCCATCCATGGACAAGTATGTCAGCTCTATTCCTTCCTGTGTGCTGCCTGTCACCACTGTGATGTGTGAAAGGCACCGTACATTCACGCAGAGGGCCTGTGTACGTTCCCTATCACTATGGGAGTGCTGCCGTAGGCCTACCCACTACCCATAGTGATAGTGAGCGTACAGGCGTGTGTACGGTCCGTATCACAATGGGTACGCATACCCGAGCACACCCATAGTCATAGTGAGCGTACAGGCGTGTGTACGGTCCGTATCACTATGGGTACGCATACGCGAGCACACCCATAGTGATAGTGAGCGTACAGGCGTGTGTACGGTCCGTATCACTATGGGTACGCATACGCGAGCACACCCATAGTGATAGTGAGCGTACAGGCGTGTGTACGGCCCGTATCACTATGGGTACGCATACGCGAGCACGCCCATAGTGATACGGACCGTACACACGCGCGTACGCTCACTATCACTATGGGTGTGCTCGCGTATGCGTACCCATAGTGATACGGACCGTACACACGCCTGTACGCTCACTATCACTATGGGTGTGCTCGCGTATGCGTACCCATAGTGATACGGACCGTACACACGCCTGTACGCTCACTATCACTATGGGTGTGCTCGCGTATGCGTACCCATAGTGATACGGACCGTACACACGCCTGTACGCTCACTATCACTATGGGTGTGCTCGCGTATGCGTACCCATAGTGACACGGACCGTACACTATGGGTAGGCCTACGGCAGCACTCCCATAGTGATAGGGAACGTACACACGCCTGTACGCTCACTATCACTATGGGTGTGCTCGCGTATGCGTACCCATAGTGATACGGACCGTACACACGCCTGTACGGGCCGTTTCTATGCATTTGGGGTGCCCTAGGGCCCCGGAACGCACCGTACCTGTGTGTGAACCTCCATATTACATAGGGGATACATGAGGGACAAGTATAAAGGCCTACATGCATGCTGGTTGTCATGGAGACCAAGTTTAAAGTATGAATTTTTTTCTGCAGGTGCACAGCAAAAGTCGGTTTGAATGAATCTACTTTGTTGCAAAGTGGTTGTGGAGTTGACATCATGCTCAAGAAAAAAATATGAAAGCCACTGACTGTGCTAGGTTTAAAGGGATTGGAGGAAACATAGGATTCAAATGTGAGTGACCAATCACTCTGTACTCCTGTGCATGAAACAGGCCAGCAAGGCAGATATAAGGCAGCCAGGTCCCATGAGAGAGCACTTGCCTGCACATCTTTGGATTCGACGACCCTGCTGCTGCTCCTGATTCCCTGGAACCATGTCAAGGTCTGTGGAGAGGTCCCAGCCTTTCACCCTGGAGGAGAACCTGGCATTGCTGGATGTGATCCTCCCACAGTACCCCCTGCTGTATGGGCGACCAGGGTATCAGGTGAGTGCAGAGTCCACTAGCACAGACTGTGTCCCTTTTTTGTGACTGTGACTTCTGGCATTGTGTCCAGGTGTGACACACATGCAATGTACTGTAGGGGGGGTCCCAGGGAGGAAATGCCTGATGTCTCCCAGCCAGAGCATGCTGTGGTGCATGTCTGCCGTCCTCACTTGCATTGTGTTTACTGTGACAATCACTGCATGGTGCATGCCACATTTTGCCTGTCTTATCCTCCTGGGAATGTTGCCTCTACAGTCCTCATGTGATTATGTGGTCAGCCCAGTGTGACAGGTGACTGTACACACAGATGTGTGTTATTTCTGTGTACCTGTGCTGAGAGTGTCCACATGATGTGTTTGTACCCTGGACATCGGTGTGTGTGTAAGTCCCCTGTCATGTGGGTGGGTGCATATGTGGAGTGTAGCACCCAAGCTGCATGAGGGATGGATATACCCTGCCCATCTGATGTGAGCAGGGAGTAGTGCTGTGTGTCTGGCGTGCAGAGCCAGCCCCACATCTGTGAGCCCCCCCCGTCTAGTGGCACATGTGCAGAGTGAGGTTTGTAGCTGCATTTGGCAATGGCAGGTGAATGTCCTGTGCCTGTGTGTGTCTGTGTACTCTGCTGAGGTAGCGTCAGTGGCCTGTGGCATGTGACTGCTTTGAGGTGCTGCACATAATCCTGGTGTAGCTTGTGATGCACAGTGTGAGCTTGGATCATTGATTGTGTCGTTGCCCTCATTCCACCTGTGTACTTTCAATGGCACATACTGCTTTTGCCCTTCCCCAGAGGATAATGTCCCTATGTCAAAGGTGCAATGCGTTCGCTGCATACTATGCCTTGTTGTAACCAGCAAATTTGTTCTAATATGTGTCTCTGTGACATGTGCCAGGTGTATTGATGTAGCGTCACTTCTTCATCCTCACAGGTAGGCGCCTCTGCCAAGAAGCAGATCTGGATGAACGCCGTCAGTGCCGTGAGGAGGACGGAGGGTCGCAAGCGGCGCCTGGCCCAGGTGAGAAAACGCTGGCAGGATATCCGGTGCTGGACGCGGAGGATCGCACAGGTCCTGCTGGGGGACTCACCTGAGACCCATAAGAACCGTGGGCGCCGCCATCTGACCCACATCCACAAGCGTGTGCTGGCGGTGGTCTTTCCAGACTTGGACAGGCGCTTACAGGAGAAGCAACAGCATGAAGGGGGTAGGTACATGTGTGTTTGTTGTGTGTCACCAGCATTTGTAAGTGCGCAGTTGCATGGATACACTGCCAGGGTTTAAAGGTGCTGTGCAGATCCTGTTACCCACAGTATAGCGGTGCTCTCCTGCCTCCCTTCCCCTCCTTGCAATGTGTTCCCTGGTCTGTGTGTAGTCACTCCTTCACAAGGTTATCTAGGCTGGCAGTTTTGGGACCTTGCCTGTGCCCTGTCCAGTTCAGTACTTGTGGGTTCCATGTCAGTTGGCACTGATGCTGAGTCCAGACATGGGAGTTAGTCTCTCAAGTGTCATGCCTTACAGCACGCATGTCCTATGTTGTGGCCTGTGACATGATGTGCATGAGTGTGCAATACGCATAGTGCAGGGATGGTGGCGTGTGTTGCAGTCATTCCCATTCAGGACCATGGAGTTGTGTGGCCACTACTGTCCCCTGGGGCATATTTTCCTAGGTGTCATGTGTGTCATCACAAAATGTGGACACTCTCAGTGTCTACAGCATAGGTTGTGCTCTGTGCCATTGTCCCCTGGCACCATGTATATTGACGTAAAATGTAGGACAAGTGTCCACTGTACAGCCTGACCTGATTTTCCTTGTTTATACTCGCGGTGGCCAGTGCCTGTGTGTCTTGTTACAATCATCTGATGATGCCCATTTGTACATGATTATTTGGACAGGCGCACCCTGGGTATTTTGTGTCCAATCTTGCATTTTTCCAGCCCATGTGTATTTCACCCAGACTAAGAGATGTAAGTGCTTCCTGTGTCTCAACAAATTGTCTCATGTTGGGGGTGGTTGGTGCGGGCAAAGCCTACATGTCAAACCTGAAATCTCCTTGCTAGGTCTGGCCAGTGTGTGATGTTTGTCTGGACATACACTCAAGGTGCAGTGAGCCAGTCATGGTGGGCATGTTTTCAGTATTACCTATGCAGCATGTGCCTAAAGTTCATGGATATGGTCCCTGCTCATCCCTATGTTCGGCAACGCTGTGTGGTGCAGATGCAGTGCTGGATTGTCCCCAGAGCCTGGCTCCTCTGTCAAAATCCATTTCATGTCATTTGCTATTGTGTCATGCTCTCCATAGTTTTTCAGTGGCATGGTGGATCAACCAACTGTGTGTTGCAGGGCCTACATATGTACCTTGTTTTGTAGATATTACTCATCTTTCTTTTCAGGCTATGCACTGTAACCTATTTAGATTTGACTCATGTGACATATGTATACGGGTGTATGATTAATTCCTGTCTCTTCACCTTGCCCACAGCATCGTCGGGGGACACGGAGGGAGACATCAGCACAGACCGAGCGGAGGGACCGAGCACCAGTGCCAGCGGTGACATCTTGGCTGGCACATCGAGTGGAACTGAGGCGGAGGAGAGTGAGGCGGAGGACCTGTCCACTGCCACCACAGAATATGAAGCTGACGGGTCCGAAGCTGAGCTCTCCGAGTGGGCGGAGGCTGCACCACCGGCTGACTGCGGCACAACATCTCTCCCCGCCCCCTCCATTGCCATCAGCCGCCTCCCACTTGCTCGTGTCCCTTCCCAGCGTGCCCGGTCACCACATGTCTCCTTCCTGCCAGGCACCGCACCCCCTGCCCCTGTCTCCACTGCTGCCGCCAATGCCGAGTCTGTGGACATCCAGCGGCAGTTGCAGGTTGGTCAGGCTGCGATGCTTAATGTCCTCCATGGCCACAGCCAAGTGCTGACCAACATGGAGGCATACTTGGAGGGCATTTTCTCATCGCAGGCTGACCAACGCAACTTGCTGAGGTCCATTGACTCGACACTGACTGCAGCAGTGGGTCTCCTGCAGCGCTTCGTCCAACCCCCTACCCCTGACCCATCCACACTTCCCACTCCCATGCCTGTCCCACGTACACCCAGACGTCAGCATGCACCCACCACAACAGACACAGGCACCACACCAGCAGGGAAGGTCAAACGCACACCTCCTGGCACGCACACACAGGGTGAAGTAGGCACACCCACTGGGTCGGGGGGCAAACGTAAGACACGCAGCCAGAGTTGGAGTCCCCATTCCACAACATCCACTCCCTCCAAATCCCCTCCCCTCAGCTCTCCTGGCCAAAAGTCGGATACAGGGTCAGTCCTGCCCAGTCTGTCCATCAGCCCCAGTGTGGCACCACCCCGCAAGCGGTGGAGGCAGGACACCGGCAGGGGAGTTGATTCCCCCCCCCTGTCCACACCCTCCCCCAGTGGCGCTGCGACTCATCCCTCCGACCCCCCCCCCCTCCTTGGGGCCTGTGGTTCCTTCGGGTGCAGGGGAGTCGCTGGAGGACCTTGCTAAGGTGTGCAGCGCCATCCTGACCTCCGCCTTTGGCGCTGCCCCACCCCCTGTGGTGGTGTCCTCCGTCCCTGCACCCACGACGCCTACCCTTCGCCCTCCTGTCCCTGCGGTGCCTGGTCCTTCCCCCCCACATGATGCCCCCCCCCCTGTGGAAGACAAAGGAGTCTGACTGTGCAGGCAAGCTAGGGGACACGCGTCCCACTGTGTCCCCCACCTGGATTTGAACTTTGGATTGCCCTATGGGCATTGTACATTTTGAACTTTCAAGGGACAAACAGATTTTTGGATGCTGAATAAAGCAATTTCTTTTTCCTTAGTACACTACTGTCTATCTGGTATTGCTGTTGGTGGACCTGCTCCATTATTTTGGGTGGTGATAATGTGTTGGGTGTGTGGGAATTGTCGTCTTGTGCTGGTCATAGGGTGGACCCTGGTATCTGTGTGCCATCACAAGCGGTTGGCTACATAACTTTGTTCATGTAAGCAGTTACTGCATGGTGACATCGTCCCAAGGTGTGTTCCTTCCTCTGTGTAACCTGACATCTTCCCTGCAGGGTCATTCCAATATGTGGTGCTGAGCTGTGTCTACATTGGCTGGGTGTGTGACGGACTCGTTAGACTTTGGCCATGCATGCTGAGCGATGTCTCCACCTGCATCATTCGTGGCGTCCTTGGTGGTCACTGTACTTGTGTATGTAGACTGTTGACATGACTTCATGTGGACATGTTTTCTTTTCGGCGCTATGCATGTGTATACTCCCAGCCTCGCACACATGTGGTACATGTACTGCAGGATCTTTGTGCACCTGACTGACATTTGTGGGCATTGGATCTGTGGGTACTCCACCCTTTTCTTTGCAGGGGCACTGCTGTGAGTGTTAGGCACCGACCCCTCCTGTGTCTGGGCACTGCTGGGAGGACTCTGCACACACCCCTCTTATGTCTGGGCACTGCTGGGAGTGTTAGGCACCCACCCCTCCTGTGTCTGGGCACTGCTGGGAGTGTTAGGCACCCACTCTTATGTCTGGGCACTGCTGGGAGTGTTAGGCACCCACCCCTCCTGTGTCTGGGCACTGCTGGGAGTGTTAGGCACCCACCCCTCCTGTGTCTGGGCACTGCTGGGAGGACTCTGCATACACCCCTCCTGTGTCTGTGCACTGCTGGGAGGACTCTGCATACACCCCTCCTGTGTCTGGGCACTGCTGGGAGGACTCTGCACACACCCCTCCTGTGTCTGGGCACTGCTGGGAGGACTCTGCACACACCCCTCTTATGTCTGGGCACTGCTGGGAGTGTTAGGCACCCACCCCTCCTGTGTCTGGGCACTGCTGGGAGTGTTAGGCACCCACCCCTCCTGTGTCTGGGCACTGCTGGGAGGACTCTGCACACACCCCTCTTATGTCTGGGCACTGCTGGGAGTGTTAGGCACCCACCCCTCCTGTGTCTGGGCACTGCTGGGAGGACTCTGCACCCACCCCTCCTGTGTCTGGGCACTGCTGGGAGTGTTAGGCACCCACCCCTCCTGTGTCTGGGCACTGCTGGGAGGACTCTGCACCCAACCCTCCTATGTCAGGATATGTATGCTTAGAACATACACGGGTGTGGGTTGGCTCCATGCATACGGGGGTGGGGGTACGGTCCGTCCGTACACTGTTGGGGTTGGGGGTACGCTCCATACATACGGGGGTGGTGTTACGGTCCGTACATACACTGTTGGGGTGGGGGGTATGCTCCATGCATACGCGGGTGGGGGTACGGTCCATATGTACACTGTTGGGGTGTGGGGTACGCTCCATGCATACGGGGGTGGGGTCCGTACGTACACTGTTGGGGTGGGGGGTACGCTCCATACATACGGGGGTGGTGTTACGGTCCGTACGTACACTGTTGGGGTGGGGGTACGCTCCATGCATACGCGGGTGGGGGTACGGTCCGTACGTACACTGTTGGGGTGGGGGGTACGCTCCATGCATACGCGGGTGGGGGTACGGTCTGTACATACACTGTTGGGGTGGGGGGTACACTCCATACATACGGGGTGGGGGTGGGGTCCGTACGTACACTGTTGGGGTGGAGGTACGCTCCATGCATACGGGGGTGGGGGTACGGTCCATACGTACACTGTTGGGGTGGGGGGTACGCTCCATACATACGAGGGTGGTGTTACGGTCCATACGTACACTGTTGGGGTGGGGGTACGCTCCATACATACGGGGGTGGGGGTGGGGTCCGTACATACACTGTTGGGGTGGGGGGTACGCTCCATACATACGGGGGTGGTGTTACGGTCCGTACGTACACTGTTGGGGTGGGGGTATGCTCCATGCATACGGGGGTGGGGGTACGGTCCGTACGTACACTGTTGGGGTTGGGGGTACGCTCCATACATACGGGGGTGGTGTTACGGTCCGTACGTACACTGTTGGGGTGGGGGTACGCTCCATACATAAGCGGGTGGGGGTGGGGTCCGTACGTACACTGTTGGGGTGGGGGGTACGCTCCATGCATACGCGGGTGGGGGTACGGTCCGTACATATCCGTACCCACGCTGTGGAATGCTTGTGCGGGCCGTACCCAGGCCTTTGCCACATGGGTACGAGCCGTCCCGCCATTGTTGGGGTGATGTAGGTGTGGGCGTGGTACGACTCGTACCCACGCTCTTAAGGCGTGGGTACGGGACGTACCTGTATTGTTGTGTTACCGGTTCGCGTCGTCAACCACTTCCGTTGTGGCGGACGCTGGCTTTGCTGGACACGCCCCCACCCCCTCGTAGTGACCATGGCCTGGGGGTCAGGTATGTCCAGGGCATGTGTGCTGTGTGACTTAGGTGGGGGTTTTGTGGCCTGCCCCTGCTCCTGCCCCCCCACCCCCCTTTCCCCCCTCCCTTTGTTGTTCTGACCTTCTGCGGCGTCTGCGTCGGAGCCTGTAGAGGAAGTTGACTGCTATGAGGGCCGGGATGACACGTAGGTTTGGGTCCATGTCTGTCTGTCGCGTGCAGGTACTCCTTGTTCGCGTCGTCCTGATTTCCCGGCAGTTTTTGGCTGTCGGAAAATATTCTCCGTGCGGGATGACGTCGGTGCGAATCGTACTTCCTGGTTCGTGAATGGCAGGCTGCGTGCGTCCCGACGTCACGTCGGCGCTTTCCCGGATCACATTTGTATGTATATTTTCGTCGGTCGGTGTTTTGTACGAATCGTACGGAAATAGTATTTCCGTGCGAATCGTACTTCCATGTTTGTATATTGTTCCGACCGGGTACGCGTCGGATGGAGAATATGCTCCGTCCGACGGTTCGCACCCGGTTTTTGCTGGATCGTAATCGGCACCTAACTGTGTAAAATTCTACTAATGATTTTATGTGTTTATATAAGTATGTAGTAGTACTATTTTTAAATGTCATTTGGTATAATGGTTTTTGTTTTTTAAAAGACCGATCACCATAAATAAAAATCTTGAAATCTTGAAACCTAATGTTAATGTTTGTGGGTTTGTATGTGTTATTGTGGGTGGGTGTTGTTACATTTTTTTTTCAGGTTTTCCTGATAGTTTACGGGTGGTGGTCTTGCCCCTTTGTTTTTTTTTTACAAAAAAGGATACGTTGTATTGTTTATTGAAAACAAGAATTTTTACATTTACGTTTATTTTTAGGGTTTGTTGGAGCGCTTTTTTTTTAAAACTAATTTTCGGGTTTTTGAGGGTTTCATTATTGAGAGGATTGTGTTGTTGGATCATTTTTCTACGGTTGTATTTTTGCATTTTTTTGGGGTTCCGTTTTCTAATGGATTTGGTTATCGATTTATCTTCTATGGATTTAATGATTTCCTGGATTGTCTACTGCTACATAACTGTAAGTTCTTTTGAATTATTATGGGTGGTAAATGTTTTTGGTTATGTTGATTTATTTGTATTTTTTTAATTTAATAATTATAATATGTCATATAGATTTGTGTTATTTTTTAAATTTTACATGACATAGTTATACTTATTAATTTTTAAAAAGAGTAGAATCATGGGGCTCATTAGGATGGCGGGCGGAGGCACAACCGCGGTGCTGGCGGAAAATGTCCTTTTCCGCACTCCAGGGGTTCCTCGCATCCACCACATTACAATGGGAAATCATAGCCCCTTTTCCATCCGCTGCGGAGTTAAGTGAACCGCCAGAAATTTGCGCCCGCCACTGCGGTGGAGGGAGCTAATAGAGACCCACCGCCGTGCGGAATGACGTCCTGTCTGCCGTACAAATTACGATGCCGCAAACAGCCCATCACACCGCAGTGGGGAATCCACCCACCCGGAGACGGCGAAAGCACTACTGCGGAGAGTGAAACCAGACTCCCGGTCCCCTCCACCCGGTCCTGACCACAATGGATAAAGCTCTTCAAGCCTTTCCGCTGCTGTACCTCATCCACAACCAGCAAATAATGCACCATTGCGGACAACGCAGCAGGTACACAAATACACAACTCAACACACAACACACAACTCCTGTGCTGACATACGGTTCCTGTCAACATCAGACACTCTGGTGGGGACAGGAACATATCCCCCAGTGTACCTATACATGTCCTACCTGTCAGAAACTCACACCTCGGCATCCGTGTCACCCATCAATCACAAAATCACTGCAATCTACCGGTCACAACACTGCAGCGGTGAAGAGGCGGGAAAACCTGCGCACAATGTAGTAGGCAGGGCCTGCGCAGGCATGGGCAGTCCGCCAAGATTCACAGGGCTCCACCTTCACCCTTCCCACACAACGCTTCCCACACCCATTTGGGAACATGCTGTGTGCTCTTCCTGTGCCCCCCTGCACAATTAATCTGCCAGGTGTAGCCAGACCTTGCATCTCACACATTAAAGGACAAGGGAGATTGACTGGGAAGGTGGGGGTGAAGTGGAACACCCTGCACAGAAGCTCAGGGGCTGGACAACCCTCCTCCTCACACCAACCTTCCACTCATGTGAAGCAAACTGAGTATGATTACAAAATGAAGACTCACACTGCATATGAACATCCACTGAACTGTTCACACTGCCTGTCAAGTCACTCACAAACACCCAACACTGACACCCAGCCACATACTCATACCATAGCTCAGCAGCAATGGAGGACAATAAAAGGGCCAGCCAAAAGTGAAGTGGACCATGCTGGAAAACCTTGGAGAAAGCCACATAGCATCAGTCCATCACATGCAAGAGAAGGAACATATCACACCACCCTTAGGCAATCAAATCAGACATGGGTGGCACAGTGAGTGAAATTAAACCAAAGTGACCTCTGTGAAACAACACAGGGAGACATCAAGGCAAGCCATGCATAGGCACAGGAATGATAGGAAGTGTTTGAAGTCATACAGTGACCAGCCACACATCTGTGTCAACTTACTTGACATGTGTATGTCATCAGCACAACACATATATCCATATGTGTTGTGCTGATGACATACACATGTCACACTCCCTGACTGTCAAACACAAGTAGGACCTTCACACGTACCCCTCCTCTACCCACCTCACACATGCAACACTCAACACCTGTGAGAAACACACATAATGGTCAAAATGATGTCCTGTGAGTTCAATGACCTGTGGTGCATCCACAAACATCACACTCAGGGATGTCTGAACCAATGCTGAAACAAAAACAATAGCCAAAGCTCACAAACAACATCCATAGAAATCCAACAAGCCCAGACATGTACAGCCAAACGGTGGAAAGGCAATGTGACCCTAGACAGAATTGGAGTACACACCATTGTCATTCAGTGCCAATGCACAGGCACCATACCCCACACAAACAAGAATTGCATCATCGCAAAACAATCATGAACACTAACTGGGATCAATGGCACAATCAGCTAACACAGACAGAGACACCACACCACTCATCAAGTGAACATGGTGTCATAGTGTACCACAAGCATGTACATACACAATCCTGACAAGTGACAAGTCAAAATAGGAGGACAAACCCCCAATGTGCACTCAAAACAAGCTCAGGAACAAGAATCCACCTTGCTGCATGTGACAGACACACAGGTAATGCACACTACACTTGCAACACACATCTGAATGTATCACACAGCAACAACTACTCACACAGAATATCATGCAAATAGAACATCACACACACATAGCATCTGTCAGTAGAAAGAGCGAACACAGGCCAAACATTGCATACATTCACAACAAAAACACAACAGATGCACATACCAATCCATCACATTGTATGTATGTATGTATGTATGTATGTATTGGCATTTGTAAGGCGCGTATATCACCCGAAGGTTTCATAGCACCAGCAGATACTCAGATGATGGGCGTGCGGTCAATCAGCATTAGAATAGCCAGGTTTTCAGGAATTTACGAAATTTCTGATGGTTGGGTTCTAGCCTAATGAACAAAGGAAGAGTGTTCCAGCTCTCTGGGGCAATTTTGGAGAAGGATCTGTCTCCGTTTCTGTCTCCGTTTCTGACGGTTCGTACTTTGGGGACGGTAAGAAGGTGCCTACTGGAGGATCTGAGTGATCTAGTCGGGCGATAATATGTCAACTTATTGGCTTGATAAGTTGGACCTTTGCCGTTCAGAGTTTTGTGAACCAGGCAGCACATTTTAAACTAAATAAGCTTTTTTATAGGAAGCCAATGGAGCGACCTCAAACAGGGGGCGGAAGAGGTGCGGGGGGGAGAGCCATCCTGGCTGCAGTATTTTGAAGGACCTGGAGTTTATTCAGGAGATTATCGTTTATAGAGGCGAAAAGAGCATTGCCATAGTCCAGGCGGCTAATAATTAGTCCCTGGATTGGGGGCAGACGGGAAGAAAGAGGGATCCACTTGAAGATTTTCTTTAGGTTACGCATGAGCCCAAAGCTGATGCGGGCAATGTTGTTAATATGGTCAGCCATGGTGAGCTTGTTGTCTAGCATTATCCCTAAGTTACGGGCTGTTGCATTGGGAGGGGGACAAGGTCCCAACGATGATGGCCACCAATCATCTGTCCAGTACTTATGAGCATTTCCAAAGAGCAAAATCTCTGTTTTGTCTGCATTGAGTAAAAGGTAGTTGTTTGACATCCAGTCTTTTACCGCAAGCATGCATTTTTGGAATCTAAGTTTGACATTAGTAGGATTAGTTCCCAGGGTGATGAGGATTTGTGTGTCGTCTGCATAGGACACGGTTTCGAATCCGTGAACTTTGATTCATTTTGCCAGAGGAGACACGTAAAGATTAAAAAGTGTGGGGCTCAATATGGAGCCTTGTGGTACACCTTTATCTACTTCCTGATCTGTGGAGGAAAATTTGCCAATCTGGACCTTAGAGCTCCGTCCAGTCAGGTAGCTTTTGATCCATAATAGAGCTGAGCCTTCGACACCAGCCTCCGCCAGTCGCTCTAATAGAATGCTGTGTGAGATGGTGTCGAAGGCAGCGGACAAGTCGAGTAGTATCACATTGGCGGACTGTTTAGCATCAAGAGCAAGCCTGATATTGTCCACCATTGCAAACTCAGCTGGACATCATGGGATGCACACCAGGCAAGTACAAGGCAACATACACTGACAACACTGCATGCACACCAAGCAGTGTGTGCACACCAACCAAACCAGTAGCACACACATCTGAGTACCACACCATGAACTCCCACAACACAAATCATCACAGCACACAGAGAACATCACACTCAGGAAGGGTAGCAGTACCTCAGCAAACACACATACAGCTTACCCATCACCCACAGATGCAAAACTCAGGGACACCTAGGTGCAAACAACGTGTCTAGAGAACTGTGCTGCTCAAACATATGCACTGCACATGAGCAACCATGACAGCAAACCAGTAGAAGAATTTAACACATAACTACTTGGGAAACTGCCCTGAGTGTCACCTTGGCCCTGTACACAGTTCAGCCTCACATAGCATAGTGTCACACTATGAAGCATGGGGTGGAAGACATGAGATTGAAGTGGTGTGTACTTCAGTAGTGGACAGGTGAGGAGCGTACAGTACACAAACACATAGAGGGGTTACTCACAATGTGTAGGCATCAGAAGCACATATAGGGGATGGCATGACTCCACATACCACATATCATACTGGAGCCAAAAATGGGTCAAGTGACAGCAATGCATGCGAAAACTCACACATAATGCCAGTGTGGCTGAGCAGGTCTGCACAGTGAGCACAAACAGAAACAAGACACATGGCTGATCAACAAAACACAACACAGACTTGGCAGTCACACGCTCTGAATAACCACAACTGGCAGCAACAGCGAGTAGGTGTCCCACAGGAGTGCAAGGACACACCAACACACTGCACAGTGCCCAACCTACAACTCCTACATGTGCCCACAATCTGAAGCACATGGCAGATAATTGAAACAAACAGGCTCTCATTATCTGGATCACACATGTGTGCAGTTGGCATTGCAGGGGCACACACACATCAACACTACTGACAATGACAGCCCATTCACATTGTATGACCACTCAAGCTCACATATTCAAATGTACCCATGTGACTAGGAAGACAGGCCTACACCAGATGACCACGTATCAACACTGCTGTTCACACATCAAGAAAGATCACACAGATATGATGGACCCTGGCGACCCCCCGCAAATAATCCTGTGGATAGAATTCACCTCTGTTCCGGTTTTGCATCCTAACATGACGTGTACAATTTAGCAAACCTGACCATAGAATGATTAGGATAAGAGTAGATCATCACAAACAACCATCATTGCACCCTCAAGCCTCAGAGTCAAGAAGAACAAAAGTGCCCGTCACCTCTGGCAAACTCTGAAAAAGTAAAACAAGCAATTGGCAATGTTAAAGTGGCATATGAAACCATACCGATACATAAAAACTTTTATTTAGCAAGGACATGGACAAAGCAGACAACAGGAGTAACTGTCTTTATTACACATCATCACCCAGATAGGCATCAAAAGTAGAAAACAGCAAGGCCATTGGCCAGTCCATAGTGCAAAGTATGTACATGTGTGCATAAGAAACTGCACAGGGAATGGGCATCCAAAGTGACAAACAGCAAAGCCATTGGCCAGTCCATAGTGGAAAGTATGTACATGTGTGCATGAGAAACTGTACAGGGAATGGGCATCCAAAGTGACAAACATCAAGGCCATTGGCCAGCCCATATTGCAAAGTATGTACATGTGTGCATGAGAAACTGCAGAGGGAATGGGCATCCAAAGTGACAAACAGCAAGGCCATTGGCCAGTACAAATCCCAAACAAGCATTTGCAATGCAATAGGTCTCGCATTTGCGAGAGTTAGAGCTATTAGCGTTGTAAATGGCAATGTCTTTTAGCCATGTGTATTTGTTTTGAGTGTTGTGGCTGGATGTGGTTCACTGTAATTGTTCTTGCAATTCTATATAGCGCTAACAAGATGAGCCTGCAGTGTGCTTAGAAAAGAAGGAAGCAGGACGTGTTTGTTATTTAAATGGGTGGAAGTGACACAGGCCAGATGGAAAAAAACACATGCCAAACAACGAAACATTCTGAAAACAAATATATGACAACAGCTTCTAAAATAAATCCACTTACTACCAGATTGGGTAACTTGACAGAACTTGGGTCAGTATATACAGAAACAGCAGACATCCTAAAAAGTCCTTCTCAAGAGTGTTTTTTAAAACAGCTGGTGGAGGGGGGGGACACACACCACGGTAGTGAAAGCAGGGACACCAAAGACACTAGAAGAAAAAAAAACTCGATGTCGGTCTTTAAAGGAGTAGCGCCCCTGCCATGTGTTTGTGCATGATGCACTTTGCAGCTGGCAGGCGATCGAACATTATGCACAGCAAATGCGGATTATGAGCCAAGTTATAGTGCCAAAGTGTAAACAGTGAACCTGATAAGCAACCATCCAGCGTTTCAGTCGGCGAGCACTGCACTACTAGCGGGACTCTGTGTTTTGTATCGGTGAGCTCTCCCCCACATGGGCCACGGACCTGCCCGAGCCCTTTCTGTGGTGATCTGGGCACGGAGGACAGGCACAGGGAGCAAGGGCAGCTGCTCTTGAGGGTGTTCTGCCCCCAAGGAGGAACTCACTACTAGCAACAGGGGAACCCTACTCACAAGGAACCAGGGTATTACGTTATATGAAAAAGACAGGGGTTCCAGTGGATAATAGGAAATTAATAAAGCCAATAATCCAGCACAATCGCAATAAATCAGTAAGGACTATAATATCCGGGGGCAAAAGGAATTCTCTACACAGTATATTCAAAATAGCTTTTTATATGAAAAAAACAGCAATTGGTATATACACTTCTTAGAATCAAAAACGCAAGGCGTGTGCATAGTGTCCCCAAGTGAAAAATGGAACCATAAAGTGACTATACATTGTGAAACAAACACATTTCTTAGTACAGGGTTTCCATTATTTTGTGTAGAACGGCCACTTGAGTACAATTTAACATCAGTCCACATATACAATGATGCAGACTGGATAGTGGTCCGTCCTATGTACTGGTCGACGGCGTTTCAACCCTTCTGCGAATCTAGGGTCTCTTCAGGACTATCAATGTAGGGACATCTGGGTTGTAAAGAAGAACAACTCTTAATGATGATGTGGTGCCTTAGTGGAAGTGAATAAGGAAAAAGACTCACGTGAGGACCCGGCCGGGTTCCTCACACGATGGAGCGCTGATATATATAGAGGGGTTGTGCTCAATCTTCGATTTGACAGCTACGCTTAATGTAGCCACGTTTTCCTATTTATTGGAATCTCAGTAGGATAGTCGGTGTGATGCGGGCGGACAGATCTCCAAGTATAACGCTTGTACTTCCTGGATCCAAGTACGTTCCTGGTACAACATACCAGGAACGTACTTGGATCCAGGAAGTACAAGCGTTATACTTGGAGATCTGTCCGCCCGCATCACACCGACTATCCTACTGAGATTCCAATAAATAGGAAAACGTGGCTACATTAAGCGTAGCTGTCAAATACAGGAACGTACTTGGATCCAGGAAGTACAAGCGTTATACTTGGAGATCTGTCCGCCCGCATCACACCGACTATCCTACTGAGATTCCAATAAATAGGAAAACGTGGCTACATTAAGCGTAGCTGTCAAATCGAAGATTGAGCACAACCCCTCTATATATATCAGCGCTCCATCGTGTGAGGAACCCGGCCGGGTCCTCACGTGAGTCTTTTTCCTTATTCACTTCCACTAAGGCACCACATCATCATTAAGAGTTGTTCTTCTTTACAACCCAGATGTCCCTACATTGATAGTCCTGAAGAGACCCTAGGTTCGCAGAAGGGTTGAAACGCCGTCGACCAGTACATAGGACGGACCACTATCCAGTCTGCATCATTGTATATATGGACTGATGTTAAATTGTACTCAAGTGGCCGTTCTACACAAAATAATGGGAACCCTGTACTAAGAAATGTGTTTGTGTCACAATGTATAGTCACTTTATGGTTCCATTTTTCACTTGGGGACACTATGCACACGCCTTGCGTTTTTGATTCTAAGAAGTGTGTATACCAATTGCTGTTTTTTTCATATAAAAAGCTATTTTGAATATACTGTGTAGAGAATTCCTTTTGCCCCCTGATATTATAGTCCTTACTGATTTATTGCGATTGTGCTGGATTATTGGCTTTATTAATTTCCTATTATCCACTGGAACCCCTGCCCAAGGGGGAACTGCCAACACATATGTACTTTCTGGCCACACAGGACAAGCAGCACAGAGACCTGAGACCCAAGTCCAGAGCGAGGGTTCGGTGCAGGACCTCTGGAAGTTGGGCGTAACGGAGGGGTACATGTGGCTTGTACCGGGGTGCTGAGGAGCTTTGGTGGAGGGGTGGCACGCTGCTCCAATTGTGCTGCAGATGGAACGGGGTTTGTGTGGTGTGCGTTTCCTGTGCGAGGAACGGAGTGGTGTTGCTTCTTGTTTTTGTTGCTGTGCCTAGCGATGCACGTTGGAGCTGAGGCAGCCGTGGTGGGTGGGGAGGCGTGGTTGACTATACATCCAGATGCGGGCGGTGTGTGTCCTGTCCCGCAGTGCTACTGGTCCTCGCCCCCCCCGCACCCTTGGGTGCATCTGGCGGCAGGAGTGAAGGAGCGTGCAAGAACATTTTGGTGGGGAGGGGGTTGCACCGGGGTGGGCACAATCAGGTGGCAGAGGAGTGGGTAGGTGTCATTGGTGCAGCCAGGTGTGCGCAGCTCCCGGGGAATGGCAGGGTGGCGATTTGGGCACCATTCAGGGAGGAGGGATGTTTTTGCCAGGCTCTGCCCACTGGGCTCTGGCGTGTAACTGGTCTGGTGGCAGGGTTGGGGGGGCAGGGGACCAGGCCTTCTGAAAAAAGGAATTTTTCGATAAGGTGAACAGGGGGCTAGCTAGGATCCATGGCGCGGTCATGGAAATGTTTGGGAGGGGCAGGAGCGGAATGTTTGCTGGACTAGTTTGGTCCTGATGGGTACTGGTGTTCTCCCATTGAAGGTATATGTGGAGAAATGCACGCATTTGAATGTTTGAATTATTGAATTACTGGTTTGGTCTTGGTGGGTGCTGTACTCTCCCATTCAATGTATTTGAGGTGGCGGGTACTTGCTGTATTGTATGCACGACTTGTTTGGTCCTAGTGGGGGCTGGTGCTCTCTCGGGTGCTGCAGCAGATGCGCAGCTGGAGCCGGGTTTTGGGTGGCACAAAAGCAAGGAGTGGCGGGAGGTGGGGGGGTTGTGTTATCGGGGCGGATTACTTTGGAGCGGTTTTGGGAGTGGTGAGAGTGGAGGGGCATGGGGGCTCTTGTTTCGGTGGCTTGGGGAGGGGCAGGGTCTAATCACAAGGGTAAGGCGGGGAAACAAGGCGGTGCAGGATTGAGTTTTGCTGATATCAATGGAGTGAGTCGGTGAGGGTGCATTGCCCCAATGCCTGTAATTATGGTCGGAGTGTGGGTGGGGTACTCAGAGGAAGCGATGCAGTAGGCAAGCTTTGCTTAAATTTAAAAGAAAACGCAAGAGTAGTGCTGCTGCACTGTGTGAGGTGAGGGATGGGAGTAGGTTGGGTTGGGGGGAGCGGTGAGTCTTGAGAGGGATGAGGTGCCATTCAGCAGGGAGAAAGGGGGGAGAGATCTGGGGGCTGCCGGCGGGATATGCTGAGGCGCCGGTAGAAATGGGGGCGCACAGGGAGGGCGCAGCGTGGGTCGCAGTGCTGTCCAATAGATGGGGTGGGTCCTCGGTAGGCAGTGGAGTGTGCGGTTGGCTCCGCCGACAGAGGACAAACAGGGTGGAGGAACGTGTTATATGGCCTGTCCCGTGGGCGAAAATCAGGAAGTGAACAAGGGATCATTTGTTATTTTGTTTTCCTTAATGCCAAATAGCGCGTTGTCAGACGTAGCTAGCTGGTGCCTGTCTCTCGGACTGTATAACAGGTACTCCATTTCACTGTGGCGCTTCCGTTTTCTGGTTGTTTATGTGTGTGGGAATTAGGTAAATGATGCTGCGACAGAATTACTTTACTCTTGCAGCTCAAAATCCACGTGCAGAAGTGACTTTGCATGTTGCTTTAAGACGCCGCGAGCAAAAGAGACGCACGTGCACATCTCCTGTCCGGGCAGGCACCCACGCACATCTCCTATCCCCCTTCCAAAAATAAACCAACAACAATAAAAATGCGCACGCAGAAGAGACTTCGCATGTTGCTTTAAGACGCCGCGAGCAAAAGAGACGCTTGTGCACATCTCCTGTCAGGGCAAGCACGCGCGCACATCTCCTGTCCCCCTTCTGAAAATAAACCGACAGCAATAAGTCTCTCCAAGGCGAGCAACGCATGCGCTGCGTCGCTAGGCGAGACCTAAAAAAGTACATGTGTGCATGAGAAACTGCAGAGGGAATGGGCATCCAAAGTGACAAACAGCAAGGCCATTGGCCAGTACAAATCACAAAAAGTAAATGTGTGCATGAGAAACTGCACAGGGAATGGGAATCCAAAGTGACAAACAGCAAGGCCATTGCCAGTACAAATTCAGAAAAAGTACATGTGTGAAACCATACATAAAACAAATTATTTAGCTAGGACATAGACAAAGCAGACAACAGGAGTAACTGTCTCTATTACATATCACCCAGATAGGCATCAAAAGTAGAAAACAGCAAGGCCATTGGCCAGTCCATAGTACAAAGTATGTACATGTGTGCATGGGAAACTGCACAGGGAATGGCATCCAAAGTGACAAACAGCAAGGCCATTGGCCAGCCCATAGTGCAAAGTATGTACATGTGTGCATGAGAAACCGCACAGGGAATGGGCATCCAAAGTGACAAACAGCAAGGCCATTGGCCAGTACAAATGCCTAAAAAGTACATGTGTGCATGAGAAACTGCACAGGGAATGGGCATCCAAAGTGACAAACAGCAAGGCCATTGGCCAGTACACATTCCAAGAAAGTACATGTGTGCATGAGAAACTGCACAGGGAATGGGCAGCCACAGTGACAAACAGCAAGGCCATTTGCCAGTACAAATTAGAAAAAAGTACATGTGTGCATGAGAAACTGCACAGGGAATGGGCATTCAAAGTGACAAACAGCAAGGCCATTGGCCAGGCCATAGTGCAAAGGATGTACATGTGTGCATGAGAAACTGCACAAGGAATGGGCATCACCATACACTGCAAAGGAAATCACCACAGCTTTGGGGATACAAATGGGCAGTCAAGGCACCGCTGTGGGAGAGATGGGTTTGGGAGGGGGACTTTGCCTCAGACTTGGCTGTCAATTGAACTGGGAGGTGGCTGATTGTCGGGCCAGTTGGAGGACTGGACCTGGGAGAGAGAGGACCAGCTGTGGGAGCCGGTGGGCTGCTTGGACCGGGTGGCATGGTGGCACGGGGAGGCGGAGACATGCTGCCATAAGGCACAGTGTGTGAGGCTGAATGTGGAGGGCTGAGTCTACACTTCTTGGGATTCGATGGGCAAGAATTGTCTTGGTAGGAGTGGGAAGTGGGGGGCACAACAGCCTCACTAACCACCAAAGGTGTATCAGGTGCAGGTGGCTCTCCCTGTGGGGATTTGCTGGATCTGGCGGTACGCTTGGGCTGGCCTTGCCTTTTCCCCTCCATCCCCTGTTGACCAGGTGAACCCCCCACATTGCCCTCCTGTCTCAGCTTCACAAGGGTGTGGGTGGGAGTTGAGGTTGTGGGTGAATCTGCCTTAGAGAGCTGTTTCTGCTGACTCTTTGCAGGCATCAGCTTCACGGTTGGCAGGGCAACTGTTTGTTTGTCTTTGGGAGCAGGTTTGGGGACAGGAGTGTCCTTGGATGGGGGTGATTTGGATGAATGTGAGCCTGAGGCCTGCTTCTTGGCCTGATGCCCCTGAGTGTCACCTGAAGGGCTTTTGCCTTTGTGCTCCTGTGTGCCTGTTTTTTGTTATGGGGACGGTGTCTGTGCTCTGGGCAGCTTGGAGTGCTGCTGTTGTGTGCTGCATGTGGAGTACTTGGAGCCTGAGGGCTGTGGTGTGTGGTCACCCTTGTCAGATGTTGCCACTGGCAGGGTGGTTGCTGAAGGGACTGGAGCTTGACTCTGAGCCTGTGACAGCTGAATGGCTGCCGTCACTGTGGAGGACAAAGACTGGACAGTCCTGTGTAGCCCACCCACGTCAGAATGAATGCCCTCCATGAAGGCAACTACCTGTGCCAGCTTCTTGTCATGATCCTGGAAGGAATTCAGGAGAGTAGTCTGACCCACACACAGCTGGCGCAAAAGGTTCACCACCTCAACACTGAGGGCAACAGGGGATACAGGGGCAGGGGCAGCGGTGCCTGGGGGAAGGACACTCTACCCTTCTTAGTGCTGCGGGCACGGACAGCACTAATGGTAGTAGCCGGGAGGGTGGGCACTGGACGATGTGTGGTGGAAGAAGAGGAAGATTTCCCACTCCCTGTGCCCGCTAACATTGAGTCAACGCTGGAGTCAGATGATGTTGAGGTTGGTTTTTCTGGGCTTGATTCTTCCAGGGCACTGCTGTCCACCTCCAATGCGCTGGTCACATCAGTGTCAGTGAGCTCATGTGTAGCAGTCGTGCCAGAAGCTTCACCACTTGTGTCCGTCCCCTATCCTTCCCTGCCCTCGATAGATGCTGCAATAGACAGACGAAGGTTCAGTATAGTGCTATGCTCACAAACATAATATGCAAGCAAAGCACAAAACTAGAATATGATACCCCCATGTTGCACACTACCCTGTGCAGTCTGCATGTGCAACCTTAATGCAAAACTCAGAAGATACATGGAGACATGCATAGTTGCTATTAATGACCCATGTGACGTTCACACAGCCAAATAGGTGGCCCGTGCCTCCTTGTAACCTGACATACTGATCTCTGTAAGCATACCTACATGCCTGTAAGTGAGATAGATATACATCTCAACATGTTGTCTCAGTCACATATGGAGTCACTTTAAGGGGATAACACAGATACTAACCCCAAAATGTCCTTTTACAATGGCCATGAGCTACTGATGTCCACCATGTTGTGCTTTGAAGCACAATGAACGTTGCACATTGGTGTCAGATGTGTAGTTCTCACAATTTTCAAGTCAGGCACTGCACACATCGACGAAAGCACACTAAGATGATGCACACTGCTGTTCACTGCCCGGTGATGTCTATGACACCCATAATGCAGCAGATGTCATAAGGCTACATCTCATCTTGCAATGTCAAGGGCCATTATATTACACACATGAGAAAGTACATGCAGCGAAAATGCATGACAGCTGCACTCAACACAGAGACCACTTACAAGCCATTGCATCGCACTAGAAACATCACAGAGCTCCACACTTGCTCAGGGTTGGGTTATGTGCAGTCACTCACACCCAAAGTCACCCTTCGCAGAATAATCACCCCCATCTTGCTGCTGATGAGCCCTCAAACGTCGATCCAGCTCTGGCTGTGTCACTGACAAGATGCGGGCCATTAGTGGTGTCATGCTCCTGCGCGCCAACCTTCCAGTCCCAGGGAGCAGCCCCAGCGTCATCTCTGCCACGGTTTTTGCTCAGCCGGCAGATGTCATCCCACCTCTTGTGACAGTGTGTGTGCCGTCAGTTGGAGACACCCAGAGCCCGCACCTTGCGTGCAATGGCCCTCCATAAGGCCTTACGCTGGTGCACTTTAAGCTGCAGGCATGGGAGACAAGAAGAGGAAGTTTCAGAGACACTGTGTTATGTACCACTTTGTCTCAGAACAGAAGCATGCACAAACTTAGCACAGCTATACAGAAATGTTGAGCAGAGGCCATACAGCATGACACGTAGTACATTTGCCTAAGATAATCACATAGAAATGCATGCAGGTATGAGAATGGACACAGTACCTGGCCATCTCATACATATGCAGAATACCAGCACAGAAAGCCATGTAAAGAAGGGCCTCATCTGTGATGCAGTATATGAAGGAGCAAGACATACATTACATTGTAAATGATGTGTCGGGGCAGACTCACTGTGACCAACACTACACACCCCTCAATGTCCTTGGCCTGTGAATGGCTCACTGTGTCATGGAGGTCACTTTTAGGGACATGATCTTACATTCTCACATCCTTCTCACAAGGTCTGTCTTGTGCAATCCTCAGGCCTAAGATAGCTCATTGATGAATAGGGTGGAAGACAACTAGAGGTGGGCGTAATTTTCGAAATCCACTTTTGCAAATTATCGCGAAAATGTTTAAAATTATCGCAAACAAGCGGAAATATCGCGAAGATGCGGAATTTTTTTTCCCGCATGTTCGCGAGATTTTCTGCATGGTTGCGGGTCGCCAATTTACCCATGTGGTTGCTCGCGGGCGCGGCCATCTTGTTTTGAGTTGTCTCGCGGTGCATGATCGCGAGAAGAAAGACGTTATCGCGTGACGCATGACGTCACTGCAGGCGCGAACTGTCGCGAGACAGCGCAAATGGCTAAAAACAATCCAACATCTCATGGAGAACGCGACCGGATCAAGAAAACTTGTCGGTGAACGCAGGGATTCAGGTAAGGCGATAGCGCGCGCGCGAGAATGTATTATTTTACAGCGCGAGCAAGAAACAAATTATCGCCAAGCTGCGGAAAGAGGAAATTTTGAAATTTTCGCGCTCTCCGCGGAACGCGAAAATGTCAAATTATCGCAATTTCCGCGAACGGAACGAAATTTTTGCCCAGGCCTAAAGACAACCCATATGTCTCACTCTGTCCATTTACTGATGGGTCCCTCTTGAATTGGGCAGTATCTGTGCAGGCCAGGGGGACTCGCACTGAGGTTAAACGTGGGCCATCAGAACATTCACATGTATGTACAATATGAGAGGGCAAATAGTGCCTACACATGCGAGTCAGTACACATAATGAAAACAATGGAAGGAGGATGTTTCAGAAGTACATCAATCTTATGTGTCATAGGTGAATTTACACCAAGAGTGTCACCCTCAGGCATTTCAATCATGGGTATAATGCTTACATATCCATGGTGGTAATATTAGAATTCTACACACATCCTTCAGTACCCTCTGGACGAAACACATTTGTAATGTCACAAATGAGCATGTGAAAACCTCATGGACTCTGACATCCATTAGCACAGCCAATGTTTGTTCTGACTTCCACTTTCCAAACCAGCAGTGTTACTGTATGCCTGCAAAAACGCTGCATGTCCCTTCCATCCTGAAATGCAGCCATGGATCTGTGCAAATTAGGCCCCAAACCCCATTTACCTGAAGTCAGCATGCTAGACAGTGTATCACACAAACTTGCACTCATAAGGAACATACTACAACAGATCAAATTCATGTGTGCACTCTTTGGAGTCTCCAACTTTCACTCTGAAACACTTACCATTACACCAGGTGCACCATATAGCCTCCCATACTGTGAAAGCACCTCGTCCACCAGGACCTCCAGCTCCTCTGTGGTGAAGGGACAGGCCCTGATGTTCTCAGTTCTTGCCATCACTGGGTCCAGGAGTCAGGAACAGCAGCAGTTGGTGTTGAAGAATGTCAGGCAGCAGTGTCTGGATGCAGTGGAAATGTGTGGCTCTCTCCCAGATATATATAGACCCCCAGGGGTTGTTTCAGTGGTACTCATCTGCTGCAATTGGTGTTCCATGTCAGCTTTTTCCAAATGTGACCAATGACCGGCCCGACAGTGGCGGTGCACGCCTACCGCGATTTTAAAAAGTGTATTTCACTACCACGATCGGGGTTCTCATTGCCTGTAAGGGCATGGGCATTGGCGGTGTCACACTGCGGGGCCCAGGCGGTCGCTACCGCAATCATGCATCTTTCAATTGTATCCAATGTGTGGTAAATTTAAATTACCTAGACTTAATTTATGCGGTAAAATTCAATAAGAATAACTCAGTAAAAATAAGAGGCAGAATCCGTGGTATTTGAGGTTATAAAAGGGAATTTATTCCTTACAAAGGAATTATGGTTATGGTTCGAACCAGGCAATCGAGTTCCGTCACCACGAAGGTTCAGGAAGGGATCAGCAATACATTATTGACAAGTTACAATATATATAGTAAATGTATTACAGTAAAGACAGATGCAGGAGGCGTAACAGCTGATAAGAATACACATACGTAATGAAAAAGGCGTTACAATAGGCGTGCAAAAAGGCGTATACTAGAAACGTCATTATGATGATGACACAAATGGGTGGATCCATAAGAGAATCCTGCAAAGTCAGCGAAAATACAAGGCAGAGATGCGCGCGCAGCCGCATGACGTGTGATTGACGTGTAACTAGAGGGTGAAGGGAACTTGACATTTAACCCTACATGAGGAGACAGAAGTCTGGGATGTCAGGACAACCTAGTCCCAAATCATATCTAATATCTTGTGTTTAAGGAACTATATTATCTAGAAGGAAAGGTCTTTTCGGACAAAGCCTATTCTATACTGACTGCTAGTGCGTGTACAAGCGTCTAAGTGTCTACATGAGATGCGAGGGGGCATGGGCCTATCATGGTAACGAAAGTCATGAATTACTTGCACGGAGACAGTAAGGCCGGGCCCTTTGCTCTGCATCTGGAGGGATGTTTACCTAAGCTACTAGACAGGAATGTATTTCCCGAGGAGCGGAGCAGATAACTTGAAGGCTGAATACAGTTTTGGCAGGCAACAGGCCGGGCTAGGCACCGTTAACCGCGCAGGAAGTAAGACAAAGTTCATGGATACAGATGCAGGTCCAGGCTGGAGCTTTCAGAGGCAGAAGCAGGAAAAGGCTCGATGGCAGAATTCAGGGCCTACCTTGCCAGAGCTGGAAAACGTGAAAAGTATACCATATAAAGACGGTGGCAAGGCATACTTAGGAACGGAATATCTGACCCATTCATGGCAGATCTGAAAGAGGACATATTAACGTTGGACACAATTGTATTTGCGTCTTCATAGCTTGAAATGGAGGGAACATACATGTATTTGTAGTATGTACATGGAGCCGTTGGGGTCTAGATAGGGGACACAATTGATCATAAAAATTCATATTTCCTCATTCCCTCCTTGTCCCCTACGGACCCTTCATGAAATATCGATCTTCAGGAATCCATCAATCTGTTCATGTAACATCCTTTGCTCTTCTTTCTTCTTCCGGGATTTTGAATGAAAACTTGAACGTGGAATACACGATGTGGCACACAGGCCGCAAATCGCTGGTCCACATTGTAGACACAGGCAACAACTGAATACTATGAGAAGGCCAATACCTAGGAAGGATAGGATTTTCCATCCCCAGGCTGACAACACGCTCCAGAACCAACCGGACCATGTCCAGGTGCCTGGATTCTGATGTATCTGGTTTGCAATCTTGTGAAGACGAGTTATGGCTTTATATACGGATGGCGCGTTTTCTGGGATGAAAATACAGCAACTTGATCCGATGACCCTACAGGCTCCGCCCCTATCAGCTAGGATGACGTCAAGGACAAGACGATTTTGGAGAACAACAATCCGCATCGCAGACTGCTCCTCTGTTAAGTTGCCTAGGGCGGAAGTAGTTTCATTCACTACTGCTTCAAGGGTTCTGGTTAATCTACGTATCAGTTTACTATTTGAGACAACACCTATGTAAGGAAAGAGACCTTTATTGAAGTCTGTATATTGTTCCCATGCTGTTTCAGTGTAGTCAACAATCGGGATATCTCTCTGTGGTCTATGGTGTACTAGATTGGTATTTCTATGATAATCAGGAGGAGCTAGGAAAACAGGTGGCAGAAGGAATGCAATGTAACAGGTACCATCCCAATCTAGAGGTAGGCGTATATATGCGGTATGACCACATATAAAGTAGGAATGACGGGAAGCTCTAAATGTAGACTTGCCTTTATCACTGAATTCGATCACAGTAGTACATTTACTATAACCCAGGTGTACTGAACCATTCTTTCTTACACATAATTCACCTTTGACTGGTAATACTGACATAGCAGGCAAGACTAGTGCAGCTTCAGATTCAACATTCAGAATCATGAGGTTAAGTGTAAAATTACCTAATCCATATACTTCATTTTCTAGGTCAGTTCCTGTTCTTTTGGGAAGTCCCTCCTTGTTAGGATAACAGGCTTTAAGCAAAACTAAGTTCAGGTTTCCCCTTACCCAGTTGCTCTGGTAAACTACAGTGTTTGAATCTAAAGAGTTAATCAAACTAAACCATGCTCCACAGGAACCATTGTGTGTGAACGGGTACGGAAAGAGAGGCAGAACTCCTTTGTATTTCTGATAGGGAGGGAGTCGGCCACATATCCAACAATTTGTAGCATTGCTGGTCTGATGAAAATGATGTAACATACTAATGAATGTGTTGTTGCGCAGCGCAAATCTATAGGACAACTCATGTGGAGGTAGTTCACTAAAAGAATGTTCGGCAGTAACATTGTAAGCAGAACGAGCACGCTTGAAAATAGGATAGTACGTGTGCAACAGTATACTTGCAGCAATAATAAAAAGACTTAGAAAAAACATAATCAACAATGTCACTATACAGTGACTATGAAGTGATTTACAATATGCATGTTTCTCGAGCTGTTTCTGTCTATTTCTCTCTCTAATTCGGTCTAGAGGATACATGTCAGAGACTTAATTCAACCGATTCACCTTGGAGAGGACTTAAACAATCGAATTGTCTGACTTGCTAGACCTTAGTTTCAGTTTATAGTTTTGAGATTCGGTCTTTTCAACCAGGGGAAGTTTTGAATCAGTCTGTGGAAGGGGGCAGGGCTGAGAGTTCAGATCAGATGGTAGTCCATGAAATTTCTTGATATGGCTCGAGTGTAACCAACCCTTGCGACCCTCGACCTTCACTGCTGTCCTCGTTGTTAGAAGTACCAGCTTTGGTGTTTGCCAACGAGGCTCCAACGGGCTCCTCCTGTCGAAGTTTCTGATGAAAACAAGGTCTCCAGGAACCACTTCATGGGGCTTTACCTCGGTGTTGTCGGGAAAGGCTGCAGCTACCTGTGAACGGCAAGATTGTAGTGCAGACATCAAGGAAGCAAGGTAATCGGTCAGCATATTACAATCAACATCAGTTATTTTACGAGGTATAGGCGTCCCCCACATATTTGGTGGCCTACCGAAGACCACCTCGTACGGGGATAGCCCTGTGCGAGAATGTGCTACCATTCTCATGTAAAATAGTGCAACTGGTAAGGCTACTATCCAGTCGACGCCTTTCTCTCTACAGATTTTAGAAAGTCGTATTTTCAGGGTCTGATTATGGCGTTCCACGAGACCTGCTGCCTCGGGATGTCGGACACAGTGGAATTTCCATTGATAGCCTAACAAGAGTGAAATGTGTTTCATTAGCTCGGATGAGAACGGCTGGCCATTATCTGAGTACACGATACGGGGCAAACCATACCGTGGGAAGAATTCACGAACTAATTGTTTGGCAGTAGTCGGGGCAGTGTAATCTGAGACGGGATATGCCTCTGTCCAACGGGAAAGAGCGCATACAACTACGAGGACATATTTGAATCCTCGACATCGTTCCATCTGGATATAATCCATCTGGAGGACTTCAAAAGGGTGATCGGGAGGTTGAAATCCACCCTGCTCTACAGGGACGCCTTTACCTGGATTGAACTGACAACAAATCATACAAGTTCGGACTTTCTGTTTGGCTGCAGCTCGTAAGTTTTTGTTGAACCAAATGTGTTGAATACTATCTAACATAGCTTTTTCTCCTAGATGTGCTGGACTATGTATTGTGTTAATGATAACTTGAACCATTGAGTCGGGGAGAAACCATATAGATTTTCCCTTCGTCATCCATCCCTGATCTGTTTGGATCCCTCCTAATTCAGTCCATTTCTTTATTTCCTCTGCTGTAGCATGTGTCTGTATGTCAATTACATCAAGGGCGGGATCCCTAACTGTCATGCAGTGTGTCGACGTCGGAACTATTGTCTTTGTCACGTCCGTTGTGTGATTCCTATTCTGTGCTGTTTGCTTAGCTGTTCAGTCTGCTAGGTCGTTAACCTGGGAAATAATATCGGTGACTTTTGTATGGGCTTTGCACTTCATGATAGATATTGAAGTAGGTAGGTGTATTGCATCTAACAGAGCTTGAATGAGGGGACCGTGTTGAATGTTGGCACCGTGAGAAGTCAAATAACCTCTCTCTCGCCAAAGGACTCCGAAGTCGTGTACAACTCCGAATGCATAACGTGAATCTGTGTATATGTTAACTTTTCTATTCTTGGCTTGAATACAGGCTTGTGTCAGAGCAATAAGCTCTGCTGCTTGAGCTGATAATGTGTCAATACAATTTGTTTCAATGACTTCGGTGTCTGTCGTGACTGCATAGGCGGCCACTAACTCTCCTGTACTTGTTCTCATACATGAACCATCTACATAAAATGTCAGGTCTGGGTCTGGTAATGGGACGTCTGTCAGGTCTTGTCTGGGTTTTGTCGTAATAGTAATGACTTCGATGCAATCATGTGCCAGTGGGTCTGTTCCACTTAATGGCAAAAGTGTGGCAGGATTTAATGTACTACAACGTCTGATTTCTATGTGTGGTTGAAATAATGTTAGTTCGTAACCTGTCAGTCGTGCTATAGTCAAGTGTTGTGTTTGTGTCCGGTTCAAGAGAACCTCTACTGCGTGTGGTACTTGTACTGTCAATTGATGCCCTAATACTATGGAATCGCTTTGTCTGATCGCTAGAGCTGTCGCTGCAACTGATTTCAGGCACGCAGGAAGAGCTTGAGCTACGGGATCTAATGTGCTAGAAAAGTAAGCACATGGCTTGTGTGATCCTGCTTGTTCCTGAGTGAGTACTGACAAAGCAGTACCTTCACGTTCTGTAACAAAGAGTGTAAAAGGCTTACTGTAACATGGTGTTGCTAAAACAGGTGCTTGGCATAAAGCTTTCTTTAAGTCTTCAAAAGCTTGTGTATGTTCTGGAGTCCAAGGGAGGACAGTCGATGCCGCTGCCTCCTGGGTTGTCAATTGAATGAGTGGTTTTGCTAAAAATGCATATTGGGGAATCCACTGCCTACAGTACGAAGTGAGGCCTATGAAGGCCCGTACCTCCTTTTGTGTCTTGTGTGTTGACATGTTTACAATTAACTGGATGCGGTCAGGTGTGAGCTGTCTCCCCCCTTTGGACAGCAAGTGCCCTAGGTACACAACTTGCTGGGCACAGAATTGCAGCTTCGAAGGGGACACCTTGTGCCCCTTGTCGGCCAGAAAATGTAAAACCGTCAGTGATGCTTTTTCACATTCGGGTTCGCTTCGGGCGGTGATCAGCAGATCATCGACATACTGAAGCAGTGCAGTGTTAACTGGCATGTCGATACTGTCAAGTTGTCTTTTCAGTGCTTGGCTGTAGATGCTAGGACTTTCTGTAAATCCTTGAGGTGCGCATGCGAATTTAAAACTTCGTCCATTTAAACTAAATCCGAACAAATATTGGCTTTCCGGATCGATTGGGACGCTAAAGAATGCGTTCTTAAGGTCAATTACAGTAAAGAACGTTGCTTCTGAATCAATGGCTATCAGTAATGAGGAGATATCTGGGACCACGGGATATTGTGGTACAATGCATTTATTCAATTCGCGCAGATCAATAACTAATCGATATACTGGCGGTGCTTTTGGGTCAGTTCGTTTAAGAATTGGAATGATCGGAGAATTACATATATTGGAGTCAGTTTCTACAACCACTCCTTGTGCAATAAGCTCGTCAATGATTTGCAGTAAAGCCACTACAGCATCTGGAGGTAACTTGTATTGTCGCATTCGTGGTAATACCACTCCTGCTTTGAGTGTGACTCGATATGGTGTAATGTGCATACAACCTACATCAGTGGGGCCTTGTGCCCATAAATGTGCAGGTAGATTCTGTAACCGGTGATCCATGTCTCTCGACACGTAGTGACCTTTAAAGTCACGCAAAAATAGTCGTACTCCGTCCGGAGAACAACATATTATAGCTCCTAGAGCTTTCAATGTTTTTATACCTAACAAGTTTTCTGGGCATGATTTTGTAAGCAAAAGATCTGTAGTCCGTGTCAACGGACCAACTGTAAGTGCAAGCGGTTGCGATACTTCGTTAATAGTAGGCTTTCCTGAAAAACCAAGGAAAATATTTTGTAAGCCTGAGAGGGGTGCCCCTGGGACTTCGTCGTGACTTATAGTTGTTCTGCTTGCCCCTGTATCAAGTAGAAACTTTCTGTCTTTCCCTAACACTTGACTCTGTACATAAGGACCCTCTTGATCTACAGGAACCTCAATAAGGGGTAAGCCAACTTCCCTCTCTAGGCTATTTCATGTGTATCGCTGATACTCTGGATAGTCATTTTGTGCATACTGGTACATCTGTTGCGTCGTGTTTTGTGTTGCGGCAATAGGCTGTGGCTGTGGTACCACTACGGTCTGTTGTGGAATCGGCATAGACTGTACATGTTGAGGTGCTTGTTGTTGGATCTGGTCCTGTCTAGGCGGACGTGGTCTCTCTTTGGTTTTACCCGTAGAGATATTATGTTTCAGAACTGCACAATCGTTTATATAATGACCTGGCTGTTTACAATAGTTGCATGTCCCTTTAACGGGAACCGCTGAATTACTGGACTGTGTCGCACCCTTTTTATGACCGTCAGCTGGAACTGACTGGGCGACGAGCATTTTCATTTTCGTGTCTTTCATACGTCTTTGTTCGTGTTCTTGTTCTTCTCTAATTCTATTCTGGTGATACTGTAACATTTGTAACATTTGTGAAGGAGTGTTAGCTTGCCAAGTGCTCTCAACTTTCAATACTCTGTTTTTGACCTGTGGCAGGGAATTCTCGACTAGTTTTGTTACAAAAAGATGTGGATATGAATCACTTCTTGCTTTCAGGCCGCTATTAATACCAAAACATTTTTCAAATCGGGAATAAAAATCACTAGTGTCTTCATCGGGTTTCTGTTTACAAGCTGAGATTGCTCCCCAATCTTCCTTTTTCGTAGTTAATAAACGTGGCAATACTTGTACTAATAATCCTGGTAATGCTTTTGTTTTGTCCCCAAGCCCTACGCCTGCAATTCGGGCATTTTCTTCGTTTTCTAATACTGTCCAATCAATCTTTTGGTCTCCCACTTCCCATTCTTTTTCTTTGAGTTTCTCATAAATACCGGCAGGCAATAGTACTTTCAATATTTTCATAATGTCAGGATAGGTATAATCACCCATGAGTAACATGTCCTTTAGTTCACGGTGAAAACCTGCTGGATCTTTGTCATGGCTGGGCACTAATTTTTTCATTTCTAATAGTTCTATTTTAGTTATGGGCGTGTACACAAACACGCGTCTAAACGTATTATCATCATTTCTAACTGGGTGTACTTCTCGTAAGGGATTCTGTCTGTCTATGTAATACGTTTTTCTCTCCATGGAAGGAGCTGGATCATGTTCTGAACACAAAAAGGCACTATATCTATGTCGGTATTCTAGCATTACTTTAATTAGATCGGTACCTAGACCTCTCCATTTATTCAGGAGTAGTTCTATCAGTATATCAGGTAGGGGACCAGGATCGGAGTGTTGGCTTTTATATAATATAAGGAGATGTTGTATCATGTATGTACTAGCTAAACGCTGCTCATCTGGTGTGAGATTCAGAAACATGTGTGCTAGCGCATCATCACTGTATTTTTCAGAACTGTCAGCCCATTGTACTGCTGACCTGGCTAATTCTTGTTCATCCATAGAATCGAGCACATGGTACCCCCTTCGTTCTCGAAGTAATTTATCAGTAGCCTGGAATAAGTGTTCAGGGGTCCTTGGATTTGAGATAGCTGTTTGAAAAATTCTGTTACATTCTGGATGCATCGGACGTATTGGATATTTGAAAGATCTTCCTTTTCCTACATAAGCTATCGTTTGTCTAGCTGGTAATTCTAATTGTCCTGTGTTCATTTCTGACTGTTCCTCCTCCTCTTCCTCCGATTCAGTTTTATCTGCTTCTAATCTTCTTTCATGTATTCGTTCTACTTCTTTTCTGATCTTTCGGCACATGACTTCTATATACTTCTGTTTATCATGTTTTCCGTCTGTTATATTCTGACCCCACCTGGTAAGTACTTGCATTTCCTCCGGCTCTACCTCAGGCCTATCTCTGTTTCTGATCAAGCAGTTTATGAAAAAGCGTAACAATAATCTCTGCATATCTACTTTCTGGTATTCCATGGCCTCGCCAATACTTTCAGGACCTTGCCCTGTTTGGACAAAGCGATATATTTTGTCTAAATGTTCCACCATTCCTGGTAATGTCATTAAATAGTTTGCAACTCGTCGTAAACGTACTGAAGATAGCAACATTCTGTCGTGTTTACCTGGCACTGGGTCATATCTACAATCTGTAAGAGGCTCATTTAATATATTGTCATTAGCTCTTTGGGGTGTACGTTGGTGTGCTAAATCCCTATAAGTCAATCTAGTTGCTGGCGGTGGCGTGGAAAAACCTCCTGTCGCACCTCCTGAGGTGCCAAGTCCAAAAGGATTTGTTGGGTGTAGGGTAGAGAGTGTAGGTGCAGGAAGGACTGTAGAAACAGATGGAATGTTTAGAACGTAAGGAGAGGTTTGTTGCTGCGGAGGTTGGTGCAGCTGATCTTGGGGTCGAGCGTCGTTATTAGGTGGTGTGCGTTGCTGCGCACCATTAGCATTTTCGGGGGCTGCATCATCTAAATAGGAAGAAAGGAAAATGTCCTTTGCGGTCTTGGGATGTACTTTAATCGGGAGTAATGGAGGTGTCAGATCTTTTGGTACTTCCAAGGTGGCCTTAGGCAAACCCTCGGCCAGAAGAGGATACATACCATTCATAAGAGTGTTTCGTTGTCTGTCTACTTGTTCTGTTTTTACTCGGATACCTTCGTCAATTAATATGTTTTCTCGGGCTCTTTCTGAATCTTCCCTACTTTTCTCTTCTTTTCTGAGCGCTTTCTCTGTGCGCCTATGCGATTCTTTACGCCATAGTTCAATGGCATCTTTCTGTGACTGTCTGGCTTTCTTTTTCCATAATACTTCTTCTATTCTCATGATGCAATCTGCATCCCATGTTCCAGCAACGGGCCATCTCTGACTCTCTACTAAATCCTTTGTGTAGTCCACCCATAGATCAAGATATAATACGGCATCTAGGCCATGTTTATGGTACATAAAGTACCCTGGAGTGTCCCTAGGTGGAATGGGAACAGCTTCCTCGAGTATCCCTTTTCTAGTTTTTATCTGTCTTAATTTTGAAAATAACGGCATCTTAAACCTTGCTACTTGATTCTTACTCGGACTTGAACACAATAATTACAACAAACACAATAATGAAGATCGAACAATCACTCATACCACGACATTTAAAACATATCAAAACATTTTAGAACGTACAATAATAATTAAAAAAACTAGTTAACTGCATAATACTAGATATACGGTATGTACTGCTAAACAGTACAGATACACTGCTAAAACAGTGCAGACCAGGTCTGTGTACCCAAACCCGTCTTGACCGGCACAAACTAATGTGCACGTCTAGATGCGTCCCCAGCAACGGTACTCACCGGGAAGCACGGAACGGAAGGCCTCGGAAGTCTGGACTGGACTAGACCAAACTGGACTGGACTCGACTCGTGACTTAGATACTTCGGAACTTCGGAATCTGGTGGGCCTCTGTATACCTCGGATCTTGCTCTCTCAGCTAGGCTCTGGTCGGGATTCTCCGCACTCCTCACCGCCTCGTCTGGGTGTTGATCGCAGCCTCAGTCGCCCCCCGTTGGCCTGAGGGAGATACAGGAAATCCTGCGGGTACGCGTAATTGTCCGTCCGGCTGTGGCAGGAGACCGGGTCTGCAACGCACCTCCGGCGCGTGGGGTGTGAGAGGTGTCCCTGTTCGGGCGCCAATTATGTGGTAAATTTAAATTACCTAGACTTAATTTATGCGGTAAAATTCAATAAGAATAACTCAGTAAAAATAAGAGGCAGAATCCGTGGTATTTGAGGTTATAAAAGGGAATTTATTCCTTACAAAGGAATTATGGTTATGGTTCGAACCAGGCAATCGAGTTCCGTCACCACGAAGGTTCAGGAAGGGATCAGCAATACATTATTGACAAGTTACAATATATATAGTAAATGTATTACAGTAAAGACAGATGCAGGAGGCGTAACAGCTGATAAGAATACACATACGTAATGCAAAAGGCGTTACAATAGGCGTGCAAAAAGGCGTATACTAGAAACGTCATTATGATGATGACACAAATGGGTGGATCCATAAGAGAATCCTGCAAAGTCAGCGAAAATACAAGGCAGAGATGCGCGCGCAGCCGCATGACGTGTGATTGACGTGTAACTAGAGGGTGAAGGGAACTTGACATTTAACCCTACATGAGGAGACAGAAGTCTGGGATGTCAGGACAACCTAGTCCCAAATCATATCTAATATCTTGTGTTTAAGGAACTATATTATCTAGAAGGAAAGGTCTTTTCGGACAAAGCCTATTCTATACTGACTGCTAGTGTGTGTACAAGCGTCTAAGTGTCTACATGAGATGCGAGGGGGCATGGGCCTATCATGGTAACGAAAGTCATGAATTACTTGCACGGAGACAGTAAGGCCGGGCCCTTTGCTCTGCATCTGGAGGGATGTTAACCTAAGCTACTAGACAGGAATGTATTTCTCGAGGAGCGGAGCAGATAACTTGAAGGCTGAATACAGTTTTGGCAGGCAACAGGCCGGGCTAGGCACCGTTAACCGCGCAGGAAGTAAGACAAAGTTCATGGATACAGATGCAGGTCCAGGCTGGAGCTTTCAGAGGCAGAAGCAGGAAAAGGCTCGATGGCAGAATTCAGGGCCTACCTTGCCAGAGCTGGAAAACGTGAAAAGTATACCATATAAAGACGGTGGCAAGGCATACTTAGGAACGGAATATCTGACCCATTCATGGCAGATCTGAAAGAGGACATATTAACGTTGGACACAATTGTATTTGCGTCTTCATAGCTTGAAATGGAGGGAACATACATGTATTTGTAGTATGTACATGGAGCCGTTGGGGTCTAGATAGGGGACACAATTGATCATAAAAATTCATATTTCCTCAAATGACTGGCCCCACGGTAGCAGAGCACGCCTACAGTGATTTTCAAAAGTGTATTTCACTACCGCGATTGCAGTTCCCATTGGCTGAAAGGGCATGGGCATTGGCGGTGTCACCGCAGGGGCCAGGTGGTCGCTACTGCGAAATGGCATCTTTAAATAAGTGCCAATGGCCGTAATTGCAGTGGCGGTGCATGCTTACGGCATCTATGGACACATCATGCTGTGAACAGTAGACACTTACTATGAATCATGCCACCAGGTAGTGTAATTCAATGCTAGTGTGATATTTAACTCACTGATGACTACACATGCCATATCAGTGTACAGGATTACATGCATTGGCATGTACTCCCTCACAGGTCACTTATGATGTTGTTGTACATGTACACAGATCTGTTGTGTGATGGACTCTCAAATATGTACACATGTGTGAGATGGCTCAGCAACCCACAGTAATGATGGACTGACTACATAATGTGCCTATTTCACTGTGTAGATTGCTGAACTCATGTTTATACTTGATCTTTATACACACACTATGCTCATTGTGTTGGTAATAGGTGCCCTGTCCGAATCACGCAAGAAGGTGTGGCAGGTACAGCAGCTACGTAGAAGCCAGCAGTGTTGCTGTTTCAGACATGTGCTGTGTCAACTACTCTCAGGGCTGGTGACACAAGATGTTGGAATGTACCATTTGGCATTCACATAATCTGAATTTGTTTTGGGGGTATTCACTATGTACATACTGGACACGTGTTCAACTACTTTAGATCAAGGTGTCTCCACATGTGACTTGTGCTGTAAGCAGTAGTTTCAGGCCAGTCATTGTTGGCGCTGTGTCAGTCAAAACGTAAGATGTTTGACACATCTCATAGGGGAATTGAATTGACATGTGTCCCCTTTCATTTTACCTCGTAGGCGACCAAATGTGCATTGCCCATTCACATTGCTTGTGGACATGGAGGGTGAGGACATCATACGTAAATTCCGTTTGGACCGACCTACCCTTCAAGACCTATGTGCTCAGTTGGAGCCCCATCTGAAGCCTCGCAAAATCTATCCAACTGCTTTGACACCAACATGTAAGGTGATGGCGGCCCTGCATTTTTTTGCAACTGGTTCATTCCAGTACATGGTGTCCAGCACAGGTGGGATGTCTCAATCAATGTTCAGCATGGTGCTACGTGATGTTCTGTCCGCTAGGATGACCTATAGGACATCTACATCAATTTTCCCAGGAGACATGAATTGGCAGCTGTGAAGGGTGATTTTTATGACCTTGCCCACATCCCTAATTATGTTGGTGCCATTGACTGCACACATGGTGGCCTGGTTCCACCACAGGCACGTGAGCACATCTACAGGAACAGGAAGCATTTCCATTCCATTAATGTGCAAGTGGTATGCCAAGTGGATATGATAATCTCCCATGTCTGTGCCAAATTTCCAGGATCAGCCCATGACTCCTACATACTGCGTAACAGCATTGTACCACAGCTGAAGGCACATCTGCATCCGGAGCGTTCGTGAATCGTGGGTGAGTATGCAAAGTCAAGTAGCGTGCTGTATGTGTGACATCCTGTCCTCAGCCACAGTTATATTACAAAATTGCTCTGTGTATCTCACACCTAGGTGACTCTGCATATCCCAACCGGCTTTGGTTGCTGAGCCCACTGCGGAATCCCAGGACCCCAGGTGAAGTCCGCTACAATGAGGCTCATGAGAGGACACGTTGTGTGGTGGAGCGTACTTTTGGTCTTCTGAAATCTAGATTCCGGTCTCTGGACAAGAGCGGAGGTGCACTACTCTACTCTTCCCAAAAGGTGTGTCAGATCGTAGTTGCATGCTGCATGCTACACAACCTGGCTTTGCGCAAAGAGATCCCCCTGATCCTGGACGATGATGAGCAGCAGATGCCCCCGCCTGAAAACCCACACATGTCCAGTGACGAGGATAGTGGAGAGGAGGAAGGTGTCGACCTGCATCAACAGCTCATCAACCACTACTTCCCTTGAGTGTGAGTGACATTGTACAACAGTGCCATTGTCTGCTGTCTTTGATGGTAGTGAAAAGGCCTAGGGGAGCTTTTTGACTGCTGCATGTTGTTGGCTCTGTGCTGATTGCTGATGTTTGTGGCACAGTGTAGTCATGACCAGCCACATGATGTCTATGTTGATATTGTTTCTCATTGCAATGTGTGCTGGTTTGAGTACCTTGATGACTAGTGTTGTGTACTGGCTGTGATGCCATCACCTGACAAGTAAATGTTGTTCTCTTGTGTCTTTCTAGGCCCCTTGAGCCTCTCAATGCCTCGTCACAATCAGAGCTTCTGGTATATTGGAATCAGAGTCAACATTGTACATCCTGTGATAAACATGGAGCTGACACAAAGACATAGGTGTGTTAGCAGTGTTCATTTACAAAAATTGTTTGTGACAGACAAGTGATGTTTAAGAAAATGGTGCAAAGTGATTCAATGAGTTGTCAGTGATGGTAGACGAGACAATAGAGTAGTCACCACATTGATGTGGTGACACAGTCCAACAGACACCTGCCATCAACATGGCTGTGTGGGTAAGGATAATCAACAAAGTCAATGTCAAGGTGAAGAGAGGTGCCATCATGGCTGGCTCTTTGACTTGCGTGTGGCTGGTGCTTTGCCACGTGATCCTCCCGTGGTGTTTCTTGGACGGCCCCTTTTGAGTTTTCCAGGGGGGCCTCTGCTGCGGGCTCAGCGGTGTCTGAGGAGTCATGCTGTTCCAGCTCACCCCTCTCTGTGGCCGCAGCTGAGGTGGTGGGAGTATCAACCTGCGGGCCACTGGAGGGAGGTTGAGCTGTCCTTTGGGCCGCATGACTGTCCCTCAGAACACCCACAAGCTGGCCCATGAGGTCCACCATTTGGCCCATACGCATGTCCATGGACCTCAGCAGCAGGCGGAGCTCACGCACTTCTTCCAGACCCTGGCCCATGTGTTCCTGGGTTTGTTCATATGCCCCAAGGACTCTGGCGATGTTGGCCAGGGCTTTGGCCCCAGTGTCCTGTCAATTTTGTCCCCCAGTTGCCCTCCAACCTGCCCTGCTGTCCCGGGACTGTGGCGTTGCCACTCAATGCACCCGCAGACTCTCCCTGCCCTCCTCAGATTGTGGGGTGGTGCTGGTATCCTCTGAGGCAGGGAGAGTGTTGCAGGCAGCACTGGTGGTAGTGGTGGTTGAGGCCGCACAGGTCGTTGCAGCAGGGGTCAGAGTGGTTGTTGTTGCTGAGGTGGTGGTGGTGGGGACAGTGGGGTCCGGGAGTTGCTGCGCCCTGGCAATCCCGATGGGCCAGATTCGAGCTCCGCATCCGATAAACTTAGGGAGTCTGCATCTGAGAGTCCATGTTCCAGGGGGGGAGGGGGGAGACTGGCACTGCAGGTCGGTGTTGTCATCTACAGCAGTCAATTGTTGATCTCCTGTTGAACAGAGGTGAAATAGTCATTGAAAAGCACCCCACAAGCTTGGAGTTAGGTGTTTGGATGGTACGTGTGATACACCACACAGTTTACATTGCAATCACTTGGTATGGCTGCAAGACACTGAGCATCATGACATGATGTTGAGGCACATACATTACATTTCCATGGTGTGGCATGTCAATAGATACCATGTTCCACGTACTGATTGTGTGATTAGAAGGACATGTCATCATCTAACAACTAGCAGCACAACAACTTTATGTGAAGCGTCTTTTTTGTTTACTCTGCATGGAAGACATTACATCTGAGCATGAACTGGCCATTGTAATCCTATGCATACCTTTGTCATATCATGTACTTCACTTTCTTTTTACAACTGACCGTGCATGTTTTGTGTTCATATGGGCCTTGATGCTCTGTCCCCATGGCACTTACACATAGCATTCAGTGCTGTGCATGATTGTGCCCTGAATTTCTTCAACATGTGATTTGGTGAGTCAAACTTAAATTTCTGTGACAGTTACATACGCCTTTCTGTCTGTACACTGGAAGTGGTTATTGGATCTATGCCAAGTTGGATGACATGTGAGGGCTGGTGTTGTCATATGGCTCCATGCTTTTTGAGAGGAATGGCAGGGTGCCTGCACCGTCTACCTACCTGTTCTGTGACATAGTTGAGGGGAATTGCTGCCATATTTTTCTGGGTGTGGGGGGTGTACCATTCTGCTGTGCTTTGGGACAAGGGGGCCTGGTGGGAGTTGTAGTGCAGGCTTCCAACCCACAAACACCCCCCTGTTAAGATGGCTACCTACCTGTTAGTTTGATAAGGGCAATGTAATGGCTGCCACATGCTTCTGGGTGGGGGGGTGTTCCATCCTGCTGAGCTTTAGGACAAGGGGACCTGGTGGGAGTTGTAGTGCAGTCTTCCCACCCACAAACACCCCTCCGCGTTAAGATGGCTACCTACCTGTTGGGTGAAGGTGAGCAATGCAATGGCTGACGCATGCTTCTGGGTGGGGGGAGTGCTCCATCTTGCTGAGCTTTGGGAAAGGGGGCCTGGTGGGAGTTGTAGTGCAGGCTTCCCACCCACAAACACCCCTCCCTGTTAAGATGGCTACCTACCTGTTAGTTTGATGAGTGAAATGCAATGGGTGCCACATGGCTGTGGGTGTGGGGGGGAGTGCTCCATCCTGCTGAGCTTTGGGATGAGAGGGCCTGGTGGGAGTTGTAGTGCAGTCTTCCCACCTACAAACACTCCTCCCTGTTAATATGGCTACCTACCTGTAAGTTTGATGGGAGCAAACACCCCTCCCTGTTAAGATGGCTACCTACCGGTAAGTTTGATGGGGCAATGCAATAGCTGACACATGGTTGTGGATGTGGGGTGGAGTGTTGCATCCTGTTCAGCTTTGGTACTGGAGTTCCTGGTGGCAGTTGTAGTGCTGGCTGACTGTACACATGCCTCCATGGTAATATTGCTAGCTACCTTTGGAGTGAATCAGAGGGAGTGAATGTTGGATCTGTGAGACATGTGTTGGGGTGCATATGCATGCATTTGGGCCAAGAAGGTGTCGCTTTGTAGTTGTGCAAGACAGTACATAGCAGTGTAATGGGAGACATTTGTTGGTACTTACCAGCCTCTACTCCCCCAGCTATTCCCGTGAGACTCTCTGGATGCAGTGTGGCAAGCACCTTCTCCTCCCATTCGGTGAATGTTCATAGTGGAATGGGAGGGCCACTGCCAGTCATCTGAGCCAGCTTAAGGTTCTTGGTGTTCCTCTCTTTCACCTTGCTCTTGAGGTCATTCCACCGCTTCCTGATCTCCTTCTGGGAGCGCTGGATGATCCCTACTGCATTGACCTTGTTGACTATCCTTGCCCACATTTGAGTTTTAGTGGCTTGTGGTGTCTGTTGGACCATGCTTCCAAACACATGTGGTTCTACTCTGATTACTTCATCTACCATCACTGACAACTCATTGTCAGTGAATTTGGTCATTTTCTTCTGTGACATGGTGTGTGATGTGCAAATGGGTTCAAGGTGCAGGTGTGAAAGTGGTGGTGGTGATGTTTGTGGTGTGTGTGTGTTGTTGTGATGGTGTGATGTGTGCAGATTTGCCTGTCCTTTGTGCTGTGGAGTTGGTTCCTTCAGTACTGAAGTAATGCAAAGGAAGGGGCTGGTTTTATACTCAGCTTTGTGGGTTGGTCAAAATAGTGTATTCCTGTCAGGTGTGTTGTGTTGGTTGACCTGGGATTTGTATTTTTTAGTTGCCATGGGGATGTGTCATTGGGGTGTGTTAGGTGTTTTTTGAGGCTGAGCCAGGTTTATGGCCACACTTGGTAGCCTTCTTGTATGTTTTTGTGTTGACCGCCATTACTGTTCCGGAGCGACCACGGCGGTCGGAATACAACAGCCCTTCTGCTGGCTCTCCCATTAATCAGTAGTTGCGATCACGGCGGTCGGAAACAGTGGATCGTTCCGCTGTCACCACAATGGTATCCTAATTTAACGTGCGGTCAATCCACCACGGATGGATTTTCACCTGCACCGCACGCTCCAGGCAGTCTTTCGTGGTCGGATTTTTCTGGCGGTTCATTCTGATCTGACCACGGGTTTTCCCACGGTACATGCGGACAGTTAATTTCTGCTACCATGGCGGTCGGAATGGTTTTACTCCCGCCATCCTAATCGGCCCCTATGTTCTTTTAATGTTTTGGAGTTGTAAATGTTTATGGTGTTTAGCATTGTTGTTTTTTATAGTATAGATTTTGTTATCTTGTCTAAGTATTCTAGACCTTTGATGTTTGCACATAGTCTAGTTTTATGTTGCAGATATTCATACATAGTTTTAGTTTGTTTACTTAGTTTAGGGCCGATTTTTGTTAGGGATTGTTCTAGTGATAGCTTTATTCTTTTTTAATAGCTTCTATAAGTTTATGTAGGGTTGGTTGTCCTCTTCCAATTGTGGCTTGGAAGGCATTGTGCCATCCTTCCACTGCATTGTTTGTTTTTGCTTTTTGATCTACAGTACAATTATATATACGTTCCACCAAGCTATTTGGAATTTGAGTTGCCTACGGTGTCCTGGTCTATGTAACCTTCCCACCCAAGTATCTTTGAAGTAGTCTAAGAAGGTAGTTAATTTTGTTTCATTTGTCTGATAGAAGGGGCTTTCAAGAAGTAGGTTGTAATGGTTTGCTACTTCAGTTGTTGGCACATAGGCCAGGGCTATTCATTTTTGTATTTGATAGGCGAAGTTGCTATTGGTGGCATATCTATACTTAAGTAGATTTTTGTCGGTGCCTCCAGATACTTTGGTTAAAGAGGTAGAAGCAACCTTGTATCGCAGTGTGTGGGTATAATTTTAAAATTGATTGAATCATTGATTGTTCAAAATCAATGAGGATTTTTTGAGGAAAGTAGTTATCGACGTATTGTTTTACTATTGTTAGGAGCTCTATGTATGTGGTGTTCTGTTTATTAAGGAGTAGTGCGTATAGGAAGGGTATGTTAGTATTTTCATATTCACTGTGGATTGTGTATAATTAATAGAAAGGCTTGGGGCAAACTTTGAATGTGTAATCCATCATCCACGTGTCGCAGTTTTTGAGTTTTTGTAAGTTTGTATTTTTTTGCAAAGATAAGAATTCATTTTTCATGATTTTTCTTATCATGGAGAAGGAATTTTTCATCTTTGTGAGTGATGGTGTATTCAGGTAATATTTGTATTTCAGCAATTTTGAGGAGTAGGTGGTGCTTGAGCTGAAGCTCTTTTAGTTCAGGAAATTAATCTTTTCAGAGTGGGGATAGACTGTAGTTGTCCTGTAACATGCTCAGGTACCCTAGTTAACACATTTTAAGTATTTGGGTACTTGTTTGTTGTGAGCTGGTACTTGCTTCTCGTATTGTCTCGAGAGCATCTCTAATTTCAATTTCAGTTACATTCGGGGGATGGTTATGTTCTTTGACATTTACTACATTGGTTGCTATTCTAGTGTCTCTATCATAACAAGAGTTAGTGTAAAATTTATTGCATTTCCAATGTGTTTTGTTTCCACTCATTTTCTCTTGGGTATAAGTTTATCCCATGTAGCAGGGAAGTAGTTTCCCTTTTTGTGAAGTGATGAATCTTGCTCCCTCTGCCATTTCTTGGTTAATCTGTGAATATATGTATATATATATATAATATATATATATATATATATATATTGCAACTAAATTCTCCCCACAGTTCCACCTGGAAAGAAGGCGAGCCACACCGGTCTTGCTGAAAAATGTAAATTTATTCACACGAGGGGGTAGAAGACGCGTTTCGGCTGTCAAGCAGCCTTGGTCACATGACCTCTGTAATAAACCAGGAAGTATATAAGCAAATACGTGTTGAGCACGTCACAGCGTGCAGGGACTGACAGTGAAAACAGACTTAGTCAATCATAACCTTCAAAAATACATTTATGTCGCAAATCTGATAAACCATATTAATTACAGGAAAAGAGTGTTAACCCATAATTTCAGCCATTAAATATATTCATAGCTAAACAAACATGAAGACCTGTAAATGTCTATATCCTGCTTATTAGTTTAGATTTTTATTTGTAACGGATGTCACGATACTATTAATGATAAGGTGAATAAAGCTCAGCAGATGGGTAATGTTCATGCAGGATAGACCTGTGTATCACATAGTAAAAAGGTTGGGTGATGATTAGAGTACAGGTGCATTAACGGTCTAGTACCTAAATACATTTCTCCGTGATTGGCACTGTGTATCCATATACGTTGACAAAAATTGCAAAGTGGAGGTATAGTACCCTTATGTTTGCCTATATATATAGTCCGTGACTATTTGTAGTGAACTGGTTTATCCGTGAGCCCCCAAGCTGCAGAAACAAAGAGAATAATATAACATTAGTGCTTAATATATACCTTGACATTTGCAATGACCACATTACATCTATAATTCAGGTAAAGCATATATGACTCAGGTTCATGTATTGTCTATGGAATGCGACATACCAAACACGGGAATACAAAAACATTTACAGGATTGACCACAATGTGCAAAGTGAGAATAAAAACAATTTATAGAAAAACAACTGGTTTCCAGATGGGCCAAGCCTGCCTAAAAAACATACAAGAAATCATAAATGCAAATAAATGTCTTCGTCATTGTTGAGCCCTGTCGGAAAAAGGGTGCCTGTCTGTAGTATGAAGCGAGATTCTAGTCTCCTCAGGGACTGTATTCTATTGCCACCTCTAGGATATTTGGGCACAGTGTCAAGGGCAAAAAACTTCGCTTTAGTCCAGTCACTAGAATGGTATTCCCTGAAATGTCTGGCAGTGCTGTAACTCAGATCATGGTTAGTAATTGCTCGCCAGTGCTCCAGGATACGTTTCTTGACTGGAAATGTTGTGGACCCTATATACCATTTGGGGCAGGGACAGGTGATGGCCTGTATTACAGTGGATCAATTTTGGAATCTTCCATACTTTCCCTGTTCTGTATAGGGTAACTTCTTTAACATCATCAGAATGACTGCATGCTTTGCATTTTCTGCATCGCTTAAAGCCCTTACCCTGTTCTAGCCAGGTCCCTTTCTTGGGTTTGAGATGGCTATTGACCAATAGATCTTTGAGGGATGGATTCTTCCTGTACGAAAAAGATGGATTAGGTCCAATCCTGGCTGCCAATAGGGTATCCTGTGTAAGGATATCCCACCTTTTCCTCAGAATATTTTTAAGTTGGTCTGCCTGGGTGGAAAAGGTAGAGATAAATCTGAGTGGTGTTGTATCGTTTGGAGTAGTTTTAGGTGCTCTTGTTGGTTTGAAAAGGGCCTCGGTTCTGTTGATGTTATCTGCTTTCCGTACTCCCTTTTCCAGCATTTTTTCAGTATATCCTCTCTCCCTAAATCTGGTCAACATATCCTTTTTAGTATTCTGATATGCCTTCTCTGTGCTGCAGTTGCGTTTGGCTCTAAGTAGTTCTCCATAAGGGAGACTCCACCTAAAACTGGGCATGTGGCAACTAGCAGCGTGCAAAATGCTGTTCCCAGATGTTTCTTTCCTAAAGAGAGTGGTGGCTAGGGTGTTATTTGTAACATTCAGTTTAATATCCAAAAAATCTACAGTCTGTTGGCTGTGTGCCATGGTAAACCTCAGGTTCATACAGTTATCATTCAGACCATTGTAAAACAAGAACAGATCAATTTCCACACCTTCCCAAATGAAGAAAATATCGTCAATGTACCCGAGCCAGAGATTAATGTTTTTAGTCCATCTGTCCAGATCTGCACTCCAGAGCACCTGCTTCTCCCACCAGCCCACAGTGAGATTCGCGTAGCTGGGAGTGAAGCAAGTGCCCATTGAAGTACCCTGCGTTTGTTTTTACCAGCTACCATTAAACATAAAAACATTCTCTGTGAGGCACACTTCAATCATCTGAGGATCATCCGTGTGTGGCCAAGTAGGTGTACACTTCTAGTCTTCAGAAAATCCTGACAGGCTTTTAGACCGTCAGGGTGACGAATGCTTGTGTACAAACTCTCTACGTCAAGGCACACCATCCAACAATTAGGACCCCAATGCAAGGTCTCAATTTTTTGTAGGAAGTCCTTGGTGTCCTTGACGAAGGAGCTTAAATCTTTGACAAAGGGGAACAAAAAATGATCGATATATAGATAGAAGTATTTTCAAATAAGCTATTTTTGGACGAGACAATGGGACGCCACTTTAGCGCCAAAACTTAGTTTGGATATATATATATATATATATATATATATATATATACGTGATCAAGGCTTTCGAGCTGAAACGCGTAGTGAATTAAAACACCCCTTTCAATAGATCCCCGTTTGTGGTCTGTCTTTCTGAGAGCGTACGAAGAATTGCCTTTGCACTTTTGGAACTTTATTACCGGCACGCTCCGCCGGAGTGTACGCCACCTCTCTCGGGTCTCAGCAGCCGGAAGGAGCCATTTGGATTTGTTATATATATATATATATATATATATATATATATATATATATATATATATATATCACTCCGAAACAATTGCTTCCTGTGCAGGAGCCCGACCAGGTACATCTAATCTTGCCATCATTTATTAAAGGAAAGCACATTTCACAGCTCGGTGCTTCGACATAAATTTAGTACTTCCTGACACGTTTCGTGTCACCCAACACTTAATCATGGGTTCAGGGCTTCTGTAAGTTCTGAAACTGGCGAAGGCAGTACTTTATAATGGTTAGATCTCCCACCCATGTGGGCGTGGCCACCCCTGTGGCCTGTTGGTCCTTGTAGTGCCTGAATCTTCTCCAGTGAGCCACCGTTCAGTTCACTTGTTTAAATACATCCACAGTGGGTTGCGAACACACTGTTGTTGTAAAAAGTGCTGCTTACATCCTCCAAAAGGCTGTCACCTTCCCATCAGCTACTGCGTCGATTGGCGCACTAGCGGGACTGCATGAAGTGCAGCGGGGCTTCCTCCGCGGCTCAAGCTGGGCCGCTAAAATCACTCCGAAACAATTGCTTGCTGTGAAGGAGCCCAACCAGGTACATCTAATCTTGCCATCATTTATTCAAGGAAAGCACATTTCACAGCTCGGTGCTTCGACTGAAATTTAGTCCTTCCCGACGCGTTTTGTGTCACCTGACACTTAATCATGGGTTCAGGGCTTCTGTGAGTTCTGAAACTGGCGAAGGCAGTACTTTATAATGGTTAGATCTCCCGCCCATGTGGGCGTGGCCACCCCCGAGGCCTGTTGGTTCTTGTAGTGCCTGAATCTTCTCCAGTGACCCGCCGTTCTGTTCACTTGTTTAAATACATCCCCAGTGGGTTGCGAACACACTGTCGTTGTAAAAAGTGCTGCTTACATCCTCCAAAAGGCTGTCACCTTCCCATCAGCTACTGCGTCGATTGGTGCACTAGCGGGACTACACAAAGAGCAGCGAGGCTTCCTCCGCGGCTCAAGCTGGGCCGCTAAAATCACTCCGAAACAATTGCTTGCTGTGAAGGAGCCCGACCAGGTACATCTAATCTTGCCATCATTTATTCAAGGAAAGCACATTTCACAGCTCGGTGCTTCGACTGAAATTTAGTCCTTCCCGACGTGTTTCGTGTCACCCGACACTTAATCATAGGTTCAGGGCTTCTGTGAGTTCTGAAACTGGCGAAGGCAGTACTTTATAATGGTTAGATCTCCCGCCCATGTGGGCGTGGCCACCCCGTGGCCTGTTGGTCCTTGTAGTGCCTGAATCTTCTCCAGTGAGCCGCCGTTCAGTTCACTTGTTTAAATACATCCACCAGTGGGTTACGAACACACTGTCGTTGTAAAAAGTGCTGCTTACATCCTCCAAAAGACTGTCACCATCCCATCAGCTACTGCATCGATTGGTGCACTAGCGGGGCTACACGAAGTGCAGCGGGGCTTCCTCCGCGGCTCAAGATGGGCCGCTAAAATCACTCCGAAACAATTGCTTGCTGTGAAGGAGCCCGACCAGGTACATCTAATCTTGCCATCATTTATTCAAGGAAAGCACATTTCACAGCTCAGTGCTTCGACTGAAATTTAGTCCTTCCCGACGCGTTTCGTGTCACCCGACACTTAACTATGGGTTAAGGGGTTCTGTGAGTTCTGAAACTGGCGAAGGCAGTACTTTATAATGGTTAGATCTCCCGCCCATGTGGGCGTGGCCACCCCCGTGGCCTGTTGGTCCTTGTAGTGCCTGAATCTTCTCCAGTGAGCCGCCGTTCAGTTCACTTGTTTAAATACATCCCCAGTGGGTTGCGAACACACTGTTGTTGTAAAAAGTGCTGCTTACATCCGCCAAAAGGCTGTCACCTTCCCATCAGCTACTGCGTCGATTGGCGCACTAGCGGGACTGCACGAAGTGCAGCGGGGCTGCCTCCGCGGCTCAAGCTGGGCCGCTAAAATCACTCCGAAACAATTGCTTGCTGTGAAGGAGCCCGACCAGGTACATCTAATCTTGCCATCATTTATTCAAGGAAAGCACATTTCACAGCTCGGTGCTTCAACTGAAATTTAGTCCTTCCCGACGCGTTTCGTGTCACCCGACACTTAATCATGGGTTCAGGGCTTCTGTGAGTTCTGAAACTGGCGAAGGCAGTACTTTATAATGGTTAGATCTCCCGCCCATCTGGGCGTGGCCACCCCGTGGCCTGTTGGTCCTTGTAGTGCCTGAATCTTCTCCAGTGAGCCGCCGTTCAGTTCACTTGTTTAAATACATCCCCAGTGGGTTGCGAACTCACTGTCGTTGTAAAAATTGCTGCTTACATCCTCCAAAAGGCTTTCACCTTCCCATCAGCTACTGCGTCGATTGGCGCACTAGCGGGACTGCACGAAGTGCAGCGGGGCTTCCTCTGCGGCTCAAGGTGGGCCGCTAAAATCACTCCGAAACAATTGCTTGCTGTGAAGGAGCCCGACCAGGTATATCTAATCTTGCCATCATTTATTCAAGGAAAGCACATTTCACCGCTCGGTGCTTCGACTGAAATTTAGTCCTTCCCGACGCGTTTTGTGTCACCCGACACTTAATCATGGGTTCAGGGCTTCTGTGAGTTCTGAAACTGGCGAAGGTAGTACTTTATAATGGTTAGATCTCCCGCCCATGTGGACGTGGCCACCCCCGTGGCCTCTTGGTCCTTGTAGTGCCTGAATCTTCTCCAGTGAGCCGCCTTTCAGTTCACTTGTTTAAATACATCCCCAGTGGGTTGCGAACACACTGTCGTTGTAAAAAGTGCTGCTTATATCCTCCAAAAGGCTGTCACCTTCCCATCAGCTACTGCGTCGACTGGCGCACTAGCGGGACTGCACGAAGTGCAGCGGGGCTTCCTCCGCGGCTCAAGCTGGGCCGCTAAAATCACTCCGAAACATATGCTTGCTGTGAAGGAGCCCGACCAGGTACATCTAATCTTGCCATCATTCATTCAAGGAAAGCACATTTCACAGCTCGGTGCTTCGACTGAAATTTAGTCCTTCCCGACGTTTTTCGTGTCACCCGACACTTAATCATTGGTTCAGGGCTTCTGTGAGTTCTGAAACTGGCGAAGGCAGTACTTTATAATGGTTAGATCTCCCACCCATGTGGGCGGGGCCACACCGTGGCCTGTTGTTCCTTGTAGTGACCGAATCTTCTCCAGTGAGCCGCCGTTCAGTTCACTTGTTTAAATACATCCCCAGTGGGTTGCGAACACACTGTTGTTGTAAAAAGTGCTGCTTACATCCTCCAAAATGCTGTCACCTTCCCATCAGCTACTGCGTCGATTGGCGCACTAGCGGGACTGCACGAAGTGCAGCGGGGCTTCCTGCGCGGATCAAGCTGGGCCGCTAAAATCACTCCGAAACAATTGCTTGCTGTGAAGGAGCCCAACCAGGTACATCTAATCTTGCCATCATTTATTCAAGGAAAGCACATTTCACAGCTCGGTGCTTCGACTGAAATTTAGTCCTTCCCGACGCGTTTCGTGTCACCTGACACTTAATCATGGGTTCAGGGCTTCTGTGAGTTCTGAAACTGGCGAAGGCAGTACTTTATAATGGTTAGATCTCCCACACATGTGGGCGTGGCCACCCCCGTGGCCTGTTGGTCCTTGTAGTGCCTGAATCTTCTCCAGTGAGCCGCCGTGCAGTTCACTTGTTTAAATACATCCCCAGTGGGTTGCGAACACACTGTCGTTGTAAAAAGTGCTGCTTACATCCTCGAAAAGGCTGTCACCTTCCCATCAGCTACTGTGTCGATTGGCGCACTAGCGGGACTGCACGAAGTGCAGCAAGGCTTCCTCCGTGGCTCAAGCTAGGCCGCTAAAATCACTCCGAAACAATTGCTTGCTGTGAAGGAGCCCGACCAGGTACATCTAATCTTGCCATCATTTATTCAAGGAAAGCACATTTCACAGCTCGGTGCTTCAACTGAAATTTAGTCCTTCCCGACGCGTTTCGTGTCACCCGACACTTAATCATGGATTCAGGGCTTCTGTGAGTTCTGAAACTGGCAAAGGCAGTACTTTATAATGGTTAGATCTCCCGCCCATGTCGGCGTGGCCACCCCTTTGGCCTGTTGGTCTTTGTAGTGCCTGAATCTTCTCCAGTGAGCCGCTGTTCAGTTCACTTGTTTAAATACATCCCCAGTGGGTTGCGAACTCACTGTTGTTGTAAAAAGTGCTGCTTACATCATCCAAAAGGCTGTCACCTTCCCATCAGCTACTTCGTCGATAGGCGCACTAGCGGGACTGTAAAAGTCGAAGCACCGAGCTGTGAAATGTGCTTTCCTTGAATAAATGATGGCAAGATTAGATGTACCTGGTCGGGCTCCTTCACAGCAAGCAATTGTTTCGGAGTGATTTTAGTGGCCCAGCTTGAGCCGCGGAGGAAGCCCCGCTGCACTTCGTGCAGTCCCGCTAGTGCGCCAATCGACGCAGTAGCTGATGGGAAGGTGACAGCCTTTTGGAGGATGTAAGCAACACTTTTTACAACGACAGTGAGTTTGCAAGCCACTGGGGATGTATTTAAACAAGTGAACTGAACGGCGGCTCTCTGGAGAAGATTCAGGCACTACAAGGACCAACAGGCCACTGAGGTGGCCACGCCCACATGGGCGGGAGATCTAATCATTATAAAGTACTGCCTTCGCCAGTTTCAGAACTCACAGAAGCCCTGAACCCATGATTAAGTGTCGGGTGACACGAAACGCGTCGGGAAGGACTAAATTTCAGTCGAAGCACCGAGCTGTGAAATGTGCTTTCCTTTAATAAATGATGGCAAGATTAGATGTACCTGGTCGGTCTCCTTCACAGCAAGCAATTGTTTCGGAGTGATTTTAGCGGCCCAGCTTGAGCCGCGGAGGAAGCCCCGCTGCACTTCGTGCAGTCCCGCTAGTGCGCCAATCGAGGCAGTAGCTGATGGGAAGGTGACAGCCTTTTGGAGGATGTAAGCAGCACTTTTTACAACGACAGTGAGTTCGCAACCCACTGGGGATGTATTTAAACAAGTGAACTGAACAGCGGCTCACTGGAGAAGATTCAGGCACTACAAGGACAAACAGGCCACGGGGGTGGCCACGCCCACATGGGCGGGAGATCTAACCATTATAAAGTATTGACTTCGCCAGTTTCAGAACTCACAGTAGCCCTGAACCCATGATTAAGTGTCGGGTGACACGAAACGCGTCGGGAAGGACTAAATTTCAGTCGAAGCACCGAGCTGTGAAATGTGCTTTCCTTGAATAAATGATGGCAAGATTAGATGTACCTGGTCGGGCTCCTTCACAGTAAGCAATTGTTTCGGAGTGATATATATATATATATATATATATTAATTATACTATTTTAATCTATTGACGTTGTGTATAATTAATGTTTGCAAGAAACCTACATGTATTTTGATTTTATTTTCTTAATGGATTTACTTTTTATTGTTGATGTTTATCCTCTTGTTTTTTTCTGTTGGTATAAGAGCAAAATGTTATGTTTTTTAAAGTGTTACATTTTATTGTGTTATTTTATTTATTTAGCTTCTATATTTATTTAGTTGATAAAAAAAATACTCACTATTTTTTGCTGATGATGGTTTTTTTTGGATAATTTTGTTGTAGGTTTTAATTTATAGAAGCTGGCAAGAGAAAAATATTTGTTAGTTATAATTGCTTTTAAAATTTATTTTAATTTTGTTAATAAGTTTGTTGTATTTGTTGTTTAATTTATATACTTACTTAATTTGATCTTTTTCTGTAATTATTTTTAGTTTCTGTTTTCGAAGTTATCTCTTGCTTTGTTGCTTTAAGGTGGACTTTCATTGGAGTGTAATCTGTGAAATATAAAAACAAGGTTATAGTTTTAGTTTATTTGTTTGTTTCGCTTTTTTAGTCTATTTATTTTATTGGAGGAATCAAAAACTTACTGAAAGCAGTTTGTGAAGTTACTTTCGTTGATGTTGTTTTTTGTAGAATTTGTAGAAGCTGTTAAGAAAAAAGTATTTGTTAGCAATCATTTCTTTTTATTAAAAAAAAATTCACTAGTTATGTCTAATTGTTGGTTATTTTAAATACTGACTTTGTATTATAAATACCAATTATTTTGATTTTGTTTTTCTTTTCAAACATAATGTTTGTTTTGGGGGTTTTAGGTGGAGTTGTGAATTATAATCTGTGAAAAATAATACATTACATTGTAATTTTAGTTTATGTCTTTATTTATATTATTACGTGTTTCTTTTTATTTATTTGTAATTAAATATATATACTTGCTCTTTTTAGTTGATGGAATGTCCTTAGTAAATGTTCTGGTTTGGTTGATTTTTGTAGAAGCTGTTAAAAATAAAAGAACATTTGTTAGCTATGTTTTGTTATTTTATTCAGTTTAGTTCTTTTAAATAATTTACGTTAGTTGTTGGTGAAGTCATATACTTACTTTGTGTTTTGTTTTATTGTTGTGTACATAAATCTTTGTGCTGAAATTTCTAGATGCAATTTTAGTGATGTTGAATCTGTTCTATATAAAGGAAATTATAATATAATATTTTACAAGTTATTTTAATTTATTTAGTTATCAAGTTTTGCGCTTACCTTCTTTTGCGGGATGTTTGGAAGAATTTTTCGTGTAGTTGTTTTTCGTTTTGTCTTCTCTCTCTCTCAAAAATTCATTCTTCCTCTGTGGTTGTCCATTCTATGGTAAATTGTATGTTAATTATTTGATTGTTTTTATAGTGTTTGTTTAATTAGTTAGAGTTTTCTATTGGTTTGTGTTAGTGTGTTCTAAATGTATTTGTTGAGATAGCTTTCATTGTGTTTTTTAGCTGTTACTTTGTAATTTATTTCATGTTTATTCTGTTCATTTATTTTTTGTTTTTATTTTGTTTATTGTTGTTATTTAATTTTATATGTAGATACATTTTTTGTATTTTTTTCTTTATTGTATATAATTATGTTTGTTTATGTTTGTTACTTTTAATTTATTTTAATTTATTATTATTTGTATATTAATTTGTTTTTGTATATTTAATTCATTTGTTTAAATCAATGTGGTAAATTCCTTATTTATTGTATTGGTGATTTATATTAATTGGTATGTGTTATTTTATTTTATCATCGTAAATAGTATGTTTAATGTTTAATTTTTTGCCGATACAGGTAAAATGTATTTAATAGATGTTTGTGTTGCTGATATTGTTTGTATCGATATTTTTAATGTGTTTCATTTTATTTTAATGTTATCGATATTTTAGTGCTCTATGATTTTGGCGTCGATATTTTTATCATTGAGATTTCTTTAAGCGATAATTTTTTTCCATAGTGTTATTTCTATTTTGTGTATTGTGTGTTGGTATTTTTGTTTATGATATTGTTGAGTTGATAATTCTGTAGTTCGATGTTATGAGAGTCGATGTTATATAAGTGAACCGTTCTGAACCCCCAGCTTTGGCAGCTTAAGTGTGGGGGGTAACTACTAAAAGTTTAATAGTTTTATAATAACCTCTGCAGGGCTATAAACAAAAGCCAGGGCAGGGCTAAATAGTGGGGATTAAAAGCTGCTATGTGAGACACTTACAGCAAAAGAGAGGAAAATAAATGTTACAAACAAAGAAAAAAGGTACAAAGAGAGCAGAAAATAGTATTTTAGAAAGGCATGTAAGAAAAATTTAATATGAGGAAAAAAACAGTTGTGGTAGTTAGAAATTTTAGAGGGCGAACGGGAGAATGCAGAAGGTGAAAGTAATGAAAGGTGCAAAGAAGGAAGGAAATAGCAAAGTGAAAGGAATGGTTGTTGAAAAGAAAAGCTGAAGAGTGAGTGCAAGGATGGATGATTGAAAGGATGAATGGATGGATAGAAGGGGGAAGGATCAGTTGGTGCAAGGATGGAAGAAGGATTGATAGAGAGACAGATAAGTGGATGGAAAGGTGGACAGAAAAGTAAAAAGATTACAGATCTTCGTAAGAAGTGAATGGTCATTGATTGGATGGATGGATGGAAAGGTCAAAAGGTGGATGGATGGGTGAAAGGACTGATGAATATGTGAACAGATGGATGTAAATTCAGTAGCTGATTAGAATAATGAAATGATGGATTGAAAGGTGAAAGGCTGATGGATGGGTGGAAGAGTGGCAGGAAGAATGGACAGATGAGTGGATACAAGGGTGAAGCAAACAAATATATGAAGGACCAGGCTTACTTTCTTCGCTCGCTCGGTATCATTAGAGGTTTGGTTCAAAGTGGGGTTTATTTTAATTTTGTGGCTACTCCCTTGATTTAGCTCACTGTCCAGCATGATCTCCTCTATCAATGTGAATTGCTAGTCTTGTTTGTCATCAAATTCACAAACGGTCATAGAAGGAATGCTTTTAATAAGTCTCATCACTGGCATTGGCTCAGGGTAGCATTCCAACCCATCCCTCTTTTGCACACAATGCCACCTGAGTTTGGACCTGGCCATTTTCAAATCAGTCTTGACTGATCTCCAATAGGAGCAGTCCCTATCAAACTGCCAGGCCAGGTCTTGCCTGTCATGGCTGAATTTATTTGCACATATTATCTCATCTCTCCTGTCATGCTTAGATTGCCTCTTGAGGTCTTGTGGAACCATAGTAGTTGGTTTTGTGTCCTTTGGTGGGTTATAAAGGTCATTTGAACAGTGTCATCATGTTATTTCCTGCATCTGACAAATGTGATATGTTTACGCAGTCACTTATGGAGTGCTGTCCACGTCCTGGTACAATACGAGCCACCACTCTGCCGGCACTTTCATCTACATATAGATCTTTGCCATATTAGTTAAAATTCTATTCAGGTGACGTATATCTTTTTATGTGCATCTGAAAACATAAACATGGAGCTACAGAAACTGGTATCAGATTTTGTAGCCCATTTTCCCAGACTACGTGCACCTTCACCTCCCCTTGCATGGCACTCCTTTCTATGTAAGCCTATTTTTGGCTTTTGAACCACATGTACAGGAGAATGTGCTCAACCTTATCCTGCTTTGCATACTAATAGAGATGACAAATGTCTGTGCACTTTCAGGTACTTGCACTGTGGTGTGTGGGCCCAGAAAATCCAAATCATATGTTGTTAGCACAAGATCGCTGTGTGCTCGTCTCAGAAGTTTATTTAGAATAGGGTCTGTCATAGCAGAGCACAATAATAATAACAAGAAACACGGCTCTCTTGAAAGCAAGGTACATATACTCTTGGAAGGGGGGGAGTTCAATCATCAACCCCATGAGTGCTAGTGGTTCGCTCACATTAGGGAGGGAATTAATCACTCCCTCGATGTGCTAGGGGTTCGCTTACACTAGTGAGGGAATTAATCGCTCCCATGAGTGCTAGCGGTTCGCTCACTCTAGAGAGGGAATTAATCTCCCAAGAAAAACAACGTGAGAGCAACCCTTAAAAAAAAAAAGGGAACTGGGTTAAGATAACCAACCAAACTTTTCTTGTTCCCCTTGTGCTGATTAATCTAATCTTTTAGGCCACCCTCTGTTATTCTTACACTCCTTCATACACACTCATACCAAACTATAAGTCCTGCTTTTTGCAAAAAGTATCTAATTTAATAAAAACGTTCCATTTATATACATATGGGAATAAAATCTAATCCGTTTTTTGCTAAAAGTGTCTCCTCCTTCATTAAAAACGTTCTTTTTATATACATATGGCAATAAAATCTAATCAGAAATATCAGAAATATTATATTGAGTGTATAGAGATTCACAGCGAAATTTATTGCACGATTAATGTTATTTGTAAATTCAATCGATAATAGGAAAGAAAGGTAAATGAGGCCTTCTGTTTTTAATACAAGATTGTAAAACATCTTACTAAAAATTGATTGAAGAATTTTGATTAGTACTTGTCTAACATATAGGAATTACTCTCTGTGATCTCGTTAATAGTTCTGATTAGATTTTATCACATATGTATATAAAAGGAGCGATTTTAATAAAGGAGGAGACACTTTTTGCAAATAGTTTGGTATGAGTGTGTATGAAGGAGTCACAGATGGTAATTTCTGTATGTTAGACAAGTACTGATCAAAATTCATCAATCAATTTTTAGTTAGATGTCTTACAATTTTGTATTAAAAACAGAAGGCCTCATTTACCTTTCTTCCTATTATCGATTGAATTTACAAATAACATTAATCATGCAATAATTTTCGCTGTGAATCTCTATACATGAATTAAAATTAATACATATATCAATATTATAAACGAATACAATCAAAACAGGTTGTCAAAATTAATACATATGTCAATGATCAAAACAAATACAGAAAAAACAGTTTGTCAACGCAGCGTTTCAGTGGACTTGTATTGATAGACACCACCTTCTTCGGGCAAAACTTATTTTTTTTAAAACAATATTGTTCACTCTATAAACAAAAAATATAAGACACATCAGTAATCAATAAGAGAGGACCACTTATATGTACAAAAACAGGCTAAATGATTTAGCCTGTTTATAGTTTGTTATGAGTGTGTATGAAGGAGTGTAAGAATAACAGAGGGTGGCCTAAAAGATTAGATTAATCAGCACAAGAGGGACAAGAATTTTTTGTTTGGAACTCCTCTCCCTCCGTTCTATCTCAGGCAGGGGAACCTTAGCCCTCTGTGAGCATTAGTGTAGCCCAAAGGTGTCCTGCACCTACTCTGGCCCACAGCCCGTAAATAACGACAGGTGACTTATCACATGATCATCACAATAAACAATAAACATCTGTTATTACGCTCTAAGAGACCCTGACGGGGTAAACGTGCACTTTACAAATACATGTTATGTTATGATCTCGTGTGGGAGTGGATAATGTCCACCTAACATCAAGCTCTGGTAATGTTCTCTAGCACAGAAGTACAGCTGTGCGCCAATAGATGCAAGCCAAAGTCTATGAGAAACAATGTCCCTTCTGGAATCATGTGCCCCCCAGGGCCTTGTGCTTACTTACACCACTGATACTCACTAGGTCGGTTCTCCCTTTCAATAGGAATCCCTGGACATTTAGAGAGAGTGTCTGTTAGCTGACACCAATGCAGAGCATGGCAGGGCTGTAGCCCTGTAGCGGTGCCCTAAGAGACCAGATCTCGGACTGACCCTATCTCTCCCAATGTCCAACCTAACACATAGTGGCTTATGCCAGCCGCAGCCTGACGGACACCGAATGAGCATACTCCCAGCCGGAGAAAGAAAGTCTTGCAGTAGTCTGTAACTGTGAGCCCTTTTACATCTTCATCTATGGAAAACACTTCACACTAATCACGGACCACCAAGCTCTGATAACCATATTTGGAAACCCCTGAGCCAAAATGCCACCAAGAATAGAACGCTGGGTTATTCGTGTTCAAGAATATACATACACTATCATCCACAAACCTGGAAAATCAGCCAATCCAGCAGATTACATGTTGCGATATCCCAAAAAGTCATCAAGCTCGAATCAGTCGCTGGTGGAGGAATACATACACTTTGTTGTGGCTCAAGAAACACCACCTGCAGTTCCTCTGGAAGCCATCATTGAAGCCAGAGACAGTGATGCCACTTTACAGGATGTGAAACATCGCATTCAGACAAACAGTTGGAGACACCTAGAAGAGTCTGGACACAAGAATCAGGCTGATGGCCATGAGCTAGCTTCTTTCCGACATGTAAAAGATGAACTGTCCATTGGCAAAGATGGCCTTCTGTTAAGAGATAAAAGGATTGTCATCCCAAAGCTACTGCGTCAAGGCATTGTCAATTTAGCACACGAAGGACACTGAGGCATCGTAGCCACGAAGAGAGCACTGAGGGAACAGGTCTGGTTCCCTTCTCTTGATCAGATGGTCGAAATCACCATGAAAGACTGCTCTCAGTGTCAGTTGGTCAGTAGAGAGGAACCACCTGCACCTCTACAAGTGTCAGAACTTCCGGAGGATGTGTGGCAACATGTTGCAGTAGACTTCTTTGGTCCCATACATTCTGGCAAATACATCCTCGTCATAGTGGATGAGTACTCCCGCTTCCCCATTGCTCACCTCGTATCATCAACCAGAGCAGCCACCACCATACCAGTGCCGGGTGAGGTCTTTGCAGCCTGGGGAATTCCCAAGGTAGTCAAGACAGACAATGGCCCTCCGTTTAATGGACAGGAATTCGCCGCGTTTGCAAACCATCTCAGTTTTCGGCATCGGAAGATCACTCCGCTGTGGCCACAGGCCAATGGTATGGTCGAAAGATTTATGGCTACTCTGAAGAAGGCCATACAGCAAGCGGAACTCGCCAAGCGTGACATTCAAACAGCACTGAACAAGGTGTTAAGAGCATATTGAACCACTCCTCACAGCACTACAGGCAGATGTCCAGCAACTTTGATGCTGGGCTGCACAGTGTGCACGAGAATACCGAATTGGGAAGACTCCACCTGTTGTAGGAGGAAAGATCCAGAACATGAAGAGTTAGCAGCAATAGACAGAGCTAGAAAAACCAAGATGAAAGAATATGCGGACAGTCGTCGGAGAGCCAAACCATCATACATCAAAGAAGGGGACTGGGTACTTGTCTGACAAGAACAACAAAGGAAATCTGACAGTCGATCTCACGCTCATCCCCTGCTGGTAACGAAACAAAAAGGGACTATATTCACGGCTTCTTCAGATGACAAGAGGATAACAAGAAATGTTGAGCATTTTCAGAGATGTTAGCCAGACACAAGAGAAACATTAGAAGTACCAGAAAGTACAGCAAAAGAGGACACTAAGGTGACAGGAAGTGAGCATGTGTCCCCTTTCTTTTGGCTGAAAGTGAAAGACCTGCTCAAGATGTTGCCTGCCGGCCACAGCGTATTCATCGGAGGCCTACACGTCTAATTAAAGAACTATAACTATGATAGAGCGCCATGTGATTCTGAGATTTGTAGGGGTGCATCATATTCACTGTTAGTCGGCACCCGCATATAATCAATGTATATTTAGAAGCGTTATAGAAATGCATTTGCTATAATCATGTAACATAGAAGTGTTAGAATGTAATAACGTTTTGTGAAGTTTAACGTTGTAAGCTATCGTGAATGTATTCATTATAATGTAGCTGATTAGGGTTCACAATCAATGTAATGCGAATTAAATGTGTGTCATGCTAGAATTAAAATGGTAGGTTGCTTATTCACATGATGGTAATGTTGAATTAATGCCTAGAATGTGAGTTCGTAGAGTGTTTAATTTCGTAAGGCCCAACCACATATGTAAAAGAGAAGGCCTGTTTATTTCTTATTTTAGCTATGTTGTAGGCCTGGAGGGTTTTCTTGGTTAAGGTTTGAGTTGCAGCGAAGAGTAAAACATCAAGATGCGAAGAGTCTTTTTTTTTCGTTCCCATGTTTCTGTTGCAGGTGCAAGGACATTTAGCTCGTTAGTGAGAATAAGTCTTTGTTTTAGGAGTTGAGATACGGTGTGGAGCCAACAGGGGAGTGCATTGGAATGTGCAACTGTAACTTTTGGGATGGAAGGTGCCTGGGACCCAAGGACGAGCTAACGGACGATGGAAGATGGACGCCTGTGGATGGAAATTTACCGGAGGAAGACCTGGCTGAGGAGGGGTGTCAAAGGGCGTGTTCTGAATTATTGGGGTTTTGTATTAGGGACAGTGCCCCGTGGGTGGGGCAGATGAGGCTTAGATGGGAAGCTAGAAGGAGCATCGAAGATCGAGCTCTCACTAAGTGAAGACTTCTTAGGGAGTTTCACTTCTGACACCTTTTCCAGTGATTCTCTTGCATGGGAGGGAGTGCTAAGTAGGGATGCCACTTTAGAATAGAGTAGGGACAGAAACTTTGACTGATGATTCCCGGTATTGACATCAGTATTTCAATATTCTACCTAATGCTTTTAGAATCTGTAATTCTTTTTATTTTTAGTCAAATGCAAATTCTTCGTAGGCTAGCTTTTGTGTTAGTGCACATTTATCTTTTGTGCCTTGTACTAAGGTGCCTTTATGTTCAGATGTTTTTGCTCATAATAAAATCTCGGAAATTTTAGCTTTTGAGTCCTTAGTCTTTTTAATGATGTCAACCTGTGGTAGTTATCTGTTGATAATTGTGTTTATTCCCTCTACGCTATTTGGCAAGTAAAAAGATCCTGGTGACCTGAAAGGGTTCTTGTAGATAACTGGGTAGACAAGAATCCGGTCCTATCAGTTGGTTGCAGAGACGGATGGTTATTTCCGATAGCGAGGGAAGATCTAGATTAGGATAAGTGATCCTTGAGGCCCATAGATGCTAAATGATGGTGAACATCAGATGGTGAGCAGCGGACGGCGGCGGCTGATGGACATCGACGGAGAGTAGCATTGCGGCAGAAAGCAGCGGTTTGAGGAGTGAGTATGAACAGGGCAAGATGTTGTAGATTGCGGTGTTGATTTGTTGTGTGATGTCTTGCGGAGTTGGAGTGAGTGTTGAGTGATTGCGAGATCAGGCTGTGAGCGCACGCAGACCGGGAAAGACTTAGGCTCGACGAGTAGCTTAAGCGATTGGGTGTAGAAGACACCTGTGGATAGATTTTGTTGACCATCCTAAGGAGATCGTGAGGCGCCATCGATCACCTGGACCGAGATAGGGGTAGCGAATGTGTGTGTGCATGACAAGCCGACGCTGGTCGTGGGTTGTTGTACGTGGATTTTAGTATTTGTAACCTATCAGAGGCGATCTGTCTGGCTGGACGGGGACAGACAGTTGCCAACCGATGTCGACAACTTCGAGAGACTGTGGACGTACAGTCAGAGAAGTAACTTGTTTGGGACAAACGGTTATTTCAGCGTATGAATGGGACGAATGCAAGAGTGAGACGTGAGTTGAGAAGGAGGGTGAACTGCTGCGAGTGGAGGAAAACGTGACGTCAGAGGGTGTCGCGCTGCGATAGGTCGGTTGGTGTGAGCCGCGTTGTCATTGGTGGATTAATACCAGGAAGTAAACGAAAATATTGTCTGCATTCAAAGTTTGGCCATAATGAAGTGCTTTAAAGTGTTCCGAGAGTTGTGTAGAGGTGACAAACATGTGGTTACTCGTGGGGGAGAAGAAGCCCCTCCCGAGGATACTCCGGCACATTATATGGCAAGAAATGTGGGGTTGCATACTATAATTTGGCTTGAAAATTGGCATAAAGTTACCCAAGGAGAAGGAGAATTAGCTTTCCCGAGGTATGGTTCATTAAAGTTGGACGTGTTGTACCAGTTGAAGTCCGTTATGGCGGCTTTACGACCTCTGCCGAGGCCAACACAATTTGAGGCATTACATGCGTGGATTAGAGCAGCGCATGATAGGAAAAGAGATAGAAGCCAGGAAAGGGTGAAAAAGTCAATTAAGGCATTCCAGGATGCTAGGTGGGATGCAGAAGAGAAAAGATGGAGAGTACAGGCAATAGAAGAGCACAGATTGTATCCTTTATTGGTAAAGACTGATGGGTTAAAAGTGAAGGCAGCGGAAGATGAGGATGACAGCGATACTGATGATAGCCTTCTAGAGAGGTTATTGTCTGAGAGACCACCTCCATACAACCCAGATGTCCCGGAAGGGAGGTCAGCCCTGATGGAAGGGACTGGGGGAGTACCAACTCAGTCAGAGGTGAGAGTAGAAGGGAAGATTTCGACAGGAGCTGAGGATACTAGGAATCAGTCTGTAGCTAGCGCGGAGGTTGGGAGAGGTGCAAGGTTGCCTGATGCTCTGAGGGTACCGGTCACTATTGGACCCATCGTTTCTGTTTACGACCCAGATCAAGAGAAGGTTGGAAGCTCAATACAGTCAGCTGGTGGTTTGAGGAGTGTGGCCGAGGGAAGTGGATCAGTGAGTGGGATGGAGCAGACTCCGAAGACTACAGAATGGAGTACACCATTGCCAGCCACAGCAGACTCCTCTAGGGGACAGGGAGAGCCGAGACCAGTGAGACCAAGGTCTTTGGCCGAGTCAAAATCAGATTTGCGAATGTGGACACCACCAGTGAGAAACCAGAGCCAGAGTGTAATAACAGCAGAGAGCGAACGAGGCACAATAGTGAATCGTTCTGTTCCTATGAGTATGTCAGAAGAGAGTAGGTCATCGGAACGGGAATGTAGGGATGGCGTGGTTTGTCGAGAAGTACTGAAGGGAGCCCTGAAAGGGAGGATGTTAGATGTCGTAAGATTGAAGGCAGAGGTGGACGAGATAATAAGTGGGAATTTACCTCTTGAGAGAATCTTAATGTACGAACAAGATGAATTGCTTTTTGTAGCGAATGATGTGACTCGCAAAGCACGAACTGCTCATGAGAAATTGTCAGATTTGGCCAAGTGGTATGAGGTAGATTTGTCTAAAACGAAATCATTGCAAGGAAGCCATAGGTTGCAGTACAGTGATCAGGAACTAGAAGAGAAAAGAATCATGGGATTGAGAACCCATATCAAGGATCTCATCATAGCAATGCGTGCATGGGTTATGCTTGACAAGTGGGAGGAAAGATGGTCCAAGAAGAAAAGCTCTAAGAGAAAAATCGGAGAGACACCACCTCCGGGTGGAGGGGTGACGGAGATAGGGAATTACCCTTTACGGGAGGTGCAGAATGGAGGATACGTCCATGTACCGTGGAGTAGGGGTAATTTGGCTGCCTTCACAAATGACTTTCCCCGACTTAGGGAGAAACCTGTGGAGTGGTATAAGCAAGTTGATCGTTTTGTCAAAATTTCGAAAGTACTGTGGATTGATTTGAACACTTTGTTTGACATTGTGGTTCCGGGTGATTTGTGGTCGGCATGTAAAATTGCTGTTGAGTGGCCGACTTCGGAGCCTGACAGGGACCCGGTTTCGAATGGTCCGTCGCCTATAGTGATGAAAAAGTTTGAGCAGGTGATTACATGGTTGAAGTCGAAGATCTCACCTCAGGACATCAACTGGGTGAAGATAGATTGGACAGTGCAAGAGCCTAAGGAGACTGTGCATGAGTTTTATGAGAGACTTTTGCAGGCTTTCAAGCAGTACAGTGGTCTAGATGTGTTTTGGATACGAAAGACATGGGACAGTTTGTCTCTAAGTTTGTGTTGGGACGGAGGCCAGAGGTTAGTCTCATGATACAGCAGCATTTGATTTGTTGGCAGAACAAGCCTGTGGATGAGATTTTACGTATGCTAGATACTGTAGTGATGAGATAGAATCCAAGCACAGGAAGTTGAAGGATAAATTGATGCTTGTGCAGATGCAAACAGCTCAGGGACAGCCTAATGGGGGAACATTGGAAAGGAGACAGGGAAATAATCAAGGAGGAGGGCAGAATGCCCAAGGTCAGGGAAGGCCAAAGTCAATAGACCCTAAGACAGGAATGGATGTGGCGACATTGAAAAAGACTACCACATGTCATCTGTGCCACCAGATTGGACACTGGAGACGCGAGTGTCCTCTGAACCCGTTGAACCAGATACAGCAGGAAGGAGAGTTAGATCAGGTTCCTGTGGCGGACGTGGTCCCCACAGTGACTCGACCTAAAATGGTCAAAGGGGGGACGGGTATTTCGCAGATGCAGATTCCCCAACCACCCAAGATACAGAACATGCAACAGGGAGCTCGGACATATTTGCAGATGCCCATGTTTGAGGGTAGTGAGGAAAACGATCTAGACCAATTAGCACGACCCTGCTCGAGAGGGGAAGAGGATTGCGCGCTTGGAGCTGTCTTAGAGGTAGATCAGAGGGGACCCTTTGTGGAAGTAGATATTGACGGTCACCCTACGACCTTTTTGGTTGATACGGGTGCTACACGATCGACTGTAAGATCTGCAGCGGTCCCAGTCCTACCCCTTTCGGGACAATCTATCCAAGTTGTTGGCGTGGCGAATAAGAGAATGACTAATCCATTGACAGAGCCAATACCAGTCAAGATAGGGAATTTTAGCGATCGACACCAGTTTGTGGTGTGTGATTCTAGTCCAGTTTGCCTGTTGGGTAGAGACCTATTGTGCAAGCTCAACTGCACTATCTACTGTATCCCGAAGGGAGTGGAAGTACAGACGAGGGATGATGATGCGACCTTTAAGGTTGCAAATCAGCGTGTGTGTGTGGAAATGTATCCAGCATTGACGGTGGAGGAACTTCCACTTGACCTGAGGGATTCCGTGTCAATTGATGTATGGGACCTCAGTGGAGAGGAGATTGGATTAGTTAAGGGAGTAGACCCAGTGAAAATCCAGAGCAAGCCCAATGTAGAGTACCCTGGGACACCTCAGTACAGTTTGTCACCGGAAACAATGGCAGGGATTAAGCCTGTAATTGAGTCTATGATCAAGCAGGGAATTATGAAGGAAATCATGGGTAGCCCATGTAATTCGCCTATTATGGGACTACAGAAACCGAGTGGGAAGTTCCGGATCGTACAAGATCTGCGCAAAGTTAATGAGATAGTTGTTCCATGTTGTCCAGTGGTACCGAATCCGTCTGTGATTCTGTTTCAGATCCCATTTGAAGCTGAATGGTTCACAGTGATCGACTTGTGTCAAGCCTTTTTCTCGATTCCTCTACATGAGGAGAGCCAGTTTCTTTTTGCTTTTCGGCTGGAGAACCGTGTGTTAACGTGGTGTCGTATCCCACAGGGTTATACAGAAAGCCTGTCTATCTTTAATCAGATCTTGAAGAAGAATCTCAAAGGTCTTGTGCTGCCACAGAACTCTGTTTTCGTGCAGTACATTGACGACCTGCTTGTTGCGTCAAAAACTGAAGACGCCTGCAGGATAGATATCGTAGCTCTGTTGAATTACCTGGCGGAGAATGGGCACAAAGTGTCTCCAAATAAGCTGCAGTACTGTTTGAGCGAAGTGCAGTATTTGGGTCACAGAATTGAGAAAGGCAAGAGAAAGGTGTCACCAGATCGCATTGAGGCTATTCTGAAAATGCCTGTTCCTACTACCCAGAGGGCAGTTTGAATGTTTTTGGGAATGGTTGGTTATTGTCGCCAATGGATCCCAAACTTTTCCTTTGAAGCGAAGCCTTACAGCGGCTGACGCGTAAGGATGTGAATGATCCGGTACCATGGGACGAAGACTGTTTAAGGTCATTTTTGAGGCTGAGAGAAGCCTTGTGTGGCGCTCCAGCATTGGGAATGTCAAACTACAACAAGGCATTTGCCTTATTCTGCTGTGAGAGAGAGGGTTGTGCATTGGCAGTTTTAACCCAGGTTTATGGAAATGTCCGTAGACCAGTTGCCTATTTTTCAGCTACTTTAGATCCAGTAGCTTCTGCATTGCCCGGATGTCTCAAATCCGTTGCTGCAACAGGTGTCAGTATCGAAAGATGTGAGAGCATTGTAATGGGTCACCCGCTTACTGTTTATGTACCACATTCTGTCGAACTGTTGATGACCAGGACTAAAACACAGCACCTCACGAATAATAGGTTGACGCGTTATGAACAAGTCATCCTCGCTGCAGAGAATGTGACGCTGAAGAGGTGTTCTGGTTTTAATTCCTGCTACACTGTTGCCTTTTCCAAATGTAGATGATGAAGATTGTGAGGACCATGATTGTCTCGATGTAACTGAATTGTGCACCAAACCGAGACCTGACATTGTCGATGAGCCGATTCCAGTCGCAGATGAGACTTTCTTTGTGGACGGCTCTTGCTTAAGAGACAGTGCTGGGCGACTGAAAGCAGCGTTTGCTGTATGCACCATCACTGGAGTGGTTGAAGCCGCTTGTTTAGAAGGAGTATACTCCGCACAGGTGGCTGAACTTATTGCGTTGACCCGTGCCTGTTTGGCTGCTGACAAAATCCGTATAATGATTTATACTGATAGTCAGTATGGGTTTGGTGTCGTTCACGACTTCGGACAGCTATGGTCACAGAGAGGGTTTATGACATCTTCTGGTTCGCCCATTAGAAATAGGGATTATGTGAGGCAGTTGTTGGAAGCGTTGCAATGTCCAGAGGAAATTGCAGTTGTTAAGTGTTCGGCACACACCAAGGGAAATGATTTTGTGTCATTGGGTAATAACTATGCAGATGAAGTTGCTCGATTTTGTGCAGAGCAGGGATGCACATTCACTGAAAGGCTTATTGAGGAGAGCCAAGAAAGAACCGATTTCAACGTGATGTTAGCCATGGCTGATACATGGGAAGAACTGAAACGGTTGCAAGATGAGGTTTCTGACCAAGAACGGGATAGTTGGATGCGAGCTGGATGTGAGAAGGGAGAAGTGGATATGTGGGTTTCGAATGACGGAAGAGCTGTGTTTCCGGAATGTCTGTTGAATCCAATGGCAAGACTGATACATGGTGCTGTGCATCTTGGCAGAGATGCGATGGTGCGAGTGTTCCGTCAAACATGGTACAATCCAAAGTTTCGTGCTGAAGCTGTGTGTCAGAGATGTGTTACATGTCAACAAATGAATGTAGAGAAAAGGACAGCTGTGACTCTGAGTCATATTGGGAGGTCAGGTGGGCCTTTCAACAGAATTCAGTTGGATTTCATTGAGATGCCTAGATGCAATGGGTTGAGGTACATATTAGTTGTAGTTTGTGTTTTTTCTAAATGGGTGGAGGCTTACCCAACTCGCAGATGTGATACACTCACCGGAGCCAAATTACTACTGAGAGAGCTTATCCCGAGGTTCGGTTTCCCGACCTCTTTTGAATGAGACAGAGGAACGCATTTCCATAGTGAGGTTATGAAATTGCTTTGTGCAGCCTTGAATGTGGACCAAAGGTTGCATTGCAGTTATCGACCAGAGGCTTCTGGAATAGTGGAACAAGTTAATGGGACTTTGAAAGCCCGAATGGCTAAAGTGTGTTCCTCGACCTCTTTGAAATGGCCAGACGCATTACCATTGGTTCTCATGAGTCTCCGTAGTGTGCCTGATAGGAGGACTGGATTGTCGCCCCATGAGATACTCATGGGGAGAGCGATGCGCTTGCCAGCGATACCTGCCACTGCTTTGATTAACACCACTGATGATTTGATTCTCGACTACTGTAAAGGCCTGGCTGACGTGGTCCATTCTGTGTCTCAGCAGGTGCAAGCAGCAGCTGTTCCAGCCGCAAGTGACCTGTGCCACGATTTGTGCCCAGGGGATTGGGTACTTGTGCGTAAACAGGTGAGGAAGAGTTGCCTGGATGCTCGTTGGCGTGGGCCATACCAGATAATCCTGGTAACGAATACAGCGGTGAAGTGTGGGGGATTGCCGAACTGGGTGCATGCCTCCCATACCCGTAGAGTTCCAGCACCCTTGGAAGATACAGCCCCTCTCGTGAATGAAAATCCAGCTGAGGTGGCAGAGCCATCTGGGAGGGCAAGTCAAGCTGTAAGGGTTGCTGATGCAGTTGGTTGTGCACTAGACCGAGCTGAAAGGGGAAGTGCAAGTCGAAGACCCGAATCTGACTCAGACGAAGAAGGTGTTGCTGTGGGTGGAGTAGAGTCAAACTCTGCCGAAGAAGATAATAGTGCACAGGGTATTCGAAGGGAGAGCAGAGGTGTCACAGAAGCCGAAAGAGTTTGGCCCGTGGGTCAGAGACGGGTAAACTTGCGAGTGGCACCGGGAAGAGACCTTGCCCCAGTTTCTGAAGCGTCCGAATCGGAGGAGGCTGACGAAGAGCAAGTTCAAGGTGGTCTGAGAAAGTCGAGGCGAGCAAGAGTGCCATGTAGAAGGTACGCCTCGCCAGAGTGGACATACGTTGTGACTGATGCCAGGCATACCGAGCACGAGGAGGCTAAAATCCTTGACGCTGGTCAGCAGTTCTCCGAATCTGAGGGTAGAAGTGTTGCTGAAAATTCCAGGACTGGAGATCGACGGGATATTGACCCTCAATATTCCGAATCCACCGCTTCTGAGTAAAATTCGTGAACTGATTTTGGAAACCTTAGCCTTTCCTACTTTTGTGGTTATATCAGCACCTCAGGAGTTGATGACACTTCGAATTGAAATTCTGAAGGGGGTCCTGGAGCTTTTGGGACCGTATATTGTTATGGACTGATGGTGAACCTTTGTTGCATAATAAGTCTGAAAGAAGATAACCTAGACCCGAGTGGAAGAAGTACAAATTTAGGGACTTTCCTGTTAGATAAAACGAGAGAAGGCTAGGGAAGTCTTTTTCTGGCCTGTGTAAATAAGGAACTGAAAATTGCTAGGGGTTTTCCAGCTTCAGGGTGTGGTGATTGAACTGAACTGACAAGAGACAATCGAATGAGAAAGAGACTTTTATCTGTTGTCATCAAAGTGGATTCTGAGGACTTTTCGAAAATGGCAGAAGCTGGAAGTACTCACCGTAGGGCTAAATTAGTGATAGGTACGCTTTTAGGGGTAGTGATAGCTGTTATAGTTGCGGTAGTTGTAGCCTCATATGTAGTGTCACATGAGCAGGAGGGGGAGGTACAGGGAACACCTACACCTACCACTTCCAGCCAAAAAGGGGTTACTGTAGGAGCTCAAAAAGCTTTGACACTTGAAGAAAGTCGTAGATTTCATGTAGACTTATCTAGGGGAGATTTCAAACGTAATGCTTATGCGAAGCTGTTGTATGAGTATGTTGATGCGATGGATGCGAAAGATTGCTATGTGTGTATGCAGTTGCCTTCTTCTCTAGATGAGGGTATTAGATACCATCATCTTCCACTAACATATGGGATTTCTTGCCGCTTACTGCTTAGCCTGTTTCATGAAAGGAAACAGTTCGAGTATTTCTTTTCGAATTATGATGCAGTACTTCCTGAAGTTCCGGCATTTAAGCATCTGAATAAGTATGATTATTATAAGTCAGAAGATAGACTTTGGACTTATTTCATACCAACTACGAGTTTAGACACAGCTTATGCTCATAGACATAATTTGACTTGCTTGTTGTCCGAAACTGAAAAGAAGTTTATTGGCCAGATTGAGGATAGATACAGAAAATGAACCCAGACACGAAATACAGGAGAGAGTCCAGTAGATTGGACGGAGGAGGAGAGATTACATAGATCCAAGGGATGCTATGGACCTATAGCATTAGATCAAGTGCAGAAGGGAAATTTGTGTGTGGGACGTCCTCAAAGCTATTATGATAAGGTTTCAGTGGGACATAGTACGTGTGATCATACCTTTACCATGGAAGATTCCGCTAAGAACTTTTTGCAAGGCCCGGTGCAAGTGATTCCAACGGTGTATTTTGTATGCGGAAAGAATGCATATGTGAGACTGCCTGCGAATTGGTATGGTACATGCTATTTGGCTATCATTTTTCCGAAGATATACCACACAGAGGAATTAAACTTGTTGGAGACAGGACATCATTCAATGGTACGAAGGGCTGTAAGTGCAGGTGCAGTGATTGGTGATATCTTTGGAGCAATGATACCAGGGTTGGGCGTGGTCCTGAATGATGTGAAGATCAGAAAGTTGGCGACTGTGGGTGATGAATTGTCAATGAACACTGCAAGATCATTGTTGTTGGTTGATGGGGAGATGTTATCGATAAGGACGATGGTTTTGCAAAATCGTCTTGCTTTAGACTTGTTACTGGCAAAAGAGGGCGGAGTCTGTAAATTGTTGAAAGTTCAGGAATGTTGTACGTATATTCCAGACAATAGCAAGGATCTGGAGAGATATATAGATAACATCACGACCATTCATCAAGAGATTACGGAGCTGACTGAAGAGAATGTGTGGGAGAAGATTGGTAAAGGATTTGGTCGTATTGGAGGTTGGTTTGCAGATTTGGGGAAGGGATTCCTCGGATTTGTGCTGAAGCCACTAGTTATTGCTGTGGTTTGTGTGATCTGCTTATGGGGACTCGTAAGGGCCTATAAGTGGTACAGGGGAAATAAGGTTGAGAGAGCTCTCAGGGCGAATGAGAGACGCATGGCGAGACTGCAGGACAGTCAATATCAGAACCTTAAGAGGATGGAGGGGTTCCGACAGAGTAGAATGGCTACTAGCACTGTTTAGGTCGGTTCTTTCTCCAAAGGGAATGAGGTTGAGATGGTGTGATGACAATTTGTCATCAAAGGGGGGAAATGATAGAGCGCCATGTGATTCTGAGATTTGTAGGGGTGCATCATATTCACTGTTAGTCGGCACCCGCATATAATCAATGAATATTTAGAAGCGTTATAGAAATGTATTTGCTATAATCATGTAACATAGAAGTGTTAGAATGTAATAACGTTTTGTGAAGTTTAACGTTGTAAGCTATCGTGAATGTATTCATTATAATGTAGCTGATTAGGGTTCACAATCAATGTAATGCGAATTAAATGTGTGTCATGCTAGAATTAAAATGGTAGGTTGCTTATTCACATGATGGTAATGTTGAATTAATGCCTAGAATGTGAGTTCGCAGAGTGTTTAATTTCGTAAGGCCCAACCACATATGTAAAAGAGAAGGCCTGTTTATTTCTTATTTTAGCTATGTTGTAGGCCTGGAGGGTTTTCTTGGTTAAGGTTTGAGTTGCAGCGAAGAGTAAAACTTCAAGATGCGGAGTCTTTCTTTTTCGTTCCCATGTTTCTGTTGCAGGTGCAAGGACATTTAGCTCGTTGAACAAGTTACTTACCTTCGGTAACGATGTATCTGTAAGAAACATTAGTTAGTTAGATTCCTCACCTTAGAATATCCCCAGGCGTCAGACTGGATCCGGAAGATTTTTGTAGCAATACCCCTTGCGCGTCGCTAGGTGTTGTCTGCGGCTCCGCGTTCGTCGTTGGCGTCGTGCGCCGGAATGATGTCGTCGGAGTACTTAGACGCCGCCCTCGCGCGCTGACGTCAGTTCTTGTACATAGCTTTCCGCGCCAGGAACGCAGAGCCATGCAAGAGACCGACACTGGTGCCAAAAAATCTAGGGCCCTGAAAGGGATAGCCTCAACCCTAGATGTCAGTTCGCAGAACGGGGAGGATGGGTGGGTCGGTGAGGAATCTAACTAACTAATGTTTCTTACAGATACATCGTTACTGAAGGTAAGTAACTTGTTCATCTGAAAGAAACACGTTAGTTAGATTCCTCACCTTAGAATAGATACCCAAGCAATACCAACCCCGGTGGTGGGTCTGCGAACCAAGATCACACCAGAAAGTCCTGGAGGACAAAACGGCCAAAGAAGCCATCCCTCCGGACTTGGCTGTCTAGGCAATAATGCCTGGCAAACGTGTGCAGCGAAGCCCACGTCGCCACCTGACAGATGTCCTGCAAAGGGACTCCCCGTCCCAAAGCAGTAGTAGCCGCCGTGGCCCGAGTAGAATGGGCTCGCAGCCCAACAGGAGGGTCCTTTTTTGCCAAGGAATAACAGATTTTTATACACAAAACGACCCACCGGGAGATGGTCCGTTTGTGCACAGCTTTTCCCTTCTTTGCACCCACGTAGCCAACGAAAAGCTGGTCGTCCACTCGGAACTGTTTTGTGCGGTCCAAATAAAAGGAGAGCGCACGTTTTGGGTTCAGACGGTGGAGCCGCTCTTCCTCTTTGGAAGGATGCGGAGGCGGAAAGAAGGTGGGCAAGCTGACAGATTGCCCAAGATGAAAGGGGGTCACCACTTTCGGAAGAAAGGAAGGACGAGGCCGAAGGACAACCTTGTCCGGATGAACAGATAGAAAAGGAGGCTTTGACGATAGAGCCTGGAGCTCACTCACCCGTCTAGCCGAGGTGATGGCTACCAGGAAAGCAGTCTTAAGAGTTAGAAGACGAAGAGGACAATTGTGAAGAGGCTCAAAGGGAGCGCACATCAGGAATGTTAAGACAAGATTCAAGTCCCACTGAGGCATTACGAAAGGGACAGGAGGGAACGTGTGAGTAATGCCTTTAAGAAAGCGTGACACTACAAGGGACTTGAAAAGAGAGGGCTGATCAGGAAGCCGTAAGAAGGCAGAGATGGCAGCAAGATAACCTTTCAAGGTGCCCAGGGCAGAGCCCTGCCGGGCCAAAGAAAGAAGAAAGAGGAGAACCTCAGAAAGAGGGGCGGAAAGGGGATCCACAGCCTTTGCTGTGCACCACGCCACAAACTTGTTCCATCGGCAGGCGTATACCGTCTTTGTGGAGGGACGCCTGGCTGCCAGAATGACATCACAGACTTCAGGAGGCAAGTCAAATGGCATCAACTGCCGCCACTCAATCTCCACGCATGGAGGTGGAGGCTGGACAGGTTCGGGTGGAGGACCGTCCCCTGCTGCTGCGACAGAAGTTCCTCCCAAAGGGGCAGACGTATTGGAGGATCGGTCAACATACTGAGTAGCTCGGGATACCAGTACCTTCGTGCCCAATCCGGAGCCACCAAGATGACTTGGGCCCGGTCGCGCCTGATCTTCTACAGCACTCTGGGCAGAAGTGGTATAGGCGGAAAGGCGTACAACAGACCGCAACTCCACTCGCGACGAAAAGCGTCGCCGAGCGAGTGCCGCCTTGGAAATTCCAAGGCGCAGAACTGCTGACATTGCGCGTTCTTGTCGGTGGCGAATAGATCTAACCAAGGCTCTCCCCACTGCTGAAAGAGACCTTGCGCCACCTCGGAGTTCAGACGCCATTCGTGATCCATCATGCACCGGCGGCTGAGTTCGTCTGCTCTGGCGTTCAGAGAGTCCGCCAGATGTTGAACCACCAGGGTGATGCCCTGGTGTTCCAGCCATGTCCAGAGGCGCAGAGCCTCCTGACAAAGGGTCCACGACCCCACCCCGCCCTGTTTATTGCAATACCACATGGCGGTGGTGTTGTCCGTGAACACCTGCACGACACTTCCCCGGACAGAGGGAAGGAAGGCCTTCAGTGCAAGTCGAATCGTTCTCAGGTCTAACAAGTTGATGTGGAGGCGAGACTCCGCCGGAGACCAGAGGCCTCTGATCTCCGCCTCTCCCATATGGCCACCCCATCCCAGGAGGGACGCATCCGTCACTACGACATGCTCCGGTAGGGGTAGGGAGAGGCTCTTGCCCATGACCCAATAGCGGTCCGTGAGCCACCACTGCAACTGCTGTGCAGTGCCCTCCGAGATCAAGACATGGTCGGACAGGATGCCGTGATGCTGGGCCCACTGAAACTTCAGGTCCCACTGCAGAGCCCGCATGCGCCGCCTGACGTGATGCACTAGTAGGATGCAGGAGGCCATCAGCCCCAGAAGCCGCAACAGTAGCCTGACCGAAATCCAGGATAGAGGCCGAAAGATGGGAATCAGAGCCTGTATATCCCGGACCCGCTGTTCCGGTGAATGAACCCGGAACTGCTCCAAATCGAGAACCGCTCCGATGAAGAGGAGCTTCTGAGAGGGGCTCAGGTGTGACTTCGGCACATTGATGGAAAACCCCAGCAAATGCAGGAGATCCGCCGTAGTCTGGAGGTGGGAGACGACTGTCTGGGGCGAGCCCGCCTTCAACAACCAGTCGTCGAGATAGGGGAAGACTGGAACCCCTGATCTGCGCAGGTGAGCTGCGACCACCGCCATCACTTTCGTGAACACCCGAGGGGCACTGGTAAGGCCAAAGGGGAGCACGGTGAACTGAAAGTGCTCCTGATCCACCGTGAACCGCAGGTAACGCCGGTGGGCCGGCAGGACGGGGATATGGAAATATGCGTCCTGCAAGTCCAACGCTACCATCCAGTCTCCAGGGTCTAGGGCAGCTAGAACCTGAGCCAAAGTCAACATTTTGAACCGTTACTTCCGGAGGAAGGCATGGACGTTCCTGAGGTCCAAGATAGGGCGTAGGCCTCCTTTGCCCTTCTTGGGAACCAGAAAGTAGTGGGAATAACAACCACGACCTACTTCTGGGCTCGGAACGCGCTCGACGGCCTCTTTGGCCAAGAGGGCCGAAACTTCCTCTTGCAGAAGATTCAAATGATCCTCCGAGATACGGTGGTGCTGCGGTGGCATGGCTGGAGGGGTCGTCTCGAAGGGGAGGGAGTAGCCCCTTCGGACGATTTGCAGCACCCACCTGTCCGAAGTAATGGTACGCCAGTGGAGCAGGTGATGGCGAACCCGGCCTCCCACTGGCGAGGAATGGGCCTGAAAGCATGGACTAGGAAGGCTTTGAGGCGGATGCTGCCAGGGTGGATGTGGACTGACCGTGTCGTCCTCCAGTACCGCCTCGGCGGAAACCACGTCCGCGACCGCGTGCAGGCTGGTTCTGCGGCCGGTGGCTAGGCAGACGTGAGGAGGTGCCCCTTCCTTGGCCACAAAAGGAGCGAAAAGCGGAAGTTTGTGGCCGCGGGGCCGAGAGGCCCAAGGACGTGGCCGTAGCCCGGGAGTCCTTGAAGCGAGCCAGCGCACTGTCCGCTTTCTCACCAAAAAGGCGAGCGCCATCAAAAGGCATGTCCATGAGTGTGCTCTGGACATCCCCTGAAAAGGACGTGGACCGCAGCCAGGCGTGATGTCGAAGCGCCACCGTGGTAGAAATCGCCCTACCCAGCGAGTCCGTAGTGTCGAGTCCACATCGGATTGCATGGCGCGCTGCATCTCTCCCATCAGCCAGAGCCGAGGAAAGCCGCGCCCGGGCCTCCTCCGGGCACAGTGGCAGCATGTCCTCCACCGTATCCCACAGAGAGTAGGAATAACTGTCCAAGAGACAGGCGGTGTTTGAAGACCGCAGGCCCAAACTGAGCGAGGAGAACAGCTTCTTACCGAACTGTTCCAGTCTCTTGGAAACCCGGTCCGGAGGAGCGGACGGGAAGGAGGATTGGGAGGTAGAGGCCTGGATAACCAGACTCTCGGGGGTGGGGTGTTGGGACAGAAAACTGGGGTCGCCCGGAGCAGGGCAGTGGCGCCTGGCAACGTTCCTATCCACAGGAGGGACTGTGGAGGGCTTGGACCAGGTGCCCTGCAGAACGTCAGTGAGGGCCTCATTGAATTGCAGCAGAGGCTCAGTGGAGCATGCGGCAGACTGAAGCACCTCAGTGAGGATGTTAGTCCTCACAGCCACGGCAGGCAGCTCAAGTCCGAGGGCCGCGGCCACCTTGCGCAGCACCACAGAAAAAGCTGCACCCTCCTCCAAAGCCACAGTCGGAGGAGAGATGAATCCAGTGTCCGGTGAGGTATCCAAACCACTGGCCTCCCCCAGTTCATCTGCCCAGTCTTGGGAAAGTTGCCCTTGAAGGGCCATAGGGTCCTCAGACCCCTCCCAGTCGCCCCCGTCATCCGATTCCTGGTAAACAGGAGGAATGATCGGAGCCGGTCGATAGACATAATGTGTCTCTAGCGGCGCCGGATGCGGCGTCGGGCGGCGCCGCATCGGCGTCGGGACCGGACAGGGGCTGAACCGGGGATCGACGTCGACCGGAGTCGGCGTCGGAGGTGGCACCGGTGTCGACGCCGGCGGAGGAGGCTTGACGAGCTCGACCGGCGTCGACGGGGGCCCAGGCTCGGGCCCCTCGGGGACCTGCGGCATCGGGGCCGGAGCCGCCGGCACGCAGGGTCGCCCAGTCGAGTCCGCGGGGCCCGAAGGCGCGCCAGCGGGCGTCGACGGCGGGGCCAGGCTCCTCATGGCCGAGAGGAAGGCACTGACCTCCGCCGGCGTCGCGTCAGTCCCAGGGACCGGCGGGTATGGGGACTTGCGCGGCGCCTGCGGCTCCTGCGGAGCCGCGGGGGTGGAACCACCCGGACCCTCGACCGAGTCGCGCGACCGGCGAGGGGAGTCCTCAGAGAGGTGTCGCCTCTTGGACTTCTTGGAGCGCTTCGACTTACCCGAAGACTTCGAGCCAGACGAGCGACGATGTCGAGTGCAGCTCCGTGACCGATCCTTGGACCTCCTCCTGGACCGGGAACGAGAGCGGCGTGGAGCCGAGTGGCGAAGCTCGAGAAGCTTGCGGGACCGCTCCCGCCTAGCTTTCGAGGTCAGGGCCATACAATCGGAGCACGACTCCACGTCGTGGTCGAGGCCCAAGCAGTACAGGCACCGGCGGTGATGATCGGTCGCCGACATCAGTCGGTAACAGTCGTCGCAGGCCTTGAAACCAGGCATCCTACCGGCACCAGAGTCGAGAAAGTGACCAAAAGAGTCTAAAAAGTTAGTCAAAAATTGACTAAAGGGGTAGCTCTCCCGGATCGGCGCTTACTGGCGCGGAAAAAAGAAGAACTGACGTCAGTGCGCAAGGGCGGCGTCTAAGTACTCCGACGACGTCATTCCGGCGCACGACGCCAACGACGGACGCGGAGCCGCAGACGACGCCTAGCGACGCGCAATGGGTATTGCTACAAAAATCTTCCGGATCCAGTCTGACGCCTGGGGATATTCTAAGGTGAGGAATCTAACTAACGTGTTTCTTTCAGATAGTGAGAATAAGTCTTTGTTTTAGGAGTTGAGATACGGTGTGGAGCCAACAGGGGAGTGCATTGGAATGTGCAACTGTAACTTTTGGGATGGAAGGTGCCTGGGACCCAAGGACGAGCTAACGGACGATGGAAGATGGACGCCTGTGGATGGAAATTTACCGGAGGAAGACCTGGCTGAGGAGGGGTGTCAAAGGGCGTGTCCTGAATTATTGGGGTTTTGTATTAGGGCCAGTGCCCCGTGGGTGGGGCAGATGAGGCTTAGATGGGAAGCTAGAAGGAGCATCGAAGATCGAGCTCTCACTAAGTGAAGACTTCTTAGGGAGTTTCACTTCTGACACCTTTTCCAGTGATTCTCTTGCATGGGAGGGAGTGCTAAGTAGGGATGCCACTTTAGAATTGCGTGGGGACAGAAACTTTGACTGATGATTCCCGGTATTGACATCAGTATTTCAATATTCTACCTAATGCTTTTAGAATCTGTAATTCTTTTTATTTTTAGTCGAATGTGAATTCTTCGTAGGCTAGCTTTTGTGTTAGTGCCCATTTATCTTTTGTGCCTTGTACTAAGGTGCCTTTATGTTCAGATGTTTTTGCTCATAATAAAATCTCGGAAATTTTAGATTTTGAGTCCTTAGTCTTTTTAATGATGTCAACCTGTGGTAGTTATCTGTTGATAATTGTGTTTTTTCCCTCTACGCTATTTGGCAAGTAAAAAGTTCCTGGCGACCTGAAAGGGTTCTTGTAGTCCTATCACTATGTTCTTTCTTTTTTTTCTCCTCTTGTATTTCTTCCCTTAGTTGACTTGTTCTATTTGTTTGATGATATAAGTTCAAATTGTGTAAGGAGAGGGAAGGTGTAGTATTGTGGCAGATGTAGGGCCATGGGCGCTAGGACCTTAGACAGGAACCTGGGAGGTGGAAAAGGAAAGGGGGAAACGGAAAGGGAGGAGTCAGATAGGGGCAGATAGTTCAAGGATAGAGTACCTACCGAATAACGGAGCTGAGAATAAAGATATAATTACATATTGCTACGTGTCCTTGTACCAGGCAAGGGACACGACAGTCCCCTATCTCCTAAACTCTAAATATGCCTCAAAATATTTCTGAGTGCAGTAGCCTTCTGGGATGCGGTCACGTGCTGCAACAAATAGAACCACGTGGGCGGCTGGGTCCAAGGTGTACATCTCCGTGCCTCGCAATGAGCTGTGTATTTCCTGAAGTCTTCAGATTTTCTGGCACATACCTTCCAAAGTTGCAAAGCCAAGGGAACGTCTTTCTAGCAGCTTGCAAGTCTTTGACGCACTGCTCAAATGTTTCTCAGTACACCGAAAGCGTGACTTTTCCACAAAAATCATAAATGATGTGTGCTTAGGCTCAGAGAGAAATTCTGGCGCCCTTGGCACCGAATGACAAACAATGGAGCTGCCATAGACCGCCCTGAAGACAGATACACATTCTGTTTACCCAGGAGGCAGCTGTCTGCGCTAACGTCATTGGCAATAAATATGTAGTGACTGCATTTTTTTGCACCCATTTGCTCAAAAGCGATGATAAATATTCTTTCCATTGATAGGAGGTTGAACTCATTTCTATACCGCAAATGCACTTACCATATTCAAGCACAAAACATGAAGAAGTATGGCAGAGATGGAGAGAGCTAAAGGTTGGATTTCTGCCTGCCAAAACGCCCACGTTGGTTTGGACCGAGCATCTCGTGACGACCGACATCTTGTTTGCAGCATGGATTGGACCTGGCTACACTCTGAGCACTGCAATTCATCATGTCTGAATTACGGGTAAGGTTCTCTCTCCCCCCTAAAAGTCAATGCCAGGTGTGGGCATTTCAAAGGGTGGCTGGATTTCAAGAAAATGCCATAGTAACTGCAAAGTTTTATGTCTTAAGTGCATTTTTATGCACGAGGGGACCTTAAAAAATAAAATAAAGACAAAATGAAACAATTTATTATCTGGGCGCGGAGCTCTTTTGAAGATTTCATGCATGTTTTCCGTTGGAATGCGTTTACTGAGTTTTTCGACATCCCCCCGGATCCTACAGTTGGGTTGTTTCACGTTCCATGAACGGAACGTGATTGAAGGCACGTGAATGCTCTGCAGAGTTGTGAGAGGAAATGGGATCTATAAGAATGATAGAGAGGCACGTCCCAGCAGACGGTAGAATATTTCTAGTCATTGGTATCAGAATACACATTGCAAATCATTTTCAAATTTCTATGGAAAATGGGGTTATGAGTATGACATTTTTTTCTTGTTTCCCTCTTTTCTTCTAGCTTGGTTTTGATGTAGCGTTTAAAAGTTTGAAGATTGTAGGGGTGCGTTATATTCACTGTTAGTCGGCACCCGCATATAACCAAATGTGTACTCAGGGATTTCGTGTGCAATGTATTACAACTGTATAACCTATATCGATTTTAAGTAGAAGTGCTAGCTATGTACAAGCACATGGTAAACGTATTAGAGAAATGTATAGTGTTTAGCTACGGGAAATGCAATGTGGTGTTAGAAATGTGTACCCCAGACTTCGTGTCTGTAGGTTGTTTAGGTTGACCACACATGAAAGAAAGACGTAAATGTCAATACTGTGATTGAAACCTGCTTGTGTAACCGAAGTAGTGGCCAGAATTCGCATATATCGTTGAGGCGAAAGGCCTGGTATTTTCTTATGTTAGCCAAGGGCAATAGGCCAAAAGGGATTTATTCCAGTAGAGGTTTTAGGCTGTAGTAAATTGCAACTTAAAAGATGTGAAGAATGTCTGCTTTGCATGATCTCACCCCAGGTGCAAGGACAGTTGCTCGTTAGTAGAGAAGCTCTTTGTTCGTAATTTGAATTATGTAGAGAAAGCCAGACATGGGAGTGTATTGGAATGTGCCAATCGTAACTCCTAGTGCGGATGGCGTCTGGGACTCAAGGCCAAGCGATGGACGATGGAACTGGACAGCGCTCTGTGGAAAAGTACTGAAAGACGACCCCGGAAGGAGAGGAGGCGCAAAGGGCGTGTTCGGAGACTTGGGGTACTGTATTAGGGACAGCGCCCCGAGGGTGGAGGCAGAGCAGAGCGGGGCAGCCCAAAGCAGAGGACGGCTAGGCGAAGGGTAGAGGGGGCAACTTAGACCAAGCTCTCTAAGTGAGGACTTCTTATGAAGTTTCACTCTGACACCTTTTATTCTGATGAGGGTCTCAAGGGATTGCTATGTAGGGATGACACCTAGTACAGAGTAGGGACAGAGATGGTATGGTTCAGTGTCCCTAGTATCGACATTTGCTTGGTAGTGTTCTACCTCATGCTTTTAGAGATTGTACTGTTAGTTATTTTTAGCCGTATGCGGATTCTTCGTAGAGTAGCATTTGTTTTAGTGCCTATGTACTTGTTGTGCCTCGTGTTGAGGACTTTGTATCTCCAAATCTTTATGTTGATAATAAAAACCAGAGAGCCAAGAGATTAAGTTTCGAGTCCTTGATTATGGCAACTTGCAGACTGTAATTGTGATAACGGTAATTTTCCCTCCATGCTATCAGGCAAGTAAAAAGTTCCATCTGACCAGAGTGGGTTCCAGTAGATAATTGCGAGATACTAAAATAGGCCGGAGCAGTTGGTAGCAAACGAGGATGGTTTCTTACTGATAGCGAGGGAAGATTAGATAAAGATAAGTGACCCTTGAGGCCCAAGAGACGATAAGTGATGCTGAATCATCAGATGGCGAGCAGCAGACGGCGGCAGATGAGCATCGACGGCGAGTAGCAGCGCGGCAGAAAGCAGCAGTTCCAGGAGTGAGTATGAACATAATGAGTGGTTGTAGATTGCGGTGTTGATTTGTTGTGTGATGTCTTGCGGAGTTGTTGTGTATGTCGTGTGATTGTGAGATCAGGCTGTGAGCGCGCGCAGCCCGGGAATTGTGGTGTAGAAGACACCTGAGATAGATTTTGTTGACCACCCAAAGGAGATCGTGAGGTACCATCGATCACCTGGACCGAGATAGGGGGAGCGAATGCGTGTGTGTATGGCAACTTAACGCTGGTCGTGGGTTGTGGTGAGCAGATCGGAGTGTTAGTAACCTATCAGAGGCGTTTTTGTCTGGCCGGATGGGGGCAGACGGGCGCCAATCGAGGTCAACAAGGTCGAGAGACTGTGGACGGACAGTCAGAGGCTGTGGACGGACAGCCAGAGAAATAACTTAATTGGTTATTTCAGTGTATGAATGGGACGTGAGTAAGCGTGAAACGAGTTTGGAGAAGGGAACTGCTGCGAACGAAGGAAGGTGACGTCAGAGGGTGTCGCGCTGTGATAGGCCGGTTGGTGTGAGTCGCGCTGTTATTGGAGGATTTGAGAACAAGAAGTAAATAGAGCGCGAGATCGAATTTGCTCATTATGAAGTGCCTTAGGGCTTTGCGAGAGTTGTGTAGAGGTGATAGGCATGTGGTTGTCCGCGGGGGAGAAGAAGCTCCTCCCGAGGATACACCGGCACATTACATGGCACAGAATGTGGGGTTACATACTATCGTTTGGATCGAGAATTGGCACAAGGTTACACAAGGTGAAGGGGAATTAGCTTTCCCGAGGTACGGCTCATTTAGATTAGCGGTGCTGTACCAACTGAAGACGGTGATGGGGTCCTTAAAACCCTTGCCAAGACCAGCACAGTTTGAAGCGTTACATGCGTGGATTAGAGCAGCGCATGATAAGGAAAAGGGAAGAAGTCAGGAGAGGATGAGGAAGTCGATTAGGGCATTTCAGGATGCCAAGTGGGACGCAGCAGAGAAAAGATGGAGAGTGCAGACAATTGAGGAAGCGAAACTGTATCCCGCGATAATGGAGGAGACAGGAATAAGGAATGGGAAAGCACAGAAAGAGGAAGATAGTGATTCCGATGATGGGGTATTGCAAAGATTGCTAGACGAGAGACCACCCCCTTATAATCCAGATGAAGAGGATGATAGGTGGGGTGATAGGGGAGACTCTAGGAGGGTAACAATCCAGCCTGAGACCCGAGTGGAAGGGTTGGTTTCGTTTGAAACAGCGAGTTCACAGGGTCAGTCTGAGTCTAGCCGAAGGATTGAGGGAGAGATGAGGTTACCGGATGCATTGAGGGTACCGGTCACCATTGGACCGATTGTGTCTATATACAGCCCGGAATCAGAGGCGAGAGAGAGGTCTGAACGAGAGGCAGAGAGAAGTAGGCGAGAAAGTGGGGAAAGTGAGTTAGAAGGGGCAACGGCCCGACCTCCAAGCCCAGTACAATGGAGTACACCATTAGCAGCGGTGTCAGACACATCTAGGGGCGAAGAGGACGAGAGACCGGTGAGGTCGAGGACTCCGATGGAGTCGAGACCAGATTTAGGGTCATGGGTATCACCCAAGAAGCAAATGAGCTGGAATATGGGCCGAGCGGGGACAACCCCAGTTGCCTTTACGAGCCATTCTGCTCCCATAGAACTACCAGGAGAAAGGAGAGAGCAGGAGCCGGAATGCGAGTATGATGAGGGACGTGGAGCAAGTTGTCAGGTGTTGAAAGGGGCCTTGAAGGCAGGAATGATAGATGTAGTAAGACTTAAAGCAGAGGCGGATGAAATAATATATGGGAATCTACCTCTGGAGAGAGTATTGACCTATACTCCCGATGAATTGCTTTTTGTGGCAAAGGATGTGACTCGTAAAGCACGAGTGGCACATGAAAAACTGGCGGGTTTGGCTAGAGAATATGGGGTGGATCTATCCAAGACTAGAGCATTGCAAGGGAGCCATAGGATGCATTGTACCGAGCGGGAATTGGAAGAGAAAAGGGTTGTTGGTCTAAGGTCACATACCAAGGAATTGATTGTAGCTATGAGAATATGGCTGATGCTCGACAAATGGCAAGAGAAATGGGCTAGGAAAAGGAATTCTAGGGGAGCGAAAGGAGGGAGCTCTGAAGGGGATTTGCAGGAGGTAAAGATTCTTCCCTTGAGAGAGGTGGCGAATGGAGGATACGTGCATGTACCATGGAGCAGGGGGGATTTGGCCTCATTTACGAATGATTTTCCCAGGCTCAGGGAGAAGCCTGCAGAGTGGTACAAGCAAGTTGAGCGTTTCGTTAAGATTTCGAAGGTGTTGTGGATAGATCTGAACACCTTATTCGATATCGTAGTTCCGGGAGACCTGTGGAACGCGTGTAAAATTGCTGTTGATTGGCCGGACTATGAGCCTGATAGGAACATAGTTACAAATGGTCCGTCGCCCGTGGTAATGAGGCTGTACGATAAGGTAATTACCTGGTTGAAATCGAAGGTTTCACCCCAAGATATCGATTGGGTGAAGATAGACAGGACAGTGCAGGAGCCAAAGGAGACAGTACATGAATTCTATGAGAGACTTTTGAAGGCTTTTAAGCAGTACAGTGGTTTAGATGAGCTGGAAACGAAGGACATGGGACAGTTTGTGTCTAAGTTCGTGCTGGGTTTGAAACCCGAAGTCAGTCTCATGATACAGCAGCATTTGATCTGTTGGCAGAATAAGCCTGTAGATGAGATCTTGCGGTATGCTAGATACTGCACGGATGAGATTGAGTCCAAGCACAAGAAGATGAAGGATAACTTATTGCTCATTCAGATGCAAGCGGCTCAGGGACCGCCGAATGGGGGTCAAGTGGGGCGAAGACAGGGAAATTATCAGACAGGGAATCAGAATATGCAGGGTCAGGGAAGGCCGAGACCCGTAGACCCTAGGACAGGAATAGAGGTAGCGATCTTGAAGAAGACAACTGCTTGTCACCAGTGTCACCAGGTGGGACACTGGAGGCGCGAGTGTCCCTTGAACCCCTATAATCAGCCGCAGATGGAGGGAGGAATGGGTCAGGTCCCTGGGGCGGAACAGGTACAGACGGTGACTGTACCGAGAACGATGCAAGGGGGGACAGGCGTCTCGCAGGTGCAGGTTCCCCAGCCACCCAGGATGCAGAACATACAGCAGGGAGCTCGGACTTATTTGCAGATGCCCATGTTCGAAGTGGAAGAGGAGAGGGATGCGGATTTGCTGGCGCAGTTAAGTTTGGGTCAGGATGATGATTGCCTACTTAGGGCTATTCTAGAGGTAGATCAGAGAGGACCCTTTGTGGAAGCAGAACTCGATGGACGCCCTACTACCTTTTTGGTAGATACGGGGGCTACCAGGTCAACCATAAGATCAGCAGTAGTTCCGGGGGTAGCCCTCTCGGGAGAAAGTATACAAGTGGTTGGAGTGGCGAACAAGAGACTAGTTAGCCCCTTGACGGAACCGATTCCCGTCAGGATAGGAAACTTTAGGGATCGACATCAGTTCGTGGTGTGCGATTCTAGTCCTGTTTGTCTGTTGGGAAGAGATTTATTGTGTAAGCTCAATTGCACAATCTACTGTACCCCGAAGGGAGTAGAGGTACAGACAAGAGATGATGACGCGACCTTTAAGGTTGCAAATCAGCGGGTGTGCGTGGAAGTGTACCCGGCTCTGACAGTGGAGGAGCTTCCACAGGACTTGAGGGAGTCAGTTGCGACCGATGTGTGGGATCTAAGCGGAGAGGAGATCGGCTTAGTCAGGGGAGTGGAACCAGTGAAGATACAGGTTAAGCCAAACGCGGAATTCCCGAGAACCCCTCAGTATAAACTGTCGCCTGAGACGATTGCTGGGATCAAACCTGTGATTGAGTCTATGATTAGGCAGGGAATACTGGTGGAGATCATGGGTAGTCCATGTAATTCACCCATTATGGGACTGCAGAAACCAAGTGGGAAGTTCAGGATAGTGCAAGACCTGCGGAAAATAAACGACATAGTTGTTCCATGTTGTCCAGTGGTACCGAATCCATCTGTGATACTGTTCCAGATCCCATGCGAAGCTGGATGGTTCACAGTGATTGACTTGTGTCAGGCATTCTTTTCGATTCCCCTACATGAAGAGAGTAGATTTCTTTTTGCCTTTAGGCTAGAAAATCGTATATTAACGTGGTGCCGTATCCCACAGGGGTATACGGAGAGCCCATCGATTTTCAATCAGCTGTTAAAGAAGAATCTGGAAGGTCTTGTGTTGCCGAAAAACTCTGTTTTGGTGCAGTACATTGACGACCTGCTTGTCGCGTCAGAGACAAAAGACGCTTGCAGGATCGATACCATTGCGTTGTTGAATTTCCTGGGAGAGAACGGTCACAAGGTGTCTCCAAACAAGCTGCAATACTGTTTACCTGAGGTACAGTATTTGGGGCACCGAATTGAAAAGGGTAAAAGGAAGGTGTCTCCAGATCGCATTGATGCGATTTTGAGAATGCCAGTTCCCTCGACGCAGAGGGAAGTTAGAATGTTTTTGGGAATGGCGGGCTATTGCCGCCAGTGGATCCCAAACTTTTCCTTTGAAGCGAAGCCTTTGCAGCGGCTGACGCGAAAGGATGTAAGTGATCCGGTACCATGGGACGACGACTGTTTGAAATCATTTCTGAGGCTGAGAGAAGCCTTATGTAGCGCTCCTGCGTTGGGAATGCCGGATTATAACAAGGCATTTGCATTGTTCTGCTGCGAAAGAGAAGGTTGCGCATTAGCAGTGTTAACCCAGAATCATGGAGGTGTCCGTAGACCAGTTGCTTATTTCTCAGCTACTCTAGATCCAGTAGCTTCTGCGTTGCCCGGATGTCTCAGATCCGTTGCGGCAACAGGTGTCAGCATCGAGAGATGTGAGAGCATTGTGATGGGTCATCCACTTACTGTACATGTGCCACATTCTGTTGAATTGTTGATGACTAGGACTAAAACACAGCACCTCACGAATAATAGGCTGACTCGTTATGAGCAAGTTATTCTTGCAGCCGATAATGTGATATTGAAGAGGTGTGCTGTTTTAAATCCTGCTACACTGTTACCTGTTCTAAAAATAGATGATAATGAAGATTGTGAGGACCATGATTGTCTCGATGTGACTGAACTATGCACCAAACCGAGACCCGACATTGTCGACGAACCGCTCCCAGTGTCAGATGAGATTTTCTTCGTGGACGGTTCATGTTTAAGAGACAGTGTCGGTCGATTGAGAGCAGCGTTTGCTGTATGCACCATTACGGGTGTGGTTGAAGCCGCTTGTTTAGAAGGAGTACACTCCGCGCAGGTGGCTGAGCTCATTGCTCTGACTCGTGCCTGTTTGGCAGCCGACAAGATCCGTGTAACTATTTACACGGATAGCCAGTATGGGTTTGGTGTGGTTCATGACTTCGGACAGCTATGGTCTCAGAGAGGGTTTATGACGTCTTCAGGTTCTCCTATAAGAAATGGTGATCATGTGCGGAAATTGTTAAAAGCATTGCAAGGTCCTGATGAAATTGCTGTTGTTAAATGTGCAGCCCACACGAAGGGAAGCGACTTTGTCTCGTTGGGAAATAACTATGCAGACGAAGTAGCTCGATTTTGTGCAGAGCAGGGATGCAACTTTACTGAGATCCACATTGAGGAAACTGGGGAAGAGGTGGTGTATGGTCAGATGTTAGCAATGGCTGACACATGGGAGGAACTGAAGCAGCTTCAGGAAGGGGTCTCGGATCAGGAACGTGACAGTTGGATACGAGCTGGATGTGAGAAGGGAGATGTGGATATATGGGTTTCGAATGATGGACGAGCAGTGTTGCCAGAAGGTTTGTTGAATCCCATGGCGAGGTTGATACATGGTGCTGTACATCTGGGTAGGGATGCCATGATGAGAGTGTTTCGTCAGACTTGGTACAATCCGAAGTTTCGTGCCGTGGCTGAAACTGTGTGCCAGAGATGTGTTACTTGCCAACAGATGAATGTAGGGAAGAGAACTGCTGTGACATTGAGCCACATAGGGAGGTCAGGGGGACCTTTCAATAGGATGCAGTTGGATTTTGTCGAAATGCCGAAGTGTAATGGGTTGAGGTACATATTAGTGATAGTATGTGTCTTTTCCAGGTGGGTGGAGGCGTACCCTACACGCAGATGTGACACACTCACAGTAGCGAAACTCTTATTGAGAGAACTCATTCCAAGGTACGGGTTCCCGACGTCCTTTGAATCGGACAGAGGAACTCATTTTCACAGCGAAGTTATGAAATTGCTTTGCGCTGCTTTGAATATAGATCAGAGGTTACACTGTAGCTATAGACCAGAGGCTTCAGGGATAGTGGAACAGGTGAATGGAACTCTGAAGGCTCGGATGGCGAAAGTGTGTTCGTCTACGTCTCTGAAATGGCCTGACGCATTACCTTTGGTCCTTATGAGCCTTCGAAGTGTGCCTGATAGAAGAACTGGGTTGTCACCCCATGAAATCCTCATGGGAAGAGCGATGCGTTTGCCTGCAATACCTGCTACTGCTCTGATAAATATCACTGATGATATGATCCTGGACTATTGTAAAGGCCTTGCTGACGTGGTCCGTTCTGTGTCTCAGCAGGTGCAGACAGCAACGGTTCCAGCTGCGAGTGACAGGTGCCACGACTTGGACCCAGGCGATTGGGTCCTGGTCCGAAAGCACGTGAGGAAGAGTTGTTTGGATGCTAGGTGGCGTGGCCCTTTCCAAGTAATCCTTGTTACGAACACTGCTGTCAAGTGCGGAGGGTTACCGAACTGGGTGCATGCTTCTCATACCCGCAGAGTTCCAGCACCCTTGGAAGATACAGCCCCTCTCGAGAACCAAGATCCCAGTGAGCCGACAGAATCGCCAGAGAGGGCCAGTCAAGCTGTAAGGGTTGCTGAAGCGGCTGATGGTGCACTGAATCGAGTTGAGGAAGAACGTGAAAGAAGTACTGACCCAGAAACCGGCGAAAGAGCAAGAGGTGCAGTGGGTAGTACTGAATCGAGTTCGGGCGAAGAAGAGGAAGTCAGTGCACAGGGTATCGGGGAGAAGACCGGAGGTGCCACCGAAGCAGAAAGGGTTTGGCCCGCAAGACAGAACCGGGTAAACCTGAGGTTGGCTCCGGACACAGACCTTGCACCAGTTTCGGAAGAACCAGAAGAAGAACCAGGGGATGAGGAGAATCCTCAAGGTGTGAGAAGATCAAAGAGAACAAGAGTGCCAAGTCGGAAGTACGCTTCACCCGAGTGGGCATATCAAGTGACTGATGCCAGGGTTACCGAGCACGGGAAGATTGAGGTCGATGACATTGGTCAACAGTGTCCCGCTCCAGAGGGTGGAAGTGTTGCTGAAAGTTCCGGGATTGGAGATCGAAGGAATTTTGACGATTCATATTCCGAGTCCGCCATTCCTAAGTGTCATTCGAGGTATGATCTTGGACAATTTGGAGTTCCCGACGTTCACGACTGTGCCAGATCCACAAGAACTGATCATTCTTAAGCTCGAAATATTGCAGGGAGTCTTGGAGCTGTTGGGACCAGCGCTTATGTTAGATTGATTTGAGAAGGTTGCAAGCAGAGAAGAAGATTACCTAGAGCCGAGCGGAAGAAGAACAAAATTAGGGATTTTTCCGTTATAGAATGAAGACAAGTTAGGGAGGTTTGCCTAAGTTCACGAAAGAGACATTAATGAGAAAGAGACTTATCCTTTCAGAGACTGCATTGGACATTGAGCATATTCCGAAGATGGCAGATCCTGTAAACCCACATCGTAGGGCTAAACTGATAATAGGCACATTGATCGGAGTTGTAGTAGTCACCATATTTGCGGTAGTGATCAGTTCCTACATGGTGGCTCACAGGCAAGAGGGGAAGGTTCAGGGAGCACCCGCACCTATTACCCCAGGGCAGAGTGGTGTCAGTATTAGCGAACAGGAATTATCGGAGTTGAGAGATGTTCGCAGACTTCACATGGATTTGTCAAAGGGTGATTTTAAGCTTAACGCGTATGCAAGGTTGCTGTATGAGTATGTTGATGCGATGGATGTGAAGGATTGCTATGTGTGCATGCAGTTGCCTGCTTCAGTGGATGAGGGTATCAAGTATCATCATCTCCCATTGACTTATGGGATTTCTTGTAGTATATGGCTCAGTTTATTTTATGACAGGAGACAGTTCGAGTATTTCTTCTCAAATTTTGACACGGTACTTCCCGAGGTGCCAGCAATCAAGCATTTGAATAGATATGATCTGGATAAGAAAGAGGACAGACTCCTGAAATATTTTAGACCGACTGTGAAACTGGATACGGCGCATGCTCACAGGAATAACCTGACATGTGCGTTATCAGAGATAGAGAAGAAATTCATAGACCAAGTAGAGGACAGGTATAGAAAGTTGACCGAGACACGACACACCGGAGATAGCCCAGTAGATTGGACGGACGAGGAGAGAGCTCACAGATCTAAGGGAAGTTATGGACCAATAGCATTGGATGAGGCACAGAGAGGGAATTTGTGTATTGCACGGCCTCAATCCAAGACGGAGAAGGTCGCAGTAGGACATAGCATTTGTTCTCAGACTTTTACAATGGAAGCTTATGCTAAGAATTTTATGCAAGGTCCAGTAGAGGTAATCCCGACAGTGTATTATGTTTGTGGGACGAATGCTTATGTCAGACTACCCGACAATTGGTATGGAGTATGCTATTTGGCTATCATATTCCCGAAGATCTATCACACAAGGGACTTGGAGTTGTTAGAGACGAAGCGACCGCTCAGGAAACGTAGGGCTACAAATGCCGGTGCAGTGATTGGGGACATATACGGAGCAATGATACCTAGTATGGGTGTGGTGTTGAATGATGTGAAGATCCGAAGGTTGGCGACTGTAGTTGATGAGTTGTCTATGAACACGGCGAGATCTTTGATATTGGTGGCTGGAGAGATGTTGTCGATCCGGAATATGGTTTTGCAGAATCGCCTTGCTTTAGATGTGTTGTTAGCAAAAGAAGGCGGAGTCTGCAAATTATTGAAAGTTCAGGAATGCTGCACGTATATTCCAGACAACTCGAAGGAGATAGGGAAGTACATAGACAACATAACGACGATTCACAAGGAGATTACGGATCTGACGGAGGTGAATGTGTGGGAGAAGATTGGATTAGGATTTGGAAGAGTGGGAACTTGGTTTGCGAATCTGGGAAGGGGATTTCTAGGTTCAGTATTGAAACCAATTATTATTGCCGTGGTTTGTGTGATCTGTTTGTGGGGATGTGTGAAGGCATGGAAGTGGTATCAAGGAGGCAAGGTTGAAAGAGCTCTAAAGGCAAACGAGAGGAGGTTGGCAAAGCTCCAGGAGCAGCAATATGAGAGTCTTAAGAAACTGGAGGGAGTCCGACATGGAAATGTTATGACTAGCACGGTTTAAATCAGTTCTGAAGAAGGAAATGTAATGGTGTGATGACGGATGTCATCAAAGGGGGGAACTGATGTAGCGTTTAAAAGTTTGAAGATTGTAGGGGTGCGTTATATTCACTGTTAGTCGGCACCCGCATATAACCAAATGTGTACTCAGGGATTTCGTGTGCAATGTATTACAACTGTATAACCTATATCGATTTTAAGTAGAAGTGCTAGCTATGTACAAGCACATGGTAAACGTATTAGAGAAATGTATAGTGTTTAGCTACGGGAAATGCAATGTGGTGTTAGAAATGTGTACCCCAGACTTCGTGTCTGTAGGTTGTTTAGGTTGACCACACATGAAAGAAAGACGTAAATGTCAATACTGTGATTGAAACCTGCTTGTGTAACCGAAGTAGTGGCCAGAATTCGCATATATCGTTGAGGCGAAAGGCCTGGTATTTTCTTATGTTAGCCAAGGGCAATAGGCCAAAAGGGATTTATTCCAGTAGAGGTTTTAGGCTGTAGTAAATTGCAACTTAAAAGATGTGAAGAATGTCTGCTTTGCATGATCTCACCCCAGGTGCAAGGACAGTTGCTCGTTAGTAGAGAAGCTCTTTGTTCGTAATTTGAATTATGTAGAGAAAGCCAGACATGGGAGTGTATTGGAATGTGCCAATCGTAACTCCTAGTGCGGATGGCGTCTGGGACTCAAGGCCAAGCGATGGACGATGGAACTGGACAGCGCTCTGTGGAAAAGTACTGAAAGACGACCCCGGAAGGAGAGGAGGCGCAAAGGGCGTGTTCGGAGACTTGGGGTACTGTATTAGGGACAGCGCCCCGAGGGTGGAGGCAGAGCAGAGCGGGGCAGCCCAAAGCAGAGGACGGCTAGGCGAAGGGTAGAGGGGGCAACTTAGACCAAGCTCTCTAAGTGAGGACTTCTTATGAAGTTTCACTCTGACACCTTTTATTCTGATGAGGGTCTCAAGGGATTGCTATGTAGGGATGACACCTAGTACAGAGTAGGGACAGAGATGGTATGGTTCAGTGTCCCTAGTATCGACATTTGCTTGGTAGTGTTCTACCTCATGCTTTTAGAGATTGTACTGTTAGTTATTTTTAGCCGTATGCGGATTCTTCGTAGAGTAGCATTTGTTTTAGTGCCTATGTACTTGTTGTGCCTCGTGTTGAGGACTTTGTATCTCCAAATCTTTATGTTGATAATAAAAACCAGAGAGCCAAGAGATTAAGTTTCGAGTCCTTGATTATGGCAACTTGCAGACTGTAATTGTGATAACGGTAATTTTCCCTCCATGCTATCAGGCAAGTAAAAAGTTCCATCTGACCAGAGTGGGTTCCAGTAGATAATTGCGAGATACTAAAATAGGCCGGAGCAGTTTCACAACCCTACCCGCTTCAGCCCTCATATAATATTTAGTGGCCATTTTAGAATTTTATTGACAGACATTCCACTCACCAGTGTGGGAGCAGTATCACCTCGTCCTCCTGGGGAGTGGAACTTCCACCTTATTAGACATGGCCTCCATGGTGGTGGGGAGTTTCAGTTGAAGTGGTTGCGTTTGCATGGGAGGAGCCCTTTGCAACAAAAAAAAACTGCATGAAGGGAAATCTGTCATACCTGGGTCATAATGGAGTTCCCAAAAAATACCTGTTGGCATTGGAAATCTGTAAGAAAACAAGCTCTTTGCAGGTTAACCCCCCCCCCCCCTCCCCCATTTGCCTACTAGGCACTGATATAATGGCAATGAAATGCTCTAAGCTATGCTTAACAGGACTCAGTGTTTGTGCTCTGCCCCAATTAGCATAACCCAACTTATTAAGTCACTAGTATATGGCACCAGGGGTACCTAGGGCCTGTAGGTAGATGAGTCTTGCATGGACTTCATCACTAGTTATGCCTCTATGCAAACTGGAAGGAAACTTTTAAACTTCTAACTTGACTTTGCCATTTAAAGTAATAGCAAAGTGCAAACGTATTTTTTAATGTATGTAAGTCACCCCTAAGGCTAATGAGAACCTTCAGCACAATGTTATATGTTAAAAAGTGGAACCTGTACGTTTACATGTCCCAGCAGTAAAAACCCTGAATTGTCATTTTCCACTGTTAAAAAGCTAGTAACCCCATTGGCAAGTAGAGATTTACAGGCTAGCACCCCAGTCCTGCAAATCCTCTGAATGGGACTATTAGGCTTCGAAAAGAGGAAGGCCAGTGGGTGGGGAAGCCCATATACCCCCTGTTCCTCGCGCCCCGGAAATGACGCGCCCTGCACGCCCCAGCACCCTGACTGCCAGAGTAGGGGGACTCCTCCCCAAGGGGTCCCCACACCGAGAAGAGGGGGGGTGGGCTGGTGCCTTGCTGGCACTAGAGGCCCGCCCTCCTTAGGGCACCCTGCGGGCACCTCGGGCAGCTGCAAAGTGCAAACTTCCTTTTTTAATGTATGTAAGTCACCCGTAAGGCTAATGAGAACCTTCAGCACAATGTTATATGTTAAAAAGTGGTACCTGTACGTTTACATGTCCCAGCAGTAAAAACCCTGAATTGTCATTTTCCACTGTTAAAAAGCTAGTAACCCCATTGGCAAGTAGAGAATTACAGTCCTGCTAACCTCTGAATGGGACTATTAGGCTTCGTACTGTTTGGTATCAAAATAATCAGTGCATTAAATCTAATTTAATGGTCAATTCGAATTTAATGTCACTGGTGGGCAAAGTGCAACTTTAGAAGTTGCCACTTCAGGCGCTAAAGTTTCCAGTACCAGTTTACTGATGTACACGGGCTTGTCCTGCATACAGCTTTCTGTCCTCCTAGGGAGACATGCTAATGACTCCCAGGAAAGGACACAATAGGGGCCTGCATGGGATAGAGATGTTACCTCCCTCCTGCAGGAAACCACATGAGTGTTAGCCCAAAAGGCGAGCTTCAAAAGAGAAGCCGCCTTTGAAGGGCAAATGGGTAATTCTTAGGAGAGGGGCGATCTATTGTTTAGGAAGACAGACTAGCACTGCAGACAGGAGAGGAGAAGCCAGTTGTCAACCCAGTTTTTCCAGGGGAGTATAGCCCCTTGGTAGCCCAACCTCTGGGGGTGGGCTAAGAAGCTCTGAGTGTGGAGAGAGGAGTCTTGCAACGTTGGGTTTGGGAAGAATAGTTAATCTTGGGATAGTCAGATGCCACACTGCACAGTATATGGTCATCAGGAGGGAGCGAACCTGGTAGCCCATGGGATACCACCCGCATCCTACTCTGAGGGAATTTTCTGTAAATGAATAGGGCACCCTTGATACTCAAAACTCTGATCTTAACTGGAAGAAGGACTGCTGTGCTGCACCAAAGGTCTAGTAAAGAGAGGCTGCACTGCCACAGATTGCACCTGTTGCACTGGTGGCTAGCTAAGAGAAAGACTGTGCCTGCCATGTCCTGCTCAAGGGGAAGCTGTCTTCAGAGTCTAATGAAGTCAAGAGAACTCCAAGGACCAGCTGACTGGCCTTTTGTTTTGCTGCACAGGGTCACAACAGCTGAAGAAGCCTGCTGGGGCAAGTTGGTAGCCTAAAGTTTCAAGCCGCTACCACCGCCACTGTGCAGCACCAAGGACCACGACCCCATTCACAGAGTTGCCCCGAGTTTGTTGAGCCCAGGGGTACTGTCAGAATATTGCTTGGACCCTCAGAAGGAAGTTATTGACCCAGGAACTATTGGCCTGTGACCGTGACAACGGGTGTCTGGTAGTCCAGTGGCGACTGGACTTCATCCAGATCGGAGAGGACTTCATGGGACATCGACCCTGTAACCAGGACCCCCTCACCATATTCGTTGACCGAGGAATCCCTGCAGAAAGACCCACATTGACTGAGTCGCATCCACATAATCCTTAGAGCATCTTCATCATCCTTCATCCCTTGCATCAGGACCACTCCATAGGAATTCATTGCAACAAGGATAAATTGCCTGCAACTGTTGTAGCACTGCTCCTTATGTGCCGGTAACTGTTTTTAAGGACCTTGCTGATCCCCTTCACTAGCTCCCTGCCAGAGTTGGCTGCCCCAAGTACTTTTAACCAATCACAGTGACACTTACCTAAGTTTTCCGTGAAAATGTTTCTGTGGCAAATTCACTGAATTTGCCAAGGCTTGTTAGCGGTTGAGAGAAAATGCTTAATGCTTTAATTTATTATTGCTTGTAAAATCCATATCTCCGAAACCCTCTGGTGGATCTTTTTTGTTATAGTGTTTACATTCTTATAAAAATGCAGTCCATTTTTATAGATTGGTGTCAGAGTGTTGTGTCGATTACGTTTTTAATTGTTTTGGTGATGTTTAAATGCTTTAAGCTACTAGTTCCTCTGAATAAGCCTTGCAGCTCAGTGCCAAAGATACCCAGGGTTGAGCTGAGGGTGTGACAGATGGAACCTACTGGACCTGAAGGGGTTGGTAAGTGTATTACACTGTGAGGTCGCACAACCACACAATATAATACACCCCATTTTCTCACACTGGTGCCTAGTGGTGGGATCCAGAACTTGTGGTTAGCAGTATCATACAGTTGTTGTAGTGGAGACACTGAGAATCCACCTGAGGTGCCACCAAAAAAGAAGTCCTAGAGCTTCCCAAGCAGTTCCTGAGTTTCACGGTCTGCAGAAACATTGTTTCCAAAGGTATGCTGCACTTTTAAAGGAGTTTTAAAAGTTATGACAACGTTTCCAAAAGTTTGAAACAGTTCAACAATGTTTTGAAAAGTACTTGGAAGTCATTGTGAGAAATGGGAACATGGAGCTTGACATTGCCAGTCTGTCCACCCTCAAAAACAAGGATCTGATGGAGTTGTATAAAGGCACTCAAGGCTTGGGATGAAGCCAACAGTGCCCCATCAGCACTGGAAAAGGAGATACCCCAAGCTAGCAGGGAAGAAGAAAGGGAGGAGGATGCCCTCTGTAGAGTCTTCCCCAGCCTGGGTACCCACAAATGACTTTGCCGCACACAGAGTTTAGTATTACACGTCTTTATATGTTTGCGTGTAACTGCGAACTCCACATTCTAAACCAGCCTTCAGTGCAATCCGCTCTAACACTTACATCACAATTCTACAGTCTATCAGGAGCCAAAAGGGTTCTATCATCTCTAACAGACAAGACACTACATCTTTCCATCTGATAAATAAAAAATGGCAATTGTTTTACAATATATATATGTCATGGCGGTGGTGCGTTTATGCGTTACTGAATAAAGAAATTTTGCACCTATCGATGGGTCCGTGTTCGTCTCTTGTACGAGAATTTATGCAAGCTGTGAGACGATTTCTGTGGCATATATATATATATATATATATATATATATATATCGAAAAAACACTCCTGCTCCAAACGAAGAGGCACGTACCCAATGTGTGCATGGGAAAAACTTCTTTTATTGTTGTTCAGGTCTCCCACGACCCCCGCATAAAAAGAGACGCGTTTCGCCTGCGCAGCAGGCTTTGTCAATCTAATAGGCGCCATAGGATTTTTAAAATATATAGCCCTCCTCCCGCCATCGGGCATGCAATGGACATAGAAAGTGGACTGTGTCATCGGGAAAATAGCTAGTGCAACATACTGATTTTAACATGCAAAGATGCAAAATGCAAATAATTCATTGACAAATATGAAAAGCTGCATATTGCGCAAATGAGCAGGTAATGTTGATTATTGAACTTGATCAAATTCCCGATGTATACATAACAATGTAAATATGTCTCGTTGGCCTGAGGTTTAATCAAGTCATAATGACATGCCGAGGTGCATATACAATAATTAGAAATATGGCGTCAATGCTCTCAAAACAGTCTGCCGATCACATGCAGAAATAAAATTGCACAAATAAATGAAAACTGCTAGAAATGCAGATGGTGCTGTAACATGACAGTGCGTATTGATTCTCCCCTCATTACCTCGTGACTAAACAAAGCAAAGAACTGTCCGGTTAGGTGAATGAAAGCCTTGCGCTGAACATAACTGCATCGCACTGTGTTGTCAGCTGCATGCAAAAACGAACACGAGAAATAAAAGCTGGTAATGAGACCACGGGGTTCTGGTTTTTCCTGCTGTGTGTAATGATGGCAAAATACCGGCCTCAAAGAGGGAGCTGTTATTCTCAGCGGGACCACATGACCCATAATCCCCTTGGGCAGCTCTGGTGTCCGAAAAATATTTTATACAAACAGAGTCATTCCGAAAGTGCAAATATTTCATGGATTGTCAGTGTCTTTAACCGGTTGAATGTTGCACAAAGGACTGGGAACTCGAATTCCAAATAGATAGACTGGAGGTACCGCAAATGTCAATGTTAATTAAACAACACGGGATGGATCTTTGTCATCGGCGTGCGCATGGGGTTGGAGGAGACCGATGAAAATAAATAAGATATGTCCAACACACCTCACCGCTTATGTATCAGCAACCGCAGTGTCCAGTCCCCAAAGGGCGCCAGCATATCGGACAGGGCGCTTCCTGCTGCAGAGAACAGACAACCGTGCTGGCAGTCAGCAAGACCGCCACACTCCGCCATCTAGACTCTTCACAGTTGTCGTCCTTGTACCTCTTCCTGGCGAACTCTCCGGGGGCTCTACTACATAGCATTACCATGCTCCTCCAGCAACCATTGCGGTCAAAAGTAGAGCCCAAATTGACTGGTGGTACGTGTATAGCGCCGACCGCCGACGCTAAATTTTATCGAAAAAACGCTCCTGCTCCAAACGAAGAGGCATATATATATACAATTGAATCTCTTCAATCTATCTTTTTCGCTCTTTAATTATTCGACCTGATCTTGTTCTTGGAAACTCGAAACTGTAATCACCAATGTCCAGGATCTGCGTCAAGGGTGTAGAGGCAACAGCAGTCACTGATGTTTCAGACCCAGTCTCTTCTTCAACAGTTAGATCTGATGAACAATTAGTTAAGTGCCTAAAAAGAGAAGAGTCTCTGGTAATATACTTCCCAGGGCGCTGGGCAGTCACCATGTGTCCCTTGGTAGATACCATTTGAAAAGTTTCTGCATCAAATAGTGCATCAGATTTTTTTCTTCGCATCTGCTGTGCAATCACTTGATGTAGCAGAAGCGGGTGGGAAATAATAACATCACTTACCATCCACACCAAGCACTTATAATAACGACAATAACATATTTATAATGTCGGGCCCATAAGACATTTTTCTCTAATAACAGTAACAAAGGTCCTCAGACGGATCTTTGATAGAGTTAAAAGGGACTGTGTATTTGAAACCACGGAAATGCTATTTCCCCATGAGGACCTAGAATGAAGGAAATACACTAAACAACATAATCTATTACATTAGGCAATATTTATCTGTCTCATTAAACCTTTCTTTGATTATCTCTTTTGTTATTCTGATTAATGAATGGTCAATCACAAAAGTCCGAATAGAATGACATTATTCAGTTCACAAATGTTACAGAATATCACAATACTGCATAACCGATTCAAATCACCATAACAGATTCATCGAAAAATAAAGTAGTTAAGAATAATGAGAATTACACAGCAGCGGTGAAAATACTTCACCTAAGAACGGAAATTCTAATGCTCAGTGAACATTAGTTGGAAACTATCCCTATGGCCGTTAGGAATAGCGGAGGCAGCACCATCAGCCGATGATGTGTAAGGTCTCAGGAAAGTTCAATGATTCAGCAGGATTGCCAGCCAGAGTGTCAGGAATAAGCGCGGCATGCAGCACACCACGAACGCAGGACAAGTCCCCAGAAGTGTTAAGAACAAGCCGAAGAGCACTTTCCCACGAAGGTCTTTACACAGTGCTACTTCCTTTCCTCAGCTAATTTGTTGCACTCTCTTCTCTCTACAAACATTTTCATTGGCTAAACACGATGGTGTGGGGGTCATCTAACAATGACCTAACCATGATTTCTAAACACTCTTTGTCTAATACATTATACAACTTCCTTAGGAGACAGAGGAAATAACCTAGGGTCGCAAAACGATGGCAGGCGGACATCAGTCTTACCGGCATCGCTGCGTGCTGGGGAGTGGCCGCCGGGAAGGCGGCAGTCTCGCTAAGTGAATTACGATGTGCCCGCCCCTACGGCGGGCGCATCCTGGGCCATAGACATTGTAGACGGTGCTGCTGGCTCCAGCACCGTTCGCAATGCGAAAATGCCACGTAGTGCATTTCCCTGCACTACGTGGCAGGCACCACTCGGTGCCTGCCACTTTGTGCACGGAAATGCAGGGGGGTACCCCCCCAGTGCACAACCAACGTCCGCCCGCACAAAGGGGACCCGCAACGGGCCCCCAAATCCAATCCCCGCCAGCCTTTCCAAGGCGGCACCGCCGCCATGGAAAGGCCGGTTTAAACGCACATCCTAATTTGGTGGACGGTGCCTGCCACCATTTTAGGTACCTTGCACTGTCCGCCAGGCAATCGGACCGATTGCCTTTGGGGGTGAACTGGTGGACGGACTTTGCATCTGCCGCGGTACCCATCGCCATCCTAATTGGGCGGTGGGAAAATCCTGTGTGATGGCGGAAAGACCGCCACCGCCGGCCCAGCGGTCTTTCCGCCAACGTAATAACCCCCTAGTTACAAATTGATTTTATTAATGATACAGTAACTTTTGAACATCCTTCTACTCTCGCTCAAACAGGAAAGAACGTAATATTCTCAGACAGAATTAGGCAAATATCTACACTCTAGGAAACAAATCGTAATATATGAAGGTCTGCAGCTAAGGACAGCATTGTGTTACAAATCACGAGACAGGAGTACGTGAACACATTCTCTAATATTCTGAGACCTACATTTATTATACAAAATAAATAATTAATTCTAAAGAAAAAACCTACACTACACTTTCACAAAGAATAACGCATTTCCCTTGTCATTTTAATCTCTACAGTAAGGGAGACAAAATGATACACATTAGAGAATACAAGTAAAATGTATTAATTTCATTTAGTCCTCACTGTGTTTTTATTTGTCTAAATAAAATAGAGCATATTATCGTGCCTTAAACATTTCTCATGTTGTACACTAATTCTGTTAACATTAGTAGTTTTCGTTTTTCCAGACATTAATATTTATTTCACCCCAACAGGTGGATTTCATTGAGGAAATCTTTATTACAAAAACCATGCTCCATCACACTTAATCTCCTTTCTGAAAGACAATGTTCTTTGCACATTGTCTTTGGTTAGCATATGCTTTTATCTTTTGTTTGTTAACCAAGACCTTCTCATGAGTTGCTTTCTCATCGTTCTTTCTCTGATTGGTCCATTAAGGTACCTTGGTGTTCATTGCTTTCCTGAACATCAATGTCAATGGACTTTCATCCGTGGTCGAGTGGGGTATTGAACGATGAGCTCTAAAGGTAGACTTCAACACAGTTTTTAAATCAAGCTTCTCAAGAGTGGCACACTGCACTGCTTTCTTTAGCATACTCATAAAATGCTCAACAAGTCTGTTGGCCTGCGGCCACAAATGTGTGCTCTTCCGATGCTTTATATTCAAATGCTCCAAGAAATCTTTAAACTCTCAACTGTTGAAAGGCGGACCATTGTCAGGCTTCACTATGGCTGGAATACCCAGTGTCGCAAAAATGCCATCTAGTCTTTCAATGACTCATTCTTGAGTAGTAGATGAAAGTTCTTCAATTAATGGAAATCGTGAGTATTCATCTATAATCACCAGCAGGTGATGTCCATTGTCAAGTGGACCAAAAAAGTCAATCACTATTCTCTCCCATGCATGCTTTGGGAGTTCTGACATGTTCTAGGTGTGATGAGTAGTATTTTTAGCAAGGCAGTTGCATAAATGATAGACCTTTAATTCCTTTTCAACCCTGTCATCAAGGTAAGGAACCAGACTTGGTCTCGGAGAGCTTGTGTTGTGGTAATGATTCCACGATGTCCTTCATGGGCCGCTTCAATTATTTTCTGACACTGACGCTCCGGAATCAGAATTCTACACCTTCATAGTACAACTCCTTCCTGAGTTATGGACAGTTCATTCTTGAAATTTTTGATATTCAAAATCACTGGTGAGCGGTCGAGTGTGTTGGTTCCATGACTGATGTGTATTTAAATCCTTCAACTTTAACATGTCACTATCATGGCTCGTGGTAGTCATAATCTCGGCTAATGAAATGGCAACTGGTTTGTTTGATTTTACAATGAAGTTATTATAGGCCTTAGCTTTCTTGGATGGAGTACCATGAGCTTGTATAGACACTCTGCAAAAGTAGTCAGCAGGGTTCTAATCCTTCCCTGGACGATGCACAGTGATATAATTATAATCTTGTAACTGTAGTCCCCAACGTCCAATACAAGGAGGCATTTTGGCCTTTAAAATTTCCAAATATAGTCAGAAATGCTTGATGATCAGTTACCATCGTAAAAGGTTTTCCATACAGGAGTACATGGAAATGTTCACACAAGCCCATACCATGGCTAATCTTTCTTTTTCTGGTTGTGAATAAGCACGTTCTGTTTGAGACAAACTTCTACTTGCAAATACCACAATATGTCTTTAGCATTCAGGTGCCCGCTGTGCCGTGCAAGGAAGCGCCTAACCCAACAGGACTAGCGTCAACAACAACTTCTGTATGAAGCTTTGGATTGAAGTATGCCATTTCAGTAGCATTCTCAATGGCTTGTTAGATTCTTTTGAAACTTTTCTCACATTCATGTGATCAACAAAATGAAACATTATTTTTCTTCAAGTCTCTCAATGAAGCACTTACAGTGGCAAAGTCTCTGTATGTATCTGGAACAGTAACTGGCTAGGCCAAGAGTTAAACACACTATGGAAACATCTTGTGAGGGATCAGCATTTGACAGCTCTTGCACTTTAGCAGGATCCAGTGTCCAACCCCCATCACAAAAGATATGGTCAAAGAATTGTAGCTTTTTCCTTATGGAACTCATACTTGTCTGCATTCAAAGTCAAATTTGCTTCAGCAAGTAAACAGCATACTTGTGTTAGAGCTATATCGTGCTCCTTTTGTGTAGCTCCAAAAACAAAAGATGTCATCTCTGTAATTGAATGCATTCATGGCAGGCTCTATGGTACATTGAATGACATCTTGAAACAGTTCTACAGCAGATGACACCTCAAAAGTCAGTCTTTTGTATAGAAACAGACCAACATGTGTAGAAGTTGCAAAGTACCTGCAATCTTCTTTGAGTTCTAACTGATGATAACTATTATTTAAATCAAGGCAAGAGAAGACCTTTGCACCATTTAATTGCGTTATCATGTCAGCAATGTGTGGACCTGGAATCCGTTCTCATTCAATTGCCTTGTTTTCCTGATGCATGTCAATGCATATGCACGCAGCTCCTCTACTGTACACTTTAGGCACTACAATTATGGGAGAAACACATAGCGTAGACCCATAGAAATCTCAATAATACTCTGCTTAAGTAATGATTCAAGTTCTTTTTCAACAACTTCTTGCAAATGAAAAGCAATTTGTCTATGTCTTTGAGCAACAGGACTTACGTCCTGATGAATATGTAACTTTACTTTCATAGTTATAAGCTTTCTCAAACCATGAAATAACAAAGAGAACTTACTTACTGTTTTGTGGTGAGCATTGATGTAGAAATTCAAAGAAATCAGTCCCATATCAGTAGCTGTGCTGAAACTGAGTAGACAGGCACTTGACGCCATGCCCTGAAGCACATGGATGGGTGCTTGCACCCTTATTTTCTTGCGTTTTATGTTTGCTACAAACGAACTTTGACTTTTTAAGGGCGTCGATGAAGCCCATTTGTAAACTTTGGTTTTCTATGGCATATGTTGCTATAATCTAGATAATTAATTGTATTTTTCGTCAGGCATAATGTTTATCGATGCACCACTGTCGATAATGAATGGTATCGACCAACCATTTACTTTCAGTGTAATCTTTGGACAATGTTTGAATGAATTTGGTGCTTTGGCATGTCAATCTTTCTTTGACTGACATTTTTCTTCACAGATGCCAAACCAAAATGTGCACTCTTTTCTGAGGTAAACATCAACATGGCACAAGCATTTTTATCACTTTCACTTGATACTGATAGAGACATTTTTTACAATGATTTAGAGGATGATCAACTTTGTTCAATGTCGATCTGTCTTAACTGATGTCGCTGGTTGGCCTTGTGAGTGTCTATCAAATGTTGCTTCTTGAACATTCTGGTGGCCATTTTGTCTTCGTGCCATGACACACTTAATTTTCCCTTCACTTTGCAAACTATCACAAAATGGTTCTCCTTCCCAGAGCCTTTAAATATCTATCCAAGAGCAGGGCATTTACCTTCGTGTGGTACAGAATTACCATCTAAAACACTACTACTTTTTACGTGTAGACATCACTTTGTGTCCTTCAGTATTTGGTTTTGGCTTACTTTTCACATTCATGATGGATTCATTCTGAGAACCTCCGGTCTCCATGTCACCAGCTTGTCTATCAGCACACTCTTCAACTCTGGTCACCATTTACACTCCCTCCAGACTAAGAGTTTCTCTCATCATTCATCTTCTGAATGGATCTGACATGCATACACCAATAACTCTCAGACGGATAGCTTCTTTATCAATAAATTAATTGAACATACAGTGTCTCATGAGTGTGTCGAGTCTATCCACAAATTCATCAATGGTTTCACCAACTTTCTGGCATTCTTGGTTGAAGCTGTATCGTTCATAATCAACATTTGGCATTCAATTACATTTGAGATTGAACACTTCTTTAATCTGGCGATTTGTGACTTCTTCGTTAGTTCAGGGCATTTTTTTAATGATTTCTTTTACACCATCACGAGCAAGATTTGTTAGATACTTGATAATCTTTTTGTTTTGAGTCTCTTCAAGTGCATCAGTGAAATTGGTTTGATACATAAACTTTATTTTGCTAGTTGAAACAGCCATGAAAGTGCATTAACATAAAATAGACCCATTGAAAATTGCATCTCAATAAACTACATCCATAACTTATGTAAATCAGCTAAAATCCATACAAAAGACAATTTAAAATCAAGGGCTCACTAATACAAAAGGCTTTTCCTTACATGGATGGCTTTCAAAATAAAACGGGCCACGTTGTAACACACAGAGGGTTTGCATAGTGCAATTAAGTATTTCAATAGCTTTTTATGATCTAATGGTATGTCTAACAAAGATAGGCTTTAGATAAAAACTCCTAAAATTCTGGCAAAATTTACAAAACAATAAAAAGTGCATTTTGCTTTGTTTACTTCATCCATTACATGGTTTGATCTCAAGGACAAGACTTTATTTTTGGGAAAGCCACTAAATGATGCACAATACCACATCTCAATCTTACCAAAACAAAACGGGGTTGCATACTTGTTATCCCTTATTAGCAGCCAATCGCTGTCCATTCTGTACTGAAAAAAAGTATCTTTGATCATCCTCTTAGTTAGTGATAGCACCTGTACAGGGTCTGACCATATGAGCAAATTAAACAACATAATAAAATAAAAGTTGATATACCATAACCATGGGATACTCGGAGCCTTATCCAAGGCTAAACAATCTAAATTGATTGATCTTGTAAAACGAATATCCTCTTTTGCCCATGTTGATAGCCATAATAGCAACGGTCTTACCAAAAGTATATCTTCTAGGTACTGTAATTCGACCACCTGATGAACAATCATATTTGAGACAGAAGTAGGTAAACAAAGTAGCCGTTTTAAGAAACTGTTTTTCTCCATTTGTAAAGCTGCGCAATTGGCATAGCCCCAGAGACCAGCCCCATATGTAGCAGTGGTCACCCCTCTAGCCTTGTAAATCTCAACCATTTGCTTGATAGGACGTCTACCTAATTTTGATGAAAATTTTAAAATCCCTCGAAAGACCCTACTCATTTCAGCTTTAGTGTTTAAAATCTGTTGTCCTCAAGAACCGTTGCGTGCAAATAGAACACATAGATATCAAAATGAATTTACTGTAACAATTTAGGTAGTATCAATGTAAAAAGTTCTACATTGTTTTTGCTTAGGCCAACAAACCATGGAAAATGTTTTAAATGTATTAATCATCATTTTCTTATACTCCCCTAAAGCATTCATTAATCTTTGTAAGCCAACTGGGGTCCTTGATAGCAGAGCAGCATGGTTAGCATAGAACAGAACTGGAATAGGACGGCAGCAGCCCGGGGAGCATCAGCTTGCAGGGTCTGCAAATGGATATCCACCCCATTAATAAACAAGCATTGAAAATGCAATAGGTCTCGCCTTTTATTAAGTTAAAGCCAATGCTTTGCCATACAATACCATTAGCAAAGCAAATGGCTTTAACGTAGTCAAAGGCGAGACCTATTGCATTTTCAATGCTTGTTTTTTTACCATAGCGTTCTATGCAATATGATATTTCTATTCCTTTAAAATGATGCGGCTCGTTTAATCATTATTAATTTGACACTCGGAGAATGAACATCCTTTGTATACATCCCTTACTGCCTATTCAAATTTGGTAACCCTAAATAATTCACCTGTCTTAGTGCCAATCACTACTTGACTTCGAATATCCCTCCATTTAAGCCCCACGCAATAGAGCACAAATCGGAAAATTGTTGCTCAGACCTCAAGGAAGCAGAAACTGACGCAAATCAAGAGGCCGAGATGGATTAAAAAATGACTTTACCGGTTATAAAATCAAGGGGGCTTTTTCTTCTAGCCGACAAAGGACAAAGGGCATCGTGCTGGCGAGTGAATATTTGTCACCCTATCTGAACTCTGACTGCGACGGCAGTGACAGAAACCTTGCAAGTGCCACCTAGACCCCACTGCATTTTCCGCAGCTCCGGCGAAGCCAAAAAAACTGCTTGTAATTCAACAATTGCATTTCTCACTGTTCCAGAATGACCTATTTCTCACAAGAATGAGCCAGTGATTTCATACATATAAATAATTATTTGCAGACACATTTAAAAATTGATGGAAAAAAGGAACAAACATTTGCAATGCAATAGGTCTCGCATTTATTGGAGTTGGAGCTATTGGTATTGTAAATAACAAATCCTTTCTATTTAAGTATTCAAAAAGTAATCCCAAAAAAAATGCATTGTTATGTGCAATGCCAATATCTCAAACTCGTGTCAATGCGAGATCTAGTGCATTGCAAATGCCTGTTTTTAAATGCGAGACCTATTGCAGTGTAAATGCTTGTTTCAGTACTGCGTGCTTTTTAAAAGTTGTAGTCAATACTCAAAATGGAATCCATGTTATCAGCGTTCTCAGTGCTCCTTTATGTTTAATGGCCTAAATGAATCACAATGTTTAAAGCAGATTGCTAAATAGGATCTCCAGCCCCGAGGACAATGTCTCACTTCATGGTGGACAGTGTGTACCCTGTTTTCATGCAGTGCCAAGACGGGGTTAACTAATGCAGAGAGTGAGGTCTGTTAGCCTCCGAGGATCAAAGCATTCCTTGCAACAGTGCGCTGTGGCACGGTGTTGCCATGTGTACAGCACACACTTTGCAACAGCAAGATGGTTTGAAAGTTGGGGTGACTTTCTAAATTTTCCAGAGTGTTCATCGGGTTTGTTGACAGCGTATTTATGCTGTCAGCCCAAAAATTGTTTGTGGTTGTGTGTGTGTGTGTAGTTGTGTGTGTGTGTAGTTGTGTGTGTGTGTTGTTGTGTGTGTGTGTGGTTGAGTGTGTGTGTGTGTGTGTGGTTGAGTGTGTGTGCGTGTGGTTGAGTGTGTGTGTGTGTTTGTGTGTGTTTGTAGGTGTGTGTTTGTAGGTGTGTGGTTGTATGTGTGGTTGTGTGTGTGGTTTTGTGTTCGGTTGTGTGTGTGTGTGTGGTTGAGTGTGTGTGGTTGAGTGTGTGTGGTTGAGTGTGTGTGGTTGAGTGTGTGTTTGGTTGTGTGTGTGTCTGTTTGTGTGTGGTTTTTTGTTCTGTTAGTGTGTGTGGTTGAGTGTGTCTGTGGTTGAGTGTGTGTGGTTGTCGTTGTACTAAAACACTCACATGAATGGATCGGTTTGGCAGCGTGAAACCTATACAGCGTTTGTCAATAGCCACCTTGGGCAGTGCCTGTGTATACCCATGGCGCGCTGTAATGAGCACCGGCACAGAACTGAAAGTGCGCTGTGTGCGCGTTGTACTGAAACACTCACATGAATGGATCGGTTTTGCAGCGTGAAACCTATACAGCGTTTGTCAATAGCCACCTTGGGCAGTGCTTGTGTATACCCATGGCACGCTGTAATGAGCACCGGCACAGATTTGAAAGCGCGCTGTGTGCGCGTTGTACTAAAACACTCCCATGAATGGATGTGTTTGGCAGCGTGAAACCTATACAGCGTTTGTTAATAGCCACCTTGGGCAGTGCCTGTGTATACCCATGGCGCGCTGTAATGAGCACCGGCACAGAACTGAAAGTGCGCTGTGTGCGCGTTGTACTAAAACACTCACATAAATGGACCGGTTTGGCAGCGTGAAACCTATACAGCGTTTGTCAATAGCCACCTTGGGCAGTGCTTGTGTATACCCATGGCGCGCTCTAATGAGCACCGGCACAGATCTGAATGCGCGCTGTGTGCGCGTTGTACTAAAACACTCACATGAATGGATGTGTTTGGCAGCGTGAAACCTATACAGCGTTTGTTAATAGCCACATTGGGCAGTACCTGTGTATACCCATTGCGCGCTGTAATGAGCACCGGCACAGAACTGAAAGTGCGCTGTGTGCGCGTTGTACTAAAACACTCACATGAATGGATCGGTTTGGCAGCGTGAAACCTATACAGCGTTTGTCAATAGCCACCTTGGGCAGTGCCTGTGTATACCCATGGCGCGCTATAATGAGCACCGGCACAGAACTGAAAGTGCGCTGTGTGCGCGTTGTACTGAAACACTCACATGAATGGATCGGTTTTGCAGCGTGAAACCTATACAGCGTTTGTCAATAGCCACCTTGGGCAGTGCTTGTGTATACCCATGGCGCGCTGTAATGAGCACCGGCACAGATCTGAAAGCGCGCTGTGTGCGCCTTGTACTAAAACACTCTCATGAATGGATGTGTTTGGCAGCGTGAAACCTATACAGCGTTTGTTAATAGCCACCTTGGGCAGTGCCTGTGTATACCCATGGCGCGCTGTAATGAGCACCGGCACAGAACTGAAAGTGCGCTGTGTGCGCGTTGTACTAAAACACTCACATGAATGGATCGGTTTGGCAGCGTGAAACCTATACAGCGTTTGTCAATAGCCACCTTGGGCAGTGCTTGTGTATACCCATGGCGCGCTGTAATGAGCACCGGCACAGATCTGAAAGCGCGCTGTGTGCGCGTTGTACTAAAACATTCACATGAATGGATGTGTTTGGCAGCGTGAAACCTATACAGCGTTTGTTAATAGCCACCTTGGGCCGTGCCTGTGTATACCCATGGCGCGCTGTAATGAGCACCGGCACAGAACTGAAAGTGCGCTGTGTGCGCGTTGTACTAAAACAATCACATGAATGGATCGGTTTGGCAGCGTGAAACCTATACAGCGTTTGTCAATAGCCACCTTGGGCAGTGCCTGTGTATACCCATGGCGCGCTGTAATGAGCACCGGCACAGAACTGAAAGTGCGCTGTGTGCGCGTTGTACTGAAACACTCACATGAATGGATCGGTTTTGCAGCGTGAAACCTATACAGCGTTTGTTAATAGCCACCTTGGGCAGTGCCTGTGTATACCCATGGCGCGCTGTAATGAGCACATGCACAGAACTGAAAGTGCGCTGTGTGCACGTTGTACAAAAACACTCACATGAATGGATCCGTTTGGCAGCGTGAAACCTATACAGCGTTTGTCAATAGCCACCTTGGGCAGTGCTTGTGTATACCCATGGCGCGCTGTAATGAGCACCGGCACAGATCTGAAAGCGCGCTGTGTGCGCGTTGTACTAAAACACTCACATGAATGGATCAGTTTGGCAGCGTGAAACCTATACAGCGTTTGTCAATAGCCACCTTGGGCAGTGCTTGTGTATACCCATGGCGCGCTGTAATGAGCACCGGCACAGATCTGAAAGCGCGCTGTGTGCACGTTGTACTAAAACACTCACATGAATGGATGTGTTTGGCAGCGTGAAACCTATACAGCGTTTGTTAATAGCCACCTTGGGCAGTGCCTGTGTATACCCATGGCGCGCTGTAATGAGCACCGGCACAGATCTGAAAGTGCGCTGTGTGCGCGTTGTACTAAAACACTCACATGAATGGATCGGTTTGGCAGCATGAAACCTATACAGCGTTTGTCAATAGCCACCTTGAGCAGTGCCTGTGTATACCCATGGCGCGCTGTAATGAGCACCGGCACAGAACTGAAAGTGCGCTGTGTGCGCGTTGTACTGAAACACTCACATGAATGGATCGGTTTTGCAGCGTGAAACCTATACAGCGTTTGTTAATAGCCACCTTGGGCAGTGCCTGTGTATACCCATGGCGCGCTGTAATGAGCACATGCACAGAACTGAAAGTGCGCTGTGTGCACGTTGTACTAAAACACTCACATGAATGGATCGGTTTGGCAGCGTGAAACCTATACAGCGTTTGTCAATAGCCACCTTGGGCAGTGCTTGTGTATACCCATGGCGCGCTGTAATGAGCACCGGCACAGATCTGAAAGCGCGCTGTGTGCGCGTTGTACTAAAACACTCACATGAATGGATGTGTTTGGCAGCGTGAAACCTATACAGCGTTTGTTAATAGCCACCTTGGGCAGTGCTTGTGTATACCCATGGTGCGCTGTAATGAGCACCGGCAGAGAACTGAATGTGCGCTGTGTGCGCGTTGTACTAAAACACTCACATGAATGGATCGGTTTGGCAGCGTGAAACCTATACAGCGTTTGTCAATAGCCACCTTGGGCAGTGCCTGTGTATACCCATGGCGCGCTGTAATGAGCACCGGCACAGAACTGAAAGTGCGCTTTGTGCGCCTTGTACTGAAACACTCACATGAATGGATCACTTTTGCAGCGTGAAACCTATACAGCGTTTGTCAATAGCCACCTTGGGCAGTGCTTGTGTATACCCATGGCGCGCTGTAATGAGCACCGGCACAGATCTGAAAGCGCGCTGTGTGCACGTTGTACTAAAACACTCCCATGAATGGATTTGTTTGGCAGCGTGAAACCTATACAGCGTTTGTTAATAGCCACCTTGGGCAGTGCCTGTGTATACCCATGGCGCGCTGTAATGAGCACCGGCACAGAACTGAAAGTGCTCTGTGTGCGCGTTGTACTAAAACACTCACATGAATGGATCGGTTTGGCAGCGTGAAACCTATACAGCGTTTGTCAATAGCCACCTTGGGCAGTGCTTGTGTATACCCATGGCGCGCTGTAATGAGCAACGGCACAGATCTGAAAGCGCGCTGTGTGCGCGTTGTACTGAAACACTCACATGAATGGATGTGTTTGGCAGCGTGAAACCTATACAGCGTTTGTTAATAGCCACCTTGGGCAGTGCCTGTGTATACCCATGGCGCGCTGTAATGAGCACCGGCACAGAACTGAAAGTGCGCTGTCTGCGCGTTGTACTAAAACACTCACATGAATGGATCGATTTGGCAGCGTGAAACCTATACAGCGTTTGTCAATAGCCACCTTGGGCAGTGCCGGTGTATACCCATGCGCGCTGTAACCAGCACCGGCACAGAACTGAAAGTGCGCTGTGTACGCGTTGTACTCAAACACTCACATGAATGTATCGGTTTGGCAGCGGCTGAGGGGGGGGCTTGCTTAATGAGACAGTGTGAGGAGCCATAGCCAGAAATACGATGTTGGTGCCATTCCGATAATAAACGGAGCCCTTTAAAGTTTTAAACTTGTGCCTTTCCATTTTTTGGGAGGGTGGGGGAGGATGGGGGAGTTTGTGCTGAACATGCGAGTCCGACTTTGTATTCTCCACAGTTCACGGGGCCCACAGGCTAGAGTGCAATGGGCTGTAAGTCTGTAAGCAATAGAATGTGTACATTTCTGTGTTAGAACTGTGGCTACACGCAAAACTGTGCGCGTGCTCTGTATATCAATGTATTGTTTTTTGGGTAGCGGCTTGAAACCCATTCAGTGTTTGTCAATAGCCACCTTGGGCAACGTCTGTGTATACCCATGGCGCGCTGTAATTTGCACCGGCACAGAACTGAAAGTGCGCTGTGTGCGCGTTGTACTGAAACACTCCCATGAATGGATGTGTTTGGCAGCGTGAAACCTATACAGCGTTTGTTAATAGCCACCTTGGGCAGTGCCTGTGTATACCCATGGCGCGCTGTAATCAGCACCGGCACAGAACTGAAAGTGCGCTGTGTGCGCGTTGTACTAAAACACTCACATGAATGGATCGGTTTGGCAGCGTGAAACCTATACAGCGTTTGTCAATAGCCACCGTGGGCAGTGCCTGTGTATACCCATGGCGCGCTGTAATGAGCACCGGCACAGAACTGAAAGTGCGCTGTGTGCGCGTTGTACTGAAACACTCACATGAATGGATCGGTTTTGCAGCGTGAAACCTATACAGCGTTTGTCAATAGCCACCTTGGGCAGTGCCTGTGTATACCCATGGCGCGCTGTAATGAGCACCGGCACAGATCTGAAAGCGCGCTGTGTGCGCGTTGTACTAAAACACTCACATGAATGGGTGTTTGGCAGCGTGAAACCTATACAGCGTTTGTTAATAGCCACCTTGGGCAGTGCCTGTGTATACCCATGGCGCGCTGTAATGAGCACCGGCACAGAACTGAAAGTGCGCTGTGTGCGCGTTGTACTAAAACACTCACATGAATGGATCGGTTTGGCAGCGTGAAACCTATACAGCGTTTGTCAATAGCCACCTTGGGCAGTGCTTGTGTATACCCATGGCGCGCTGTAATGAGCAGTGGCACAGATCTGAAAGCGCGCTGTGTGCGCGTTGTACTAAAACACTCACATGAATGGATGTGTTTGGCAGCGTGAAACCTATACAGCGTTTGTCAATAGCCACCGTGGGCAGTGCCTGTGTATACCCATGGCGCGCTGTAATGAGCACCGGCACTGAACTGAAAGTGCGCTGTGTGCGCGTTGTACTAAAACACTCACATGAATGGATCGGTTTGGCAGCGTGAAACCTATACAGCGTTTGTCAATAGCCACCTTGGGCAGTGCTTGTGTATACCCATGGCGCGCTGTAATCCGCACCGGCACAGAACTGAAAGTGCGCTGTGTACGCGTTGTACTCAAACACTCACATGAATGTATCGGTTTGGCAGCGGCTTGCTTAATGAGACAGTGTGAGGAGCCATAGCCAGAAATACGATGTTGGTGCCATTCCGATAATAAACGGAGCCCTTTAAAGTTTTAAACTTGTGCCTTTCCATTTTTTGGGAGGGTGGGGGAGGATGGGGGAGTTTGTGCTGAACATGCGAGTCCGACTTTGTATTCTCCACAGTTCACGGGGCCCACAGGCTAGAGTGCAATGGGCTTGAAGTCTGTAAGCAATAGAATGTGTACATTTCTTTGGTAGAACTGTGACTACACGCAACACTGAACAGTGTTTGTAGTGCGCCTCGAGGCGTGTGCACGCGGGGTGGGAGTTCTGCTCGGATTGAAAGTGCCACGCATGGCCCGGGGCCACCTGGCAGCCGTGACTCACTCCTTTGGGAAGCTTCTGGCACTGATGGAGCAGTACGTGCGAGTGAGAGCGGGAGGAGCTTGTGAAGTGGGAGAACGGAGAAAAAGTACGGAAGGTGAAAAGGAAGCAAGGAGAGGGAGAAAGGGGCAAAGAGGGGGCAAAAGGAGGATGCAAGGGAGGTACATGGGGAGCAAAGAGCGCGACCCCATGAGGAGAACAGGACACATGGAGAGGGCGAAAAGAGTGGGTGGGGTTACAGGTTATAGAGAAAGACCTAAAGCGAGCGCTTACGGGAACACATAAGAATGCCATTAATCAAGCAGGATGGCTCTGTCTCCCTTCACGCCCAGGGAGGAGGGAGATGCGAGCAGAGCATCAAAGGGCTGGGTGAGAAGGGAGGGGGGAATGCAAGGGTCAACGCGGCGAAAGTGAAAGTACTCCAGCAGAGCATCAAAGGGCTGGGTGAGAAGGGAGGGGGGAAATGCAATGAGCAGAGGAGCAGCTGTGCACGTGCATGTGATCTCGTGCACTCAAGGTTTAGGCCAGCCAAAAGTGTGGGTAGCACTTTGAAATTCCCACATATAAAATGTCTCTTTCGAGCCTTTGGCTCGCGAGACCTAAAAAGGGCTAAAGGTCCGGGCCTCGACAAAAGAAAACATGTTTGCAGCACAAATTAGGCTCTCTGTAAATAAACCTCGCTGCTAATTACTTGGGTTTAAAGTGCTTGCAGAGGAGATTTTAGGCTTGCAAATGTACACTCTTAAATGTCAAACGCGAAAAGACGGCATCTGCTGAGAACGTTCGGATGTGTCCATACACAATTGGAATCAACATGTGGCGTAAGATCACACAGGTTTATGCACACTTACAAAACGGCAAACGGCTCAGCGGCAGGTAGAAGCCAAAAACCCTAAGTATGCAAAGCACTTGCAACAGGTGCCAACCACTGAGCATGGGGCTGAGGGCTGTTCAAACATACTTGGCCGAATAATGAATATTAATTTAGAAAAGAAGTTTCTCTAAGTGTCACTTCAAATAAGACGAACATGAGGTGCACAACATTTTCATTCTCAAACAAGCATTGTGGTTATTGTGATTGTCCCTGCAAAGTAAAGGAAGAGATGAGACCAACAAAAGCTCCTAGTTAATACAGAAAGCGACAGTCTCTAAATGAGCCATGTCAGGCAGTCTCACATACAGATTTGCAACAAGCAATGCTCACAGGAAGCCTCGCGCCAGCTTCTGGGGTCGAGTGGTGGCTGCGCGCGCCGTGGCGGATTCCTCAGCACTGCCGCCGGGCCCTTCAGCCTGTCTGGGAAAGCGAAAGCACGCCGCCATGCACGCGTAGGGACAAGCAAAAATGCGTGCGCGTGTGCACAAAGATGGCGTCGGGCTGTCCACATGCGCATGCTTTTTTTTATCCCTACGTGTGCATGTTTAGCTTTGCCGATGGCGAGAGCAGCCATCTTTGTCCATTTGGACGTGCGTGCATTCAGCTTGGCTGAATGGATTACAAAAGGTCCTTTCCATGGCGAGGGCAACGCATGCGTTGCTTTCGCCAGGCGAGACCTAATAAAGGACACAGTATAGGTGCTAGCACACAACCTTGTCGAATGTCTCCCCCTACTCTAAACATAGGTAAGACCTCGCCCTGAGGCCCAAAGCAAACTTTACTAATTAGATTCTCATTCAAACGAGAAATAAACCCTATAATTGGCCTGTGTGCACCTAAGGAAATCAGTGTTGACCAAAGAAGAATATGGTCAACCGAGTCGAAAGCACTCCTTAAATCTGTACAACAAAGATATAAGGCGCTCAACTTGGCTCTAGTGTATTTTCCAATTAGCAGCTTCAAATGTATACATTGTTCAGTAGTTCTCATCTGCTTTCTGAAACCATACTGTGATGGGGATAAAATAGATTGTTCTTGTGCCCATTCCTCCAACCTGAATAATAAAACTCTACTCATTACTTTCACTGATGTGTGCATGAGAGAAATAGGACAATAATTATAAGGGTCTGCTTTGTCACCCTTTTTATAGATGGGCACAATTATAGAAACTCCCCAAGAGGGTGGAATCTTATCAGCGGCAGCTGCGTTTAACACTCTCATAAGGATAGGCCCCCAGAGTTCGGTAGCAGATTCAAAAACATCTACTGGTACTGTACTGCTCGATTTTCCCGGCCTTTTTGTGTTAAAGGGTGACTAGTGTGACTTCAGTCTCTTACCATCCAAGTCTAAGGGTTAGAGTAGTGAATGGAGCCTATTTACTAGGCACTTCGACATGATCCTGTGTTCTTCCCCATAGATCAGGGCTTGCACACATATCCTAGGGGATAGATTCGTTAGTATTAGGGATAACCTGTCCTGTAGTGAGGGTATTTCATGGAGCCGTGCTGAATTCAGGCCTGGTAGGCCTCAAACGGGAGAGACTCCATCTTTCTTTCTGCTCCGGCAGCTTGAGATGCTTCTAGGTTAAGGGTGATGTTTTAGTTATGAGGTGTTATTCGCTTGGAGAGAACCGGTTCAGGCCGGCCCTTATCGAAGGATTGTATTTTTCTTCATGCCGAAGACACTACATCAGGCCGGCCGGCTGGGAACGTGTCCTTGGTACGGGGAGGTACAAGAATTTGGTGGGCGGCAGGTTACGGGCCGGAATTTTCCATGAGGAAATGCACCTCTATATTAGTGAAAGTCTGAGGCAGATACGGGGCACTTACTTCAGTCCGTAGGCGGCATCTAGCCGTTAGCTGTAAAGCTACTACTTATTCCAGGGAAGACAGATGACAAACTTGAAGGCGGAGAAAAACCCAGAGACAGATACTCTTCTAGCAGAATAGCCAGAGAGGAGAGAGTAGCCGATGAGGAAGAGGTCCCAGTGACTCGGAGAAGGGAGAAGGGAACAGATCCGTGACTGCGGAGGTGTGACTTCCAGGCGAGCCGAGGCACAGACGAGAAGGGAACCTAGATGACCATTGAGTGCAGGCTACACACGACTAAGGTGATGTCGACCCCTTTCTTATTAGAGTGTACAACCTAATCCTTTACTTTTCTTTGCAGGTTATGTGTTACATAGTAATGTTATGTGATTGCGTATGTAATGAGTAATAAAGTACCCAGTTTGTAGTGAATCAACATGTGCTGCGTGTTCTTGTATAAGAGGGTAGCCTATTCTTCTAGTCAGCTGTGACTTGACATGAACAGATGTTAACCCTGATCAGGTAAGTGGTAACTGAATAAGGGAGAGAGGAGCCCCTCGAACCAGAGAACAGGTTGTGCTCAAACTGGCAGTTCTTGTGTGATCTGATGAATAGTAAAACTGATTCCCTTGTTGTATGTTATGGTAATCATAGGATGAACTCGTACTGAGGCTGCCGTCTGGGCAGGAAGTCCTGGGTCCGTCTGGGACCGCGAGGCAGAGGCTGCCGTCTGGGTAGGAAGTCCTGGGTCCGTCTGGGACCGCGAGGCTGAGGCTGCCGTCTGGGTAGGAAGTCCTGGGTCCGTCTGGAACCGCGAGGCTGAGGCTGCCGTCTGGGTAGGAAGTCCTGGGTCTGTCTGGGACCGCGAGGCTGAGGCTGCCGTCTGGGTAGGAAGTCCTGGGTCTGTCTGGGACCGCGAGGCTGAGGCTGCCGTCTGGGTAGGAAGTCCTGGGTCCGTCTGGGACCGCGAGGCTGAGGCTGCCGTCTGGGTAGGAAGTCCTGGGTCCGTCTGGGACCGCGAGGCTGAGGCTGCCGTCTGGGTAGGAAGTCCTGGGTCCGTCTGGGATCGCGAGGCCGCCACTTGTATTATAAGAGGTCTAGATATATATATATATATATATATATATATATATATATATATATATATATATATATATATATATATATATATATATATATATTAGGAATTCCCTGTCCTTAGGTGGTATATATCTGTGGTTACTTGTTGGGAATAGGCCCTAGGGAGAGGGTAACGTTCTGGCTGGGTTAGAGAGGCTCTGATGAGCGGGTTCTATCTGATCCGAAAACCCAAGCAGAACATTTGCCGTCACGAACCGTTTTCGAAACCTGTGTGCGTCGTGTTGTCTCGTGTTTGCTTCCGGCGTGTGCGTGGTTTTGTTTGTATATTATTTGTGGTATAATTGTGTGTATAGTTTTTCTTCTTCTTTCTTTTCTTTTTCTTTCTTTTCTTCTTTCTTTTTCACGATGTTTTCTAGAAAGTCAAAATCTACTTTTAAGTTGCCCGTTGATATTCCCGGATGGGATTCAACGCCTTATGAAGCCTTAGCCCGTGAGTGGGCTGATTCTACTGGTTTGAGTGAGAATTGGAATTCTTCTTTGGAGCTGGCGGAGCCGGCTAATGTGATTACTTGTTTACAGAAGGCACCCGTCTCGAAGGGTGAGGAGATTCCCATTTTGGGGCGCAGAGGTTGGATTGTTCTGTCTGCGTACAGGATTCTGCATGAGAGGTTGTTGAAGCTACAGATATCTCTTAAGGATGTGGAAGCGCACTTTGTTGAGATTCAGAATTCTCATACTTTGTTGCGGTGTCAAAATAAGTTGCTTGCTGACAAACTTGAGACGTACCAAACTATTGCCGAGAGGGCGGCTGTGCGAATTGCTCGTTATAAATACAAGAATCGGCGTGGTCGGGTTTCGACGCGAAAGGTGCGTCTGGTCGTGGCGAAAGCCGGACTGGATTGGAATCCTGATGAATGGGATGGTAATATCTGGAACTCGAGTGATTCTTGTTCCTCGGGTGAGGAGTCTGTCAAGCGCGAGTCCTCTCGCTCCCGCCATGATTGTAAGCCTGCTTCTCGCACCTCTGATGGTGCACCCCGTGATTGCGCTCGTTCTTCGAGTGGGGTCGATGCTCCTTCCACTGATTGTTCCTCTACGTGTACTGGTCGAGCTCCTTGTGATGCTCATCCCGCGGTCTCGGCGCATCCAGTTTTTCGTCGGAAGTTGCAGCAGTCTCCCGCTGCTCCGCAGGGTGTTTCTTTAGACTCTTTAGAGGACTTTACTCAACAAGAAATTAGTGATATTTTGCAGCGATTTCGGCAGCGAGCTGGTGAGACCTTGCTCACATGGATGGTGCGCCTTTATGAACTGGGCGCTGCTGGCATTATGTTAGATAATGGCGATTGTTTGAAGTTTTGTTCCTTGAGTTCGGATTCTACTGTACAGGATCATTTTCGTAACTATAATGGTGGTGGTCAAATTTCTTTACTTCAATTGGCGACTGAGGGTTGTAATCAAAAGTATCCTACTGAGTCTGATTGGCCTGTGAATGACAAACCGTGGTATACTTTGCGCGACGCTGCACAACGTCTCAAAGAGGAGGTCATGAAAACGGCAATTTTTCTGGGTACTGCTGACAGGTTGCTTGATGGTTTGTTGACATCTTCTGTGCGGAATCGTATCATTCGTTCTTCCCCTGTTGCCTATAAGCAGGTCATGATGACTTTATTGATTAATCAGACTGGTAACGTGTTATCTACGATACTGGAATCGGTACGCCAACTCGGTGAGTTGGGTGAGTGGTTTAAACCTGAACGTCTCGTACTCCTGGTGACAATAAACTTACTAGACGTGATATCTTTTCTGGTCTTCTGGCCGATGGTGTGCGGAGGGAGGACATTGACGGTGAGACTACTGCTCGTTTGTGGGAGTTGTTTCGCAAACGTGGCTTGGATCGGAAGGAGGGTGCCCGGCGTGTTTGGACGACTGAGTGTGATCGTGGTGGTTCTGACGGTAGCGGTGATGACGACCGCCGTGGGCGCTCTGTTCGTCGTGATGATCGACGTTATGTACGTGATATGTCCCCCCGTCGAGAGAGAGACAGAGAGAGAGAGGAGGAAAGAGAAAGGGGGAGAAATGATTATGTTTACAGCAGACGTAGAGATGATAGGGATCAATCCCCTGAGTTGAGGAGGAGAGAGGATCGTCATAGTTTGGCCGATCGAAACCAGCAGTGCAATGCAGAAGACACAAATCCATTTCGTACTGGGAATGGATATGAACAGGAGGTACCGATACCTAAGAAACGTGAGAGTCTTTATCCTGATTTATCCTGGTACACAGAATGCAGTAAGCATGACTAGGAAATAGGTCAAGCTCCAGTACACAGATGGGCTCACAGAGATAATAGACCCTATGTAGATATTGATATTTATTGGAGACATCGTAATATCCAAAGGGCCCGAGCATTGGTAGATACAGGAGCGGAGGCCACTCTTATTCATGGAAAATCAAAGAAGTTTACAGGTCAGCCTTTTACAATTACCGGATTGGGTGGAAAGGAAACTCCTGCCGTTCAAACTTTACTTGAAATGAGAATAGGTAGAATCCCTAGAAAAGAATACTCTGTACTAGTAGTGCCACTCTTAGAATTCATAATTGGAATTGATATTTTGAAAGGAATGACTTTGCATTTAGATGATGGATGTTACCAATTTGGAACTACGCATTATATATCGTCCAGGCCTATACGGGTTGGTCGTTTGAGAATGCCCCCCATAAAAGTTCCTCAGGCGACAAAAGTGGTTTGTCAGAAGCAGTATCGTATTCCAGGTGGTCATGAGGAGATTAGTACCACTATTCAGGAGTTGGTGGATGCAGGTGTTATAACCCCAGTTACTTCTGCTTGGAATAATCCTGTTTGGCCTGTACGTAAGAGTGATAATTCTTGGCGTATGACTGTTGATTATCGAGAATTGAACAAACACACACCCTCTTTGACCGTTGCAGTACCGGATGTCATTACTTTAATTGAAAGAATCCAAAAACATCCAGGTACATGGTATGCGTCCATTGATATTGCTAATGCTTTCTTTTCGATTCCGATTGCCCCTGAGTGTCAGGAACAGTTCAGTTTTACGTGGAATGGGCGTCAGATGACGTTTAGAAGTCTTCCTCAGGGCTATGTGCATAGTCCTACGATATGTCACCGGCTGGTGGCAGAGCATTTGGCTGAGGTACCGGTTCATCCACAAATTCAGATGTGTCATTATATTGATGATGTTTTGATCCAAGGCGAAACACAAGAGGAAGTTCAGACCCAATTGGACAGAGTCATTGAGTGCCTGCGTGAGAAAGGTTGGGAAATCAATCCGGATAAATTACAAGGCCCGTCCCAGGCTGTAAAATTTTTGGGTATTAATTGGCATGAAGGGCACCGTGAAGTGATCCCTCAGGTTAAACAGAAAATCCTTGATTTTGCAGTTCCGAGGAATAGGAAAGAAGCCCAAAGCTTCATTGGTTTGTTTGGTTTTTGGCGTCAGCATATTCCTCATTTGAGTCAAATATTGGCCCCCTTGTACCGTGTCACTCGTAAAAAGAATGCATTTGAATGGGATAAACCACAGCAAGATGCGTTCAACCTAGCAAAAGAGGCAATTCAGCATGCTTTGGATTTATGGCCCGTACGTGATGGTGAGGTGGATTTGAATGTGTCTGTACAGGGCCTTTATGCGAATTGGAGTTTGTGGCAGAAGCAAGGCAGGAGTAGAGTGCCGTTGGGTTTCTGGACCAAAAAGTTACCTGATGCTGGTGAGCGTTATACACCTTTTGAGAAACAGTTACTTGCATGTTATTGGGCTCTGGTGGATACCGAGCAACTGACTTTGGGACATGATATAGTTTTGCGACCTGAAATTCCTATCATGCAGTGGGTTATGAGTTCGCCGAAAACTCACCGAATTGGACATGCTCAAGAGGCGAGTGTGATTAAATGGAAATGGTATATACAAGACAGGGCACGTGTGGGACAAAAAGGAGTTGCATCTTTACATGAGCAGGTGGCGCGAGCGCCATCGACTGAGACTGAGAGTGAATGTTCCGTACCTTTAGTACAGGAGTCTCCTGTCAAGTGGGGTAGACCTTTTGATGATTTGTCCGCAGAGGACAGAAACCATGTCTGGTTTACGGATGGTTCAGCAAGGTTCATAGGGACGAAACGGCACTGGAAAGCGGTGTCCTATAATCCGATGACACAAAAACTGCTGAGCACAACTGGGGAAGGTAAGAGCAGTCAATTTGCTGAACTTTATGCTGTTTATCAAGTTCTGAAACAAGAGTTACCTGGCACATGTCATATTTTCACCGATTCTTGGTCTACTGCCAATGGACTGGCAGTTTGGTTACCGACTTGGCATTCCCATAATTGGAAATTGCATTCAAAAGAATTGTGGGGAAAAGAATTATGGCAGGAGATTTGGGAGATGCTCCCACAGAGTACTGTTACAATCTTCCATGTGGATGCTCACACCCCGATAGATTCTCTTGACAAATTTTTTCATAACATTGCAGATGAGAAATCTAAAATTGCTGAGGCAGTGGTGGACAGGCAAGATTCTGATATTGCGGGATTGGCGAAATGGGCCCACCAGAAGGCAGGACATTTTGGAGAGAAAGCCACTAGCAGGTGGGCTGCTGATCGAGGAATTTATATTCCCCTAGATTTAATCAAAAATGTTATTTTACATTGTCCCATTTGTCAGCATATCAGACAGCGCAAAGTGCCCCAAATTGTTAAAGGTCATTTACATCGCGGGAAACTGCCCGCTCAAATTTGGCAGATTGATTACATCGGTCCACTTCCCATGAGTAGGAATTGTCAATATGTTTGCACTATTGTTGATACGTACAGTGGCCTGTTGGTAGCCCTTCCCTGTAAGCAAGCTACCCAATTGAATACCATTAAAACATTGGAATTGATTATGATGTATTATGGTGTGCCATTCCAAATTCAATCTGATAATGCATCCCATTTTCGTGGAAGATTGGTACAGGAATTCTGTGTGGAAAACAATATTGACTGGGTATTTCATATCCCATATTATCCGCAGGCCTCGGGTCTTGTGGAGAGATTGAATGGTCTGCTGAAGGAGCAACTGCGTAAATTGACAGATGACAAGTATAAGAATTGGCGAGACTTTTTGCAACAAACGCAATTAATTTTGAATAATCGTCCTTTTCTAAATGCTGAATCTCCACTTATGCGTTTGTTTCCTCCGAATGTTAATGCTCAGCCAAATGAAATCAGAGAGACTGTGATGTACTGGGAAATTACTCCTGGAGCTTTGGCTCCATGTAGAGCGACCCCAGGGTCGGCAGGTTTAGACTTGCATGCCATGGATGACACCGTTATAAAAGGTAAAGATCGGGTCATCATCGCGACCGGTGTTGGTGTTCATATACCACCCGGGAATTTTGGATTAATCGCCTCTAGATCGGGGCTGGCTGTAAAAGGCATTCAGGTGCTTGGAGGGATCATTGACAGTGATTATCAGGGAGAGATTAAGGTGCTCCTGCTGAATAGCAGTGAGGCTGACTTACTGATACATCAAACTGACCGAGTGGCTCAATTACTCATAATGCCTGTCTTCAGTGGTGAGATGGTAAAAGGCACTGCCCCAACTTTGCTAACTGTACGAGGCCAGAAAGGTTTTGGCTCCACAGATAACCCTGGGGCCAGGGTTTGGGTGCAGTCGCCTAAGAATCCCCCTGAACAAGCAGAGGTCATCGCCACCGGTCATGACAATACCATTTTAGTTATGAGACCAGGGAAAGATAGCTGGGAAGCGGTCCCGGCTGACAAATGTTACTTACGAGAATGAATAATGCCTGTATTTGATTCTCTTTCAGATCATTCTTTGGACTGTTGCTGCAGGATGTGTCGGCGTCGGACTATTTTCGGGTTGGTTCGACGAGAGAGGAGGGATCCCGTCAACCCGGGATGAGTTACGCACCCGAGTGTCGCGTTCCCTCGCTGCGTGGGATTCGTCATCGAACTTTTGGACCTCACTGGCGAAAAGGGTGACTGATGCCCCTCACTTCTGTTTGACGCCGATGAGATCTGTACACGACATCTTGGCGACCTGTCTGGTTGCTGTCCCTGCTTCGCTAGAAACTTTGACTCATATTTTCAACATTTCAAAGGCTCGCCCCAATGTTCTTCTGGGCGATTTTGCCACCCATGCGTATTGCCCCTTATGTACTGAACTACCAGACCAGATACCCCCCATCCAGTCCCAAATAGTTACCTATAATATCACACAAGGAGATATGTGTTTTTTCCTTACGTGTAATCCTAGTGCAATTTCTGAATGTCTGCGTCTAAAATTAAAAGGTGCTACTTCCTTTACCCTTCATGAGCGAACTTTGTGCTTTCAAAGGACACCGAAAACATGTGCTTCGGTCCAGAACAATATGACTTGCAAGAGTTTGGTAGTTACCCCCAGTCATTATCGCACAATGTTACTACCTGCCGGATGGCTTTTCTCATGTGGTAATACTTCCTGGCCATATGTCCCCGCAAATATTTCTGGAGGCCCTTGTGCCATTACGAGACTCAGTTTACTGATGTTCTCGTCACATCCGAATGCCAATTCTCGTGTGATTCGAGATACAGTGATGTTACAGGAGGATTGTGACTCGTCTTTGCATTTATATTCCAAGTCTGAATACCTTAGCCTGGCTATTTCAATTATTGGTGTTCCTGCTTTGGTGGTTTATAATGCCAAATCTATTGGGAAAATGGCCTGCTGGATGGTAAAATCCATTAATCATACTTCTACAGTCCTGTCTGACATGCTGTTAGACGCCCAGGGTGAACGCAGAGCCATCTTGCAAAATCGAGCGGCCATTGATTATCTTTTGCTTAAACATGGACACGATTGTTCTGATTTTGAGGGTCTTTGTTGTTTTAACTTGTCTGATCATACACAATCCATTCGCGCTCACATTGATAAGCTACATGACTTGACAGAAGAAGTTAGAAAACACATTGACCAGGGCTGGTTTGACTGGCTCTTTAATTGGTTACCTGATTTGTATCTGTTACGTCAAATATTAGGAGGTATTCTGATTACCATCGCTGTTTTGATTTCTATCTGTTGCTTTATTCAGTGTATTCCTTCACTACTTCAATTCTGCACATTTGGTACTAGACATAGATCAGTTAGCTTTGTTTCATATTATTCTTCCACAGATGTTAGTTCTGTTTAATGAATGTATAATAGACTGAAGTCAAGGGTGAAATGTACTGCTCGATTTTCCCGGCCTTTTTGTGTTAAAGGGTGACTAGTGTGACTTCAGTCTCTTACCATCCAAGTCTAAGGGTTAGAGTAGTGAATGGAGCCTATTTACTAGGCACTTCGACATGATCCTGTGTTCTTCCCCATAGATCAGGGCTTGCACACATATCCTAGGGGATAGATTCGTTAGTATTAGGGATAACCTGTCCTGTAGTGAGGGTATTTCATGGAGCCGTGCTGAATTCAGGCCTGGTAGGCCTCAAACGGGAGAGACTCCATCTTTCTTTCTGCTCCGGCAGCTTGAGATGCTTCTAGGTTAAGGGTGATGTTTTAGTTATGAGGTGTTATTCGCTTGGAGAGAACCGGTTCAGGCCGGCCCTTATCGAAGGATTGTATTTTTCTTCATGCCGAAGACACTACATCAGGCCGGCCGGCTGGGAACGTGTCCTTGGTACGGGGAGGTACAAGAATTTGGTGGGCGGCAGGTTACGGGCCGGAATTTTCCATGAGGAAATGCACCTCTATATTAGTGAAAGTCTGAGGCAGATACGGGGCACTTACTTCAGTCCGTAGGCGGCATCTAGCCGTTAGCTGTAAAGCTACTACTTATTCCAGGGAAGACAGATGACAAACTTGAAGGCGGAGAAAAACCCAGAGACAGATACTCTTCTAGCAGAATAGCCAGAGAGGAGAGAGTAGCCGATGAGGAAGAGGTCCCAGTGACTCGGAGAAGGGAGAAGGGAACAGATCCGTGACTGCGGAGGTGTGACTTCCAGGCGAGCCGAGGCACAGACGAGAAGGGAACCTAGATGACCATTGAGTGCAGGCTACACACGACTAAGGTGATGTCGACCCCTTTCTTATTAGAGTGTACAACCTAATCCTTTACTTTTCTTTGCAGGTTATGTGTTACATAGTAATGTTATGTGATTGCGTATGTAATGAGTAATAAAGTACCCAGTTTGTAGTGAATCAACATGTGCTGCGTGTTCTTGTATAAGAGGGTAGCCTATTCTTCTAGTCAGCTGTGACTTGACATGAACAGATGTTAACCCTGATCAGGTAAGTGGTAACTGAATAAGGGAGAGAGGAGCCCCTCGAACCAGAGAACAGGTTGTGCTCAAACTGGCAGTTCTTGTGTGATCTGATGAATAGTAAAACTGATTCCCTTGTTGTATGTTATGGTAATCATAGGATGAACTCGTACTGAGGCTGCCGTCTGGGCAGGAAGTCCTGGGTCCGTCTGGGACCGCGAGGCTGAGGCTGCCGTCTGGGTAGGAAGTCCTGGGTCCATCTGGGACCGCGAGGCTGAGGCTGCCGTCTGGGTAGGAAGTCCTGGGTCCGTCTGGAACCGCGAGGCTGAGGCTGCCGTCTGGGTAGGAAGTCCTGGGTCCGTCTGGGACCGCGAGGCTGAGGCTGCCGTCTGGGTAGGAAGTCCTGGGTCTGTCTGGGACCGCGAGGCTGAGGCTGCCGTCTGGGTAGGAAGTCCTGGGTCCGTCTGGGACCGCGAGGCTGAGGCTGCCGTCTGGGTAGGAAGTCCTGGGTCCGTCTGGGACCGCGAGGCTGAGGCTGCCGTCTGGGTAGGAAGTCCTGGGTCCGTCTGGGATCGCGAGGCCGCCACTTGTATTATAAGAGGTCTATATATATATATATATATATATAGTAGGAATTCCCTGTCCTTAGGTGGTATATATCTGTGGTTACTTGTTGGGAATAGGCCCTAGGGAGAGGGTAACGTTCTGGCTGGGTTAGAGAGGCTCTGATGAGCGGGTTCTATCTGATCCGAAAACCCAAGCAGAACAGGTACTCAATCAGGTCCTGGGGATCGTTCCCCAACACGAGCCTCTAGTAGTAAAATCACCTCTTCATTAGTAAATTCCAATGGATGCATCACTTCACAAACTTCATTTTTGGCATCATTAAAGCTCTGTCTTAATATTTCCCACAAGGCTACCACCCAAGCCTCACAAGATACAAGGAAACTAAGCTCTAGGATACTTTTTATCCCAAAATGACATTGGGGCCCATTAGGATCTCTGGCGGATCACCACCTCCCGCATGGCGGTGGCGATCCGCCCGCGATCCGTCCCCGCCCGCCACCCATTTCCATTTCCCCCCCGCCATATTACTATGGCGGAGGGACCACGGCAAGCGGAAAGACCGTCCGCCGCTTTTCCGCCCAGTCAACAAGTCGACCGGGCAGAAAAGAGTTTAATATGGTGGCGGTGTCTGTGAGACACCGCCAGCCATATTACTGTGGGCGCGGAAACATGCCGCCATGGAAAGGCATGCGAGAATTGCTTGCGGGGTCCCGTTATGGGCCCCCAGGGACTCTGGGGGTTGGGAGGTGCACATGGGGGGTACCTATGGTACACCCCTGCATTTCAATAGACAACATGTGCATTGGAATGTGTGACATGCATTTTTAGCAATGCGGCGGGCTGTGCTTTCAGCACCGCCCGCCGCAATCTTAAATATGTGGGATGTGCCCGTCACTGTGGCAGGCGCATCCTAATTGCCCTCACGGGACCCCCGCCCTTATGGCGTGCGGTCCCTCTTCACATCGGGATGGCGGGCAGACAAAGTCCCCCGTCATCCTAATGATGCCCTTAGTGTCTATAGTTTCTGCTGCATAAGCCAATTTGTTCCACGCTTCAACCTGGGGTGTTTTCTTCCTAACAGCCAGGGCCTGTTTATATTGTTGGCAAAGAGACTTAATAACAGCAGTATCCTGTGGAGAATGACATTAAACCTGCTTTAATAACCGTGAGGCCTTGGTACAGGTATGCTCAAGCCATCCTCTGTTAATTTCCCGTATGTTATTCGTGGGACGCGCCAAGTAGGATTTGATGTAAGAAATAATGTGATTAAAATTATCCACCAACAGGTTTAGGGAAACGTCCTCCTGTAGACAGTAATTTATTTAGGTAGATTTTGATGTTACTATTTTATGTAAAATGCCAATGGGATTAATGCCAGCCCACTTGATTTGTACACAATTAGTCCTAATTGGAGCAATATTATGTATTATAGTGACTGACTCACGTCTTTTACCCTCAAAAAAGAAAGGCAGATTAATAGGGTTATGATCACTTAATACTGAAGGGACAATAGAAGAGGTACCACACATAGCGGTTACCGAATCAGACACTAATATGTGATCAATAATTGTAGATTAATTTCTTCCTGTGAATGATGGGGCCTGCTCCCTATTAGCATCACAGCCACATCTCAGTAACTAAATCATATTTAGAAATAATGAAGTTTAGTACCTTCCCATATTCTTTATGACAGAAGTGAGCACACCCCATCCCTACCTGATTAGTAAAGCCACATGCATGTGTAGCTGACAATGCACAAGCCTGAATGTTAAAATCACCAGCCCATATTAATACAAAATTAGAGTGAATAGAGGGTAAAAAAACCTCAAGGCCATAATCAAGTGCAGTAGCCACTCTACTACGAGTATCTTTGAAAACATTATTGTAAAATTCACCAGTACCAGGTCTCTTCCACCCTTTCTATAAGCCACAGTTATTGGGAATGTGGCCTCACAGATGTAATCTTCTTAACATTTACAGAGAGCTTATTAGAAATAGGAATCTGTATGCCGCTCTTTTGCCCGCCCATATTGAGAGTCTATGGCACCCAAGAAATGTGAAGAAAACCCTTCCAAAAATGTCGGGGGTCGTACATCAAGTTTTTTGTATACAGACGACTTCAAAGCAGGATATGGTATTAGTCCAATTATCATTACCTAACGTATTCATTAGCCCACCCAGATTCCAGGTTGTATATGTAAAATTCCCCTCCTGAGTATGGCCACTTTCATCCCTTGTTGTAGCATGGGTGTATGAACATCTTACACTGGTAAGAGGAAAGAGGAAAGAGGAAAGAAGAGCCAAGTTGAGCATGAGACCCGAGAGAATGTTGGCAGCAATAGAGACATTGAAGTGCCTGAAAAGGCTGCCCAAGTCAGATTGCCCAAAGGGATAGTCTCATGCTATGTACCAGGGGATGACATGGACAAGTGGCTGGCCTCATATGAGAGAGCTCTCAAACTGAGGAAGGTAGGTACACAACACTGGGAAACACTACTATGGGATTTAGAGTGAGTAGTGGTAGGGATAAACTGCTTACACTTGAGGATGAGGTAGCAGAATCCTACCCACACATAAAGGCAGCAGTTGTCGGGTTGTTTGGTCTCACTCCTGAGCAGTACAGAAAGAAGCTTAGGACCTCACACAAAGGGACAACACAAACCTGGGTATCTTTGTAGATACATCAGTAAAGACACTGGATGTTTGGAAAAAACATAACCAGGTAATCTATGAAGGGTTCTACCATTTGGCTGTCAAGGAGCACATCCTTACAAATTTCCCTTCAGAAAAGTTACCCCAACATCTGGTACACTCCAGGCTAACTAGTCCCAGAGAGCTGGGCAAGATAGCTGATGATGATTAGGACAAGAGTACCCAAGAAGGCCCAGGGGAGTGATCCCAAGAAAGGGGGTTAGGGCCACATAAGGGAACAGAAGGAGGTAGTCAGTTTACTAAGGATAATCCATCAGAATCCCAGAAACGTAAGGAGGGAGTCAAAACCCTGCCCACCTTTAGCAAATAGAGTAGTACAAAAATGCAAAGAAACATTCAGGTGTGACACAGCTACCCACACCATGGGACAGTCTGAGATCTGTGCTGAAAACAGAACACATCTCCTGACCGTAAACTTTAAACAGAACATATAATATTCCCTTGTAAATAGAATATCATCAAATTGACAGTTTTTGCCAGATGAACATCCACCTTGAGTGAAGTCCACATTTGTTTATTGAGAGTAGAAGGGAACCTGGCAACAGTATTGAGGCTGGGCTGGGGCACTGGGATACACTGTGTCTGTTGGCCATTACTGCTGATGTAAAGGGGTCTGCCTAGTCTGGTGCTGGATGAAGACAGGGGAGCATTTAGCTGTTCTGTGGACTCATTCTCCCCGTGGACATGCATTTGTTGATGTTTTATTGTTTACTTTATACGTTTCTTTGTATTTTATGTAGTATATTATGACCAGCTCATAAGCTCAATAAAATAGTTTTTTTTTAAAGAATACAAATTGAAGTGAAACAGCTGTGAACATCTGAACATTGTTCCTCTAACAAGAGGCAACCAGAAATCTGTTCCTAAACATCTGATTTTTGGTCATTTATTGTCACAATTCCAAACCTTTTTCTAGCTCATCACTTCTAGTCAATTTCTTTCAATTTTTTCCTCTACACACTATTTTCCTATACCCATACGCCAACTGGTTACCTTAGGAGTCAGTCGGCTCAACCACTGTACAGCCTGTCTCCTTTTTGGTAGCAGGAGCGTGAAGCAGAGAACCCTCCATTTCATTTTATTCTTGGATTTGTTAGATTCCATCGCTAGCAGGCATGTTTGTGTGTCTGCACGTAACTCCAGGTGGAGACCACGTTTGTAGCGGCTCACCACCTTATGCCAATAGTGTAGCATCCTCACCAGCCCAGTAGCATGGGGAGAGGATGTGGCATAACTCTAGTGCCAGAAGCAATCCCATATATTGGGACCACGTGATGACCTTTGACTACCATTATTTTTATTGGCTTTAGGTGTTTTCCTGAATGTTCGACATCATGTTTTTCTACATGTGCACTTTTTCTTGAAGATTTCTTTTGTGTCTCCTTGTAGTTTTAGAGTGGGAGTGCTTTTAAAAGAGTAGAACAGCCTTGCCAAGAACAGAAAGTGTGGGATGTGCATCTGAAACCATGAGAGAGAGAGTAAGGTGTGAAATGTACTTCTCAGTCCTGAAGTGAAGTGTTCTAAGCAGCGGTGCTCAAATATGTATTATGCCGTACATTGGGAGATGAAGTGTGTGATGCTATAGGCAGTGGTGCATAAATGTGCATTGTGTTGTACATTGGGAAGTATTATGAAGTTCTTACTATTGGCTTTGATATTCCCTCATGCCATCTTGAATTCTGACTTTGTCTGGCTTGAGCTTTGCGCACAGGCAGGCCTCCAGATTACTCAAGTTGTTTAGGCTATTCACGTTCAAGGTTGTTTTCTGTACTTTTGGAGATTGTTTTTCTACTTTCTCAAGCTTTGTTAAGATAAGGGGGTGGAGCATGTGGTAGCGCAGAAGGATACGTGAGAACTCTTTAGCCGTTGGAATGCTTGCATGGAGAGCGACCTACTCCAGTAAGTTTCCTTGGAGCAGAGGACGTCCTCTCAGAAACATCTAGTACTTTTAGATTATAAAACTGGGGTTTGTTAACTTGGAAAACGGGATTTCAGACCTGAATGGTGGACGAGCCTACTTCAGTGTAGCAGAACTTGGCTTGCTGAGTCTCATAACCCCGGCTGTGAATCCCCCAGTCTGGAGTGGGCTAAGATGCAGTGTTTGCTGCCAGTGAGGTGTTTTATTTTTGATCATTGACTTTGTGATGTGTGAGTGTGTCTGTGTGCATATTCAAGTCTCCAGTGGTTATAATCATCTGATGTGTTATTCTTGAGTATTGGCATTGTGATGTGTGAGTGTGTCTGTGTGCACATTCGAGTCTCCAGTGGTTATAATCATCTGATGTATTTAGTGTATATATCTTTCGAATTTCTTGCAGTGGACGTCCATATTATCATCTGCTCGTATTTTATTTCATGAATTTTATCCCATGCATTTAACAGTTGCATTTGCTTACTTATAAGTGAGTTATTATTTCTTACATACGTATTTTTTTTGCAGCAGCCCACACAAGGAAGAGCGAGTGCAGGCACTCCCGGTAAACAGAATTTTCTTTTTATTCATAAAGTCATGGCACAACGTCCATCCTGACGCGTTTCGGCTAATCACAGCCTTTGTCAAAGTCATTTTTTGTTAGATTTTTTCATTTTTAAAGGGACTGTATAATAGACATAGAAAACAGCACATCCATTATCACTATGCCTTCCTTATAATGCAATCTTTCCCCTCAATTTGCATTTCAAAACAGTTTCCGTATTTTTATACTTATTTAAAAAAAAAAAAACATTTACACTTTTTTTTGCTAATTTTTATACAAAATAAAAACAAGCCTCTTTGGCATCATCATAGCAATCTAACAAACCCTGGGCCGGGAATCAAAAAATAGAAAGCATACTCTTGGGCCAATGGATGCCGTGGTAATGCCCATCCGAAGTCAAACGTTTCAAGTAATATACACAGCATGGCCCTCCATGAAAAAAAACAAGCACATATAAATCATTGATCAGGGTAAAACTGAAAGGATATCTATAAATGGATAAATACTAAAATGGTAGGATATGATTTCCAACTGATCAATTTTCATAAAATATGTATCATATAGATCATTGTAGATTTATTCATTATCCAAACGTTAAGTTTCATCAAAAACATCCCATCATACCCATAAATACAATATATAATTGTAAATGTGCAAAACTTGATAAGCATACGTAAAGTGCCAATGTGCCACACAATCTAAAACTGGGAATAAGTAACATCACAGCATATAAAGTGCCATAGTGCAGGAATGACCCATCTCATATTGCCCTTCCTGTCTTCCGACCCAATTTAAACAGTGCAAAACTGCTCCACATATATAAAAGTGCCTAAGTGCAAAATGACCCACACATTGAAATCAATAATATCCTAATGCATAAGAAATGCTCCAATGGTAAGGATAGAACTGCTTCCCATTATACAGGTTTTTCTTATTCCAGACAAATATGAATTCCATCATTATAATCAATAGTCATGCTAGTCAATAGCTACAAAATATATCAAAAGTGCCAGGTATCCTTGAGTTTCAAATCAGGACTAACCTAATACATACATTGCAATAGTGCAAAGCTAAAATCATCTCCTATTGCACGAAATTACAATATCTCTGACCCATTTACATTCAAATATTAAAACAAAGTAAGGCATAATGGAGGATATTGGGAGAGGAGCAAGGCAATGTACCATTTGCCATTCAGCCCAAATGTACTTCTAGCTCCTCATCCCTGTTTAGACCATTTGGGAATTTCGTATTCAGATCTGGATGTATATTGATTCTAAACGCCTGAGATTCAGTACGCTGTTGCCGCCTCTGATGTTTGGGGGAACTCTATCAATCGCAAAGAACATCAGTAGGCCAGGATCATTATCATGTTTGTCATAAAAATGTTTAGCCACAGAAATCCTAGTTCCTAATTGCTCACTGATGCTCTAGCATCCGTTTTTTAAAGGAAAAATCGTGCTCCCTACATACATCAATTGACATGGGCAGCTGGGTATAGGGGTGGGCGGAATTTGCGTAATCGCGTTACGCAAATCTCCGCGAAACGGTAAAAAATCTCCGCGGACATGCAGAAATTCCGCGAACACGCGGAATTGCTTGTTCGCGATGCTTTTTTCCTGTTCACAGTTGCTGTTTGCGTGCCTGGGGAGAAATATCTCGCGAACATGCATTTTGAGAACGCGAACAAGAAAATTTTTTGCGAAGTCGCGGAAAGCAGAATTTTGGGCAATTTCGCGTTCTCCGCGGAACGCGAAATTACCGAAATTACGCAAATTCCGCGAGCGGAACGGAATTTACCGCCCAGGCCTAGCTGGGGACATAAATGCAGTGGTCCGTATTACAATTAAAAACGCCTTTTATCTTGAACAGATGTCCATCACTGGATTTTAATGTGAGGACATTTTTCACCATCCTACAGGCCTTGCAACTGTTACACTTATAAAACCCTCTTACAGTGGATAGCCACGTCTCCGGCTTACGGCCTCCATCAAAATAGCTGTGTGTTAGATTGTCACCCAATGTCCTCCCTTTTATATATGTCACAGGGGGCGACATAGGTAAATCTTTAACAATGACATTATCTCCTTTAACCACCTGCCAGTGTTTTCTCAGTATCCAATAGACTTTAGGGGACATTTGATTAAAATAAGTGATCAATCTAGCTGCCGTACCTCCCATTGACGCCCTGTCATTGGGATAAAGCAACTGGTTTCTAAGAGACCGTTTCTGACTTACGTTTGGCTTCCACTAATGTCTTGGGATGATACCCTTGTTTCCGGAACCTCTGATTCATTCTTTGCACTTGTCCTTGGAATTCTGAATCTCGGCTACAAATTCTTTTTAACCTCAAGGTTTCACCATACGGAATCCTAGCTTTTAAATTAGTTAGATGTTGACTTTTAAAATGCAGAGTGCTATTGCCAGCTGTTGTTTTGCAGAATACAGTGGTATTGATTTTGCCATACTTTACTTGCAGTAAAATATCTAAAAATGAAATCTCACTAACACTCATCTCCGCAGTGAGATGTAAGTTTTATGGGTTGTTATTTAAAATCGCCACATATTCCTCTGCTTTCTGCCTAGACCCGCTCCATAACAAAAATAAATTGTCACTGTAGCGGGTCCAAAGAAGTGTATGTTGGACATACTCGCCATTTTCATCCACCCAGGCAATCGGCTTCTCCTGCCAGCCCATAACCAAATTGGTGAAGCTGGGGGCGAATCAGGTGCCCATGTCAGTCCCCATAGTCTGCCTGTAGACCCTTCCGTCATGCATAAAAATGTTATCCTTCAGACAGATGCGGATCATGTCCAACAACATGCGTGTGTGCTCCAAAAAGCATGCTTGCCTCTTTTTTAAATAGTACTAGCATGCTAGCATTCCCAATTCAGGACTGATTGAAGTATAAATGTCAGTGACATCAAGCGTAATCATAATATACAAATCATTCCATGCCAGATCATTAATTTTTGTGAGGAAATCACCACTATCTTTACAATCGATGGAAGTGATTTAACGAAGGGAAAAAGAAAATAATTGATATAAATGGCCTCATTCTCTAGAAAACTTTCATTTGAGGAAACGATAGGCCTGCCTGGGAGAATAGATAATCTTTTATGAACCTTTGGTAAAAGGTAAAAGGAGGGGATCCTCGGGTGTTCTGATCGTAAAAAGTTGAACTCATCCTGGTCCAAAATACAAGCATCATACCACACTTTAAGCTGATATTCTTCTAGTGTTATAACTTGATAACATTCCCCATCCTGTAATTGCCTCATAGCTTCTTGATTTTTATATGTATATATAATTCACTGAAAAAAACATAGGTTTCAGGGGTGTTATAGTTAGCTGGACTTTTCACTTGTACAAAACCATTGAAATTCCCCCGTTATAGTTAGTTCAGCTAACTATAACTCGCGCGCCCGCAATGCACTGCTGATGACGTCACATATTACATCACTCATGACATGGTCAGTGACATCACTCATGACATCACTGATGACATCTCAAATGACATCACTGATGACATCATCCAGTGAATGTGTGTTTTTCTGAAAATTAAATATGTTTTATATATGTATATCTCAAGGTCGATGGAAGAATAAATGGGTATATAAGTGTCTAAATGGATGATTTGCTTTTGAAAAATTGATTGTGTAACTGACTGATTAAGTGTATCATAGTGAATACATGGCTTAGTGAGTAATGTTTAAATATGTAAATATCTGTATCAGTCTCTCACTTTGTGTATAAGTGGCTGCATGGGTTGGTGAGTAGCTACATGGGTGTCTATATAGGTTATTAGTTGTTTTTTTGAGTATCAGTCTGAGTGTCTGCATGGTTCGGTGGGGGGTATTACGTAGTGCATAGGTGCATGAATGAGTGACTCACTCTTTGTATGTGTTGAAGACAGCATGTGTGCAGGACTGTATGGGTGGATGAGTGTGTGTATGGGTGTGTTAGTGAGTGAATGACTGTCTCAATAGTGTCTTTATGAGTAACTACATATGTTTTAAACTAGTATATGTGACTATTGGTGTATATAAGTGAGTATATGTGAGAGTGAGAGATTGAAAGAGTTCCTGTATGAATAAGTATGTGTTTCTATAAGTGATTGTTTAAAAGACTAAGTATGTGTAAGTTTCCGTAGAAGTAAGTGTGGTGGTGTGTGTATAACTGTATATGCAAATAAATGTATGTTTGATTCTTTATTAGCATGAGTGACTATGTGTGTGAGTAACTCTATGGATGAGTGGCATTGTGTAACAGGATGTATAGGTGTATGAGTACATATGATGAGTGAGTGCATGTATGAGTGACTGTATAGGACTGTTGGTGAATGAGTGTATGTGTATGTGGATCTTAGAATTACTGAAGAGGTTGTTGTAACTGGTATTGGTATGTCCATTGTTTTGAAAAGTTTAGTCTCTATTTTTGAATGTGTGTATCAAAGGTTATATTAGGGTGAGAGGAGGTCTGCCACTCTATCACAAGGATGATGTCATCAGTGATGTCATTTCAGATGTCATCAGTGATGTCATGAGTGATGTCACTGACCATGTCATGAGTGATGTAATATGTGGCGTCATCAGCAGTGCATTGCGGGCGCGCGAGTTATAGTTAGCTGAACTAACTATAACGGGGGAATTTCAATGGTTTTGTACAAGTGAAAAGTCCAGCTAACTATAACACCCCTGAAACCTATGGTTTTTTCAGTGAATTTCTGAGGTTTTTTAAATGCTAATTCCCAACTATAACGTGCCTGAAACCTATGGTTTTTTCTGTGAATTTCAAAGGTTTTTTAAATGCTAATTTCTAACTATGCCTACAGAGATAGGATATGTGAAGAAAGAAGAAAAAATGCACAGAAAGAAAAAAAAGAAGTGCAGAAAGAAGCAACAGAAGTCCTCAAAGACGAAGAAAAGTGCAGGAAGAAGGATAACGTGCAGAAAGAACAAAAAGAAGAGCAGAAAGAAGCCTTGTTGCAAAATCATCCTGTACCTTCAACTTTTTCAGACGGATACTGGTGGTAACTGAGTCTGACTAACCAGTCCTAGAGCCAGTGCTATGTTAAAAGACACTTAGAATACAGTGAAAACACCTACATACACTAGGGAACATTATGCGTTGGGGTCCGCCTCTGATTAGCATGACCTCCTCTGTAAGCCCCTAGTATATAATTAGGGCTCCCGGTTTTATGGTATTTATTTTTTTACCATTTCCGTCTGTATTTATCCATATTTATTTTTTGGGCATTTTTTCTGTATTTATCCACATTTATTTTTGCCACAAGCAGAAGGCAACGCTGCAGCTAGTATTTTTCCACATTTATTTAAATTGACAATGCACACATGCATTTGGTTGTTCTTGGTCAACACAATACATTCTGTATTCACAATACATACACAATACATCTGAAAACTTTGCCATTCGCAGAATGTCCCAAATACGCTTAAAGTGCTATCACAAGCCATTTGTCTCAGAGCCTTGCAGTTTCTGTCATCTGCAGAGTGCTGTATCCTCTCCCCCACTGAACACAGTACTGTCCCACTGAGATAAACTCACACTCCCTTCAGCTACAACCCAATTGTGCCCTGCTATAAACACCTAGAAGCAACTCTATTCAAACTATGCACTAGACCAGAGTAATTTGCTGCCTGAAAAAAGTAACAACATTCTGGAAAAATCAAACACTCATAGGGAATACAACTTAAAACTTTTACACTCATTATTCAGAAAGCTAAGGACATGAAAAGAAAAGTAGCGCTAGACTGGCAAACTTTGTAAGGTGGCACTAATATGTTTGGGTGTGAATAAAACCAATCTGGCCACTTTGCGACGACTCTGTCTTGTTTTATTTAGTTATGTGTTTATTGTTCGTATTTTAAAACCTTTTTTCTCCTCCTGAGGCCGCGTTTTGGAATAGAAACATGTCAGGAAAAGACTTTTGTAAGACGTGTCCTCTTTTTTTGGATCCATTTCACTGGGGAACGAATGACGGAAAGGAGAGGAAAGAACAGTCACGGTTTTCTAAAAGTGAGGAGGAGCACGACAAAGAGAGGGAGGTAGAGGAAAAAAGAGGGGGGCAGCAGAATTGGACACTGTCCTTGTCTTGTCCAGGCAAGAAGGAAGAGACAGCATGGCTATGGGCAATGCTGTCAGGTCACAAACGCTGCAAAGACTCTGTTTCTGAGTCTCACTTACACCCTCTTCCCTGTGTGTGTGTCTGACTGAGCCCTGCCTGCCAGCGCAGGATCCGGTTTCTTCTCTTCAGGCTGCCTACTACCCCCTGTCCACCCCAGGCATGTCTGCTAGAGTGAGAGCTCAGCCCGAGCCAAGGGAGGGGGCTGAATGCGCTGTGTGTGAGAGTGATTCACTTCGCACAGGTGGGGCGCTGAGAACAATGCAGGCCTCCTGGCGCTAGCAGCCACAGATCATCCAGGAGATCAGGGCGCTGATCTCCTGCCACAACCCCCCCCCATTGTGCAGGCACTTACTGAGCGTGGCGAGGCAACTCTGCTGGAGCACAGAAGCGCTGCAAAATGTGCTAGTATTTTCCCGTTTTTACATTTAAATACAGACAAAGGAAAACTTGTTTTCCGTCTGTATTTATATGTAAAAATCCGTTTAAACGGAAAACCGGGAGCCCTATATATAATAGGGCAGGGGGATTAAAACTACCTCTTAAAACAGGCCACAGGGCGTTTTTGCACACGTTAACTCAGGCCCCGTCCCCTCCCTTCACCACTGTGTAAACACGCCCTGTGTCCGTTTTTAGTTGGGAGATTAAGTTCATTTGAATCCTGAGGGTCCCTAGGGTCCAACTAGCCCACTAGGTACCTCCAGTAAGTGCCACAGAGCTGCGTTGCAGAGAGGTGTAAAAAGTGGCACGGCCTGGACCACCTCTCTGCAATGCAGCTCAGTGGCGCTTACTGGAAGCACTTGGTGGGCTAGTTAGCCCCTAGGGGCCCTCAGTATTGAAGGGAAATTATATCCCCAATTTAAAACGTGCCATAGTGCGTGTTTGCACACGTCACCTCAGGCCCCGTCCCCTCCCTTCACCACTGTGTAAACGCGCCCTGTGGCTGTTCTAAGTTGAGAGATTAAGTCCCCTTGAATCCTAAGGGTCCCTAGGGTCAAACTAGACCACTAGGTACCTCCAGTAAGCGCCACAGAGCTGCGTTGCAGAGAGGTGTAAAAAGGGGCTTGGCCTCAGAACACCTGTCTGCAGCGCAGCTCCCTGGTGCATACTGGAGATGCCTGTTGGGCTAGTTGGCCCTCTGGGACCCTCAGTATTGAAGAGGAATTCATTCCCCAACTTACAACTCGCCAGGGGGCGCGTTTGCAGAGTGCTGCAAGGAGGGGGCGTGGCCTCCGGCGCGATGCCAGTCTTTTATTTATTTTAATTTTTTAAGAAGGGGGGCTGTGTGGTTCCCCTTCTTATTCTAATTTATTGGCCCTGATGACCCCATCCCCCAGGGCCTGTCTCCTAATTATATTTTTTTGACCCTAATCCCCAGGGCCGGCCACTGTTTTTTATTATTTTAAAAAAATATATATTTATAGACACACCTAGGACATGCTGGACAAACCGTACGTACCTATCACCATGACGATTTGCGTGATATTCATTAAAAGGCGACTATGCATACAATGAATCCACGTGGAATGTATTTACACCACTAGTGAAGCTCTGACATGTCTGATGCCCTACCGTGCCTAAGCCCGGTAGACACCCTTGTCGTTTATTTATACAAACATGGGTAGCTATTGACGGGCACATTTAATACACATGCACACCAAGCCATTCAAAGGGGATTCGACAAAAATTCGACCAAAACTATGCAAGAAACCCCCCTCACGGTTAATAAAACACACATCCACTGCCGGATGTGTAATACTTTTTATTTTACTCTCTGGAAAGGGGACGAACATCACTTGAGAGTCACAGCGCGCTCCTGGCAGAGCCCAATGCTGTGTTACACCCACCATTGCCTGCTGAGTGCCACACACCTCTGTGTTGTATTCCACTAGCTAGTGCATATGCTATGACACTCTCTAGCCCATGTGCACTGTAACACCACCCCGTGAATATGTCATGCCACACTTGTCTTCGCACGGGTTATATTGCCCCATCTAACGTGCCTTCCTCGATGCCTATGTTATAACGCACAGTGCTATGCCATACATATTACAATCTGGGATCCATATCTTTGTCACAGTGCATATGCAACATTACACTCCCCAGCACATATTTTATATTACAACTTTAGAGACTAGTTAGGTTACACAACACTGCCCTGTGCATATTACACTCCAAGGCGCATATCGCATAGCACACCCTAGTGCCTGTGCTATCTCGCGCTCTCCAATGAATCTGTCATTGCGCACAATGTATTGCATATTATATTTCACGCCCGGTTTATCTTATATCACACTTTTTGGTGCATAGTTTATACCATACACTATATCTAGTTTTCATTTTCAATCGTGCTCTCAGGACTATGTTCTATATAACACTGTGTTCACCTACCCTTTTCACGGGCATTACATTTTGCGATAGGGGGTGGAGGGTCAGGGGGTGTTTCTGCCAAGTGAGCCGGAGTCACAGTCACAAACGTCCTCTTCTTCCTGAATAAAAGTGAGATTATGCTGCATACTTGTTCATATTTTAAGTAGTTCGCACAGACACACGTTTTAAAAACAATAAAGTTCCTAATACCCGCCTTCTCTGAACAGTTAGCTTGCTGCCCCATCCCCCTCCTCCCTATCCTCTGTTGTGTGAATCCATGAACTAGCCTCCTCCCTCCTGCCATGCATGGTCTGATGTGCTGCCACTGCCCTCAATTTAGTATGATGTACCAGTCCACTCCTCCTGCCCTCCATTGCCCAATTCTATGCCCCATCATTGACCTCCTGCTTAAACTCTGTGCTTAGCTTGCTGCCCCTATTCTCCTTCTCCCTGCCCTCCGATGTCTTTGTGTATGCCCCTGCTCCATCCTTTTTGCCCACCATTTTCCATGGACCTGCCACTCCTATCTACTCTGAGTGTTCAGTTGAGCTGCCACTCCCCTCCCACCTGCCAAGCATTGTCAGATGACTGTAACCTGTCCCTGCCACCTCTACCCTGCCTGTCCACATGCCATGCCCCTATCCTCTTCCTCCTGTCCTACATGATCCATTGTACTGCCACGCCCTTCTGCCCTCCCTGGTCTGTTGTGCTGCAACTGCTCCTCCTGCCTGCCCTGTGTGGTCTGTTGTGAGGCCCCTTCCCCTGAACTTTCTTGTCTGTGCACAGGTCCTGACCCTCCCTTCTATCCTCCATCGTCCTTTGTGCATGCCCCTGCACCCTCCTTCTTGCCCATCATAGCCATTGTGCTACCACTAACCCTCCCACTTGCCATGCATGGTCTTCTGTGCTGCCATGGCCCCTCCCACCTTCCCTGTGTGGTCCGTTAGCTGCCCCTGAACCCCTCCCACCTTCCCTCCATGGTCTGTGTGTATGCCATCACAGTCTCACTGTTGCTCTTCATGGTGTGTCTTGCTTCTAGTGCCCATCCTGCCTGACCTCCATGGCTATCTTGCTGCTCCTGCCCTGCCCCCTTGTCCCCAGCCCTCTGTTTACATGTGCAGACCCCTACTCCCTCCCTCCTGGCTTGTCTGTTCCATTGTAATGCCCCTGATCCATCCTCCTGCCCTTTATGGTCTGTTATGCTGCAGCTTTCTCTGCTGTCTGTCCATTATGGTCCTGCCTCTTGCCCCTCTGTTCTCTGTTGTCCATGTGCATGGTCCTGTCCCCTCCCTCTTGCTTTCTATGGATTGTTGTGCTGCACTCCCGTCCCGCATGCCCTGTGTGGTGTATTGTGCTGCTGCAAACCCTGATGCCTGCCCTGCAGGGTCAGTTTGGTGCACCTCTCCATGTCCCTCCTGTCCTCTGTTATCCAAGTCCATGTCCCTACCCCATTTCCTTCCATGATCCAATGTACCATACTTGCGAACATTTTGAACTTGGTAAGAGGGAGATTTTGAAAAAAAACTGGGGTATTGATTTTCCCCTTTGAGTTACATTGAAAAAGAGGAGATTGTAGACAGGAGACAGATAAAATAAAGCCCATTTGAGCTTAAAAACATTGGACGTTTCCTGGCTGAATCGGGTCTGTTGGCATGTATGGTTGTACTACCATTGCCTCTTCCTTCTGCCCACAATGGTCTATTACATTGCCACAGCCTCTCTTGCAAGTCCTGTATTGTTGGTTTGTTGCCCCTGCCCCCCTTTCCACTGCCCTCCATAGTTTGTTGTGCTGCCACGGCCCTTCCTGCCTGCTCAGTGTGGTTAAATTGTTGCCTTTGCACCCTCCTACATGCCTTCAATTTTCAGAGTCCGTGCCCCTGGCCTCTGCCTCTCAACAGTATCCTAATGAACAACTAGATTGCTAACATTCTATATTTATTACAAAAGTGTGGAACGCCTGACGTCATCTTGATGTAATCAAAACTGTAATACCTAGAGCATTTCCTTTAGAAATTACATATATGAGAGGGTCTTATTGGCATCAAAATTATGGTTAGTGCTCTAAAAGACTAAAATAAGGACATCTTTTCTGAGTTTTCAAATAGCGAGAAAGCACTTTAAATTATTTGTTACCTTTATGTTTTTTTATCCAGTTGACCACTTGATTAAATGTTGCACTTAGGGGAGAGGATGTGGTGTTACTTCCAGAACTGCAGACTTTGCAACTGGGGAACCAGGTTGGAGTTTCTGCTTCAGCTCGACATTCTGTGATTCTGGTCAAATCACTTAGTCTCCCCATGTCTACAACCAAAATGAATTTGTTCTTGTGTGATGTAACCAATGCTCATGTAAAGCACTCCAATACCTGACAAGTCTGCACTATATAACACTGCAAAAACACAAAATAATAAGTGTTTTGCACACTTCTGTCATTGGGCTATATTTGGGCTACATCTGGGTGATTTTGGGCTACATTTGGGCTCTTTTGTCTCCGGTGGCCATCTTGGGAGATTTATTTGTTATGAAGTTTCCTAATTTCCTCATGTACTGCAGTCTCCTCAGTAGGAAATGCTTTCAGTTTTTCACTTTGATTCCATCATGAAGGTATTCAGATATGTCACACATTTGCCATAAATTCTGAATGTTAGCACTCTAGTTGCTCATTAGATCACTGTAGTAAAACTACTGTTCACCATGGAAGTCTGCTCCTGGTATTAAAAGTGCATGTTTCAGTCTGCATGTCAGAATTTTTTAATGCAATAGAAGAGGATTTGAGAAGTCCCTCAAAATGTGCCCTCATTTTCTTTCTTCAGCATTAATCATAATTTCTATGGCAAAATGAACCCCCTCATTGTGTTCCTTTTTAAATTAAATGTTTTAAGTGTTACCAGTTTATTCCAATCAAGATGGCTTCAGGTGTGCCATATTTTTGTCATAATGTAGACAGTAAGCGCTCTAGTTGTTTTTAAGAACACTCTGGGACATTCTGTCATTGGGCTATACTTGGGCTACATCTGGGTGATATTTGGGCTACATTTGGGCTCTTTTGTCTCTGGTGGCCATCTTGGCAGACTTATTTGTTATGAAGTTTCCTAATTTCCTCATTTACTGCAGTCTCCTCAGTAGGAAATACTTTCAGTTTTTTACTTTGATTCCAAAGGCATTCAGATGTGTCACACATTTGCCATAAATTCAGAATGTTAGCACTCTTTTTGCTCATTAGATCACTGTAGTAAAGCTACTGCTCACCAGGGAAAACTGCTGCTGGTATTGAAAGTGCATGTTTCAGTCTGCATGTCAGAATTTTTTTATGAAATAGAAGAGGATTTGAGAAGTCACTCAAAATGTGCCCTAATTTTTCTTTCTGCAGCACTAATCATACTTTTTATGGAAAAATGAACCCCCTCATTTTGTTCCTTTTTAAATTAAATGTTTTTTAGAGTTACCACTTTAATCCAAGCAAGATGGCTTCAGGTGTGCCATACGTTTATCATAAGTAGGACTGTTAGCGCTCTAGTTGTTCTTTGGAACACTCTGGGAAGCTGCAGTAGAACACAAAGGAATCAACTGACAGTCTCTGCCCTTGTTGGATGTACATGTTTTACTGAGAATGTCGGACTTCATTCTCACATGACTGAGAAAAATAATGTGAATTTACAGAAAATAAGCTCTCAGTTTAGCTTATAGATCACCTTCCAAACCTCTGTGGGAAAAGCATGAGAAAATATTTTTCTCTCAATCATGATATCCCAGCAGAAGGCTTTTTCACATGGTGAAATCACCTTAGAACATACCACAATTCCTAAAATGAGTATGGTACCATCAACAAATGATTTATAATGTAACTAAAGTCTTAAAACCTTCTATTAACTGCAATGCTTTTTAATGAGGTGCTATCATGTATATTGGTCCCAAGATGGCTGCCAACACTTCTTGGATGAAGTGCTGACAGCCAATCAGATCTCAGGATGAGATGTGTGGTTAGGCTCCGCCCACATATATATATAATTTTACTTTTGATTTTCTCAGGAACTGCTGAACAGATTGACACCAGACCTGCAAAAGGCACATCCCTGACGTGAGGACTACTTCTCTGCCAAATTTCAAGTAATTCTGTTCAGCTGTTCGGGCTGTACCTTGGACTAAAGGCCCCTATGGAATATTGCATGGGGAAAACGCGTTTTGGGACCCCCTTTTTTCTCAGCCCCCGCTTGACGAATCCCCCCGAGACTATCAGGGTAGGAGCGGAGCGGAGCGCTCCACCTATTTTGAAAATTTCGCGAGGATTCGTCAACCGGCGCCAAAGTTATTCCAAATAGAATGTTGCAGATTTCCTATGGAAACACTGTCCTAACTATAACTATCTACTGGCGACCGCCAGTAGATAATATATATATACACATATATATATATATATATATTATCTACTGGCGGTCGCCAGTAGATAGTTATAGTTACAACCTAGTTTCCATAGGAAATCTCAAAATTCTATTTTGAATAACTTTGGCGCCGGTTGACGAATCCTCACGAAATTTAAAAAACTAATGGGGCGCTCTGTTCAGCTCCTACCCTGAAAGTCTCGGGGTGATTCGTCAAGCGGGGGCTGAGAAAAAGTGGGGGTCCCAAAACGCGTTTTCCCCCCAAAAAGACAATGAAATTCCCCCGTTATAGTTAGTGCAGGCAACTATAACTCACGCGACCGCAATCCTCTGCTGATGACGTCAGATATTACATCACTGATGACATATGTGTCTTCATGAAAAATAAATATTTGTAATATATGTATAGCTAAAGATTAATGGAAGAAGACATGGGTAAATAAGTGTCTAAATACAGTGATGTAATATCTGACGTCATCAGCAGAGGATTGCGGTCGCGTAGTTGCCTGCACTAACTATAACGGGGGAATTTCATTGGTTTTTTACGAGTGAAATGTCCAGCTAACTATAACATGTGTCAAACCTATGGTTTTTAAGTGAATTTGCAAGGTTTTTTAAATGCTAATTCGTAACTATAACGTGTGTGAAACCTATGTTTTTTTCAGTGAATATATATATATATATATATATATATATATATATATATATATATATATATATATATCCAGTAAAGATGCACTCCTGTCGGAAAACGTAGCCCTCCGAGGGGTGGCACAGCGCCGGTGGAGTAACCCGGTAGTAATTACCCTTGCGAAACGGAGTTCCAACTGTGCTCTCAGGTCAAGGAAAAAGACACCACACCATCCAAGCTGCTTCAAGGGGGTTTATTACTTCATAAACCCAACGTGACGCGTTTCACCCTCAACGGGCTTGCTCACACACCGTTATGCTACCGGACCATCGTATACATACATTATTCGTACATACATGGACATAGAAAGAGGACTGTTGCAAAGGTTTTACAGCGCCATGTTGGAAAAGTAAAATCTTCTCAGATAGCAGTACTTAATGGGCGCCATTACTAAACAGTAAAAACACAACGTATAATGTGGTAAAGTACACTTCGTAGTTCACTTATTTTTAAATGAAACATCAGTAACTCGCTCCTAGTGAGCTTGGTATTTGGACATTGCTATCCGGCACTTACAGACATGTTTAATCAACATTAGATAAACATTGGAGGCACCCCCTGGACTCATTTCGTGCCGTGTGGTTAATTCTACACCTCTGCTCTCTAAGCTTTAGTAGCGTTACGTATTCTGATGTCGTGGATCATATTCGGAGCGTGTCAGTGTACGATCTATATTGTTCCTTGATGGTACAGCATGTTCCCATAGTGGGTACCGTCCATGTTAGTGGTATATGTGTCAATATTGCCGGAACAATTGGCTGTAATGTACTTCCACCCACCTGTAAGTTAAATCTTAAATTGCTGGGTGTCCTCGTGTATTGATAAGTGATTGCGCAATCTCTTGTGTCATAGATTTTACTGATGTGTAACTGGAAGCACGGAATTAAACTGCCTGTCACATTTGCCCTGTCCAAATATACCGAGTACCTTGCATTTGTCTCTATTTAGTCCAGATGTAAAAATTACATAAATTGTATTGCAACATATTGGTCCATTGGTGCATCCTTAACCAAAATCAAAACAGATTCAAACGTGTCTCTATCATAAAGTTAAAATTGAATTGATCTTATCTGTCCACTGGAGAGCAGCATGGGAAGAAAAGGGTAGGGATCCTGTGTCGCGGGCCCGAGACATAGTCCCTTCCTTTCTTCCTGTAAAAGAGAAACACAGGGTCAGTTGACTCAAACTACAATAGACATTCAACAGACAATCAAAAAACAAATTGTTCGTTAAAGAAACAGTTCATCGTTGTCCTTGCTGGGCCTCAAAACGACCTCCCTCATAGTCCACCCTCCTTGGAGTATCCCTTCTGTTCTCATATGTGATAGTATTAACGTTCTATTAATGGATGGAATTTGCTGTCCCTTTATTCCCCATGTAAATGTATGGCCATCTCCTCATCCATGTTATGGCCGTTCGGGTATCTGGTTCCCATCCCAATTATGTGACGTGATTCACGTTGTCTCAGTTTAAGAGTGCTATCGCCTCCTCTCTTATTGGGTAAAATTCGTTCAATTACATAATAGGACAATTTGGTATAGTCCGAAAAATGTTTTATTTCAAAATGCCGAGCAATGGGGTACTGTTGGTCCTTATTCGTAATTGCCCTCATATGCTCGAGGACTCGTTTCTTAGCCCTCAGTTGGCAAGGACATTCAAGTACATAGACTACGTTGGTGCTACTACACGTAAGGAACTGTTTAATGGGAATCATGCTGTTTGTACTGCTGTTCCAGAATTCCTTACGTAAGCGGCTGTTGCCGCATGCCTTGCAGTGTATATATATATATATATATATATATGTATTACCTACTTAGGTAGTTATAGTTAGGACCACGTTTCCATAGGAAATCCGCAACATTCTATTTTGAATAACTTTGGCGCCGGTCGACGAATCCTCGCGAATGTTTCAAAATAGGTGAGGCGCTACGCTCCGCTCCTACCCTGAAAGTCTCGGGGGGATTCGTCAAGCGGGGGCTGAGATAAAAGGGGGGTCCCAAAACGCGTTTTTCCCATGCATTTTTCCATAGGACCTTTAGACACAGCTACAGCCCGAACGGCTGAACAGAATTACTAGAAATTTGGCTGAGAGGTAGTCCTCAGGTCAAGGAAGTGCCTTTTGTAGGTTTGGTGTAAATCTGTTCAGTAGATTCTGAGAAAATAGCCTTTAAATCAATATATATATCTGAGCCAGCTTACGGTGCGCTTACGGTACGCTTACCGTACGCGTACGGTGGCGTGCGCGAGCGCGATTCTGATTGGCTCTTAGATCTTAGTAAACATTCGAATCGGTCGAAACCAGGAAGCGGCGGCCGCCATTTCGTGTGTTTCACTCAGAAAAAAAAGAGTGATATCTTGAAAAGGGGGCAAGGAGGAGAGTTACAGACCCCCTAACATTTGTAAGGGGGTCAAAGAAGGACAGAAAAGTACAAAGAAAACATTTATTGATTTTAAAAAAAATCGCGGGGTACGCGTACGGTAAGCTTACCGTACGCGTACGGTAGAAAAAAAAGAAAAAAAAAGAAATGAAATTCAGATTTAAGTGTTTAGATATTAGGGGGCTCTAAAAAGAGCCGTTGTGTTTATGAAATGATTTTTTAGTGGTACCTACAAGTAAGTACCGATGCAGAGTCTAAGGTTCAAGAGGAAGACTCTGTTCCCTTCATCATTGAAGTGCACACCATCTCTTCTATAAATGTCTTGCATGTCGTAACGCAAGTTGTTGTGGTAAATGGAACCCATACCATAGTCACAGAGGAAAGCAGAAACAGATTTGTTGACGTGCTTTCTTGCTTTGTCAATCTGCGGACAGAAATGATTGGACCAGTTCCATTTTTGCCTTTGGCATATGTTAGAAAACACAAAGGCAGTTTTAGGGAAAAGTGAAAACAGTTGTGCAAAGGTGTCCTTCATAAGCATTTCCAGACCTACCCCAGTCAAAGTGCCTAGGTCATTGCCACCACAGTGCACTATTATGAGGTCAGGGTGTTGGATGTGCATGAAGGATTTCACCAATGGCATCAATTGGTGCCACTTTAACCCTCTCTGACCAATCCATTTAATGTCTACATTTGGCAAAGCAAGGTCTCTCACCATATCTGTTTTCTCTGCATACTTTTCACTCCAGAAGACATAGCTGTGCCCTACAATCCACACTGTGAACATCTTCAAAGGAGAACTGGATGCACTCAGGAGGTGTCTTTCAGTAGAATGGCAATATGAAAAGAAAGACAGTTTGGAAATGGAGGCATACATATTTTTTTCATAAAAAAAAGAACTGATTGGCTGTTTCATACCATTCTAGAATAAAAACTAGGCTGTATGTGTAAATTAATAGAAGCATGTTTTGTATTGGTACAGAAAAATGTATTACCAAAGAACAGTACTATGGATTTGCTGTTAGGTTTGAAAAGTCAAGCACTCTTGCTCTGTGGAATTGAAACATTGTTTGGTGAACTTCTGACCTAACTCCACACAGCAGTGTTCCATGAGCTGTTGCTATGGTAGCAGGCAGAAGTCAAGTTGGGGGAAGGGTACTAGGCAGAAGTCAAGTTGGGGGAAGGGTACTTTTGGAAAAGGGTTGGTTTTCTTTTTTTTTTTTTTTTTTTAAACCGTTTATTACAGGACTTAAAAGTATACAAGTATGGGCCCACAACCTTCCGGCCGGCCGCTAGCAATAGTAGGAACACACGACATATATACATGGAACACGTGGTATTACAGGAGGAGCATTTCTCAATAGATAACAATGTCGAAAAACCACATCATCCAGGCCCCATTATGCGGTTTCATTTTAAATTAAAACAACAAAAATTAAAACCACACCCACAAGGCAACCCACAAGAGGGGGGATCCCAACTATACACAGAAGTGTGAAGAGGGGGAAGAGAGCAAAGCGAGGACTGGGGGAACCCAACGCCCGGCAGCGGGGGAATGAGTCGGCTAAGGGGATGGGGCTGGCGAGGGATCAGGCAGCAGCGGCGGCGCACAGATACCCCCGCGGTAGGCGTTCCAGAGGCCCCATACTTTCACCCATGTCCCAGGCTTACCCCTCGCCACATACACCACTTTTTCGCGAAACATGCACCAGTCCATGTGTTCTTTCCAGGCCGAGACCGTCGGGGGCCTCTGGGATCCCCACAGTTGAGCAATATCACGCTTGGCTACCATATATCCCAGAGTCACCCACCACGTCTGCGGCGCTGAGTAATCAGTCGGTTCCCACACATTCAACAGGCATCTTCTCGCTTCAGGCAACAACGCCACATGCGTAACCAGACGCAGCACCCCATGTACACCACGCCAGAACCCCTCTACCTCCGGGCACTCCCACAAAATATGCATAAAGGTCCCCAAAGCACCACACCCACGCTTACATAACCCATCTCCGGCATAGCCCATACGCAGAAGCTTTGGCCCCGTCATGTAGACCCGGTGGAGTATCTTGAGCTGGACGAAGCGAAGGCGAGCCGGTATGGCCACCTCCTTCGGGGAGGCCACCGCGGAGGTCCAGTCCTCGTCGTCCAGCTCCAGCCCGTCGGCAACCCAAGCCGCACGAAGGGCAGTTAACAGGCCCGAGCGGTCATTTATCAGCTTTTTATATATAAGTGAGATCGTGCTGTCCGGGACATGCCCATCCAGCACTCTATCTTCCAGGGGGGAATATTCCGGGATGGAGGCAACATCCATGAAGACGGAACCCAGCGCATGACGGACCTGCAAATACCGGAAGTATTCACTGCCCTGCAACTGAAATTCCGCCTGCAGCATATCGAACGTTTTAAATCCTCCCCTCGTCCAAAGATCCCCCACTTTACTGATACCTATCATGTCCCACTTCTCGAAGCCCTTAGAGGTCCACAGGGAACCTAACCGCTCAGACGCGTATAGTGGTGATGCCCGGGTCAAACGGTCCTTCCACCCCATAGCTGCATTGGCCGCGTGCCAGACTTGCACCATGACACGCGTGGGGCCCGTCAGACGAGCGTCGGGCGCGCTAGAGTAGAGCGCTCGATTGTAGTCGCCACCTGGCAGGAGCATCTTGTCCATTTCAAAAGCCGGGTTTAAGGCGGGCCCGTAGAGGCCATGGTTAATGGCAGCGAGCTGGGAGGCCCAATAGTACCGTTTAATATCCGGGAGGGCAATCCCCCCGTCAAACCATGGGAGCGTCAGCTTAGCCAGAGCAATGCGCGGCCTCCCGTCCCAGAACAGGTGGCGTTGCAGACTCTCCACCTCGCGGAAGTAGCGCGCCGGGACCATGTCCATAGTGTTCTGCAAAGCGTACAGAAAATGCGGCAGAGACATCATCTTGAACAATGCTGCCCGGCCGAGCGGCGAAAGCGGCAGGCGCCGCCAGCGTGCGACATCTACCCGCAGACGCTGGAGGGGGGGAAGCAGATTCCGTTCATACCGGGCCTCCGGGTCCAGAGTAATGAAGACACCCAGGTACCGAAATCCCTGCGGGGCGATCTGGATCGGACAGCCCCGCGGGAGAATAGGAGCCTCCCCAGAGAGAACATACACACACGATTTAGCCCAATTGATGACGAGACCGGAGTTACGACCAAACGAGTGTAAAACATCGACTAGGACTATAAGTGATTTGCGTGGGGAGGCTAGGTACAGAAGGATGTCATCAGCGTATAGGGATACGCGATCCTCATACTCGGGGGTCCAACGGAGACCTCGGATGGAAGGCTCCCACCGCAGCCACTCCGCCAGGGGCTCCAAGGCAAGCGCAAAAAGAAGCGGCGACAGGGGACAGCCCTGCCGCGTGCCCCGGCCCAGCTCGAACGGGGCCGATACTCTTCCGTTCACGACCACCTGTGCCAATGGGCCCGCATACAGCAATTTGACCCAACTGATGAATCCTGGGCCAAACCCGAACTTAGCAAGCATCGCCCAGATGTATGGCCACTCAAGCGTATCAAACGCCATGGTGGCGTCTAAGGACGCCAGAATGGCCGGTTCCCGTATGAATGGGACGCGCGAAGCACCCCATGCAAACGCCGAAGATTAAGGGCTGTATTGCGATGGGGAATGAAGCCAGACTGGTCCTGATGAACCAGATCTCCCACCACACCGACCAGCCGATTGGCGAGTACCTTAGCGAGAATTTTAGGCTCCGCATTCAGTAGTGAGATAGGCCGATAAGAAGTAACCCGATCTCGAGGTCTCCCTTCCTTGTGGATCACCACGATTGTAGCCAGACGCTGGTCAAGCGGGAGGGAGCCCACTGAGTGGGCCGCAAGGAACATTGCGCGGAGGTGAGGCGCCAATGTATCCGGTCGCAGCTTGTACAGCTCGATAGGGATACCATTCGGGCCCATGGCCTTGCCAGAAGCGACCGAGCGTATGGCGAGGGCAATTTCGTCGGAGGTGGGAGCGGCGTCCAGCAACACCCTGTCCTCCCCGGACAGGGAAGGCAGTGCGATATCTCTGAGCAGGGCACGGGAATCCTCTTCCGAGCAAGAAGAGACCGGGGAATACACCTCGCGGAAATACTCCGCGAAGCATGAGACAATTTCTTCTGGTTCAGTTACACACACACCATTCGTTTTCTCAATCAGTGGGACCACACGATTCGCTCTTTCCTTTTTATCCAACCACGCTATCAGTTTACTAGCCTTATCACCCACATCGTACAGCCGCCCCTGTTGCTCTCTACTAAGGCCCCTGGCCGCCTCCGTAACGAGGGCCCTATACGCCGCCTGCTTGAGCTGGAGGACATGTAGTGCAGCGTCCGTCACCCCATCTTCTAGATTACCCTCCAGCTCCGCTATTTCAGCCTCCACCCGGGTCACCTCTTCCCGCTCACGCCTCCGGGCGTGGGAAATAAGGGATAGGGCCTCCCCTCTAAGTACTGTTTTGAAGGCCTCCCACAGGGAGATAGCTGAAGGCACTGACCCCACGTTCTCCTCAAAATAGCGCTGGAGGGATTTAATCAAGTCAGCGCGAATGGTGGGGTCGCGCAGGTACCAGGAGTTGATTGGGACCACCCTGCTCTCAGCCCTCGGAAAGACATCAACATGCAACAATAGCGGGGAGTGGTCCGAGATACCCCGTGCCAAATGGTGCACTTCCCCCACCCTCCCGACATGGGCCGCCGGGACAAGGACATAATCAAGCCGTGAGAGACTACCATGGGCCCCCGAGTGGAAAGTGTATTGCAACTGTGTGGGATGTTTTAAGCGCCAGCAGTCCACCAATCCCAGTGTATCCAAGAGGCCGGATAGCCACGCCTGTGCCCGGGGGAGGTCCCTAGGGGGGAGACGATCCACAGTTCCAGAAACCACCGCGTTGAAATCCCCCCCCACCACCAGAAGCCCCCCCGGAAGGCCAAGGAGGAGGCGCCCCAGATCTGCAAAGGTGGTCGACTGCAACCCCGGTGGGACGTACACTGACACAAAGACAACCACTTTGCCCTCCATTCTCCCCACCAAGACAGTGTAACGTCCCCTGTCATCATGGAGCACCTCATCAATTTCTAACGGGAGCGAGTTCTTTACCATGATACCCACACCCCTCGAGCCTGACGTGAAGCCCGAGTGGGCCACAAGGCGGTAGCCACGCCGATTCATGGCGCAGAAGGAATTGCCAATAAGGTGTGTCTCCTGCAGGAAGACCACATCAGGCGAGAGTCGCTTCAGATACTGTAGGACCACACCTCGTTTGATCCTGTCCCCCAGTCCATTAACGTTCCAAGACAACAAAGTCAATTCCCTACCCCCCATCATACACAAAGACCATCATTCGTCCCCCCGAGAGCACAGTAGAGCCTACACAAAAAAAGGGTTGCCTTGTGAGAATAACAAACAACGCCCCATCCCTACCCACCCACCCCAACAAAACTCCCCCCTCCCTGCACCCCTGCATGAGCCCAGACAGCCCCCCCAATGTGCAGTGTGCCTGTCGCCCCATAGATAGTTAAACTAACTAGACCCCCAGAGGAGGAGGGAGAACCCCCAAGAGACCCCACACAACCTCCATAGGAGGGGAAATTAAGCAATCCGACGTATAGTCAAAAAGTGGCATCATTTTTGTCCCGAGCGAGGCCTAATATTAGTCCCTCAGTCTTGATCCGGCGAGCCCTCTCCCCCGGCCGCTCCTCCCCCGCCACCCCGATCCCGATCTCCAGACAGAGTATCCAGCCAGTCCCCGGCCGCTTCGGGACGATCAAAAAAGTGTGTGCGACCTTCCACCTCCACTCGCAGCTTAGCTGGGAAGAGCATGGCGTACTTGATGTTTAGGTCCCGAAGACGGCGCTTGACACCAAGGAAGCTCAGTCTCTGTTTCTGGACCGCAGGGGTGAAATCAGGATAAAAATTAATATCCATATTATCAAGTCTAAGCGGTCCCTGTAGTCTGGAGGATTGCAGGATAGCGTCTCTGTCCCGAAAATTAAAAATCCGGGCGATGAGAGGTCTCGGAGCGGCTCCGACCTTAGGCCTTCCCCCGGGAACCCTGTGGGCTCTCTCCACAGCAAAGAATTTACTCAGCCCCCGTGGCTGGAGATGGTTGACGATCAGGTCTTCCACGAAAAGGTCCGCCGCCGCTTCCTCACGTCCCTCAGGCACCCCGATGATACGGATGTTGTTACGCCGGGCCCGACTCTCGGAGTCCTCCAGGCGACGATCCATTAGCGCACTCGCCCGAGCAAGTCGGCGCACCTCCGTTTGCAGGGCCGCCACATCTGTCGTAAGGCCCGATGCGGTGTGGGCCAAAGAATCAACTCGGTCGTTGGTCTTGGAGAGATCGGCCCTTATCAGGCCAACATCTACGAGGACCGAGTCGATCTTCTGCGCCAGAGTGTCAAAACGCTGGCCCACAGAGGCCTTCATCTCGGCGATGGCGCCCATGACATCCCGCAGAGTCAGATCCGTGGGCAGATCGGGGGCATCAGTAGGGCCCTCAGGGGACTTGCGGGGCACCTCAGGAGATCCCTTCTGGAGGGTATAGCGATCCATGCTGTTGGACTGTTGGGCTGCGCCACGCCGGGTCGACTTTACCTTTGCCCGATCGCCATCTTGTTTCGTGGCCATGGTCCCAGTCTCCCGATCGCACCAGCCACGTCGTGAAGGGCAGGCAAGCCGGTCCACGGGATCCGGGGGGGTGCCACCCCAGATCTGCAGGGCGGATCACAGCTGGCGGGCAGGCGGGGTCCCCCAGAGAGGCCACACCAACACACAAAGCCCCGTGACCCAACCTCGCATAGACAGCCAGGAGGGTACGAAAGCGAAAGTGAAAGTGCGGGTTCCGCGAGCCACCAAGCCCTGCCCGCCGCTGTTATTCACTTCGTCACTGGATCGCCCCACAACGCAAATCCGGGGTTCGGCTAGGAGAAGGCCGCAAACCTCGATCGGTGGTAAAGTCGGTGTCCGAGGTCCGATTTGGAAGCGGAAAACGGGCGCCACCTCAGCTCGGGCTCACCAACACAGTCCCCTCATCTGGGACAGGATATGTTCAGGATAGTGATAGGAGGTCGCGGAGGTCCTCGGGAGCCTCGCACCTACGCGGCCATCTTGGTTGCGCGCTAGGCTCCTCCTCAAGGGTTGGTTTTCAACCAATAGAAATGTGTGATTACATTTGAAAAAAAGGGGGAAGCACTGAGATTTGAAACTAACATGTATATGTGTGGAAAAAGAGAGGGAAAGTTTGCCATTATCTGGTTCTGCTGAGAGGAGAGAGGTGTAAAGAACAGAGATCCTGGCTCTGATAATCTGCTGTTTGAGTGCCACATTTCTTTCACAACTAACTAATTTTAAAGGTGAGTTTAGAGTTTGAGAGGGGATGTATATGGTAAATTAAGAAATGAATAATAGAAATGGGATTCCTTTTGTTGAAGTTGTGTTTATTATTTTCTGTTTTGGGAGAAATTTAAATGTGAAGAACATGTAAAATAATATGGACTATGTTTTCACCATAAATTAAGGTGTACTGGTAAAAATAAAGAATACTTTAAGGGTTTGAGGTTTCAGTCAGTAATGCAAATACATTCAGCATCACTAAGGCTGGTTGCCCTTGCTGGAGTGTAGGCAGACAACCAGGTTACACATGGTGCTGGTCTGAAAAAGCAGTTTGGACATGTGCTTTTTTAAGAATCTGAAAAGTGAATTCATAATGTGTCAGTCTGTAAAAGTGTTTATCACTTGCCAAAAAAAAGAGTAGTAAGTGTGCTTTCAAATTGGCAAAGAAATTTCGTTTTGTGACTAATGTGAAAACATGACTCTGTGTGCATATAGGAATTACAGGCAGAGATTTATTGCGTATTGCTCTGGTGATTTCACAGTTGCATTAGATGGAAAGGGGGAGCCATTTTTTGGTGCAGAAGCAGACTCTTAGCACACACCCAGCTGCTTACCCTGTGGAATCATGCACAGTATTCACAAGCGAGTGGGGTTTGAGGTTTCAGTCAGTAATGCAAATACATTCAGCAGCACTAAGGCTGGTTGCCCTTGCTGGAGTGTAGGCAGTCAACCAGGTTACACATGGTGCTGGTCTGAAAAAGCAGTTTGGACATGTGCTTTTTAAAGAATCTGAAAAGTGGATTCATAATGTGTCAGTCTGTAAAAGTGTTTATCACTTGCCAAAAAAAAGAGTAGTAAGTGTGCTTTCAAATTGGCAAAGAAATTTCGTTTTGTGACTAATGTGAAAACATGACTCTGTGTGCATATAGGAATTACAGGCAGAGATTTATTGCGTATTGCTCTGGTGATTTCACAGTTGCATTAGATGGAAAGGGGGAGCCATTTTTTGGTGCAGAAGCAGACTCTTAGCACACACCCAGCTGCTTACCCTGTGGAATCATGCACAGTATTCACAAGCGAGTGGGGTTTGAGGTTTCAGTCAGTAATGCAAACACATTCAGCATCACTAAGGCTGGTTGCCCTTGCTGGAGTGTAGGCAGACACCCAGGTTACAAATGGTGCTGGTCTGAAAAAGCAGTTTGGACATGTGCTTTTTTAAGAATCTGAAAAGTGGATTCATAATGTGTCAGTCTGTAAAAGTACTTTTCACTTGCCTAAAAAGTAGTAGAAAGTATGCTTTGCAATTGGCAAAGAAATTTCGTTTTCTGTCTAATTTCAAAGCATGACTTTGTGTGCACACAGGAATTATGTACTGTATTATAAAATGTTTTATTAAATAGTAATACTTTTTTCTTTTTTTTCAGATTGAGATAGAAAATTTTCGAAAACTTGAACCATTTTTAAAACAATAAAAATTAAATTTTAATTAATAAATAATTTTTTGAGTGGGTATGGTAAGTCAAAAATATCATGGTCCCTTTTTTCCACTTCTCCACAATCACATTTTCAGTTTTTCATTGTAGTCTCTCAAGGACCTTGTAATGTGATAATTGATTTTTAGTGTTTTTAAAAAAAAAAAATAATAATTACGCGTACCGTACGCGTACGGTAAAAAAAAAAAAAAAAAGTTTTAAAAACATATATAAAAAATAGATGAAAGGTAAGGTTGGCTCTTAAAAGAGCCGTTGTGTTCATGCAGGGACAGAGGAAAGAAAGAATGGGAATATTAGACGGTACGACAAGTGTGCTGATCTATTTTATTGTTCACTAGGGAAATACTGGTCTCCCTATAACAAATTAGATCATGACAAGTGGCGCACCGTATTTCAACCCTCAGAAACCGAGGGTTAATTTCCTGAGGAGAAGAAAAAGGAGATGCTCCCCCCACAGATGAAGGGCTCACCTGACCTGCAAAAGAAGGACTCGGCACTGCAGATGATGGTCCAGGCTGAGCTGCTGTGGATGTGCTTGGTTGATTTACTGAAGGGTTACCTTCAGTAAGTCGAGCATGTGTCCTTCTGTGTACATCCTTAAGGTGTCTCATCATGGTGTGATTCCCGAAGGAATACTTCCTGTCGGGATTCCCTCTTGAAAGTACACGGCCACACAGCTTACAAGTCACTAAGGGTGCATTTACCTTTTGCTGGCCCTCTGGAAAAGAAAAATACTCCCATATGTAAGAGGTCTTTTGTTTCCTCGCTCTCTGCCTCAAGGTAGTGCTGCTAGCCTCACTCTCAGAAGGGCTCTGCTGTTCTGCCATCGTATCACAAAGACAACCCAGCTCCTTCTCCTAAGGGATCACAAGCAGAAATGAGGGGAATGGGTGTGGTGTCGGAGAGTTCTAGAACTGAAAGTAGTTTCAACCAATCAAAAGTTGTGTTTCATGATCACATGACCAACCGTACGCTTACGGTGCGCTTACGGTCCGCTTACGGCAAAAGTACGCATGCGCGTAAAAAAGACACGCGCTCGCGCGCATGCGCATAACAGTCACTCCCCAACACTTCCGCGTAACGTGCGCGTGTAGCGTACACGCGTACGCGCCCCACGCGCAGTACGCGCGGCTACGCAAATTGCGTAACTATACGCAAACAGCGTAGATAAATTACGGACATTGCGTAAACCGTACGCTTACCGTACGCGCACTAAAAAAAAAAAATATATATATTTTCAAAGGTATACTAATATATCTTACCTGTTTGTTAAATAAAAAAAAAAAATCTTGAAATATTGCAGATTTTAAAGAAAAAAAACAGTGTTTTAAGAGAATAAAAAGTTTTAAAAAAAACTTGTTTTTTACAAAAAAACACATTTAATATAAGAATTTATAAAAAAAAAAAAAAAAATCAATAAAAAAAAATATGGGAATCACATATGTTATAGCTAAGAATTAGCATTTAAAAAACCATACAAATTCACTGAAAAAACCATGGGTTTCACACACGTTATAGTTTGAAATTAGCATTTAAAAACCCTTGCAAATTCACTGAAAAAACCATAGGTTTCACACATGTTATAGTTAGGAATTAGCATTTAAAAAACCTTGCAAATTCAGTGAAAAAACCAAAGGTTTCACACATGTTATAGTTAGCTGGACATTTCACTCGTAAAAAACCAATGAAATTCCCCCGTTATAGTTAGTTCAGCTAACTATAACTCGCGCGCCCGCAATGCACTGCTGATGACGTCACATATTACATCACTCATGACATGGTCACTGACATCACTGATGACATCACTGATGACATCTCAAATGACATCACTGATGACATCATCCTTGTGATAGAGTGGCAGACCTCCTCTTCCCCTAATATAACCTTTGATACACACATTCAAAAATAGAGACTGAAATTTTCAAAACAATGGACATACCAATACCAGTTACAAGAACCTCTTAAGTAATTCTAAGAACCACATACACATCCACTCATTCACCAACAGTCCTATACAGTCACTCATACATGCACTCACTCATCATATGTACTCATACACCTATACATCCTGTTACACAATGCCACTCATCCATAGAGTTACTCACACATACTCACTCATGCTAATAAAGAAACAAACATACATTTATTAGCTTATACAGTTATACACACACCACCACACTTACTTCTACGGAAACTTACACATACTTAGTCTTATAAACAATCACCTATAGAAACACATACTTATTCATACAGGAACTCTTTCAATCTCTCACTCTCACATATACTCACTTATATACACCAATAGTCACATATACTAGTTTAAAACATATGTAGTTACTCATAAAGACACTATTGAGACAGTCATTCACTCACTAACACAACCAATCACACACTCATCCACCCATACAGTCCTGCACACATGCTGTCTTCAACACATACAAAGAGTGAATCACTCATTCATGCACCTATGCACTACATAATACCCCCCACCGAACCATACAGACACTCAGACTGATACTCAAAAAAACAACTAATAACCTATATAGACACCCATGAAGCTACTCACCAACCCATGCAGCTACTTATACACAAAGTGAGAGACTGATACAGATATTTTCATATTTAAACATTACTCAGTAAGCCATGTATTCACTATGATACACTTAATCAGTCAGTAACACAATACATTTTTCAAAAACAAAGCATCCATTTAGACACTTATATACCCATTTATTCTTCCATTGACCTTGAGATATACATATATAAAACATATTTAATTTTCAGAAAAACACACATTCACTGGATGATGTCATCAGTGATGTCATTTGAGATGTCATCAGTGATGTCATGAGTGATGTCAGTGACCATGTCATGAGTGATGTAATATGTGACGTTATCAGCAGTGCATTGCGGGCGCGCGAGTTATAGTTAGCTGAACTAACTATAACGGGGGAATTTCATTGGTTTTTTACGAGTGAAATGTCCAGCTAACTATAACATGTGTGAAACCTTTGGTTTTTTCACTGAATATATATATATATACACACATTTGACATCTGGGAAAGCATTTTTGTTAGTGTTGCACATATAAAACCCCATGCCTTATTCTAAAAACAGTCTTTTGATGTGTCTCATTTTATGGAAGTGAAATCCCTTTCCTGGTGTTTTTATTGCTTCGCCGGTTTTCTGCCTTCTTGTGGGAGGGCAGTATTTTCCATTATTTGGGAGGGCAAAGCAATACAGTAACTGCCAGAGCAGCCAACCTTGAAGCTGGGGAACCAGGTTTGTCGTGAGGCTCAAGCATCCTGAGATTTTAGGCAAATCGCTTAGTTTCCCCATGCCTGAACAAATGATTGTGTGCATCTGTAATGCAACGGGTGCTCATGTAAAGCACTCTGATACCTTTGGGTTGAGTTTGCACTATATAAAACTGTAGGTATTACACGTCTTTATTTTTCAGAGTATAACCGTTTACTGACGTACCGCGTTTTGAATTTTATTAACCACACCCAATCACTTATGTCACTTGACTACGGACTCTGCTAAGGACCATAGGTCTGTAATGTATTATGATGCAGATAAACAGCTGAATCCCTTTAGATGACACATAAAACCGATTATGACACATTTTACAGGAAAAATTACAAAAATGCACCAATTGTGCTAAATATACATTGAAGAATAATGAGAAACAAATCAGTGGGAAAGTTTAGTTACTGCATAGTAAAAGCATGCAGATAAAGTGCAGAATAGATGGAAACAAATACATTAGATAATATAGGTTCATAGTAACTCATTTCAGTTGCTAATCCAATGTGTAGCAACCAAAGGGTAAATATGATGTACTTAGGTGTTATAAGATTTCTAACCATTCTTATCGGATAATGATATGTGCGAAGGAATTAATGAAGTCTAATATGGAATAGAGATATTTACGTGTGATATTGAAAGGTTTCATTCTTAAACTCCATGTTTTGCATCTGTGAAATTGTGCACTAAGTGGGAAAGGAGAAAAGGGTGCTACACGTTTCTACTAATGCCAAATGTTCTGACACTCTTAGGGAATAATCTATATATATATACGTATACTAATATGAATCACCAGAAACTATATTAATAATTTATGGTTTGAAATAATTTTACACTTTGGTACTATGAAAATGCAGTAATATGTCATAGGTATGTATACGTATTAATTACAGCTAAACTATAATGCTTTATGAGTGCAAATGAGTTGAATAGAAAATATATGAGGTCTAAAAAGTTCTAAATGAAATGTATATTTCCATTATTTTATATTCTGCAATTCAAGAACCAAATTTATATTTAGGCCTGTACTTTCCTTATTCTCATGGAAGGCTCCGTAAACTTAAAATGTGAAGGAAAACTATGTCTCATTGGGAGAGTTCCCTTTCGCAAACTAGAACTGTTTGTAACAAAAACTGTCCTCTTGTGCTCACTCATGTGCAGTGTTTGCTCTGTTTCTTTTAAATCAGGAGGTAACGCTTCAATTGTTCTTACCGGTAACAAACCCACAGCTGAATCTTGTCAAGCCATTTGAAACTAAACATCCTCATCATGAGTCTGGAACTCAATACCGTCTGTTGTGTAGTAAATTGTGCAGTTTAACTTGCACATCAAATCTCTGCCTAGCAGGTTTACAGAACGTGCGCTACAAACAACACATCAATGAATTTCCTCAAATGAACATATTTTTACAGGAACTTTCTCTGAAGCTGGGTTTGTGATCTGTTTATTTGAAACTCCTACAACTTGGATCTCCTTTCCCAAGAGGGGTAGGTCTGAAATTTCCGTTGTTCTAACAGTGGATCTGGTAGCACCTGTATCAATCAGAAATGATATAGGGAGGCCATTCACCTTACTTTCTATGAATAAACTACTCTGGTCTACCTCCAAGATTGCGCCAAGCATGCACTCTTTCACCTCCCTCAGGCACCGTCATTGAGAATTGTCAAAGCCGAAACTGTAAACCACAACGCAAATCCGGGGTTCGGCTAGGAGAAGGCCGCAAACCTCGATCGGTGGTAAAGTCGGTGTCCGAGGTCCGATTTGGAAGCGGAAAACGGGCGCCACCTCAGCTCGGGCTCACCAACACAGTCCCCTCATCTGGGACAGGATATGTTCAGGATAGTGATAGGAGGTCGCGGAGGTCCTCGGGAGCCTCGCACCTACGCGGCCATCTTGGTTGCGCGCTAGGCTCCTCCTCAAGGGTTGGTTTTCAACCAATAGAAATGTGTGATTACATTTGAAAAAAAGGGGGAAGCACTGAGATTTGAAACTAACATGTATATGTGTGGAAAAAGAGAGGGAAAGTTTGCCATTATCTGGTTCTGCTGAGAGGAGAGAGGTGTAAAGAACAGAGATCCTGGCTCTGATAATCTGCTGTTTGAGTGCCACATTTCTTTCACAACTAACTAATTTTAAAGGTGAGTTTAGAGTTTGAGAGGGGATGTATATGGTAAATTAAGAAATGAATAATAGAAATGGGATTCCTTTTGTTGAAGTTGTGTTTATTATTTTCTGTTTTGGGAGAAATTTAAATGTGAAGAACATGTAAAATAATATGGACTATGTTTTCACCATAAATTAAGGTGTACTGGTAAAAATAAAGAATACTTTAAGGGTTTGAGGTTTCAGTCAGTAATGCAAATACATTCAGCATCACTAAGGCTGGTTGCCCTTGCTGGAGTGTAGGCAGACAACCAGGTTACACATGGTGCTGGTCTGAAAAAGCAGTTTGGACATGTGCTTTTTTAAGAATCTGAAAAGTGAATTCATAATGTGTCAGTCTGTAAAAGTGTTTATCACTTGCCAAAAAAAAGAGTAGTAAGTGTGCTTTCAAATTGGCAAAGAAATTTCGTTTTGTGACTAATGTGAAAACATGACTCTGTGTGCATATAGGAATTACAGGCAGAGATTTATTGCGTATTGCTCTGGTGATTTCACAGTTGCATTAGATGGAAAGGGGGAGCCATTTTTTGGTGCAGAAGCAGACTCTTAGCACACACCCAGCTGCTTACCCTGTGGAATCATGCACAGTATTCACAAGCGAGTGGGGTTTGAGGTTTCAGTCAGTAATGCAAATACATTCAGCAGCACTAAGGCTGGTTGCCCTTGCTGGAGTGTAGGCAGTCAACCAGGTTACACATGGTGCTGGTCTGAAAAAGCAGTTTGGACATGTGCTTTTTAAAGAATCTGAAAAGTGGATTCATAATGTGTCAGTCTGTAAAAGTGTTTATCACTTGCCAAAAAAAAGAGTAGTAAGTGTGCTTTCAAATTGGCAAAGAAATTTCGTTTTGTGACTAATGTGAAAACATGACTCTGTGTGCATATAGGAATTACAGGCAGAGATTTATTGCGTATTGCTCTGGTGATTTCACAGTTGCATTAGATGGAAAGGGGGAGCCATTTTTTGGTGCAGAAGCAGACTCTTAGCACACACCCAGCTGCTTACCCTGTGGAATCATGCACAGTATTCACAAGCGAGTGGGGTTTGAGGTTTCAGTCAGTAATGCAAACACATTCAGCATCACTAAGGCTGGTTGCCCTTGCTGGAGTGTAGGCAGACACCCAGGTTACAAATGGTGCTGGTCTGAAAAAGCAGTTTGGACATGTGCTTTTTTAAGAATCTGAAAAGTGGATTCATAATGTGTCAGTCTGTAAAAGTACTTTTCACTTGCCTAAAAAGTAGTAGAAAGTATGCTTTGCAATTGGCAAAGAAATTTCGTTTTCTGTCTAATTTCAAAGCATGACTTTGTGTGCACACAGGAATTATGTACTGTATTATAAAATGTTTTATTAAATAGTAATACTTTTTTCTTTTTTTTCAGATTGAGATAGAAAATTTTCGAAAACTTGAACCATTTTTAAAACAATAAAAATTAAATTTTAATTAATAAATAATTTTTTGAGTGGGTATGGTAAGTCAAAAATATCATGGTCCCTTTTTTCCACTTCTCCACAATCACATTTTCAGTTTTTCATTGTAGTCTCTCAAGGACCTTGTAATGTGATAATTGATTTTTAGTGTTTTTAAAAAAAAAAAATAATAATTACGCGTACCGTACGCGTACGGTAAAAAAAAAAAAAAAAAAGTTTTAAAAACATATATAAAAAATAGATGAAAGGTAAGGTTGGCTCTTAAAAGAGCCGTTGTGTTCATGCAGGGACAGAGGAAAGAAAGAATGGGAATATTAGACGGTACGACAAGTGTGCTGATCTATTTTATTGTTCACTAGGGAAATACTGGTCTCCCTATAACAAATTAGATCATGACAAGTGGCGCACCGTATTTCAACCCTCAGAAACCGAGGGTTAATTTCCTGAGGAGAAGAAAAAGGAGATGCTCCCCCCACAGATGAAGGGCTCACCTGACCTGCAAAAGAAGGACTCGGCACTGCAGATGATGGTCCAGGCTGAGCTGCTGTGGATGTGCTTGGTTGATTTACTGAAGGGTTACCTTCAGTAAGTCGAGCATGTGTCCTTCTGTGTACATCCTTAAGGTGTCTCATCATGGTGTGATTCCCGAAGGAATACTTCCTGTCGGGATTCCCTCTTGAAAGTACACGGCCACACAGCTTACAAGTCACTAAGGGTGCATTTACCTTTTGCTGGCCCTCTGGAAAAGAAAAATACTCCCATATGTAAGAGGTCTTTTGTTTCCTCGCTCTCTGCCTCAAGGTAGTGCTGCTAGCCTCACTCTCAGAAGGGCTCTGCTGTTCTGCCATCGTATCACAAAGACAACCCAGCTCCTTCTCCTAAGGGATCACAAGCAGAAATGAGGGGAATGGGTGTGGTGTCGGAGAGTTCTAGAACTGAAAGTAGTTTCAACCAATCAAAAGTTGTGTTTCATGATCACATGACCAACCGTACGCTTACGGTGCGCTTACGGTCCGCTTACGGCAAAAGTACGCATGCGCGTAAAAAAGACACGCGCTCGCGCGCATGCGCATAACAGTCACTCCCCAACACTTCCGCGTAACGTGCGCGTGTAGCGTACACGCGTACGCGCCCCACGCGCAGTACGCGCGGCTACGCAAATTGCGTAACTATACGCAAACAGCGTAGATAAATTACGGACATTGCGTAAACCGTACGCTTACCGTACGCGCACTAAAAAAAAAAAATATATATATTTTCAAAGGTATACTAATATATCTTACCTGTTTGTTAAATAAAAAAAAAAAAATCTTGAAATATTGCAGATTTTAAAGAAAAAAAACAGTGTTTTAAGAGAATAAAAAGTTTTAAAAAAAACTTGTTTTTTTACAAAAAAACACATTTAATATAAGAATTTATAAAAAAAAAAAAAAAAATCAATAAAAAAAAATATGGGAATCACATATGTTATAGCTAAGAATTAGCATTTAAAAAACCATACAAATTCACTGAAAAAACCATGGGTTTCACACACGTTATAGTTTGAAATTAGCATTTAAAAACCCTTGCAAATTCACTGAAAAAACCATAGGTTTCACACATGTTATAGTTAGGAATTAGCATTTAAAAAACCTTGCAAATTCAGTGAAAAAACCAAAGGTTTCACACATGTTATAGTTAGCTGGACATTTCACTCGTAAAAAACCAATGAAATTCCCCCGTTATAGTTAGTTCAGCTAACTATAACTCGCGCGCCCGCAATGCACTGCTGATGACGTCACATATTACATCACTCATGACATGGTCACTGACATCACTGATGACATCACTGATGACATCTCAAATGACATCACTGATGACATCATCCTTGTGATAGAGTGGCAGACCTCCTCTTCCCCTAATATAACCTTTGATACACACATTCAAAAATAGAGACTGAAATTTTCAAAACAATGGACATACCAATACCAGTTACAAGAACCTCTTAAGTAATTCTAAGAACCACATACACATCCACTCATTCACCAACAGTCCTATACAGTCACTCATACATGCACTCACTCATCATATGTACTCATACACCTATACATCCTGTTACACAATGCCACTCATCCATAGAGTTACTCACACATACTCACTCATGCTAATAAAGAAACAAACATACATTTATTAGCTTATACAGTTATACACACACCACCACACTTACTTCTACGGAAACTTACACATACTTAGTCTTATAAACAATCACCTATAGAAACACATACTTATTCATACAGGAACTCTTTCAATCTCTCACTCTCACATATACTCACTTATATACACCAATAGTCACATATACTAGTTTAAAACATATGTAGTTACTCATAAAGACACTATTGAGACAGTCATTCACTCACTAACACAACCAATCACACACTCATCCACCCATACAGTCCTGCACACATGCTGTCTTCAACACATACAAAGAGTGAATCACTCATTCATGCACCTATGCACTACATAATACCCCCCACCGAACCATACAGACACTCAGACTGATACTCAAAAAAACAACTAATAACCTATATAGACACCCATGAAGCTACTCACCAACCCATGCAGCCACTTATACACAAAGTGAGAGACTGATACAGATATTTTCATATTTAAACATTACTCAGTAAGCCATGTATTCACTATGATACACTTAATCAGTCAGTAACACAATACATTTTTCAAAAACAAAGCATCCATTTAGACACTTATATACCCATTTATTCTTCCATTGACCTTGAGATATACATATATAAAACATATTTAATTTTCAGAAAAACACACATTCACTGGATGATGTCATCAGTGATGTCATTTGAGATGTCATCAGTGATGTCATGAGTGATGTCAGTGACCATGTCATGAGTGATGTAATATGTGACGTCATCAGCAGTGCATTGCGGGCGCGTGAGTTATAGTTAGCTGAACTAACTATAACGGGGGAATTTCATTGGTTTTTTACGAGTGAAATGTCCAGCTAACTATAACATGTGTGAAACCTTTGGTTTTTTCACTGAATATATATATATATACACACATTTGACATCTGGGAAAGCATTTTTGTTAGTGTTGCACATATAAAACCCCATGCCTTATTCTAAAAACAGTCTTTTGATGTGTCTCATTTTATGGAAGTGAAATCCCTTTCCTGGTGTTTTTATTGCTTCGCCGGTTTTCTGCCTTCTTGTGGGAGGGCAGTATTTTCCATTATTTGGGAGGGCAAAGCAATACAGTAACTGCCAGAGCAGCCAACCTTGAAGCTGGGGAACCAGGTTTGTCGTGAGGCTCAAGCATCCTGAGATTTTAGGCAAATCGCTTAGTTTCCCCATGCCTGAACAAATGATTGTGTGCATCTGTAATGCAACGGGTGCTCATGTAAAGCACTCTGATACCTTTGGGTTGAGTTTGCACTATATAAAACTGTAGGTATTACACGTCTTTATTTTTCAGAGTATAACCGTTTACTGACGTACCGCGTTTTGAATTTTATTAACCACACCCAATCACTTATGTCACTTGACTACGGACTCTGCTAAGGACCATAGGTCTGTAATGTATTATGATGCAGATAAACAGCTGAATCCCTTTAGATGACACATAAAACCGATTATGACACATTTTACAGGAAAAATTACAAAAATGCACCAATTGTGCTAAATATACATTGAAGAATAATGAGAAACAAATCAGTGGGAAAGTTTAGTTACTGCATAGTAAAAGCATGCAGATAAAGTGCAGAATAGATGGAAACAAATACATTAGATAATATAGGTTCATAGTAACTCATTTCAGTTGCTAATCCAATGTGTAGCAACCAAAGGGTAAATATGATGTACTTAGGTGTTATAAGATTTCTAACCATTCTTATCGGATAATGATATGTGCGAAGGAATTAATGAAGTCTAATATGGAATAGAGATATTTACGTGTGATATTGAAAGGTTTCATTCTTAAACTCCATGTTTTGCATCTGTGAAATTGTGCACTAAGTGGGAAAGGAGAAAAGGGTGCTACACGTTTCTACTAATGCCAAATGTTCTGACACTCTTAGGGAATAATCTATATATATATACGTATACTAATATGAATCACCAGAAACTATATTAATAATTTATGGTTTGAAATAATTTTACACTTTGGTACTTTGAAAATGCAGTAATATGTCATAGGTATGTATACGTATTAATTACAGCTAAACTATAATGCTTTATGAGTGCAAATGAGTTGAATAGAAAATATATGAGGTCTAAAAAGTTCTAAATGAAATGTATATTTCCATTATTTTATATTCTGCAATTCAAGAACCAAATTTATATTTAGGCCTGTACTTTCCTTATTCTCATGGAAGGCTCCGTAAACTTAAAATGTGAAGGAAAACTATGTCTCATTGGGAGAGTTCCCTTTCGCAAACTAGAACTGTTTGTAACAAAAACTGTCCTCTTGTGCTCACTCATGTGCAGTGTGTGCTCTGTTTCTTTTAAATCAGGAGGTAACGCTTCAATTGTTCTTACCGGTAACAAACCCACAGCTGAATCTTGTCAAGCCATTTGAAACTAAACATCCTCATCATGAGTCTGGAACTCAATACCGTCTGTTGTGTAGTAAATTGTGCAGTTTAACTTGCACATCAAATCTCTGCCTAGCAGGTTTACAGAACGTGCGCTACAAACAACACATCAATGAATTTCCTCAAATGAACATATTTTTACAGGAACTTTCTCTGAAGCTGGGTTTGTGATCTGTTTATTTGAAACTCCTACAACTTGGATCTCCTTTCCCAAGAGGGGTAGGTCTGAAATTTCCGTTGTTCTAACAGTGGATCTGGTAGCACCTGTATCAATCAGAAATGATATAGGGAGGCCATTCACCTTACTTTCTATGAATAAACTACTCTGGTCTACCTCCAAGATTGCGCCAAGCATGCACTCTTTCACCTCCCTCAGGCACCGTCATTGAGAATTGTCAAAGCCGAAACTGTAAATATCAAATACATTAAATTGTTGAAATGTGTTCTGATTTTGGTTCTGGAAGGGTTTTAGATTTGCTTTAGGCAACTGATTTGAATGAAATCTGGGGTTTCCCAAACTTTCTGGGACCACCTGGGCTTGTGGGACTTGCATCATTGGGACCTGTTTTTGCACTGACACTTGCATCTGCCGAACTGGCGCATTTTGGATTTGCATTTGCTTTCCTCTCTATATTTTTACATTTCCATTTACTCCATCAGGATTAAGCCTACACTACCTCTTCCAATGCCTGATCTTGTTACAATAGTGACAAGCAGTCATTTTCTTCAAGGTCGCGTCATTCATAGCAGAATTCGCTCAACCAAAACACCTCTATCCAATGAAACACCAAATCCTCCTTCTGTATCTTGCATTCCTGTTTGTGCACCAACACCTTGCAAAACACCTTGATTTCATGCAAAAGATTGGTTTTGAAGCCATCTCTGAGCAAACTTTACCTAAGCCAACATGAATTTTCCCTTAAGCTTCTTCTGCTTCATTTTTTGTTCATCACTACAATATTTCACATACCTTATGGTCTCATCAAGTGACTTATTTCGTCAACAAACCACACTTTGTTGTATATGCACACTGATCTTTAGTCTTAACCCAATAACACACAGATACAAAGAATCCCATATCACTGACATCGGGATATTCTCTTCCACTCTTTTGTTGAAACACCTCAAGCAATCGCTCATAGTAATCAGGCTCTGATTGTTTCAGCTCTTGTGAAATTCTTTTAATCTTTACCCAATTAAGATCTTTTGGAGGAACCTTGCCTTTCACGAAAGTAATCACCACTTCATAATTTTCCATAACTATAGAAGTTGGTGCATTAGTGTTTACCTCTCTTGTTGGCTCTTCACGTGGCCATTGCACAACAACTTAACATTTAGCCTACAAATCATTTATCACCACAATGTCAAAGAATGTATTCAAATCAATTCACAACACCTTTGTACTTTTGACAAATCTGTCAACCTGTGTGTACCACCGAACGGGTATGTCTCTCAATTTTGGAAAGTTGTTTCTAAATGCTGCAGGATCACCTCTGCTCCATGGTACATGGACATATACTCCACCCGCTTATTTCTCTTAATGGATAAGCCTAAACTTCTTCCACATCTTGTGAACCTGTCAAAGACTTTCTATTTTCCTCATCTACAGTTTCCTGTTTCTTTTTTCTTTTCATGCTTCTTGGACTATTTCATTTCTATCACTCCATTTACAGATGCATTTGACCAATTCAGTTATGTGTAAATGCATTTCTGAAGACCTCATAGTTTCAATTGCTCCATCATCCAATTGAACCCTGTAACTTCTCTGCAAAGGAAAACTTTTTGAAAGATCAACATCATATTTTCGGACCAAGCCAGTCCATTTGCCATGTGTGATTGCTGCATGTATTGTAATTTCCTTTCTCGGGTAAATGAATTCTTTCTCCTGATACTGGTTTAATGATCAAGATCTAAACATCTCCTAAAGATTTCTTCAGGTTCGACTTTTAGATTTGAAACATTTAGTGGATTCTCTTTTTTGGGGTCTGGGGTAACTTGTCATTCTGCACTTTCTGTCTTTCTTAGTCCTGTTTCTTCCTCAAACCATGGTGGAAAAAGCAAGTCCTCAAATGAATTTGCCTTTCCCTGCACTGATTAGCAGCGTAGTAAACAGGATCTTTCCCCATCTCTCAATACTGAACAGTTTGCGGTGGTTTCCAGGCAACGATCTGTGAATATTGGGATGTTGGGATAATCCCTGATGCAGCTCTTTGAGCTCCTGGAGTTGGTTCAATGTGTATTGAGGCAGTTACAATCGGGGCAGTCACACGTGATCTAGACACTGTCTTCACAGTTGCAATTTGTGGTAATTTTACAGGAACAAGCATAATCGAAGTAGCAACACCAGGTGTAATAACTGTTGGTGTAGGAAGAAAAGGGGGGCAATCTGAAATGTCTGTAATGGTCTCTCAATCTGTATTGGTTCAGCAGGGGCAGTAGCCACTGTAGTACTTTCAGTTACATTATCTGTACTATTGGTGGACTAGTGGAGGGGTTTGCATAAGGTGGGAGATGCATGGCTAGCATTTCTTCTAAAATATCGTCCCCTGAATCACTATCTCTCTCATCCACCTCTACATCTTTTCCTTTGTTTTTCTCCTGTGTCTTAACCTTTTTTGATTTCTCAGGTGTCTCAGTTGTTATAGCTGGAAACAGTATAGTTTCATCAACTATAGCTTTCCTCCATCTCTGCTGCACGTCATCTCACCGAGCATCTGCATAATTACGCATTGCTCTTTTAGTCTTGCTCTGGTATTTCTCCCTTTCTTTGTCTCGTGCTACCTTCTCCCACATATTCAAAGCTTCATATTGTGTGGGTCTGGGTGGTGGTTTCATTTCGTAAGCTTCCCCTTCAATTCTTCAATAACTCTAATCTGATGGGCACCATATTTCGGAAACTTGATGGACCCTCTTTTTCAGTAATCTTACACCACATGTGAAGCCATAAACATGTATGTAATCCCAAGTTGGTTGTCACATAATGTGCAGGTGTACCCTCGAGAGGTGCCTCTTCACCTTCCCGTATCGGAATTGTAACATCACCTTTTAGAAAACTCAAATTCTTTAAAGCATTTCATAATGTTTGCAAAGTTCAACCATAATCAATTCAATAAAGGCAATTCAATTCAATGTTTTGATTCTGTTCCGTAAACGTCAAATCTTTTACACCAATACTGGCACAGTTTGTATTCTTGATGACCTTTCAACCGATCTCAATGCAAAATATACACGACAAATTGAGCTATCATAGTGCATCACTCTGTGTCCTCATCAACCAATCACAGTGCGACAGTACACTAACCAACCTATCCCAGCGCAGCACACTATTACGTTTGATTTCACTCCTTGCAGTAGTTCACCCTCCTTTACAATTTCTCTTGTGCACACTATTCAACAACTTTAAACAACAAAAATAAACAATCCTTGTCTTCTCCACTAAGTAAATCAAAGGCAATTCATCAAACATAATATTAAGGCTTTTACACCTTCCGACTTTTCACACAATAAGATTTTTACACTAGAAGTAAAATCTTTACCAGTGGGAAATCGTCCTGTTCAGTGTAGTTTCACCCTTTGCACAATCAGGTTCTGCCAACATCAATCAATATTAGTGCAATCACAACAGTTTATTAATGACCCTATCTCAATTTGTGTAGTCCACAGCACCTCATGATCTACACTACAAACCTTAAGCAGACAAGAAAACTCAATATCTATTAAGTGTCTTCTACACTTATCTCAATATCCTTGGTTCTTTGGCTATGTCAAGCCTGATAACTCTTCATCGTCTTTAAATAAACAATAAACATACAAATTAATCAAATCATTCGACTCACATACCCCAAATTACTTCACAATAAACACAATTAATCACAAATCACGACGCATCATCCTATTAATACTCACACCTTTAAAACACCAACCGGCTTCTTAAATGGCACCATGCAGTCTTCAAGTTTTAGGCATTAGGCTTTGGGGATTCAGATATTACTCTGACTTGGGCACGTATTTTATAGCTCCTCATCTCAAGACGTTAAACCATTGCTCTGCTACCAGATTCTGCTTTAGCGTCAATCAATTAAATAAAATGGTGTAGCATCTCTATTTCACACCAACAGGGCTGATTCCTGCTCAGGTATTTTTCCAGTGTCATTATATTACTTTAGTCTAAGTATGTTTTCAAAGGATATTCCTGGTTATGTTTGGTGTATACAATTGCACTGGGGTCTATCTCTGTGACGGGGCTGTTTGCACAGAGGGGAACATCCCCGGGCTGCAGAGCATTTGTGTTGATATCACAGAATGCCGAAGCTGGAGCAGACTGAAAACAGTGTGTGAGGCTGTTGATCAGAGATAGAGTTGAGCAGCTTTAGACAAAGAGGGACCTTTTTCTTTCAGTTTTGAAGAACACTTGGAGGGAAATGTCCTTTTTGCAGGAACACCCTCATTGTTTGCCCTCATTTTTTGTTAGATTTAGTGCTGGTGTGTGGACTCTGAACCCTCTGGCTCTGCTGTGCAGCATCCAATGTGTGTGCTCACACCCCAAAAATGTGTACAATTGGCTAATCCCTGATTGCCATATTTAACTTACCAGTAAATCCCTAGTATACCAAACTCTGTGTGCCCATGGCCTGTCATTTAAATGTCACTAGTGGACTGCAGCACTTAATGTGCCACGGCTAAAGTAGCAAGTGAAAATATTACTCTAGGCCTGCCACTGCAGCCTTGCTGTGCAGTTTTTAAGCTGCAAATTCGACATGGCAGCATAAACCATCCTTTATAATACTGGTAATTCACTCCTAAGGTAGGCCCTAAGTGCCCATAGGGTAGGGTGTATGGTATTAAAAATGTCGGACATGTGTTATTAAGTTTTACATGTCTTGGCAGTGAAAAATCAATAAAGTAGTTTTTACTGTGGCAAGGCTGGATCTCTCATAAACAAGCACTGGGTTACATAATAACACTTTACGATGCATAAATCCCAGTTTGGGATTAGCTGAAACTGTAGTTCAACCACTCAAATAAATAGTATTTTAAAATCCAAATTATGGTAAAGTTGGATTTAAAATGACTATTTTGAAAATGCCACTTTTAGAAAGTTAAAGGATCAATTGGTGGACAGAATGCTGAACAATGCAAACATTCACCCCCAGTCACAAGGATCTGTGTTTAATCCATGTTCTTTTGCTCACCACACCACCCCAGTTTGGACCCACCCATATACAAATCAGTCTTCACCCCGTTCCTTAAGGGAACAGTGCAGCCCAAATTGCCAAGCCAGGTCTGTCCTGGACCAGAAACAGGCACGCTGCGACAGGTTTCGAGGCATAACCTCTCATCAGCCAGGCTAGCTTGAATCCAGTGGCGCAGTGAGCACGGGACCCATGTCTGGGTGTACCCTTCCCACTTTGAGAGACTTGAGTCAAGCTAACATTGCTGATGAGGGGTGAAACCCAAAAAACGGTCCTAGGTTGCTTGTTTCCGGTCCAGGGAGAACCGGCCCTGTCAGTTTGGGCTACACTGTTCCACTCTCCCCCAGTCAAGAGATCTGGGTTGAATCCATTGTTCTTTTGCTCACCACACCACCCCAGTTTGGACCCAGCCATATGCAAATTAGTCTTGACCCTGTTTCTCATGGAAACAGTCCAGCCCGAACTGTCAAGCCAGGTCCTCCCTGGACCGAAAACAAGCATCCTGGGACCGGTTTCGGGCCATCACCCCTAATCAGCCAGGCTACCTTGAATCCAGTGGCGTAGTGACCAAGGGACCCACTTCTGAGCATATCCTTACTAGTGCCAGGGATGCAGTTGGCATCCCTACAGACCTTTTTCAGAACACTGTGGAAGACAGAAGAAGATCTGCGCCCGCTGACCCAAAGCGCTGGAACTCAGAAGAAGGACTGTGACTGCTGTTTTACCTATGGAGAGAGACCCCCAAAGGCTGGACCTGCTCCCACTTGAACCCAGGATAGATGAATATACTTCAAGGGATGGTTGGTTATCCTCCTTTTAAGGTACAGGGTCACAAAAGTCTGCAAAAGCTTACATTTCTGAAGAGCTCAGCAGACAAGTTCTAACTGGACTTGCCCTGGAGCCTACTGGCGACTTCCCCTGAAGTAAGTCCTGATTGCGAAATGGTTTACTTAAAGTTCTGGGGCCCTTGGAGAAGCATTAGAGTGTACTCCTCCTGCCTAATCCTAAAAGCTGGAACTTAAAAACTTTTTTGAGTACTTTTGCATGGAGAACCGGCAGAAGACCGGTACCAACTTACAACGGCAATTTGACAAAGGTGCGCTGCTGTTTTGCCAAAAGACTCAGGGCTCTCTCAGAGCTCTTCCACAGCAGCAAATCTGTTTCGGTGCGACATCACAGAGAGTCCATCTGGCATCGTGGAGCCCTGTTCGGCTACAGTTTGCAGCCTAGCCCCTATAGAGGAATCCAAGCTCCAAAAAAGTAACTAAGTCCCAAGGTAGAAATCTCCATCAGACAAAGGCACCAGTAGTTGTCTGCCCAACGTGAGACCTTCGATGAGCACTAATTTTGAATTTCTCCCACTCTGGACTTTCCCACCAAAAGTCAATGCCTCTACAGAGACTTTATCTAGCGTTGTGAAACCCATCTCTGCCATAGCCTACTTCTTTGCCACTCTAAAAATCTTCACATTCCATTTCAGAGACTAGGTTGGAAGGTAAAACACCTGACTGGGACAAACTTGGTTTCTGTATTTGACCCGCACTCCATCGCTGTCGGTCTCAACATACGCCCAGGTATCCGTTGAGAGCAACCAGATGCTCGCGATAGTCTCTTTAGGCTTTTTGGTGCTGTTTTGATTTAAAATTTCTAAAAATCATATCTGTGGTTCCCTTCATTTGCTTTGTGTTGTTTTGGTGTCTGTTTGTTTATTAAAATGTATTTTATTATAATAAATTGGAGCAGGGATTTAACTGTAATATGTTTTTTCCTTATTAACTGTTTTGGTTTGATACAGAATAGTGACATTACTACTTTGTGAGGTCTCACAACTACTCCAACTGATAATTCACTTTTCTCACAACACTCATAGATGTGACTCACATCATATGTTTTACTTAAACAATCTATCCGGGGCCTCATATGAGAGAGGTTCCAGGCTTCATAATTATTGGCAAGATTCATGTATGTCAATCTCTCACTTTCTACAATAATATCATATCCACTACATTGTCTACCCATACATCATCAGGGTCATGATAAAATTATTATCCTTATAATTATTATCCTTCCCGCCAATACTACTTAACTTGTGATGTAGCGGCTAGGGGCCCGATTACAACTTTCAGTGCAGTGGGAGCGGGCAGTGTGCCACAGCCACGCTCCCGCTAAGCCAAAGCAGTGGTTGAGCAGCCCAACAGATTAGGAGATTCCTCCTATGTGGTGGGCTGTTTTTTGGTGGTGCCTCAGAAAATGGGCACCACAGTGGGAGCACCAAAAACAGTTCCTGCACAGCATGGACTGCAAAGTCAATGCTGTGCAGGAACTGGGGTGCATGCATACAGGGGGGCACATGTCGTGCCCCCCTGCATTCATCTACATGGCGTGAGGCACAGGGGGGCCCTCAGGACTCCCTTTGTTTCCTCTCTGCCATGGGTTTCATGGCGATGGACAAGCATATTGCGGCCTCAAGACCGCTGCGCCACTGCAAGGGAACAGTGGTTCCAACTCGTAATGGTGCCGTTGGACTGCCGGTGCGGCCGTGGCTGAACCCCCACCGCTGCACCACCATGAGTCTGGCAGTCCTCGGACCTCCAGACACGTAAAGTGGGCCAAGGTCTCTGCAGGAGTTGCAATATTACTGTGATATAATACAGTGTTTCTTAACCTTTTGACTTCTGTGGACCCTCACTTAATCATTACTGGAATTGGGGGACTTCCACTGAATCGTTATCGGAATCTGGTGACCGCTACTGAGTCATTACTGGAAGCCGCAGGCACTACCGAACCAATTAGGATGATTTGAACCGCAAAAAAATATTCAAAAATACAGAAACAAGCACTCATCAAATACACAAATGATGAAATATTTTATTGAATTCAAAAACAAATATAAAAAAATCTGCATTTTAATTTTAATGGGACAGTTGGAGCTTTTCTAATTTCAATTGAGGTCACCCATTGTCCATACTATATTTTGTTTGATGCACCTGCACTGCTCCCTCGAGTCAATCTGAGCATACAAACTTAGGGGCATATTTACAACAGAATGGCAAAGCGTGGCGTTATGAAAAAATTGCTATTGCCTCGCTTCACCATTCTGAAAGCCCAGGGATACCCTGTATTAACAAGAATGCAACACACACCTGCATTTCCCCTAGTGCTTGAGCTAAAGCTAGCTGCCCAGCACCAACTCAGGCGCCCTTGCACCATAGTGCAAGGGTGTCTGCGTTGGGAAGAATGATTGTGTACGTGCAGGAAGGTGTCCCTTCCTGCACATAAACAATCCAGATTGTCGATTTGAAACTCCTGGGTGCTGCATTGTGCAGCACACATAGAAGTTGCAAATCATAATTTTTTGGAACGATTGTTTATGTGCAGGAAGGGAAACCTTCCTGCACTTAACCAATCATTCATGGCAATTTGCTGTTGCTATGTGTGCTGCACAATTCAGCACACATAGAAACAGCAAAAACAAGGAGAAATAAAGCATTTTTCCTCGTTTCGCCAGGTTAAGACCAGGTTTTCCCTGGTCTTATTTTGGCGCTATCTCCTATTTACGCCACTCTTGTAAATAGGGGGCAGCATCAAAATCAATGGGTGTTGCAGCGGAACGCCAACTACATCACCAATTGCATGCCCCTTTCTTGTTAAGTATAACGTGAAAGGGGGCCTTATTTACAATGCGGCCTTAAGCCACATTAAGTGGCTTAAAACCGCCTTGTAAATAAGGCAAAGGGTTTATCGCAACAGGAACATCATAAAAAGTGACATTCCTGCGGCGATAGGGGCTTGTAAATAGGCCCCATAGGGGCCTATTTACAAGCCTCTTGCGCCGCCGGCACATCACTTTTATTATGGGAAAAAGTGACGCATTGGCGGCGCAAGGGGCTTGTAAATAAGCCCCTTCGTTTTTAGCCTCCAATTTCAAATTCCGTCACATTTATATAACGTTCTAAAATTTTCAATTTTGCTTCTTTATTTATATGCACTTTATTTATCTGTTAATATTATGTAATTTTCGAAGTAGTCACGGGTCCCCGGTGTAGGTATCTCAGACTCCCAGGTGTCTCCGAACCATAGTTTAAGAACTGCTGTTATGGCACTTGCAATAAGTAGGGGTACACTGTGTGATGACTCTGCCCACCTTCCACATAACATACACAGCTGATGAAGGTGCTTAGAAAAAAACAAAGGCATTAGGGTTGGTGTGGAAATTGTTTATTGAGACGTGAATGGTATTTTTAACTGGAGATCATTGAGCATTGTAGCACATTTGGGATCAGTAGAGTTAAAGGATTCACTTAGCTTAGCTTCAAGAAACAGAAAATGAGCCACCAAATTAGATGGTACATATTCATATGCAAAGAAGAAAGTCATGAGTGTCATTAGTTCCTAGGATCTGCTGTGCAGTTCTAGAGTCCAAGGGCTGTGATGGGAATGACCTAGTACAGAGGACAGGCCGTACACATGTTCTCAGAGGTAGGAGTATTATGTTTTTAGGTATTTATTATCGTTTTCTTTATTAAAGTTATATATTATATTGCGTTTTAATATAGTAGTATATAATATTGCTTTTAATTAGTTTGTTACATTTCAGTTATTTCAGTATTATAATTTATTAGTATGTAATAATATTTTTTATTTATTTGGTTTAATATATTCTGTAAATTTTATATGAAAGCTTAATTTTCTTAAATGAAATTGAACTTGTAAACATAGTAGTGGGTTGTTGGGTTTGTAGGGGATTAAGATGGGGAGTTTTTAATATGTAAATAAATATTTTACATTTATAATTACTTTTTATTTAATTTATTTTCTTAGATAATATTACTAATATTTGAAATGTATAAAAATTACTGTAGAAGGCAACCTGGCTATGGCTAAATGATGTAGCAGATAGTAGTAAACCATAGAGAAACTGCTTGGTATAGGGTCAGGTTTTATGTGCATTACTGAAGGCAAGATGATTGAAAGTGGTTCGGAGGGTGAAGGGCAGAGCTGAGCCACCTGGACTGAAAAGGCCTGTCTAACTGCTTGATCTTTATTAAACTGAGGGACTTTAAGGAGGTTGGCAATAGAAGAACAAAATTGCCTTTGAGGAACATAATGTCACAATTTGTTTGACAGGAAATGTGGTCCTAACCATTGAAAAGCCCTCTGAGCCACGCATAAAGATTTAAATGTTATGCACTTGTGCACAAGGAGCGAGTGAACATAATCCAATATTGCTGTTTTAGAGGCTCCTCTTGGTAGAGACAAGAGTAACTTAACCGCGGCTGACTGGAATCCTGCTCAACTGCTTGATGAGGTCCTGTGGTGCTCCTAGGAACAGGGCATTTGTGTAGTCAAGTCTATTTCTGGGTGCCAGTGACTGGAAAGTAAAGGTAAGACTTTGCGTAGGATTCTAATGAGAGAAAAGCAGGAGCGGAGAGTTTATTAAAATTGGACTTTTTGATGAGATAATGGTCTTCTATATTTTTTGTCAATATTTCCGCATTTACATTTATAAGTATATGTCAATATTTGTGTCCACAATATTTGTGTAACTGATATTTTTGTTGATGATATGTCGTCAGACAACCATTGGCAACATTGAAAATCTATATCATCTCCTGCTACTGGGCTAATGTTAGATGCTTAATCGATAGAATGTATTCTTTTGGAAGCTGATCACATTTGGAAACTCACGTCCTGTACCCAACAATCAAAAAATGTAGGAGTCATTTGAAATAATGAAACCGATTTGACACTCATGTTGATTTGGTGGTTCACCTGCTTTCTACATTTGAAGCTAATTTTGCCACTTATTAATATCTTAATATCGTTCCCTGGGGTGTTCACTGCCATTTATTAATTCCGCTCCTTAAGTTCTTAAATTAATCCAATATTGATCATGCTAATGCTATGCTGGGATGATTTCCCAATAACAAGCTGCACACCTCCATGGGGTACATAATACTGCAGCCTGTCTAAACTTTAGAGGCATTGGTAAATCTCATAGCATTAATGAGGTCATTCACTCATTACATTGGATTCCCATCACTAAACATTTTTTTGTCCAAACTGCTCATTTTGACTCACAAGTGGATCAATGGATTTGCACCTATTTGCAGACAACAAAATAAATCAATAAATAAATAAATCTTCTGTTTCTTTGTCATCTTGCCGCCAGCTTCTACAGCTATTCAAGCTATTTTCCCAGAACCCTGGTACCAGTACAGTTCAACTGAAGCCACTTAACAAAGGTTTGTGAGCATTTATGTGTTATCAGGCTCTGACGAGGAATGTCCTTGTAAAACAGCAGTGAGCATAACAGTACCTCAGTTAAGTAAAATGTTGATTCATTGCTCATCATTGCCATCAAGCCTTCAGTTGTCTTTCGGAGCTACTGCAGGCTGGCCAAAGGTACGCACAAGGGTGTAATCATGGAGATTATTGGACTGAATTGTTCCTTTATCGACATTACCAGCATTTTAGGTCTCGCCTGAGACACCTCATGGGCTGTTGTTTGCGACAATCTATTGTTTCTAATTAAAAAAACTCTAGAAAGGGTCTTTTAGTCTGCCCTTTACTTACCATTGTTTGGCTACATTATCAATCTTATTTTCTTCCTTTTTCAATGGCGAGTGTCTGTCAGCTTTGTCTCCATGTGTTTGCTTTCTTCCCTGGATCATACACCAAATACTGTTTGATTTCTTGATTAGGGTTCTTTTATGCTGCTTGCGCCCAGATTGTGGTACTTATTTTATTGTTTTTTCTTTTGCTTGCAAAACAACCATCAGAGTTGAATCTTGCACTTCCCGGTATTTCTAAGAACTGAAAACAAATAACCAGCAATAACTAAACTTTGTGGCATGTGACTAATTTCTGAAACATCCAATTTCGACTGCTTGTCACTTTTATTGATGATGTAGTTGTAAACATAGTACCTTCGTGTAAGACTTTTGCCATACAATATGTGATTTTTTTGCCGCTGTGTCACTTTTACTTATTTGTTGGTTACCTCTTTTATAATTTAGAGGATGCTTTATTCAGTATCAAACATGCAGTAATTTCAAAAGGTTTATGTTTCACCTTTACCTTTATCAATAGCCCTAAAATCACCCCATCTCCCTTTACCTCTATCCACTCCCAAAAATACAATTACCCATACATCCATTTCCCTTTACCCACCACTGAACCGTAAATTCACCCTTACCTCCCTTTACCTTTAGCCATCCCTGAAACCTAAATTCACCCTTACCTCCCTTTACCTACGCAATCCCTAAAATCACTCTTATCTCCAACACCTCTTCCCACCCTGAACCCTAAAATCACTTTTACCTTCCTTTACCTCTACCTACCCCGAACCCTAAAATCACCTTACCCCCTTTACTTCTACCCACTCCTGAATCCTCGTTACCCTTACCCCCTTTACTTCTACCCATCCCTGAACCCTCAAGTTAAACCTCACCTTCCTTTACCTCTACCCACCCCATAACCCTTAAGTTACCCTCACCTCCCTTTACCTCTACCCGCCCATGAACCCTCAAGTAACCTTCACCTCACTTTACCCACCCAGGAACCCTAGCCACCCTCACAAGTCACCCTGCCCTCCTTTTACCTCTGCCCACCCCTCAACCCTCAAGTTACTTTCACCTCCCTTTACCTCTATCTACCCTTAAACCATCAAGTCACTCCCAACTCCTTTACCTCTTCCTCTACCCACCCCTGAGCCCTCAAGTCATCCTCACCTCCCTTTACATAAACACATCACTGAGCCCTTGTTACTCTGACCTCCCTTTACCTCTACCCACCCATAAGCCTTTAGGTCACCCTCACCAGTCTTTATGTCTACCCACCTCTGAACACTCAAGTCACCCTCCTGTCCCTTTACCTCCACCCATCCCTGAACCCTCAAGTCACCTCACCTTCCTTTACCTCCCTCCACCCACCCCTGGGGCCTAAAGTCACCCTTTCCTCCCTTTAGCTCTACCCACCCCATAACCCTAAAATCACTTTTTTAATAACATGAAAGTATGTTACTTAAAAGAAATTCTTACCCGCATGGTGAAGCACTTTGTGGTAAATGTACAAATACTTAACTGCGTGGTAAACTGAAAAGGCCTGTCTAACTGCTTGATCTTTATTAAACTGAGGGACTTTAAGGAGGTTGGCAATAGAAGAACAAAATTGTCTTTGAGGAACATAATGTCACAATTTGGTTGACAGGAAATGTGGTCCTAACCATTGAAAAGCCCTCTGAGCCACACATAAAGATTTAAATGTTATGCACTTGTGCACAAGGAGCGAGTGAACATAATCCAATATTGCTGTTTTAGAGGCTCCTCTTGGTAGAGACAAGAGTAACTTAACCGCGGCTGACTGAATCCTGCTCAACTGCTTGATGAGATCCTGTGGTGCTCCTAGGAACAGGGCATTTGTGTAGTCAAGTCTATTTCTGGGTGCCAGTGACTGGAAAGTAAAGGTAAGACTTTGCGTAGGATTCTAATGAGAGAAAAGCAGGAGCGGAGAGTTTATTAAAATTGGACTTTTTGATGAGATAATGGTCTTCTATATTTTTTGTCAATATTTCTGCATTTACATTTATAAGTATATGTCAATATTTGTGTCCACAATATTTGTGTAACTGATATTTTCGTTGATGATATGTCGTCAGACAACCATTGGCAACATTGAAAATCTATATCATCTCCTGCTACTGGGCTAATGTTAGATGCTTAATCGATAGAATTTATTCTTTTGTAAGCTGATCACATTTGGAAACTCACGTCCTGTACCCAACAGGCAAGAAATTTAGGAGTCATTTGAAATAATGAAACCGATTTGACACTCATGTTGATTTGGTGGTTCACCCGCTTTCTACATTTGAAGCTAATTTTGCCACTTATTAATTTCTTAATATCGTTCCATGGGGTGTTCACTGCCACAAAATAAATCAATAAATAAATAAATCTTCTGTTTCTTTGTCATCTTGCCACCAGCTGCTACAGCTATTCAAGCTATTTTCCAACAACCCTGGTACCAGTACAGTTCAACTGAAGCCACTTAACAAAGGTTTGTGAGCATTTATGTGTTATCAGGCTCTGACGAGGAATGTCCTTGTAAAACAGCAGTGAGCATAACAGTACCTCAGTTAAGTAAAATGTTGATTCATTGCTCATCATTGCCATCAAACCTTCAGTTGTCTTTCGGAGCTACTGCAGGCTGGCCAAAGGTACGCACAAGGGTGTAATCATGGAGATTATTGGACTGAATTGTTCCTTTATTGACATTACCAGCATTTTAGGTCTCGCCTGAGACACCTCATGGGCTGTTGTTTGCGACAATCTATTGTTTCTAATTAAAAAAACTCCAGAAAGGGTCTTTTAGTCTGCCCTTTACTTACCATTGTTTGGCTACATTATCTTCCTTTTTCAATGGTGAGTGTGTGCCAGCTTTGTCTCCATGTGTTTGCTTTCTTCCCTGGATCATACACCAAATACTGTTTGATTTCTTGATTAGGGTTCTTTTATGCTGCTTGCGCCCAGATTGTGGTACTTCTTTTATTGTTTTTTCTTTTGCTTGCAAAACAACCATCAGAGTTGAAGCTTGCACTTCCCAGTATTTCTAAGAACTGAAAACAAATAACCAGCAATAACTAAACTTTGTGGCATGTGACTAATTTCTGAAACATCCAATTTCGACTGCTTGTCACTTTTATTGATGATGTAGTTGTAAACATAGTACCTTCGTGTAAGATTTTTGCCATACAATATGTTTTTTTCCTAATTATTATTTGCCGCTGTGTCACTTTTACTTATTTGTTGGTTACCTCTTTTATAATTTAGAGGATGCTTTATTCAGTATCAAACATGCAGTAATTTCTAAAGGTTTATGTTTCACCTTTACCTTTATCAATATCCCTAAAATCACCCCATCTCCCTTTACCTCTATCCACTCCCAAAAAATACAATTACCCATACATCCATTTCCCTTTACCCACCCCTGAACCCTAAATTCACCCTTGCCTCCCTTTACCTCTAGCTACCCCTGAAACCTAAATTCACCCTTACCTCCCTTTACCTACGCAATCCCTAAAATCACTCTTATCTCCAATACCTCTTCCCACCCTGATCCCTAAAATCACTTTTACCTTCCTTTACCTCTACCTACCCCGAACCCTAAAATCACCTTACCCCCTTTACTTCTACCCACTCCTGAATCCTCGTTACCCCTTTACTTCTACCCATCCTTGAACCCTCAAGTTAAACCTCACCTTCCTTTACCTCTACCCACCCCATAACCCTTAAGTTACCCTCACCTCCCTTTACCTCTACCCGCCCATGAACCCTCAAGTAACCTTCACCTCACTTTACCTCTACCCACCCAGGAACCCTAGCCACCCTCACAAGTCACCCTCACCTCCTTTTACCTCTGCCCACCCCTCAACCCTCAAGTTACTCTCACCTCCCTTTACCTCTATCTACCCTTAAACCATCAAGTCACTCCCAACTCATTTTACCTCTTCCTCTACCCACCCCTGAGCCCTCAAGTCATCCTCACCTCCCTTTACATTTACACATCACTGAGCCCTCGTTACCCTGACCTCCCTTTACCTCTACCCATCCATAAGCCTTCAGGTCACCCTCACCAGTCTTTATGTCTACCCACCTCTGAACACTCAAGTCACCCTCCTGTCCCTTTACCTCCACCCATCCCTGCACCCTCAAGTCACCTCACCTTCCTTTACCTCCCTCCACCCACCCCTGAAGCCTAAAGTCACCCTTTCCTCCCTTTATCTCTACCCACCCCATAACCCTAAAATCGGCTTTTTTTAATAACATGAAAGTATGTTACTTAAAAGAAATTCTTACCTGCATGGTGAAGTACTTTGTGGTAAATGTACAAATACTTAACTGCGTGGTAAAGGTCCTGCATGGTACAGTCTGTTTCCCTATTCCCACCCCTTCCTTAAACACTCTCTTGCCTTCACCCAGCACCACTAAATGTTTTGGGGGCACTGTTGGTTGTTTTATGACCTTCAGTTTGTTTGCAGGTATCTTTGACTCTTTGACAGTTTGCCCCCTTGCTCTCCTCTCAACCCACAGCCTATACTTTAGGTTTCAGCTAAGACAGCGCATGTGCTGTCGCTTGTGAGGCATGTATTTACTTACAGGGGGCTTAGAACCCGGCCATTGCTTACCATTATTTGGCATCCTTGTCACTCTAATCTCCTCGCTCCTCTTCGTGTATTTGTCCCTACCCTGAAGCATGGCCCAAGTAGTGCTTCACTTTCCCAGTGTACTTCCACTTTTTACTTTTATTTGCACCCCTTTCCACCCTTCCACCTCCCACATTGTTGCTTGCCATGCCCCCAGCCCTCCTCCTGCATTTTGGCTTGTCTGGTCGGCCACCACCACTCCCCTGTTGTTACTTGCCCTGTACACCCTTCACCCACTCCCCCTTTTTTGCTTGCCCACTCCAGACAGAAAAAATAATCCAGAAGTCTCCCCAACGGGTTCCAAGATACTACAAAGATGCAAATGATGCTGCGCTCCTTGCTCTGCATCGCCATTTTTCACTGTCTTTATGCAGGCCAACACAGAGAAATTCAGCTCAGACGTAAGAAAATAAAACTTGTTTTTGTGAAGGCAGAGAATAATTCCATTCTAAAAAATGGATCAATGCCCCTCGCAGTCATCTTTGGCTGTATCATAGCTCTTTTTTCTAATTTTCAGCCATGCTGCACAGCAACTGCGATGCTGTTCAACATAGCTAAGCGAAGTTGCCAAAGCAAATGCTTGTGTTATTTTGCCAAAGCTTTGCCAATGCTTGTGTTATTTTGCCTTTTATTTAAGTTTCTTTTTTAGTATTTCTGATGTGAGTGATGGTGGGAAGAACTCCCTTGCTAAACTGGAAAACACATTTGTGGAGTTGCTTTGTGATGTGTTTTCTGTTTCAGGGAATAAAGTGTCCCAGCATTAAATAAATGTTATTTGGATTGAGGATTGTTAGTTGCAGAGGTGGGTGAGACACTGAAAGCTCAAGCTTTAACTTTTGATGTAACACAGGAGAGTGAAATATATACCCATCTAGTGTCTAAACGGTACAATATGAAATCAGAAAACTCAGGAACTTTCCTGGCTTCCCCGCTTGACCAAACTGTGTAATCCTAGGCAAATATTTTATTTTCCTGTGTTTTTTCCCTATCTTTATTGCTTTTGAGAGCACTTTGAAATATGTGAGTTCAGGGGTTGAGTTATGCAAGCATCTGTCTTGAGTCTCATTTAGATATACTGTAATATTGTTCCATGCAAGAATCTAGACAACATACATGGTGCACTTGACTAACGGTTTGCAGGGGGGGAAGGGGCAGTGGTGGGAGAGACCAGAATATTTTTAAGTTCATGTTTAAAAACTGTCAGTTCAACAAATGCCTCTCAATGCAGTGATATGATCATATATATTAAGTTGAAATGCTTCTTAATGTTGAAGCAATGCACTTTTTTTTAATTTGGCAGAGTCTTTATCAATTCTTCATGGTATTTATTGCACAGTTTACATGCCAAACGTTGTCAGAGTTCGGCTTGTCTCTTCCTATTAATTTGTTAGGTCAGTCACCCACCTCTAGTTAAAACTCTTGCAAGACTAGACGCACTGCTGATGTAAAGATGTTAAGCTCCTCCCACGGAGGCGTGACAGTCCCTGATTGCATCTACTGTAAGACTGCCAGCCACAAAGATAGACTTGCTTTAAAGGGACATGGGAACGGTGACATGACATAATATTTTGCAAATGTGCATTACAGACAAATTAAGGATGAAAATGTTTAACAACAGAATCATGAACTTGAAAGAGAAAATTATTACTTTAGTAGGAAACTACAAGGGGTTTTAGAAAATCCAATCTGGGGGGCTTATTTACAAGTCCCTTGCGCTGCCGGTTAATCACATTTTCCCATATTAAATGTAACGCACCATGGGTGCAAGGGCTTGTAAATAAACCCTTGTATTCTTACATTTATGACAATGGATTTCAGAAATCAGTTTTCCTTTCGACATGCTTAAAAGTTGACAGTAAGTAATGAAAGTCTGGGAGTTTCTTTTACTGCAGCACTTTATGAATACTAAAGGTACAAGAAGTTAAGTACAATAAATAAAAGAAAACATAAGTTTGTTTACGTTAGCAGTGACTGCGGAAGTAAACCTCTTCCTAATCTGGAGTCTTATTTTCTGGAAGTCTGCATAAGCAGACTTTCTTATTCCCCCATAGTGTCCGCTAAAGAATTTAGTATACATGTAGGTTCTAGTAGGAAAGGGCGGACTGGAGATGTCTGGGTGGTTGGTGGAAGGCGATAAGACTGTTCATGGAGGCAGGGCCTGAGTTGTGTAGTGCCTTTAATGTGTGTGTATGGGTGGGGTGTGGGGGGGATTTGAATAGAGCGCTTTTGTGTATTGGTAGCCATTGGAGCTCTCCGACGAGTGGTGTGATATGAGTTCTGTGTGGGAGGTGGAGGATGAGTCTGGCTGCTGACTTCTGGATGGTTTGTAGTCTTCCAGTAAGTTGCTTGATGACCCTGGCGTAGACGGCCTTCCCATAGTCCAACTTGCTAATAACTAGGGCATAAGGGTATGTTAGAGAAGGAACCTCTTTATATAAACAAATCAAGGTACATTCATTGTTCACCTGTATTTTCTAATTATTTTGCAAGCAAAACATTTTATATCAAATCAGCACTATCAATGGAACAGAATATTGAAAATAAAATACTGACAGGTAAGTCGAGATGTTCTATATCTAACTCCACATATATGTACCTGCATGATTCTTATATGTTCCAGGTATGCAGATGTGGAGCTAGGAATAGCAAATCTATAGTTTCCTATATGGACCCACCTTTCGAAATTTGTCCCTTGGTATTCTGTCCTGTATAGTAACAGTGTTTGATATATAGAGGAATAGTCTTAGTTTAATTAATCCATCGTAGTAAATCAGACCCTTTATTTTACAGTGCATAATATACAGTGTTCACAATTAATGTACAATGTTCCAATATCATTTTCCTTTATGTTGAATCGCCAACACATTATCTAACTCCTTCTGATGATTTTTCTGCTTTCAGCGTAGATTGTTTTTGAGTATTTAAATGTATTATGGAGGCACCTGCCTAGGTTTGGTTTAACTTGTTTATTTGGTTTCTTTGTTTTTGACTTTGTTTTGATATTCCCTTTATGCCAAGAAGAGGATCAGTGTGCTTTTGTCCCATTATAAAAAAGTACATGGAGCTTCATCAGGACTACTTGGAATGAAACATAGTATGCTTAGAATGGAGCTGTAGGTCAAACTTCTGACTTCTTTTAAGAAAGCGCCTCTTCTTGTTTGAAAAGTCCATTGGATTTAATTGTTTACTATCCATTCATTAAATATTTTACGTGCACATTATGATACAGTGCAGCAGCATTGTACTCTGTGGTGTACACAAGGTATGAGAAAGTACCAAAGACGGTTGCTTTTCCACATGGGGAGCTGCATCTTCGCAGCTTCCCCTGTGGAAAAGCAATGCTGGCTTCCGCAGGACGCGGGGAGCCGGCGGGACCGTGGGGGTATTGGGGACCCCCCCATGGTCCCCAACGGAGAGGGCCAGCCCCGGGGGATGGGGTCCCCGGGGCTATTAGTGGCCCGGGAGGGGGGCCACGTGGCCTCCCGCCTCAGATATAATTTTTTTTTAATATATAGGAAAAATAAAAAGAAGGCAGGCCTCGGGGGATGGGGTCCCCGGGGCCCGGAATCAGGCATGGGAGGGGGACACATACGGCCCCCTTCCTGTTAATAATTTTTTTTATTTACATTGGGGGTCAGGTCCTGGGGGATGGGGTCCCCAGGGCCCAAAAAAAGTAAAAAGAAGGGAGGGGGCTACACAGCCCCGCTTCCAAAAAAATAAAAAAATAAAACGATATGCGCTCGTGCCTAGGCCCCGCCCCCTAATGGAACCACTCTGCAAACACGCCCTGTGGCGTGTTTTAAATTGGGGCATTAAATCTCCTTCAATAATGGGGGTCCCTGTGGGCCAACTAGCTCACCAGGAACCTCCAGTATGCGCCACGGAGCTGCGTTGCACAGAGATGTTCTGAGGCCACGCCCCTTTTTACACCTCTCTGCAACGCAGCTCTGTGGAGCTTAATGGAGGTACCTGGTGGGTTAGTTGCACCCCTGGGACCCTCAGGATTCAAGGGGAATTAATCCCACAACTTAAAACACTCCACGGGCCGCGTTTGCACAGTGGTGAAGGGAGGGGGCAGAACCTGAGGTGACATGTGTGCAAACACACCCTGTGGAGCGTTTTAAGTTGGGGAATTAATTCCTCTTCTATCCTGAGGGTCCCTGGGGGTCAACTAGCCCACCATGTACTTCCAGTAAGCGCCACAGAGCTGCGTTGCAGAGTGTTGTAAAAAGGGGCGTGGCCTCTGTACACCTCTCTGCAACGCAGCTCTCTGGAGCATACTGGAGGTACCTGGGGGCTAGTTGGCCCCCAGGGACCCTCAGGATTGAAGAGGAATTAATTCCCCAAATTAAAAAGCGCACAGGGCGTGTTTGCACACATGTCCCCTCAGGCCCCGCCCCCTTCCTTCACCATTGTGCAAACGCATTCCATGGCGAGTTGTAAGTTGGGGAATTAATTCTCTTTCAATACTGAGGGTTCCTGAGGGCCAACTAGCCCACCAGGTATCTCCAGTATGTGCCAGGGAGCTGCGTTGCAGACAGGTGTTCAGAGGCCACGCCCCTTTTTACAACACTCTGCAACGCAGCTCCGTGGCGCTTACTGGAGGTACCTAGTGGGCTAGTTTGACTCTAGGGACCCTTAGGATTCAAGGGGACTTAATCTCCCAACTTAGAACCGCCACAGGGCGTGTTTACACAGTGGCGAAGGGAGGGGACGGGGCCTGAGGTGACGTGTGCAAACACGCCCTGTGGCATGTTTTAAATTGGGGAATTAAATTCCCTTCAATCCTCAGGGCCCCTGGGGGCCAACTAGCCCACCAGGTGCTTCCAGTAAGTGACACTGAGCTGCGTTGCAGAGAGGTGGTGCAGGCCGGTTCCCTTTTTACTCCTCTCTGCAACGGCGCTTACTGGAGGTACCTAGTGGGCTAGTTTGACCCTAGGGACCCTCAGGATTCAAGGGGACTTAATCTCCCAACTTAAAATGGCCACAGGAGGTGTTTAAACAGTGGGGAAGGGAGGGGACGGGGCCTGAGGTGACGTGTGTAAACACGCCCTGTGGCGCGTTTTAAGTTGGGGAAATAATTCCCCATCAATCCTGAGGGCCCCTGGGGGCCAACTAGCCTACCAGGTGCTTCCAGTAAGCGCTACTGTGCTGCGTTGCAGAGAGGTGGACTAGGCCGGGTCCCTTTGTACACGTCTCTGCAACGCAGCTCTGTGGCGCTTACTGGAGGTACCTAGTGGGCTAGTTGGACCCTAGGGACCCTCAGGATTCAAGGGAACTTAATCTCCTGACTTAAAACGGCCACAGAGCGTGTTTGCACAGTGGTGAAGGGAGGGGATGGGGCCTGAGGTGACGTGTGGAAACACGGCCTGTGGCACATTTTAAGAGGTAGTTTTAATCCCCCTGCCCTATTATATACTAGGGGCTTACAGAAGAGGTCATGCTAATCACAGGGGGAACCCAACGCATAGTGTTCCCTAGTGTATGTAGGTGTTTTCACTGTATTCTAAGTGTCTTTTAACATAGCACTGGCTCTAGGACTGGTTAGTCAGACTCAGTTACCACCAGTATACGTCTGAAAAAGTTGAGGGTACAGGATGATTTTGCAACAAGGCTTCTTTCTGCTCCTCTGTTGGTTCTTTCTGCACATGTCTTGCTTCTTCCTGCACTTTTCTTCGTCTTAGAAGACTTCTGTTGCTTCTTTCTGCATTTCTTTTTTTTCTTTCTGTGCGTTTTTTCTTCTTTCTTCACATGTACTCTCTCTGTAGGCGTAGTTAGAAATTAGCATTTAAAAAACCTTTGAAATTCACTGAAAAAACCATAGGTTTCAGGCACGTTATAGTTAGGAATTAGCATTTAAAAAACCTTAGAAATTCACTGAGAAAACCATAGGTTTCAGGGGCGTTATAGTTAGCTGGACATTTCACTCGTACAAAACCATTGAAATTCCCATGTTATAGTTAGTTCAGCTAACGTTAACTCGCGCGCCCGCAATGCACTGCTGATGACGTCACATATTACATCACTCATGACATGGTCAGTGACATCACTCATGACATCACTGATGACATCTCAAATGACATCACTCATGACATCATCCTTGTGATAGAGTGACAGACCTCCTCTCACCCTAATATAACCTTTGATACACACATACAAAAATAGAAACTAACATTTTCAAAACAATGGACATACCAATACCAGTTACAACAATCTATTCAGTAATTCTAAGATCTACATACACATCCACTCATTCACCAACAGTCCTATATAGTCACTCATACATGTACTCACTCATCATATGTACTCATACACCTATACATCCTGTTACACACCGTCACTCACCAATAGAGTTACTCACACACATAGTCACTCATGCTAATAAAGAATCAAACATCCATTTACTTGCATGTACAGTTATACACACACCATCACACTTACTTCTACAAAAACTTACACATACTTACTCTTTTGAACAATCACTTATAGAAACACATACTTATTCATACAGGAACTTTTCCAATCTCTCACTCCCACATGTACTCACTTATATACACCAATACTCATATGGCCAGGTACTACCTACACCCCCTCCTCCCCACTCAAGGCCTCAGAAAGGGACAAGAGAGAAGTTTGGATGCAGGGGGCGTAACACCCCCGGCCGTATTTATTAAACAAAGATTAATAAACATTTATCAAAATTTACAATATTTACATAATGTAGCAGAAAATATACATTACACTGTTAGATGGCTAACCTTAACATAACTCTAATACAAAGGTTTCCTATCCATATCTAACATATCTTTAATAATCATTACATTATTTATTTTCTGTGTACCTAATTGAGCCTACGGCAAGGTCACTAACTGGTGTCAGATCCTTATCAATTTCTAACCACGCCCTCCAGTCGGAGTGCGCATGTGCGCATGTACAGAGGGCCCAATCACTGTGAGGGTACTCCCCCCCGGTTACCCCTGTACGCTCTGTACCTGATCTCCATAAAGGGGCCCTTGCAGCTGTGTGCCATTTACTGGCGCTGTTGTGCACGTGCGGGAAGGACAACCAGCCTAGAGAAAGTGTGACTCCCTCCTCCCCCGCACCCAACTGCCCCTGGAGTTCTAATAGAGACCACTTGTCCCTCCCACTTGAGCGACCCCACTCATGACCTTACCGCCTGACCAAAATTAATCATAAATACGACGATTGAAGACCTGTGGATGAAAAAAATTTGTATTTTTATACAACCATGACAATATATCTCATCATCTAAGTTACAGCCTCCTAGTGAGGCTGGGGACAGGCTGGGGAGCAAGGAGCGAAGAGACAGACTCCTGTGCTCCCCAGCCTTTTATTGCCTCAGGTGGCCAGGCCAGTGCTCACTGGCCTGACGTCGCCCACTCGTGTGGCCCGGAAGTGATTCTAATCACTTCCGGGTCACGCCTCCGGGCCAGGACCTATGGTGGAGGAGGTGCGTCTGTCGCGTCACTCATGCACGTGACAGGCCCGCCTCCTGTTCGTTCCGGAGGGAGGGGCCGGCTAGACCGCCATACTTTTGGCGTGGCCGATGCCGGCCCCGCCGTTCTACATATACTAGTTTAAAACATATGTAGTTACTCATAAAGACACTATTTAGACAGTCATTCACTCACTAACACACCCATACACACACTCATCCACCCATACAGTCCTGCATACATGCCGTGTTCAACACATACAAACAGTGAGTCACACATTCATGCATCTATGCACTAAGTTATACCCGCTAACCACACAGACACTCAGACACTCATACTGATACTCAAAGAACCAACTAATTACCCATATAGACACTCATGTAGCTACTCACCAACCCATGCACCCACTTAGACACAAAGTGAGAGACTGATACAGATATTTACCATATTTAAACATTACTCGCTAACCCATGTATTCACTAAGATCCACTTAATCAGTCAGTTATACAATCAATTTAGACACTTATATACCCATTTAGTCATCCATCGACCTTGATATATACATATATAAAACATATTTAATTTTCAGAAAAACACACAGTGACGGGATGATGTCATCAGTGATGTCATCTGTGATGTCATTTGAGATGTCATCAGTGATGCCATGAGTGATGTCATGAGTGATGTCACTGACCATGTCATGAGTGATGTAATATGTGACGTCATCAGCAGTGAATTGCGGGCGCGCGAGTTATAGTTAGCTGAACTAACTATACGGGGGAATTTCAATGGTTTTGTATGAGTGAAATGTCCAGCTAACTATAACGCCCCTGAAACCTCTGGTTTTTTCAGTGACTATATATATATATATATATATATATATATATATATATATATATATATATATATATATATATATATATATATATATATATATTACATTACTTTTTTAATTACTTTCATATAAAATAACTACACCATTGTACACTATTGTTAATATTAGTTTAAAAATAAATGTTTAAATATACATATATATATATATATATATACACACATATATATATACACACATATATATCCACAAAGAAACCTCCGAAAAAGGACAGGACAATGCAGCACATTTGCTCCCAAATATCCAACTAGTTTCGGCGACTGCCTTGATCACGGATTAGGAAGCTGAAAACAAAGTGCATACGTGCAGGCATCTTATAGGTGTATTTCTGATCACATGACCGTAGTGCATATAAGTTCCAGAATGCAACAGGGACATCACAATAAATGCTGGTGTAACGAACATTTCTCATAAATCAGGCAAAAGTTATTATTTGCTCATGACAGCTGTCCCATGCATAATATTTGAAATAAACACCAAATGGAATACAGTCACGGCAGTTCATATATCAGCTGGTGCTTAATAAACAACTATCCCGGTCAAAAGCTTCCGTCCCCAGAGCGATTGGTGTCAGAAATCATCTGCACCAAATCCCTTCCAGCGCTGTAATCTCTTTGCATAAATGGCTTTACCTTGTTAGGTTGCGAAATACAGCGAGTGGGTCATGTTCCTTAATTTAAATCCACAAAGAAACCTCCGAAAAAGGAACCTCCGACCCTTCAGGGCGGCCTCTGGCGGGCATGGAGAGGCCCGTAACTTCATGCCACATGAGAGAACAGATAGAGGCCCATCTCTGACGACAAGACGCTTTATTACAGGACAATGCAGCACATTTGCTCCCAAATATCCAACTAGTTTCGGCGACTGCCTTGATCACGGATTAGGAAGCTGCCTGCACGTATGCACTTTGTTTTCAGCTTCCTAATCCGTGATCAAGGCAGTCGCCGAAACTAGTTGGATATTTGGGAGCAAATGTGCTGCATTGTCCTGTAATAAAGCGTCTTGTCGTCAGAGATGGACACACATATATATATATATATATATATACACATATATATATATATATATATATATATATATATATATATATATATATATATATATATGTGTATATATATATATATAAGGGGGCACTCTAATCAATGTGGTACATCAATCAATCGAGCCACGAGCCTCAGATTCCCTGTGAACCGTTATGTTCATAGGAAGTCAGCTTGGCAACATCAGAACAGTACCCAGTGGGTATGAAAAGCCCTCACTCACCAACCTGGTTGGTGACATGCTTCATCATCGGGCTTCCACTGGGACGACCGAATGTCATCCCAGTGTGCTGCGACGCCAGGTTACTGCGGAGCTGGGTTGGTTGTGTGGTGAAAGTGAATTTAAAATAACCAATCAAGTCAAAAAAGAAACTTTATTAATTTTGCTTAAAAGGCAAGAAATAAAAAGGAGTGAGGGTCAAAAAAATAAAAGACCTGGTTCACTCCGTGGCGGTCAACATGTTTCTGCCTCACAGATTGTTAATCAGGCATTCGTCAGGACCAGAGGGGGATGTGCGTAGACCCGGTGGTGTGCACGCTCTAAGGTACACCCAGCCGAGGGCTAATGTGTGAAAAGTCAAAAAGAAACACACTGGATAGTGTGACCTCCGCCAGAAAAGTTAATATGGGGAGAGGAACGAGTTTACTCTGATGATTCAAAATGACAAACAAACACAGAGACAAAACATAAAAGAAGTGTTAATGTCTGTCACACAGAACATGCTCAATGGATCAGCACAATAAAACTGATGTGCTCGAAGGACAAGTGAGTGCCTTTATGTCTACCACAGGTGCAGTAATATGTGAGAAACTGTGCACCTAGGTATAGTAGGATATCGGTGTAAGGACAACGGAACGTTGTCCTCTCAATGGTGACTAATAGTCAATGATCGGATCGCAGGTGAAATGTAAAAGTGACATTCAATGCGAAAAATCGCGCTAGGGATTAAGTTGGCTGCACGCGATGCTTATGTGCAGGAAAGGGGGACGGGTCTTACAACGAGGCCTGTCCGTTGGAAGCCTCATGGGTCCCGGTAGGGGGGTAGGAGCAAAATGGCACACCCTGCATCAAAGTGGAAAAGGGAGAAAAACAGAGTTCGTGTCAATGTCACGAACGAGTGAGAAAGCGAGAAATCGCTTACCTTGTTGGTTGAGGAACGGATTGAAATTACTTACGCCCTTGCTGCTCTCAACCCGCGTTATGCCTAAACAGCCTCTTGCTGCCGGGCCCGGAGAGTAATTCACCCCGGACGGGCGTGTGCTTAAAAGGACCTCAAGGAAATCCCTGGTGAGGTGGAGAAATTAGAGCTTCACCCTGATAGGATGGATAGCTCTAGCTCGCACGCTGATTGGCCCAAAGGGAGCCAATCAGAACGGTGAAGAGAAAAAAGGGGAGTTCGTTGCGCTTGGTAGCGATGGCAACGAGGGAATCAGAGTGAGATTCCGTAAAACTTTATTGGCACAAGAACTGAGGGAGTCTAGGCAGACCAAGCACATAACCCCGTACGTGTGCAACTGAGCTTTAGCTAGCGCACGGAGGTGAAATCGAATGGAGTAATGTTAGGGGCACGCGCAAGAGGTCAGAGAGACCTAGTAATGCGTGCATGGACAGCCTGTGGTGTGTCATATACAGCAAGGGAGATTACCATATAGTAAACTATCAGGACGACATAAACCCCTTGACCAATTGGTGTTAGCAGATGGTGAAGAATATTGGTAAAAAAAGGGGGGGGGGGCGGGCGGGGGGTTTTAAAGCAGTGAGTGGTGATAAACAAGCAGGTAGGGGACAATTAAAGGATATTACCCCAAGGGACATTATCATTGAGTCCGTGGAGGCTAGTCCCCAAACGGTACACCCACCTCTGTTCCCTTTCAAAAAGCACTTTTGGGATGTTGTAACCGCTTGAAATCTCTTCTATCACTGTCCATCTCAGATCGTTGGTAGTATGGTTTGCAGAAAGAAAATGTTCGCTCATTCTGGTTGTAGTGCGTTTGCACCTAATGTTACTTCGGTGCTCACAAATCCGGAGTCGCACCTTTCGTGTTGTCATCCCTACGTATCGTAGACCGCAGGGGCAGGTAATGAGGTAGACCACATTCATAGTGTTACAATTCGTGTGACCTCTTTGGGTCCAGGTCTTGTTAGGTTCTAGCTCAAGGGTTTTGCTATGTGTGGTCAGGTGGCATACACTACAGTCTGAGCAGGGGAAATGCCCGGTGACCTTAGGGAGGCCCCAAGCTTCCGTTATAGATCTCTGTGGAGTCCCTTGTGGCAGCAGTGGTCGTGTGTGTACTAGATTGTTGCGGAGGCTTTGTGCGCGTTTAAATGAAAAAAGGGGTTTGTCCCAGTTGCGGTTTGCGCTATTGATTATGCCCCAATGTTTGTTGATGGTCTTTTTGAGTTGATTCGCAAGGGAACAGTATGTTGTGACACAGGTAAGTGGGATAGAGGCAGTGTCCTTTGTGTAGTCTGTTAGGAGTACATCCCTCGGTTGATTCCTCGCACGTTTGTAGCTCCTGGACAGGAGGGGTGATGGGTACCCTCTCATACTAAGTTTGGAAGTTAGATCCTGAGATTGGCTCTTGAAATCGCTCAAGGTGGTGCAATTCCGTCGTAAGCGGAGATATTGTCCGTAGGGTAGATTTTCCCTTAATGGACGCGGGTGAAAACTGGTGAATTCAAGGAGATTGTTTCTTGAGGTGGGTTTGTAATAGGTACTGGTTTGAAAGGACCCTCGTACTTTTGTTATCACCACGTCCAGAAATACAACCTCAGTGTCGTCATATGTATAAGTGAACCTCAGATGTGGGTTCAGAGTATTGATCCATTGTAGGAAGGATTGGAGGGTATTGTTACTACCTTGCCAGATCAGAAGCACATCATCTATATAGCGCTTCCATAAGGCTATGGAAGAGCGATAGGGGTTTGAAGTTGGGAGGATGAATTTTTGTTCGAAAGCATAGACGTACAGTCCCGCTACACTTGGAGCAAAGGTACTCCCCATGGAAGTACCCGTGGTTTGGAGGAAAAGTTGGCCCTGGAACTCAAAGAAGTTTCTCTTCAAGGCCAAAGTGGCACATTGTAGCACGAACTCTTTAGTTGTGTGGTATTCCCAGGGAATCGAGTCGAGAGATTCTGCCAGGACCCTGATGGTTTCGTCCTGGGGAATACTTGTGTATAAGCTCTCTATGTCCAATGTCGCCAGTATAGTGTGATCTGAGCACGTGGTGTTGCTGAGTAATTTCAGAAGGTCCTTTGTATCTTTTAGGTAGGTGGTTGATTTTTGGACCAAAGGTTTTAGAAAGTGGTCACAAAACCGGGAAAGAGGTTCAAGCAGAGAGTCGATACCCGAAACAATAGGGCGTCCGGGTGGAGGGACTCTCTCTTTATGGATTTTAGGGAGTGTATAGAAATAGGGGATCTTCCCCGGGCCTTCTGTAAGGAATCGTGCTTCAGCTCTGGTAATGACACCCTGTGTTTGTGCCTCTTCGACCGCACTAAAGATCTCGCTTTTGAGCCCCTCAGAAGGATCATTGGGGAGTGGTGTATAGTTGTGGCGGTCGTTCAATAGGCGGAGGCATTCCTGATCGTAATCGGTAGTGTTGAGTAGCACCACCGCGCCTCCCTTGTCTGCGGGTTTGATAGTCAAGGTTTTGTCCGCACGGAGAGAGTTGATCGCTCTATACTCTTCCGCTCTCAGATTCTTAAAAGTAGTTGGGATGGTAGTGTTCTCAATTTCAGTAAAGACCGCTCTTTCGAAGGTCGTGATCTCCACAGGAATGGTATGTGGAGGGGGAATGAAAGTCGACGGTGGTCGGAAGGGGGTATCCCCTACGTCCAAGTCGTTACCATCGTTCACTCGACTTTCGAAAAAAGCTTTTAGTTTGAGCTTCCTAAAAAATGCTGCCAATTCGCAGTGAAGGCGAAATTTGTCAGGGCGGGCTGTAGGAACAAAGCCCAATCCCTTTTCCAAAACCGACCTCTCAGGGTCTGTCAATGTCTTGTTCGACAAATTGACGATCAGGCTGTTGAAGTGCTCGGTCCCGCGGTCAGCAGTTCCTGAGCTTGTTTGCTCCGTGTGTGGTTGCCCACTGGGTCGTCTTGTACCCAGTGTACTCTTTGGTTGTTCCCTCTCCGCCGGCCTTTTCCTCTTTGGCCCCTCTCTAAAAAATGAGGCTGTGGAAAGGGGTTGGGGGGGTACATTGGGGAAGTAAACTCTGGGTTCCAACCCATCTGTGGGCCAAATGGGTAATTGAAAGGTATGGGATGTGGGCCCATAGCACCTTGTTGTTGGGGGAAGCTTGCCCAGGGCGCTTGGTTAGGGAAGGGACGTGACCTTCCTCTTTGTCTACCCCTTCTAGATGGTCTGGTGCTGCCGCTGCTTGAGCCACTGCTGTTTGAGGAATCATCGTCTGTCCCGTAGGAGTTAGTTTCGGTCCTACGTGTGGACACAAAGGACGGGTCAGCATAGGGGTATACTTTGTTGAATTCAAATTTTTTAAGGTCTTTCTGAAATTGGTTAACCTTACTCTGTGTGAGGTTGTCTTTGTACTCGTTGATGTCTTTATTAAGTTCATCAAGTCGTTTTTTGAAACCAGTGAGTGTGGCTTTGAATTGTGTTTCAGTTTGAGTAATCTCAATCATGATCGCCTCAGAGAGTCGGACGGCTGTTTTAATGATTAAGACTAACCAGTCTCTAGTACAGTGCCATGCTATCATTGCCCAGTCTTTTCTGAAAGTGGCATCCTCCAGAAAGATGCGTGGGGCGTTGGTAACTAGTAAGCCCCTTGGGGCTGTGTTGGTCCGTAAGTACTCCGTCAGGATCGTGCCATGAAGAATTGTGCGGATTCGGTTTTTCTTCAACTCAGAGAGTTGTTCCCATTCGCTAGCATGTGTCACTGTTTGTGATATGGATGGGTCCGCAAAAAGTGAGGGGCGTGCTAAAATAGCATCCACCTCAGAGTCAGAGAAAGTAAGGCCAAGGGAGGCCATACTGTCTGAGTTCAGGGGGATTGATGCAGTGAGGAAACGCCCAACCTCAAACTTAGGGAGGGCGAGGAAGTAAAACAACAAAGTCTCTCACAGCTGTGCGCTGCTGAACTATCAAAAACAACAGGAGAGGAAGGGATCAACACGGCTAGTCCCCTCGGTTAGATATCAATAAACAATGAAGCCAGTGTAAAATAAGGGGGCACTCTAATCAATGTGGTACATCAATCAATCGAGCCACGAGCCTCAGATTCCCTGTGAACCGTTATGTTCATAGGAAGTCAGCTTGGCAACATCAGAACAGTACCCAGTGGGTATGAAAAGCCCTCACTCACCAACCTGGTTGGTGACATGCTTCATCATCGGGCTTCCACTGGGACGACCGAATGTCATCCCAGTGTGCTGCGACGCCAGGTTACTGCGGAGCTGGGTTGGTTGTGTGGTGAAAGTGAATTTAAAATAACCAATCAAGTCAAAAAAGAAACTTTATTAATTTTGCTTAAAAGGCAAGAAATAAAAAGGAGTGAGGGTCAAAAAAATAAAAGACCTGGTTCACTCCGTGGCGGTCAACATGTTTCTGCCTCACAGATTGTTAATCAGGCATTCGTCAGGACCAGAGGGGGATGTGCGTAGACCCGGTGGTGTGCACGCTCTAAGGTACACCCAGCCGAGGGCTAATGTGTGAAAAGTCAAAAAGAAACACACTGGATAGTGTGACCTCCGCCAGAAAAGTTAATATGGGGAGAGGAACGAGTTTACTCTGATGATTCAAAATGACAAACAAACACAGAGACAAAACATAAAAGAAGTGTTAATGTCTGTCACACAGAACGTGCTCAATGGATCAGCACAATAAAACTGATGTGCTCGAAGGACAAGTGAGTGCCTTTATGTCTACCACAGGTGCAGTAATATGTGAGAAACTGTGCACCTAGGTATAGTAGGATATCGGTGTAAGGACAACGGAACGTTGTCCTCTCAATGGTGACTAATAGTCAATGATCGGATCGCAGGTGAAATGTAAAAGTGACATTCAATGCGAAAAATCGCGCTAGGGATTAAGTTGGCTGCACGCGATGCTTATGTGCAGGAAAGGGGGACGGGTCTTACAACGAGGCCTGTCCGTTGGAAGCCTCATGGGTCCCGGTAGGGGGGTAGGAGCAAAATGGCACACCCTGCATCAAAGTGGAAAAGGGAGAAAAACAGAGTTCGTGTCAATGTCACGAACGAGTGAGAAAGCGAGAAATCGCTTACCTTGTTGGTTGAGGAACGGATTGAAATTACTTACGCCCTTGCTGCTCTCAACCCGCGTTATGCCTAAACAGCCTCTTGCTGCCGGGCCCGGAGAGTAATTCACCCCGGACGGGCGTGTGCTTAAAAGGACCTCAAGGAAATCCCTGGTGAGGTGGAGAAATTAGAGCTTCACCCTGATAGGATGGATAGCTCTAGCTCGCACGCTGATTGGCCCAAAGGGAGCCAATCAGAACGGTGAAGAGAAAAAAGGGGAGTTCGTTGCGCTTGGTAGCGATGGCAACGAGGGAATCAGAGTGAGATTCCGTAAAACTTTATTGGCACAAGAACTGAGGGAGTCTAGGCAGACCAAGCACATAACCCCGTACGTGTGCAACTGAGCTTTAGCTAGCGCACGGAGGTGAAATCGAATGGAGTAATGTTAGGGGCACGCGCAAGAGGTCAGAGAGACCTAGTAATGCGTGCATGGACAGCCTGTGGTGTGTCATATACAGCAAGGGAGATTACCATATAGTAAACTATCAGGACGACATAAACCCCTTGACCAATTGGTGTTAGCAGATGGTGAAGAATATTGGTAAAAAAAGGGGGGGGGGCGGGCGGGGGGTTTTAAAGCAGTGAGTGGTGATAAACAAGCAGGTAGGGGACAATTAAAGGATATTACCCCAAGGGACATTATCATTGAGTCCGTGGAGGCTAGTCCCCAAACGGTACACCCACCTCTGTTCCCTTTCAAAAAGCACTTTTGGGATGTTGTAACCGCTTGAAATCTCTTCTATCACTGTCCATCTCAGATCGTTGGTAGTATGGTTTGCAGAAAGAAAATGTTCGCTCATTCTGGTTGTAGTGCGTTTGCACCTAATGTTACTTCGGTGCTCACAAATCCGGAGTCGCACCTTTCGTGTTGTCATCCCTACGTATCGTAGACCGCAGGGGCAGGTAATGAGGTAGACCACATTCATAGTGTTACAATTCGTGTGACCTCTTTGGGTCCAGGTCTTGTTAGGTTCTAGCTCAAAGGTTTTGCTATGTGTGGTCAGGTGGCATACACTACAGTCTGAGCAGGGGAAATGCCCGGTGACCTTAGGGAGGCCCCAAGCTTCCGTTATAGATCTCTGTGGAGTCCCTTGTGGCAGCAGTGGTCGTGTGTGTACTAGATTGTTGCGGAGGCTTTGTGCGCGTTTAAATGAAAAAAGGGGTTTGTCCCAGTTGCGGTTTGCGCTATTGATTATGCCCCAATGTTTGTTGATGGTCTTTTTGAGTTGATTCGCAAGGGAACAGTATGTTGTGACACAGGTAAGTGGGATAGAGGCAGTGTCCTTTGTGTAGTCTGTTAGGAGTACATCCCTCGGTTGATTCCTCGCACGTTTGTAGCTCCTGGACAGGAGGGGTGATGGGTACCCTCTCATACTAAGTTTGGAAGTTAGATCCTGAGATTGGCTCTTGAAATCGCTCAAGGTGGTGCAATTCCGTCGTAAGCGGAGATATTGTCCGTAGGGTAGATTTTCCCTTAATGGACGCGGGTGAAAACTGGTGAATTCAAGGAGATTGTTTCTTGAGGTGGGTTTGTAATAGGTCCTGGTTTGAAAGGACCCTCGTACTTTTGTTATCACCACGTCCAGAAATACAACCTCAGTGTCGTCATATGTATAAGTGAACCTCAGATGTGGGTTCAGAGTATTGATCCATTGTAGGAAGGATTGGAGGGTATTGTTACTACCTTGCCAGATCAGAAGCACATCATCTATATAGCGCTTCCATAAGGCTATGGAAGAGCGATAGGGGTTTGAAGTTGGGAGGATGAATTTTTGTTCGAAAGCATAGACGTACAGTCCCGCTACACTTGGAGCAAAGGTACTCCCCATGGAAGTACCCGTGGTTTGGAGGAAAAGTTGGCCCTGGAACTCAAAGAAGTTTCTCTTCAAGGCCAAAGTGGCACATTGTAGCACGAACTCTTTAGTTGTGTGGTATTCCCAGGGAATCGAGTCGAGAGATTCTTCCAGGACCCTGATGGTTTCGTCCTGGGGAATACTTGTGTATAAGCTCTCTATGTCCAATGTCGCCAGTATAGTGTGATCTGAGCACGTGGTGTTGCTGAGTAATTTCAGAAGGTCCTTTGTATCTTTTAGGTAGGTGGTTGATTTTTGGACCAAAGGTTTTAGAAAGTGGTCACAAAACCGGGAAAGAGGTTCAAGCAGAGAGTCGATACCCGAAACAATAGGGCGTCCGGGTGGAGGGACTCTCTCTTTATGGATTTTAGGGAGTGTATAGAAATAGGGGCTCTTCCCCGGGCCTTCTGTAAGGAATCGTGCTTCAGCTCTGGTAATGACACCCTGTGTTTGTGCCTCTTCGACCGCACTAAAGATCTCGCTTTTGAGCCCCTCAGAAGGATCATTGGGGAGTGGTGTATAGTTGTGGCGGTCGTTCAATAGGCGGAGGCATTCCTGATCGTAATCGGTAGTGTTGAGTAGCACCACCGCGCCTCCCTTGTCTGCGGGTTTGATAGTCAAGGTTTTGTCCGCACGGAGAGAGTTGATCGCTCTATACTCTTCCGCTCTCAGATTCTTAAAAGTAGTTGGGATGGTAGTGTTCTCAATTTCAGTAAAGACCGCTCTTTCGAAGGTCGTGATCTCCACAGGAATGGTATGTGGAGGGGGAATGAAAGTCGACGGTGGTCGGAAGGGGGTATCCCCTACGTCCAAGTCGTTACCATCGTTCACTCGACTTTCGAAAAAAGCTTTTAGTTTGAGCTTCCTAAAAAATGCTGCCAATTCGCAGTGAAGGCGAAATTTGTCAGGGCGGGCTGTAGGAACAAAGCCCAATCCCTTTTCCAAAACCGACCTCTCAGGGTCTGTCAATGTCTTGTTCGACAAATTGACGATCAGGCTGTTGAAGTGCTCGGTCCCGCGGTCAGCAGTTCCTGAGCTTGTTTGCTCCGTGTGTGGTTGCCCACTGGGTCGTCTTGTACCCAGTGTACTCTTTGGTTGTTCCCTCTCCGCCGGCCTTTTCCTCTTTGGCCCCTCTCTAAAAAATGAGGCTGTGGAAAGGGGTTGGGGGGGTACATTGGGGAAGTAAACCCTGGGTTCCAACCCATCTGTGGGCCAAATGGGTAATTGAAAGGTATGGGATGTGGGCCCATAGCACCTTGTTGTTGGGGGAAGCTTGCCCAGGGCGCTTGGTTAGGGAAGGGACGTGATCTTCCTCTTTGTCTACCCCTTCTAGATGGTCTGGTGCTGCCGCTGCTTGAGCCACTGCTGTTTGAGGAATCATCGTCTGTCCCGTAGGAGTTAGTTTCGGTCCTACGTGTGGACACAAAGGACGGGTCAGCATAGGGGTATACTTTGTTGAATTCAAATTTTTTAAGGTCTTTCTGAAATTGGTTAACCTTACTCTGTGTGAGGTTGTCTTTGTACTCGTTGATGTCTTTATTAAGTTCATCAAGTCGTTTTTTGAAACCAGTGAGTGTGGCTTTGAATTGTGTTTCAGTTTGAGTAATCTCAATCATGATCGCCTCAGAGAGTCGGACGGCTGTTTTAATGATTAAGACTAACCAGTCTCTAGTACAGTGCCATGCTATCATTGCCCAGTCTTTTCTGAAAGTGGCATCCTCCAGAAAGATGCGTGGGGCGTTGGTAACTAGTAAGCCCCTTGGGGCTGTGTTGGTCCGTAAGTACTCCGTCAGGATCGTGCCATGAAGAATTGTGCGGATTCGGTTTTTCTTCAACTCAGAGAGTTGTTCCCATTCGCTAGCATGTGTCACTGTTTGTGATATGGATGGGTCCGCAAAAAGTGAGGGGCGTGCTAAAATAGCATCCACCTCAGAGTCAGAGAAAGTAAGGCCAAGGGAGGCCATACTGTCTGAGTTCAGGGGGATTGATGCAGTGAGGAAACGCCCAACCTCAAACTTAGGGAGGGCGAGGAAGTAAAACAACAAAGTTTCTCACAGCTGTGCGCTGCTGAACTATCAAAAACAACAGGAGAGGAAGGGATCAACACGGCTAGTCCCCTCGGTTAGATATCAATAAACAATGAAGCCAGTGTAAAATAAGGGGGCACTCTAATCAATGTGGTACATCAATCAATCGAGCCACGAGCCTCAGATTCCCTGTGAACCGTTATGTTCATAGGAAGTCAGCTTGGCAACATCAGAACAGTACCCAGTGGGTATGAAAAGCCCTCACTCACCAACCTGGTTGGTGACATGCTTCATCATCGGGCTTCCACTGGGACGACCGAATGTCATCCCAGTGTGCTGCGACGCCAGGTTACTGCGGAGCTGGGTTGGTTGTGTGGTGAAAGTGAATTTAAAATAACCAATCAAGTCAAAAAAGAAACTTTATTAATTTTGCTTAAAAGGCAAGAAATAAAAAGGAGTGAGGGTCAAAAAAATAAAAGACCTGGTTCACTCCGTGGCGGTCAACATGTTTCTGCCTCACAGATTGTTAATCAGGCATTCGTCAGGACCAGAGGGGGATGTGCGTAGACCCGGTGGTGTGCACGCTCTAAGGTACACCCAGCCGAGGGCTAATGTGTGAAAAGTCAAAAAGAAACACACTGGATAGTGTGACCTCCGCCAGAAAAGTTAATATGGGGAGAGGAACGAGTTTACTCTGATGATTCAAAATGACAAACAAACACAGAGACAAAACATAAAAGAAGTGTTAATGTCTGTCACACAGAACGTGCTCAATGGATCAGCACAATAAAACTGATGTGCTCGAAGGACAAGTGAGTGCCTTTATGTCTACCACAGGTGCAGTAATATGTGAGAAACTGTGCACCTAGGTATAGTAGGATATCGGTGTAAGGACAACGGAACGTTGTCCTCTCAATGGTGACTAATAGTCAATGATCGGATCGCAGGTGAAATGTAAAAGTGACATTCAATGCGAAAAATCGCGCTAGGGATTAAGTTGGCTGCACGCGATGCTTATGTGCAGGAAAGGGGGACGGGTCTTACAACGAGGCCTGTCCGTTGGAAGCCTCATGGGTCCCGGTAGGGGGGTAGGAGCAAAATGGCACACCCTGCATCAAAGTGGAAAAGGGAGAAAAACAGAGTTCGTGTCAATGTCACGAACGAGTGAGAAAGCGAGAAATCGCTTACCTTGTTGGTTGAGGAACGGATTGAAATTACTTACGCCCTTGCTGCTCTCAACCCGCGTTATGCCTAAACAGCCTCTTGCTGCCGGGCCCGGAGAGTAATTCACCCCGGACGGGCGTGTGCTTAAAAGGACCTCAAGGAAATCCCTGGTGAGGTGGAGAAATTAGAGCTTCACCCTGATAGGATGGATAGCTCTAGCTCGCACGCTGATTGGCCCAAAGGGAGCCAATCAGAACGGTGAAGAGAAAAAAGGGGAGTTCGTTGCGCTTGGTAGCGATGGCAACGAGGGAATCAGAGTGAGATTCCGTAAAACTTTATTGGCACAAGAACTGAGGGAGTCTAGGCAGACCAAGCACATAACCCCGTACGTGTGCAACTGAGCTTTAGCTAGCGCACGGAGGTGAAATCGAATGGAGTAATGTTAGGGGCACGCGCAAGAGGTCAGAGAGACCTAGTAATGCGTGCATGGACAGCCTGTGGTGTGTCATATACAGCAAGGGAGATTACCATATAGTAAACTATCAGGACGACATAAACCCCTTGACCAATTGGTGTTAGCAGATGGTGAAGAATATTGGTAAAAAAAGGGGGGGGGGGCGGGCGGGGGGTTTTAAAGCAGTGAGTGGTGATAAACAAGCAGGTAGGGGACAATTAAAGGATATTACCCCAAGGGACATTATCATTGAGTCCGTGGAGGCTAGTCCCCAAACGGTACACCCACCTCTGTTCCCTTTCAAAAAGCACTTTTGGGATGTTGTAACCGCTTGAAATCTCTTCTATCACTGTCCATCTCAGATCGTTGGTAGTATGGTTTGCAGAAAGAAAATGTTCGCTCATTCTGGTTGTAGTGCGTTTGCACCTAATGTTACTTCGGTGCTCACAAATCCGGAGTCGCACCTTTCGTGTTGTCATCCCTACGTATCGTAGACCGCAGGGGCAGGTAATGAGGTAGACCACATTCATAGTGTTACAATTCGTGTGACCTCTTTGGGTCCAGGTCTTGTTAGGTTCTAGCTCAAGGGTTTTGCTATGTGTGGTCAGGTGGCATACACTACAGTCTGAGCAGGGGAAATGCCCGGTGACCTTAGGGAGGCCCCAAGCTTCCGTTATAGATCTCTGTGGAGTCCCTTGTGGCAGCAGTGGTCGTGTGTGTACTAGATTGTTGCGGAGGCTTTGTGCGCGTTTAAATGAAAAAAGGGGTTTGTCCCAGTTGCGGTTTGCGCTATTGATTATGCCCCAATGTTTGTTGATGGTCTTTTTGAGTTGATTCGCAAGGGAACAGTATGTTGTGACACAGGTAAGTGGGATAGAGGCAGTGTCCTTTGTGTAGTCTGTTAGGAGTACATCCCTCGGTTGATTCCTCGCACGTTTGTAGCTCCTGGACAGGAGGGGTGATGGGTACCCTCTCATACTAAGTTTGGAAGTTAGATCCTGAGATTGGCTCTTGAAATCGCTCAAGGTGGTGCAATTCCGTCGTAAGCGGAGATATTGTCCGTAGGGTAGATTTTCCCTTAATGGACGCGGGTGAAAACTGGTGAATTCAAGGAGATTGTTTCTTGAGGTGGGTTTGTAATAGGTCCTGGTTTGAAAGGACCCTCGTACTTTTGTTATCACCACGTCCAGAAATACAACCTCAGTGTCGTCATATGTATAAGTGAACCTCAGATGTGGGTTCAGAGTATTGATCCATTGTAGGAAGGATTGGAGGGTATTGTTACTACCTTGCCAGATCAGAAGCACATCATCTATATAGCGCTTCCATAAGGCTATGGAAGAGCGATAGGGGTTTGAAGTTGGGAGGATGAATTTTTGTTCGAAAGCATAGACGTACAGTCCCGCTACACTTGGAGCAAAGGTACTCCCCATGGAAGTACCCGTGGTTTGGAGGAAAAGTTGGCCCTGGAACTCAAAGAAGTTTCTCTTCAAGGCCAAAGTGGCACATTGTAGCACGAACTCTTTAGTTGTGTGGTATTCCCAGGGAATCGAGTCGAGAGATTCTTCCAGGACCCTGATGGTTTCGTCCTGGGGAATACTTGTGTATAAGCTCTCTATGTCCAATGTCGCCAGTATAGTGTGATCTGAGCACGTGGTGTTGCTGAGTAATTTCAGAAGGTCCTTTGTATCTTTTAGGTAGGTGGTTGATTTTTGGACCAAAGGTTTTAGAAAGTGGTCACAAAACCGGGAAAGAGGTTCAAGCAGAGAGTCGATACCCGAAACAATAGGGCGTCCGGGTGGAGGGACTCTCTCTTTATGGATTTTAGGGAGTGTATAGAAATAGGGGATCTTCCCCGGGCCTTCTGTAAGGAATCGTGCTTCAGCTCTGGTAATGACACCCTGTGTTTGTGCCTCTTCGACCGCACTAAAGATCTCGCTTTTGAGCCCCTCAGAAGGATCATTGGGGAGTGGTGTATAGTTGTGGCGGTCGTTCAATAGGCGGAGGCATTCCTGATCGTAATCGGTAGTGTTGAGTAGCACCACCGCGCCTCCCTTGTCTGCGGGTTTGATAGTCAAGGTTTTGTCCGCACGGAGAGAGTTGATCGCTCTATACTCTTCCGCTCTCAGATTCTTAAAAGTAGTTGGGATGGTAGTGTTCTCAATTTTAGTGCGGTCGAAGAGGCACAAACACAGGGTGTCATTACCAGAGCTGAAGCACGATTCCTTACAGAAGGCCCGGGGAAGATCCCCTATTTCTATACACTCCCTAAAATCCATAAAGAGAGAGTCCCTCCAACCGGACGCCCTATTGTTTCGGGTATCGACTCTCTGCTTGAACCTCTTTCCCGGTTTTGTGACCACTTTCTAAAACCTTTGGTCCAAAAATCAACCACCTACCTAAAAGATACAAAGGACCTTCTGAAATTACTCAGCAACACCACGTGCTCAGATCACACTATACTGGCGACATTGGACATAGAGAGCTTATACACAAGTATTCCCCAGGACGAAACCATCAGGGTCCTGGAAGAATCTCTCGACTCGATTCCCTGGGAATACCACACAACTAAAGAGTTCGTGCTACAATGTGCCACTTTGGCCTTGAAGAGAAACTTCTTTGAGTTCCAGGGCCAACTTTTCCTCCAAACCACGGGTACTTCCATGGGGAGTACCTTTGCTCCAAGTGTAGCGGGACTGTACGTCTATGCTTTCGAACAAAAATTCATCCTCCCAACTTCAAACCCCTATCGCTCTTCCATAGCGTTATGGAAGCGCTATATAGATGATGTGCTTCTGATCTGGCAAGGTAGTAACAATACCCTCCAATCCTTCCTACAATGGATCAATACTCTGAACCCACATCTGAGGTTCACTTATACATATGACGACACTGAGGTTGTATTTCTGGACGTGGTGATAACAAAAGTACGAGGGTCCTTTCAAACCAGGACCTATTACAAACCCACCTCAAGAAACAATCTCCTTGAATTCACCAGTTTTCACCCGCGTCCATTAAGGGAAAATCTACCCTACGGACAATATCTCCGCTTACGACGGAATTGCACCACCTTGAGCGATTTCAAGAGCCAATCTCAGGATCTAACTTCCAAACTTAGTATGAGAGGGTACCCATCACCCCTCCTGTCCAGGAGCTACAAACGTGCGAGGAATCAACCGAGGGATGTACTCCTAACAGACTACACAAAGGACACTGCCTCTATCCCACTTACCTGTGTCACAACATACTGTTCCCTTGCGAATCAACTCAAAAAGACCATCAACAAACATTGGGGCATAATCAATAGCGCAAACCGCAACTGGGACAAACCCCTTTTTTCATTTAAACGCGCACAAAGCCTCCGCAACAATCTAGTACACACACGACCACTGCTGCCACAAGGGACTCCACAGAGATCTATAACGGAAGCTTGGGGCCTCCCTAAGGTCACCGGGCATTTCCCCTGCTCAGACTGTAGTGTATGCCACCTGACCACACATAGCAAAACCCTTGAGCTAGAACCTAACAAGACCTGGACCCAAAGAGGTCACACGAATTGTAACACTATGAATGTTGTCTACCTCATTACCTGCCCCTGCGGTTTACGATACGTAGGGATGACAACACGAAAGGTGCGACTCCGGATTTGTGAGCACCGAAGTAACATTAGGTGCAAACGCACTACAACCAGAATGAGCGAACATTTTCTTTCTGCAAACCATACTACCAACGATCTGAGATGGACAGTGATAGAAGAGATTTCAAGCGGTTACAACATCCCAAAAGTGCTTTTTGAAAGGGAACAGAGGTGGGTGTACCGTTTGGGGACTAGCCTCCACGGACTCAATGATAATGTCCCTTGGGGTAATATCCTTTAATTGTCCCCTACCTGCTTGTTTATCACCACTCACTGCTTTAAAACCCCCCGCCCGCCCCCCCCCCCTTTTTTTACCAATATTCTTCACCATCTGCTAACACCAATTGGTCAAGGGGTTTATGTCGTCCTGATAGTTTACTATATGGTAATCTCCCTTGCTGTATATGACACACCACAGGCTGTCCATGCACGCATTACTAGGTCTCTCTGACCTCTTGCGCGTGCCCCTAACATTACTCCATTCGATTTCACCTCCGTGCGCTAGCTAAAGCTCAGTTGCACACGTACGGGGTTATGTGCTTGGTCTGCCTAGACTCCCTCAGTTCTTGTGCCAATAAAGTTTTACGGAATCTCACTCTGATTCCCTCGTTGCCATCGCTACCAAGCGCAACGAACTCCCCTTTTTTCTCTTCACCGTTCTGATTGGCTCCCTTTGGGCCAATCAGCGTGCGAGCTAGAGCTATCCATCCTATCAGGGTGAAGCTCTAATTTCTCCACCTCACCAGGGATTTCCTTGAGGCCCTTTTAAGCACACGCCCGTCCGGGGTGAATTACTCTCCGGGCCCGGCAGCAAGAGGCTGTTTAGGCATAACGCGGGTTGAGAGCAGCAAGGGCGTAAGTAATTTCAATCCGTTCCTCAACCAACAAGGTAAGCGATTTCTCGCTTTCTCACTCGTTCGTGACATTGACACGAACTCTGTTTTTCTCCCTTTTCCACTTTGATGCAGGGTGTGCCATTTTGCTCCTACCCCCCTACCGGGACCCATGAGGCTTCCAACGGACAGGCCTCGTTGTAAGACCCGTCCCCCTTTCCTGCACATAAGCATCGCGTGCAGCCAACTTAATCCCTAGCGCGATTTTTCGCATTGAATGTCACTTTTACATTTCACCTGCGATCCGATCATTGACTATTAGTCACCATTGAGAGGACAACGTTCCGTTGTCCTTACACCGATATCCTACTATACCTAGGTGCACAGTTTCTCACATATTACTGCACCTGTGGTAGACATAAAGGCACTCACTTGTCCTTCGAGCACATCAGTTTTATTGTGCTGATCCATTGAGCACGTTCTGTGTGACAGACATTAACACTTCTTTTATGTTTTGTCTCTGTGTTTGTTTGTCATTTTGAATCATCAGAGTAAACTCGTTCCTCTCCCCATATTAACTTTTCTGGCGGAGGTCACACTATCCAGTGTGTTTCTTTTTGACTTTTCACACATTAGCCCTCGGCTGGGTGTACCTTAGAGCGTGCACACCACCGGGTCTACGCACATCCCCCTCTGGTCCTGACGAATGCCTGATTAACAATCTGTGAGGCAGAAACATGTTGACCGCCACGGAGTGAACCAGGTCTTTTATTTTTTTGACCCTCACTCCTTTTTATTTCTTGCCTTTTAAGCAAAATTAATAAAGTTTCTTTTTTGACTTGATTGGTTATTTTAAATTCACTTTCACCACACAACCAACCCAGCTCCGCAGTAACCTGGCGTCGCAGCACACTGGGATGACATTCGGTCGTCCCAGTGGAAGCCCGATGATGAAGCATGTCACCAACCAGGTTGGTGAGTGAGGGCTTTTCATACCCACTGGGTACTGTTCTGATGTTGCCAAGCTGACTTCCTATGAACATAACGGTTCACAGGGAATCTGAGGCTCGTGGCTCGATTGATTGATGTACCACATTGATTAGAGTGCCCCCTTATTTTACACTGGCTTCATTGTTTATTGATATCTAACCGAGGGGACTAGCCGTGTTGATCCCTTCCTCTCCTGTTGTTTTTGATAGTTCAGCAGCGCACAGCTGTGAGAGACTTTGTTGTTTTACTTCCTCGCCCTCCCTAAGTTTGAGGTTGGGCGTTTCCTCACTGCATCAATCCCCCTGAACTCAGACAGTATGGCCTCCCTTGGCCTTACTTTCTCTGACTCTGAGGTGGATGCTATTTTAGCACGCCCCTCACTTTTTGCGGACCCATCCATATCACAAACAGTGACACATGCTAGCGAATGGGAACAACTCTCTGAGTTGAAGAAAAACCGAATCCGCACAATTCTTCATGGCACGATCCTGACGGAGTACTTACGGACCAACTCAGCCCCAAGGGGCTTACTAGTTACCAACGCCCCACGCATCTTTCTGGAGGATGCCACTTTCAGAAAAGACTGGGCAATGATAGCATGGCACTGTACTAGAGACTGGTTAGTCTTAATCATTAAAACAGCCGTCCGACTCTCTGAGGCGATCATGATTGAGATTACTCAAACTGAAACACAATTCAAAGCCACACTCACTGGTTTCAAAAAACGACTTGATGAACTTAATAAAGACATCAACGAGTACAAAGACAACCTCACACAGAGTAAGGTTAACCAATTTCAGAAAGACCTTAAAAAATTTGAATTCAACAAAGTATACCCCTATGCTGACCCGTCCTTTGTGTCCACACGTAGGACCGAAACTAACTCCTACGGGACAGACGATGATTCCTCAAACAGCAGTGGCTCAAGCAGCGGCAGCACCAGACCATCTAGAAGGGGTAGACAAAGAGGAAGGTCACGTCCCTTCCCTAACCAAGCGCCCTGGGCAAGCTTCCTCCAACAACAAGGTGCTATGGGCCCACATCCCATACCTTTCAATTACCCATTTGGCCCACAGATGGGTTGGAACCCAGGGTTTACTTCCCCAATGTACCCCCCCAACCCCTTTCCACAGCCTCATTTTTTAGAGAGGGGCCAAAGAGGAAAAGGCCGGCGGAGAGGGAACAACCAAAGAGTACACTGGGTACAAGACGACCCAGTGGGCAACCACACACGGAGCAAACAAGCTCAGGAACTGCTGACCGCGGGACCGAGCACTTCAACAGCCTGATCGTCAATTTGTCGAACAAGACATTGACAGACCCTGAGAGGTCGGTTTTGGAAAAGGGATTGGGCTTTGTTCCTACAGCCCGCCCTGACAAATTTCGCCTTCACTGCGAATTGGCAGCATTTTTTAGGAAGCTCAAACTAAAAGCTTTTTTCGAAAGTCGAGTGAACGATGGTAACGACTTGGACGTAGGGGATACCCCCTTCCGACCACCGTCGACTTTCATTCCCCCTCCACATACCATTCCTGTGGAGATCACGACCTTCGAAAGAGCGGTCTTTACTGAAATTGAGAACACTACCATCCCAACTACTTTTAAGAATCTGAGAGCGGAAGAGTATAGAGCGATCAACTCTCTCCGTGCGGACAAAACCTTGACTATCAAACCCGCAGACAAGGGAGGCGCGGTGGTGCTACTCAACACTACCGATTACGATCAGGAATGCCTCCGCCTATTGAACGACCGCCACAACTATACACCACTCCCCAATGATCCTTCTGAGGGGCTCAAAAGCGAGATCTTTAGTGCGGTCGAAGAGGCACAAACACAGGGTGTCATTACCAGAGCTGAAGCACGATTCCTTACAGAAGGCCCGGGGAAGATCCCCTATTTCTATACACTCCCTAAAATCCATAAAGAGAGAGTCCCTCCACCCGGACGCCCTATTGTTTCGGGTATCGACTCTCTGCTTGAACCTCTTTCCCGGTTTTGTGACCACTTTCTAAAACCTTTGGTCCAAAAATCAACCACCTACCTAAAAGATACAAAGGACCTTCTGAAATTACTCAGCAACACCACGTGCTCAGATCACACTATACTGGCGACATTGGACATAGAGAGCTTATACACAAGTATTCCCCAGGACGAAACCATCAGGGTCCTGGAAGAATCTCTCGACTCGATTCCCTGGGAATACCACACAACTAAAGAGTTCGTGCTACAATGTGCCACTTTGGCCTTGAAGAGAAACTTCTTTGAGTTCCAGGGCCAACTTTTCCTCCAAACCACGGGTACTTCCATGGGGAGTACCTTTGCTCCAAGTGTAGCGGGACTGTACGTCTATGCTTTCGAACAAAAATTCATCCTCCCAACTTCAAACCCCTATCGCTCTTCCATAGCCTTATGGAAGCGCTATATAGATGATGTGCTTCTGATCTGGCAAGGTAGTAACAATACCCTCCAATCCTTCCTACAATGGATCAATACTCTGAACCCACATCTGAGGTTCACTTATACATATGACGACACTGAGGTTGTATTTCTGGACGTGGTGATAACAAAAGTACGAGGGTCCTTTCAAACCAGGACCTATTACAAACCCACCTCAAGAAACAATCTCCTTGAATTCACCAGTTTTCACCCGCGTCCATTAAGGGAAAATCTACCCTACGGACAATATCTCCGCTTACGACGGAATTGCACCACCTTGAGCGATTTCAAGAGCCAATCTCAGGATCTAACTTCCAAACTTAGTATGAGAGGGTACCCATCACCCCTCCTGTCCAGGAGCTACAAACGTGCGAGGAATCAACCGAGGGATGTACTCCTAACAGACTACACAAAGGACACTGCCTCTATCCCACTTACCTGTGTCACAACATACTGTTCCCTTGCGAATCAACTCAAAAAGACCATCAACAAACATTGGGGCATAATCAATAGCGCAAACCGCAACTGGGACAAACCCCTTTTTTCATTTAAACGCGCACAAAGCCTCCGCAACAATCTAGTACACACACGACCACTGCTGCCACAAGGGACTCCACAGAGATCTATAACGGAAGCTTGGGGCCTCCCTAAGGTCACCGGGCATTTCCCCTGCTCAGACTGTAGTGTATGCCACCTGACCACACATAGCAAAACCCTTGAGCTAGAACCTAACAAGACCTGGACCCAAAGAGGTCACACGAATTGTAACACTATGAATGTGGTCTACCTCATTACCTGCCCCTGCGGTCTACGATACGTAGGGATGACAACACGAAAGGTGCGACTCCGGATTTGTGAGCACCGAAGTAACATTAGGTGCAAACGCACTACAACCAGAATGAGCGAACATTTTCTTGCTGCAAACCATACTACCAACGATCTGAGATGGACAGTGATAGAAGAGATTTCAAGCGGTTACAACATCCCAAAAGTGCTTTTTGAAAGGGAACAGAGGTGGGTGTACCGTTTGGGGACTAGCCTCCACGGACTCAATGATAATGTCCCTTGGGGTAATATCCTTTAATTGTCCCCTACCTGCTTGTTTATCACCACTCACTGCTTTAAAACCCCCCGCCCGCCCCCCCCCCTTTTTTTACCAATATTCTTCACCATCTGCTAACACCAATTGGTCAAGGGGTTTATGTCGTCCTGATAGTTTACTATATGGTAATCTCCCTTGCTGTATATGACACACCACAGGCTGTCCATGCACGCATTACTAGGTCTCTCTGACCTCTTGCGCGTGCCCCTAACATTACTCCATTCGATTTCACCTCCGTGCGCTAGCTAAAGCTCAGTTGCACACGTACGGGGTTATGTGCTTGGTCTGCCTAGACTCCCTCAGTTCTTGTGCCAATAAAGTTTTACGGAATCTCACTCTGATTCCCTCGTTGCCATCGCTACCAAGCGCAACGAACTCCCCTTTTTTCTCTTCACCGTTCTGATTGGCTCCCTTTGGGCCAATCAGCGTGCGAGCTAGAGCTATCCATCCTATCAGGGTGAAGCTCTAATTTCTCCACCTCACCAGGGATTTCCTTGAGGTCCTTTTAAGCACACGCCCGTCCGGGGTGAATTACTCTCCGGGCCCGGCAGCAAGAGGCTGTTTAGGCATAACGCGGGTTGAGAGCAGCAAGGGCGTAAGTAATTTCAATCCGTTCCTCAACCAACAAGGTAAGCGATTTCTCGCTTTCTCACTCGTTCGTGACATTGACACGAACTCTGTTTTTCTCCCTTTTCCACTTTGATGCAGGGTGTGCCATTTTGCTCCTACCCCCCTACCGGGACCCATGAGGCTTCCAACGGACAGGCCTCGTTGTAAGACCCGTCCCCCTTTCCTGCACATAAGCATCGCGTGCAGCCAACTTAATCCCTAGCGCGATTTTTCGCATTGAATGTCACTTTTACATTTCACCTGCGATCCGATCATTGACTATTAGTCACCATTGAGAGGACAACGTTCCGTTGTCCTTACACCGATATCCTACTATACCTAGGTGCACAGTTTCTCACATATTACTGCACCTGTGGTAGACATAAAGGCACTCACTTGTCCTTCGAGCACATCAGTTTTATTGTGCTGATCCATTGAGCACGTTCTGTGTGACAGACATTAACACTTCTTTTATGTTTTGTCTCTGTGTTTGTTTGTCATTTTGAATCATCAGAGTAAACTCGTTCCTCTCCCCATATTAACTTTTCTGGCGGAGGTCACACTATCCAGTGTGTTTCTTTTTGACTTTTCACACATTAGCCCTCGGCTGGGTGTACCTTAGAGCGTGCACACCACCGGGTCTACGCACATCCCCCTCTGGTCCTTACGAATGCCTGATTAACAATCTGTGAGGCAGAAACATGTTGACCGCCACGGAGTGAACCAGGTCTTTTATTTTTTTGACCCTCACTCCTTTTTATTTCTTGCCTTTTAAGCAAAATTAATAATGTTTCTTTTTTGACTTGATTGGTTATTTTAAATTCACTTTCACCACACAACCAACCCAGCTCCGCAGTAACCTGGCGTCGCAGCACACTGGGATGACATTCGGTCGTCCCAGTGGAAGCCCGATGATGAAGCATGTCACCAACCAGGTTGGTGAGTGAGGGCTTTTCATACCCACTGGGTACTGTTCTGATGTTGCCAAGCTGACTTCCTATGAACATAACGGTTCACAGGGAATCTGAGGCTCGTGGCTCGATTGATTGATGTACCACATTGATTAGAGTGCCCCCTTATTTTACACTGGCTTCATTGTTTATTGATATCTAACCGAGGGGACTAGCCGTGTTGATCCCTTCCTCTCCTGTTGTTTTTGATATATATATATATAATCTACTGGCGGTCGCCAGTAGATAGTTATATTTAGGACCTATTTTCCATAGGAAAATAGGAAATCCGCAACATTCTATTGGGAATATCTTTGGCGACGGTTGACGAATCCTCGCGAAATTTTCCAAACCTTTGGCCAGCTCCGCCCCGCTCCTACCCTGAAAGTTTCGTGGTGATCCGTCAAGCGGGGGCCGAGAAAAAAGGGGGGTCCCAAACACGTTTTCCCCATGCCATTTCCCATAGGATCTGTTGTCGCAGCTACAGCCCGAACCGCTGAACGGAATGACACCAAATTTGGCAAAGAGGTAGTCCTCAGTTTGGACTCGTGCCTTTTGCATATATGGTGTGAATCTGTTCAGTAGTTCCTGAGAAAATTAAGGTAAAAAAGTTAGTGATATCTATGGCCAGGGAGGATCCGCGGACCGTACCCGCACCGTAAGCGCACCCTCCCCGAACCGAGCGCGCACCCTCCCGATCGCGCACTGAATGCTAATTGGCTGTCGAGTGTCTCTCTACATTCGAAACCAGGAACTGTTGGCGGGCATTTTCTGCCTCAGTAGAAGTGAGGCTGAAGAAGCAAGGGGAATAAGTGTGTAAAACATATAAAGGGGGCAGAGTGGAAATACTCTGACCCTCTAGAGGTGCTTAGGGGGTCCCAGAAGGACCCCCTGGGGCCCCCCTTTTTAAAAAAAAAAATGGCGAAATGCGCACACGGTGCGCGCATCCTATCGCGTTGGATGCACGGATACTCACGCGGTGGGTTCGCGGATCCAAAGGAAAAAAAATGAAATTGTTGGGAGATAAAGATGAAGCTTAAGTGTTTTGTTCTTGAGTGGCTCTAAAAAGAGCCGTTGTGTTCATTGAGAGTTTTTGGTACTTATAAGTAAGTACCTACACAGAGTCTAAAGTTGTTGAGGAAGACTCTGTTTCCTTCATCAGTAAAGTGTACTCCATCTCTCCTATACATCTCTTGCATATGAAAGTGCAGATTGTTATTGTAAATGGACCCCATTCTGTAGTCTCGGAGAAAAGCAGAAACAGATTTATTCACATATTTCCTAGCTTTCTCAATCTGTGGACAAAAATGATCGGACCAGTTCCATTTCTGCCTTTGGCATATGTTAGAGTACACAAAGGCAGTTTTAGGGAAAAGTGAAATCAGTTCTGCAAAGGTGTCCTTCATAAGCATTTCCAGACCTACCCCAGTCAAAGTGCCTAGGTCATTGCCACCACAGTGCACTATTATGAGGTCAGGGTGTTGGATTTGCATGAAGGATTTCACCAATGGCATCAATTGGTGCCACTTGAACCCTCTGTCCAATCCATTTAATGTCTACATTTGGCAAACCTAGGTCTTTGTGAATGCCTTTGTTTTCTGCATACCTTTGGCTCCAGAAAATGTAGCTGTGTCCCACAATCCACACTGTAAGCATCTTGGAAGGAGGTCTGGATGCACTCAGATGGTCTCTGTAAATGAAATGGCAGTTTGGAAAGTAAGATGTTTCTAAAATGGTGGCTAAGATGCAATTTTGAAAAAAGACAAGAAATCATTGGTTGTTTGACAACCTTACCACACTGAAAGGTAGGGTGCATATTTCTGTTTTTTAAACGCATGATTCTTATTGGTTAACAAAAACTGATTGTAAGGAACATTATATATGATAAGCTGATATGTTGAGAAGTCAAGCACACTTGCTGTTTTTATTAGCAACATTGTGTGTGTTGAACTTGTGACCTGTGTCCTCAGTACAGTGTTCCATGACCTGTTTCTATGGTAACGGGCAGAAGGCAGATTGGGGGAAGGGTTGAAGTTTATGTCATTTGGAAAGGGTTGAAATGTTTAACCAATAGAAATGTGCGTTTGCTTTTGAATTTATGTGGGAAGGAATGTGATTTGATGTTTACATGTATATGTGTGGAAAATGAGAGGGAAACTTTGCCATTCTTTGGTTCTGCTGACAGGTGCACATGCAGCGATTCTGTAGAAGAAAATCTGTTGTGTGACTGATATCTGGTGTGTGACTGATATACTTCTTAATCTATAAAACATCTTGAAAGGTGAGTTATTTAATTGTGAGGGGATGTATGTAGACTATTTTTATTTTAATCAGACTAATGTATTTCTTCTGCTAAAGTGTAGGGAGTACTTTTTTTTCCTCTACAATCTTATTGACAGTGTGTGTGCACGTAGAAACCATTTTGTGATAAGGATTTGTTTTTTCATGTGTTTGTAGACAGATAACTATGCAGTTTTTATATTTTGGTAGAATTAGAAACCAGTCATTGTTTATGAATTTGTGAAATGAGTTATGTTTCTGCAGTAAAATGTAGTACTCCTTGTAGATGAAGAAATGTGTTTTGGTATAGTGCAAGGGATAGTGTTGTTTGTCTAGAATCACACAGAGAGCCTGTATGCATTTGGGAACCACTGTGAGAGAAGCATTTAGTAATATGTTGTATTTGCTGACAGATAACTCTTTTAAAACCTGTCATGTTGTCAAGTTTTAGTAGCATGAGAAGCCAGTGTTTGCTTATGCGTTGATTAAATGAGTCAGGCAATGATACAAAAGTGCACTTTTGAAATATGCACATTGTGTGCAGTTCCCTTACCACTTCCAGTGTAGTGAATGAGTTTTGGTAAACTCCTAGGGATAGTGGTGCTTGTCTAGAATCACACTGTGAGCCTGTATGCATTTGGGAACCACTGTGAGAGAAGCATTTAGTAATATGTTGTATTTGCTGACAGATAACTGTTATAAAACCTGTCATGTTGTCAACTTTTAGTAGCATTAGAAGCCAGTCTTTGCTTATGTGTTGATAAAATGAGTCATGATTTGACACTAAAGTGCAGTACCATGTAGTATTGTCTTCACTGCACCAGAGCTGAAAATTTAAATTTTTTACCCAGGCCCTGTCCTAGAAGTAGTCTGATGATTTAGTCAGTTTCTAAGTACTTATGTTGTGAACCATTCATTACCAAATAGACTGCTTCAAATGTCTATGCAGTATGCATGTAGTTCTCTAACCACCTACACAGTTGTTTTCACACCTTCAATTCCCTAGTCAGTATCCATACACTTCTAGGAAACACCCTGTCAGTCCCTTTGCAGTCTTCTAGTGACCCATTCAGCACCATGTAGTAATCCATTCACTGTGCCAAAACGCAAACATTTATAAATTCACTAAGACACTCTGTTTACAGTACTGTAATGATTCAGTCACTGTCTAAGTATTCATGCACTGAGCCAGGCCTTAGCACATGGACTGCTTCAAACCCCTATGCACTATGCATGCAGTTTTCTAACCACCTACAGACTTGTCCTTTACACTTTCAATTCCCTAGTCAGTATCCATATAGTCCAGCAAACATCCTGTCACTCCTTTTGCACTCTTCTAGTGACCCATTCAGTACCAAGTACTAATCCATTCCCTGTGCGAAAACCCAACCACTTATAAATTCATCCAGGCAGTCTCCTTGCTGTAGTCTAATCATTCAGTCAGTACCGAAGTACTCATGCAGTGAGCCGGGCCTTAGCACATGGACTGCTTTAAATGCATATCCAGTATGCATTCAGTTCTCTAATCAGCTACACAGTTGTCTTTCGCACCTTCAATTCCGCAGTTAGTATTCATATACTTCTAGCAAACACCCTGGTATTCACCCAGTGTGTCTCCTTTTAGTAGTGTAATCATTCAGTCACTTAGCATGTAGTCTTTTAGTGATGTAGGCTTTAGGGCATGAACTGCTTCAAAGTAGTATGCACTATGTATGTAGTGTTTTAATCATCGTTACACTTGTGGTTCAGGGCTATAGTTTCTTAGTCTGTTTTTATATAAAATGTGTTTGTACAGTAATGGAATACTGTAAATTTGAAAGTTATTAATATACATTTATTTATGATTCTTTTTTGCAGATACTGTTTTTCAACGTTAAAATCGAGAAATTATGCCAGAAAAAAAAGAAGGATTATTTGTAGAAACATCAACCACAAGTATTGAATGAACAAGATAATGTGGCTAAAAGGAAAAAAAATTCTGGTAAGATCACGAAGCAATTTATTAAAAATGTTTGTAGGAGCAAACAGAATGTAGAGAATGCTGCAACTTCAGAACATTTTTTAAGTAAGAAAAAAAATCAAAATAAGAGGAAAAGCAGAAAAGCAAATGTTCAGTCAAAGGAGATAACATATGGTAAAAGAAGAGACAAGGGGGGAGGAGCCTAGCGCGCAACCAAGATGGCCGCGTAAGTGCGAGGCTCCCGAGGACCTCCGCAACCTCCTACGATTATCCTGAAATTATCCTGTCCTGGATGAGGGGACTATGTTGGTGAACCCGAGCTGAGGTGGCACCCGTTTTCCGCTTCCGAATCGGACCTCGGACACCGGAGTGAGCACCGATTGAGGTTTGCGGCCTTCCCCTCGCCAGACCCCGGATTTGCGCTGTGGGGTGATCCAGTGACAAAGTGAACGACAGCGGCAGGCAGGGCCTGGCGACTCGCGTACCCCGCACTTTCGCTTTCGCTTTCGCACCACCTTGTCGTTTCTGCGAGGTTGGGTCGCGGAGCCCTTGGTGTTGGTGTGGTGTGGCCTTGCTGGGAGATTCTGCCTGCCTGCCGGCTGTGATCCACCCCACTGCTCTGAGGGGGCCCCCCCGGAGCTCGTGGCCCTGCTTTCCTGCCCTACACGACGTGGCTGGTGCGACTGGGAGACTGGTGGCCATGGCCACGAAACAAGATGGAGACCGGGCAAAGACCAAATCGACCCGGTGTGGCGCCGTCCATCAGGCCAACAGTATGGACCGCTATACCCTCCAGAAGGGATCTCCCGATGGACCGCGCAAGTCCCCTGAGAGCCCTCCTGATGCCCCAGACCTGCCCGCAGATCTGACTCTGCGAGATGTCATGGGCGCCATTGCCGAGATGAAGGCCTCGGTGGGCCAGCGGTTTGATACACTGGCGCAGAAGATTGACTCGGTCCTTGTGGATGTTGCCCTGGTGAGGGCCGATCTTTCCAAAACCAACGACCGAGTAGATTCTTTGGCCCACACCGCATCGGGCCTAATGACAGATGTGGCGGCCTTGCAATCAAAGGTGCGCCGGCTTAGTCAGGCGAGTGCGCTGATGGATCGATGCCTGGAGGACTCCGAGAGTCGGGCACGGAGGAACAACGTCCGCATTATTGGGGTGCCCGAGGGACGCGAGGAGGCGGCGGCGGTTCTCTTTGTGGAGGACCTGATTGCTACCCATCTCCAGCCACGGGGGCTGAGCAAATTCTTCGCTGTGGAAAGGGCCCACAGGGTTCCCGGGGGAAGGCCGAAGGTCGGAGCCCCTCCGAGACCTCTCATCGCCCGGATTTTCAATTTTCGGGATAGAGACGCTATCCTGCAAGCCTCCAGACTGCATGGACCGGTCAAGCTCGACAATATGGAGGTTAATTTTTATCCTGATTTCACCCCAGCGGTCCAGAAGCAAAGACTGAGCTTTCTAGGCGTCAAACGCCGTCTTCGGGACCTAAACCTCAAATACGCCATGCTTTTCCCGGCCAAGCTGCGTGTGGAGGTGGATGGTCGCACTCACTTCTTTGATCGTCCTGAAGCGGCCGGGGACTGGCTGGATACTCTGCCCGGGGATCGTGATCGGGGGGGCGGGGGGGGGGGCGGCGGGGGGAGACGGCACGCTGGATCGGGACTGAGGATCTAATATTGGGCCTCACTCTGGACGAAAATGTTGCCACTTTTGATTCTGCGTCAGTTTTTGTAAGTTCCCCTCCTATGGAGGTTGTGTTGGGTCTATTGGGGGTTCTCCCTCCTCCTCTAGGCTCAAGGGGTGTGGGCATCATGGTGAAGAACTCGCTCCCGTTGGAGCTTGATGAGGTGCTCCACGATGACAGGGGACGTTACACGGTCTTGGTGGGAAGATTGGAGGGCAAAGTGATTGTCTTTCCCACCGGGGCTGCAGTCGACCACCTTTGCGGACCTTGGGCGCCTTCTCCTTGGCCTTCCGGGGGGGCTTTTAGTTGTGGGGGGGATTTTAATGCGGTGGTATCTGGGACTGTGGATCGTCACCCCCCTAGGGACCTCCCCCGGGCACAGGCGTGGCTACCCGGCCTCTTGGATACATTTGGATTAGTGGACTGCTGGCGTTTAAAACACCCCACGCAGCTGCAGTACACTTTCCACTCGGGAGCCCATGGTAGTCTCTCACGACTAGACTATGTCCTTGTCCCGGCGGCTTATGTTGGGAGGGTGGGAGAGGTGCGCCATTTGCCACGGGGTATTTCGGACCACTCCCCGCTCCTACTGCACTTTGATGTCTTTCCGAGGGGTGAGGGTAGGGTGGTCCCAATCAATCCTTGGTACCTGCGCGACCCCACCATTCGCGCTGAATTGATTAAATCCCTTCAGCGATATTTTGATGAGAATGTGGGGTCTGTGCCTTCGGCTGTACCGCTATGGGAGGCCTTCAAGACAGTACTCCGAGGGGAGGCCCTATCCCTTATTTCCCACGCCCGGAGGCGCGAGCGGGAGGAGGTGACCCGGATGGAGGCTGAAATAGCCGAGTTGGAGGGTAATTTAGAAGGTGGGGTGACGGATGCCGCATTGCATGTCCTCCAACTCAAGCAAGCAGCCTATAGGGCCCTCGTCACGGAGGCGGCCAGGGGCCTCAGTAGAGAGCAACAGGGGCGACTGTATGATGTGGGTGATAAGGCTGGTAAACTTATAGCGTGGTTGGACAAAAAAGAGAGAGCGATTCGTGTGGTCCCGCTGATTGAGAAAACGGATGGTGTGTGTGTAACTGAGCCAGAAGAAATTGTCTCCTGCTTCGCGGATTATTTCCGTGGGGTGTATTCCCCGGTGTCTCCCTGCTCGGAAGAGGATTCCCGTGCCCTGCTCAGTGATATCGCGCTGCCGTCCCTTTCCGGGGATGACAGGGTGTCGTTGGACGCCGCTCACACCTCCGACGAGATCGCCCTCGCCATACGCTCGGTCGCTTCCGGCAAGGCCATGGGTCCGAATGGTCTCCCTATCGAGTTGTACAAGTTGCGACCGGATACGCTGGCACCCCACCTTCGGGCTATGTTCCTGGCGGCACACTCGGTGGGCTCCCTCCCACTGGACCAGCATCTGGCTACAATCGTGGTCATCCACAAGGAAGGGAGACCTCGGGACCGGGTTACATCCTATCGGCCCATTTCGCTACTGAACGCGGAGCCCAAGATTCTCGCCAAGGTACTGGCCAATCGGCTGGTCGGTGTGGTGGGCGATTTGGTTCATCAGGACCAATCGGGCTTTATTCCCCATCGCAACACAGCCCTTAATCTGCGGCGTTTGCACGGTGTGCTCGCACGTGCCCCGTTCATACGGGAGCCGGCCATTTTGGCGTCCTTAGACGCCACCATGGCGTTTGACACGCTTGAGTGGCCATATATCTGGGCGATGCTTGCGAAGTTTGGATTCGGCCCAGGGTTCATCAGTTGGGTCAAATTGCTGTATTCGGGCCCATTGGCGCAGGTGGTGGTGAACGGAAGAGTGTCAGCTCCGTTCGAGCTGGGCCGGGGCACGCGGCAGGGCTGCCCCTTATCGCCGCTCCTCTTTGCACTTGCCTTGGAGCCCCTGGCGGAGTGGCTGCGGTGGGAGCCTTCCATCCGTGGTCTCCGCTGGACCCCTGAGTATGAGGAACGCGTATCCCTATACGCTGATGACATCCTCTTGTACCTAGCTTCCCCACGTAAATCACTCATAGTACTGGTTGATGTTTTGCATTCATTCGGTCGTAACTCCGGTCTGGTCATCAACTGGGCTAAATCGTGTGTGTATGTTCTCTCCGGGGAGGCTCCTATCCTCCCGCGGGGCTGTCCGATCCAGGTCGCCCCGCAGGGATTTAGGTACCTGGGTGCCTTCATCACTCTGGACCCGGAGGCTCGGTATGATCGGAACTTGCTTCCCCCCCTCCAGCGTCTGAAAGAGGATGTCGCGCGCTGGCGGCGTTTGCCGCTTTCGCCGCTCGGCCGGGCGGCATTGTTTAAAATGATGTCGCTGCCGCGTTTCCTGTACGCGTTGCAGAACACTATGGACCTCGTCCCGGCGCGCTACTTCCGCGAAGTGGAGAGTTTGCAGCGCCGTCTGTTCTGGGACGGGAGGCCACGTATTGCCCTGGCTAAGCTGACGCTCCCATGGTATGATGGGGGGATAGCCCTCCCGGATATTAAACGGTATTATTGGGCCTCCCAGCTAGCTGCGATCAATCAGGGCCTATATGGGCCAGCCTTAAACCCGGCGTTTGAAATGGATAGGATGCTACTTCCAGGTGGTGACCATTATCGAGCGCTCTATTCTAGCGCCCCCGACGCTCGCCTAACGGGGCCCACGCGTGTCATGGTGCGAGTGTGGCACGCGGCCAATGCAGCTATGGGGTGGAAGGACCGTCTGACCAGGGCGTCACCACTATATGCGTCTGAGCGGTTGGGCTCCTTGTGGACTTCGAAGGGCTTTGAGCAGTGGGACTTAATAGGCATTAGCAAAGTGGGGGATCTCTGGACGAGGGGAGGATTTAAAACATTTGAAATGCTGCAGACGGAATTTCAGTTGCAGGGCAGCGAATACTTTCGGTATTTGCAGGTCCGACATGCGCTGGGCTCCGTCTTTCCGGACGTTGCCTCCATCCCGGAGTGTTCCCCCCTGGAGGATAGAGTGCTGGACGGACACGTCCCTGACAGCACGATCTCACTGATCTACAAAAAACTGATCAACGACCGCTCAGACTTGTTGATTGCCCTTCGTGAGGCTTGGGTAGCCGATGGGCTGGAGCTGGACGACGAGGACTGGATCTCTGCGGTGGCCTCCCCGAAAGAGGTGGCCATACCGGCTCGCCTTCGCTTCGTCCAGCTCAAGATACTCCACAGGGTCTACATGACGGGGCCAAAGCTCCTGCGTATGGGCTACGCTGAGGACGGTTTGTGTAAGCGCGGGTGTGGTGCGCTGGGGACTTTTCTGCATATCTTGTGGGAGTGCCCGGAGGTGGCGGGGTTCTGGCGTGGTGTGCATGAGGTGCTGCGAGTGGTCACGCATGTGGCGCTGTTGCCCGAAGCGAGGAGATGCCTGTTGAATGTGTGGGAGCCTACCGATTACTCGGTGCCGCAGACGTGGTGGGCGACTCTGGGGTATATGGTTGCCAAGTGTGATATTGCCCAGCTGTGGGGATCCCAGAGGCCCCCGACTGTCTCGGCCTGGAAGGAACATATGGATTGGTGCATGTTTCGGGAAAACGTGGTGTATGTGGCGAGAGGTAAGCCTGCGACATGGGTGAAAGTGTGGGGCCCCTGGAACGCCTACCACGGGGGAATCTGTGCTCCACCGTTATTGCCCGATCCGTCGCCGGCCCCGTCCCCTTAGCCAACTCATCCCCCCGGTACCTGGGCATTGGGTGTACCCAGCCCTAGTTCTGATCTCTCCCCCCTCGTGAGATTCCTATGGATGGCTAGGATCCCCCCTCCAGGGGAGCACGTGCTGCTATTTCCAATCGAGGATTGCCTTGTGGGTTTGTTTGTAGTTGTTGTTCTTTAAGTTTAAAATGGAACCGTATAGTGGGGTCAGGACAGTGTGGCTCGCAACGATGTTACCTCCTGTGCATGCTCGGCCGCAGCACCATGTGTTCTATAAATGTATATCGTATGCTCCTTTCACTGCTAGCGGCCGGCCGGAAGGTTGTAGGCCCATATTTGTATATTTTTGAGTCTTGTAATAAACGGTTTCAAAAAAAAAAAAAAAGAAGAGACAAAATCAGTATAAGGAATTACGCAAAAAATATTTTACAAGAGAGTAGTGCATAATTTGCTGAAAGATGTGAAGAAATATATAAAGAGAGCTTGATTTTATAAAAAGAAGAAGCATATTGAAAGTATTGTGGAAAAGGCTTTTGAAGTAAAAACTGTTTATTTTACTGTTAAACAGAATTCGATCATTAGATAAACCAATATTTGTAATGAAGGCCAAAAGTAGGAGGAAAAGAGTTATTAATAAAAAAAAAATTGTGATTTTATTTGGGAGAATGGAAACACAGTTCTAGTTCAGAGTCTTTTTTTAATGAAGAGAGTTATTCATTAAGTGAAAAATTATTGTATGCAGTTGACACCAGTGGTAGAGGTTATGAGGTTAGTGATGGTTGTCCAATGGAGAAAGAGAAAATGGTTGAAAGAAATGCAGAAGAAGTGATAGCTGATGAAATTTTAGGGAGACGTGCTAAAAACCCTGTGTACACTTGGGATTGCAGTAGTGTTTGTAGTGTACGACAGGAATCTATTGAAAAATTATGTAGTTTTTTACGAGTCTATACTAAAAAAAAGTGTAAAACAAAAGATTAAGCTGTTGCAAGGACTAGACCCTTGCAGAGTGAGAAAACATACTGGTTTGCAAGGTCATTCTCTGGCTTGTCTTTCTAGGAAAGTGTTTTTCACCATTTCAGAATGCTGGCAGTACATCATACTCAAATGCGGAAGTTAGTGAGAAGGTTGTATTATGCAAAAAGTCCAGCACTAAAGTTAAGTGAGTTGAACAGTGCTCTTTTACGTGGGTCAGTTTCAAATGTGAAGCAGGTTTGTGAGGATATTGAGTTTTGTTACTTTGGGCCTCAGCAAGAGAGTGAAGAAACTGACACATTAGTAGAACAAAATGTTGAAGACAATGTAGAACCTGTAATTACAGAAAAATTTGAGGATGAAATCACAAAGTTTAAGGTAATTTCAGCTGAAAGACCAAATGTTTCTTGTATTTGTTGTCGGCGAAATCACTATAAAAATCAGACTAGGGGTGTCAATCTGTATTTAAAAAGTGAAATAGAAGATAATGATAAGTGGATGGAATTTGCAACTTATTTGTTGGTAGAGGATTGTTTTGATTTGGGATGTGAGCAGCGTATTTGCAAATATTGTTATAATAAATTAGATGAGAATAAAATGCCTGCTAGAGCTGTTCATAATAATTTAGAGTTGGTTTCTCACGAGAAGACTCTAAGTAAGAAATTATACAGTTTCAGTTTGAAGATGTTATCGCATCGTGAAATTGGAGCATATGAATGTTCAGATCGGTTATCATCTGCAAGTCTATATTCCAAAAGTAGGAGAATCATATGGGTGAGTCTAGGTCTTGCAGGAATGCGAAATCGGGTACTGAAATCTGTTCAAGAAATTGAATATTTAGCAGAAAATGACCCTGAAAGTACAGATATTTTGAAAACCAATATGTTGGACACATACTATCCAAAGAGAAGTCATCATCTTGAAAACATGTGTCTCAATGCAGTGCTGCAAAACTACACTTTTAAACGGAATATTACAGAGAACATCAACGATGGAAAATATGGAGTGATTGGTTCTGAAGGATGTCTGGTGAAACAAAGGAAAGGAAATTTAATTAATCACAGAAAACTGAGTTGCGACACTGCTGACAAAAGGGAATTTTACTATTTAGCCGTTTTGCAAATGTTCAAACCATAGCGTTCTGAACTGGAATTACTTGGAGATTTTCCCAGCTATGAAGATTCATTTAATGCTTTCGCAAATTATGTGAAAATGTTGAATGATGAAATTGATCAAGAAGCTACAATTGCAGCTGAGATTGCTAGAGACAGTTCTCAAGACAGTCAAAGTTCTGCTGCACTGAGTCAAGATCCACTAGGACAACCAATTGTTGAAAATGAAGCAGCGATTGCAATGAATGAGGTGGAAACAGCAATGTATCAAGCACAAGAAGATGCAATACAGTTAGGAAACTTGGAAGAGCAACTAAATGTTGAACAGAAACAAATATATCAGCAAGTGAAAGAGCAGATTGACCATGGATTACTTCATGAAAAGAGAGTGTGCTCATGTACATCATTTCAACCTATCCGAATGTATGTGAGTGGTCAAGCTGGAACAGGAAAGAGTTTCTTAATTAAAAGTAATTACAAGTTATCTGCAAAAAACAACTGAGTCACATTTGTCTTGTGTTGTCACTGCTCCAACTGGGTTGGCAGCACATAACATTGAAGGAATTACTTTACATCGTTTACTAATGTTCATTATTGATGAGGTGAGCATGGTTTCAAACTTGATGCTTGCCTTTGTGCAATGCAGCGAATTCTTAAAACAGAGTATGACGTGTTATTTGGAGGAAAACACGTCATAGTTTTTGGAGATCTACTGCAACTGACACCGGTAAAAGGACAACCGGTATTTAAAACACTTGCCCATGAAGATACCAGAAATCTCTTGGCAGTGTTGGTAATGTGAACATTTGGAGTAATTTTGAATACAAAGAACTGACAACAAATATGCGACAGGCAAATGATGCTGAATATGGAAGTATTCCTCAAGATATAAGAATTGGAATTCTTTCAAAAAAAGGGAAAGAAGCTTTGGAGAGTCGATTACTTTGCAATGTCTTTCCAAATGAAAATGCAGTTGCTGCAAAAGTGTACGTGGAAATTGCTAAAAATAAGTCAGTGATTTGCTTAATGCCGACACTGCGTGAGTGTTCAATATTTAACGAAGAATTATTAAAATTGGAAAATGAAGAAATTGTTAAAATGGAAGCCATCGATAAAATACTACATGAAGGAATCACTATTATTTTGATGGGTAAGTTGAGATTCAAACTAGATTGTTTAGAAAAAAAAATATCTAAAACTGCTGGTTTGGAAAAGACACTGTGGTGCCGATTAGGATCCTGGAAAAAATTTCCCCGTACGACTCGTATCCGGTCTTTTTACCGTACGAATCGTACAAGTGCCGTACAAACTGCCAAGTACGATTCGCATGGGAAAAAGTCCATATGAATCGCATTGGGAATAATTCCCCACACGTCCTCGGGTCGGAAAATGTGTCCGACACGTCCCCGGACGATTTACCATACAAATGTGAAAAGTGAAGTCCGGCCGCGCAAGTACGATCCATCCCGTGCGTCCGATGTTACAACCGTATGGAAAATGCACAGTACGGACCGAACTCCCATAGCAACCATGGAGACATTTGCCAGCATACGCGCCGAACAACCCTCCAGCCCCCGTGAGTACGCGCCGAACCCCCCGTGTATGTACACCCGTGTACGTACGAGTCGTACCCCCACCCGTGTATGGGGGTACGCACCGTACATACACGGGTGGGGGTACGACTCATACGTACACGGGTGTACATAGACGGGTGGGGGTTCGACTCGTACGTACACGGGTGTACATACACGGGTGGGGGTTCGACTCGTACGTACACGGGTGGGGGTTCGACTCATACGTACATGGGTGTACACACACGGGTGGGGGTTCGACTCGTACATACACGGGTGTACATACACAGGTGGGGGTTCGACTCGTACGTACACGGGTGGGGGTTCGATTCGTACGTACACGGGTGTACATACACGGGGGGGTTCGGCGCGTACTCACGGGGGCTGGGGGGGGTACGGCACGTACCGGGCCCCCTAATCTGGTCATTTCACGCCGTACTTCGCTTTTCCGGCACTTTTTGGGTGCCGTAAAAATATTGCCGTCCGGACTGCTGTCGGTTCGATTCGTACTTCCTGGGTCGTGAAACGCTGCCTGAAAGCGTCCCGACGTCATGTCGGAGCATTCCCGGATCACATTCGTATGTATATTTTGGTCGGTCGGTGTTTTGTACGACTCGTACGGAAATGGTGTTTCCGTGCGAATCGTACTTCCATGTTTGTAATGTTTTTGTCCCGGGTACGAGTCGGACGGAGAAAACGTTCCGACCGACGGTTCGTACCCGGTTTTTCTAGGATCCTAATCGGCACCTGTATGTGTGTGTAAACTGTCGGTAAATTTTAAGGCGTAATTTGGATGTAGAGAAAGGTTTAGTTAATGGTGCAATGGGTAAAGTGGTGGATTTTGTGAATTATCAGAAAAAAGAAGGAATTGAATTTTTAAAAATTAAATTTGATTGATGAAGTTGGTCGTTGTTCAGTTCGTTTTTTGCTTGTTAAAGATTTATATGTCTGTAGGAAACAATTTCCATTTTCACTGGCATATGCAGTGACTATTCATAAATCTCAAGGATTAAGTGTAGACAGTGCATTGGTGAACATTGGATCTACTGTATCTAAAGAGGGTATGGCATATGTTGCTTTGTCGCGAGTTAGAACATTACCTGGTTTGTTTTTGATTGATTTTGATGAGACAAAGGTTACTGCAGATGCAAACTGTGTAAAAGAGTATAATAGGTTAAGAAGGGTGTATGCTCCAAATTTAGGTCAATATCCTGTATTTGAAAAGCGTGTGGTTTGTCGAAAAAGAAGGTTAGAGAATATCTGTACTGAAGATGTCAAGAAGGGAAAAGAACAAGATAATGTTGCGATTGCAGGTAAAAAGAAATTGGATATTGTTGAAGAGATTGTTGGTTATCAGTTTGAAAATAGTTCTGGTGTCAACTGCTATGCTAATGTAGTGGTCAATGTTGTTTTATATCTGGAAGGTTTGCAAGCACAAATTATGCAGAATCGGGAAAAAAGATTTTGTTCTCTGTTGCATTCTGTTTATGAAAAATTGACAACAGATAGAAGTAAAATACAATCTGTTTCAGATGTTCGTAATCTTTTGGATGTGTGTTCTGGTTCTACACAATTTACACAAAATATACAACAAGTTGCTCAGGAATTTTTAATGTATATGCTTACAATTTTTGAAAATGAAGGTGTAGAGATAGAAAATATTTTTGGTCTTTCTTACAAATGGGAACATTATTGTGAAAATTGCATGTATACATGTAGCACCAATGTAGACACTGAGAGATTTCTGTATTTAACATTACCAGACTGTAAATCAGTGTCTTTCAATAAATTAGTGAAAGGTGCAATTCAAAACATGGAGTGTAGCCAATGTAAATCAGGAATGTTATCCACATTATTCTTAACAAAATATGAAAAATACATAATTTTAATGATGCAACGTTGTACAGCTGATGGAAGAAAATTGGATACTTTAATAAAGCACTTTGTAGCAACACAAGTATCAATATCAGGAAGGACTTTTGTAGCAATTGCAATAATTTTCCATGATGATCCTTCCACCACATCTGGGCATTACACTGCCTATCTAAAATGTGACAAAGGCTGGACACTTTATAATGATGCCCAGTTGGTTTTCAAACAATGTTTGCCTAGGGAATTACAAAATTCCTACCTAATATTTTTAAAGACAAAGTTTTAGGAAGATAATTCACTCTCTGAGGAATTTATTATTATAATTTAATAGGACTACCATTGGACAATTTACATAAAGAAGAAGTGCAAAAATACCATTTGGCCTCCGTTTGGCCTCAAGGAAAGGTATATTATTGAATTATGGACTTTTTGGTGGTCATTTATTCGGTGATTATTTTAATGCGGCAACATTTACAGTTTTTATAAGTTAAAGTTATAAAATTTTGTAATCTGTAAGCATTTCATATATGTATGATTTGTATTTTCTGGTATTTTACTGAGAATAGTATGTTGGTTTTTTTTTTAACAATCTTTCTGATTGTTTTTTTTTTTTGCCCGCTGTTAAGTGATGAGTACCATTGAAATCACTATTTCTAGTGAAATTCAATATATTCTGAGAACAGCAAAAAAGGCAAACAAATTACTTTGTGGAAATTATGTTGTGTTGTAAAAAATGTATTATATGTTATAATTTTTTTTTTCTTTCACAGATCCAAATTTTAAAATAAGCAATTTTTAACAATTTGTATTTGAATGAAAAACAGCAAAAAATGAATACCATTTGTTATTCCTATTACTGTGAAGGTAAGTTTAACTAAGTCTCAATATGCAGAATGAAGAGGCCTGCAAGAAGCTACAAAGTTGAAACACGTTTCTAAAAACACTCTGTTTATGTAGTTTTGAAATCTGACCATAATCAGATATCATGTGACCTGCAAAAAAAGAGATTTGAGGGGTTCATAATATTTCACGTTTTTAGCTGTTGAAGGACCGCAATCATTTCAATCATTCTTCTTTGAACATCTTTGCAGACAAAACTCTGTGCTTACTTTTATCATTCGCAAGGAAATTTAAAAACGGAAATATGTCACTTTTTGGAACATAGTTATTGTGCAAGACACTCTTTTATATTTACAAAGAGAGGAAAAGACACTCTGTGCACTTTTTATACTCCATGTAAATACAACCTCATCATTTAGACCACTTTGTGTTGAAAGGGTGTTCTATAAGTGTTGTTGTGCATGATTCCACTTAATACTCATAGAACAAGACACACGTCTAGATTTATCATAAATCATAAATCTTGATATGTGTGTGTAGGAAAGCACAACAAAGAGAATTGTTTTAATTTCTCCACATTTTTATATCTTCAATGCATGCTGAAATGTTCAGCATACATTGAAGGAGAAAAATGCATTTCACATGACACAGCTATCCTTGCACTATTGTGCAAGGGTGCCTGTGTCACCATATGGCTGCAGTTTAAGCAGCCGTGCAGACAGAAGCATAGATTTGCAACATATTTATGTACATATGTTGCATCCCTGTGCTTTGGAAGTACTACAGCACACTGCAGCTAAAGAGGTTACTGTGTGATGCTGCAGCACTTCCTTATTGTTCTGCACTTATACATTCACCATACGCTACTAATGCATTCATTCAGTCAATTACGTACTACACATACATTCATCTAAACTTTCACACACTAACAAAGAAATTTAGCTGTTTTTTTAAACCAGGAAAGTTAGTTCTTACAAGAACTTTTTTCTTTCTTCTTTTATATTTTTTGGGGGTTTTCTGAACAATTTTGTGATTTTTTGGGTTTTTCTGAAAAAAAAAAAAAAAAAGAAAAACAGGAGAAACCAAAGAATGAACTTCAGGGAACTATAAAAAAAAAACTAGCAAATATGACTTTCTTGGCGGCGGCAGATCAGATCGATCGACTGCTCGCCATAGCACAAAGTCTTATTGCACTGAGTGCAGAGCACTTTTAAAAATTGAAATTGAGGACAGATGTCCAAGGTTTGGTCTGATGGATGCACTCTTGATGTGCTCAGCTGCGATGAGGTGGATGGCGCAGGAGCAGGAGTGTTTCTCATCCGTCGGCACTCTTCTTTTGCAAGATTGTTTGGATGAAGGGTCCTCATGTGCTGCATCATACTTGCCGTGCCGCAAGAGTATTTCTTGTTAGGATCCCCTCTCGATAGGACTCTTTTGCAAATCTTGCATGTGACCAAGGTGGCATTAGTTTTATTCTGCCCCTCGGGAAAAGTAAAAAATTTCCATACCACTGAAGAGAAACGTTCTTTGCGTGGTAACTCCGGCAAAAATTCATCCTCAGAGGTTTGAGGTGATGCAGGTGATGCCTGCTGCCCTGAAGCCATTTATGGTTGAAAAAAATTAGAGCTAAGTGTAAACTTAGTCTAAAAAATGTTCGTCTCTCCAAAGAGGTGGTTCTCCAAAGAAGCTCAAAGAAGAATGTTTGAAATGGGTGGGGTCTTTCAGTAGTTAGAACAGGAAGTATAATGAACCAATCAAATCTCTTTTTTTGCAGGTCACATGGGATCCGCGCACCATGCGCTTACGCAGCACGCACCCAGCGCGCATCCGCGAAATTGAATTAAAAAGAAATATAGGATTAGATGTCAAAATATATTAGTTTTAAGACTAGTTTAGAGTTTGTCTTCAATTAATATTCACATGCAATACATAAATATGTTTTTTTAAATGTTACATTTTTCGCGGGATCCGCGGACCTACCGCGACATAGACGCAGATGACGCATCGCGGAAGTGCGTAAACGTCGTGTTATGTGCATCGAACGTGTCGCGTATAGGCTAGGAGTTGCGTACCGGTCGCATTGAAATCGCGCACTAACCACGTACCCGACACATACCATACGTGGATGCTAACGCGTAGGGATTGAGAACGGTGCGCTTAGGGTGCGCGGATCCAAAAACATTGAAAAAAATATATAAAATAAAGTTTTGCACATATAGTTAAAAAAAATATAAAAAAATATGTTTGAAAAACCCATTAAGTTCAAATAATATTTTTTAATTTTTAAAAGAATTGATTGAAAAAATACATTTAAAAATGGTGATAAAGTATTTTAACAAAAATGTAAATAATGAAATGACACACTGAATTTGAAAAATATAGAAATCCAATCAAACTCATTAAACATGATATCTTCAGAGATCAGTTATAGATAGGAATTAGCATTTAAAAACCCTTTGAAATTCACTGAAAAAAACATAGGTTTCAGGCCTGATATAGCTAGGAATTAGCATTTAAAAAACCTTTGAAATTCACTGAAAAAACCATAGGTTTCATGCACGTTATAGTTAGGAATTGGCATTTAAAAAAACCTTTGAAATTCACTGAAAAAACCAAAGGTTTCAGGGGTGTTATAGTTAGGAATTGGCATTTAAAAAACCTTAGAAATTCACTGAAAAAACCATAGGTGTCAGGGCCATTATAGTTAGCTGGACATTTCCCTCGTACAAAACCCTAGAAATTCCCCTGTTATAGTTAGTTCAGCTAACTATAACTCGCGCCCCCGCAATGCACTGCTGATGACGTCACATATTACATCACTCATGACATGGTCAGTGACATCACTGATGACATCCCTGATGACATCTCAAATGACATCACTGATGACATCACTGATGACGTCCTCCATGTGATAAATTAGTGCATCTTCTCACAGCCTAATATAACCTTTGATACACCGACTCAAAATTTCAGACTTCCATTCTCAAAACCATAGATACTCCAATACCAATAACTACATACACACTCATTGACTCTTAGGTCTACACACACCTCCACTCACTCACCTGTAGAGTCACTCATACTTACAGTCACTCAGTACAGGACTATCATATGCATTTATATACCTATATAGACACTCAGACACCTCCGAACATCCATAGACATACTCACACACCTAGTCAGTCATGCAAATAATTAATCACACTCCCATTTACTCACCTATGCAGTTATACACACACAAGTTCACTTACTCATAACAATAGTACCACATTCTTACGCTCTTATACAATCACTGATACAAGCACACACTCATCCATACAGCCACTCTCACAATCACACACTCTCACATATACCCACTTATATACTCTTACACACATATATACTGCCTTTCACATATGTAGTTACTCACACATGTACCACTGAGATATACATTCAATCACTAACACACCTATACATACACTCACCCAATCATACAGTCCATCACAGATACACTCTTAAAAACATGCACCAACTGAATCACCCACTCACACATCTAGTCACAGAGTCACACACACCCTACCCACACAAACACTCAGGCACCCATACAGATACTCAGACAACCAATCAATAATCCATATAGACACTCATATAGCTATTCAAAAAACCATGCAGCCACTTATACACTAACACACAGACACATACAGACATTCACACAGTTTAGTCACTAGTCTGCAGTAAGATACATTTACGCACCTAGTAAATCATCCATTCACACACTTGTACACCCACTTATTTTTCAACAGGCCTTTCCCTATATATATTAAACATAATAAAACTGTTCAGAAACACATACTCAATGGATGATGTCATCAGTGATGTCATCAGTGATGTCATTTGAGATGTCATCAGTGATGTCACTGACCATGTCATGAGTGATGTAATATGTGACGTCATCGAATAATGATATCTAAATAGGTCTGACACACCGCTTTTTAAACACTATGAAATGTTTGCTGCTCTAGCATGGGGTAATTGAAAATTGAAATAAACATATTATTTTATTGTTACCTTTTTAGGTATCCCTACTCTGTATTAAGTTGATGACACTGTACCTTGGTTGGGCGAGGTCCTGATGAAGGTGGTCCCTGTTTGTTCAAATCCACCGAAACGCGCGTAGACCACGTGCGCCCCGTTCTGTTTATGTTGTTGTCATCTACAAACTATACACTGGAGATACCGCCACATTCTGATGCTCCCTGTACCCTTTAAGTACATGTGTTTTGTATGAGTGTGAATAAGTAAGAGTGGTTAGTATGTTTGGGAATGGTTTGTGTCATGCCGAGTAGGTTGAATTTGTTCTTTTATATAAATTGTATAAAAAATACCTTTCAAAAAAATACATGTGTTCTTTAAAGTGAAATGATTTGCACTGTTTTTTAGGAAATGATGGAGACTAATGTTCATTGATCACATAAAAAGTATAATTTATGATCAACTAACAAAATAAAAGGAAGCTTTTTATAATCAATAAAAAGACTATGTATTTGTGTATCCAAATATAAATCATACATGTACCATAAGAAGCGATTAACCCATGCTTAGATTAATTCTAGAAAAAAGCAATAGAGGTCCATGAGGAGTTATTTGTCTTATTCATTGTTGTGCTTTCCCCTTTTACTCCTGGACGTAGCACGTGATAGTTGCATTGACGCCATGATCGCCAGTGCGCCCCCATGTACCGTTGCGGGGCCATCACGAATATCATGGCAAGATCACGAGTATTGGTTAAAATATAAAAAAATATATATATTTGTACACACTCGCCGGTCACTGTCACACACTCATGCATGAACTCACAAACTCACCCAGACACTTATACATCCAGTCACATACCCACTCAGATACTTATGCCTCCACTCACATACCCATTCAGGTACTCATGCACCCACTTAAGGACTTACTTGGAGAGTGATGCACCCATGTACAGACCCACTCAGAGTCTCATGCACCTACTTAGAGGCACACTCATAGACTCATGGGTACAGTCTCATAGCCACTTAGAGACTCACAGACCTACTTACAGAAACACTCACTCACTCATGTATGTACTCACAGACCCACTGAGAGACTCATACTCCCACTTACAAATCCACTCAGGCACCCATACACCCACTCATTCACCTATACAGTCACTCCCACACTGAGTCACAGACCCTCTCAGAGACTTATGGACTCAGTCAGTCACTCATATACTCAGAAACTCACGCACCCACTCCCAAACACACTCAGATATACACACATCAACTCACTCACCCATTCAAGGCTCATGCATCCACTCACAGACCTATCCTGACACTCACCCTCCCAGGCACAGAACCACTCAGACACTCATGCATGCACCCATTCACTCACCCACTCAGAGACTTATTCTCTCACTCACAGACCCATTGAGAAGCTCATACACCCACTCACAGATCCATTCAGACACTCATACATCCACTCACAGACCCATTCAGACACTCACACACCTATACAGTCATTCACACACCCACTCATAGACCCACTCAGAGGTTTATGCACTCAGTGAGTTATACACTCAGAGACTCATGTACCCACTCACAGTCGCACTCAGAGACCCACACACCCACCCATTGATAGAACCACTCAGACAATCACGCTGCCAGTGATTGACCCACTGAGAGACTTATGCACTCACTCAAAGACCCACGCAGACACTCATGTATCCACTCACAGATACAGTCACAGTTATATACTCACTCACAAATGCATAAAGGCACTCATTCAGCTACTCACAGATTGAGTGAGAGATTTATGCAATCAATCACAGACCCATTGCGACACTGATGCACCCACTCATAGATGTACTGAGGTAGTCACGCAGTTCACTACAGAAGCATTGATAGTCTGATACACTGTCTTACAGATTCACTCAAATGCTTATAAAGTGAATGAGAGACTTACTGATACAGTGATGCATGCAGTTATAGATTACAATGAAAAAGTTATGCAGTGTGTTTTCGAGATATTAAGGGAGTTTCACATGCTATTATATTAAAATCATTTAGATAATAATGTGTTTGGTCTGTTGGTTATAATCCATTTTGCAGTTATAAGTTTTGAATGTGGTGGTGGCTGTTGAATGTCTGCATATATTTTGTCATTTCGCAACGTATTCGAGTTGATCGCGGCTACCAATATCATCGCGGTGCTCGTCGTCACCACGAAAATGGAAAATCGGTGTAAATGATTGTTTTTATGCAAACTCCCTACTAAAATATGACTTTAAACAGTGCAGTAATAAACCCCTAGGGCCCGATTCACAGAACTAACTTAAGACAAAATCCGAAACTTACTACCATTTTGGTATTCACAGAAGGCACTTACTCATTTTGGTATTCACAGAAGGCACTTACTCATTTTGGTATTCACAGAAGTTAGGAGTCCTAACTTTAGGACTCCTACATGCCTTCTGTGAATACAGAAAGTCTTAAAATTAGGATTTTTCTCAGTTTAGTAGTCCTAAGGTTAGGACTCCTAACTTTACAACTACTAAACTGAGAAAAATCCTAATTTTAAGGCTTTCGGTATTCACAGAAGGCATTTAGGAGTCCTAAAGTTAGGAGTCCTAAACTTAGGACTACTAAATTGAGAAAAATCCTAATTTTAAGACTTTCGGTATTCACAGAAGGCATTTAGGAGTCCTAAAGTTAGGAGTCCTAACTATACTACTACTAAACTGAGAAAAATCCTAATTTTAAGACTTTCGGTATTCACAGAAGGCATTTAGGAGTCCTAAAGTTAGGACTCCTAACTTCTGTGAATACCGAAATGAGTAAGTGCCTTCTGTGAATACCAAAATGAGTAAGTGCCTTCTGTGAATACCAAAATGGTAGTAAGTTTAGGATTTTGTCTTAAGTTAGTTCTGTGAATCGGGCCCCTAGTGTCTAAAATACTGTAAAATGTGTGCATATATGTGTTTTACACCTCTTAAAAAAGGCGTGATCTTTGCGGATACCGAAGTCATTGCGACTCTCGGCGTCATCGCAAAAACACGAAGTAGGGTTCAAACACAGTTTTTTTTAAAGTTACGACAAATATATGAGAACAACATGTTCTTTAATTAAGTACGTAAGTAATGTGTATATCGTAATAGAATTAATTTTTTAAGTTATCATTTTTTAATGTGGTTGTGGTCGTTGAATGTTTACATTTGTTTTTCAATTTCACAACGTGATCGCGATCATCGCGACATCGCCACTAAGTTAACATTTTTTGCAAAAAACATTTAACAAGAAAATCAACAACATTTTTGGCTGTTAGGTGGCTCATTGAATCACCCAGGCACAACACATGCACTCATTGAATCACACTTGCACTAACCATGTAGTCATTCAGTCGCCCACGCACTACGTATACATTCATCCGATCACATATACACTACCCATGCACTTATCCAATCACCCAGGCACTACACATGCACTCATCCAATCAACCAGGCACTAAACATGCAGTTACCCAACCCCTTGTGCACTCATTTAATCATTCATGCCCCACTTATGCACTCAGTCCATCGTCCATGCATGATTATGTACTTATTCAATAATGCATGCACCACTCATGCAATCATTCAGTCATGCATGCACCACTTATGCACTAATTCAGTCATCCATGCACCACTCAAACACTCATTCAATCGGACATGTACCACTCATACACTCATTCAATCACCAATGCACTACCCATGCACGCAATCACCATATACATGTACATTCAGCTTATCTTTTTTTAACTGAATATATGTTTTGGGGGTTATTTTTGTGAATTTTAAAGTTGTAATTTTTTTTTCATGCTGGAAATAAAAGGCAATTGTGAGTGCAAAACCTTCAACCTTCAACACACTCAAAAATGTAGAAAAAATGTGAAGGGCCAAAATAAAAAATCAACATTTGTGATTCTTTGCAGTATTGCGAAGGGCTGTTAAGGACTGCTCTCCAGCACTCATTAAAACTCCACAATCCATGCAGTATGATGGCATGCAGGAAAACTCTGGGAACAAATCTTGAATGTGTGATGGGACCTCAGAAGGGACTCTCCCCGGTGATGTTGCGGCTTCTACTGAAGTTAAGGGCCCTTCAGCCTTGCTTTGTCTTGTTGCTGCTTTCAGACTATTGTTGTGGTATGTTTTCAGCTGGTAAACATGGACGTAGTCCCACAAGAGTATTTCTTGTTTGTACCCCTGGACAATGTCTTCTCACATATTGTGCATTGTACAAATTTAGCTACTGTTTTTGATTCTCCCGACGGAATCCTAAAAAAATCCAGGCACTGCTTGACTTCTTCTGGGGAGGCCTCTCATCTCCAGAGTCACTATAATCCATCTCTTGGGCTTCCTGGTCCACCTGCTTTTCGACCTGATCTCCCTCTTCTGGCTGAGTTAACTTTTTTGTAAAAATATTCATACAAAAAAAACACTCCAACAATGTTAGCGAGCTGCTCACAATGAACTCCTCTTAAAGAATGTTCAAGATAGGTAAATGGGCCTGTTCTTCCTATTCTTATAGTTGAAAAGTATATCATCTAATCATATTCCTTTCTTTCCCAGTCACATGATCTTCGCAACGATCGGCGTCCTTGCGAAGACTGGAAATTTAACTGAATAATATTTTATATGAAAATAAGTACTCACACATAAGTGTTAATGGGCTGATATTAAACCCCAAATGTGGCTCATACAATGTAATATGTATAAATATGTGTTATACACTTTACCAAAAACATGCATTCATCGCGGTTAACAACGTCATTGTGACTTCTGGCATTGCTGTGATCATGCAAAACACCAAGGAAAAGACTTTTAATTGAAAAAGTCTTCCAAAAGTTAGGTTTAAAGAGTGTATCAATGAACAACTTGTGTCAAATATTAATTAAAATATGTCTAAGTATGTGTCCCCGACTTTTAAAAAAAACCTTGCACTTCGTGACCGCCAACTATGCAGCGGTCTACAGAGTCACCGCGAATACATAAAACACTACATTGAAGAGGTATTTTCACAAAACCATCACACAAACTCAAATATAAACTCTACATTACTAAACAGCTAGTGTCTTCTATTAAATAAAATGTGTCTATATATGTTTAAGACTTCCTCAAAAACATGAGCCTTTCACGACGTCACCGGGGATATGGTATCGTCGTCACAAATATAAACAATTTAAAGGAAAAAAACTACGCTTGTGAAGCCAGTGAAGAAAATACAAGCTTTTAAAAATACACCTTATAGAGCCATTTTAGATACAAAATACAACTGAAAAACCTCAAATATGTAATAAAAGAATCATAGGTTACATTGATGTTATAGTTGGGAAATAAAATTTGAAAAACCCTAGAAATTCATTGAAAAAAACAAAGGTTACATAACTGAGAACAACACATTTGGATTTCACACACCTTCTCACTTAACACAGAGTGCATGTCCTTCTTACAACACCACTCCTCATATCTCAATATACACAATTGTCTAATTCAATACATTTTTGTGCCTCTAAAATTTCTGAAACCTCATCATATGACATTGATCTATTGCATTGTGGACTATGTGTGGTGTGCTATGATATGTACTGTATGTAGCTTATTAAGTGTAGTGGTATTCTATGAAAAATTTATTTTAGCCATGCCTCTCTGTGTCTGCCCATATCTATCACTGGAACTCACTTACCTTACACCATAAGAACATGGCACTGAGGGATAGATATGTACAAATGATGACAGGCATCAGGATGACATGTTTGGGACTGAAATAATACAGAGTGAACAAAATTGGACAAACAACAGCATGAAGGATAAGGACATGATGTATTATCTGGGAATAGCTAAATGAAATAGTGGGCACGGTGCTACCCAGGCAGAGTGGGTGGAAAAAGGACAGTATTAGGATGGCTAACAAAGATGGACTGAAATGGAAAAAAAACACAGAGCACAAAATCACTGATTTGTTAATGTCTCATTTCTCTGAAGAATTATTCTTGGAGTCATGCTCCCAGTCTAACCAGATCAGGTGGATAGGTCTAATAAAGTGGCTATCATAATCAAGTTATGCTACAGTGTCAGACTGAATGACTAAAACTACTCTGTAAGGGTGTTGTCTTGCTACGATGTGCTGGTCTGAAACAGGTGCTGGTGGTGGAAACGTTGGTAATGTTAGTGATAATGGTTACAATTCTGGTGGAAGTAAGGGCTTTGATGTTGGTAATAATAATGGTAGTGGTGTTTGTGGTAATGGTGTTGGTGGTAATAGTGGGTGTGGTAGTAAAGGTGATGGTGGTAACGGTGGTGGTAGTGATAGTGGGGGCAGTGATAATGGTGATTATAGTGATAATGGTGATATTGGTATTGGTTATGGTAGAAATGGTGGTGGTCATATTAGCGGTAGTGGTAATGGAGTGGGCACTGTTGTGGAGGCAATGGCGGGGGTAATGGTTTTGACAGTAAAGGTGGTGACAGCGTCAGTAGTGATGGTGATAGTGGTACTAATGGTGGTGGTGCTACGGGTGGTGGTAAAGGTGTTGATGGTTATGGTGGCAGTGGTAATGACAGTGATGTAACTGATGGTGATGGAAAAGATGGTGTTGATAATAATTGTAAAGCTTATGGTAATTGTGTTGGTGGTAATTATGGTGAAAGTGGTGGTGGTAATCGTTCTGGTAGTGTTGTAAGTGGTGGTAAAGGTGGTGGTGATGACAATGCAGGTCATGGTGGTTAAATGTGCAGCTGGTGGCAGTAGTGGTAATGTTGGTAGTGGCATTGATTGCCAATGCTTGTTAGCAAGATCACCAAATGCAGTAATAACGATGATTTTGTTGTAAATAATTGGAAGTGAAAATTTTTGGATTCTGAAAATATTGGGCTTTGAATTAAACATTTGTAAAGTCTGTGAAAGAGCTTTTAGCATGCGGGGTGTCTCAATCACGTCTGTTTTCCCCTATAGACCCACTGTGTTCTGCAGTCTTTGCTCTGTGTTAGCCACTTCTGCCCTTTTTCTACCGACATCTTTCTGAAATACTCCACCTAAATATCTCACACATCACCTTGTTCCTCCTTAGCCTCCTTTCACTCTGCTCTTTTTCGTGCACTTTTTCATTTTGCCCCCTTCAGCACATTCACCCACTCTCTCTCTCTCCTCATGTGTAAACACACCAATCATGTCCTTTATCTTTGGCACTGTCATGATTTCGATAACCATGTGCATTCTTCACACACTTTCAAATAAATTGGTAAATACAGTTGGCATGTATGCAACGATCGATTTGTACACTCAGTAGAGAGGCCAAATATTGGATGATCATGTAGTCTGAATGCCTGTACGACTCATGGACAGGCACTGTGAGAAATTCGCACTGCTTTTAACCTCAATTCCAGACCTTTCATTTGTGCCGTCATGCGCAACCACCCACCCACAACCCGAGCTCACCCAGACACCTAGTGGCAACTCAGTTCATATTATGCACCGTATAAAGAATAACGCCTATGAGAAAAACCCACAGAAACATAGCATCAATGTTAGCATCAAGGTTATGAAAGTAAACAGAGACTCAGGCTGCATCGCTGACATAGATTACCTTAAGGGTTTACAGTCACTGTGGAAAACCCCATCAGAGCTGCCCTGGCTAAGTTCCTGCTGCAGTCTGGGACCACTGACCCGGCTTCGACTGCGTCACTGTTCCTCACACTGCCTGGAGTACTTTAAAAGATCAGTCGCACTAGCACTGTCTTTACAAAAGTAGTGCTGAGATGAAAGTGCAGGCCTGCTAAGTGCCACACATCTTGGGTTAAGCACCTCGAGCAAGGCAGAGAAGCTAAATATGTGTGACATTACATTCTAGCGCTGGGATGTGGAGAAACGCACAAAAATGCATTATATTAACCCTAGATAAAATGCATTATATTAACCCTAGATGTGTGGCACTTGGCAGGGCTGCCTACTAGCTCCTTCATGATGATGTCTGTGCAGGACCTTTGGCCTTTATCATCTCTAGACATGCATGCTAGCTGCTTGTGCTGAGTGTCAAAAGTGAGAAAGGTGGGGTTATTGAAACCTATGGTGATATACACAAGAAAGGTGAAGAATGTATTGATATACACTGAAATGGCCACAACCTCAACTATATATTCAGCATTAAGATGAGCCAAATGAGGGAGCACAACCAGTGAAGAAACAGGAATGCAGGTTCCAAATGTGGCAGTTGTGAGTTTTTAGACTGCACAGGTCAAAGTCCCAGTAAATTCTCAATTTGTTGTGGCCACTCCTTGAGTTAACGTAACTCTATATACACCCCAATTGTTTCTCAATAGCAGGACAACCTTATATATTTTTCTTTTCATCCAAATATCCAAATTTCTATTGGTTTGTGGCTGTAATCACTTTTTCGATCCAAGTATCTTTGTGTAAAGTTTTTCTTTTTGAGGTTAATACATTTCAAAATGCTTGTGTTTTTTTCATACACAAATCCTTTATTTTTTGGTTGTGCCAATTTCAAAACATTTCTTTTGGAAGACCCAGCCAACGCATTTCATTCCCTATGGGGACTTCCTCAGGGCATTTGCACTTTGCTTAATTTCATGTTGTTATTTTTTCTGGGTTCATAATTTCCAGTTCATTTAAAATCACGTCATCTGTTTTCTTTTCGGGCAACATGGATTCCGCCTCCCTTTCGAACCTATCAACATAAAGGAGTGCTAGCAGCAGAAGAGCAGCCAGGATGTTCTGATTTGTACACTAGCTCTTGGTGGTATCAGGATATATCATCATCCGCACTGGAGCAGGAAAAGATCCTCCAGCAACTGCACCATCACAGGAACCAAATGAAATGCTTTATGCCCTTTCACCAAAGGCTTAATGTAAAGTCAAGGGCAAAATAGAAACAACTACACAGTGCAGCGGGTTTCACTGCCTGCTCATCCGGTCATTCCCTAATGGCAAGAAAGTCAATTGCTGAAGTGGGACACCAAAAGATCACTCTCTGCATTTCTCTCTATACTTCATTTTGCATTTTTTATGGTTAACTTTGTTTTAATGACTTTGAAGCATATGAGAAAATATAGTGCATACATCGGGCATTCCCGTATCTCGTTTTCAGAGTATCCCCCCCTCCTTCCATTCTGTCCGAACCAACGTAGGCATGTAGGAGCACCGGAGAGTCACTATGGTGCGATCGCAGGGGCGGCCTCTGTCGAAGCAGCATACGGGGCTAGCCCCGTCGAGCAGTTCAAAAAGTCTAACTACCCCAAAACAAGCGCCCCCTCAAACCCCCCACCCTCCCCTGAACCGGTGTGCTAGGAATCCGTCCCTGTAGGGCTCTAGTTAAAGGGTCATTGTTGGACAGCAAATCAGGTAGCCTCAGTCGTGGGCTGTGCCTCCGTAAGTCGGAGAAGTCGAAGATATTTCGGACAGGTCACCTCATTCAGATCCAGTGCCAGCAGGGACACTAGGGGATGCCAGGTAACCCCTAATGAGTCTGCAGGGTTTGTAAGAGAGGCTTGAAGGCGTTCTATATCTAAGATATACCATAATTTGTGTAACCAACCCGTGTGTGACGGTCAGGTCCGTGAGCCCCATATGGAGAGGATGTGTTGGACAGCTGCTCCTAGCACTAGACCCATCTGTTTCCCCCGGATGGACTTCGGCAGATATGTAATTGGGTTAGGGAGCCCGAGGATTGTGTATGCAGGGAAGCGCGGGATTTCGGTCTCGAACTGTCTGTCGATCTCATCTAGGACTGCGGCCCAGTATCCCGTCAATTCCTTGAAGTCCCAAAGTAAGTTATCCTGCCACTCTTTCTCTGTCAGGTACCTCCCCAGTTCCCGCGCCCAGTGTTTTTGGCCCGCGGAAGGCGAGATAGGGGCCGGTGGTCGAAGCATATTGTACAGTTCAGAGATCATTTTCTTGTCTGAGTGTTTCGTTATGAGCCATTTCTCATATTGTGTAAGCTTCCTGCTCACTAACGGCCGCACATCAGGGTGGAGGAGCCAATGACGGAGTTGAAAGTACTGAAATCGATTCAATTCCATTATATCGTAGGATTGTTTCACTTCCGAGAATGGGAGAAACCCCTCCAAATCGAAGAGGTTTCCCGCCGGCTTGCTTTCGGAAACACACCACTGCGAGAACGCTCGCTCCTCTAGCTCTGGTGTAAACTCCGGGTTATCAAATAGGGGCGTTAATGGTGAGGGGAAAGATGTGAGTCCCCGTTTGACCGCAACTTATTTATTTATTTATTTATTTATCGTATTTATACAGCGCACTTTCACCTTGCAGGCATCCTGGCGCTAAATATCAAAAACTGTTAAATGTGGGCAGAGACAGCAGAACAAACAACATTGTTCTAGGACCTAGTAAAGAGCCAGGTCTTTAAACTCCTCCTAAATGGAAGGAGGTCATTCATCATTCTTAACTCCAGCGGAAGGGCGTTCCACAGTCTGGCCGTTATCACACTGAAGGCTATACCTCCAGATCTAGATTTCTTGAATCTAGGTACTATAACCTGTCTGGCAGATTCAGAACGCAGACATCTCCCTGGAATGTACCAAACAAATTTCCTCTGCAACGCAATAGGGCCGATCTTGTGCAAGGCCTTGAACACCAGGCAGAGAGATTTAAATTGGATTCTTTGTCTAATAGGGAGCCAATGCAACTCCGACAAGGCCCGGGACGAGGAAGCATAACTCGGCCACCCTAGCACCAGCTTAGCTGCTGTAGACTGGATGCGCTGCAATCTGTCTAATAGGTAGTTCGAAGAGCCCAGTAGCAGCGCATTGCAGTAGTCCAGTCTTCTTAGTATAGTGCCCTGAACTGCTAGAGCTCGAGCCTGGGAAGGCATTAACGGCAGAATTTTTCGCAGCGTACGAATCATAGCGAAACAGCTTCCTACCAATTGGTTAACCTGAGCTTCCAACGTTAATTTGTTGTTAAATATGACGCCCAGGTTCCGCACCTTCTCCACTGGGCGTAGAGTCTTAGGGTGATCCAAAGGCCAGAAATTCTCTGCGTGGCCTTTCCTGCAGAGAAGTAAAGAACCTCAGTTTTACCAGCGTTAAATTGTAGAGAGTTTAATCTCAGCCAATGAGACATCGCCCTCAAACAATCATGAAACGTTTCTAATGAAGTCGCGTCATCATCCTTCAAGGAGAGAATTAGTTGCGTATCATCAGCATAATTTACAGTCATAATATTATATGCCTTAATGATAGCCATCAACGAAAGCATATAAATATTAAAAAGGATCGGGCTAATTGCAGAGCCCTGGGGGACACCATACTCAATCTTAGAGAAGGAAGATTGATAAGGAGGCAGGGCCACTGCTTGACTCCTCCCAGCGAGAAAGGATTGAAGCCAGCAAAGGGCACTCCCGGTCACCCCAATCTCCTCCAGCCTCCTCAACAAAATCGCATGGTTGACCGTATCAAATGCGGCAGACAAGTCAGAAATTCAGATAAAAACTTCCCGCAATGCAGGCTCGCCGGGTGGGAAGGAAAAGTTACACCCCCTACCCATGGTCCACTTTCAGCCCTAGAATGTACCGGACTCACCACCTCCTGACAACAAGAAGTTTCCCCCAAATTTGCAATAATCGTGTTAATTTTGTAATAAAAATAGCTTGCCAGGCTATCACATAATTCTTGCGAAGGGGGAATCTGATTCTTGCCACAATCGGGGCTAGTCAGGGAATTGAGAATTTTAAAAATGCACCTCGCTCGATTCTGAGCCTTTAATATAGTGCTAGAATAGTAGTTAGCCTTAGTCACATTTATTTCTGTCTTATAGCACCCAATCAACCGTTTCCAACTATTTTTATCCTTATCGTTGTAACTCCTCCTCCACTTCCTCTCTGCCTGCTTACACTCAAGCTTCATTTTTTTAAGGTTGTCGTTGAACCAAGGTGCAGACGCTCTTCCTACCTTCTTATGCACTTTAAGAGGGGCCGTTGAGTCAAGAACAGAGAAAATCTGTCCGCAAAGGGAGGCATAATTCTCCTCCACCTCTCTGCCCTGCAAAAAACAGTCATTCAGATCAAAGACCGAACCCTGACCTTTGTTTCTTAGAAGGGACTTCCAATCCCTACTAACATAGTTAGTAGCAGAACTCACTGCTTGGGCATTGTCACCAGGCATAGTAACCAAAAATTTAACCAGAAAGTGATCTGTCCAAACCATTGGCAAAATACCCACAACATTAAGAACTTGGTCCCCAGAAAAAATAAGATCAAGTATGTGACCGTCCTTATGAGTAGCCAAAGTCACCCGTTGGTGAAGGCCCAAACCTGTACATGACTGGAGGACATTATTGTAACCGGAGTCCAAAGACCCATTCAGCCACAAATTAAAGTCACCTAGCAGCACTACCCTGGCGTGGGTAGCGGCCAAGTTGGTAATGGCCTCTAACAATAACTGCTGTTGCCGCAAGCATAACGCTCCTGGAGGTCTATAACCGACTACCCCGGTTAAAATGTAGCCCTTTGCATCTTAAATAACAATTCCAAATAGCTCGAATCCCTCAATTGTGTCAATCTCTAAAGGCACACAGTTCAAAGAATCTTTGTAAATTACCCCGACTCCTCCTCCTCTCCCCCTCACTCTTGGTTTGTGTAAGATTTTAAATCCAGGAGGGCAGGCCCAACCTGGCTCCACCCCACACTCAGGGATGGTCCAGGTTTCAGTCATGAATAAAACATCTAACTCTTGGAGTTCCAGTAACAACTGGATTTCTGTGCAATGTTTTGGGAGTGATCTCACATTAAGTAGTCCGCAAATGAGGTTCTCTTGTCTCAAAAAGTCCGAAATTGGAAGGGCAGTATGTTCCAACATAAAAGTACCCAGCCCCTCTGACGCCACTCCCAGCCTGCGCAGCTCCAAACTAGAGTAGCTTACAAGGCTACTGCCTCCACCCAAGTCCAGCTTACCCCGGCTCGAGCAGCATCGCTGGCGCTGAGCACGACATTAGCGTGGACGGGCGCAGACGGGCTTGCCTTAGGCGCGCCTTTGGCGCGCCGCCGGCGCGTCCACGCCAGCGTTCCCTATATGCAGCTCGGACCAGGAAAGCTAGAACGCTAACCCGACAAGATGGCGGTGCTACTCACTCGGAAACCGAGCGCAAGGCTGGAGGAAAGGTTCCAGTAATTGCAGTTCTGCCCGATTTTAAAAAGCACACACAGTATACAATACACAATATATTAAAAGATAAAAAAGTTATTCCTCATAAGATGATAAAAAGTTTTTCCCCCTATTAAGGTCTTTCACAAAAAGTGCAAATACAAATTTGAGCAATGTTAGCTGCTCCCCGCTGCCTCAACAACACACAGAAGGGACTGCATCCCAGACTCGTAGCACTGTGTTCGTGATAGGTGAGCCATTGAGGTTTGATGGTCTGTCTGACCTCTTCAAGAAGGGCACCTTCCACAAAGAGAGCTTTGCTAGCGCTCGGTCTTGGAACAGCCACCTTTTTTCAGACTCTGGTCTGCTCCACTGCACTAAGCACCTAAGTTGTGTCGCCCTGAAATATTCCAAGAGGTTTGGGATACCCAGCCCTCCCTCATCTGGCGGCCTGTGGGAAAGATCCTTACACAAACGAGGACGCGCGCCTGACCAGACGAACTGTTGCACTACTCTCTGCATTTTGTGGAGTGTCCCTGGTGGGGGCCAGGCCGGTAGGGTCTGTAACACATATAGTGCTTTGGGTAAGATGGACATTTTTATGGATGCAATACGGTCGAGTAGTGACAGTGAATGTTTTTGCCAATGTCGAAGGTCTTTCGTGATTTGGGAGAGGAGTTTGGAATAATTATGCGTGATTGTCCACGTGATGGTAGGGGCTAGATCCAGTCCCAGATAGGGAACTGTATCCTGAATCTGGAGTCCTCCATAGGACCTTGGTCCTTCCCCAGGTAAGTCCTCACTTCGGCCTAGGCGCAGGACTATGGATTTTCCCACATTTATCCGAAAACCAGAGACCTGCCCAAAGGAGGTTAATTCACGGAGAAATGCTGGCACTGATTGCTCAGGGGTCTCCAAAGTCGCCAAAATGTCATTGGCGTACTAACTCACAGAATGCCTCTCCCCTCCAAATGGGATGCCCACAATATCTGGATTGTCCCTAATCCTCTGGGCTAGGGGTTCCACATAAAGCGCGAAGAGAAGGGGGGAGAGCGGGCACCCCTGTCTTGTGCCTTTCTGGATCTCAAAAGGCCGCAAGGTTGTCCCATTTACCCATATTGTTGCTTTGGGCCTATCATAACAGCTCGCCACCCAGGCCCTAAATCGGTCACCAAGACCAAAATGAGCTTATGTTTTGTCTAGGAAGCCCCAGTCCACTCTGTCGAAGGCCTTTTCGACCGACAACCACAGAGCATCCATCTTTGTGCGGTGGGCTTTGTCGATAAGGTGCAGTATACGTTTGGTATTATCGCTGCTCTGGCGATTTTGAACGAAACCGGACTGGTCCGGTTCGATGATACCTGGCATATGTGGGCCCAATCTGGCCGCTAGGACCCCTGTAAACAGCTTTAGATCCAAATTAAGTAGGGAAATCGGGCGGTATGAGCCACATTGGGTTTCGTCCTTTCCGGGTTGAGGGATGACCACTATGTCAGCGGCCAACATATCGGGGGGGATTGTTCCAGGACCGCTAAAAGAGTTAAAAAGACGCGTCAGGATTGGGGCGAGAAGTGGGCAGAAGGACTTGTAGAACCCAGCTGAAAAGCCGTCGGGTCCCTGCGATTACACAGCTAGAGGCGAGAAATCGCCCCTATCACCTCTTCAATCCTGATAGGTGCATCTAGAGCTTCTGCTCCCTCCGCGTTCAGTGCCGTCTTGGCAGTCCTCTGTAAGTTGGCTTCCCCATCGACGCTAAGTTGTGGGTCTTTGCCATACAATGTGGAGTAGAAGTCTCAAAGGGCTTCTGCAATCTCATCATCGCGTTCAACTGTTTCCCCCTTGGCATCCTGAAGAACTGAAATTTTTGAGCGATGGGTGCGAGCTCTGAGCTTACTTGCTAAGAGACGCCCTGTTTTGTCTCCCCCTATATAGTAGGAGTGTTTTAGCCAGAGGTCCACATATTCGGCTCTGTCCAAGTCAAGGCTCGACAGTTGCGCCCTTGCCGTGTTCAGTTGGCGCCACACCCTGGGCGCGCCTGTCCGACTGTGTACCTTTTCTAATTCAAAACACTTGTGCCGTGAGAAGTTCCCTCTTTTCCTTATGATCTCTGGCTTCAGCAGCAGAAATAGCTATTAATTCGCCCCTCACTACAGATTTGAGGGCCCCCCACAGTGCAGCAAGGGGAGTGTCCGGGGAGTCGTTCATCGCTAGGTAGTCGGTAATGCATTTGTGGAGTTGCTGAGGCACTTCCTCTCTATTGAGCAAGTTCTCCCTAAGTCGCCACGTCCCAGTCAGTCTGCGAATCGGGAGCATGTTGAGGGTAATGTCACTGCATCATGGTCTGATAATGCTACCGGTGTGATGTTCACTTTGTCTACTAGCGCATTCAGTTCTGTGGAGCCTATGAAGTGGTCTAGTCGGGCGTATGTATGGTGTTCATTGGAGTAGAAAATTGTGAGGATTGAGGGTGAGCCACCCACCATATGTCTACCAACTCCCTTTCTCTCAACCACTCCTTCCCTGTTGTGGACAGTGTGCCTGTTTGGCTGTAGCGTTGGCCTGACCTGTTTTTCTTTGCTTCCAAGACCAGGTTAATGTCCCCCCCAACCACCAGTCTCCTGTCTTGTGAGCGTAGAACTTCCGAGAGGGCAGTTGTGGGGAATTTTTCTTGTCCTGAGTTAGGGGCGAAGAGGGAACCCACTACCAGGGGAGCACCCCCCACCCATAGTTTGTAGGCCAGTAAACAGCCTTTTACTTCTGCCACCTTGTTGCCCACTGAACCCTGGAATGTCCTTGCAATCAGTATGGCCACTCCCGCTTTTTTATCAGTTGTAGAGGAGTAGAACTGTTAGGGGTAAGCTCGGGACCACATCCGGTGCCAATCTTTGGGGAGGAGATGGGTCTCCTGCAATAGACACACCTCTGCGCCTGAATTCTCTAGGTAGGATAGGATGGCTCTCCTTTTAATGGGGTTGTTTAGCCCTTTCACATTAAGGGTTATTATCCGAAGTGTGGATCGTGACATGAGGCAGCCGTAGGCCTAACCTGCTGTATCTGTTTGAGCTTAGTCACCGTAACCTTGGATATGCCCCCAGTCTCCCTTACGTCGTGTGTTTCTATGTCGGACCATGCGTGTTCCCCGCCCTAATTAGCACACCCGTTCCCCTTTCCCCCCCTCCCTAACCCCAACTGGAAAACCCCAACAAAAGTTCAGTGCCCGTCACTTGCGAATGCGGGCATTTAGAGTATGAGTCATTTCGGAGCATGTGTGGACCAAGTTTCCCGGGCCCCCCGCCCCCAGCCTTCCCCCAGGGCCAGGATAATTACAAGGCATAAGTACCCTCAAAAAAGAGTCACGGGCAATCAGTGGGTGCTGTGTCCTTCAGGACGGTGTTCAGAGCTGCTTGTCTCTCCTGTTCCATTGTGTACGGGTCTGGTCTTGGCCCCAGAGTAGGCGATCTCCTCCGTCTTACCTTTTGCCATTTCGCGCCTGGTGGTTTCCACTCTGGAGTATGCACTTCATCTGTCGGGTCACGGTTTTCCAGGCCAAGGAGCTTGTAGGTTTCCTGGAGGGAGCGGAGCTGACATAGCTTGCCATTCCATTTGAAAATCAATTGAATGGGGTGGCCCCATGAGTAGGCCACTCCGTGTTCTCTCAGGTGTGCAATTACCTCCCGAAATTTCCTCTGTTTTTGTAGGGTGACGTCGGCCAGGTCTTGGAAGAGAGCGATAGAGTGGCCCTGAAAGGAGAGCATTTGCTTAGCCCTGGCCTCTCGTAGGATGCGTTCCTTGAGGGTCTAGTCGGGGAGAAAAGCTAAAATGTCCGGAGGGGGGGCAGGGGCACGCTGCCTCAAGCCCACCCGATGAGCTCGATCGATGCGGACGTCGAAGGCCTGTGAGACCCCCAGGATGTCCCGAAACAGCTCTTGTAAATATTTTGTAATGTCAGTCCCCTCTGCGTCAGTGGTTACCCCCTCACGTGGATGTTGTTCCGCCTCAAGCAGTTTTCGAGGTCTTCGGTGTGCGCTTGCAGATCGAGTTGCTCCTCTCATACACGAATTACCTCTTGCTGGAGCTGTTCCCCTTCCTCGTCTCTGGCATGATCGTGATCTTCTAGTGCCCCTGCTCTTTCCCTGATCTTGTCTACATTGCGGCGTATCTCTTTTATTTCCCTGCGACCTCGCTTTTAAGTGTTTGGAAGTCGTCTCTCAGGGTATTGAAAAGTGCCTCCAGAAATGAGTGGGTGAACTGGGTCTGATCTTTGTCTTCTGGGTCTGATTGCGAGGTTGGAGCCGTGGGCGAGCGGTCCCCCTTCTCAGCTGGTAGAGGGCCTTTGGAGAGCATATCTTTCAGAGTCCGCTCTCTTCTCCCTTTCGCCGAGGACATGGCTCTGGTCTGGGCCCGGAACCGCGATGGGGAACCAGGGCCCTCTTCGGTGTACAGCCGCGCCTGTGACTGGGGTGAGCTGGGGCCTCTCCGGGAGGTGAGTCTGGGAAGTGTTGCCCTGGCTTGGGGAAGTCGGACCAGACCCTGGCGGTTTCCGCTGTGCTCCCTACGCGCTCCCGCCAGGTGATGTCGCAGGTCGATCCCTTGCGAGTCCCGTGGAGTGGACTCTGCAGATCTGTTGAAGGGGTCTCACCGATGGTCGTTCCCTTCCTACAATGTCAAGCGAGCCAGGTAAAGAGCGGGACCGGGTGTGGAGTGGGTGTAACCCAGCACAGGCGAATAGGGGCCACAACCTATCGCTGTCACGGCCTACTGCTCGATGATAAGCTATCTCGCCGCTCATCAGGACCAGAAGCAGCGTGTGGGCCCTGTAGTGTCGTTCGAAGCGGTGGCTCCACACCCCAACCCAGGGACCCGTAAAGTCAGCGGGGCCACCGGGCACCAACCCCCCCGTATATTGGTGTGGCTGGAGTCACTGCGGGAGGAACAGCAATCCCTGTAAGGCTCACGTCCCCGGGAGTCTTAAGTGCTGTAGCTGGTGGAACAGGACCCCACTTTCGGCAGGCACCATCGCGCAGCACCCACCTCGCTGCGGTTATCGGCTGTGTTTAAGCAGGCAACAGGGGCTGGGTCTCTGCAGCTCGCTCACCCTCCCTGCGCAGCAAGCCCCGTCGGGCGTCACCTTCAGCCCACTTCCGCGGCACCGCTTCGTAGGCCCCGTCACTCCCGGAGCCTCTCCGGACCAGGAGGCCTCCGATCACCAGGACTCTCCCACCTCGTCCGGCGGCCGCTCAAGTGCTCTGCTCTCCCGTGCCTGCCCGATCACCGCTGCTGCTGGGCAGAGGCATTGCGGGGGCAGGGACCTCTCTGGGACGGGCGAGCTCCGGACCAAGCACAGCTAGCTGGATCAGTGGGCCGAGGCCGTCGCAATGTTGCCTCACAGGCGCTCGGCCCGCGCGGTCCTACTAACTCCGAGAATCCAGCCTTCCGGAGCTCGAAACGTCCCTCTAAGGCTGCTCCGCGTTGAGTGGACTCCGTATCTGTGAGGATGGTAGCATATACGAGGGCAAAAGGCGCTGTTAAGCCCGGGTTAACTGGCCCGGAGCGGAGAGCAGCCGGAAGTTGCGACTCACCAGTCCGCCATCTTGGCCATGCCCCCCCATTTTGCATTTTTAATCAGGTAAAGGGATCCCAAGATATAATTTTTTAAGAAATAGTAAAATAAAAAATTCCATATAAAATAATGGGGAAAAAAGTCAATAATAGTCCATGGGTCAAGGGCGACCCGGTCTTAAATGCCTTTTCAGGCTGAACCGCAGTGGAGCAAGGGTCAGGTAAAGCCTAGCGATTCACACTGGTCAACAGTTTTACCTTCTGACATAGTCTGCCAGATTAAGCAAAATCCTACAGTGATGCAATGTAGGTTGCTACACCTTTGTTGGATACCCTCAGCACCGGATCCTTCTCCTCCAGGAGTCAAAATACATAAAAGTCTAAACTTTGCAAAGCTTCACAAAAAATGAATATCTCTATCCTGGTCACTCCCAGACCTCTAAAACTTTCAATAGCAGTTTCAGGAGTACCAGAATGTAGATGACATTGGATACAGGCTTCATGGGCTCTTCTTTATCAAGGGATATGCCAAAGTATAGCTCCTCTCTCCTGCTGGTTCCTCTAAGATGCCCTCAACCTTCTGGTCTTTCAGGAGATCACCTCTCCTGGCTCTGAGAATGGCTTTAACCTCTGTAGCTCCAAAAGGAAGGAAGTTTCCATTAGCCCTTTCTTAGGTGGCAGGAGTACACCATCCACAGGTATCAGTAGCATTCTGATTTTCAGGTGGTTGGAGATGATTTATTGGGGTAACTCAGTGGTAACCCAACAATGACTGGTGGTGACCGTTAAACCTATCCTTGCAGAACTCCAACACAGCCCCCTCCTACATATATATCCTAGCATTTTTTGTGCTCTCTGGTGTGTCTTAGTATGGTACAGCTGTCATACTTCCTCTCTTTGCCTCACAACTCCCTAGGAGAGGAGGTGTGGGAGATACTTGTCAATGTCCACTTTCACAGCCATGCCGATAGTGTTCACAAGCATCTTCTCAAAGCGCTCTGGGGAGAAACCTAATCAGACAACACTGATGGCTGTTCATATCTCTGCATCCGGCTTTACCTTCAGGAAAAGTAGAATGTGACAAGACTTTTATAAATCACATTCATCACACTTGTACAAATAATGTAAGTGCTCCACTAAAGTAGTTGTTCACTTATTCATAGATTAGAAAAATGTCTTAAGAATAACGTTATTTACTTATGTTGATTAAAAAAAATGTTAAACACAGGAAAGCTCAGTCAATGTAAAGCTGCCTTTTGCCTTTGTAGTAATAGCACTTTGGTGTCCCTGGTCCCACGTAAACATGTAAGTTAGCATAACTACCATGTTTCCCTTGACCATTTGCAGCTGCGCTTCAGGGGCCTTAATGTATGCTTTACAGTTGTCCAATTTAATCTCTTTGTAACCCAAAACATTTTACAACAGGTTGGTTCGTGGGTTACCACTTCAGTTTTGCCCTGTAGTGTCACACGGCTCCTTGTCAGGTAATCCTTGGGTGGACGGCCTAAGGCTACATTGTGCGTTTGAAATTTATGCCACTTGCACAGTATTTCCTTGATTAGACCGCGAAGTTACATAAATGTCAAATGTACCAAGAGGTGTCTGGCAATCAGTCACCTTGTTTTATGCAGTGAGAGATTTCCAGCATGCTCTGGCTGCTCAGAGGTCCAAAAGCTCAGCAATCTAGTCCAATAAAAAGCAAAATCATCTGGAGGGAATATGCAAAAAAACTGATTTTCTACAGAAGCCCAGGCTTCCGATAGAACTTTCAATGATCTTTGGTGAAAACCAAAAATCAGTGTCAATGGGGCTGTAAAGGTAATGGTAGAGCAAAGGTAGAGGCAAAATTGAGTTTAAGATACAAGGAAATGTAGAAACAGGGGGAGACTAGTTGGGTCCAGAGACCTTTATAACCATCAGTATGGCAGTGGAAGAGCTAGGTAAACATCATTCAGCCCATCGATACTTGTGCAACTATGTAAACGTAACGTTCACTATACCTTTAATTTACACACTCACACAGCTGCGTATCCTTGTAACTTGCATTCAGTCCATCAATATTTACGTAGCTGTGTATCTATTCTATGCAACCTTCATTCAGCCCAGTGAAACTGCAGTCAAAATTAAAGTGGTATCGTGGCAAACCAGCCCATTTTTATATGTTTGTGGCTACAAAGACGTTCAATTAAATCCATCAGTATTTATGCAACTGTGCTTCCTTGTAACCTTTATATTTTTATTCAGCTACTTGTCCATTTTATCTTCATTCACCCCAAAAATATTCCTTCTACGATGTATTTTTGTTTTCGTCATTCGTTTCACCAGCATTTATTCTGTTATGTATCTCTGTAACCTACTTTCACCCCATCCTTAATTTTTCAACAGTACCTATGTAACATTCTTTCCAAAACATTTAAGCAGCAGTTCATCTATGTAACTTTAATCCACTCCATGTATAACTATTCCTATAATTATGCGGCTGTGCATCTATGAACCTTCATTGATTCCATCGATAGTTGGTTGCTGTGCAGCTGCGTACATTTCAGTCACCCAGTCGATATTTATATATCCTTCATTCATTCCTTCAGTAAAAATGCAAATGTATATCTTTTTATGTGCACTTATGTAATCTTCCTTCAGCCATCGACGCAGCAGGTGTTGTGACCAGAAGCCCCTCACCAAGTCTTCGATCCGCTGTTGTTGAACTTCAGAATATTGTACTATTGATGTACTGATCGTCTAGGTGTCTTTATTTGATGTTTGTTTTCAATACACCAGCAATGTAGCATCTGCTCTGCCTCCAAGACTCCTTGTTGCATCTGGCGCCGTGTAGACTAATAAAAAATACTGTGACTCTGTTTCTCAAGGAAAAACAATACAGTGACAGAGAAGAAATACTGAGAGCTAAAAATCTACATTTGGCTATTTACTTCCTCACCTTTTTAACTCATGTTCCATTATAATGTATTGTACTGTAATTGTATTTATATAGCGCTTACTACCCCTGAAGAGGAGTCTAATCGCTTTTCGGTGAGGAGCACGCTACTCTGGAAACCAAGAAGGATTTGGGGTGGATTAGTATAGTGAAAATTTGAGTTAAATTTGAGTGGTAGACATGTGAGTCTGTTAGTTGGATTCAAAAGCATAATGGGGGATAGGAGGCGGAAGTGACAAGAAAGTGTTTATTGGGAGATCATAGTGGTAAGATGAGGTTTGGGATGAGTAAAGGATAGATGGAGGAGGGAAGAGTCTCTACAAATGGATTAGGTAAGTCCTAGTAGTAAAATGAGGTTTGGGATGAGTCAAAGGAGGGATACATGAGGGAAGAATTTAGAAAGGGTTGTTTGAGAGATCATGGTAGTAAAATGGGGTTTGGGGTGATCTATGGAGGGGTAGAGGAGGGTAGAGTCTAGAAAGGGTTATTTTGGGGATCATAGTAGTAGAATCAGGTTTGGGATGAGTCAGAGAGTGGAGGTAGGGGATATATTGAGAGGTATAGGATGAAAGATAGGGTAGTGCTTACGAGTCAACATGGCTAGATTATAGCTTTCTCTGGCAGTTTGCACACGGCCACCGAGAGTTGTAGGGTGGCCTGCCTGCCAGTTCGACTCAGCAGCTGCCTAACAGCAAGGCAGGTAGCCAGGCAGCCAGCTTGGCATTCAGTGAACACAGAACTTACAACGCCCTTGAGGTATAATTACAAGTAAATACAGCCTCAAATGTTTTCCCACTTTGAGCTACAAATAGGAAAGGGCCGCCTCAGGAGTAGGGTTTCACACAAAGTAATATAATATTGATTAGATTTAAGTGAGACGGGGTGGGACGCTTCGGAAGTCACCCTTCTGAGATGGGCAGGCAGTGGGGGCATGTGAACAGCATGAACCAGGGAACAGGACGGACGTAGTTTTACTTACACCCCCAGGTTAAGAGCAGCGTTTGTGTTCATGCACAAAGCCAGTGTGGTATTTTAGGGTACGTCGAATTAACATTTTAGCTTCAAGGGTGGAGTGACCCTCAGAGAGAGAGAGAGAGGGAGAGAGTGAGAGTGAGAGGGAGAGAGAGAGAGAGAGAGAGAGAGAGAGAGAGAGAGAGAGGATTCTCGACCGGGGATGTTGATAGTGCGAGCATGCCACATGGTTTCAAAAGGGGCTTTCTGGAGCCCGGGTGATGCTGTGACAGGTCGGAGGTTCCGCCTGCCCCTGTGAGGGATGTCATGGATGTGCATGTGGTTTAAGACTGGCACTTTGAAAATCAGTAACCGGGACAAAAAAAAGGGCCCAGGCACCAAAATAAGAGAGCACCCCCCCCATCAGTGAAGTAAAGCTAAAAAAGCCGCGGTAATATCTGTGTCACCAGCAGCAAAAGCAGGCCCACCTGCTCATAAAGCCGGTCTACAACAGCTAAAACAAGCATTGGCATAGCCAATAGGTCTCGCCTTTGGGACCTTATAAGTGTTTAGCCATGCAACAGTTGCATAACTAAATACTTATAAGGTCCCAAAACCGAGATCTATTGGCTATGCAAAGCGGCCGTGTGGCCGCGAAAGTGAAAGTGATCGCGATCACGATCAAACATCAAAGCGGCCGCAAAAGTGAAAGTAATCGCGTCAAGCGCGCGTGCACATGCACTGTAGCTCTAGGATGGCCTGGTAGCACTTTTTGGAGCCCTCTCAATAAGTCTCGCCAGACCAGCGCATGCGCTGGGTCAGGCGAGACCTAACAACGGCCCACACAATGATCTGTCAGACCAGCCCCATCAGGCACTGCGTGACTGCCTTAAAGGCCAGTCTGACCCTGACCAAGATACATAGCAGAATCCTCTAGATTCAGATCTGCGACACCGACCAACGATCCCTCAGAAGAAAACAAATACAAAAGCCAGGCAAGTGTAAAATAATATTGGTAATCAAAGAAAACTAGGCTACCCTCTCTGCTCCTCAATGTTGGATTGTAGGTTGGTGATTCACCATCCCATCTGATTGCCCTGAGTATTTTGGTACAGTTTCTGCATCATTTAGGCTGTCTCAAAGGTTGTGAACTTTTTTTTATAAAGCTCAGAAAGTTAGAAATGTTGGTGTCTGCAACAATCTCGTTTACACCCAGTCGTTGTCTCCCTTCTTATACTAAAGTTAGACTTTAAGGGTGAAAGTGGGGAGCACTCCAAGTGATCTGGACAGTGTTTTGTCACACAGAATTACTCCCTTTCAAAATGATGTTTGGGGTCTTTAGAGACTTTAGAACACACAAGTTAAAAAAATTGGGGAGAAAGTGCAAACAAAATAAATGAACTTCCTTTTCTATTATTCCCCTCCCTCTTATCACCCTCCCGCTTCCCTTTCCTAGGAGCACTCACCTGGGATGCCTGGATCGACCCTCTCAGGAAAGCGTGTACTCCTGCTCTCCTCACAAGGCCACTATGTATCAACATGGCCCACAAGGATTTAGGTTTCCTGTATGTGAGTGAGACATTGGTACTAAGCCTGGGATCTATCACTTGGTCTGATTTTACTATGTTCCAATACCTATCAAGAACCTGCAGCACAAAAGTGGATTTCTGGTTAACGGTGGTAATGAATATAATCTGATCACTTTGGTCTTTACTTTTAACCTTGGGTTTAAAAAGGAGGGAGTACCTGGTGTGTCTATTGATTTTATTAGCTGCCTGTCTTAGAACCGTAGTGGGGTATCCCCACTGCTTAAAGCGGTCAAGTAAGGTATTTTCTTTTAGTTCAAAGTTCTGTTGTGTGCTGTAATTAAGTTTGCCCTGACCAATTTTCCATAGGGGAAACTCCACTTGAGTTTAGTTGGGTGTTGGCCCTTAGCGTGTAAGATGTTATTACTCGCTGTTGCCTCACGGAATAGGGATGTCACAATATATATATATCGTTTTCACTTTTAGTATGGCTGCTGTTGGAATGTCTCAAACACCACCCTTTCTTAATGAAGCGGGAGAGTCCACTATACAATGGAAGCAGTGGTACAATTATTTGAATCCTACTTCACTTCTATAGGTGGGGAAAATTCTTCCCACTAAGGAAACAGCATATAAGGTGTAGGAGAGCCTCCTCGAACCCCAGGAAGAGAAAGGATGTGGGAAAGCAAGACATGTCTTCAAAGTCTTTCAAGAAGTTAGAAGAACATTTTGGAGGGAGGCAGTAAACAGGAAACATTAGTGACAGGGTGAAGAAAATAAATTCAAGAGAAGGTATGATCCCCTAAAACAGGTGACGAGAATAAATGAATGGAGAGTAAGTGATGTTCATATCAAACAACCTGCATCTTTCGGTGGCCAAATCCAAACCCTCTGAGCCATTACAGACTTGGGGTAAGAAAACGTTTGCAAAATTAAACAATGCACAGATCTGAAGTAGGGACAGGTGGTGCAAGACGGCTGTTGTTACTGAAAGCCCAAGATATATTAATGCCCAGAATGAACTTCGCGATGGTGGTCGCAGATCTACATGAGAACTTCTATGTCATTATGAGCTCTTGGAGGCTGTTCACAGACTTCATAGTAACTCCATGTGCCACTTTGGCACAGAGAGATGTTGTATTAATCCTCAGTCTTATGTGTTATTGTTTTCCTTTCCTTGTTCCCTTCCACCTCTACCTTCCCATACCCTTGACACTCTTCTGTTACTCCAAAGAGATATGTGTTGTAATTGGTTGTATGACGTTACAACGCATGCTTTTACCCTGCATGCTGTTACAACGCAATTTTTACCCCGATTTGCTGTCTGGGGTGTGCTGGAGTTTGGAATAGTATAATTTACTATTCCAACTTCAGTCTGTGCAACAGTAGGGAAGGTGTTGGAGTTAAACTCAACACCTTATACCCCTTACAGCAAGCCATTTTCGTTGTAATGGCATGCAGGGTAAAAGCATGAGTTGTAATGCATGCGTTGTAACGGTTGTTTCCTGTTGTAATTTGCCTACTTCCTTCCCAACCCGCTCTTGGTACTTTGCTGCCATCTCAGACCTCTCTTCTTTGCCAACCCTTTGGAATGACCAGGCTGAACCCTTAAAATTCTGTCAGTGACAGTTGAATCTAAACAAATGGTTGTGTGGCAGGGTGTTGGTGGTGTTGTACCACGGACTTAATACATATTTTCTTTGTCTTAATTATCCTGGCTAATCATTTAATAAAATGGTGTATAAACAAACCTTCATTAATTCTATCAGTATTCATGTCTATGGGCCTCATGTAGGTAGCGAAATACCGGTCGGTAACGGCCGATTTTCGGTAAATATGCCGTTACCGACCGGTATTCAGACAAGTGAGATGTAGGAGTCCAAAAACCACTTTTCGGTAAATATGAGGCGGTAAATACCGATTCATAGTTACCGAATTCTAAAATACCGATTCATATTTACCGAATACATAATTAACGAATCGGTAAATATGAAGTGGTAAATATGAAGTGGTAAAAATTTAAAATGACATGTAGGAGCAGTCGGTAATTAAGAAATCCAGGAAAATCGGTAAATAAGAGTCGGTAATTAACACGGATTGAAAGCAGGTGGTAACCATCAACAATGCACATAAGCAATCCCAAAATGCAACAGCGTGGACAACATGGCCGCCATGTACGTCATTGCAAGGCGCCTACGTCTACAGGCAGCAGGACTGAGGGTGTGGCGACGGGAGGAACAAATCTACAGACAGCGCATCACACTATTACAGCTGACTGATGCAGAGATACATGAGAGGTACAGGCTACACCCCGAAACCATCATGGACCTGATAAGGGACCTGCACCCACTCCTGGACCAGCCAACAAGAAGGGCGCACGCCATACCACCACATGTGCAGGTGCTCTGCAGCCTACATCTACTGGCATCCGGCAGTTATCAGGTGGTGATAGCTGCGGTGGGTGGTGTATCCCAGAGTTGCCTGTCCCGTTTCTTCAGGAAGTTCCTGGATGCCATGATGCAGAGAATGCACCACTACATAAGCTTCCCAAACACACAGGCTGCACTGCAGAAAACAAAAACAGACTTTTATCACATGGCACAGTTCCCCCATGTCATCGGCTGTATTGATGGTACACACATCCCAATCTGTCCACCAGCTGATACAGAGCACATCTACAGGAACAGGAAGTCCACCCACTCCATCAATGTGCAGGTGATCTGTGATGCAGGGAACATCATCACAGATATTGTTGCAAAGTTTCCTGGGAGCACCCACGACTCTTACATCTTCCAGAATAGTGGGATCTACACACAACTGAGTGCCGGCGAATTCGGAGAGGGATACCTGCTGGGTAAGTAACAGTGACGCCCCTTGAAACCTGCAAATCAGAGTGTATAGAGGCATGTAACTGATGGTTCCCTTTTACTCATCCAGGCGACAGTGCATATGCATGCCGTTCATTCATCCTCACTCCCTACCTACACCCAGCAACCCAGAGTGAGAGACGATACAACGTGGCCCACAAAACAACACGCAATGTGGTGGAGCGCACGTTTGGACTACTGAAGAGCAGGTTCCGCTGCCTCCACAAGAGCGGAGGCGCACGCCAGTACAAACCCATCACCTGCTGCAAGATTATTGCCACTTGTGCAATGCTGCACAACCTTGCCACGAAAAAAGGTACAGATGTGGAACTAACATATTTTGAGGACAACGAGGATGAGTCAGGCCAGCCAGAGGGCAGCGCAGCTAGAGTGCCAACTGCAATCGATGGGAGAGAGAGACGGGCAGAGATCACATGCAACTATTTCTGAGTAAGTGAGGGGACACAGCGAGTTGTGAGAAGTCATGACGTAGTTTAATGTGGCACCACGCCATGAACACATGAACAGGCCAATCTGGCAATATACCATCTATACAAGGAGTATGTCCAGGGTTACGTCACCCAATGGGAAGTGGCTAAGCAGGGCCACATCAATGTTTGCGCATACGCGCTGCAGTGGTGGATTGCACGGCCTGTGCATCCTCACTAGAGCCAACCCCAAGCCGCCTGCTGCTCCTGCGTGCTTCGGGGACGGGGGGTGTGATGCTGCTGCTGGTGTCGATGCTCTCCGCAGCATCCCCTGCAGCAGTTGTCGACGCCTGACTAGTCAATAGCACCCCTAGTGCACTTGTCACCTGCACCATCCCCCGAGACAGGTCGCTGCAGCACTGTGTTAGGCCCTCCTGCATCGTCACAGAGCGCCGGCAAAGTAGGGAAGTCGCAGTTGCCAGACGGTTGAGTGCCCTGCTGGTAGTGTCCCTTCTCTGGCGTTCCCGGCGCCGTGCTTCGATGTCAGCATCTAATTTGCTGCACAACTGCTGGATTGACTGGGACATGTCCCGAATGCCCGCAGCCATGCCGCCAATGTTTGTGTCCATGTTGACTAAGCTTGTCTTCATCACCCGCATGTGCCTCTGGACTGACATAACTGCCTTTGATTGCAGGCGCTGTTGCTTCAACATTTGGCCCTCGAGCCCCAAGAAGACACCATGGCCGTCAGTGGGTGCTGGTGGACTCTGGACACGCGACCTGCGGCGCCCTCTTGCTCCCGTCTGTGCTGCCTGTGAGGTGTGGGGCACAGTGGGATGGCTCCCTTCCTGGTGCCCGGTGCGGTCTTCTGGGCCCATGCTGTCGTCTGACGAGGTGTCGAAGGCTCGTAGCCTGGCTGCTGGACGCCTCCTCATTCTCACACCTGCAAGCGGAGATGTGGCCGGTGATTCGAACATGAGTGGCGATGCTGGCTGTGGTTGTGGTGATGCTGGCTCTCGGTGAGGTGATGCTGGCTCTGTGTGCGGCGAGGCTGGCTGTGTTGGTGGTTCGGCTGCCAGTGGGCCTGCTCCCTGGTCTGAACTCGTGCTGGCTAGAGGTGATTTTTGTGGCCGGTGTGCCGTCTCCCCTGCAGCATGCCCTGTACTGCATGATGTCACATCTGTGGACAGAAAAACAACATTGGCTCAGTGTCCCCGAAGGGCTGCATTGCAAGCGTCACAATAAATCATTTCACATTCCAATCTGTCCTCTGTCTCCTTGTGCCTCGAGTGCGTGACATGCCTTGTTGCCCTGTGACATTTACGTCATGGTTAGTGTTGCCCTGACTACATCTCCCGGAATGCATTGCCTGTCTGCACTGACACGTGTGGACTGCAGTGTGATTCTCGTTTCACAATGGGGGATGTGGGATAGGGGTAGGGGAGGCTACATTGCTGTGCTTTCGTCTTACCTTGGTGTGTTGCGGCTCTGGCAGAGCTGTCGGCGTCCCCAAGACCCACGACGCTCTCTTGCTCGATTGTGGCCGCCACCAGCTCCTCCAGTTCGGTGAGGGCAGGTGCCCTGTTGGTTCCACCTCCGGTCTGGCTGGCCTCCTTCTGGATGTCGCCCATCTTCCTCTTGGTCACAATCCTCAGGTCATACCAGCGCTTTTTGAGGACCTCAATGTCCCTGTGGGTCACTCCCAAAGCATTGACCTGCGCCTGGATGGCCAGCCATATGTTGCGCTTTTCGGCCTCAGGCACTTGCAGGGATTGCCTCCCAAACAGCTTCTGGTGCTGCTTCACCACCTCCTCCACCAGCACCTGGAGTTCCTTGGGGCTGAATTTGAGCTTCCTCCTCCTTTCCCCTCCGTCTTTCTGTGTTCTCTGGCTGGACATGCTGTTTGTTTCCCGCTCGCACATGCAACTGCTCCCTGCCTCTCCTCTGCACTCCAAGCCTCTCCAGGGTCGGCTAATTATGTACACCTGCCTGGGTGTGGCCACGTCGGCTAATTGTGTACACCTGCCTGGGTGTGGGCAGTTCCTGGTTGGGTGGGCTGTCGTTGCACAGGATTAGCTGTTTCGTCAATGCATGTGATGTTATTTACCGAATCCGTACATACCGATTCGGTATTTTCCGATTCGGTAGATACCACCTCGGTATTTTCCGAATCGGTAGATACCACCTCGGTATTTTCCGATTCGGTAATTATCACCTCGGTATTTACCGAATCGGTGAATTCCGATTCGTATTTACCGAATGTTACCGAATCGGTAACTGTTACCGAATTTTTACCTACATATAACTTACCGATTCTAATTTACCGATTCGGTACGGCTCGGTATTTAAGAACCGGTAAAATTTATTTACCTACATGAGGCCCTATATGTTTATGCTGTCTTAATACAATCCAACAATATTTATGCAGCTGTATGTCTCTGTTATTTCATTCATCCCATTAATATTTATGCAGTTGTGTATATATGTAAACGTCATTCATTCCATCAGTATCTATGTAAAACTGTATCTTTGTAACCTTCAGTCATTCCATCAACATTTATTCTGCTCTGCACGTATTGACTTTCATTAATTGCATCAATATTTGAACAGCTGTGTATCTACATACATTTTTTCATGTTATCAATATGTATGTAACCATTAGTTCCATCAGTTCGGTAGTAGTGTATCTATGTCACTTTCATTCATTTGATCAATATTTATGCAGACCTGTATGCATATATCTATTAAGACAGACAGACAGACAGACAGACAGACAGACAGACAGATAGATAGATAGATAGATAGATAGATAGATAGATAGATAGATAGATAGATAGATAGATAGATAGATAGATAGATAGATAGATAGATAGATAGATAGATAGATAGATAGATAGATAGATAGATAGATAGATAGATAGATAGACAGACAGACAGACTTGCGGGCATTGAGTCAATATGTATGCACATAACTAACCTTCACTCGACCATTGATACAGCTGTTGATCTATGTAATCTTCATTCATTTCATCAATACTTAGGAATCTGTGTTTGCTTTTTACATCTACTCTCTTAACCGTTGCATTAATATTTATGCAACTTATACACAGCTTTCATTCCATCAACATTTTGGCAACTGTTTAACTAAAAAAAAATAATAATAATTCTGTGGATATATATGCAGATATGTAATGATGTCATTTTTATATATTTTTGCAGCGGCATATTTGTGATATATGCACATTAATAGTTATTCAGTTGTGTATTTGTACAACCTACTTTATCCGCTCAATATTTAAGCACTGTGTCCTTGATTCCGAGTTGGTCAGAGGAATATGTACTCATTGCACCCAATAAATGACTATGCTGTGGGTTATGTTATTTATCGGGTGCAATAAATAGTACTTATTCTGCGTTTTTGGAGACTAATATGTGGACTTTAGTGCTTCATGTATCAAAGTCCACAAGGTACGATAAATACAGTACACTTTTTCTGTGTTAAATTCTGGCAAATTTTACCTGCTGAAATGTAATGAAGGGTGAGGTATTTGATGCACCCAGTACCTACTTTGCGTAGTGAAGACCACCCAATTCTGAATTCAACCCCTGTGCAAACAGGGGTTTGTGCCGATCGCATAACATAAGCCTTCCCCCCCCGCCCAGCCCAGGCGGAGCGGTGGAGGGGGGGCCCGAGCTCCAGGGGGCCCCTCAGCAAACGTGGTAGATAGTGGGCCGGGCAGGGGTGCCCTCCATGTATTGCAGGAGGGCCACCTCAGGTTTTGTTACGCCACAGGTTTGCGCGGGTGGAAGAAAACCACTGACCAACTTGGATTAATGGCTATGTATCTTTGGTGCCTTCCTTTACATAAATGTATGTATACTTCATTCAATAATTATTTATGTCACTGTGTATCTATGTAACTTTAATTTATTCCATCAGTATTTGGCCATATTCAATTCTGTTACATTATTGTATATCTATGCACTTTGATTTATTCCATTAATATTTAGTGTGACACTTAGCACACTAGTGTTTGCCGTTGGCGTGAGCGCACTAATAAATAAAGATGGGCGGAGCTGCGACGGCAGTCCGCGCCGAGAGCTAAACGCTGTGTCCGTGCAATTATTTGCGCCGCAAATCAAGGCCTTGTTATGCGGCCTGCGACGGGAGGGAGTGACCCTCCTTAAATGCAACATTGGCGACGAGAAGCGGAGGCAACTCACGCCTGCTCCTGCACAGCACAGAAACTCCTCAGCAGGCCAGAACCACGTGGGCAGTACCCACAAGCTGGAGCCCTGCTAGAACAAACTGCAGTAGTCCCTGCCACACCACGAACCCAGATAAGGCAACTAACACCAGGCAGCAGTACACGCAGCCAGCTTCGTGCTCCAGTGTTCCCCAGTCAAGTCCAACGGCGTCACACAGTCTGGGTGAATCTGACAGGCCGCGGAGTGAGCCCGCCAGCGCACCTTGCCTCAGCCCGGCTCCATGCTGTGCGACCAAGTGCACGAGGGCCCACGTTACGCCCAGCAGCCCCGCACCTCCTCCTGGTGTGTCAGGGCCTCGTGCTAGTGTACAGCACTTTTAACAAGCCACTTCTCCGTACATGTGCACGCCTCCTTGGGGGACCAGGACAACGCAGCCCAGGCCCCAGCGCCAGCACCTTCGTACCACCCCCCCTCAGGGGTCCTGCCTCCATTTAACGAGTCGGCAGACCCCACCACGGCAGCGCCAAGGTGGCAGACCTGGCTTGGCCGCTTGGAAAATTATTTCATTGCCACGAGGGAAAAGGATGGAGCGGTGAAACGGTTGCTGCTGCTCCACTATGCAGGTGAAGAGATCTATCTGATATTCAAGCACCTACCGAACACAGGCCCTCCCGAGGACTACGCAGCAGTTACCGCATTGAACACCCACTTTGACCCCCAAATGAACCTGGAGTTTGAACCCTTCAAATTGAGGCAAGCCAAGCAGAGAGTGGGTGAGTCAGTGGAAGCCTTCCAAGCGAGGCTCAGGGAACTAGCTGAAACTCACCTCGTGGGGGATCTTGCAGTGGAAGAAATCAGAGCCCAGCTCATCCTCGGGATACGCAGCAAAGTCCTGCGAGGCCTCATACTCAGGCAAACGAACATACCTATGAATGACATCCTCATTCTAGCGCGGTCTTATGACCTTTCGGCAGCACGTGCAGAGGAAATGGACATGGCGCTGGTGCGCGGAGCGAAAAGAGCGTCGCCATCAAGACTGAAAGAACAGACACAGTCAGGACGAGGGACAAGCCCCACAGGCCACGAGATCGCCAGTCACAAGCCCCAAAGAACCACTGTGGGTACTGTGGGTATGAGGAACACCCAGCACAGTCCTGCCCGGCACAAGGAAAGACTTGCAACAACTGTGGCATCGCAAGCCACTTCGTGTCAGTGTGCAGAAGGAAGTCACAGCGGAAGGGAGAAGGCCGACCCCGTCAGATGCATCGGATGGTTCGCCAACTATCGCATGTCTCACTCACATCTCAACAAGGAGGAAAGAAGAGAGAACAAACAGTCTTCGAAGAAGGCGATTCCGCATCGGAAGACGAAGGGGAGACATACCTAGTCTCTTTCACCCAAGCCCTAAAGAGCAGGAGACGGCCTCAACCTCGTTGCACAGTACAAATCGCAGGTGCAGAGTTCAATGCAGTGATCGACACAGGCGCCTCAGTGACAGTCATGGGGATCCAACAGTACAACAAACTAAGACCTAAGCAAGAACTCAGACCGTCAAAAGCACAGATCTTCGTGTATGGCATTGACTCTCCGTTGCCCCTCCGAGGCAAGATGATCATGCCAGTACTGTCAGAAGGCGTCAAAATCACCATCAACATCTATATCATAAACCAGGGCTGCTCAGCAGTCATGCAGCTGAAGATCTGGGACTGGTGATGTTTGCCAGAAGAGTACAGGCGGACCAGACGGAAGAATTGCTGAGCCAGTTCGGAGACTTGTTCAAGGGTCTGGGGAAGATAAAGAGAGCCCCCACCCAACTCCACATAGACCAGGCCATCCCGCCAACGGCCTTAAGGCACCGAAGAATTCCGTTTCATCTCCGGCCTCTAGTAGAGGAAGAATTGCAAAAGCTCAAAGACCAAGGGGTGATAGAGAAAGTGTCCGGACCCACACCGTGGGTGTCACCAATATTAATCGCAGAAAAGCCTCGCCAACCAGGGAAGATCAGACTCTGCATTGACATGCGCCTCCCGAATAAGGCCATCCGGCGTGAACGTCACATTACGCCGACGATGGACGAGATCGTGGCCGATCTGAATGGATCCAGATGGTTCTCAAAGCTGGACCTGAATGCAGGCTATCACCAACTAGCCTTCGCCAAAGACAGTCGGTACATCATGACGTTCAGCACCCACCTAGGCATCTGTTCTGCTCGATTTTCCCGGCCTTCTTGTGAGGCACAATGATGGAATGTGACTTCAGTCTCTTATCATTCAAGTCTAAGGGTTAGAGTAGTGAATGGAGCCTATTTACTAGGCACTTCGACATGATTCTGTGTTCTTCCCCATAGATCAGGGCTTGCACACATAGCCTAGGGGATAGATTCGTTAGTATTAGGGATAACCTGTCCTGTAGTGAGGGTATTTCATGGAGCCGTGCTGAATTCAGGCCTGGTAGGCCTCAAACGGGAGAGACTCCATCTTTTTTTCTGCTCTGGCAGCTTGGGATGCTTCTAGGTCAAATGTAATGTTTTAGTTATGAGGTGTTATTCGCTTGGAGAGAACCGGTTCAGGCCGGCCCTTATCGAAGGATTGTATTTTTCTTCATGCCGAAGACACTACATCAGGCCGGCCGGCTGGGAACGTGTCCTTGGTACGGGGAGGTACAAGAATTTGGTGGGCGGCAGGTTACAGGCCGGAATTTTCCATGAGGAAACGCACCTCTATATTAGTGAAAGTCTGAGGCAGTTACATGTTCAGTCCGTAGGCGGCATCTAGCCGTTAGCAGTAAAGCTACTACTTATTCCAGGGAAGACAGACGCCATCTTGAAGGCGGAGAAGAACCGAGAGACAGATGCTCTCCTAGCAGAATAGCCAGAGAGGAGAGAGTAGCCGATAAGGAAGAGGTCCCAGTGACTCGGAGAAGGGTGATTCCAGGCGAGCCGAGGCACAGACGAGAAGGGAACCTAGATGACCACTGAGTGCAGGCTACATACTACTAAGGTGATGTCGACCCTTTCTTATTAGAGTGTACAACTTAATCTTTCACTTTTCTTTGCAGGTTATGTGTTATATTGTAATGTTATGTGATTGTGTATGTAATGAGTAATAAAGTACCCAGTTTGTAGTGAACCAACATGTGCTGCGTGTTCTTGTATGAGAGGGTAGCCTATTCTTCTAGTCAGCTGCGGCTACATGAACAGATGTTAACCCTGATCAGGTAAGTGGTAACTGAATAAGGGAAAGAGGAGCCCCTCGAACCTGAGAACAGGCTATGCTCGAACTGGCAATCCTTGTGTGATCTGATGAATAGTGAGACTGATTCCCTTTTTGTATGTTATGGTGATCATAGGATGAACTGTCGTATGAGACTGCCGTCTAGGTAGAGAGGTCTGGATTCGTATAGGATCGCGAGGCCGCCACTTGTGATACTGTCGTATGGGCAGAGAGGTCTGGATTCGTATGGGATCGCGAGGCCGCCGATTGTGCTGAGACTGCCGTCTGGGTAGAGAGGTCTGGATTCGTATGGGATCGCGAGGCCGCCACTTGTGATACTGTCGTATGGGCAGAGAGGTCTGGATTCGTATGGGATCGCGAGGCCGCCACTTGTGATACTGTCGTATGGGCAGAGAGGTCTGGATTCGTATGGGATCGCGAGGCCGCCGATTGTGCTGAGACTGCCGTCTGGGTAGAGAGGTCTGGATTCGTATGGGATCGCGAGGCCGCCACTTGTGATACTGTCGTATGGGCAGAGAGGTCTGGATTCGTATGGGATCGCGAGGCCGCCGATTGTGCTGAGACTGCCGTCTGGGTAGAGAGGTCTGGATTCGTATGGGATCGCGAGGCCGCCACTTGTGATACTGCCGTCTGGGTAGAGAGGTCTGGATTCGTATGGGATCGCGAGGCCGCCACTTGTGATACTGTCGTATGGGCAGAGAGGTCTGGATTCGTATGGGATCGCGAGGCCGCCACCTGTGATACTGTCGTATGGGCAGATAGGTCTGGATTCGTATGGGATCGCGAGACCGCCGATTGTGCTGAGACTGCCGTCTGGGTAGAGAGGTCTGGATTCGTATGGGATCGCGAGGCCGCCACTTGTGATACTGTCGTATGGGCAGAGAGGTCTGGATTCGTATGGGATCGCGAGGCCGCCACTTGTGATACTGTCGTATGGGCAGAGAGGTCTGGATCCGTATGGGATCGCGAGGCCGCCGATTGTAAGAGGTCTTGGTATGTATAGTAGGAATTCCCTGTCCTTAGGTGGTAAGATATATGTGGTTACCTATTGTAGATAGGCCCTAGGGAGAGGGAGGGGGTAACGTTCTGGCTGGGTTAGTGAGGCTCTGCTGAGCGGGTTCTATCTGATCCGAAAACCCAAGCAGAACAGCGTCCGGAGGTACAAGCGGCTGAATTTTGGTATATCATCGGCTGCCGAGATATTCCAAAACGCCATTAAAGAGATCCTGGTCGGGTTACCTAGCGTCCTCAACGTGAGTGATGATATCCTCATACACTCGAAGACAGCAGAAGAACACTACTGCCACGTGAAAGCCACCCTGAAGAGACTCCTAGACCATGGGGTCACTCTACACAAGGACAAGTGCCTGCTGTTTCAGCAAAAAATAGAGTTCTTTGGATACACGTTCACCCAAGAAGGCATACAAGTTGACCCCGGAAGTCCCAAGCGATCAAGGCTGCAGCGGCCCCCTCACCGTGGCGGAAGTATGCAGCTTCCTGGGCATGGCCACATACTACGGCCGTTTCATTCCGGATTTGGCTACACTGGCAGAGCACCTACGGAACCTCACTCGATCTGATGCTATGTGGCAGTGCGGCCCCACCGAAGAGACAGCATTTCAAGCTGCCAAGAAGGCCCTCCTCGACCACAGCACCCCATGAAGAAGACTGAAATCTTAGTGGATGCCAGCCCGGTGGGTCTAGGGGCAGTCCTCACACAAGAACAGGAGCCAGGCCGATGTGCTGCCCTCGCGCATGCCAGCAAAGCTCTATCCCCGACAGAGAAGCGATACTCCCAAATCGAAAGAGAAGCCCTTGCCATCCGATGGGGCTGCAGGCACTTCCATTTATACATTTGTGGACACCCGTTCACGGTTGTCACGGATCACCAACCTCTAGTGCCGCTGTTCAGAGAGTCAGCACCTCACCCGCCACCGCGAATTGAAAGGTGGGCTATCGGGCTCCGACACTATGACATGGACATGATCTATCGGCCCGGCGCCAAGAACCCGGCCGATTTCTTGTCAAGGCACCGAGACATCACTAACAACATGAGTGAACAACCCAGCAGTGGTGACACTGAAGCACACCTCGACATGATTGCAGCGCTGACATGCCCCCGAGCACTGACGCTCGAAGAGGAAGCAACGGCAGCAGAGCATGACCCAGTCATGGTCAAAGTTCGGGACACCATCCAAGGAGGACTGTGGCGTCAGTTCCTACAGTCAGCAAACACATGGTCAAGCCCCAAGAAAGAAGACCTGATGCACATGTGGAGGGACAGGAACGAGCTAAGCCGCACCCAAGGAGGCGTTCTCCTCCGAGGACCCGGATAGTTACCCCTGCATCCCTGCAACAGCCAACAGCGAGCAACACAACTTGCCCATGGAGGGCATCAAGGAGTAGAGAAAATGAAGGCCCTCATGAGAGAAAAGGTCTGGTTCTAAGGGATGGAGGCCCGAGTGGAAGAGACTGTCCGGAAGTGCCCGTCATGCCAAATAACGAGTGGGCCCTAAAGACCAGCCCCCATCCTCACGGAAGAACACGGCCAAAACCCATGGGAGAAAGTGAGCGTGGACTTCGGGAGTTTTCCTGATGGGTGTGTCACACTGGCCCTTATCGACAGCTACTCTAAGTACCCAGTGGTAGAAGTCGTGAACTCAACGGCTTTCCTGCACGTCGGCCCAGCCCTAGAAAAGATGTTTGGGATGTTCGGGTGCCCAGAGGAGCTCCGCAGCAACAATAGGCCCCCCTTCCAAAGACACGAATTACGCGAATTCATGCACCACCTCGGCATCCGGCACCGGCGCATCACCCCGCAGTGGCCTCAAGCCAACGGGGAGGTTGAACGTCTCATGAGGCCGATAAACAAGACTATCTGCATTGCGATAGCGGAACAAAGCAACCCAGAACAGGAGGTGCAGAGATTCCTGCGAGAGTATCGGAGCACACCGTACTGCTCAACACGCCAAGCACCCTGGGTGCTGTTGTTCAACGGTACCCAGCGGGATGGGCTTCCCACAGCACCAGGATGGTCTCCTCCCCCTTATGATGAGGAGCGTGCCTTCAGGAGTAGAGAGAAGCGCAACAACACCGCCAGCCAAGCTCGACGAGCGGTATTCCGCCAACTGCAGCAAGGGGACACCGTCATCATGAAGGACCGGAGGCGCAGCGGGAAGTTTCGGTCCTGGTATGAGTCAGGGTACTGGACCGTGATGAGAAGACAAGGAACCCTCGTGCCTGTCGAGAAGGGGGAGAAACGGTAACCCGCAACATCTCGTGGTTCAAACAAGTGGACAGGCCCACTTCTCCCGCTGACATCTTAACCCACGCAGGGGGGACGGAGATCAGCCAAGGTGAGCTCCAAGTAGCTAACGAACATCACCCAGAAGAAGCACTGTGCCGGCAGGTCCAGAAATCGCCCGCGAGACGCCTGGCCTGCCTTCAGCCCCTAGCACGCTGACTCCGGCCTTCATCCCTGGCCGGGGCTCTTCCAGATATGCCCTGGGAGACAACTCACCGCCGAGCACCCGCCTGAAAGACTTTGCCTGTCAAGTAAGTAAAATAAGAGACTCTTGAGATCCTGTCAAGGACTGAGTTGAGATGGGATGTGACACTTAGCGCACTAGTGTTTGCCGCTGGCGCGCGCCAGCCTTTCCCCGCCCCTGCGCTCACGCCGGCCGGCATGAGCGCACTAATAAATAAAGATGGGCGGAGCTGCGACGGCAGTCCGCGCCGAGAGCTAAACGCTGTGTCCGTGCAATTATTTGCGGCGCAAATCAAGGCCTTGTTACGTGGCCTGCGGAGGGAGGGTGGGCCCCTCCTTAAATGCAACATTCAGCTATCTGTTCCATTATTTCTGACTCACTCTACTTTTTGCTGATATTCATTTTTTCATTGTTTAAACATCTCTAATTATATGCGGTCAGCGTTATTGTTGGTTTAATGACAAGGGTGCATCCATATGTCTTACATGGTGCTGAATAAACAGCTGTATTGTGCATGATTGATATCTACAATCCGCAGATATTGTGGCATGACAAAAGTGCAGCAGGATCAGTGGCACCGGACCCCGGAGTTTTGGCGACGCAGTGCGGTCTCTGCCCCAATTATGGCTGTATTTTATTAACCTTAAGGGGCCCATTTCTCTTGCTGTCATTAGGGCCCGTGACAACCTTGCTGAGTCATACTCCTTGGCCCACCAACAGCCGGCCGCGGGCAGGGCCCAGCCCCCCTGAGTATTGTAAAACATTTAGGATTTGCAGTGCAAATACTGATCCCATATTCAATAGCCATATGTACACACCCCCGGCGCGCGCGCACAAAGATGAATTGGCTGGTGAAAGGCGAGAAGGGTATATTGAGGCTTCGGTGAACTCCCTCGTCAGCGTGGGGCTGCCGCAGCCGGAACTAAGTCCCGTGACCTCATGTACATGTGCAAAACAACTTGCCGCCATATCGCGTTCTCAACAGAAGTCATGAGCCAGTTCCTACATTAAGTTTCAGGCTTGTGGGCGAGCCTTGGTTGGTTACACTGAGAGTGTAACAAAACTCAGTGGCGCGCGGTGAACTTTCCTCCGAAAGACATTTCAGCTGGCTACTCGGCTGAATTTTAACTCATTGTGTGACCGCTCCTGGCCTGTCTATAGCGTGTCCCTGTGGCCTGGGCGGGATATCACTGTGACAGACGGAGGCAACCGGTGGAAAAGCAACGTGAAAATAAGGCATCGTGGCTCACGGCTTCAAATGTGAAACAGTGTCAAGTAACTGTGCTCAGATCGGCCCTAGAGGCCTCACAAAGACGCGCTAATTGGTCGTGGGGCAGTATGTGCTGAGATATTAATACGTATTTTGGTCCACTTAAAATATGTGTGTCGGAAGTTGTTATGTCAAAGGTCAGGCTGTGTCAGGGGTTCCTCTTCTAGCAGTGCAGTGAGTGTCATCACAAGATGAAGTTTCTGACAAAAGCTATATCGCTGACATGAAATGCTCTAAAGAACGACGTGGTAACAGAATGCGCAATAATATGCAAATCTGCATGTCTGGAAAATAAATGCAAAATGCACAAGTCCTGAAATGATGCAAAATGCACACGCCCTTAAATAATAAGTCTTGTGTTTTTTTTCTGAGATGGGAGGCGCCTACAATAATATTCAATGCTTGTGTTGGCTGCCACCGCCTACATCCTGAATATGCCAAGAACCATTCTCATGCCCCAATACTGCATTGAAACATCAAGTGTTCAGCATTTCAAACAGCCTAAGGCCAGAAGCCTTCTCAGGTTAGCAGGACTCTATGCCAGAAGCCCCCAGCCGCATTATTCAAGGTAAGCCCTAAAACGCCTCATCACATTATCATTTTTTGCTGATGAAAAATGTATTTATGCTTCATTTGGGGTATACCACCTCTATTAGGTGGAGGGAATTAAGCAAAGTAACGATATCCCCAAAGGGGTAGACAGGGGCACCAATGATTAATCAGATGTCATCAACCTGAGAAAGCAACGGATTTAATAGGAAATTAACAGGAATGTCATTGCCCAACCTCTGGAGAATGAGTTCTCGATGTGTGAGTCAGCTAAGCCGTCATTTTAGGCTGGGGCTATCTCTGACTTTCGCCATTTACTCACTCAATGACGTAACATGTTGGTGTGTAATCACTGATGTTGATGTATGAGATTTTATGGTGAGGGACATCCTGCAGAGTGAGCAGTATATAACAACGAGTAAATTTGAGAAAGCATTTTAGCCTTCATCAGTGGTGTATTATTGGCTCATTGTCTTTAGCAGTGAGTTTATTGTCTGTTTTTCTGAACGGATGCTGGCTTGAGGTTTCTGGTGGAAGCGACCTTTTTCTCTCCTGTCGTATCCTTGTCTTATGGAAGCAGGCCCTTTACTTGTGAACCTGATTTAACTTTTGGCATCAGAACTTAGTGACTTTCAAAGACTCGACTGGACTCGTTTTCATAAACACCGTGGAGGGTGAGTGGAGCAGGACTTCAAGTTCATGCTCCTCTGCTAGTGCATTTTACCTACACCATGCCAGAGAATCCTCAGGCTCCAAAAGACAAATGCTGCAATACAATGCAAAACGTGGGTCAATTTGAAGTCCTTGTGGAAGCCTAGGCGTACATGTAATGTAATGTAAGCAAAATTTCTAAAGCGCACTATCACCCCACGGGTATCCTGGCGCTGACTGACAGTGATTCCCCTACATGCACTTATTTACCCACCAGATGAATAACCTGCACTACCTCCTAGGGAAAAGATAAGTTGTAAGTTATTTCCTAAACTGAAGGTATTCTTCTATTTGTCTGATATCGGGCGGGAGATTATTCCACAGATGGGCAGCCGCCCAGCTGAAGGCTCTCCCCCCAAACCTAGAGGTTCTTATTCTGGCGGTACAAACCAGGTGAGCAGTGGAAGAACGAAGATTACGTGATGGAGCGTGCCAGGCAAACTTTTTCTGCAATGGCAAAGGTCCAGATCCATGAAGGGCCTTAAAAACAATACATAGTGATTTAAACTGGATTCTCTGAGCTAGAGGGAGCCGGTGAAGATCACTAAGGGCCGATGCGGAATCGCCTCGAGTCCTCTTTAAAGCCAACTTGGCGGCAATTGTCTGTATTCTTTGTAATTTCAGAATAAGGAAGTTGGCTGAACCGAGGAGCAGGGCATTACAGTAGTCCAACCGGCTTAAAATAACTCTACTGACTACTAGAGCCCTAGCTGCCAAAGGAAGCATGGAGAGAATTTTCCGCAGAGCTTTTATGAGTGAGAAGCAAGTCCCAACTGTCTTCTTCACATGTTTCTCCAGGCTCAGCTTGTTATCAAAAACTACCCCCAAATTGCACACTGCTACCGCTGGTATGGGAGGCGTGTCTGCCTGAATGAGCCAGAAGTTGTCTGGAAGCGGACAAGTGATTTTCTTCACAGTGCAGTGTAAGATTTCTGTTTTCCCACCATTAAACTGCAGAGAGTTATCCATCAGCCATCTAGCAGTCTTCTGCATGCATTTATGGAAGTTACTGAGTGATGTAGACTGTCTGCCTTCTAGAGCTGCGTGTCGTCTGCATAATTCACCAGCTTGATGTTGTATGATTTAATAATGGGAATCAATGGTCTCAAATAAATATTAAAAAGGATAGGGCTAATAGATGAACCTTGAGGATCCCCATTCTGAACCTTTATAAGTTTAGATCGAAAAGGGGGGAGGGCCACAGCTTGTTGCCTATTCTCCAGGTGAGAATGAAGCCAGTTGAAGGCCAGGCCTTCCAGCCCAAGGTCAGCAAGCCACCTCAGTAATATTTTATGATTGACCACGTCGAATGCGGCCACCATATCTAAGAGGATCAGGATGGTCGACTGGCCATTGTCTGCCCGCATTCTAAGTTCGTCTAAGACGACTATTAGAGCTGTCTCCGTCCCATGGCCAGGTCTAAAACCAAATTGCACATCTTCCAGTCCCCGGTTGGTTTCCAGAAATTGGGAAAGGGTTTTACGGACCAGGCGTTCAAGAATTTTTACCAGGTATGGGAGGAGGGAAATAGGTTGATAACTATTAGGGCACTGTGGGTCGAGGGTGGATTTGTTCAACAAAGGTGTCACCATAGCCTGTTTCCAGCAGGAAGGAACTATCCCGCTGCTCAATGATTGGCTACAGATCCGATGGAGCTGTGGTCATAACTCCCTGTCATACTCCTTCCAGACCTTGTGGGGGAGGGGGTCCATCGGGGACCCAGATTTAGTACTCATGGCAAGCTTGAAAAACTCTTCTTCCATAGGTGTACTAAACTGGCTAAAAGTAGCAAGTCTATTCTCATGTGCCCCTTTCTCTGTGTGATAGGCTAATGGCTGTGTACATGCCTCAGATACAGAGTCACATGAATTTTCCTTGCTTTCTGATAACCGGGTGATTATTTTTTAAATTCTCTCCTCAAAGAAAGTAACTAGGCTTTCGCATGGTTCTTAGGTCATGATACTTTTATTTTTAGAGAAATCACGATTGGTCAATTCATCTACTATCTTAAAGACCCTCTGGGTTTTATTGGGAGCCTAAAGAATTGAGTTGACAAAAACTCTGCTTTGGCTTTTGAAATTTCATTTTTATATTTACTCAATGTAGTATTCAGAGCATCTTTATTAGCTGTATTGTAGCCCTTCCTCCATTTCATTTCTGCCAACTTACAGTTCTTTATAAGAATTTGTAGCTTCTCGTTAAACCAAGGGGCAGATGGTTTACGCTTAGTCTTCAAACTTCATACTGGGATGGTTGAATCAAGGGCCTTATTGATCTGTTTACAGAATTCCAGATAGTTTGTTTCCACAGGTTTGTTTACATCAAACACATTAGTACCAGTGAATATAGGCGCTACTTTAGCAATACCAGGCAGTTAATTCCATATTCCATTCTCTGCCTTGGCGAAAGTTAGGCATGGTAGCATGGTCTGGGTTTTTTCTAAAGATGGCCAGTGTAAAAGTAACAAGAAAATGGCCCGTCCAACAAAGAGGTGAGATGGCCTCTATTTTGGAAGTGTTATCCTCGGCAAAAATAAGATCTAAAATGTGACCACCCTGGTGAGTAGGATCCAGTACCAATTGTTGTAGGTTCAAAGTCTCGCAAGTTTGCAGGAGATCATTAAGTGTCGACCCCGAATTCCCATTGGCCCAGAGATTAAAACCTCCTACAATAACCATGTGGGAATGTGTGAGAGAAAAATTAAACAAGATATTAATAAAATTCTGAAAAGAGGGGTTGACTGCACCGGGGGGATGATAGCAGACCATGCCCGAGAGCAGGTGTCCACTGGGGTACGTCAGGGAAAACCTCATGAGCTCCATGCCCTACATTGTAGCTGTGTATGGTGGAGCTCCGGTCAGGTTCATGACCAAACGTCCGATCAGATCACGTACATTGTAGAAACGTAAACTCAATGACCTTCTGACATAGCTCACTCTGTCCATCATGTTGTCGTTTATATCCCTTTCCCTGGTGTTAAAGGCCAGAACATGGTTCAAAGCCTTTCTTTCAGTCTAAGAGAAAGATCTTCTTGGTAACCATTCCCAAATATTCTGATCCTCACGGTACTCAAATGCAGAATGGCTAGGACCTTGTGGTAAACATAACACATTTGTCTAAGGTATGGAAGAGTTGGCTGCCCCTATAAAAATAGAAAAGTGCACCATTTTACCCCACTACTTATTGCTTAGTTATGCCGGCAGATCATGCTGTGCGTTGTAGTGGACGTACTATTATGTGAGGCTTGGAACAGCACCTCTTCGAAGATGTGCCCAGGAGCACAGTTGTCCTGCTAGGGACTGCCATATGATGGGCAAATGGTACTTCAGGTCGTGTCCTGTATTTGAACGTTTAAAGGTAGCAGAGGATTTGTATCCTGGACCCTGGTTTTCTCCTTACAGCCAGAGATGCAGAAAACAGGGCAGCCATCCATCTGTTAGAATGATGAGGGAAGGGGGTGTTTTAGACTCAGAGTTTCTGCTCCTGCGCTATTGGGCACAGTAGCAAGGTGGAGGAGAGTACTACAACAGCATTGGAGAGTGCAGAGGGAAACTACTTGGACCATAAAGGAACGTGGGGCTGGGACAAAGAAAGGGAGGGAAGAGAAATTACAGTACAAACAGAACAAAGAGATAAATGCCTCAAAAGGTACCAGTAGGATTCAGGCAAAGACGGTTGGCGAATGTTTCACTCAATTCAGGTAATAGAAGAAAATATATGGAAATCACAACATGCCAACACAGCACTGCATTAAAGTGGGAGTAGGCAGAGAACAGCAGTCGTCCTGTAAGGGAGTTTATGTCTGGAAACAAGCTGAGAATCACTTAGAGTGGTGAGATGACGCCTGGAAATTGATCACCTCTGCTCAGCCTAGGACATAGATGCTTTCTGGATTCCCTAGACCAGTGGATACCCACTGAATCATTACTTGAATCTGGGGTCACCCACTGAGACATCATTAGAAGTCGGGGACCTCCGGCCAAAGCAACTTCTTTGATTTGAAATGAGTTTGAGGTAGTGGTTGATCCACATGCCATTGATGTGTACAGTGAAGGTTGAGAAAATCAGAGACCTCAAGATGACAACGTGGTGACACAGAATGAGTTCTAAGGAGCTAACTTCCCAGACTGCTCATTTCCAAACATTTTGCTGTGGAGTAGCAACCTAAGTGGATAGAAAGGGCCAGATATACGAAGGCTTAATGCAGAACTAGTGCAATGCAAAACACAGCGGCTGTTGCAATGTATTACCCGATGTCACAATTGTTATGGAAGTAAAAGGATAGGTCAAAGCACACCAAACAAAGGACATACTTAATGTGTATTATTTATATATTACTTGAATGCATCATGGTATATATGGCTGTAACACAGTTAAATCACAGGACAATAAACACCACTTATATAATGTGGAGTGTGGTTATATGCATGTTTTAAAGTGTTCTGGAATGTTTAAAGATGTTCTATTCTAATTTTACGTTCTTTGTTGCTGCAGTGTATGAGGGCAAAAAAGGATTATTCTTAATATTACCCTCTATGTCTTTAACATAATCATGTTTTTCTTCCCATTAAAACTGTGGAAAATCTTCATTTCTCATACATTATCTCTTGTTGGAGTAGCATCTGCCATGGTCCCAGTGGGGAGAGGGCTTTGGCACTCCTCTCCTTTTCAGTTAAGCAAGTGTTTATGAGAGCATCTTATGGAGTGGTGTTCTTTTTTATATAGATGTACCTTGCCCCAACTTTTAGGTAATCAGTAGTAGGTCTCATTTAGTTAATGTTGCTTGCACAATTGGTGCTGCCTCGTTATATGTGTTGTGCTTGGTGTTGCACCAATGGGAGTAGTGAACAGGTGTTTTGTCACTGTCTCTCAGCAGAAGCGATGGTGTAAGAAATGTGCCTTAATGGTGTTTGTAAGATGTCTGTTTATGTAATGGTTGTTTAGGTAATGAAACATTTGTTGAGGTGGTATGCATTGGTAGGGGGACAAGGTCTTCACCCTGATTCTTTACTAGTGGTTGTGCACCAGAGATTGTTTTGCAGAAGAGATCCTGGTGCTTAACCCTTGGCACTGTATATTCAGGGGGTGTACAGGTGATTGGCACTATCATTTGTGAGGTGGTGGTTGTGAGGTGTGTAGGGAAAGTCTTTACAGTGCTTCACAGAACACTGTGGAATTTTTGGCTGAGTCGTAATGGTAGTATGCATTTGGGATTGTTCCAATCATAACACCTTTGGATTGATCACTATTTGGACCTTCTATTCCTTGGCTTAAATTAGGACAGGCGATATGTAGCATATTCTTTTACATGCTGGTTATACATCTAATTTCATATGAAAAAAAGTATTAAGTACACCAAAATATAAGTACTTTTGTAGTTTGAATTATTCCCTGCTTGACCACTGTCCCATGGATTACTGCAACCTCACAAGAAACTGCCCTTGAAGTTCAGAAAGCTACTAAAAATATATTAGCTTTACTTGTCACACTGTGCCCATTTCGGCGAAGTACCTAGTGCTGATTTGGTTTCAGATATTTGCCATGTACCAGATCGCATCTTAGTTTAGTAAGGTGCATAAGAATTTATTTGAAAAAACTGTTAGTAATTTTTGCTTGGACATATGGAGCATCGTTGTTAAGCCCCTGTGTCTTTAGTATCTGCTGTGTCACTTCATGTCGCCATCTTTTGACTGTCGGTTACCTACCAGCTTTAGGAAACTATGCCATTGTTATATTACGATCCTAGTTCCTGTGATGGGTATATGGTGCAAAGTCAGAAAATGACCCTCAAGGTGTCTGTGGAACAGCATCCATTTTAGGACATCCTCAATCTTCACTCCTCATCTTTACTTCTCATCCCTATTTCTCATCAACCATTCCTACTTGTCATGCCTGAATTTTATCCATCAACCCTACTCCTCATCTTGATTTCTCATCCCTCATCCCTGTTTGCTATCCCTAATTCTTATCCACCATCCCATCTTCTCATCCATTATCCCTGCTTCTCATCTCTTCTTCTCATCCATCACCCCTACTTCTCTTCCAGCATCCCTACTTCTCATCCCAAGAATGAAAAGTAGGAATGATGGATGGGGAGTAGGGATGATGGATGAGAAGTAGGGATACAGAGAGCGAAATTAGGATGTCCTAAAATGGATGTTGTACTTAAAGTGTCTGGGGCCTCTTCCTTTCTTTCATAATTAATGCAATCAGACAAAATTACAGAGTGTGCCTAACTCAGAGCGTTAATCTCTTGAACCGACAAGATGTGCATGCCTGAGAAAGGACAGAGCTTAGGTCTAGGTGAGAGATGAAAGAAAGCAGGACTGGAGGGCAAAGAGGTGAAAGGAATGCCAACAATAGAAAATAATTTGAAAGAAAGCAGGGAAGGAAGAAAGAAGAACAGCCCAAATAAAGAAGGATAGAGAAGGCTGATCAGGTGAGAAGGAGAGAGAAATGGGAAAGCAGAAATGAAGAGAAGAGACACAATTCAGCTGGGAAGGGGTTTAGAGAAAAGAAGAACAAAAAAAGAGCAGAGAAGAGGCAAATTGGAGAGAGAGCTCAGAGAGGATTAAAGCATAGACAGAAAAGAGCTAGGGGAGAGGGAGTAAGGCATGGACAGAAGGGGCAAGGAGTGGACAGAATTACAGACAAAGCACATTATAAATAGTGGGAGAGAGGTGACAGACCCGGGGAGCACAAAATAAAGAGATAAGGGGTTACAGAGGAGTGAGGACAGACAGTCGTGCATGGGCAACAGCTGTAGCCACTAGGCCCCATCACCTCCATGAATTAAAGGCAAATAGTCACAACAGCAGGCAATGCTCAGGTGGCTTCTGCAGACACAGAGAAGCATGGCACGTCTGTTGCCAAACTTAACAGGCATTGAAAATCTCCATGGAAATGGTTAGGACGAATGGTACAAAACAACAAGAGTGCAAGATATGGGTATTGCCAGCAGTAAGGGGCCTCCAATACTGGGATGTGCGCTTAGTAGAAGAGAAGCTTGCTTGTCTGCTTCTGGCCCTGGTTTGTCTCTTTTGAGTAGCCAAAAGGCTAAAACAGGCAAAAGAACTGTAGAAAGCAACTGCTGGCAGAAACTATTGAGATCATACGTTTTCTTAAGGCAGCGCATACTTGTATTTGTATGCAGTTATGTCTAAGTGAAAATACTGCACAATATGCTGTTGCTCTATGCGTTACGCTAAAATACAAAGTTTTACAAGATTGACAGTATGCTGTAAATCTAGCATTTGAACATGGGTTATTTTTCAAAACCTTTCTTGCATGGGTAACACCCCCTACCCTTCAACCCCTTTTTCAGTTGAGGCTCGCTCGCTGCACTTGTCTACAATTTCTGCCCCGCCCCCCCCAACATTTAAAATCCTCCAGTCACTACTGCACAAAGCCCAATCTACTAAAAGAACCACCCTAGGCTTTGTGTCAAACAGTGGTGTAACGAAAATTGAGAAACCCCCCTGCAGGCATGGCTTTAAATGGGGGAAAAATAGTGCAGGTACTCATTTAAATGTGGCGACTGGGCGGGGCTTAGGAGAAGTCATGTCGATACTTCTTGACTTTTATACTACTTGCAGCACAAACCAAAACACATGAGAAATGTCTTTCAATAAACAAAGAAGGTTTGTTTACTCAGTACACAACGAAAGCCACAAGCGGTGATATTTTAACATTTCCTTGTTTTTTAATATTTTCAACATCAATACTGTTTATTGCTGTTGGTTGGCACAATACTATATATTCTCGAGGGACACGGAAACAAGCAGACGTGTACACACAAGCATTCCACACATTTACCTTCCATGAGTGACTCTATTCTCTCCCCCTTTCCCTCCTATTTTCTGTCACACAAAAACAATCACAGGCAAGCAGACAAACATAAGGAGACTCTTACACAAAAGAATCAGGTGAGATTAAAGCCACTTGAACCTGGTTACCTCCCACGGCTTTCTGAATAGCGCTGTCACTGGGCTGCTTCAATTTATGTGTTTGCAACACAGCATGATGGTGAACACCCAGAGGGTATGCAGATGAGCCCAAGCTGAATAGTTCAGCAGGGGCTCGGCTGAGGTCTACAGAAGTGCCTTGGCTGTCAGAGTCAGGCCGCCAGCACCAGCATTTAATGAGTACCGGTACTCTCCTCATCAGTAGAGAAGTGCTGGTACTCAAAGAGATAAAACTAAGAAGTGCCGGTACTCAGTACTCAGTACCTGTGAGTAGCGGCCCATTTAAAGCACTGCCTGCAAGGTACATGGAGGGCCCCCGCTACGGATTTAATCAGGAATCAGGAGCTCTTAGGCCAGAGTACTGCACTGGGGGGGGGGGGGGAGGGGGGGCAGCAGCTCGGGCCCCCCCCGCCTGTGTCACGCCACTGGTGTCAAACGCCTAAGGGAAGAAGGTGCACACAAGTGTAACCTAAGCATTGCATGTGCGCTGCGGTGCACAGCACAACTCCAATGCTTTAAACCTTTCTTCATTTGTCTATGCATAGGTATGCGAAGGGTATGCATCCAGTAGAAATTCTATTCAACAGCACTCACTCATCTCTACGTCATGGTGGGAGGTTGTGTGTTATGCAAAGCAGCCTATTTGTGCATTAGCACGGGGGTGACAACATCAGCAAACCAGTCCCTTTAGATATGGTGCTGCGCTATGCTTTCCTTTTCACACAATACAGCACAGCAAGTTTTGATGCTGGGTTGTGTGAAATCTTAGTAAATCTGGGCCTAAGTTGGAAGAGAGCAATATGGAACAGATTGGAGAATTGGCTGTTGCTCTCTGTAAAGAGCAGCTGTGAAGAGTGAGAGAAAAGTACATGGTCTTTGACTTAGAAGAGCTATCTAGAAAGGACAACCTGGATCATCAGCAAGCCTCAAGGAAATATATGGAGATTCTGTAGTGTACAGCAGGCAGGGAAGACAATGGACACGATGGCACTGACATGTAAAATGTGGACTTGGACTGTATAGGGTGGGGAATTATAGGCTGAGTCGGCATCCCTAAAGGCGAGAATGTCAGTGCCATCCTACCCTTCCCCAATACCCACATTCAGGAGACTAGTAAGTGATGCAAACTGCACATAGAATATTTTTTAAAGTTATTTCGCTTAGATTTCTGAGTTTTTAATGATATGTTTGAAAGTGAAAAGAAATGTGCAGTAACTGGAATCTGTTTCACACAGTGCAGCTTTTCACCAGTATGCACTGCTTAAGAGGTTCTGCCAAGGCAAAGGTGAATGGACCTTTTACAGTTTTTTTCCGTATTTTGAGATATTAACCTTCAAAAATCTCCCATTAGTATATGGGGAGATGATTCCCCAAGTCTTGTGTCCAGAAACCGAGACCCACATTTTTTTTTAGTTTCGCATAACTAAAGATTTGCAATAGAGTGACGTAGAGTGCATCAATGCAACCCTAACCTGTTTTAAATTTTGTTGCTTAGCTGTACCTATCTTTTTAACTTTTGTGATTTTTCTTACGTTATTGACTGCATGTAATTTTAGCTGTTTTAAGGATTTTTATTCATGTGTACTTTTTTGATATTGTATTTACATATCGAATAAAGCTCAATATCTATCTATCTAGAGAGTGCAATGGCACAGAGTGCAGTGGTGCTGAGTGCAGTGACATAGAGTGCAATAGTGTAGAGTATAGTTGCGTAGAATGTAGTGGTGCAGAGTGCAGTGGCATAAGGGTAGAGTGTTGCAGAGTAGAGTATAGAGGAGTACAGTGCAGTGGTGCAGAGTAGATTGGCACAGAGTGCACTGCTGTAGAGTGCATTGGTTTTGAGCAGAGTGGTGTAGAGTGCTTTGGTGTAGAGCGAAATGGTTTAGAGTAGAGTGGTGTAGAGTGCTGTAGTGAAGGTAGCAATTTAGATGCATACATTGCTATGTTAGCATAAGCGCGTTAGCTTTTAGAAAGCCATCTTGCCACTTTTGCTGCTTTTGCACACGACACTGCTGAGACATGTTATTATTTGAGAACTGCTTGCTTGCCTTTTCTTCACATGAGAACTGTCTGTTGTTCACATCCCTAGATGTGCAGTGCGACCTTGGTCTGAACATTTTGTGCAAAACACTCTGAGCCGCCAGACAATGTATGTTTTTGAGTCCAGGTTGATCGGCCCACTCTCTAGTCATAATATGCACACAGCTGCAAATACCTGAATGTCGAGAGCCTTTAATATTACAGTTTGCATGCGTTAGAAACACATTCTGGAGAAGAACATTTCCAGGCGCAGAGCAAAGCTGATCCTGTGATGTGATTCACCTAAAGCTGATCTTTACGGTATGGGGTTCCCCATTCAAGTCTAGAGACCTTCTATTAGCCTAATAATATTAGTTTACTAGCGAAAGGAAGGTGGCTGCATTCCACTGTCATTTATACTATGATTTCTCCTTTCATTTTCTATGGTATTGTAACAATGCTGATGGTTTTAATTATATTCATTTGTCTGCTTATGTTAGCTAAAGTACTGCATCTTAGGACACGTAGTTTATATAATAAACCTTTTAAACTTTACCATGTCTCTGATTACTTTTGTTGTGGATTGATATGAGAATAATAGCGAACAGGTATTTCTGATTCCCACCATTCCTGAGAATAAGTTGCTTGTTCTGGATTGTCTATACATTGGGACCTCCGAGAGAAAATGGATAACGACTGGGACACTGATGCTGGTCGGATAGAGGTTCTGGGTACTGAGGTGAGTTTTTTGGTACACCACAATTCACTGAGGTCCTGGTTTCCTGCGAATAGTTCTGTGCATGAGCAGAATCCCTGCAACATGGCGCACCTAACGTTTGGTCTTTTGATTTGAAACGCCTTAGTAGTGCTTATATTAGTCCACAACACCCTCACTCTTGTTTCCGGATAACGGGAGTGACGGATTTCACCTACCTGTTAGTAACCTAATAGGTTCATACAAGCTTGTTAATTAAAAAGGTGTTTTATATTTCTGAACCCTTGTGCTACTGTAAAATCCTTTGCTGTTCTTCTCTGTGTCCTTATGGCGGTCGAAATTGCAGCACATAGTCGTACGCCTTTGCGGCGTCATTTGACGCAGTATGGGGTACCGGACGATGGGATGGCCGTGATTTTTGGGGTGAGTGCGGATGCGTCTCACCCATACGAGTTGTTTTACTCTTGGGTAACGCTGCCGGAAGTGAATGCGAATGATAAGACGTTTCACTCGTATACTCACACACGGGTACCAGCAAATTATATGCCATACAGGACGCTGGATATTCCCCTTTCAGCCTGGCAGCATAGCATTTGGTTTAATGGCGCCCTTCCCCATGCGGTTGCACCGGCTAGACTCGGCCCTTTGTCGATTCCAGGAGCCACGTGGCCGGATTTACGCCTCACCCCCGCTATTTGACTATTGCGATGGATGAATTGCGTACACTCCATACAGCCCTCATTACAGTATAAAGGGCTTTGGTGCAATACGTTTCGCGCAATGTGCAGGTGGGGGCACCTGCTGTTGTGGGTCTACCAGCTGGTCACCCTGCGGTTGTTATTAGCCCAGTCATAGTTAATTCGGTGATGGGAAAGGGCCCCCAGAATAAGGACGATTTGCCTTATTGGCTTGCCGAGAAATTTGACTAACTGGAAGCAGTGTTTTTACACTCTACAACAGTGGAGAAACACAGAATCCTCACCATTAGTTTGCCCAAAGACTTAGTCCCAGAAGTGTCCGATTGTGACAACTGGGGTAAGGTTTTTGCCGCGGTCTACTCAAAGTGCTTTGGCACTCCGTCTATGGCTGTGCTTCCCTCCGTCATTAAACGTGGTCAAGATAACCACGGTCCAGAGGCGGCTGTTGAGTTGGGAATGCGACTTGTCAGAGTATTCAACGTAGTTGCCTCTCTCGTCCTTGGTAATCTCAAGGGAGATGCGGTAAAATTTCAAGTGGCTAATGGCTTAGCCCGTATCGATGAGCTCGATAAGCCCAAAGAGTTGCCTAAAATTATTGCGGAAGCGTATAGAACAATTGGCCGCAGTAGTTTAGGGGTTAAACATACTATAGTCATTCCTGACTTAATACAACAAACTAAGGTGAGCTCGTCTGTTAAAGACGATCGTCCAACTTTTCCAAAGCAAAATTGGCGACAAAAGAAACAGGGAAAGTAGCAACAGAAACAGGGGTCTCGTCCTGCGTCTCCCATACAGCCGATTAGTGAACGTACATACGATTTGCACAATCGCACTAGTATTAAGTCACCTGATAGATTTCAGGTTACTGAACGTTCTCCTTGTTCTTCGCAGGATACATCGGTCTCGCAGTCTGGTGGCGGAGAACGTGGCAAAGGTCGGGGTGCCCAACAAGGACGTGAGCAACCCCGTCAGGCTGACGGTAAAGGAAAGCAAGACGAGTTTGCACGTCAACATCCCCCGTTTCAGAAGAAGAAGGTTGCTGCGCTAACAGCGAGGTATGCCACAGATAGTGCGGTCGCAGCTTCGGAACCTGACATGGGCGCTAACGCTGCTCGACAGCGCAGCGGAGGCGACAGCAACTGACACATTAATTACTGTAGAAACTGCAGACACTAGAGTGGCTCCCCCTGACAGACTACATGACATAGTACTCTTAATTGAAGGTGACATACAACGAACAATACAAGGGATTTTTTGGGATAATCGGACCTCTTCCTATGACATTCTCTTGGCAGAGGCAGACTGGCCCCCGAATTCCATTGTAGATGCTCCCAGAAGGGAGGAGGTAATCCTCCCGTCCTTTGCGCATACAGTGCCAAAGGAGCATGCTGAAAGGTTTGCAGAAGAGTGGGCTCAGGTGCTTGCACCGGCTTTGTATCGTACTCAGGTGGGCTGGGATAAATTGGCCCCCAGCCATGAGATTCCCTTACGGTCTATGCCTCAACCACAACCCCAGTATCCCATGCGCCACGAAGCTAGATCACACGTCGCGGAAACCCTTGAGCAATTGGAATATCAGGGTGTTATTGAAACATGTGTGTCACCAATGAATACTCCTTTATTCACTGTAACGAAGCCTGATGGGTCGTACCGCCTAGTTTTGGATTACCGGCACCTAAACTCTCATTGCCGAATGTGCGCAGTACAGAATACCCACAGTCCTGCCCTAGTTGATAGTCTTGTGCGTAAAAGGTTTAAAACCACACTTGACATATTCAATGGCTTTTACAGCCATAACCTGTCCTCTATTAGTAGTCAGTGGACAGCGTTTACTTCTGGCGGCAAGCAAAAACAAGTTAAAAGACTGGCCATGGGCTATAAAAACAGCCCTGGTGTCTTTGCTGCACGTGTAGTCTCTCTGTTAGAGAGCATTGACCCAGATGCGTACTCGTATGTTGATGATATCGATCTCATGGACGACGAGTTGTGGCCGCATCTGTGTCGCGTTGATCGCATTATTGTTATGTTTGCAGACTTCGGTTACAAATTCAACTTTGCGAAGTCTCACATTGCAGAGTATACAGTGTTGTTTTTGGGCTATGAGCTCAAGAATGAGGGTCGATGCTTAGCTCCTCACTTTCTGGAAAAGTGCGCATGTTTGCGTGCTCCGACAACACAAATTACAATCTTTACTGGGCTTTCTGAATTTCGGTCGTACATACATTCCCGATTATGCCCAGCGTATCAAGCCGCTATATGACTTGGTACAACCTACTTTTTCCAAATCGAGATGGCTGCCAGAACATTTAGCTATTTTGAGGTCACTGCAGGCTGATCTTCTTGCTTCAAAATACTTACTGACACGTGATAACCACACAAACCTGGTAATAAGAATTGTGCCAGGTGCAGTGGGTTTCACGTACTTAACGTTCAATGAGGGCGACACCGTCCCCATTGCATACAAATCACACAAGTACACTTCGGCTGAACTGCGCTTTTCCTCTGTCGAAAAAGTTTTGACTGCGGTGCAGATGGCAATTCTTAAAGAACGAGCGCTGTCGCAAGGAAAACGCATGTTGGTGGTCACACCGTATCCTGCCCTAGAGGCAATGACGAAAGCCCGTGTACCCAATTCAAAAGCTTTGCATCCACGTTGGATACAATGGGCTACTTCTCTGACATCGCCAGATGTCACTTATATCTTTGATGCCTCATTACAGACGCAGGAGTACTTGCAATATGAATTCGTTCATCCGGCTCCTCTGTCTTTGCGCCTGCTTGAAGATTACCATTGTGTCATTTATACTGACGGTTCGGCGCAACCGGTGACGGGATCGAAGCACGCCTATTCAGCAGCTTGCGCAATTGTGGCAGGTACTTTCGTAAATGGTGAATTCCAATCTGATGTCGTGCATACTCAGTCATTGGGTGATTGTACTGCACAGTTAGCGGAGCTTCGTGCTTTGGTGCTTGCACTGTAGTTTGCTGATCTTCGAGTCACTACTCTTATAGTAAGTGACTCGTTTTACTGTGTTCAGTCCTTCAACGACAATCTATTCTTTTGGTCTCAAAATGAATATCGTGATTCCAAAGGTAGAACAATTAAGCATAAAATGCTTTGGGTTCGAGTGGCAGAACTTAAAGAACATCTGCCTCTCGTGAATGTAATTCACACTCTTGGGCACCAGCGAGTTGGTGTCCACGCTGTCGGTAACAGCTTAGCTGACGAAGCAGAGAAAACAGCAGTGGTGACATATTTAGTAGCAGCAGTTACAAGATCCAAAAGTAAGATCGATGATGACATCTTGGCAGCTATTGCTGGTACAGAGAAGGGAAGTAATTACCCAAGGGGTTTCCCGTCTCGTTACCATTATCACTTAAGTCCTGATAAAGTCCCATTAGTGAGAATTAACGACGCTGGTGACAGATTGATTCCCAACGCGGACTGCAGACCATCGCTGATATCAGTGGCACCCGAAGGTATGGCGTCTGCCCATGCCGGCGTTGCAGCAACTGTTTCCCTGTTACAACAACGTTACTGGTGGCGCGGGTTATATAAACAAGCTCGCACATATGTTCTTGATTGTGACATTTGCCAGCAGATTAAACCTTCAACTGCTGCGCGTCCACCACAAACTCAGTTGTACATATCCAATAAACCACTTGGGTGTGTTTATCTGGATCACTGCGGTCCATTCTCCTCTGATACTGCGTACAAGTATATCTTAGTTGCAGTGGATTAGTGCACACGTTTTCTATGGGTATGGCCACAAAGGAGTGCTGATGCCCGTACTGTCATCAGGGATTTGCGTGTCTTTGTGGGAAGTTTTGTGTGTGGTACCTTTCATTCTGATCAGGGCCCCGCGTTCGCCTCTAAGGCGTACAAAGTGGCCATGAAAAATTTGGGGGTCCAAGTCAAATTTTCGTCTCTATACCGACCTGAGGGTAATAGTGTAGTGGAGCGGATGAACCGTGACTTAAAGCAATCCTTGACAGCTAGGGTTATAGGCACTGGCCGGAACTGGCTAGCCCATCTGTATAACGTCCAACGTGCACTTAATAATCTCCCTAGAAGGTCTCTATGTGGGCGGACCCCATACATGATGCTCTTTGGCATAAAAATGTTTGTTCCGGACCTTGATGGTCTAGACATGGCAGCTTCTGACACACCCTTTGAAGTAGATGAACATTGTGCTCTGTTACAGAGTCTACAAGAGACTAGAGATAGTCTCGCAAAGGAACACTTGCCCTCCACATCTGATGCTGCGCTTCAGATTCCGGTTGTCGGCTGGCTACCTCGAGTTGGTGACCTGGTCCGTGAGAAGGTAGAGAACATGAAGGAGTTCGGCCCCTCTTATCATGTCCCGTTTCTAGTGCTTGGCGTGCAGGGTACAAGAACAGTCATTTTACCTCCACTTCCTGGTCGCAAGGATAACACGTACATCTCCATTGACAATGTCAAACTACAGCGAGTGGCCGATTCTTCTTAGTATGACTCCAGCGGTCTCTTGCCCTGCGATGCTGAGAAATTCTGTTTTGGCTCCGGCTCCTACCACCATGCCTGATGTTGCCATTGAGATGCATACAGTTACTGATCCTTTGTTGCTACCACCGGCTGGTGGTCTACCTGAAGATACTGAGTATGCTTATCCTGCAGATGTAACATGACCTGTTTCACAATCAACCGCAGTTACACAGTCACGCTTCTCCTTTGATACTAACTCCATGACTTCCAGGGCCTCGTCAAAGGTTTCTATTTTTGCTGTTTGGTTCAAAAGACACTTTTTGACTCCCCCTTGGACTTACATTTGGCTGCTGCTCATATGTATTTTTTTTATTTATGTCCATCGGATTTGTGGTGGTATTTTTTCGTCGTGTGAACGGACACTACCTAAAAGATCTACGATTAGTCTAATTGATGGAACTATGACCCCTCACTCCTCATCACACATCATGAAAAGAGACCAGACTTTTGTGAATATTACTGCCTGGCCTGTGTTAGATGGGATTGCGTGGGATGCTGTTAAATTTCAGATTCATGGTCCGACTGAGCTTATCAATGTACCAAATGTATTTCGTGTTTCTATGGTTGATGTGGTTAAACAAAACATCCGCTCTGATGATTGGGACGTTCAGGCCATAGAAGTACTATTTTCTGATTTGAAATATTTTGCCGCTTTTGATGCTGAAGATTTGTATTTAGACACTGCTAATTACGGAGAGTTGTTTTGCTATCAACATTATGGCAATCATTTCCTACATAAAGCCAATACGTTTCGTAGTTTTGTAAATTATATACAATGGGAACATTGTCCAACGCCAATGTTAGGCAGCTCCAGCACATTGGTGAACAAATTTGCCTATTTTACTGATTTCAGTGTTTCAAAACCTGCCGCCTTTTATTTTAAAATGGCAGCGGAGTCTGCCTCTAAGGTTAGGCTGACACACACTAAATTATTATATTCCAAATCCTTTATGGATGAATTAGCGGTTAGGGGTTATGATCTGTGGAAAGATACTATTGATCTTAAATCTGTCTGGGATTCTAAACCATGGCAGGTACAAGGAACAGAAGCTTTGCATCGTGCCTGCCTCATCCGGAACCACATGTTATTTTTGAATTAGACTATTTTTCAGACCACCTGTTTTGGATTGGCTACTTCTAAAAAACTGAATTCCCCCTCTATTCCAGATCTGGGTGCTTATCCAAATTGGGATAATCATACAGATCTGTCCCTTGATGCGTTGCAGTCATACATTACTAATACATCCTTCAATATTTCTAAGTTCCACTCTGAGGGATGGTTGACTTGGCAGACGAGTTCAGATTCCTGTCAACATCGTTTTTGGGTCTGAAACCTGGGTATACACAGGATCGTGTGGACCCTCGCTTTGAATCTTCTCATTCTGTTACTACCTACTCCGTTGGGAAGTTATGCCAGTCTTGGCTGCAACACTCCATCTTGGCATCTGTTAGAGTTCATTTCTCTGAATTACATGACAAAATAGATTTGAATGATTTTGTTAAAGGTCCTGTAGAGGCAGAATGTGATTAAGCATTTACTGAAAACATTAGTGTTTCCCTTTTATCGTGTTTTCCTCATATGTTGGCCGAAGTCCGGACTCCATTTTGTATTGACATGCTGCCACGTGTTCACCACGAGGAGAGTCCGACTTCTGTGTTAGTTGCTCTTGTAATCTGCCTAGCAACAGTTATAAATAGCTCCCTCCTGTCCATCTGGCGCATGCCCAGACTTGACCACATCTGTTATAATTAGCTTTGCTTGACCATGTGTTTTCGCGGGCTCAAGGAGTGTGTTAGCTCCGCCCATGTATTGATTTAGAATCGAGAATGACCCTAAATGGTAATGTTCTTCGACTTCATGTACTATCCACCCACTCATGAGCCCCTCTGTTGTGTATAAAAGGGGACTGTGTACGCAAGTTCTGTGTGCTACTCCTTGCAATACTGAAGAGTGTTGTGTGGATTGTAGGACCACCCTTAAGGGTTAATAAACATTGTTTTTGTACTTTGCAGTTTCCGTGCCAACTTCCTTATAGATTTCGTTACAGAAGAGCGAACCCTTGTCTCTTGCGGGCCTAGCTGGGGCTTGTATTCATCAATTGGCGCCCGTCACGTGGGGCTCATCGGCGACTCGGATGCTCGAAGGACTGGTCGCGACGAAGGTGAGGAGTTTGGCCGGGGACGTGATCACTGCCAGCGGCGTCTTAGCCTTGGCATCCCGAGGTTTTTCTTCCTTCCCTTCCGAGCTGACCATCTGGGTGGCGCCGGTCATCGACTGAGACCTCTTCTGTCGGTCCTGCCGTGAGAGCCGTTTGGGCGATTGTGGAGCTTGGCAGTTGGAACCTGGACTCTTGATTGGTAAGAACCGTTGTACGGTACTTGCTCCGAGTTTTGAAGCCTGGTCTGGCTATTTGAGTTTGATTGATGGTGACTAGTCATATTTTGAATTTGTCTTTGTGAACATATATGCGTTGCAACACATATAGGCAGGTAATGTGGAGAAATTTCTCCGGAGCTGTGCAAACTTGGAACGGCGCAACGATTAAGTGCCATTTTTTTTTTTGATAATACTGCATATTTTGCATTATTCCTAACATGCCTGCTTTTAGCGCACTCCGTAAGTGGTGCTGCTGTCTGGGTAACCGGTTGAACCTCGAGGAATCTGCTCCAGCTCCCCCAGAGGGGACTCCTAATAGGGATATGTACGTGAAGCATGGTCTTTCTTCCATAATGTACAGCACATTGTGGAGGAAATATACCAAGAAGGATCCTGAGTTGCGATGGCCTTTGTATGGATCGTTTGATATGCGTAAGATTGAGTATGTGGAACAGTGTATGTGTAAGCGACGTGCTCGTCAGGATATGTTTGAGTGTGTGCGGTTATGGGTGAAGGAAGTGCGTGAGCGAGAGAAACGTGAGAAAGCATTGTTTGATAAAGAGCAACGAAAGAATGATCATGTGCGAGCACAAGAAGCAAAGCGTCGGGAGGACAAAGAGCAGACGGATAGACAAGAGAAAGAACGTAGGCTACAAGTTTCGGGTCAATATGTTGTTCGCCAGCCACTTTATCCTGTCCTTAATAATCCTGATGACGATTTTTATTTACTAGATCGCTCTCCGCCCCCTTATGTTGGCGCATCGGCTCCGCGGCCGCAAGATTCTGACCCGGCTTCGGGTAAGGTAGACACACGGTCCATGTTGCCAGCCGAGCAAATGGCTGAGCTTCGACAAATCTCCTTCCGTGCGCTGAAAGGCAAGGTATCCCAGGAGGAATTATTTCAAATTTGGGGGCCATGGCAGGAGAGAGATAAAGTGTATTTTCTGGGTCATTTCGCGGATGAAGTGATTAATGCTTTCCGAAAATATTCTCATGTTTTTGAGCCTGACGAAGTGTCTTCGGATGCCAGAGCAATACGTAACGGTGCTTTTTCTCCCTCTAAGGCTCCTGAGGCGGCTCGGCGGCTGTTCGCCTTGCGGGACGAGGTACTGGCCCTTCGAGAGAAAGCACGCCAACGAGCGGAAACGGAGAAGCAGTCGGATTCGTCTGCAGCAGAGGGCCACCCATCCGCCTCCCAGTCAGATAAGGATGACATAGTGCATGCTAAACCAATGCGAGAGGCGGCGCCTTTGTATGTTCCTCCTAAGGGAGCGGGGACTAGCTCCGATATCAACTCCGTCGATGCTAAGGGATATTTCGTGTATAATTGGGTTTATACTCCATGGCATAGAGCCGATGTTATGGCGTTAAAGAATGCATTACCTGACCCCCGCAAGAATCCAGCGGCCTTCTATGAAGAAGTCGAGGGGGCCTTGAATTCTTGCATTATGACCTTAGCGGATATAGATCTGTTCTTTGGCCTTATTCTACCACCGGACACGTGGCGATCTGTCCGAAAGGTGGATGATATAGTTGCTTTTAAGGCCCGGTGGTCTGACCTTGAGGATGAGGATAGGGAGCGGAAGCCCGCACAGAAACCTCCCCGGAATATTCTAGATCTCCCTGCTGCTATTGTGGCTAAATTAAAAACAATAATCCCCCCCAAGAAGATTGACTGGAATATGTTGGCGGCATGTAAGCAGAAAGTTGATGAGTCAGTGGCAGATTTCTTCACGCGCTTTGAAGAAACGTTCCATGATTTTAGTGGCCAGTCGCTTACCGACGACACAGGCCGCCACCTTTTTGCGGACAAATACGTGGCTAATCTGCTGCCGGCAGTTGCGGCCCGGTTAAAAGCGAGTGAGAGTTCTTGGTCCTCCGCGACACCGACGGCCCTTCTGACCATCGCCCAGTATTATGAGCGTCAGGAGCACGAGGCGAAGGGCCAGGAGGAGAAGAAGTCGAAAGATCTCAAAACGAAAGTTATGTTAGCGCAAGTATATGGCCCGCCCCGCCGGGGTAATAACAATAGGGGAAGGAGCGGATTTTATGGTCCCCCTTCGGGCCGACCTGATTTGAATAAGAACCAATGTGCGTACTGTAAGCAGTTGGGCCATTGGGCCAGGGAGTGCCCAGCGTTGCGCGCTTCGCGGCAGGGGCACACTCCGGGTGGCCAGAGAGGTAGAGGGGGCTTCTCGAACTTTAGAGGGAATTCCAACGATAATGCCCGTTTCGATACTGCCGGACAGCACCGAGATAGCTCCAATGTTTTCGATCGCCAGCACCAGTATCACGTGTCGGACAGCGATCGATTGGGATATCACGATTCTCAGCATGCATAGGAATGCGTAGGATGGGGGTCCGAATCAGTTGAGGTGCCGGTCGATCAGACGGGTCCTTATGTATCGGCTGAGGTTTTAGGTTCTACTGATCAGTTCCTAGTGGATACAGGAGCGACACGTAGTGCATTGTCTAGGTACTTGGTTCCGGGGGCTCCCCCATCCGGCTCAATAGTTACATCGGTAGGGTTTGACGGTACACTTTCCCGAAGCCCTCTTTCACAGCCCCTTGCATTTAAAGTTGATTGTTTTTCTGCGCCTTGTCCGTTTCTGCTTGCTCCGTACACACCGGATAACATTATGGGCCTTGATATGTTAAAGCATTTTAGGGCTACAATTCGCTGTTCCCCTGAGGGTGTGAGGGTGATTTTAAATGACAACTACCCCCGATCTGGGCGGATGTGTACGATCTCAGAGGATGCGTTGTTGGCTACCCTCCCCCAAACTTTATGGGCAACGTCGGACACGGATGTGGGACAAATGGTGATTCCTCCGGTCCACATTAGTGTCCAGGAGGGGGCGGTGCTACCGCGCCTCCCCCAGTATCGTATTTCCCAGGAGGGCGAGGAAGCTCTCATACAGATTGTGCAAGATTTGATCGCAGTGGGAGTAGTGGAAGAAGTCCCCTATAATATCTGTAACAGCCCGATTCTCCCTATTCTGAAAAAGGACACGGATGCAAAGGTTTATCGGTTCATAATTGATTTGAGGGAGGTGAACAAGATCGTGATACCTCAGTACCAGGTGGTTTCCGATATCACGACGTTGCTCACCCTGGTTCCGCCTACGGCGACCGTGTTCTCAGTGATTGATTTGAAAAATGCCTTCTTTTCTATTCCCATTCACCCTGATAGCCGATTTCTTTTTGGGTTCACATTAAACAATAGATCTTATCGTTTTTGTAGAATTCCCCAAGGTTATACAGAAAGCCCTAGTATTTACAGTCAGGCTTTGAAGCGACAGTTGGACTCCTTTGCCTTACTCGAGGGGGTCGCCCTCATTCAATATGTCGATGACATCCTGTTGGCGGCTGACACCCTGGAGTTGTGCGAGAAAAGCACGATAGCCTTACTTTCCTTTTTAGCATCCCACAATCACAAGGTCTCTAGGAAGAAATTGCAATTCTGTAGACCAAAGGTGACTTATTTGGGTCACCTTTTGTCTAAGGAGGGGCGTGCACTCACACCAGAACGTATCCAAGTAATTTTGGACACACCAAGGCCATCCACGCAGAAGGGCGTGCGTGCATTTTTGGGTCTTGTTTCTTTTTGTAGACAGTGGATATTGGGGTTTTCACACATAGCTAAGCCATTACTAGCGCTCTTGACAAAAGACACGCCCATCCCGATCCCCTGGTCAGATGAGTGTGACGCTGCTTTTCAGCAACTAAGACAGGCCCTTTGTTCAGCACCAGTGTTAGGGACCCCTGATTATGCAAAACCCTTTTCGTTGTATGTGCATGAGAAAGATGGATGTGCATTATCAGTTTTAGTGCAGATGCACGGCGACAAGCAGCGCCCGTGTGCATACTTTTCGGCTGTGCTTGATCCTGTCGCCCGAGCATTACCAGGGTGTTTTCGCTCGGTTGCGGCGACAGCTGTGTCAATACGGCAGAGTGAAGGAATTGTATTGTCCCATAAACTGTTGGTGTTAGTTCCCCACGCTGTTGATGCCCTGCTTAACCAAACAAAGACGCAGCATTTGACTAGTGCCCGTTTAACGGGATATGAGTTGACGCTTTTGGCTCCTCATATTACGTTGAAAAGGTGCGTGACATTAAACCCGGCCACATTGTTGCCATACCCCGAGACCCAGCCTGAGGCACAGAAGGCGCATGATTGTATTCTTGTGACTGAGGAACAGACAAAGGGTCGTATTGATCTCCAGGATACGCCCTTTCCAGATGTAGATGGAGAGTTGTGGGTGGATGGATCATGCCTGAAGCTACCAGATGGTACGACTTCAGCAGCGTATGCAATTACCACGTTACAGACGATAGTGGAAACAGCACGCATACCACAGAAATCAGCTCAAGCAGCGGAACTGATAGCGTTAACACGAGCATGTGAGCTCAGTACAGGATTGTGTGTGAATGTTTACACAGACAGCCGCTATGCCTTCGGAGTAGCGCACGATTTCGGCCTACTCTGGAAGGAGAGAGGGTTTCTAACGTCACATGGGGTACAGATAATGCATGGGGAGTTAGTTCATAACCTTTTAACTGCATTGACATACCCAAAGAAAATCGCCATTGTTAAGTGTAGCGCCCATAGGAAAGTAGTTGATAAGATTGGAGAAGGGAATGCGTTAGCAGATCGAGTAGCACGGGAGACTGCGATGCAGCCTGGCACTACCGCCATGTATGTAGTGAAGTCACAGGTGGAGAGATGGCATGATGCGAAGGAGCAAGTGCGAGAAATACAAAAGACCGCTTCTGACAAAGAGCGGGAACGATGGGCTAGCGAAGGAGAACTGGATGATGAGGGTTGTTGGAGAAATAAGCAGATGGATAGATGGAAGTTACCCACGGCTTTTGTACAACCTATGGTCCAGATGGCACATGGGCTAGCACATGTTGGAGCTTCCGCAATTGTGAAATTGCTTACCCAAGTATGGGAGCATCCAGAGATTGCTAGCACAGCAAAGAGGGTGGTGCAGACCTGTATGATCTGCCTGAGGTATAACCCAGGGAAAGGCACTCGAACTCCAGCAGGAGGATTTGCGACACCCACTGCACCCTTTGAGGTTCTGCAGATGGATTACATTCAGCTTGAGCGCTGTAACAATTTGAAGTATGTTCTAGTAGTGGTTTGCGCCTTCAGTAAGTGGGTTGAGGCGTACCCTGCGAAAGACAATACTGCAATGACTACAGCGAAGCTATTGCTGAAAGAGTTTTTCCCCCGATACGGCGTCTGTAGACTTCTGTGGAGTGATAATGGCCCTCACTTTGTAGCGGATGTTATAAAGTATGTCTTGAAGGGCCTAGGCATCACTCAGAAGTTCCATGCCGTGTTCCACCCTCAGTCTGCAGGACTAGTCGAGAAGTATAATGGTACACTGAAGCTTAAGATCGCCAAAATTCAAGCTTCAACATCTTTGACTTGGCCAGACGCCTTGCCACTGGCGTTATTGTCAATTAGGTCAGTGCCACACTCTCGAACCGGCCTTACGCCCTATGAGATTGTATTTGGACGACCAATGAACATTTGGGGTCCACCAAGGCCTAAGGCTGTGTATGATGTACCTTGTGTGATGATGGGTGATTATCTGGCACAGTTAACGGATAACTTGGTTTCTATTCATCAACAGGTCCGAGAGGCGCTCCCTGATCGGTCTACTGGCGAAGGACATGGTCTCCGGCCCGGAGACCATGTGATGATAAAGGTCTTCGATAGATCGAACAGTTTGGAGCCGAGATGGATCGGACCTGAGCAAGTCCTTCTGGCAACGAGGACGGCAGTGCGAGTCTCGAACAGGAAGAATTGGATCCATTCCTTGCACTGTCGAAAGGTACCGCCCGGATTGGTGGAGTCTGCCGTGCTGACCGATCAACGAGAAGTCCTAGCAGCAGAGACAGGCCGTGTTGCGAGGCCAAACGACACTGAGGAGCTCTTTTCGGACCACACGACTTCTGGAGGAAGGCGATATCATCTGCGACCAAGGAAGTGAGATCTTCAGTACTGGGACCTACTGTCAGAACGGCCCTTGGGTTAGTGAAACGGAGAGCCGCTGAGGCAAGGGGGGGGGATCAGCCCTGCATTAGTGTAGCGACACCCGTCTTGGCCCGTTGGTGAAGAAATCAACCGCTGCCCAAGGGGAAGAGTTCTGACAGACTTTTAGTTTCAGGAAGATATTAGGGTATTGTTTCCTTTGACATGGAGAAGAAGAAGATTTTTTGTGCGTTGGGGTTCATGCTAACAGTAGCTATCGTTGGTATAACCACATGGTTTGTGGAGGAGGCAACTCCAGCTCGAGAGACACTTGTGTTGACGACTCCAGTGCCTGCGGAGCACTACTTTTACACATTGCCATATCAGGAGTTGAAGCATCGACAATCTTATTTGAATAACACTTTCATTCAGATGCTGCATCATACCCACGTTGCTACGAACGCTACGAACTGTTGGATATGTGGGATGATGCCAGCCCATCAGAAGAAAGGAGGTACGCCATTCATACCACTTCCTTTCTCTCATAACGGCTCTTGTAGAGCATGGTACACTCTGTTGTTTGCTACTCGAAAACCGACAGTGGGACGATTGCTTTTCAGACTTAATAAAGAATGCCATCAGGATAAGAATGGATATCCACAAGCGAATGGAACAATTTGGGAATGGGAAGAGTACCGACCAGACAATGAATCCATTCCCTATATCTTTACGAACACTAGAGACACTATGGGGAAGGACAAGTTTGTGATCCAAGTGGCACAAGCCCAAGCGGACCTGTGTGTCCAGAGTGTGGGTTTTATCCCTGTTGGTGTCAGTGATTGTTTAACTGTTCTGAATATCGACGGACTGAATAACAGCACCTTCCTAGCATCCCATAATACCTATTTTGTATGTGGAAATAAAGGTTATTACCGTTTGCCGGCTGGGTGGTCCGGGGTATGCTATGTATCATTCTTATTACCTCCTGTATTCCTAGCTCCCGCATCTTATCATAAGGATTTGAAATTATTGAATAATGTGACTGTAAATAGGTATAAACGTACTTTATCAATTGACGATGTAGATCAGACTGACACCAGTCTGCAGCAGTATATTGATTTTAACTTAGGACTGTTTTTCTTTGTTGGAGCTGCCCTGAACAGTAGGAAGATCCGAAGATTAACAAGAGTGGTAGAAGCTGTGACAAATCAGACTGCTGCTGCTCTTGGGAATCTTACGGAGGAATTGCAAATTACTAGAATTGTTGCATTGCAGAACCGTATGGTATTGGATGTAATGCTAGCTGATCGAGGAGGAGCCTGTAAAATTATTGGAAGTAGCTGCTGTGTGTTCATTCCTGATCATACGCCATCCGTTTATAACGCCATCAATAAACTGCATAAAATTGCAGCTGAGATTCATACAGAAAACGGCACTTGGTCCTTTTCTGGATGGTTTTGGGCGTTAATTACCGCCTGGGGATGGAAGGTCCTAACTGGTCTCTGCATTATTATAGCAATTCTGTTCTTTCTCTGTATGTGTATTCAATGTGGACCATTATGTTGTTCTGTATGCATTTCATTCTGCATTCCAGATAAGAAAGCTATTGCCGAAGTTGCCCGCCAGAAGGGTCTAGCTAAAGAGGTTAAAGGAATGATGATAATTGACATATACGATGATTATTCTTGGAAGTCAGATGTCTTCAGTAAATGCTGAAAGGGTCGTCTGTCGTAAATTAAGGCAGAATGTGATTAAGCATTTACTGAAAACATTAGTGTTTCCCTTTTATCGTGTTTTCCTCATATGTTGGCCGAAGTCCGGACTCCATTTTGTATTGACATGCTGCCACGTGTTCACCACGAGGAGAGTCCGACTTCTGTGTTAGTTGCTCTTGTAATCTGCCTAGCAACAGTTATAAATAGCTCCCTCCTGTCCATCTGGCGCATGCCCAGACTTGACCACATCTGTTATAATTAGCTTTGCTTGACCATGTGTTTTCGCGGGCTCAAGGAGTGTGTTAGCTCCGCCCATGTATTGATTTAGAATCGAGAATGACCCTAAATGGTAATGTTCTTCGACTTCATGTACTATCCACCCACTCATGAGCCCCTCTGTTGTGTATAAAAGGGGACTGTGTACGCAAGTTCTGTGTGCTACTCCTTGCAATACTGAAGAGTGTTGTGTGGATTGTAGGACCACCCTTAAGGGTTAATAAACATTGTTTTTGTACTTTGCAGTTTCCGTGCCAACTTCCTTATAGATTTCGTTACAGAAGAGCGAACCCTTGTCTCTTGCGGGCCTAGCTGGGGCTTGTATTCATCAGTGGCAGGTCCAAAAGATGGGTGTATGCTATTTATAACAAGGTTTGGAAGTTATCACAAATTGAAGCTGCTTCCAGATTGAGAGCTATTGATCAAGCTAATATGGAAAAAGTGCTAGCTGTTATAGATAATAGTATTAACACCCTTCCTTCCAGAATTTACACATTAGGTAACATTGTTTCTTCTGTTGTTGATATCGTGCAGGATGATGTGTCTGTTTTATATCATGGTCAGAATCAATTGCGTTCTATAATGCAGTTTGCATGGACATTGCAAACGTTAAAAGCTGGGAAAGTCCCCTGGGACTACATGAATACTTCATCATTATTCCTTCTTTTTAATCTAACTGCGAAACAACAATTCATGTCCATGAAAGATGCAACATACTCATTACTACATATTGAAAAGTTAGAACCTTTGCCTTTCTCAGTGGCCGAATTGAACTCAGCTGTGTGGCTTATCCATGGGTTAATCACATTGCCATTTCCATTGTTTAAATTCAGTTCGTGCATGAAACATTATGCCCTAGGCAGATATGAACCATTGGGTACTGCTTTCCTGCATGAAGTATGGTCACTCCCATTTACATACAGGTGCATGAGAGAAGGTAAAGAAGTTTATTTGAAGGGTGAGGAATGTTCTTCCACACCTGATCATTCTGTAGTCTGTAGGCACATCCAATTGCATGGCGCGTGCAATGTGCAAGCGCCTAATTTAGCATGCGTCCTGAAAGGGATTACAGTGCCAGCTTTTACACCTTCTTTTACGTTGCTAGCTAACGGTAGTTATTTGCTTTTGAATAACGAGGCTTGCTGCGGAATGCTAGTGGGAATTCCCTACATTGTGACTGTATCACAGAGAGTAGTCTGCTGTAAAAATGTCCTTTTCCCACCCCCGCATGGGCGGCTGGATGTATCCATCTGGCCTTCCATTTCAACCTTGAAAGCAGAGTTCAACAAGATGAGCAGAATAAGGGCTCTATTGTCTCAAAAAGAGGTCATTCTGACTTCGTCCCGTGAAACATTTGTCCATCACGTAGCTAACACCCGTACCAAGGTGCAGGCACTTTTAAATACTGATCTCCCACTTCATTTTGGTGCCCTGATTCAAACTATATTTAACGCCTCCTCAACATCTGGCTTGGTGCATTTTTTCGAAATTGTGGGCTCCGGCCTCGTGACCTCCTTCCAAACTATTTTTGGTGTGATACCGGCCTTTTCTCATTCTATTTTTTCCAGCGTCTTTGGAGGGCTCCCATTGATTCTCACCCTCGCGGCTGGCGTGCTGCTTTTGGTCTGCGTACTGCGCAATGGCTGCACACTGTGTGTCACACAACAGCCTGTCCCGGCTGCTCCATCTTCGTAACTGGATGCTTGAATACTATGGAACTTTACCACTGGCAACCCTGAGCATAGCCTATGGATAATCCTTCCGGTTTCCCTACTTTACATGCGTACAACCTGTTTTTCATTGCCTAGATTGTCCTTTCGAATGGGCTCTGGATTTGTGCTTGTCAAACTCGGTGTCTCCTGCCCCGGATTATGATCGACTAATGAGTCCATTAGTGGCTCATGAGTTGGACTGTTCTGGTGTTGGGATTATGGCTTGTGGAGCGGCACATGGAGTCCTTGGGAATTGGGACATCGGTACGGCAGCGTATGACTTCTTGGCACAAAGTTATCACAAAGTTGTCCTCTGAACGTGCTAGAGGCTCCAGTGGTCGAAGAACATGTATGTTCGTTTACCTTGTTAGACTGGATGGCGGACACTTTTGCAACTCGTTCCAATGACTTCCTTTTGGAAGCTGTTGCTACGTACTGTGCTTACACGTTTATGGATTAACTTCATTATCGTCCAGCTTCCTTGCACAAACCACACATTTTTTTGTGGGTTCCTACATCTGGGCTCGTTGAGCTTTTGCATGATGTATTGACTTCCCTTTTTTTTTTTTTTTACTCCATTTTGGTTTTTTGTAACGCTTTTTTCGAACTTTCACTGCTCTTTATTTGGATTTCCAATACATGCACTTGGTTCTGCTCTGTCGAACTTGATCTCAGAATTCCTTTTTGTATCCCTATTTGTTCGTGGTCCGAACAAAGGGGGGCGTAGTGAAGGTAGCGATTTAGTTGCATACATTGCTATGTTAGCATAAGCGCGTTAGCTTTTAGAAAGCCATCTTGCCACTTTTGCTGCTTTTGCACACGACACTGCTGAGACATGTTATTATTTGAGAACTGCTTGCTTGCCTTTTCTTCACATGAGAACTGTCTGTTGTTCACATCCCTAGACGTGCAGTGCGACCTTGGTCTGGACATTGTGTGCAAAACACTCTGAGCCGCCAGACAATGTATGTTTTTGAGTCCAGGTTGATCGGCCCACTCTCTAGTCATAATATGCACACAGCTGCAAATACCTGAACGTCGAGAGCCTTTAATATTACAGTTTGCATGCGTTAGAAACACATTCTGGAGAAGAACATTTCCAGGCGCAGAGCAAAGCTGATCCTGTGATGTGATTCACCTAAAGCTGATCTTTACGGTATGGGGTTCCCCATTCAAGCCTAGAGACCTTCTATTAGCCTAATAATATTAGTTTACTAGCGAAAGGAAGGTGGCTGCATTCCACTGTCATTTATACTAAGATTTCTCCTTTCATTTTCTATGGTATTGTAACAATGCTGATGGTTTTAATTATAATCATTTGTCTGCTTATGTTAGCTAAAGTACTGCATCTTAGGACACATAGTTTATAAAATAAACCTTTTAAACTTAACCGTGTCTCTGATCACTTTTGTTGTGGATTGATATGAGAATAATAGCGAACAGGTATTTCTGATTCTCACCATTCATGAGAATACTCTAAGTCGCTTGTTCTGGGTTGTCTATACATTGGGACCTCCAAGATAATACGGATAACGAATGGGACACTGATGCTGGTCGGATAGGGGTTCTGGGTACTGAGGTGAGTTTTTTGGTACACCACAATTCACTGAGGTCCTGGTTTCCTGCACATAGTTCTGTGCATGAGCAGAATCCCTGCAACAGTGCAGTGGCATAGAGTAGAGTGGTGCAGAGTAGAGTGACATAAAGTGCAGTGGCATAGTGTGGAGTGGCTCAGAATGGAGTGGAGTAGCATACACTGGATTGGCACACAGTGCATTAGCATGGAGTGGAGCGGAGTGTTGTAAAGTGCATTAGCATAAAGTATAGTGGTGTACAGTAGTCTAGAGAGGCATAGAGTTATGTGGCATAGAGTGCAGTGACATTGAGTGGAGTGGTGTAGAGTAGAGAGCAGTGACACAAAGTGGAATGTCATAGAATGGAATGGCATAGAGTGGAGCAGTACAGAGTAGAATGCAGTGGCGGGGAGCAGAGTTGAGTGGAGTGGTGTAAAGGGGCCCATGCATGGTGTGGTAGCACACTTCCGCTACAGACAATACATTTTCAATTAAAATGACCATTACATTTGTACAGACATACCGTTTTACTGATAAAAGTATACAGCTCATAAATGATAATGTGTGGAAATGTCATCAACTAGTGTATTCATTTGTTTTGTTAGTATTACAATATTTGTTTCCTCCTCACTTCAGAATTAAAAAGAAATGTGCTTTGTTTGTGCTTTCCTAATTCTGATATATTTTAAAATATATGCACAGTTAATTTACAGGCATTTAACCTTTGTTGTGTGCTAGGGAAAAAGCCTTTAATTTCACTGCAAGATTGTCACATAAATCCTCTCACTTTGATATCAGAGAAAGAAAGTAAACACCAAGCTCCCTCTGGAGGGCAGAGCCTGACATTTGACCTCTGTTGTTGAATGCACATCAAATGTGTCAAGATTTAAAGGCCTGTCTACAGAAAGAGAGCACTCGGAAGGATACCGTAAATAAGCAATGCTCCACACGATAGATGAACTCAAGCTGGACAGTGTAAAACAAATAAAGCCAGAAAATAAAAAGCAAGAAAATGGGAGTTACAAACCAGAAAGCCAATGGTGAGCAATGGGTGGAAGTAATTCCCAGGGAATCTTCCCAAATGTCTCCTAGAAGTCATTAGCAAACCAGACAGCTGTACTGCCCGGGACCTGGCCCACCTGAGGACCAATTATTTAAAAAAAGCGGGAGCCAGCGCTTCTTTTTTCAATTTCTTGTGAATTCGCTGTATTTGTTTCTATTTTTAAAATGCTTTTTTGGGGGGCGTGGCCAAGATGGTGGCGAGGTAACACGTGCCTCGCCGCCTCTCCTCCGACCACCGATCTTCAGCACCGGCCCCCGGGCCCTGTACAGTACGGAAGGTGACACAAAACCAACACCACCAACCAGGCTTCCTTTGCATCACCCTGGGAGCGGCTCCGGAGCTCTGTGACCGTGAGCTTGATCACCCGCCGGGTCTGGGTGGCGAAGCAGTGGCAGGAGGAGGCGAGCAGCACTTCCGCGGCAGAGGCAGCTGAAACCCTGCACCTTTGACCATGGAGCAGTGCCGGCTCGCCGTGAACCCCGGCTGTATCCCATGACTCTCCCTGCAGCACTAAACCTCGGAGTACCGAGGTGTAGGAGAGTAGGAGCTGCACTTATGTTGCCCCCACTTTTTTTCTGATGTTAGTGCATACTAGATGCACTAGTGATTGGATACTGTGGTACCTTATGAGCCCCTAGTATATGGTACCTTAGGTACCTAGGGCATAGGCACTTCACAGGCCTACCAGGGGCTGAAGCATGTATTATGCCACCCCTGGGAAGCAGACTAAATCTGACACCACAGGCCTGCTACTGCAGCCTGGGTGAGGTAGTGTTAGCACTCCTCACTGAGGTATAGGTTCCTATATCTCACCATACACACACATATAAACCTATCAGCCACCCCTATGGCAGGCCCTATCAATCCTGAGGGCAGGGTGCTTGGTTTACAATGTGAGGGGGTGCCTCTCCATGAGCAGGGCCCCTCTGCAGCTGGCAGAGTGTATTCTCTGTGGCTGTTTGTGGATGCGGTTAAACCATATAATCTTAAGTGCGTTATAAATGCTAACTTTGGAATGACTGCATCAAAACATGTCCTGTTTGGTGTCAAACAACTTGGAATCATACCTCCACATCAGTCCATGATGTGGGAGTGTGATCCCACCCTTCTAGAGGGGACAACATATACCTAGTGTGGTAACACGGTAGAAATCTGAAAGAACCCTGGCATCACAAAATGGATGCCACCAGCACAGACACTGGGCTGCCCTACTGCTGCCGACTGAAACTCGCAGTGGAGGAGCCCAACAATAGGCATCCTGTCACAGGGAGGTGTCACCACCTTCCAGACAGGATTTAGTGTATTGGGGCTGGGTGGGTGCACTTCTAGAGTGCTTTGAAGTCCTGCGCTGGGGGAGCACTAGGCTCCTCTGTGCATATGCCAGCTCAAACCGGTTCAGGGGCTACCTGTCCCTGCTCTGGCGCGAAACTGGACAAAGAGAAGTGGGTGTAACCACCCCCTACCCTGACCCTCGCAGAGGAGATATCATAAAGCTAGTCCCTTCCTTTCTTTTAGTATAAGATAGGGAGCCCTTGCCATTGCAAACTAGATATCCCTGGACGACGCTTTACAAGAAGAATCCTGGCCCTTCGATGTTCCACTACCTTTGCAAGACGGAAGAATCTCCCTTGGAGTCAAGGAGTGACTCCCCTACTTGGCAGGCACCAAAAACTCTAATCAACGGTAGCAAACTTTCCCGCTCCCGCCAGAGTCCGAAGTCCCTGCAGCCCCAGAAATAGATTTCCTGACTTCTTGACGGCCATTGTGAGTCCCCAGCAAAGCTGAGGCGAGTGGACCCCACGAGTGACGAGGAACAGCAATACCCGGGTACCATGCACTATTGTCGAGTGCAACCCCTTCACGACGTTCTACGAACTTGTGCATTGGACCATTTGTGGCCCAAGCCTCCAGAAGGTTTTGCAGTGAAAATCAGAGGCCTACCCCGTCCCGAGTGACCGTGGGCTCCTGTGAAGCATTTCCTCACAAGGCGTCTTCGCGATCCCTTGCCCATTGGCTTGTGGGTCCCCCGAAGACTTTCTGATCAAACCAAAGAGCTCTCCTGGTTGCTCCAGGCCTGCCCTCACTCACCTTTGCTGGGCGATTCCCTCAGACCTTGCTGGTCTGCACCGCTGACTTTATTGACTTTCCACAAGACTTGCTGTTGCCAAAGCTTGTTGGCTCCAATCCGGTTGCCGACACCTCAGTAAGCTGCAGACATTATGGGACACTCTGAATCCAGCTGCTGGTCATCATCGATGCCTCCTGGTCCTCGTGAGCAAAGAGTCAAAACACCCTTGATCACCTGAAATCACCCGACTTCCGTGGGCATCAATCTTCCTGGCCCCGGGTCACTGGCAAGTGACTGTGAACACTGTCCCTTCTGCTTTCAGGTCATCTTCATCTTGAATCCAGTCTTGGATTCCACCAGACACTTCTTCAGTCTTCGCAAGCAGCAAATCTTCTTTGGCTTCCATAGAATACAGCGACGCGACGCCAAAAGACACCTATGCACCCGGCTTCCCTGGGTGAGGTAACTCGTGCACTCCAGTGCCCTAGTGTGTGTTGGCCCTCAAATTACTTACCTTTTAAGTGGCTTGCTTGTAGACTACCTCGAAGTACCCTAAAACTTTAAAAATTCAACCGCGACTTTCTCCACTGAAATCAATAGGGAACCCGCGGCTGTGTTCTCACACTGCACGCATCTCCCGTGGGTCTTTGACTTACCTGCTTTTGCTGCATTAGTGAAGCCCCATCGATTCTACAGGCCCTAGGCCTTGTCCCCTTGCAAGTCGACTTTCCTAAACCTCTTTTTTAGTATATGGACTGGTACGCCCCTAGGGCCCCAGCCATAGTTGTGCTTAACTTATTGTGAAACATTGATATTTGAATGTGTTCCTGGCTTCTAATCTCATAAAGAGATTAGTAGAGTGTGTCTAGAAATAAATACATATATATTTGATATATATACCTGTGTGGTGTCCTTTCATTTGGTAATTCAAGAGATTATAAGGTAAAACAAGCTGCTTTACATTCCTCGGAGACTTAGCCTGAAGGCTGCTCTCCACAGCTACCACTAGGATAGCTTTCTTTAAAAGGTTGTCTTAAACCTATCTACCATAAGAGTCGAATTGGACTGGTGCAAGGTGGCCACTATAACTAGTGACCAGCATATGCCAGGCCAACTTCTCACATTGGTGGGCAGCGTGTGGGATTCCAGCTTGCCATTGTTTTACCAGAAAATCTCTATTTGAATTACTAACTGAAAACCACTAAAGGTATTCAAGGTACATATAAAAGTCAAGCTTAGTATCAATAATTTCTACTGAACTTAGAGTTGTTTGTGAAGGGATAGCACACCCTTGCTACAGCTCAAGCTAGGATCAGTAGGCCACAAACTAGTGTAGGTAGTGCAACACTGCATAACAGTAGAATGTCCTCAAGGGATGGAGCCAGTGGGTCCACCCAACCTCGGTATAAGGATATGACCTTCTTTGACTTGAAGGCCATGTGTGTTGCAAGACACCTGGGGTTAGGACAGAGTCCCTCCACACTACATCTGATAAATCCACTGATAGCAGATGATCTTAGACTGGCTCTAGGTGCAAGTGGATCTGGATCAGGGGGTGGGTCAGCCATAGTCTCTGGGTCAGATGATGAAAATCAAGATGACCTGGAGTCTGTGATTGAAGGGCCAGACCCACAAGGGTCTGCATAGGACATAGGAATTCTCCCCAAGAGAGCTGACAGAGTGGAAGAGAGGCCTAGGTCCCCCTCAAGGGAATCTAACCCCTCATACCACTCTGACAGAGATTCTGTCCATCAGAGGAACTCATACTCTAATAGAAGAGAGACCTCCTCTGAAAGAAGGTAAAAGATGCTCCAGTATGAGGAAGCTCGGCTTGCCCTAAGAACCAATCAATTGGCCTTAGATAGAGAAGCCTTTGAGCTCCAGAGAGCTTCTAAGAAGGAGGGGTTAGAACCCCCTGGGGGCAGCAACAGTGTCCCTTGAGGCAGAGATTACATTCCAGACCATAGGAACCTGTCCAAGGTTGTTCCTCCCTACCAGAGTGGGGATGATATCCACAAATGGATAACTGCTATGGAGACGGCCTGTAAAGTTCAGCAGGTCCCCCAGAAACAGTGGGCAGCAATCTTGTGGCTCTCCTTTTCTAATAAACGTAGAGACAAGCTCCTCACTGTTAGAGAAGAGGATGCTGATGATTATGATGTCTTGAAAAGTGCATTAATAGATGGGTTTGGCTTAACCACTGAACAGTACAGGTTGAAGTTCAGAGACACCCAAAAAGCACAGAATCAGGACTGGACAGACTTTGTGGATTGTGCAACCTAGGCTCTGGAGGGTTGGCTGGTTGGTAGTAAAGTTACTGATTTTAAGGGATTGTATAATCGTATGATGAGAGAACAGATCCTTAATAATTGCCAAAAACAGTTGTTGCATCAGTACCTGGTGGACTCTGATCTGACCTCTCCCCAAGAATTGGGAAAGAAGGCAGACAAATGGGTCAGAACCAGGGTGAGGCAGAAAACCCAGAACCAAGGAGGTGACACCAAGAAGCAAGATCCTAAAGTCTCAGAGAAAGGTGGGGATAAGTCAAAAGACCAGAAGTCTTCACAAGGGCCCAAAAAATCTGCATCTGGTGGGGATTCACAGTCTACAAAGTGAAAAGGCCAAAAGAAGCCCCAGCCATATTTGTGCTTAACTTATTGTGAAACATTGATATTTGAATGTGTTCCTGGCTTCTAATCTCATAAAGGGATTAGTAGAGTGTGTCTAGAAATAAATACATATATATTTGATATATATACCTGTGTGGTGTCCTTTCATTTGGTAATTCAAGAGATTATAAGGTAAAACAAGCTGCTTTACATTCCTCGGAGACTTAGCCTGAAGGCTGCTCTCCACAGCTACCACTAGGATAGCTTTCTTTAAAAGGTTGTCTTAAACCTATCTACCATAAGAGTCGAATTGGACTGGTGCAAGGTGGCCACTATAACTAGTGACCAGCATATGCCAGGCCAACTTCTCACATTGGTGGGCAGCGTGTGGGATTCCAGCTTGCCATTGTTTTACCAGAAAATCTCTATTTGAATTACTAACTGAAAACCACTAAAGGTATTCAAGGTACATATAAAAGTCAAGCTTAGTATCAATAATTTCTACTGAACTTAGAGTTGTTTGTGAAGGGATAGCACACCCTTGCTACAGCTCAAGCTAGGATCAGTAGGCCACAAACTAGTGTAGGTAGTGCAACACTGCATAACAGTAGAATGTCCTCAAGGGATGGAGCCAGTGGGTCCACCCAACCTCGGTATAAGGATATGACCTTCTTTGACTTGAAGGCCATGTGTGTTGCAAGACACCTGGGGTTAGGACAGAGTCCCTCCACACTACATCTGATAAATCCACTGATAGCAGATGATCTTAGACTGGCTCTAGGTGCAAGTGGATCTGGATCAGGGGGTGGGTCAGCCATAGTCTCTGGGTCAGATGATGAAAATCAAGATGACCTGGAGTCTGTGATTGAAGGGCCAGACCCACAAGGGTCTGCATAGGACATAGGAATTCTCCCCAAGAGAGCTGACAGAGTGGAAGAGAGGCCTAGGTCCCCCTCAAGGGAATCTAACCCCTCATACCACTCTGACAGAGATTCTGTCCATCAGAGGAACTCATACTCTAATAGAAGAGAGACCTCCTCTGAAAGAAGGTAAAAGATGCTCCAGTATGAGGAAGCTCGGCTTGCCCTAAGAACCAATCAATTGGCCTTAGATAGAGAAGCCTTTGAGCTCCAGAGAGCTTCTAAGAAGGAGGGGTTAGAACCCCCTGGGGGCAGCAACAGTGTCCCTTGAGGCAGAGATTACATTCCAGACCATAGGAACCTGTCCAAGGTTGTTCCTCCCTACCAGAGTGGGGATGATATCCACAAATGGATAACTGCTATGGAGACGGCCTGTAAAGTTCAGCAGGTCCCCCAGAAACAGTGGGCAGCAATCTTGTGGCTCTCCTTTTCTAATAAACGTAGAGACAAGCTCCTCACTGTTAGAGAAGAGGATGCTGATGATTATGATGTCTTGAAAAGTGCATTAATAGATGGGTTTGGTTTAACCACTGAACAGTACAGGTTGAAGTTCAGAGACACCCAAAAAGCACAGAATCAGGACTGGACAGACTTTGTGGATTGTGCAACCTAGGCTCTGGAGGGTTGGCTGGTTGGTAGTAAAGTTACTGATTTTAAGGGATTGTATAATCGTATGATGAGAGAACAGATCCTTAATAATTGCCAAAAACAGTTGTTGCATCAGTACCTGGTGGACTCTGATCTGACCTCTCCCCAAGAATTGGGAAAGAAGGCAGACAAATGGGTCAGAACCAGGGTGAGGCAGAAAACCCAGAACCAAGGAGGTGACACCAAGAAGCAAGATCCTAAAGTCTCAGAGAAAGGTGGGGATAAGTCAAAAGACCAGAAGTCTTCACAAGGGCCCAAAAAATCTGCATCTGGTGGGGATTCACAGTCTACAAAGTGAAAAGGCCAAAAGAAGCCCTGGTGCAAATTATGTAAACAGAAAGGGCACTGGACTTCTGATTGTACCACGTCCAAAGACCAAACCACCACCACTCAAGCCCCTAAGGCAACTGTTCCCCCTAGTACAAGTATTGGTGGAGGTGGTAATCAGAATAAGGGTGTAGTAGGGTTGACCCTGGGTTCTGATGTGGACTCTGACCTAGTCAGAGAAACCACACAGGCAATGCTGGTTTGTGAGGGAGACATTGACATGTCCTTCCTAGTGAGCCCCAGTAATCTGGGCAAATACAAACAGCAGCCTATAATTAATGGCAAACAGGCTTTGGCATTCAGGGACACAGGTGCTAGTGTCACCATGGTGACAGAGGACCTAGTGGACCCTGCACAGATCATCCTGGGTGAAATGTACCAGGTTACCAATGCAAGCAATGCCAGGACCAACCATAGTCTGGAAGTTGTGAATTTCTCCTGGGGAGGGGTAACTGGCCTCAAAAAGGTAGTAGTCAGTGCAGACTTCCCTGTCGAATGTCTATTGGGCAATGATCTGGAGACTTCAGCCTGGTCTGAAGTGGAGTTATGGACTCATGCTGAGATGTTGGGCATACCTGCAGAGGTATTTGCTGTGACCAGGTCACAGGCCAAAATGCATAAAGCTGAACCAGCTCTGGATCCTGAAACTATGGACCAGATGCTACCCAAGAGGAGGAGCAGTAGGGGTAGGGCAGTGCCCTCTGTCTCAGATCTCAGATTTCCCTCCTGAGGGAGGAGAAGCAGAGCCTGAAGAAGGAACTGCTCCAGAGGAACTTGAGCCTGGTCAGGTTGAGTTCTTGGGGGCAGGGGGACCTTCCAGGGAATATCTGAGCAAGGAGCAACAGTGCTGCCCCTCTCTTGAACCCCTCAGACAGCAGGCTGCTACTGAGGCTGCTGGGAGTGCTAGTGGGTCCCATAAGGTTTATTGGGATGAGGGACTCCTATATTCTGAGGCTAGAGATCCTACCCCTGGAGCCACCAGGAGGTTGGTAATACCTCAGAAGTTTAGGGAGTTCCTCTTGACCCTAGAACATGATATCCCATTGGCAGGACACTTGGGCCAAAACAAGACCTGGGACAGGCTTGTCCCTCATTTTCATTGGCCACACATGTCAGAGGACACCAAGTAGTTTTGTCGCTCCTGTGTCACTTGCCAAGCCAGTGGCAAGTCAGGTGGCACAACAAAGGCCCCCCTGATACCACTACCTGTGGTGGGGGTTCCCTTTGAAAGGGTAGGGATTTACATTGTTGGTCCCCTTGACCCTCCAACAGCATCTGGGCACAGGTTTATCCTGGTGGTAGTGGATCATGCCACCAGGCACCCAGAAGCAATTCCCCTCAGGACCACTACAGCCCCTGTGGTGGCAAGAGCCCTCATTGGAGTTTTCTCCAAAGTGGGTTTCCCTAAGGAGGTTACATCTGACAGAGGTACAAACTTCATGTCAGGATATCTAAAAGCAATGTGGAAGGAGTGTGGTGTCAGCCACAAATTCACTGCTCCCTATCACCCACAATGCAATGGGTTAGTTGAAAGGTTCAACAAAACCCTAAAGGGAATGATTAAAGGTCTCCCAGAAAAGCTTAGGCGAAAATGGGAGCTTTTACTTCCCTGCCTTCTGTTTGCATACAGGGAGGTCCCACAGAAGGGGGTTGGCTACAGCCCTTTTGAACTTCTGTTTGGGCACCCTGTCAGAGGCCCATTATGTTTGGTGAAGGAGGGCTGGGAGTTACCTCTCAAACCTCCAAAACAAGATGTGATGGACTATGTACTTGGTCTCTGCTCCCGGATGGCAGAGTACATGATGAAGGCACCCAAAAACCTTGAGGCTAGCCAAGAATTACAAAAAGCTTGGCATGAACAAAAGGCTGTCCTGACTATTTATCAGCCAGGCCAGAAAGTGTGGGTGTTGGAGCCTGTGGTCCCAGCAGCTCTCCGGGACAAATAGAATGGCCCCCATACAATTGTTGAGAAAAAGGGAGAGGTCACCTACTTGGTGGATCTTGGAACTCCCAGGAGCTCCCTTAGGGTGCTCCATGTCAACAGATTAAAGCCATATGTGGACAGGGCTGACATGGGCTTGCTCGTGGCAACTGATGAGGAACAGGAGGAGGAGAGTGACCCTCTCTCTGACCTGCTCTCACGGAACCCTGATGATGGGTTAGTGGATGGTGTTACTTTGGCAAGCAGCCTCACTAATCATCAGCAAACTGAATGCAGACAAGTTCTGCAACAGTTCAGACATATGTTTAGCCTGACTCAAAGTCAGACTTCCTGGTGCACCCATGAGGTGGACACTGGAGACAGTTTGCCTGTCAAGAGTAAGATCTACAGGCAACCTGACAATGTCAGGGACTGTATCAGGACTGAAGTCCAGAAAATGTTGGAACTAGGTGTGATTGAGCCTTCAGATAGCCCTTGGGCTAGTCCAGTAGTCCTTGTGCCTAAACCTCATACCCAGGGTGGTAAGAAAGAAATGAGGTTTTGTGTTGACTACAGAGGCCTCAATGCCGTCACCAGGATTGATGCCTATCCAATTACCAGGGCAGATGAACTGATAGATACTTTGGCCTCAGTCAAGTATCTTAGTACATTTGACCTAACAGCTAGCTACTGGCAAATCAAGTTAGCTGATGATGCCAAGGCCAAAACAGCATTTTCAACCCCTGGTGGGCACTATCACTTTGTGGTGATGCCCTTTGGTTTGAAAAATGCACATGCCACTTTTCAGAGGTTGGTGAATAAAGTTCTGACTGGTATGGAAACTTATTGCTCAGCTTATCTAGATGATATTGCTGCCTTTAGTTCCACCTGGCAGGATCACCTGGTCCACCTCAGAAATGTTTTGGAGGCCCTGCAAAAAGCAGGCCTCACTGTCAAGGCCACTAAGTGCCAGATAGGGCAGAGTCAGGTTGTGTACCTGGGCCATCTTGTAGGTGGAGGCCAGGTTCAACCACTGCAGAGCAAAACCCAGACCATAATGGAATGGGTAGCCCCAACAACGCAGACACAGGTTAGAGCCTTTTTAGGCCTGACTGGGTACTATAGGAGGTTTGTTAAGGGATATGGATCTTTAGTGACACCCTTAAATGATCTGACCTCTAGGAAAATGCCAAAAAAGGTTCAGTGGACAGCTAGCTGTCAAAAGGCATTTGATGACCTAAAGCAGGCAATGTGCACTGCCCCCATCTTGCAGAGTCCAGACTACAAAAAGAAGTTCATTGTCCAAACAGATGCTTCAGAGCTGGGTGTGGGAGCTGTACTGTCAACTAAATGATGAAGGTCAAGACCAGCCAGTAGCTTTTATAAGCAGAAGGCTGACCCCTAGAGAGAAACGTTGGTAAGCTATAGAGAGGGAGGCCTTTGCTGTGGTGTGGGCCCTGAAGAAGCTGAGGCCATACTTGTTTGGCACTCACTTCATAGTTCAGACTGACCACAAGCCCCTCCTATGGCTCAAACAGATGAAAGGTGAAAATCCTAAACTGCTCAGGTGGTCCATTGCCCTACAGGGGATGGACTATACAGTGGAACATAGACCTGGGACCCAACATGCCAATGCAGATGGACTCTCAAGGTATTTCCACTTAGAACACGAAGACTCAACTGGTCAAGGTTAGTTTAGTGTCCCTGCGTTTGGGGAGGGTTGTGTAGGAGAGTAGGATCTGCACTTATGTTGCCCCCACTTTTTTTCTGATGTTAACACTGGTTTCTGGCTATAGTCTGGCTGGGTCCCTGCTAACCAGGGCCCCAGCCTCTCTGTTCTCTCTAAACGACTTTGAGTCAGCCACCCCTATGGCAGGCCCTATCAATCCTGCGGGCAGGGTGCTTGGTTTACAATGTGAGGGGGTGCCACTGCATGAGCAGGGCCCCTCTGCAGCTGGCAGAGTCTATTCTCTGTGGCTGTTTGTGGATGCGGTTAAACCATATACTCTTAAGTGCATTATAAATGCTAACTTTGGAATGACTGCATCAAAACATGTCGTGTTTGGTGTCAAACAACTTGGAATCATACCCCCACATCAGTCCATGATGTGGGAGTGTGATCCCACCCTTCTAGAGGGGACGACATGTACATACTGTGGTAACACGGTAGAAATCTGAAAGAGCCCTGGCATCACAAAATGGATGCCACCAGCACAGACACTGGGCTGCCCTCCTGCTGCTGACTGAAACTCGCAGTGGACGAGGCCCAACAATAGGCATCCTGTCACAGGGAGGTGTCACCACCTTCCAGACAGGATTTAGTGTATTGGGGCTGGGTGGGTGCACTTCTAGAGTGCTTTGAAGTCCTGCACTGGGGGAGCAGTAGGCTCAGGGGCAACCTGTCCCTGCTCTGGTGCGAAACTGGACAAAGGGAAGTGGGTGTAACCACCCCCTACCCTGACCCTCCCAGAGGAGTGGTCATAAAGCTAGTCCCTCCCTTTCTTTTAGTATAAGATAGGGAACCCTTGCCATTGCAAACTAGATATCCCTGGAAGAATCCTGGCCCTTTGACGTTCCACTACCTTTGGAAGACGGAAGAATCTCCCTTGGAGTCAAGGAGTGACTCCCCTGCTTGGCAGGCACCAAAAACTGTAATCAATGGTTGCAAACTTTCCCGCTCACGCCGGAGTCCGAAGTCCCTGCAGCCCCAGAAGTAGATATCTTGAATTCTCGACGGCCATTGTGAGTCCCCAGCAAAGCTGAGGTGAGTGGACCCCACAAGTGATGAGGAACAGCAATACCCGGGTATCGTGCACTATTGTCAAGTGCAACCCCTTCACGATGTTCTACGAACTTGTGCATTGAACCATTTGTGGCCCAAGCCTCCAGCAGGTTTTGCAGCGAAAATCAGAGGCCTACCCCATCCCGAGTGACCGTGGGCTCCTGTGAAGCATTTCCTCACGAGGCATCTTTGCGATCCCTTGCCCGTTGGCTTGTGGATCCCCCAAAGACTTTCTGATCACACCAAAGGGCTCCTCTGGTTGCTCCAGGCCTGCCCTCACTCACCTTTGCAGGGTGAGTCCCTCAGACCTTGCTTTTCTGCACCACTGACTTTATTCACTTTCCACAAGACTTGCTGTTGCCAAGGCTTGTTGGCTCCAATCCGGTTGCTGACACCTCAGTAAGCTGCAGACATCATGGGACACTCTGAATCCAGCTGCTGGTCATCGTCCATGCCTCCTGGTCCTCGTGAGCAAAGAGTCAAACTACCCTTGATCACCTGAAATCACCCAACTTCCGTGGGCATCCATCTTCCTGGCCCCGGGTCACTGGCAAGTGACTGTGAACACTGTCCCTTCTGCTTTCAGGTCATCTTCATCTTGAATCCAGTCTTGGATTCCACCGGACACTTCTTCAGTCTTCGCAAGCAGCAAATCTTCTTTGGCTTCCATAGAAAACAGAGACGCGACCCGACACCAAAAGACACCTATGCACCCGGCTTCCCTGGGTGAGGTAACTCGTGCACTCCGGTGCCCTAGTGTGTGTTGGCCCTCAAATTACTTACCTTGTAAGTGGCTTGCTTGTAGACTTCCTCAAAGTACCCTAAAACTTAAAAAATCCAACCGCGACTTGCTCCATTGAAATCAATAGGGAACCCGTGGCTGTGTTCTCACACTGCACGCGTCTCCCGTGGGTCTCTTACTTACCTGTTTTTGCTGCATTAGTGAAGCCCCAGCGATTCTACAGGCCCTAGGCCTTGTCCCCTTGCAAGTCGACTTTCCTAAACCTCTTTTTTAGTATATGGACTGGTACGCCCCTAGGGCCCCAGCCATAGTTGTGCTTAACTTATTGTGAAACATTGATATTTGAATGTGTTCCTGGCTTCTACTCTCATAAAGAGATTAGTAGAGTGTGTCTAGAAATAAATACATATATATGTGATATATATACCTGTGTGGTGTCCTTTCATTTGGTAATTCAAGAGATTATAAGGTAAAACAAGCTGCTCTACATTCCTCAGAGACTTAGCCTGAAGTCTGCTCTCCACAGCTACCACTAGGATAGATTTCTTTAAAGGTTGTCTTAAACCTATCTACCATAAGAGTCGAATTGGACTGGTGCAAGGTTGCCACTATAACTAGTGACCAGCATATGCCAGGCCAACTTCACACACGAGGGCAGCCATCGCCCGCGCCGGAGCTGGAGGCGCCATCTTGCCTTGGGCGGCGGACCCTTAGGCTCGGAACCCCTGCTGACGGAGAGCGCCCACATATGCTGGGACTAGCGGAGAGTGGAGTCGACCTGCGGGAGCCCGCCTCGCCCACAGACTACGGGAGCAGCCCGAGAGTGGTGACGCAGTGAGTCCCGTCCACCCCGACTTTGCATTGTTAACGCTGCGACATAGACTAGGCCTCTGCGACGCTGCATGGGCCTCGCCCTCTGGTCCTATCGTTGGACTCCAGCTGAGCACTCCGCCCTGCGCCTCGCTGGTGAGGTATCCTGCTTTGAATCGCCTTGCTGAGAGCCGTTGGGCCGAATTCCCTCTGCAGTTGCGGCCGTGGTGTGGACGAGGGGCCAGCCCTTGCGATACTGCTCTGCCAACTCGCTGTGCAGTGCTGGCATTGACCTGTGCTGTGCCGTCGAGTGCGCCCTGAGGCCGCCTGCTGCGGTGTGGATCCCTACTGCGTGCCCTTCTACGCCGGGGGGGCATTCAATCGCCCCCCATACACCCCCGGACTCCCAGGATGTACGGACTTAGCTTGGCGACAGGCTGCTGGCTTTATTACCCCGGCCCCACCTGGCCTGCATAGAGACGAGTGAGCACCCCCAGCGATCTGTCAGAGACTCTACCGATAGAAGACCAATGCGGCGAATTACCACTTGCAGGAGGGGGCCCACAGCGCCCGGAGTGCTCTTCTGCACGGCTGGATCTCAGTGGAGTGGCCTGGGACTCTTCACCAAGTGACGCTGCATCGTCGTGGACCATTGAGGGCCCGACTCCTGGTGACTGGCATCGGCGGAGTAGACGGGCGCTGAGTATGACCTCTACACGGGGCAAAAAAGAAAAATCAGCCACACTAGAAAAATCGCTCAAGGATCTCTTTGCCCGGGCGCAGGGGGGGAAGGCGGCTGAACCCGGGCGGTCTGACACTGCGGTACAGATGGCCGTTCCCCAGGACGAGCCACTGATGCGGGTATTCTTGGAGTCCCTGTTCGCAGCGCTGCGCGACAATCTCCAAACTGTGAAACGCGATCTCACGGCAGAGATCCAAGATATCTGCAAAGATGTGGATGATATAGGGGAACGAGTGGCATCTCTGGAGGACAGGAGCGACGCCCGGGACACCGAACTAGCAGGTATGCAGCAGGAGGTGCTCCGCATCCATGACCAACAAGTGGACGTCCAATCTCACCTAGAGGATCTTGAGAACCGCTCCCGCCGCCATAACATCAGAATCCGGTGGGTACACACCAACGAAGAGGCTGGCAACATCTTCACATACGTAAGGGAGCTCTTTAACCATGTCCTGGGCAATGCGCTAGATACTGATCTTAAGCTGGACCGAGCACACAGGGTGGGCCCACCCAGAGTGGCGACTGCCCCCCCGCCGGGCATCCTTGTCTGTGTTCAAGACTTCTGCACTAAAGAGGAGATTTTGCGTCAAGCCAGATCGCTACACCCGATCACCTTCCGAGGACAGTCACCTATCTTCTACCAGGATTTAGCGGCTATCAAACGCAAGACCTTCGGGGACCTTATTCCTGCTCACCTCTGGGTGACGGACTGATGGCCGAAGGGCAGACTTTCTTCGGCGCCTGTTGTGCCTTTTTTTCCTTTTTATTCTCTGCGGCCCTTTTATTCCCTCTCTCTATTTGCTTAATGATTCCTTTACTTCCTTTCTTCGGGTGGGGTCCTCGGTCAATGGGGTTTAGCTCCTTGCAGGTTTTTGTGGGTCCTCCCCCGTAGGTTTTGCCTGGGCTCATGCCCCTCAAGCTTTCCAGATCCATGACACTCTAACCCCTTGGACCTAGATGCTACCGCCCTCAATCAAAATCCTCACACTTAATGTGAGAGGGCTCAATAACCCCATCAAACGTAGATCAATCCTTTCCTATCTAGAGAGCACTGGGGCAGACATCTGCCTCCTCCAGGAGACACACCTGCTCCCCAAAGACTGTCATTGGCTCCGGTCCCGCGTCTTTCCGACACAATTCTTCTCCAGATCCTCAAAGACCGCAGGGGTGGCAGTTTTGGTCTCAAGAACTTTCCGGGGGAGGGTGATACAGAAGGAGGCTGAGATAAAAGGTAGACTGCTCACTTACCAATTTAGCAGGGGGGGTTACACGCTGATTACAGGATCTACATATGCACCTAATGAGGGCCAAGAACGGTTTCTACACAAGGTCCTCACCGAGGTGATAGCAACTCAGGAGCACCATATACTGATTGAGGGGGACCGTAACTTGGTATTCGACAATGACCTTGACAGATCTGCACGGCGCACATGTCAGGTTGGTGCTCTCTCACACTCGGGGCTCTCTAGGCTACACGATCTGGGTCTAACAGACCTTTTTGAGACAGCAACACCCTCAGACACAAGAGTTCTCTTTCTACTCTAATGCTCACAAAACATATGCCAGGCTGGATTACTTATTAGGCTCGAAGGCCCTCTGTGGCATCATACTCTCTACTAATATCCTAACGGCAGCGCTGTCAGATCACACCCCAGTAATGGTTACGCTGGCCGTCCCACAGGTTCAACGGCTGATCAGACATTGGCGCTTCCGTGACTCTCTCTTACACCGTCCTGACACAGTGGCTCAGATACAACGCACCCTGGATGATTATCTGTTATACAATGATAATTCTGACACAACTCTACCCACCAGATGGGAAGCTCTGAAATCAGTTGTTAGAGGTGAAGTCATCGCTATCTCCTCCGCAGAAAATGCAGAGCGTAAAAGGAAGAGGGAGGACCTGACACAAAAAATATGAGAGTTGGAGCAGATGCACTGTCGTACAGGAGCCCTGCGCATCTGGCGACAGCTGACCGCAGCTCGGGCGCAACTGGCTACCATTGACCGCGACAAAGTGGAATACGCCACATTACGTCTGCGGCATTCCTTCTGTGTCGGGGGCAACAAGTGTGGGTGACTGTTAGCGCACAAGCTTAGGGAGGTCCGACAGTGTGAGGGAGTTCAGGAACTTAGGGACCACACAGGGAAACTTAGCGCGGACAACGCCATCATCGCCAAGACTTTTCGCACTTTTTACACCCAACTTTATGATGAGCAACCTCTAAAGAGGGCAGACATAGACGCCTACCTGACGCTGGCTCGTCTCCCTGCTCTAACCTCGGAACAGGCAGCCCACATAGAGAGGGAGATAAGGCCGAAGGAAGTAATAATGGCCATAGCGCGCTTGAAGCTAGATAAATCGCCTGGCCCTGATGGATACATGGCAGTTTTCTACAAGCAGTTCTGCTCTACACTTGCCCCCTTGCTTACCCGGCTTTTCAATTCCTTCGCGACACCCGGGGCGATTCCCTCCTCCATGCTGGCGGCAGTGATAGTGGTCATTCTCAAACCGGGGAAGGACAGAACGAGCTGCGGGTCATACCGACCTATCTCACTTCTGAATATTGATCTGAAGTTGTACACTGGAATATTGGCAACGTGGCTTGCGCCCCACATGCCGGGACTATAGGACCCGGATCAGGCGGGATTCATTCCACAGAGGCAGACGAGTGACAACACAAAAAGATTTACGCACCTCATAGAAAAAGCCTCCTGCATCCCAGGGGACAATATTCTCCTCATCTTAGATGAGGAGAAGGCCTTCGATCTTGTCCCCTGGCCTTATCAAGAACAAGCACTGGTTAATTTTGGCATAGGAGACAAGATGCGGACACACATTCTTAATTGCTACCTCCTGCCCACTGCTACAGTGCGGGTCAACGGACACACGTACGCCCCGTTCCCCATCAGCAGAGGCACGAGGCAGGGATGCCCCTTGTCGCCTCTACTCTTCGCCCTCTATATGGAACCAATGGCACAAAGGGTCAGGGACCATCCTCACATCGAAGGCATCCATTTTGGGGGAGACACGCGCACTATAAGTCTATACGCTGATGATGTCTTGGTCACACTGACAAACCCCAAGACTGCTCTGGGGGCCTTCCTAGAAGAACTGGATTCTTTCGCAGGCGCTTCCGGGTTTAAGGTTAACCTCACGAAATCCACGCCATTGAACCTTTCACTCGCCTCAGGTACGTGCAGCCCTTGTAGCTCGGCACCCCCTGCAGTGGTCTGAGGATGCTGTCCCCTATCTGGGTATACAGCTGGCCCCAATCCTGCCGGTCATGAGAGCGATCAACTACTCCCAACTCCATCCGCAAATCCGCACTGACCTGAGGAGATGGAAACACTACCTGATCTCGTGGCTAGGGTGTATGACGGTCATTAAGATGACGATCCTTCCTAAAATCCTGTATCTTTTTCAGATGCTTCCCCTGCCGGCGCCCACGGGTTGGCTGAATAGGGTGCTGTCAGAACTCTACCTATTCGTTTGGCAAGGACGCAAACCGAGAATGAAAAGGGCAGTCAGCTATCTTCCACCTAATGAGAAGGGGCTTGGGATCCCAGACCTCACGCTCTATTATAAAGCTGTGCAGCTTAGGCACTTGGTCAAATGGAGCCAGGCTGAGTCAGAGAAACATTGGCTCTTTCAGGACCGCGCGGTTGCCGGCACGTCCCTCATGAAGATACCCTTCCTCCGAAAATTCCAACGTCCGCCCAATCTATAAGCCTCGGAAGTGACACACACCACTCTCAGAGTCTGGGATCATACCAGCAAACGCCATGAGCTCACAACCTTTCCCTCTCCGCTCACATCTCTCTTCGATAACACAGACTTTAGCCCCAGGATGGGCCCGCTCTCCTTTCTGCTGTGGAGAGATGCCGGGTGTCGAGCCTTGGGCATCTTATTCGAAAAAGGGGATATTATTCCCTTCTCGCAGCTCAGAGCTGACTACGGCCTCCCAGAGACCGAATGGCTGCACTATCTTCAAGTATGACACTGGGCCATGCACCCTGATAACCGAATGCAGGCGACTAGGCTCCTCACTCCCTACGAACGATGGCTCATTACACGGTCGTCTGACAAGAAGTTGATTTCGGACCTTTATAAAATGCTCCTGTCGCGTTACACACACACCCATCACTCAGGACGCACCCGCTGGGAGAAGGACCTTGGCCGTAGTCTTAGTCTCAAAGAGTGGGAGGGTGCATGTTATAGGGCTTGCCACACAGCGGCTCACATAGGCCTTACAGAAACGTATACCAAGCATGTCTACTATTGGTACTACACCTCAGAGAGACTCCATCATGTTGACACCACACAGATCCCTGACTGCTGGAGGGGCTGCGGGGAGAGGAGTACACTTGTTCACCTCTTGTGGGAATGCAAACATCTACAGACCTACTGGACGCAGATACTCGACAATGTTGATAAGCACCTCAACAAGGAGCTTCCCCGGCTTCCTGCATATGTTCTACTGGGGGTACCAAACCCACTTACCTACTCTCTGAAATCTAGGCGAGGGAAGCAGATTGCAATATCACTAGGTACAGCCATCCAGAACATATTGGTACATTGGAGGTCCCCACGCATTCCAACACACATAGGGTGGCTCCACCGACAGTGGCATGTCCTGGGCATGGAAAAGATTTCATTGACTCTGGCAGGGAAGGGCTCATTCCTACCCTGCCCCTTCTCTCTTTTTATCATTTATTCGGTGAGTCTGGGCTGAAGCAGAGCCTGAAGATGGCTGCCAACACCTTCTGGTTGAAGTGGTAGCAGCCAATTAGAGCTCTGCATTTCCCTACACAAGCTAATCTTTTTTTTCGCAAAGTCATTGTGGTTAGAGATATCACTAACTGTATTTACTTACATTTCTCAAAAACTACTGAACGGATTTACACCAAATAAGAAAAAGCAGAATCTGTGTAACCAAATCTACCTTTTTGCCAAATTTGGTGTAATTTCGTCCAGCAATTCGGGTTGTAGGTGTGTTGACAAATCCTATGGAAATTAACATTGGTAACACACCTTTATTTGACCCCCCCCCATTTCTCTGCCCCCGGTTGATGAATCACCCTGAAACGTTTCATGCACAACAAGATGTACTATGAGACTTTGTTTGGAAAGTTTTGTGAAGATTCATCAAACAGCGCCAAAGAAAGATATAGGCAAGTTGAAGAATGTTTTTCCTATGTACCAGTAGTATAAATAAATAATAAATATATATATATTCACCAAACAGTCCGGATTCAGCGTGCACATTCTCTCAGCCGGTGCGGTATTTCGAGGTTGGACTTAACCTCATAACAAACTCCTCAACAAGAAAGATTACCGCACTCCACGATTCGCCAGTAAATGAGCTTTATTCAAGCGCAATTATCACCACTACCACCACCAATGTTTCAGCCAAGAAATGGTCTTGATCACGGTATGGTGAGTACTTTGTTTGTTTCACCTTTATATACTTGTTCCATGTTAGCCCATTATGAGGCATTATCGGACTTGAAGTTCTTAAATCTATATTTCCATTTACTTATGGATAGACACCTTTACATTTACATGGATGGTCTCTTGAGGTCACATTCTTTCCTTGGTAGGTATGAAAGCTTGATGTAGCCAACCTTGGGGTTACAAATTTCAAGAATTATTTCCTCTGTCACATAACGGGTTTAGTACCCTTTTACTATACAATTCATCCTTCTTTGTGCGTTGCAGTTCTTAGTATTGTTCTTAAATAGTGTCATTTGAGATGTCATCAGTGAGGTCACTGACCATGTCATGAGTGATGTAATATGCAAGGTCATAAGCAGTGCACTGGGGGGCGCGAGTTATAGTTAGCTCAGCTAACTATGACTGCTGAATTTCCCTGGTTGTGTACGAGGGCAATATCAGCTTAAGTATAAAGTCCCTGTAACCTTGTTTTTTTCACTGAATTTCAAAGTTTTTTCAAATTCTATTTCCCAACTATAATGTCCATGTAACTTATGATTTTTTTAATTGAATTTTAAGGTTTTTAAATTGTATTTTCTATCTAAAATGGCTTTATAAGGGGTATTTTTATAAGCTTGTATTTTCTTCAGTAGATTAATAAGCATTGTTTTTTTCTTTACATCCTTTCACCATTTTCGCGGTTATGAGGAACGTCGCAGAGACGTCATTCACCATGACGATCGCGCCTTTTCCGCAAAGTAAAAACACATATATGCACACATACTACACTATTTTACACACTAGAGGTTTCTTACAGTATTCTCTCAAGTCATGTTTTTGTAGAGAGTTTCCATAAAAACTATCTGTAAAACCTATTTTATTTTTTTGTTGTGACTCCGGAGATCACAATGACATTTGTAATCGCGATTCCCCTCGGACACGTCGTGAAAGAGGACAACAAAAGCAGACATTCAATGACAACCAACACATCCAAAAATAATATATAAAAAAACACATTCTGAACATTGCCCTATACACATTACTATAAACATACTTCTTTCAAAGCATGTTTAAACACATATTTTTGTACTAATTTTCTTTAAAAACCATCTTTCAGACCTAATATCCATTTTCGTGTTCATGTGAGACGTCGCGATGATGTCGTTAACCACGACAATCGCACCTTTTCCATGAAGTGAAAACACATATATGCACACACATTCCATTTTACACACTTAGGGCCATATGTAGGTAGCCCGAACGGTATTTAGGCTTTTGAGATGTAGGGGGATCATTTTTGTATTCGGTAATTTACCGAATCGGTAAAATACCGAATCGGTAATTTTACCGATTCGGTAAATACCGAATACAGAAATGAGATGTAGGGGGAGTGTGTGGTGGGTGTGGGGATTCGTTATTTACCACCAACTGAAAGTTGGTGGTAAATGACGAATGTCTCTGTTAATGCATTATTTGGCCCTTAGATGTGTGCAATGTGGCAGACACACATGCCCTCAGGGAATGTATGTGTGCCACATGTGCACACATGCAGGAATCAGGGGTGCAACAGGGTGTCAATGTGACACCCTGCCACCCTTGATTGAGCTCCCCCCATTACCGATTTGGTATTTACCGATTCGGTAATGGTAACTGGCTTCCCATTGATTCCTATGGGCCTTCTGGCCCATAGGAATCAATGAGATACAGGTTACCATTACCGAATCGGTAAATACCGATTCTAAAATACCGACACTTACCGAATCGGTATTTTTTTACCTACATTACATTTACCGATTCATAAATACCGAATCGGTAAAATTCGGTATTTAAGAATCGGTAAATGTAATTTACCTACATAAGGCCCTAAAAGTTTATTACTGTACACTTCAAACTCATGTTTTTCTAGTGTATTTCTAGAACAACCATTTCTAAAACCTATTTTCCATTTTCGCAATGAGACCGGAGATCGTGATGACGTTGGTCATCGCAATCCCTGTGGTCATGAAGGCAGAAAGCAAAAGCAGGAATTCAAAAGGCACCACCATAAAAAAAAAAATTGAGCTATATAAATAATTCTAACCATCACAGTAGATAACTGACTATCTAAATAACTGTAAAAAACATTTAGCAATATCTATATAACAATGCATACTTATGATTCATTGATCTATTTTAAATTATTTACACCACTATTCGTGACGACGCTGATAGTGTCGATGTACACACGATTGTACACAGGGGACGCGCTGGTGGTCGTGTCGCAAATTTCGGGCACTACTAAAAAAATACATTTTGGACATATATTCTGTCACTAACACCTCCATTCCGCAACCATGGGGTCAGAGTATCTCCACCCTGACTCCTTATGTGGGCTTTCACACTGATTTTTATAGCCAGGAACCATTCCCAATAGATAAAATGGTGGCCACAACTTTCTATTCAGGTTGCATCCAGCCAATCAGAGCATTCCTGTTGGCGTGTGCATTCGCGATTCATCGCAAAACCTTCATGAAATATCTGCTGCTCGAGATATCACTATAATTTTAAATTTACATTTCTCAAAAATTGTTGAAAGGATTTACACTAATTAAACAAAAGGCACTTCTTTGAACCGACATCTACCTCCCTGACAAATTTGGTGTAAATCCTTCAGCAGTTTCGGCTGTAGAGGTGGCTAAATGTTCCAATGGGAATTAACATTACAAACACATCCTTATTTTGCGTCCCAAACTCTCGGTCCCCACTGCACGGATCAACCCCAAACTTTTCCATCAATAGTACCCCACCGTGACACTTTTTGGGCAAAATATATATATATATATTACCTACTGGCGGTCGCCAGTAGTAGGTAGTTATAGTTAGGACCCTGTTTCCATAGGAAAACCGCAACATTCTATTTTGAATAACTTTGGCGCCGGTCGACGAATCCTCGCGAAATTTTCAAAATAGGTGGGGCGCTGCGCTCCGCTCCTACCCTGAAAGTCTCGGGGGGATTCGTCAAGCGGGGGCTGAGATAAAAGGGGGGTCCCAAAACGCGTTTTTCCCATGCATTTTTCCATAGGACCTTTAGACACAGCTACAGCCCGAACGGCTGAACAGAGTTCCTTGAAATTTGGCAGAGAGGTAGTCTACAGGTCAAGGAAGTGCCTTTTGTAGGTTTGGTGTACATCTGTTCAGTAGATTCTGAGAAAATAGCCTTTAAATCAATATATATATCTGAGCCAGCTTACGGTGCGCTTACGGTGCGCTTACCGTACGCGTACGGTGACGTGCGCGAGCGCGATTCTGATTGGCTGTTAGATCTTAGTAAACATTCGAATCGCTCGAAACCAGGAAGCGGCGGCCGCCATTTTCTCTCTCGGACTCTGAGGGGGGGATGAAAAACAAAGAGAATAAACATGTAAAGGGACTGTTTAGACAGCTCCCAACCACCTAGGCTTGCTAAATGTGTCCCCAAAGAACCCCCAAGGCCAAAAATTCATTTTAATTTTTTTACGCAAATTCGCCGATTACGCTTACCGTACGCGTACGGTAAAAAAATTTTTTTTTTTTTTTTAAATATCCACAATCTCCCCACCCCGTGTGCAAATGTTGCCCGTAGGGCACCATTTGTACATGGCATATAACATCTAATTTAAACTGTATATAAATATTTATCTTTCACAACGAAGCGCATAATATGTCCACCACGTGCGCACGGTGCGCGAAGCGCATCGAGCGTACATGGCCCATCCACGGCACTAAGTGCGTAAAGTGGGCGCGCGGTGCGCTTCACTGTGCGCGCACGGTGCGCGAAGCGCACCGTGCGCGCACAGAAAGAACTGCGTTAAGTGGGCGCGCACGCCACGAATGGCGTAAAGTAACTTAGCATTTAAAAAACCGTACAAATTCACTGAAAAAACCATAGGTTTCACACACGTTATAGTTAGGAATTAGCATTTAAAAAACCTTGCAAATTCACTGAAAAAACCATAGGTTTCACACATGTTATAGTTAGCTGGACATTTCACTCGTAAAAAACCAATGAAATTCCCCCGTTATAGTTAGTGCAGGCAACTATAACTCACGCGACCGCAATCCTCTGCTGATGACATATGTGTCTTTATGAAAAAAAAATATTTGTAATATATGTATAGCTAAAATTTAATGGAAGAAGACATGGGCAAATAAGTGTCTAAATACAGTATTAGCATCAGCAGAGGATTGCGGTCGCGTGAGTTATAGTTGCCTGCACTAACTATAATGGGGGAATTTCATTGGTTTTTTACGAGTGAAATGTCCAGCTAACTATAACATGTGTGAAACCTATGGTTTTTTCAGTGAATATATATATATATATATATATATATATATATATATATATATATATATATATATACAGGTCACCTACTGGCTGTCAACACTAGGTCCTAACTGTAATATATATATATGTCATGTGAACAAGGCTCAGATGAGCCGAAACGCGTAATGGCGACGGAGCAATACAATAAGATTGCAAGCACTTATCTCTATATATATATATATTTCGATACTCCTTCCTTTGGATCCACAAAGAAAAATGGAACGGACTCCACTTGGTACATGCTGCAATTACTTTATTTTTGTGCTTCTCGCCACCATGACGCGTTTCGGGCTTCCCAGAGCCCTTGATCACATGACATGCTCTCATTTTTTCCCCAGTTTTAAAGTGACATAGTGCTTTACGTGACAATAGATATAAAAAACAGACTATCAATTCGATCTCTGTTTTTAGCTGTGCTTTTAACCAATATCACCGTATATAGATTTAAATCATTGTCATAAAAACATGTGTTAAAATATCAATAAATATTACTGTATAAACACACACATATAAATATTGTACACATGTTCAAAGGTAGGTGACGAGTGGACAGATAAGTGCATCTATTATCTGCATAATGCATAAAAGATTCTTTTCATATATTTTTCTTTCTTTTTGATAAGCCCTCATGTGCAAATTTGCTACTTTAAAACAATGTCTGTATAAATACATTTTGTTAAAACAAATTACACACAGTAAAAAATCAGGATCAAATTGTGATGCCAACTGTTTGAAATATATTGGTCTATCTTTTCTTTCAGGGCTAGTCAATTCTACTCCAATGTTCGTCCTTGCATAAATTGATTATTAATCCTATTGGAGCCCAAAACATTTTCTGTAATTGAGTTCCAATTTTCTATATACAGTTCATAGTTAGTGCAAAGCGTGCTTTTAAAGTGCTAAAGTGCTAATGTGATGACTACTGTTCCTCTCTTTAATCATCAAATAAAGTGACACTATATATATTTATATATTTATTTATTACCTACTAGCGGTCACCAGTAGGTAGTTATAGTTAGCACCTAGTTTCCATAGAGAAAGCATTTTTTGACTTGGCTATAACTTTGGCGTTGTTTGACCAATCTGCATGAACTTTTCCCAAAAAATGTCAAAGTAGGTTCTGGTTGTCATGGAAAATTTGGGAGTGATCTGTGCAGTGGGGAATGAGAAATAGGGGTGTTAAAAAAGGGTGTGTTTGTAATGTTAATTCCCATTGGAACACTTTGTCGAGCCTACATCCTGAACTGCTCAACGTAATTACACCAAATTTGTCAGAAAGGTAGATTGTGCTTTTTGCTATTTGGTGCAAATCCATCCAGAAGTTTTTGAGAAATTTAAGCCAAAAATTATAGCTATATCGCTGGCCGCGGATATTTCGTGAGGAATCCTGGATGCGCACGCCAACAGGAATGCTCTGAATGGCTGGACGCAACCTGAACAGAAAGTTGCAGCAACCATTTTATCGTCCGGGAACAGTTCCTGGGGCTGAAAATCTGTGGGAAAGCTAATATAAGGGGTCAGGATGGCAATACTCTAACCACTTGTTTGAGAAATGGATGTGGTCATGACATAATTTGTGTGTCGGTTTACTTTTTGGATCACACACAATATTTGCGAAAATGCCACAACTGCCAGTGCGGCCCCCCCGTGTACCCTCATGGGGTCGTCTCGAATATTGCATCGTCCTCGCGAACATTGGCAGAAATCTAAAAAGAAAAAATCACTGAATCATTAATCCGCACTGTTATTAAGATATTGAGATTGTAATAGATGTTTTTATAGGTTTATTTAGATAGTGAGTTACCTAGTGTGAGGGTAAAATGAATTATATATTTATAATTTTTTAATGTGGTGGTGGCTATTGGATTCCTGCTTTTGCTGTCCACTTTCGCGATGTAACCGCGGAGATCGCGATGACCAATGTTATCTCGATGTCTAGCCTCACCGTGAAAACGGAAAATAGGTTTTAGAGATGGTTGTTGTAGAAATACACTAGAAAAACATGACTTTGAAGTGTACAGTAATAAACCCCTAATGTGTAAAATACTGTAATATCTGTGCATATGTGTGTTTTTCATTTTATGGAAAATGCGCAATTGGCATCTCGAATAACCGTGAAAAGGGAAACTAGGTCTTAAAGTTGGATTTTAATAATACTCAGTACCAAAACATGAGTTTAAACATGTGTTTGAAAAGCATTTATATAGTAGTATGTGTAGTGCAATGTTTTCAATGGATTTTTTTAGTTAATATTTTTGGATGTGGTGGTGGCCGTTGAATGTCTGCCTTTGTTTTCGATTCTTGCAATGTCTCCATGTCCATCGGGACGTTGTTGCGAAGATTCCCAAAAACTAAAAAAAAGGCTCTTTTTAAAGAAAATTAACAATATTTTAGGTACTAGGGTGGGCAAGACAAGAGCCTTTGTGTTGATTGTGTGTATATGATAGCTACACAGAAGAACAGATGCGGAGATTCAGGTTACTTAGAAACACCCTGTTGACTTCGTCTGTAAAGTGCACTCCATCATTTCTACCAATTGCATGCATGTCAAAACGCAGATTGTTGTCATAGATATAGCCAATGCGATGGTCTCTGAGGAATGCAGAAACAGTTTTATTAACATGTTTCCTGGCCTGTCAATCTGTGAACAGAATTGTTTTGATCACTTCCATTTCAGTTTTTTGCATATATTAGAGTACACCAAGACAGTGTGAGGGACAAGTGACATCAGTTGTGCAAAGCTATCTTTCATTATGATTTCCAGCCCTACACCAGTCAATGTGCCTGAGTCATTGCCACCACAGTGCACAATCATGAGGTGAGGAGCTTGGCAATCCACAATGGATTCAACCAAAGTCAGCAACTGATGACACTTTAACCCTCTCTGGCCAAACCAAGTAATCTCCACATTTGGCAAACCCAAGTCCATATCAATACCTCTGTTTTTTGCAGCATCTTTAACCCAATAGACATAGCTGTGGCCCACAATCCACACTCTAAGCATTTTGAAGTGAAGGAGCAATAGCAGTCAGGAGCAGGCTGGGGCTGAATGCAGTTATTTTACAAATGAAAAGAAGCAGTTAAAAAGGAGGTGTTTAAAAAAAAAAAGGTATATTTCATTGGATGCTGTCAGCATGAAAGTGAATACAATTATGTAGTGTAGTGGATGCCTTAGGAAGAAGACCTATTATTGGCTGTTGTTTAAAAAAAGGAATGTTAATACAGACATGGATGTGCTTTCGAATCTGTGGAGTAAACCACACCTGTTGTATCTCATTTGGAAGTAGCATGTTCCTTCTAGAATGTGCTGTGAACTTGTGACCTACTGGTTCCACTGGGTTGCTAGGTGCACTGAGTTAGAAGTGTATGGGGTAAGGGTGTTGAAGAGACAAAACATTTTTTTCTAAAGTTGAGGAGTTATGACACAATTTAAGTAATGACAAACTTTAATTTCCAACTCATGACTATGTAATAAACTGTTGTTCAGTATTTAAATAAAAAAAACTGAAGCTAAATATCATTGATGATGGCGAAAACATCGCGAACATGTGGAGACAGAAATATCGTTTTGAAAGAGAGGGGAAGGGTTAACAGAAGCTACCCTATCACAAGTGGGGATGCAGTAGTCTAAAATGAAAGACATGATTTAATTTGCTGCCTTTCCCATGATCATGGAGTGGAAAGTTGAAGAGGTTGCCATTTTATAGTCGCTTTCTATGAGAGTGGTGTACCATTCTTCTGCTTGGTTTTTACAAATCTTAACAGTGTCAAAACTATCAAGAAAGAGCTAAAACAACAATACAATCTACAAACTCAACTCATTAGTATGTATATAACTTTTTATTTATTTTAAAAAATGTACATTTGAAATGAAGATGTATATGGGAGTTTGATTAAAAGGAGTATCACAGTGATGTGAAAAAAATATATCAGATGAACTGCATCTGGCAGAGGGTATGTGTTTAATATGTTAGTACTGTTGAAAGTTAGTATGAGTAATGACTTTAAAAACATCCATTTTTTAAATGTCTAAGCATCATGAGTGGAAAAGGCAGATCCATGTTATTTGCATTTTGGGATCTGTAGTACTTTTAATCACATTATTAAATAGGAGTAGTGTAGTCATGAAAAAACATAAGAAAATGTGCTGTGTTCAACCAAAGATTACAAGGACGTTATAGGTAGGAATTAGCATTTAAAAAACCTTAGAAATTCACAGAAAAACCAAAAGTTACAGGGACGTTATAGTTAGGCAGTCATTTCTGACTAGGAGTGAGCATGCCGGTAAACTCCGCTCCGCTGGTGGGTGGGCTGAGATTTTGCCGAACTCTGCATTCCAAGCAGGGCATGGAGCGGCAAAACTCCACCAGTGGAGCGAAGTTTACTGCCCACTCCTACTCACAGACCCACTCAGAGACTCACACACCCACTCGTTGACTTACTGAGACATACATGCACTCCCTCACACACTCATTGTCAAATGTTAGTGGTTACATTTAGGAAGAACAATTTTAAAAAACTTAGAAATTTACTTAAAACACCAAAGGTTACAGGGACAATGTAGTTAGGCATTAGAATTAAATAAACATAGAAATTCTCTGAAAAAACAAAAAGTTACAGGGTCTCAAATGATATCACTGATGACATCATCCACAGAATCTCTGACACACCTACTCACACTCCAATGTCACCGTTAACGCACCCACTCCAAATTCTACACTGTCATTCTTAAAACCATTGATACACCCATACCAGTACTTACACACCCAGTCACTGATTCATAGGTCCACACACACATCCACTCAGTTACCCATACAGTCACTCATATACCAACTCACTCACTAATACAGCCACTGATATTTCCAGTCATACACCCATGCAGCCACTCACACACAGTCAGTCATTCTTAGAGCTACTCACATGCCTACTCACTCACCTTTAGAGGCAATCATACAGCCATTTACTCACCTATACAGTTATACACACAGCCACTCATGTATTCATACAGATACTAACACATACTCACATACCTATACAGTTATGGACACAGGCACACACTCACCCATGTGGCCACTCTTGCAATCACTCAGTCACACATACACTCACTCACATTCTTCCTTTCACATATGCAGTTACTCACCCATATACCACTGGCATATCCATTCACTCACTGACAGCCCTACACATACTCACTCAACCATACAGCTCCTTTCACATACACTCACTAACCCATTGAGTCACTGACTCACCCATTCACTCATCCATACAGGCAGTTACATACCCCCTCACACACCCACAAAGACATTGAGACCCCATACACAAACTCAGACAACCAATCACTCACCCATACAAAAATGTGTGTACCCACTCACACACCTATGAAACCACTTAGACACCAACTGACAGACAGATACTGACATTCACACAAGTCACTCACCCATACATTCACTGAAACACCTAATCACTCACTTATACAGTCATCACGCACCCACTGAATCATCCATACAGGCACTCATACATACTGATTCAACAATACACCTTGGTATATATATTTAACACTCATAAACATTTTAAAAACACTCACAGTCACTGGATGATGTCATCAGTGATCTCATATGAGATATCATCAGCGATGTCACTGATCATGTCATGAGTGATGTATCATGTGAGGTCGTAAGCAGTGCATTGCGGGGGCGTGAGTTATAGTTAGCTGAACTAACTATAACGGGGGAATTTCTATGGTTTTATGCGAGTGTAATGTCCAACTAACTATAACTTTCCCTAAAACCTATGGTTTTTTCAGTGAATTTCTAAGGTTTTTTAAATGCTAATTTCTAACTATAACGTGCCTAAAACCAATGTTTTTTTCAGTGAATTTCAAAGGTTTTTTAAATGCTAATTTCTATTTATAACATGCCTGAAACCTATGGTTTTTTACGTGAATTTCAAAGGTTTTTTAAATGCTAGTTTCTAACTATGCCTACAGAGGTAGGACATGTGTGGAAAGAAGAAAAAACGCACAGAAAGAAGCAAAAGAAATGCAGAAAGAAGCAACAGAAGTCCACGAAGACGAAGAAAAGTGCAGGAAGAAGCAGGACATGTGCAGAAAGAACCAACAGAGAAGCAGAAAGAGGCCTTGTTGCAAAATCATCCTGTGCCCACAACTTTTTCAGACGGGTACTGGTGGTAACTGACTCTGACTAACCAGGCCTAGAGCCAGTGCTATGCTAAAATACACTTAGAATACAGTGAAAACACCTACATACACTAGGGAACACTATGTGTAGGGGTACCCCTGTGGTTAGCATGACCTCCTCTGTAAGGTCCTAGTACATAATAGGGCAGGGGGATTAAAACTACCTCTTAAGACGCGCTACGGGGCGCGTTTGCACAGTGGTGAAGGGAGGGGTGAGCCTGAGGTGACATGTGTGCAAACACGCACTGTGGCCGTTTTAAGTTGGGAGATTAAGTCCCCCTTGAATCCTGACGGTCCCTGGGGTCCAACTAGCTAACCAGGTACCTCCAGTAAGCGCCACAGAGCTGCGTTGCAGAGAGGTGTAAAGAGGGACGTGGCCTGGCCCACCTCTCTGCAATGCAGCGCAGTGGCACTTACTGGAGGTACCTGGTGGGGTTGTTGGCCCCCAGGGACCCTCAGGATTGAAGAGGAATTAATTCCCCAACTTAAAAAGCACCACAGGGTGTGTTTGCACACATGTGACCTTAGGCTCTGCCCCCTCACATCACCACTGTGCAAACGCGCCCCGTGGCGCATTTTAAGTTGGGGATTTAAGTCCCCTTGAATCCTGAGGGTCCCTGGGGTCCAACTCCTCAGGCCATGTATGGCCCCGGGGACCCCATCCAACTTGGCCGGCCTTTGCATGCTTTATTTTTAATTTTTTTTAATTATTATTTGGGAGGGGAGCCGCATGGCCCCCCTCCTGGGCCTCTCCCATCCTCTGGGGCATGGCCAGTGTTTTAAAAAATATATATATATTTGAAGGGGGGCTGCGTGGCCCCCCTCCTCAGGCCATTTATGGCCCGGGGACCCCATCCCCCGGGGCCAGCCTTGCATATTGTTTTAAATGTTTTTATTTATTATTGGGGAGGGGGCTGCACGGCCCCCCTCCCTGACCACTTCTGGCCCCAGGGACCCCATCTCCCGGGGCCTGGCCTCTTGTTGGGGACCGTGGGGGGAGCCCCAATGCCCCCATGGTCCCAGCCGGCTCCCCGCCTCCTGCGGGAGCCGGCATTGCTTTTCCTCACGGCGAGCTGCTAAGATGCCGTGTGGAAAAGCAATCTGGTTTGGTTTTTGGAAGAGAGAGCAGGTTTAAAAATTAAATATTAGTGCCCAGAGGAGGTGGCGGTCCCTGGTGCATGTGGGGGGCTTGAGCCCCCCCACACAGGTATATTTTTAAAAAAATAAAGAAGCCCTGGGGGTGGTGGTCCCTGGGGCTGCGGGAGGGCAGTGTGCCCCCGCGATTAGAACTACTGAGAGCCCTGGGGGTGGCGGTCCCTGGGGCTTGGGGTGGCCTTAGAGGCCCCCCAACTTTATAAAAACAAGCCCCGGGGTTGGCAGTCCCCGGGGCAGTGTGGGGGGGATTGGGGCCCCCCACATATTTTTTTATTGCCCCCAGGTCCTGGCCCACCCGGGGGCTTCAATTAAACGAAGCCCGTGAGTGTTTTTATTTTTTTTATTTTCGCGGACAGATCCGCGGATCCCCCGCGGATCCTCCGCGAATCTCGCCGATTTTTTGTTTTTTTAACCGCTTTTTTTGGCCCTGGGGGTCCTTGTGAGACCCCCTAAGCAGGCCTTGTTCTTGTTTTACATTTTTGTTTCCCTGGTTTCTTATGCCTCGGTTCTACCGAGGCACAAGATGGCTGCCAACACTTCCTGGTTTGGAGTGTTGACAGCCAATTAGAATACACCTCGTGGTCGGGAGGGTGCGCCGATCCTCCGTGCCTCTAAATATCGAAACTTTTATTTTTGCTTTTCTAAGCACCATTTAAAAAAAAAAAAGGATGCTTTCTGAAGCAAGCACTACCTTTTTGCCAAATTTGGTGTAATTCCGTTCAGCCGTTCCAGCTGTAGCCGTGTCTAAAGTTTCCTATGGGAAATTGATTTTCCAACCTCTATTTTTTGAATTTCTCAGGAAATACTGAACGGATTTACACCATTTAAAAAATGGTCTCTTTCTGAACCAAGGGCTACCTTTTTGCCAAATTTAACATAATTCTGTTCAGCAATTCGGGCTGTAGTCGTGTCTAAAGTTTTCTATGGGAAATAACATGGAGAAAACACATTTTGGGACCCCCTTTTTTTTCTCGTCCCCCGCTTGGCAAATCACCCTGAAACTATCAGCATAGGAGCTGACCAGAGAGGGCCATACGTTTTGAAAATTTCACGAAGATTCGTCAACCGGCGTCAAAGTTATTAGGAAAACAAAAAACGAGTATCCTATGGAAACTAGGTCCTAACTATAACTACCTGCTGGCGACGGACATAATATATATATATATATACCTATACCTGTATACATATTACCTACTGGCGGTCGCCAGTAGGTAGTTATAGTTAGGACCACGTTTCCATAGGAAATCCGCAACATTCTATTTTGAATAACTTTTGCGCCGGTCGACGAATCCTCGCGAAGTTTTCAAAATAGGTGGGGCGCTACGCTCCGCTCCTACCCTGAAAGTCTCGGGGGGATTCGTCAAGCGGGGGCTGAGATAAAAGGGGGGTCCCAAAACGCGTTTTTCCCATGCATTTTTCCATAGGACCTTTAGACACAGCTACAGCCCGAACGGCTGAACAGAATTACTTGAAATTTGGCAGAGAGGTAGTCCTCAGGTCAAGGAAGTGCCTTTTGTAGGTTTGGTGTAAATCTGTTCAGTAGATTCTGAGAAAATAGCCTTTAAATCAATATATATATATCTGAGACAGTATTAGCATCAGCAGAGGATTGCGGTCGCGTGAGTTATAGTTGCCTGCACTAACTATAACGGGGGAATTTCATTGGTTTTTTATCAGTAAAATTTCCGCTAACTATAACATGTGTGAAACCTATGGTTTTTTCAGTGAATATATATATATATATATATTCCCTTATGCTTGCCCTCCGGATAAGGAGCACTCGAACATGAGTTTAAGCTTCAAGCTTTATTGCAGGTATGCGCACATTCAAAATGTCAATTGCAAATACAGCTCCGCCGCGATGAGTGCCTGACTCGTTTCAGAGTGAGTTCCACCCCTTCCTCAGAGGCTCCGGCAGTTCCCTGGATGTAAAGTGACACTCCCCTATATTTAAATGCCAAATTGCACGTCCTTATTGGACTTCTCAGTTACATCCTGACTCTGAGAATTATGGGCAATGTAGTGTCACCATCTCTTCATAATTGATCGAAAACGGGAAATATTGCTGGCAAAATTTTAAGCCCACAATGGGCCTTGGCATGAGGATGTGCGCTCATCCTCAACTCGTGTTTCACAAACATAGCGCCGATGCATATCAGATCTACGTGGCCCCCTGTTCACGGGGTGGTGCTCCTCGGCAGCTGGGCTGCCGCCTAAATATAGTCCCTTATGCTTGCCCTCCGGATAAGGAGCACTCGAACATGAGTTTAAGCTTCAAGCTTTATTCCAGGTCTGCGCACATTCAAAATGTCAATTGCAAATACAGCTCCGCCGCGATGAGTGCCTGACGCGTTTCAGAGTGAGTTCCACCCCTTCCTCAGAGGCTCCGGACGTGCAATTTGGCATTTAAATATAGGGGAGTGTCACTTTACATCCAGGGAACTGCCGGAATGGCTGTGTGGGTCTGTGAGTGTATGTGAGAATGGCTGAATGAGTGTCTGAGTGCCTGTGTGGGTATGTAAGTATCTATGTGAGTGACTGGGCCAGAATGGAACCTCACCTTCCCCTTTCTCCAACAGTAGTCCAAAGATTTCCACAAAATGTCTTCCCAACTGGAGTAATTTCTGCTAGTTAATTAGTAACTGCTACCTCGTTGGGTAGTAGCTAATACATATTCTACACCACAGCTGCATAATGAACCACAAGGGAATGTCTCCACTGACCTTGTGTGCATGTAATTGTTCCTCGAGCGTCTTGAGCCACAAATCTTTGATAGCATGAATCCTCATCTAGAGGACAGGACGAGACTACAAAGAGGGAAATCTCCATGAAACAAGGATACTTTCTCTTAACTTTATGAAGTAAGTGTTTGTTTGTTTGGTGGAGATGTCCTAAAAATCCCTCTGCATCAAAAACGCATCACCAAAATCGGCGGAAAATGCGTTAGGAGGCGTTTTGGTAAACTATCCATCAATGTTGGAAAAGGCAGAAAGACCTTCACATACTACTAAGGAAAATGGGTAAGGGTCAAACAGTCAGACCTTGCAGATGATTTTTGGCATTTGCATACTCAGGGTAATTAAAAGGGTGAACCTTGGACTCTGCTCTCAAGACAACAAAGAAACCACTCATCACAGTCACTACACATCAGATTGCGCTCCAATAGATTAATGATGCATTAACCTCCATTAAGGATTTCAGATTGTTTTTCAAAGTGGTATGCAAGAGCAAACACACTTAGGATAATTTGTGCTTAGCAGAAGTGGTGATTTAACTGGGGCACCTAATGTGTTTATATTTGTAAGTACTTCACCTTGAGGTTTAATTTCTGTGAAATAAGCATCAGGGCCAGAATAGAACGCCATTTTTCCCAAGAAGAGTTCATAGATTGCCGAAAATGTCTACCCAACTGGAGTACTTTCTACTGGTTACTTAGCAAGTGCTACCTTGTTGGGTAAATGTCTAGTGAATATCCTTCACTACAGCACCGTAAAGAACCACGAGGTAATGTGGCCTTGTGTGAATGTGATTTCAGCAATGTGATTGCAGCGTCTTCTTCCACAAATCTCTGATAATGTCAATCCTCATCAAAAAAACACGATTAGACTACAAAGAGGTGAATGTCCACCAAACAGCGTTACTTCCTCTTAACTATGTGATGTAAGTGCTTGTTTGTTTGGTGGAGATGTCCCTGTATTCCTCTGTATCAAGAACGTGCCACCAAAATCAGCGGGAAACGAGCTTGGGGACCTTTTGGCAAACTGTCCATCAATGTAGGTGAAGGCAGAAAGGCATTTGCCTACTACTGTGGAAAATGGGTAGAGGCCAAACAAGCAGAGCTTGAAGATGATTTTGGGCATTTGCATACTCAAGGTAATTAAAAAGAAGAACCATGCTCCCTCTTTTTAAAATTATGCAAGGGGAGGGAGGCTGTGCGGCCCCTCTCCCTGAGCTGAGTTTGGCCCCGAGGGGACCCAGTCCCCCAGGGCCTGACCAAAACTTAAAGGGGCAGGGGGCCATGCAGCACCACTTCCTGGGCCGATTTCGGCCCTGGGAAGGTCACCCCTCGGGCTTGGCCTCTTTATCCTAGGGGCCCTGGAGCCAACTGAGGGCACCCAGAACTGGCAGGGACCACAGGAGGAGCCTTAATACCCATGCAGTCCCTGCCAGTTCCTCACCTCCAGTGGGAGCCAACATTGCTCCCACACGCAGGGTGAAGCCAAAAATGCTGCTCCCTGCATTTGGGAGCAATTCTCGGGCAGGAAAACAGATGAAAATCCACTCCCAGTGAGCGAGAGCACTTTTCCCGCTCCTTCCCGCTGGGAGCGGACTTACAGTTTGTCCTTGCTTGACAAGAGCTGTCAAAGCTCCAGCCAAGTGAAAGCAAACTTCTATCTCCTGAGGGTGGGCACCTTGAGAGATAGGGAGCTGGCCCTGTGAGGTAGCGGTCCCCAGTGCTATTAATAGCTTCAGGAGGGGGCTGTCCGTTTTGAAGGGTCTGCCCCAGGGAGGTGGTGGTCCCCAGGGCCGTAAATTGCCCTGGAGAGGGGCCATGTAGCCCCTTCCCCCTTTTAATTTCATTCAGGCCCTGGGGAGGTGGTGGTCCCTGAGGCCCTTTAGGACAATGGAGGGGGTTCCACGCAGCCCCCTGTTTTTTCAAAGAAGCCCCGGGAGGTGGGGGTCCCTGAGGCTGGCAAAAGCCTCAGGTGGGGTGTCTCATGGCCCTCCTCAGAAAATTTACCCAGGGTCCCAGGGATGTGTCCGTTCCCGAGGTCAAGATTGGCCATGAGGAGGGTGGCCTCATGCACCCCTTCTCCTTATTTAAAATATAATCAAGGCCCGGAGACCTGGCCCATGTTCAAACAAGCGTTGGAGACCACACTTGTTGTCACAAAAATTCAAAAATCCATTGTGATTTTTGGAGAAGCCCAGCACCTGGCCTAGGGTGCCAGCATATTCCTACCTTGCCCCCTTCTCTTCTTTTATGTTTTTGTTTGGGGCTCAGCTGAGTTCGTGTCCCAAGATGGCTGCCAACACTTCCTGGTTAAAGTGTTGGTAGCCAATCAGATCTCTGCAAGAGATCGAGATGATTAGCACCTCTACATATGCAAATTCATTTTTGCTTTATTATCTCCAAAATTACTGAACTGGTTTACACCAAACAAAAAAGGGCTCTTTCTGGACTAGGAACTACATTTCTGCCAAATTTGGTGTAATTGTGTCCAGTGGTTCAGGCTGTAGTTGTGTCTAAAATCTCTATAGCAATTAACATGGGAAATACACTTTTTTTAACCCCTCCCTTTTTTTGCCCCTTGCTTGACAGATCATCCCAAAACGTTCCATGCACAAGACACAGCAAAACACTTTTTGGGGAATGTTTTTTGAAGATTCGTCATACGGCGCCATAGTTATTAGCAAGTCAAAAACACTTTTCCTATGGAAACTAGGTCCTAACTATAACTACCTACTGGCGACCGCCAATAGATAATATTATAAATGTTACAGGAATGTTATAGTTAGGATACAGAACTGTAATGTCTCTGTAACCTTTGTTTTTACAGTGAATTTCTATGGTTTTTCAAAATCTATTTCCTAACTATAACGTCCATGTAACCTTTTTTTTAGTGAATTTCTGCGTTTTTAAATTCTTTTTCAATAACTATAATGTCTTTGTATTTTTTGGTCTATAGTTAGATATTGGACATTACATATGCATGGTGCACCACTTATTGTTGTATTTGCCATCTATATATTTAAAAAGTACATCATTATCAGATATTTTTGGTTTTCGCGACGATGTCGTGATTGCCGAGGACACACTGTGAATAACATGAGTGGGTGCATGAGTCTCTGAGTGTATCAGTGACTGGTTGCATAAGTCTCTGATTGGGTCTGTGAGTGGGTGTGTGAGTGACTGTATGGGTGTGTGAGGGTCTGTATGGGTGTGTGAGTATCTGAGTGGGCCTGTGAGTGGGTGCATGAGTATCTGAGTGGATTGTGAGTGGGTATATGAGTGTCTCGGTCTGTGAGTACATACATGAGTGGGTCTGTAGATGGGTGCGTGACTCTGAGTGAGTCTCTAAGTGGGTACATGAGTATCTGAGTGGGTGCATGGGTGCCCAGGTAGGTCTGTGAGTGGGCATAAGAGTCTCTAAGTGGGTATGAGACTACACGCATAAGTCTATTAGTGGGTCTCTAAGTCGGTGCGTGAGTTTCTTGAGTGGGACTGTACAAGTGTGTGTCACTCTGAGTGAGTCTGTAAGTGGGTGCATGAGTAGATGTGACTGGATGCATACATGTCTGAGTGAGTGCGTACATGAGTCTGTGACAGTGACAGGCTAGTGTGTACAAATATATATATTTTTTCTATATTTTCACCAATATTCTCGAACACATTATGATAGTCATGACTCCCTGTGACTGTACATGGGGGACAACACTGGTGGTCGTGGTGTTGTTGAAAATATTGTGTGCGATCAAACATTTTGGACACATAACTTGTGTCACTAACACCCCCATTTCTCAAGCATGGGGTCAGAGAATCTCCACACTGACCCCATATCTTAGCTTTCACAGATGTTTTAGCCCCGGGAACCGTGCCGGATCGATAAAATGGTGTCCGCAACTTTCTTTTCAGGTTGCGCCCTGCCAAGCACAGCATTCCTGATACGCAGCTTACCTCGAACATGGCGCGATTTCATCGTGATCACCGCAAAACCGTTGCAACTTTCTGTTCAGGTTGCTTCTAGCCAATCAGAGCAGTCCCACTGGCACGTACTTTTGAGATTTACCTCAAACACGTTGCAATTTCACCGTGATCACCGCAACACCACCATGAATTATCCACGACCAGAGATATCAATATATTGTTTGTATTTAATTTCACAAAAACGGCTTTGCACTAAATGACAAAAAGCACAATCTGCATAACAACATCTACCTTTTTGCCAAATTTGATGTAATTCCGTTCAGCGGTTCAGGCTGTAGGTTCCACATCACATTCCTAAGGGAATTAACATTACAAACACACGCTTATTTTGCACCCCTATTTCCCGGGTCCCACTGCACAGATCACCCCCAAATGTTTCATGACATACAGAACCTACTTTGACACTTTTTTGGTAAATCGAATGAAGATTGGTCAAACAACGCCAAAGTTATAGGCAAATCAAAAAATGTTTTTCCTATGGAAATTAGATCCTAACTATAACTACCTACTGGTGACCACCAGTAGGTAATAGTTAGGACTATATTTCCATAGGACTACATCTGTGGCACCATTTGACGAATCTTCACGAACATTTTCAAATAAAGTGCTCCAGTGAATCTTATTCTGCTTGGAAAGTTTTGTGGTGGCCTGTGAAATGGGGGGCAAGAAAAGGGGGTTCAGAAAAAGAGTGTTTCCCATGTTAATTCCCATAGGAGCTTCAGTCGAGCCTGTAGCCCAAACCACTGGATGGAATTACACCACATTTGGCTGAAAGGTAGATTACATTTTCAGTTATTTGGTGTAAATCTGTTCAGTAGTCATTGGGAAATTTAAGAAAAATCAAGTTAGTGATATCTAGGGCTGGAGGTCCTTTGCAAATAATCACAAAAAATGATGAGCTTGTGAAGGGAAATACAGAGCTCTGATTGGCTGTCAACACTTCAACCATGAAGTGTTGGAAGCCGTCTTGCGACTTTTAGGCTTCAGCCGAGTCACAAAGAAAAACGTTTAAAAAAAGAAGAGGGGGCAGTGTAGAAATACCCTGATCCCCAAGCCTTGGTCTTGGGATTCTGTTTCATGAAACAGATTGCTCCTGCATGGAGGGAGCTGCCTCTCTAGAAGCTTCCTCCATACAGCAGCAATGCTGGGTTCCACAGGAGGCAGGGAGCTGGTTGGGTCTTCAGGATTCTTGATGCTCCCCCTGCAGTCCCAGGGAAGAGCAGAAAGAGGTCAAATAAAGCTCAGACACAAGCAGAAAGAGGCAGAATAAAGGTGAAAAATGAGCAGAAAGAGGCTTAATAAAGTTGAGAAATTAGCAGAAAGAGGCAGAATAAAGGTCAGCAACAAGCAGAAAGAGGGAAAATAAAGGTGAGTAACGAACAGAAAGAGGCACAATAGAGATCAAACACCAGCAGCAAGAGGCACAATAAAGGTTAGAAATAATCTGAATGAGGAAAAATAAGGTCAGCAATGAGCAGCAAGAGGCAAAATAAAGGTAAGAAACAAGCAGAAAGAGGTAGAATAAAGGTCGGGAACAAGCAGAAAGAGGCAGAATAATGGTCATTAATGAGCAGAAAGAGGTAAGATAAAGGTAAAAACGTGCAAAAAGAGGCAGACTAAAGGTCAGAAACTAGCAGAAAGAGGCAGAATAAAGGTCAGTAACGAGCAGAAAGAGGCAAAATAGAGGTCAGCAACGAGCAGAAAGGCTAAATAAAGCTTAAAAGCAAGCAGTAAGAGGCTGAATAAAGGTCAGAAACAATGAGCAACTTGTAGAATAAAGTTTGGAAAAGAGCAGAAAGAGGCAGGCTAAAGGTCAGCAACAAGCAGAAAGAGGCAAAATAAAGGTCAGCAACAAGCAGAAAGAGGCAAAATAAAGGTGAGAAACAAGCAGAAAGAGGCAGAATAAAGGTTTGAAACGAGCAGCAAGAGGCAAAGTAAAGGTGAAAAACTAGCACAAAGAGGCAAAATAAAGGTGAGAATCGAGCACAAAGAGGCAAAATAGAGGTCATACACCAGCAGTAAGAGGCAAAATAAAGATGAGAAACAAGCAGAAGGAGGAGAAAAAGTGATCAGCAACAAGCAGAAAGAGGCAAAATAAAGGTGAGAATTGAGCAGGAAGAAGCAGAATTATTAATATAATTGAAAACTTATAGAGCGTACGGCTACCCAACCAAGGTCTCCTGGCGCTGGATAAGGCAGCAAGCAGATCCGCAGCAGGCAGCTAATAACAACCTGTGTAGCAGAAAAACAGACATGGCAGCTGAAGAGCAATGTCTTCAGGTTCTTATGAAAGGTAAGCAAGGAGTGACAGTTCCTAAGAGCAACCGGGAGAGTATTCCAAAGTTTTGGGCTCAGGTAGAAAAACGAGTGACCCTTCATGCAAACAAGACAAAACCTGGGCTTGTAAACAGTGAGAGGTTGGATGATCTCAATTGTCGGGTGGGCACATAGGGTTTTACCACGCCTTGAATGAATGGAGGGGCCAAGCCATGTCTGGCCCGGAACATATAGCATAAGGCCTAATATTCAATACGCTTGTCAACCCTAAGCCAGTGTAGTTTGTGAAGCAGCGGTGAAACTGAAGTACATCTGGGCAGCCAAAAAAGAAGATGAGCGGCTGCGTTCTGAATGAATAAAGGTCAGAAACAAGCAGAAAGAGGCAGACTAAAGGTCAGCAAAGAGCAGAAAAAGGCTGAGACCTCGGAGGACCCTCCCCCTTTCTCAACCACTCTGCAAAGGGGTCTCCTGGTGTACTACTGGTTGGGGGATGAAGTCCTCTTGGCGGCTGAGGGTCGTTGGGGGCCAAGAACCCCTATTGTTGCCACAAGTAAGTCCCCCACAGCGGGATAGTTCTGACTAGGCGTGAGCACGCCAGTAAACTCCGCTCTGCCAGTGGGTTGGCTGAGATTTTGCCGAACTCTGCGTTCCAAGCGGAGCATGGAGCGGCAAAACTCCACCAGCAGAATGAAGTTTACTGCCCACTCCTACTCGCAGAGCCACTCAGAGACTCACACACCCACTCACAGACTTATTAAGACACTCATGCACTCACTCACATACTCACTGTCAAAAGTTAGTGGTTACATTTAGGAAATACAATTTTTAAAAACCTTAGAAATTCACTCAAAACACCAAAGGTTACAGGGATGTTACAGTTAGGAAATAGAATTTAAAAAACATAGAAATTCTCTGAAAAAACAAAAAGTTACAGGGTCGTTATACTTAGGAAATAGGATTTTAAAAACCTTAGAAATTCACCCAAAAAAACAAAGGTTACAGGGACGTTATAGTTAGGCTCAGATTTCACTTGTACAAAACCATAGAAATTCAGCAGTTATAGTTAGCTGAGCTAACTATAACTTGCTCCCCTACAATGCACTGCTTATGATCTCATATATTACATCACTCATGGCATGGTCAATGACATCACTGATGACATCTCAAATGATGTCACTGATGACATCACTGATGATAATATTTACCAAACCACTCACACACCCACTCACACCCCTATACAACCTCTCATACATTCATTCACAGACACATACAAGTACTCACACACCCACTCTCTGATTCATAGAGCCACTAACTCACCCATATAGCTACTCATGCACCCACTTACTCACCAATACAGCCACCCACACATCCACTCACTTACTCATACAGATACTAACACATGTACTCACTCACCTAAGCAATCATAAACAAGCACACACTCACCCATACAGTCACTCACATAACCATGCAGTCACCCATACACCACCTAGGCACCCACTCACTCACCCATACATCCACTCACACACCCATCAATCATGTATACAGCTTTTCACATACCCACTCACTCACCCATATACCACTGAGACACCCACTCACTCACGCACACAGCCACACACAGTCATTTACTCACTCAAACAGCCACTAACTCACACAACCACTCACACATCCATAGAGCCACTCAGACACCTACTCGCACATGGATACATACAGTCACACAGCCACTCACATAATATATGTTAGAAATAGTTTCACTCATTAGTAGTAAACGAAGTATAGTAATTTAGCTTTTGTGGTATCTTAGTATATATGTTTAACACTCAGAAACTTTTAGAAAACACTCACACTCACTGGATGATGCCCTCAGTGAAGTCATCAGTGATGTCATTTGAGATGTCATGAGTGATGTCATCAGTGATGTCACGGACCATGTCATGAGTGATGTAATATGTGAGGTAATAAGCAGTGAATTGCGGGGGTATAAGTTACCGTTAGCTCAGGTAACTAACTGCTGAGTAGCCCTCCTCCCGGACCGATTTCAGCTATGGGGACCCAATACCACGGGGCCCAGCCATTTTATTTTATATTTTTATTTAGAAATAAGGGGAGGGGCCTCGTGGCCCCCTTCTGGACCGATTTTGGCCCCGTGGGCCACATCCCAGAGTCCTGGCCTCTCTTCTGTGTGGCCTGGTTCCACCCAGGGCACCCACTTAGAAATGTAGGGGTCCACCGGGGGAGCCTCAAGGAGCTGGCATTGCTTTGACAGAGAGGGAGCTGCTGAACATGCAGCTCCCTCTCTGTCAACACTATTCTGCTCTGCTTTCAGCAAGCAAGAGCATTCTTAATGCTCTAGCTTGTGAGAAAGAGGAACACAGTTTGTTATGGCTTGGTGGGAGCAGTAAAGCTCCTGCCAAGTCATAGCAAACAACTTTGTCCCGGGGGTGGGCACCCTGAGACATAGCAGGAGCCGACCCCGGGAGGTGGTGGTTCCCAGGGCCACCAATGGCTCCAAGAGGGGGGGAGACACACAGCACCCCTCCTTTCAAGTTCCTAGGGCCTGCGCTGGGGAGGTGTCGGTCCCCAGGGTCTAGAACGGCACGGGAGGGGGCCATGCAGCCCCTCTCCCATTGTTTTTGATGTATTTGGTCCCAGGCAAGTGGTGGTCCCTTGGTCCCGGAGGGGGGTCCATGATGCCTCCTGCAACTGATTAATTTTGGCCCCAGTGAGGTGGTGGTCCCTTGGGCCGGGGGTCCAAGAGGCCGCCCACCATAAAAATATAGTAGCTCCAAGGAGGTGGTGGCCCCTTGGGTACAGGGGGGGTCCAAGAGGCCCCCCGATTACTTTCTTTACTGTGGCCCCAGGGAGGTGGAGGTCCTCAATGCCTGGGTGGTCCGAGAGGCCCACCCTTTCAAATAGCAATAAGCCCCAAGTGGTAGTCCCGGGGTAATAATAAGCTGTAGAAGGGGAGGCCTGTTCACCCCCTCCGTTATTTCCGAAATGCCCCCGGGTGGGCCAATAACTAACGGAGTGCGGGAGTCCACACTTTGTTTTTTATAAAATGTTGGCGAGGTATGTGGATGGGCAATTTTCTTTTTTTAATGTTTTTTTGGCACTGTGGGGTCCCTGGGGACCCCCCCCCCCCACCCCCCCCCACTTCAAGAGGCCTAGAGGGTCAGGGTATTTCTACCCTGCCCTCTTTCCTTTAAAAAAAAAAAATGTTTTTGCTGGGATTCAGCTCAAGCCGAGCCCCAAGATGGCTGCCACACTTCCTAGTCTGAAGTGTTGCCAGGCAATCAGATGTCAGCACAAGATCGAGAGGGGTCTCAGTTCCATCGCCTCCCCAGATATACAAATTTGGATTTTGGTTAATATCTCTAAAACTACTGAACGAATTTACACCAAATAACAAAAAGGCACTTCCCTGGACCAACATATACCTACCTGCCAAATTTGGTATAATTCTGTTCAGCAGGTTTGGGCTGTACCGGTGTCTAAAGGTCCTATGGAAATTGACATAGGAAAAATGTGTTTGGGAACCCCCCTTTTTCTCAGTCCCCACTTGATGCATCACCACGAAACTTTCAAGACAGCAGCTGAAGTGAGCGTCACACTAGTTTTGAAAATTTTGTCAGGATACCTCAAAGTTATTTGCAAATGTAAAAAACACTCTTCCAATGGAAACTGGGTCCTAACTATAATGCAACCTTTACAATATTACCCCAACCAACAACCTTTTTAAGGGAGAGGCAGGAGAAGAGGACGAGGCAGACAGAAGAAGGTCCAGTGGGACGATGTCAACCAGAGAGTGTCCCAGGAGGCAGAACCAGGGAGCAGCAGAGACTAAATCTCATTATTAATCTTAGCGAGTTAACCCTCACTAGGGATCAAGAAACTGTTTTGGGTTTTATTCCCACTAACCGTGTTAATGAATTCAAACTTAAATGTGAACTAGATGGCTTTTTCAGGAACCTACGTCTTAAGGTATTCTTTGAGGGGCAGGAAGAAGGAAGGACTACAGAGGGGGGCACAAGATTTAGGCCAAAGTCCACTTTCACTCCAGCATTGGGCCAGTTACCCCCGGAAGTTGAGGTCTTTGAACAAACAGTACTGGGGGACATTGATCAATCAGAAAGAATGAACGAGAAGAGGAATTTTAGCAACCTGACGTCCTCTGAAAAGAAATCGTTAGAGGAACTAAAAGACGACCCCGAATAGTAATAAAACCTGCTGATAAAGGCGGGGCAATTGTCATTCAGGGGAAGGAGGCTTACAACATAGAATGCCTTCATCTTTTAAATGAGAGAAGGAATTACGTTGCGCTAGGGATGGGTCGCACAGAAGATCTGATGAACAAAATCAGTATCCATGTAGAAGAAGCCATCACAAACAACTGGATCAGCCAAAAAGAGGCAGCCTTCCTGTGTAAACAGACACCTAAGATCCCATACTTTTACACTTAGCCAAAAGAACATAAGCAGACCAGACCCCCCCCTGTACGACCCATCGTCTCAGGAATAGACTCCGTGTTGGCAATACTGCTCACAATTTTGTGACTTCTACCTTCGCCCTATTGTTTAGAGAATGCTGGCGTACCTTTAGGACACCAGAGAAGTATTGAATTTGATCAAGGATACTCAATTTGATCCAGACAATGAAATTATGATCGGACTTGATATTGAGTCACTATACGCAAATATAACTCAGAGGGATACCCTGAGAGTGGTGGAGAATATCCACTTTGTGGAGGATTGTAATTATCAAACACTGAGATCATTCATTATGTGCCTGGCAGAAATATCCCTGACCAAGAACTACTTCCAGTATAATGACACCTTTTACCTGCAGGTCCATGGTACATCAATGGGGAGTTCTTTTGCCCCTAGTTTGGCATGCCTGTATGTGACCTCTTTTGAGGAAGAAAATATCTACACACGGGAGAATCAGTTTTGTGACCACATCAGATTTTGGAGGAGATACATCGACAATGTGATTGTGATTTGGAAAGGAGACAAGGCCTCAGCTGAGGAATTCTTGATATGGCTCAATAACAGAAATCCTTTTCTGTTGTTTACCTCGACAATGACTAAAGACTGCCTTCCCTTTCTCGACCTTAACATCAGGGCTGAGAATGGAACTTAAGTGAGTAGTGTCTACCACAAACCCACTGACAGGAGCAACCTGCTTTCCTTAAAAAGCTTCTATCCAAAATCCCTGAAGGAGAATCTGCCATACGGGCAATTCCCACGCCTACGTAGAAACTGCTCGATATTGAGTGACTACAAGAAGGAAGCAGAGCTGTTAAGCAAAAAATGACAGGAACAGGACTACCCAGACCAGGTGATAAAACGATTGATGAAACGGGCTACAGAGATGCCCTACTGGAGACTTATCCAAGAGAACAGACAGAGAGGAGCATCTGTGTCACAATATTCAACACAGCGTCAAATTAAGTCAGGAAGATCATTATGAAAGATTGGCAGAGCCTGAATTCAAATGGACTGAATCTTGAAAGCCCACTGTTCTCTTTTTTAAAAAGTGCAAGTATAAAAGACTTAGTGGTGCATACGAGACCTAGGATACCCAATCCTATGGGACAATGGGTCAACTCGCCATGAGGCCTACCGCCGGTCACTGGTCACTATGCGTGTGGACAGTGCAAAACCTGTTCACTGACAATCAGTGGTAAAAATGGGGACGTAGTGTTACCCCTCCAGTGGGTACTCTTACAAATACTCTTGTCAGACCTGTATTACTTTGCTGGTGGCCTAAAAAGAGTTCTTCACACGGCTGTTCCAGAACAAAAAGTCTTTCTATTCAAGATTGTACAAAATTCATTATTGTTTATTATTATTTTTTTTCATTTTATATAGTCAAACTTTTCTCAAATTTTTATACAATTTTGTAATTTTTTGTTAAAAACATCAAACAGTGCAGACATGTACAATTAATTACAAATATCAATTTGGTAGAAAACATTTCATGTTTCACATTAACGAAAACATATTATTTACAGATGAAATACACGGAAAGACATGAAAAATCACTACATGAATTTATACATATGAACCCAAAAGCAAACCATCAAGCAATCACTCTCACCAACCAGGACACTCTCGCACAGGCAACACACTCACACACAGACAACAATCCTAGGGAAACTTCTGTTTATTCATGTGACATTCACTGATGATAGTTCTGTGGATTGACTCAATCTCAAAATTATCCACTATTGTGTGGTCTTCAGGAGGTTCCCCACATATGAACAACATACGTTTCGGTGGATGTGCATAACTACCACCTTCATCAGGACCACTGTTGGTAGTTAGCTTTTCAAATGAGTAGATGGGGGTTCTCTGTTAAATAATGAAAAAGATTTGATTGTTCATTTACAGAAGGAACTGCCCGAGGAAAACTGAGTCAAAAATTGGTTCGATTAGAAGGGATGGCATCCGTTGGAGCAAAGACCTTAAAAGTGCTCTTAACTATAATCCAAAAAGTGATCACCGTACTGTAAATTTATATCTGTGTTCACCCTGAGGTCCCCTCAAATTACTAAAGAGTGCTGTTCCATGCCACATGAAGAAGAAAACAAAAGGTGGAGAGAAGAAAAGAGAAGGAGAAATGGAGAAGGAAACAAGAAAAAAAAGGAAAGAAGATAGCTTTCATCTGGCACCTTATTATACAAAGATTGGAGTCTTCACTCTTATAGATACATGTCTGTGGCTTGCAGATCGCAGGCAATAGTGGACTTTTGGTGAGTGTCATGTATTGCAAGACAGACGGTTCCTTATTAATATGAAGTGGAATTAGATTTATGATACGTCGGTATACAGCTCTGTAAGGCAACATTAATGGAATAAGCTCTCTGAATTTCAATGTAATTTACTTTACCAGATGACATATGGGTGTTATCTAATCTCTCTTAAAGTCTTACCCTCATGCCTCACAGTAGTTCTACTCCATCTAATCAAAGGAAATATCCAAGGCCAGTTGTGTGAGCTTATTTGTGCTACAATGTAGCGATTTATTGGTTCTGTGGGGGGATACAGTAGAAGATTTAATATGATAGTTACTCCAGGGCCTATATTACGTGGACTTGCTGTTGTTATCGCTGTAGTTATACTATAGCACAAGTGCCTCTTAAGATCATGGTCTATGTGGAGCCTCTCTTATAAGTCTCTCTATGGCACCCAGGAATTAGTAATGCATCCCACATGACTATACATGTAGACATACTACAGCTAAATACTGGATGATGTATAGTTCTAACATAGCCTTACAAATTCCAGTATAATCACTTATCTCCACATGTTTGTGGCACCTATCTCATAACTCTCTCTGTGCAACTCAGAAATTTGTAGTGCAGCCCATATCACTGAACGTGCACACATGCTGAATGTTGAATAGTGCATAATTCTAACACTGCCTAACCTCTTTCAAAATAACAAATATTGTCACTTTTCTCTTCTCCTTTAGCAGGCCTATGATGGGATCTGGCTAGTGAGTATGGACTACAGTGATACATCTTCTGTATGGCAAAAGCAAAGGCTTCACCCTGTATTAATCCCTACTGTCTGTTAAGCCCTAACCCGTCTTGATGGTTCAGAAGAGCGTCTCTAAGTGGCATGTGAGGCCGAGGAAGAGTCCTCCTAAGGTTTATGGTGTTGCCATTCACGGTGCTGCCAAAGATTGCTACAACATGGTGGCTACAATTAATGGCGGCCTGATACTCTAGAGTGGTGCAGCGCGTGTGACCCAAAGGGGAATCCTACTACGATATACGGTGATACCATCTGCGGTGTTGCTAAGGATTACCACGACTATATGGCAAAAGATTTATAACGGTCTGATGGAGATTTGGTGAAAAATATAAAATCCCTTCCTAGGTGATAGGTGCCTGTACACTAAATAGGCACAATCGTATGGGAATAATTATTACCCACCCACATTACGCAGCTAAAAACCTCCTGTTTATTTGCATGACACTACTACTTACTAGTTTATTCTGTGGACGGCTATCCACGCGTCTGGATACCCGGCCTGCTCGAGCACAAACATGTCTGTTGGCGATTTTGTAATCCGCCAGCCCTTGTTTGAAAAAGGGTCACGTGATTCAAAATGGGTCATGTGTCATTTGACACTGATGTCGGATCTTTAGCAGTATTGCGTGCAATGTCTGAAGTGAGAGCGCAATCTTGGACTGTGGTCCGCGCCTACTAATGTAGTAAAGTGTACATCATTTTTGCATCTGCGTTGCAATATGCCCTACCTACTCCTGAATATAAAAGAAGCAGAATGCAACAAACTTGTCGCAGAGAGAGAAAATGAGTACCTAAATTTTCTATAATATGTGTGCAAGGTCATCTTGTGCCATCTTGGACTGGAGTCCGCGCCTACTAATATAGTGGAGTGTACATCGTTATGTATTTGCGTTGCTATATGCCCTACCTACTCCTGAATATGAAAGAAGCAGAATGCGACAAACTCATTGCAGAGAGGGAAAATTAGTACCTCCATCTTCTATTATATTTGTAACAAGGCCATCCTCATTTACCTTATTTGGGCGCCATCTAAGAATGGCCCCCACTTACGGGAAACTCTGTATCGGGTATCTAATTCGTCCATTGCATTGTTATTAAAGACACACCAAAAGAAGAGTAGAGTACGCGTCTTGTATTGTATAGAGGTGAGCATTAAGATTATATACTCTGTGTAGTTTTTTGGAAAGGCATGCAGTGCACACCTAGTAGTTCTTGGCATATGTCGCACAGTCCCCAACATGTGCCACGTTTGAGCGCCATCTTGAAATGGCCTTGCAAGGAGGAGGACGGCTCAGCCCGGCGGAAGTTGGGAAACATGGACGGAATCATCGAGGAGACACCGGAAACAGCTCGCGTTCTAGTCGCGCTAGGAACGCATGACGTCAGGACGCATCTGCCAATAGAGGACAAGAAGGGCGGAACCTGGGACAACGGAGGCCGGAGCAACGCGGAGAGCCGAGGAGAGAGTACAGCGGAGCAATGAGCAACCGGAGGAGAAGAGGCCGAGGTACTCCAGAGAAGGAGCGGAGGCGCTTCCGAGGATCCACGGAGGAGGGGACGACCGGAGAAGGCCGGAGAACAAGGCACTGGAATCGTGGAGGTTGCGACGACAGCAGAGAAGGAGTACACTGCGCACAAGCCCGGCGGCTTAAGAGAGGGAGAAGACGCCCCGGGTCCAGATGCCACGGCCCTGTTCACGGGTCGTGGTCCCAGGCAAGTCCCGCTCAGAGGGTCGTTTTGGTGGGGTAGCTGGGGTGCCCAAAAGGAGTTAAAACATAGTCACACGCTACCGGAGTCCGTATATCCTCCTCACACACCTCTCACCCCTTAAAGGTCCCTCCCTGACTCCCATTTCCCCTTTCCCCCACGACGTTCTGGTGACGGTGGCACAATCACTTAGTAAAGAAGGGATAAAGCCTAACCCGCGTGTTTCTTCTCTTTGTTTCTTTTGCTGCCCTATTTTGGTATTCCGAGGAGAGAGCGAAACCAGACAGAGAAACGGGAAGGCAAAGACAACCTGGAGTACAGAAAGGAGTGATAGCGGGACTAATCCTTTTCAACCCAGATGTTGTGATGGTTATTTACGGAGGCTACTTTTGTTTGACCCTTCAGTTGTTTCTTTAACATAGACTGCCTCCTTCATACTGTGACGAAGAAGTTAAATAAACAGTATTCACCAAAATACCCCATAGACCGACTGGTTTCCTTCCATACCACTAGTCTGGCCCCGAGCCCCCTTACAAAGTGGTGTCAGAAGTGGGATCCTTGAGTCCCAGTCCCTATATGTGTCGACGCCATGACACAGCCCGTGCCTCTGGAAGATATGCTCACACAATTGGCCGAAGGACAAAGACATTTACAGTTAGTGTTTGAGCAACAGTTGCAGGCAGCTAGACTAGAGTGGGAAGCGTTACAGGGAGCCCTTAAGGACCAGGCAACAGTAGTCGCCTCGAATCAACAGGTGCAGGACACAGCAATACTACGACTTACTGACGCTATAGTACACACCCGAGTCCATCCCACTGTCCCAGGAACGGTCCTGCAAAAGTATAAGGAAGGGGAAGACCCTGATTATTTCTTTCTGAATTTTGAGCGAGTAGCATCCACAGCAGCCTGGCCACAAGAGAGGTGGGGCCAATACATCGCCCCGCTCCTCTCCGGAGAATTACAAGCAGCGTACCAAGCCGCCAATCCCGATGGGACTTCTGCTTATGTAGATGTAAAGAAGGCGATCCTAGAGAGACTAGGGTTCGATCAAGAACATTATCGCACTAAATTCAGGAAAGAAAAATGGACTACTGGGGACAATCCTCGGGCTTTGTATTATAGAAAAAGGGACTTAGGTAACAGATGGCTGACACCCCACATGTCCACAATAGAAGAGGTAGTTGAAAAGGTGTTCCTGTAACAATTTCTAGATGCCCTACCACCCACCACGAAGTCATGGGTGAAACAACACCCACATCTCAACACCGCCTCTGCGGTGGAAATAGCGTGTGCCTTCCATAGGGCCCCAGACTTTAGAGCAGGCAACACACGACCCCAGACCCCGGTTCCACTCTCACAACCCCAGTTGCATACCTCCTTTAGGCCTCCCCTAAAACCCGACCTAAGGCCATTACCATCCCTCCGTTCTAGCCCAAAACCACCCCCTGTTCCTGCAGGCGCCAGCGGATAAGGTCCTCAATGTTTCAGCTGCGCTGAATGGGGCCATATAGCCAGACAATGTCCTCACCGAGTACCGTCCGCTGAACCCATGGAAGTGGGGTATACCAGGGGCAGGATCCTTTTTACAAGGGAGGGTTCCCAACGCTATAGAACGGAAGTGTATTTGAACGGCAAGAAGCGACAGGCGCTGTTAGACACTGGGTGTCACGTCACAGTGGTAGACGGATCCCTGGTTGGGGAACACCAGTTGCAACCCTCAGAGCAAGTGACGGTGACATGCGTCCATGGGGATACGAAATCGTATCCTACGGCGGAAGTCGTCTTGGATAAAGAGGGTGGGTGTGATTCCCTCTTTACCAGAACCCGTTATCATAGGGACCGACCACCCAAAATTCGATGCATATATAGAGGGTACAAAGAAAAATACCCACACTTGGCTAGACGAAGCTCCTTTTTGTACTACCGATATAGAAGCACTGGATACCCGAGATAAGAAAAGTAGACGGGAAAGGCGAAGGGACAAAAAAGAGTTTTGTTGTTCACAACTATCATGGACTGCCTTTCCCCTTTCCCTTGCAGATACCGATGGAACAACTCCTTATAGTTTCCGGGCAGCCTAACGGGATGACAAAACGCTCGTACACGCCTGGGAACAGGTCCAGGAAGAGCCACCAGACCAGGTAGGACCTTATTTTGTTGTACACAGGAGATTGTTATATAGAGCCGAAAAAAAAGACTCTGTAGAAAAAACCCAACTGCTTGTTCCCCAATCCTTCCGGGACCATGTACTCCAGTTGGCCCATAACAAAATGGGGGGTGGGCACTATGGTAAGGAGAATACCCTGAAATACCTCTTAGAGAAGTTCTACTGGCCGGGTGTCTATAGGGACGTTGCCAAACACTGTGCTGCCTTCACGCGATGCCAATACACGAGCTCAGGGTCCATCGCCAAAGCACCCCTACAACCTCTTCCCATCATAGACATCCCCTTTAAACGAGTTGGAATGGATTTAGTTGGGCCCCTAACCCCTTCATCCCGTGGACACCGGTACATACTCGTCATAGTCGACTATGCCAGTAGATACCCTGAGGCCTTCCCGTTATCACGCATGACTACCCCTGCTGTGGCACAAGCCATGATAACTCTGTTTTCACGAGTCGGTTTTCCCTCTGAGATCTTGACCGACCAGGGTACCCCGTTTGTGTCACGAATGATGGGCCAGATATGTACCCTACTCGGGATAAAGAAAATAAGAACATCAGTCTATCACCCACAGACCGATGGCCTTGTGGAACGGTACAACAAAACCATCAAAAACCTACTCCGCAAGGTCGTCTCTGACACTGGGAGAGACTGGGACCTAAAACTTCCCCTGGTTCTCTTCGCTTTACGGACACACGAGCAGCGGTCCACAGGGTTTTCCCCGTTTGAGCTGGTGTTTGGGAGAAAGCCCAGAACCTTATTGGAGATGGCTAGTGAACAATGGGAAGGGGAAGAGGAGGAAGGGAAACCCCTGCTGAAATATGTTACCGACCTGAAGACTTCCTTAAACCACATATGGGGACTAGTACATGAGAACATGCAGGAAGCGCAGGAGACACAGAAAAGATATTATGACCGTAACAGTCGGCTTAGGGTGTTTCAGCCTGGGGACAAGATCCTTTTATTACTCCCGTCCACAGAAGACAAATTATTAATGAAGTGGCAGGGGCCGTATGTGGTAGAAAAAAGGATCACCCCTGTCACCTACCGCATACTACTGCCCCACAGAGCCGGGGGTAAACAAATATACCACATAAACCTCCTGAAAAAATGGGAGGACTCCCAGCCCACTGGAGAACAAACTCCTGCTTTGATGGCCTGCAGCTCCCCGCAGTTAGACATTCCTCTCCTGTCGGTCCGCGACTTCTTGGACCACCTTGTTCCCTTTGGAGAAGTGTTAACCACTGAACAACAAGCCGAGCTAGGCACTTTGCTAACCGTTTTTCCAGACCTATTTTCCACAAACCCAGGCTTAACATCCCTGGTCCAACACGAAATAGTAACCCTGAACCCGAAAGTTATAAAACAGAAACTTTACCGTATTCCAGAAGCCCGTAGGGAGGCAGTGGAAAAAGAAGTGGAAGACATGCTCCAGGCAGGGATAATAGAGCCTTCCCAAAGCAACTGGTGCTCTCCAATTGTAATCGTGCCAAAGCCAGACGGCAGTCTGCGCTTTTGCATTGACTTTCGACAGGTAAATGCCATCACAAAGTTCAACACCTATTCAATGCCCCGGATAGATGAGATGGTAGAACGTCTGGGACAAGCTAGATAAATGTCAACCCTTGACCTAACGAAAGGGTATTGGCAAATCCCGTTAGATCTTAACTCCAAAGAAAAAACGGCGTTTTCCACACCTTCAGGTCCGTACCACTTCAAGGTACTCCCGTTCGGGTTACATGGGGCCCCAGCCACATTTCAGAGGCTAATGGACCAGGTACTAAAACCGCACCCGAAGTATGCCGCAGCTTATCTTGATGATATCGTGGTTTTTAGCCACACCTGGGAGGAACACATGGCACATCTCAAATCCATATTTCTAGCACTACAGGTCGCAGGCCTCACCATCAACCCAAAGAAATCCCTCTTAGGGACCAATAAAATACAATATTTGGGACATGCCATACAGGAAGGACACATCAGGCCCCAAGTTGATAAGATTGAGGCCATCCGCACTATATCCAGGCCAAAATCCAAGAAGGAAGTCCGTTCCTTCTTGGGCATTATAGGATATTACAGGCGGTTTATACCCCACTTTTCATCCATAGCTAGTCCGCTCACCGACCTCCTGTCCAAAGCGCATCCCACACACATTCAGACATGGAACGTAGCACAAGAAGCCAGCTTTGAGACCCTCAAGCGAGCTATTTGTACCGCCCCTGTGTTATGATGCCCCAACTTTGATCGTACCTTTGTCCTTCAGACTGACGCCTCGGACCACGGGTTGGGGGTTGTCTTGGCCCAACCGGACTCACGTGAAGAACTACGACCCCTGTTGTACATCAGCAGAAACTGTTCCCCCGAGAAAAAAACTACTCAACGATAGAGAAGGAGTGTTTAGCTATTAAATGGGCTATAGAATCCTTACAATACTATCTCTTAGGTAGACAGTTCCTTGTCCTTACTGATCACGCTCCCTTGACATGGCTCACACAGAACAAAGACACCAATTCCCGCATATTACGATGGTTTCTCTCCTTGCAACCCTTTTAGTTTCAGACCCTCCACATGCCGGGGAGGAAGCTGCTGAGTGCGGATTATTTGTCCAGACATCCTTGCTGTGAATGGCCCCAACGTCCATTCCTAAGGGGGGGCGACTGTAAGGAGGAGGACGGCTCTGCCCGGCGGAAGTCGGGAAACACGGACGGAATCATCGAGGAGACACCGGAAACAGCTCGCGTTCTAGATAAGCTAGGAACGCATGATGTCAGGACGCATCCGCCAATAGAGGACAAGAAGGGCGGAACCTGGGACAACGGAGGCCGGAGCAACGCGGAGAGCCGAGGAGAGAGGACAGCGGAGCAACGAGCAACCGGAGGAGAAGAGGCCGAGGTACTCGAGAGAAGGAGCGGAGGCGCTTCCGAGGATCCACGGAGGAGGGGACGACCGGAGAAGGCCGGAGAACCAGGCACTGGAATCGTGGAGGTCGCGACGACAGCAGAGAAGGAGTACACTGCGCACAAGCCCGGTGGCTTAAGAGAGGGAGAAGACGCCCCGGGTCCAGCTGCCACGGCCCTGTTCACGGCTCGTGGTCCCAGGCAAGTGCCGCTCAGAGGGTCGTTTTGGTGGGGTAGCTGGGGTGCCCAAAAGGAGTTAAAACATAGTCACATGCTACCGGAGTCCGTATATCCTCCTCACACACCTCTCACCCCTTAAAGGTCCCTCCCTGACTCCCATTTCCCCTTTCCCCCACGACATTCTGGTGACGGTGGCACAATCACTTAGTAAAGAAGGGATAAAGCCTAACCCCCGTGTTTCTTCTCTTTGTTCCTTTTGCTGCCCTATTTTGGTGTTCTGAGGAGAGAGCGAAACCAGACAGAGAAACGGGAAGGCAAAGACAACCTGGAGTACAGAAAGGAGTGATAGCGGGACTAATCCTTTTCAACCCAGATGTTGTGATGATTATTTACGGAGGCTACTTTTGTTTGACCCTTCAGTTGTTTCTTTAACATAGACTGCCTCCTTCATACTGTGACGAAGAAGTTAAATAAACAGTATTCACCAAAATACCCCACAGACCGACTGGATTCCTTCCATACCACTAGTCTGGCCCTGAGCCCCCTTACAGGCCTGCACTAAGGGGAGCTTCTTAGTTGCTGATCTAGTTTGCGCATGTCACGTTATTAATGTCTCACCACATGAGAGGAGAGATAGTCCCTAATTTATGTGGAGTACATGGAAGTGTCTATCCTTGTGCGGTCACACTTATGTCACCATCCACAATATCTCCTCATTGAGACCTCTATGTACTGTGTCCAAGGTGAAAATCCCAAATGTCTCCCTTTCTTTGTGGATTTTATCAAGCGGCCTTCCTGGCTTAATTTTAACTTTCTCCAAGATAAGCCATTTCAGATCATCTCTGGTGTGTTTGAGATCAAGGCAGTGTCTAACCAACGGTGCCTGCAGTTTCTGCGTTCTAATTGCCGATTTGTGTTCTGAGAAACGAATGCGAAATTCTCTCCCTGCTTCTCCTCAATAACCTAGGCCACAGGGGCAGCGGATGAGGTAGACAATGTTGGCACTTCTGCAGTTTGTCATATCTCTCAGCTGTCCTGTTTTACTCCCATAGTTCCATTGCTGTGTGGTAATGGCAGAATAACATGCATGGCAATTGCCGCATCTGTTGTTCCCTTTAATGGGGAGAGACCATCAATTGCTATCTGTTGTTTGCCTTTCCTTGATGGTAATCTGCTGTGCACTAGTTTATCTTTAAGGTTGGCATTCCTCCTGTATGCTACAGTAGGTTTCTGTAATTGTTCATCTTCCATATAGATATTAAGGATCTTCTAGCTTTTATCAAGACTTTGCTTCATTTTATAGTTGATGTTAGAATGATTGACGACACATACTAGTTTTTCTTGTTGTTGTTTTGTTTGTCGTGAAATGAGTGCATCACTGTTGTAATATTTGCTCACTTACAAACTTGTCTTACTAAGCGTTTGGGGTAGCCTCTAGCAAGTAGTAGTTTTTGCAATTGCTCTGCATGTGCCAAATATTCCTTGATATTAGTGCAGTTTTGCCGTATTCTTAAAAACTCAACAAACGGTATGGACTCCTTCTGACAGTGTGGATGGAAGCTACTGTGTTAAGATGGTATTCTTCCCCGTTGGTTTCCTACGTGATCCATATATCTAGGAATTCAACTTTCTCCTTGCTGTACTTAGCCGTAAATTTGAGGTTCTCATCACTAAGATTTTACCATGTGATGAAATTCAAGAGTTCATTTTCCTCACCTGTCCAGATAAAAAAGATATAATCTATGAACCTCTGCCAACACTGTATGTTTTCATAGAATGGTGCCACTTCGTTAAAGATGTGTTTATGTTCATATTCTCCCATGAAAATGTTGGCTACACTAGGGCCACACGAAGCCCCCATACTGGCCTACTTAATCTGTTGGTACAGGGTGTCGTTGAATTCAAAATAGTTGTATTGCAGGACAATATCTAGGCATTCTAAGATGATTGTCAGGTCTGTCCCCAGGAGTTCTAGCCAAAAGGGTTGCCACAGACTCCATGGCCAGATTCTGGGGAATGTTAGTATATATAATGCCTCTATGTTTAGAGTAACGAAGAACTGTAGCTCTTTTTTGTATGGCATATGTTCTATATTGGCTATCATGTGCTCTGTGTCTCTAATGTAGGATGCATACTGCGTTGTAAGTGGGCATAGGAAGGCATCCACATATTTGGAAAGAGGCTCTGTGCTCGAGTTAATGGATGATATGATCGGTCGCAATGGGGGATCATGAGTGTCCTTGTGTGTTTTAGGGACTCCATTCATTGCGGGAGTCACAGCATCAGTTTTGTTAAGGAAATCCCACTCTTTTTTACAGATGTGCCCACCCATCAAGGCTCTTGATGTGATGGTTTCTATCTGTGTCTTCAATTGTTCTAAAACTGCTCTGTTGACTTTTTTATAGTCTTCTGGGACGTCTAACATAGATGTAATGTTAGCCTTGTAGTGCTGGGTGTCCATGACCACTATGCCCCCAGCTTTGTCACACAGTTTGATTGTGATGTTAGTGTTATTTTGTAGTTGTCTTAGAGGCCTTCATTTCCAGAACGGTCAAGTTGGGTGTAACAGGTGGGAAATACATAGTGATATGCTGAAGATCTCCAAGTACGGATTTTTCAAAAATAGCAACCCCTGGGCCCACCATTTCTAAAGTTGGTGTAAATTTAGAAGGGGGCCTGCACCCAGAAAGGTTTGTCTCTTGTTCTAGCTGAGTGTTCTGCTCAAAGAATTTTTTTATCTCACTTTACTGAAAAAGGCAAAGATATCTTGATTTAATCTGAATAAGTTGTTCCAAGTGCTAGGAACAAAGGAAAGGCCTTTACTAAGAAGGGTACTTTCCTCCTCTGTGAGGTCATATCTAGACAAGTTAAAAATCAGGATGGTATCTACGTCACCACCACACAGTTGCTTCATGTTCTCCAGTATTGCTGGTTCCTTGTCCTCATGTATGGTTGCGAATGTTGAGGCTCCACTTGCTGGTAATGGTTCCTCTCCTGTCTCTGGTATCTGTTGCGGCCCCTGGCGCGGCCCCTCTGTAAAAAAGGGGACTGTGCTTGGTGATAATATTAGTCTCATTATTGGCCTCTTTGGTTTCTAGGGTTAAAGGTAGCTCCTTCACTAGATCCTGGGCAGTCACCTTCAGAGTCAGTGGAATATGTGTCTGAGAACGGAGCGTTTTTTGTTTTTTGACATAGGATTGATTGTATTGTCCTCCCTCACGCTGTCCATCTTGGTAAAAGTTACTACCCAAGTATGGATATGCTTTATCTTGTGTGTACCATCCTGTATCTGTTTTTAACTAGTCCGTTTTTTTCCTCATTAGATATTCATCAAAGTCCTGCATCTCTCTAATGATGTTCACCATTTTATTCTTCGCTTCCTCTAAAGCTGTATAAGCCTTCATCTTGTCCTCAAGCTCTGCGATCTCCTGGTTCAATATCACTATCATTTCTCTAACAATTTCAACAATGAGAATCATCTAATCTCTGGAGCAACGGTTCGCTATATGAGAGCATTTCTCCAGAAACTTGTGTACCTCCACAAATAAGGCTAGAACATTCCTCACCTTTAAACCTGATGGTATCACACCTGCTCTCAAACACTCAAATATGAAGTGAGCATGCAATTCCATTCTCTTAGCTTTTTCCTTCATGAGGAGGAGTTTGGTCCACTCACTGCCATCATTAATAGATGTGGTTGTTTGTACATCTGTGCCAACTACTTTATCTCTCAATGTACAACACCGAGCACGTGTGCATAACTGCCCACAAAACTGCAGTTCGAAACCAAAGAGTACATTCTACACCTCTCTCTCCCTCTCATGTTTTCAAATGCACATCCCACAGGTTCTATTCTTGGCAAGGCTGTCCTACTACGTGGCAGCTCCCACTGAAAGACAGCAAGATTACAAGAAAGAAACTTGTAAGAGAAGCAAGGCATATGCAGGACCGTCATACATTCAGGCTAGGATAAAATAACATACTAAAGTCAGTTAAAATAATGGTAGTCAAAGGTCAACACAGGTTGTCAAACCACAAGAGTGCCTCTAGCACTACAGTCGCCTATACATGTATCTGAAAATTACACTCAAATCTACAAGGGTAATCGATAATCTCCATGGAGGTGGCACTAAGTGAGAGTCCCCTGCTTTAAAACACTCTCATGCTACTTTTGGTATATATCTGCAAGAAGAATAAAGACGTACCATCCAAGTCACTTACTTATTAAAATGTATATTATTAATTAACGTAATAACTAATTAAAACAAATGGGATACTCAAATTAGAGCAGAATACCTGGGCAAAGTTTTTATTTCCCTCCTTGAAATTTCATGCACACAGTTTTATCTTCCGCTTTTTACCTTCCTCTCTTTCCAAAAAATTCAGAGCTCAGGAATTTAAATGAAATGGCCACCGCTGTTTGACCAATAACGAGAGAGGGTGCGGGTCTAGATATGAGCAGCAGAGGCAGGATCCGGAAGCACAATTTGCTTCCGGTACAATGGCATTTACTGTGGAGAGGCAAGCATGTCGGAAAACGACGGAGGACACGGAGTGGCGTGATTTGGCAACACCGACCCTTAACGAAGTAAGCAGGCCACGGCCGGGGGCATTCCTAGCGTGGGCTCGGCACAGATTGAATGCAGATAAGGGACAATGGCTGAATGATTGGTTTTTAGGCATATTTCTCTTGTGAGAGGCATTACCCTAACGATGCACCTGATGAATTGAGCGATGGCTAACTAAGGACAGGAAATAAAGTAAATAGAGCCTTGAACTTGCCTATGACATTTCATAGTCCACAAAGCATGTGTCAACAGAGGAAGGGAGGTATGCAAACAGAGTTCGTTACTCCTTTCATGATATTACCAGCATTAGGGAACTACCAGTATTGGAAAGTAGTCGGAAATGAGTAGCGCAGAACCCACCAAGAGTTCAGGTTCAGGCACCTGTGGAACAGAACCTTTGGGATGAGTATCTTCTTTGTCCTGCAGTGTGTGACTACAGGTCGGTGTTCCCACGAAGGTCCCGTGTTCGGAAATTCAAATATGAAACTCAGGTAAAACACTTTGGAGATATCCTCACCGAATAATGTTATGTGTTTTTCACTAGCAGGCTCATTATGGATCGGTCCCTAGCCTCACACGGTGCTGGGTGCATATTATGGTTTTATATCCTACCCCACTTTTTAGTATATTTTATGGCAACACTTTGGGTTGTGAGAATCATCTACTTATGTCCCATACTTAGTTTGGATTTATAGATTAAATCAGGAAGCAGTTGGTAATTACTCATGATTATTATTTCTCTTTGACAACTAATAATGACAAATGTGTTATAGAGAAAACAAGTAAGGTTAATTTAACCATTCAGTAACAACTGATCACAGAGTGATATAGACCAAACTCTGTGAGGGATCTTTACTCTGAAGAAGGCCAGTGACCTAAAGGGCATTAATAGTTAGCCAAAACATGTTGGTAGATTTGGAGGGGCGTATGGAGTAGTAGCTCCTCCTTGGTACCCCTCATTTCACTTTTTTAATCCTGCCAAGGTGGTCCAACAATAAAGGAATGTAGGTGGAACCTCCTGAGGCAGCTTTAACACACTTTTTCTGCACAAGTGATCCCTCAAGAAGGGATACTTTTCCTTCTTCTTTTTCTTTTTACTTCACAAACCAAAGAAAACAGCGCCCCGTCCAGTGTGTTGGTCTGCACCTGGGCGTAGAAGTGGCCCTATGATGAAGCATGCCACTAACTAGTGGGTAAAGGCAGTATTTAAAAATCTAATGATTTTCCTTTCTATCGCTTTCTTTTCTCTCAACACTGTGTGTTGCTATTTGCATCTTCTTACTTGGGCCAGAGATATAAAGTATAGTCTCTCTGGAGGGCTCCTTGTTAGTCCTTCTCTTTTTGTGAGTTACAGTAGTTCCGTAAGGGGAGTCAGAGAAGGCTCACTTCCTATTCTCTCCTTTTGTGATAGCAGTTCCTAACTAGGATAGATAGATAGATAGATAGATAGATAGATAGATAGATAGATAGATAGATAGATAGATAGATAGATAGATAGATAGATAGATAGATAGATAGATAGATAGATAGATAGATAGATAGATAGATAGATAGATAGATAGATAGATAGATAGATAGATAGATAGATAGATAGATAGATTTATTTATTTCGCGATTTTTATTGCGCAAACAAATACCCGAAGGTGTCTCGGCGCATGTGACAAAAACGAGAGACCAAGCCGCAGGATTACTGATTGAACAGCCATGTCTTTAAGAGCCTACGAAAACTTATCAAATTGGGGGCAGTTTTTATGGTGAGTGGCAAAAGGTTCCAGAGTTTAGGTGTGGCAACCAGGAAGCGCCTGTCTCCCCAGATTGCCGTTCTGGTGCGAGGTAACGGAAGCAGGCAGGAGTTGGCGGATCTCAGCTGTCTCTTGGGGCTATACAACTGGAATGCTTCAATCAGAAACTTTGGACCGACGCCATGCACTGCCTTATAGGCAATGCAGAGGGCCTTGAATTTAATGCGGCCCTCTACTCTTAGCCAATGCAGGTGACGAATGGCTGGAGTAGTTGGCTGGCGGCGGGGGATGTCAAGAAGAATTCTTGCAGCAGCATTTTGTATGGACTGCAACTTGGATAGAACGAGTTTCTGAGTATTAAGGAAGAGGGCGTTCCCATAATCGATTTTAGAAAACACTAGGGTAGAGACCAGGGTCTTCCCAGCTGAGGTGGGAAGGTAAGGCAGTATTTTCCTAATTTTCTTTAGAATAAAGAACGCAGATGACACAACCTTGTTGACATGAAGGTTGAATGACAGCTTGCTGTCAAAAATGACTCCCAGGTTTCTGGCCTTATCAACTGGGACAGGAGGAGGGCCCAGCTGGTCAGGCCACCAGGCAGAAGACCAAACCGGGGAGAGATTACCAAAGGTCATGACCTCAGTTTTGTCCGAGTTAAGCCTCAGACAGTTGGAGGACATCCAGGTACTGACAGCAAGCATGGCGCTTTGGAAATTAGCTGCCACCGCTGGGCCGTCCTTGTGTATTGCCAGAACCAGTTGGGTGTCATCTGCGTAGGATGTAAGTCGCAGCCCATGGGCCTTTATTACCCTCGCTAAGTCTGCTACATAGATATTAAATAGCGTTGGACTTAGCGAGGAGCCCTGTGGGACTCCCCAGGGGAGTGCAGAGACAGGAGAATAGAAGTTACCCAACTTCACTGTCTGGGTACGGTAGGCAAGAAAAGATGAAATGAGATTTCTAGCCATACCGTTTATCCCCAGGGCTGTGACACGGTCGACCAGAATATCATGGCCGACCGTGTCAAAGGCTGCGGACAAATCCAGCAGAATCAGGACAGCCGCACCTCCCTGGTCCATAATGGCTATAATCTCATCTGACGCTTTTATTAAAGCGGTCTCAGTTCCATGACCTTTCCTAAAGCCAAACTGCGTTTCGTCGAGAAGTTGGTGAGTATCGATGAACTCTGAGAGTTGTTTATTCATCAGTGATTCGCATATTTTGGCAGGAAAGGGGAGACACGCTATTGGTCTATAGCTAGCCAGAGCTGTGGGGTCCAGGGAGGGTTTCTTCAGGAGAGGTTTGATCACGGCCTTCTTCCAAAGATCTGGATAGTGACCAGTTTGAAATGCGGTGTCACAGATTTTCATAAGTGGATAAGAGATCACCTCGCTAAGGTTAGCCATCACTGAAGGAGGGCAGGGGTCTAAGGGGGAGCCAGACTTGGTAGTAAAGATAAGTCTGCTGATTTGATCTTGCGTAATGGGAGCAAAGGAAGAGAAGGGATCATGATCGGTGGCGGGTTCTACATCACTGCAGACTCTGGATCTTGTCTCTGCGTTCCCTGCAAAGGATGAGTATATATCTGCTACCTTAGTGGTGAAAAAGCTGGACAGAGCATTACAGAGAGACTGAGAGGGTTCGACCCCAGGTCCCGTGGAGGGGGTGGACAGAGTGGTGACCACTGAATACAGCTCTCTAGCAGAGTTGCTGGCATTCTCGATTTGAGCTGAGAAAAATGCACTTTTTCGGGCAATGATAGCCTTTTTGTATATTGTCAGGGCGTCTTTGTAGGAATGCTTGGCTATGGGGCAGTAAAATTTCCTCCAGCGCCTTTCTAAGTTCCTGCAATGTTGTCGGTGGAGCCTAAGCTCTTCGGTATACCAAACCGCCGAAGGGGATAATCTGTTAGGTCGCGTAAACTTCTCCGGCGCCACCTGATCAGCAGCATTCCGAATCCAGTCTTGGAAGTCGGAGGCTGAGAAGACAGGATTGGCTATCCCCATAGGAAAGGATAGTGTCAGGATATCTGCCATCTGATGGATATCCGCATTTTTCCAAGCACGGGTCCCTAACCTAGTTCGTGGCCTGGAATGGGGAGGGTTAGCGTGCCGTGTATGGATCCCAAAGATAATGGCCCTGTGATCTGACCAGGTGAGAGGAAGAATATCCTGTACAAAGATGTCTGAGTTATTGGTAAACAGACCATCTAATATGTGCCCCGCCTGGTGTGTAGTTCCCTTCACCAATTGTTGAAGTCCTAAGGTTAGGAGATCATCAGTGAGTTGAGTGGTTTCGTGGTTGCCCTATTCTTCCAGAGGGAAGTTAAAATCTCCTAAGATCATGTATTCCGGCGAACTTATGATAAGATCATTGAAATCAGAGAGTGTGGCAAGGAAAGAATTTCGGGGCCCAGGAGGTCGGTATAGCAAAATTCCCTTGAGGGCTTGTATGTGATTAATATTAATAGCAAAGGTGGCTGCTTCACAGTTAATGGACTGTATGGGATCGAGTGTAGTGCGATAGAGATTCTTGTAAATGATAGCAAGTCCGCCACCTCTTCCTATATGTCTATCATGCCTAGCGACACTATAGCCCTCAGGGGTTGCCAGACAAAAGTCCGGTCCTGAACCAGCATCTCCCCAGGTTTCAGTGGCAAAAAGGAAATCAAGATCATGGGCGAGAATAAACTCGCTGATCTGTAGGCTGTGACAGGGAAGGGAGCGCGTATTAATGAGCGCTGCTCGATAACCATGGGGCTGAGTGATATGCAATTCATGAAAAGGTATATTGCTAGGGGGGTCTAAGGCTGAGGAGCCAGGAAGATGAGGTTGCGGAAGTTGGTATTGACACCCAGGGCAAGGGGTGGGGGTAACGCCCACTGCAGTGGAGGGAGGCCGAGTAGTGCAGTGTCGGTCGGAATGGCCAGGGTTCAACTGTCTTAGTTGCAGGGAAGAATAGCATAGTGGAGGGCCAGAAGTTATGGCCCTGGGCCGAATCCGGTCGCGGACGGGCGCAGACGGGCTTGCCTCTGGCGCGCCTCTGGCGCGCCTGCGGCGCGCCCGCTGCGCGCGCGCGCTGCGCGCTTGCATGACTGTGTTTTATAGTCTCCCCGTCTGAGAGCGTAAATGCACGTTACAAGATGGCGCTCAAAGTTTAGGATCTAGACCGATCCAAGATGGCGCTCAAAGTTTAGGATCTAGACCGATCCAAGATGGCGCTCGTGACTAGGAAGAGAGAGAGAGAAAGATCCTGCTCAAGCGGCAGGTGAGTGAATTCTGATTTTAAATGAGGGTATGCGGTTCAGAGTGCAGATAAAAACACAGTAAACACAGTAAAAGACACAATAAACACAGTAAAAGACCGAAATCCGGTCAGTAAACTAGCAGCAACGAAGAAAATATTAGTATCAGCAAATGTCCCTGAATAGGCAGCAGCACGTACCCATGGAACAGGTAGTGGCCCGTTACAACTGACTCCTGCGGCTGAGGCTAAGCGTAATGTCACAAACAGCTGCGCGCTTGCATGACTCTGTGTTTTATAGTCTCCCAGTCTGAGAGCGTAAATGCACGTTACAAGATGGCGCTCAATAGATAGATCTTTATTTCGCACTACAGGCAAAATCCCTTCAACTGTCCATCGAGTGGGATCAGGATCATCATTACTGTCTGGGCAAATGGTTCACCTTTGTACCAGCAAAAGACACCAATCAGCACCTGAAAGTAGCCCACTTATCCTTTGCAAAGTGGTTGTCACTGTAGTGCATAATGCGTGGCACTTTTTTTGTAACCTTTAGTCTGTTTGTGGTAGAAAAAAATTTGTTTTGGTTGATATATGCACATTATGCAGCACAGTGTCAAATATGTGGTAAATGTGGCCAACCCAAAATTAAGTGGCAAACTGTCATGTAGTTCAAGTGTCCCTGCTACTAAAGAAGCTAAATACTGGCTGTCATGACAGAGCTGTTTTGCAAGGCCTATGGAGGAGGGCAGCTGGTAAAGTTTAATTAGCTTATGTACTTTTCACCACGTTAGCCTTAGGTTTCAGCTGATTAGATGCAGCAGAATTCTCTGTCCACGAGGCATATGGAGAGTCGCTTGATTCAATCAGCACTCTTCTTGCCAGGGCCATTTTGCCTGTGAGTGATAAGATAATTGAAAGAAAGGCAGTGAGGGTAAACCATGCGTGCAAGAGAAGACATCGAATACACAAGCAGAACAGAATCTCTGCAGCTGTTCTTTATTTTACCAGCAAAACCCACCCTATGGCACATGGAACTCAAGGATTCAAAGTGTATGATGTTAAAGGGTAAGTAGGAACACCCACACTGTGCTTCCAGTGCTCTGCTGGTTTCAATTCTCAGCTTCTGAGCTACTTTACAAAATGGCTCCAAGGGCTGACTGCGCTGCTGGATAGTGTTATGAGAACCTTAATGAAGGAGACTTAGTTTGCTCTTTTATTCTATTGTGGCAGAACCTTTGTCTGTCCTTGAGAAGTGGTGTAAACAGTGTAGAAGACCATTGGCCCATGTCACAAAGTGGCAGGTTGTCAGTGTTGGCCAACCAAATGCAACAGTTTTGACTTACCACAGCACCCTCAGCCTCCTCATTAAAGAAAGTTGTGCCAAGTCTGCTCAACAAACAAATACACATCAAGCTTGCTGAACAAAGAAAGATGAGTCAAACCGGCTGAACAAAGGAAGGTAGATATTGATGGAAGATACCCATCACCTGGCATGTCTAGTATGTCCACTTCCATGCCTGCATAAAGAGGTGTACTGTGGTAAGTCATCAGCTCTGCCTTTGCTTTGGGAGCATTTGGTGAGAGCTAATGTGTAACAGGGGTGGATGCTGCTGGTGTATGTACTATCAAGAGGAAATAGCAGCACAGAACATTAAGGCTTTGCAGGAGAAAGTTAAACTAACTTGTTTATCTCAGCTGTAATTTGCAATTTGTTAAAATGAATAAGTGCAGGGGACTACATTTTTACTTAGGAGTTCACCACCGGTGTTGCCAAATGACAGAGTTGTCAAATACCGAGGATGACTGAACTTGATTCCACCTCATGCCTCTTTCTTCTACCACCCTAAACTCCCTGTCTCTTGATCACCTCTTGCTGGATATTTTCCATCCCTACTTACTGCCTTTGCCATTGGAACTCTGTGATCACTCCTTTTCCCTGCCTCTATGAAAAGCAGGATGTGCCCTCTACAGAGAAAATACAGATGATACTACGTTACTAAAGTTAATACATTTAAATCTATGACCTACATAGAATTCTGCGTGACACCTGTTGTTCTGTAGCATCTCTGCCCCAAAGTCACCCTGTTAAACAAATGGCTGGGACATCAAAAGGGACAGGTGTGGATAACTTTAGTTCAGGGATGCTAGTTCAGAGCCCAGCCTATGCAAAGGGCTTGCAATTTGAATTCTAGCAGGTCACAGGTCTACTAGTGGAAAGAGCTGACAATGGGGTGAGAGACAATATTTTATTTTATTTTATTTTTTATTTGCAGAACCCTAAGACACTCCTAAGATAAAAGTGACTTTTCTGTTGAGATAGCAGGAGAGAGCTCCACAGTGAAGCGTACGTCCCACGTTTTTAACTTGGAGGTGATGAGTAGACCTCAATGCTCACTGTGTGAGGTAGTTCTTGATTCAACAGTATCTGGTGCAAGTTATTTCTTGCTGCACTTATGATGGAACTTTCTTAACCCAGAGGCTGCTATAAACTCGAGTTCTTAATGTTCTGTAGCTTGTTGAGGGACTTGTCGGGGAGGCCTCAATAGAGCTGTTGCAGTAGTCAGTTCTTGATAGCATGCAAGCTCTGGCCACCTCTGTATGCATGAGTTAGTAAAGAATGCAACCATTTTGTTAAGGAGTAGAAGATATGCAGAAACAGCTGTTAAAATCCATGAGCAAAAGTGAATCATCTACACTCCTAAGGATTTTACCTTTGCAGCGGGAATAGGAGTCCCCAGCGGGGGTGGCCCGTTGAATCTTGCCTGTGATTAATATAGTTTCCTGTGCGAGGGAGCTCGGCTTGATTACTACTGAGCATGAAGAAGTTCTGTTCCATCCATCCACTTACAAGAAACATCAATGAGAAACAGAACTAGACTTCTACAAAAAGGCATTGGTTAATTAACCAGGGAACACTGGTATTTCTGCTGTGAGGCTATAAGTATTTACTTTTTCCACCAGACCATTTTAGCATGATCTTCATTTCAAAACAGGGCAACAGCTGCATCAAGCCAGGCTGCTGCTGGAATCCCATCTAACCCTGACCTCAGATTAGATCTTTAGCAGCCCCAAATTGTTTTAATCAAACGATAACGTTCATGTTACTCTGTAGCATTTTTCATTTTCCTAATGTTATTAGGTTAGCTTTTGAATCCTGCTGCCAAGTATTCTTCTTGGTGAGCAATCTTTGTTTTTATAGCCATACATTTTTGTTGAAAATTATTGTAGTTAATCAAAAGGCAGATAGAAAGAATCGTTCATATGCATCTTGTCACTATGAGAGAAAATCGTCCCACGGTTAGTATGAATTACATATGAGAAACTTAATCATTGGTTGAGCACAACTTTAGTGGGTAACGGGACATAACAGGTATTTCAGATAGACAAAGCAGATGCAAAATGTAATAGCAATTATTAACAGTATGTTGTAAAGAGAGGTTAGAGTCACTAGCCAAGTGTAATATGGTGTATGTCATGTTGATTTGTATAGTGCACTAATCACCCAAGAGGGTATCCAGGCGTTTGGTCAGAAGTGTGGTCCCCAAGGTGCTTATACGAAAAGCCAGGTCTTCAGCTTCTTGTGGAACTGAGTAGTGAGGAGGAGGTTCTGATGTGTTGGGAGAGGCTGTTCATTGTCTTGGGTGTGATGTAGGAGAATGCGCAACCACCAGTTTTGCTTTTGTGGATGTGGGGAGTGTGTGCGAGTGAGAGTGAGGCAGAGCGTAGGTGCATGATGGGTTGGTGAAAGTGTATGCAGCTGTTCAGGTATCCTGTGTAGTTTCGGGCTTTGAATGCATGCATGAGAAGTTTGAATTGGCTCTGCTTGTGTATGGGGAGCCAGTGAAGCTTCTTGAGGTGCGATGTGTTGTGTTGCGGCGTGGGAGGGAAGTATGAGTCTTGTAGCGGTGCCTTGGATGGTCTGTGTAGGAGTGGTTTGGAGAATCCAGCGTAGAGAATACTACTGTAGTCTAGCCTGATGGTGATGAGTGCATGTGTAAAGGTCCACCTGGTGCTCTGAGGCAATTATTTGAAGATCTTTTGCGGCATGCATAGGATGTAGAAGCAGGAGGTGCACACTGTATTGGCCTAACAGTCATGTTGAGCTTGTCTTCTGGGATGATCCCTTGATTTCTTGAATGATAAGTGGGTGTGAGTGTTAGTCCTAGCTTTGACAGCTACCATGTGGTGCCCCATGGGAAACTCTTTTTGCCGAAGACCAGTACTTCAGTCTTTTCAGAGCTCAGCTTCAGGCAGTTGGTTTGCATCCAGTCTGCTGCTGTGATCATGCAGTTGATGAAGTTGGTTCTGGTGGTGGTTGTCTTGTCCATCAGGAAGAGGATTATTTGTGTGTCATTGGCATAGAAGATGATAGTGATGTCTTATGATCAGATGATGTTGGCAATTGGTGCCATTTAAAGGTTGAAAGGGGTAGGCTGAAGGACTGTGCATATCAGTTTCTTGGTCTCTAATGTGAAGGGTGGCAGCCTGACCCTTTGTGTTCTTCCTGTGAGGAAGGGACAGATTAATTTGAGAGTGGATCCTTGTATGCCAATATCATGAAGGCTTCTGATGAGGATGTTGTATAAGAAATTGTCGAAGGCCGCAGAGAGGTCAAGCAGGGTGAGGTTAGCTGCTTTACCTCGGTCGAGGATGATCCGAATCTCATCAGTGGCCGCAATGAATGCTGTTTCGGTGGTGTGTTTCTTTTTGAATCCTGATTGAGCATTGTCTAGAAGATGGTGAAGTTTGAAGTGCGCTGTGAGTTGCCTGTTGATGGCCTTCTCAATCATCTTGGCTGGCTAGGGGAGCAGAAAGATGGGTTGGAAGCTGCTCAGTTATTTGGGTCAGCTGTGAACTTCTTGAGGTGGCGTTGATTTCGGCAAGTTTCCATTCATCCGGTAAAGCTGTGGACGTGATAAAGGTGTTTATGATGTAGGTCAGGAAGGTGCTGATTGGAGATGTTCCCAGGTTGAAGATATGGCGAGGGCATGAAGCCATTGGGGCCCCTGAGTGTATGGTCCACATTATTGCTGCTGTTTCTTTTCTGGTAAGGGTTGTCCATTTGGTCAGGTGGCCATCTTGGTCGGTGGGAGGTAAGTTAGTGATGAGTTCTCCGGGGTTAGGTTGGTGTGCGAAGTTGTTACAGATGTGTGCAATTTTGCTGTGGAAAAAGTTTGATAGAGTGTGGCAAAGTTGTTGGTAGGCAGCGACATTGTTTGCAGTGGCTGAGGACAAGATTAAATCCTTGACAATCGAGAAGATCTCCTTGCAGCTGTTGGAGGTTCCTTCAATGTGGTCCACTAGTGCTTTTTTCTTCGTGTTTCTTATTTGCTGGTGATAGTGCCTGTGTGCAGCTTGTAGTTATTTCTGTCTGTGGTATAATGGCTGGCTCTCCATTTACTTTCTAGCTGTTTACAGTGTTGTTTGGTCTCTCAGAGGTCTTCTGTGTCTTTGTTGTTAGTATTTGGGTGGGAGATGTAGGTGGGTGGCTACTAGAAAACTGACAGTGGGTGCAGGTAAAGCCTCCTACCGTTGTGTGAGGTGTGACACAGAAGCAGTTGGGTGTACAACGTCTGGGTTCTAGCGACCTAAGAAGTTCTGCAGAGTATCACTGGGTGGTCATTTGACCAGGGTTCCTGGCGCTGGCCGTGGTCCAAGCACAGACAGGTGCAGACAAGCTTACCTTTGGCACTCCTTTAGCACTCCAATGGAGTACCTAATGCGTGCATCCATGTTGCAGCTGCCATTAAGTTGGTCTGGGAGGGGGAAAGATTGCAGGGTGCTGTGAGGTCCTTTTCTGTGCTGATTGGTTATGGAAAATGAAGTCCTCTTGTTTGGCTTCTTCTTTTAAAGACGGATTAGGTGGGAGAACCAGTAATCTCATTTCCTGTCCAGATGACGTATGTTAACAATGCAGTGCTTATCATTTAGTCTGCACTGTTTACTTCACAGAGACGATATGGGTCCTGCTCTGGGTACCCTACCTTTCTGCCCGTGATTATGTTTACCCATGAGGGAGATTGGTAAGAGTCTGGGAAGAGGGCTTGGTTTGGACGTCGTCGTGTTCGTCCCGTGGCTGTAGTCGTAGAACCATAAGAAAAATGGCGAGTGATACTGAGTGTTATACGTTGTTATGCTCACCTCTTTCCCTGAAGAACGTGTTCCTCAAGATCCCACACCCTTCTTGCGAACCACTATGTGAAGGTGGGACTACCATTGGCTAGGAGATTGTCCGATTCTTTCTCTGATTCCCCTGGGCTTCCAAATGCCTCTCTGAATATGTCACATGATGTGTTTCACTAAAGTTCCAGTATAACCTACTGACAACAAAAGGATTTACATGTAAACCATTATCAGTATGTAATGCTTATCGTTCTAAATTACACACATAGCAACTGTATAAGAACAAATGTCTCAGGTCGTTGAGGTTAATATTAGTATATTAGTATCTTGCATTGCTTGCTTTTTCTGCATTTGTTTCTCAAAAGTTCTTTTGTCCAAGTAAAGTCGATTCAAATTGTCCCAAATGTTTTTCAATTCTAAGCGCGCGTTCCTGCACTGTCAGAAAAGCTTGTAAGTTCTAAGCTTGCATTCCTGTGCTAATTGAGTGCATGCATTATGTACCTTTTGATAATGTTCTTTGCAGTTTACTCACTGTTCTTTACTTTGCAGGTCTGGAGCCGTTGCAGAGTGCGGCGCAGCGGGGTTCAGGATTTTGTGGAGGGCAGCATCGTCATGGCGTAGAAGGCCCAGGTGCTGGAGAGCATGTAAGTTAGGGTGACCAGATCTTGAGAACCAAAAAAACGGGACATTTTGGAAAAATAGAAGGACTACAATTTTTCGTCCACAGAATGAGAGCTCTCATCAACATAGGATCACAGAAGATGCATTAAGAAAATAAATAAAATGTAATTTCTACAACTAATATCATACCTATTAATTAAATTGCTTACTTATAACAACTGCTAACTAGCTCAACTTAGAGCACCCCAAAAAGTGCCTCTCATTGTTTTCAGTCGACCCCCTCTAAAAATCGGGACATGAGCCAAAATTGCCGAAATCTGCCGGGACAGCTGGTAAAAAAACTGGACTGTTCGGGCAAATCCGGGATGTCTGGTCACCCTAATGTAAACTGTCTGTGGAAATGTTGCCTCCTCAAAAGTCTCAGGGCAAAGCGGGTGCAGAAACTTGGGCATGATTTAAATATAAGACAGCGCCCAAGATGACCACAGAGGTTTGCAGCAATCTCGCGAGATCACTGAATATCTCGTGATTTTGACTCGAAACACAAGCTAATGCACACAACAGTGCCGGGGGCTGCGATAAACCCAAATACTCTTGTGGTAAAGTGCTGGGGGGGTTGAGATGTCACTATTAATCGCTATGGCACTTGTGCAATAGTTTTGGATACAGATGTGGGCACATAGGCGAGTGTAAACAATATAAAAATAAACATTAACTTTCTAAACAATATCATAATGTATAAATAAATAATAATAATAATAATAGAAACAAAATATCAAAAATCCATTATTTGTTTGCAAATACATTGGTCTAAGTGTGATTCTACGCTGGTTGGCAGAACGAGGTTATGGATGATTTTGGTGACTCCTTGTCCCATAATGCTTTGGTTGGGATTGTATTTTTGCCCATAACTGTGCTTGGGGTGGTCCTAAGAGGATGGGACCACCACCGAATCGTTCAGCAAGATGTGCTCTTTGTTTTCAAGGCATCTGCTTGGTTCTCTCCCGAGGTTAGGGAGGATCCCAAAATCATCACCTCTCTCACTGCATGCTAAATTTTCATTTTCACTTTTGTGAAATGACTATATGCATTTTAGCATGTAAAGACGGAGATACTTGTTATTTTACCAAAAGTATATGAGGTTTCTGTTTTACTAATTGGGAGTCTAACGGAGCGAAAGAAGTTGCGGAATTCACGGAGTTTTAGTTCAACTTCGTGGAATTCCGCGTAGTAGTACTCCGCCAATTATGCCGACCCTTAGTGATGTCACCCCCTTCCGCGTAGTAGTACTCCGCCAATTACGCCCACCCTCAGTGATGTCACCCCCTGTGTAGGTGGATGATGTGAGTTCCAGTGATGTTACTTCCTGTGATATCTGGGATAGCTACGGGCCCAAGATGACGAAAGGGGAGTCTAAAGTAATCCAAGTATTGAATATTTTATAAAGCTGATCTGCAATCTTCCCTCAAAATATCTGATGTGGATGCAGCTAAAAACATGTGCACTGCCATCCCTGGGGAAGAGTTACAGTTCCGACAGGTATGTGTGTCTGCTAAGTGTTATCTGGTGTCCAATGTAGTAAGTGCATAGTAAAGAATATAGATTGTGCTAGAGAGGGGATACATTTGTTTCGTAGTGCTTTATAAAAAGGTAGTCTTCCATACTTCTACTAATTGAGGGCCTAGCCATAAGGAGTCAAATTGCTCAGTTCATTTCAGTTGCATTGAGGGGTGAAATTTTGAGGTATACGTGTTGAGCGCTTTGTATATTTTCTCATTAACATGTCCGGATGAGATCCAGATTTTAAGGCGTGAAATTATATTCAGATCACCAAAAGGGGTTATTTTGGAGATTTTACCTTTGTTTTTCAAAAAATCATAAAAAACGATATTATCAAGGGCAATTTTCGCTTATAGTTCTCCAAACGATAATGGGGTTCTCACTTTGTATAAATCTCTAGCTATGCATATTCTTTTACTAGCCTATGATGGTCAAAGGCTGGAGACGATCTCAGTTTTATGTTTCTTATGCCAAAAATTGATAAGGTCAGATTTGAAAATGGAGTTTGGCATGCCTAGTATTGCCAATGTTCTGATCATGTCTGTGAGAATTTGTTGAGAGTGTGAAGCAGAATACTGAGACATGGTGAGAATTAAGGTGATATGATATGGAGAACACAAGGAGCCTTCAATATATAACCATCAAGGATGACTGACCGTATCATCCAGGAGTCACTGTGATCCCTGTGAAGCAAGGAGAGCATTTTGGAAATGGAACCAATTTGGGAGTTTAAAACCACCATGTGCAAAGTCCAACCTAAGGAATTTATAGGTAATTCTAGCTCTTTTGTTATTCCATAAAAATGCAAAGGGAATGTTATTTATGGTGGTAAAGAAGTATTGAGAAAGACATATAGGACATATAGGATTATTGATGTGAGAAAATCCAACCTTCCCCACCAAGAGATATGTTTAGGTGCCCAGGAGGAAAGGAGACCTTTGATTTTCTCTCTTTTGTAATTTGGTGTCGTATTTGATAAATTTGAATTGCCATTTAAGACCGGAGTTACCCAGGTGTATCAGTAGGCGATGGAGGTTGAAGGGCATGACCTCTGTCTTGTCTTTATTCAAGGTATATCCGAAGACTGTAGCAAATTGATGGATAGTGTCAGTACTGGTCGGAATGGCTACATCCACTTCATCTGAGAAGATACGGATGTCATCTGCATAGCCTGCTGTTTTATATGATACTGATTCAAAATAAAAACTTTTACTAATTTGGGAGTTGTTCAAACATTGTATTAGCGGGTCAATAGATAGCGGAAATATGAGTGATGATAAGGGTCAACCTTGAAGGTAAACTGGAGGGGGTACACAGGGAACCATTAATTCTAATTCTTGCTATGGTGGTAGAGTCAAGTTGCCATGGCGTCCTAATGAATACATCTCTTAAGTTGTGTTTCATGAGCATAGTCTCTCAAAAGGACCAGGAGACCATATCAAATGCCTTCTAAGGCCACCGCTGCAGCTGGCACATGGCAGAGGGTACGAATATTGTCACTCACTAATCTACCTTTGATTAATCCAATTTGTGGGTCATTTATTAATTTGGTGATAAGGGGTTCCAATTTTGTATCCAGGATTCTTGCTTACATTTTTGCCTCCGCTTTTAATAAGGATATCAGTCTGTAATTTTGGGGATCTGAGTAATCCTTACCATCCTTGGGAATGACCAATATCGTGGCCTCTGCTGCGGTTCCAGACACTGAACCCGGCAACAGAAAGTGATGGAGAACCTTTTCTAATGGCCTAATGATGGTTTTAGAGAACCTTTTGTAGAAAATATTAGGGCAGCCATCTGGACCCAGTGATTTGCCGAAAAGTATACTATTAATAGTCTCTAGTATTTCTCTTGTTTCTAAGGGTTTATCTAGTGTTTCTCTTTCAGATTTCTAAATAGTTTTCAACGGTATCTTATTCAGAAATTCAATGCAGTCACTTTTAGAAATTGTTGTGTTTGGCCTATAAAGGGAATCATAAAATTATTTTAAAGTTTCCAGTATATTTTCGGTTTCGGATTTGACTAAACTGTCTGTGGCCATGATGTTACTAATTTAGATTATTGATTTTTTTTTATTTAAGGGTCGCTGTTAACACTTTCCTGGCCTATTTGAGGCAGAGGAGCTTTTTTGTTTTCTAGGCATATACTCACAAGTATGCACGCTTACAATGCTTGTGTTATATTCGTAATTTAGTTGTCATTTTTCGTTCAATAACTTAGAATTTTTAGAGTGTCCATAATAAATCTCTTTCGATTTGATTGATGAAGATAGTTGTTGAGGGATTGTAAGAAAATGCCTCTTTATGTATGGTCACCCCAAAAATGTTTACCTGATGCTGCTGATTTTTCGACTCTGAGAGTCCACTGAGGCCAGTGCCCTGACCCTAAAGTGTATGTTAAATTGGCTCTATCCAATTGGAAATGCCAAATTTACCTGTAAGTTGCTAGTATATGATATCCTGGTACCCAGGACATGAAAGTTAGAAGGGTATTCTAGGGCTTGCAGGACTGGTCATGCCACCCTAGAGGTCTCCCAAGTAAATTGAGTTCCCCAGTCTGGCACTGCAGACTGGCAGTGCAGTGGTGCAGTGCTACTCTGAATTAGTCATTGAAAGCAATAGCAAAGCCACTACTTACCCTGTACATCTGTATAGGTCACCTCTCCAGCAGGCCTACTGTGTCCTTAGGCAGGGAGCAACATATGACATGGGCAGGACATGTATTTTACATGTACTGGCAGTAAACTCGTGAAACCACCGTTTTAACTGTGAAAAGACTTTGTCACCCAATTAGCGAGCACAAGATTACACACTGACCCCTCAACTGTGCCCAGGGCAGCCAAAACCTGGGAAAGGCTGATCAATCACTTTTACTGCCCCAGAGGTCTGAGAAGGTTGAGGAGTTTTGTCGCTCCTGTGTGACCTGCCAAGCCAGTGGAAAGGCAGGAGGCAAACCAAAGGTTCACATAGTACGACTGCCAATGGTGGGGGCGCCCTTTGAGAGGGTGGTGATAAACATTGTTGGTCACCCAGACCCACCGACAGCTTCAGGGAACAAGGTTACTCTGGTGGAAGTGGACTATGCCACTAAATATCCTGAAACAATCCCACTTAGGACAGTCAATGCCCCTGCAGTGGTTAGAGTCCTCCTTGGAATCTTCACCAGGGTTAAGTTTCCCAAAGAGGTCATCCTAGATAGGGGTACAAATTTCATGTCTGCCTACCTGAAGATGATGTGGGATGAGTGTGGTGTGCCTTACAAGTTCACCACCCCATATATTTTCCAAGAAAATGGTTCAGTTGAGAGGTTCAACAAAACCATAAAAGGCATAATGACGGGTTTCACACACACAGTAAATAAGGGGTAGGAGGAGAAGCCTCACTCCGACCTCCTAAGATACAACTCTACACCCACATAGAAATGGGGCTATGCAAGGTATGTCACTGTTTTATAGAGGTAAGTGGACAAGACACATGTTGTTAAAACTGCCCTCGCCAACAGAAATATGTGGCATGCTTCATCATAGGGCTACCAGCACACCTTCGTGAAAGCCAACAACAGGTGTGGAGCAATAGGGAGGGGGAGACGTAACAAATATATGGAAAAACTGTGCGGGATCAAAAGAAAGGTGCAGAGAAGATAATGTTAAAACTGACCAAGGGATCTCCAAAACTGCCCTGGTCAAATTGAGAAGGTTATTGTAAATCCAGTGGATGGTGGTATGGTGGGCTGTAATGAACCCCCTATCCCTCCAATCTGCAAACTGTCGACATGTTTCAGTCGGCTTTTGCGTTGTCTTCGGCTTTCATCAGGACTATGACAATAGATCCCTTAAACACTCCCCCTACCTCCTACCTTGTGGAGTAGAGCAAAGTCACAGTCTGAGTGAATGCTCAGGTCAAATGGGTTGAGTAACTTACTCCCAGTGAAATTCCTGTAAATAATGAGAAAGTTACACACATCAACACACTACATACAGTGCCCTTAGTGTTACATGTAGTAAAAAGACATACAAGAAGAAGTGTAAAAAGAGGTCTTGTCCCTCTAAATCAGTTGTGCGACCCGGGGGTGCTAAACTTAAGGATGGGCACCCCCGTGTAAAGGACCAATCATCCCAAAGGAGCGTAGTAATGTCGCTCTCTAAGTATAAATGAACCCAGGGTCATAATTCCTTAGTGTGTCAACAAAATCATGCACCCGGAGTGTCTTACCGAGTTTCATTAAAAACAATGCTTGAACTGGCGGGGGAGCGAAGACAGCTCCCTATAGTCACATTCTGTAATGGTAGAGATAAAAAAGTGATGTTGATTAAGTACTTAAATTCACGCTTTTAGGGCCCGTTTAGGGATGTTTTGTTAGGCCCCTAGTAGTTAGCCCAGAGGCATAATTATTGAATCAAGTGTGTATCCGATCGGGATGAAGCCCCGATCGAAATAGTATCTGGAAGAACCTCAATTACTCATTTGGGGCTCGAGAGGGTCTACACCAGGCTCCCCCGATCATCGTTTACATGCCCCTTTGACCCCCAACTTACTTCGTCAAGGTGAGCTTGTCTCAGACCAATTGTTCCTCCGGCACCGCGTAGCTACTGTGAGCTGAGCAGCGAGGTATGTCTATATAACAGCGACATACCTTGCATAGCCCCATTTCTATGTGTGTGTAGAGGGATAATCTAGAGTTTGCCTGAAAAACTCAGGAGGAGATAGGGCATTCTCCTATCATGCCTATTGTTCGCCTACGGGGAGGTGCCTCAAAAAGGGGTTGATTTCAGTCCCTTTGAGCTTCTCTTTGGATACTCTGTCAGAGGTCCAATAATCTTGGTTAAGAAAGGGTGGAAGAGACCCCTCAGACAACCTAAGCAGGATATAGAGAATCATGTGCTTGGCCTTTGCTCCAGAATGGCTGAGTACAAGAAGGCAAACAAGAATTTGGTGGCAAGCCAGGAGCTTGTCAAGCATTGGTATGACCAAAAGTCCTCCATGGTGGAATACCAGCCAGGAACATTGGTGTGGGGGAAGACGGACAAAACAACGCGGGCTCAGACACGCATATCTGAACAACACAAGCTCAACCATGCTTGCTATAATCAACCATATGCATTAACCACGCATATGAGTGGTTAAGGCAGTGCGCCGTCTAGCTGCTGGAATGTGCGGGCCCAGGAAGAAAATGGATCGGAAGAGGACACAGTGAGGTAAGCGAGGCTGGGGCAGGGTTTTGAGGGGTTGGGGGTAATTTTCAGGTCTGGGGAGGTCGGGGTTGTTTTCAGGACTAGGGAGTCGAGGACGTTTTTAGGACTCGGGGGTAGTTGGAGTAGTTTTTAGGGCTTAGAGGAGGGCAGGTCGTTTTTAGGGCTCGGGGGAAGAGGGTTGGTTTTCAGGAGGGAGGGGGTAGTTTTAGGTCTCAGGGGCTTGGGGGTCGTTTTAGGGGTCAGGGCGGGGGCAGGGATCGGGGTACTTTTTCAGGCTTATGGTGTGGGCAGGGAAGTTTTAAGAGCTCGGGTGGGGAAGGAGTTGGTTTTCAGGAGGGAGGGGATAGTTTTAGGTCTCAGGGTGAGAGTCTGGGGGCCGTTTTAGGGCTCAGGGCGGGGGGCAGGGATTAGGGTACTTTTTAGGGCTATGAGAGCTAGTTTCAGGTTCAGGGCGGGGGACTGGGGTCGGGGTAGGATTCTGGCCTGAGGGTGTTTTGGGGCTCAGGGCAGGGAGACAAGAGTCGGAGAAAGTTACACTTACCTGATGAGTCTTAACCACACATGTCTTTGCCATACATGCCTTTACATTGCATATTTCATTGTAAAGGCATGGGTGGAAAAGGCATATGCGTGGTTAAGACTTGCTTGGTCAAGACTGCGTGGAACCAGCATGCGTAGTAATCGCATGCGTGGCTCCGTCACAAAACCTAGTGTGGGTCTTAGCGCCTGTAGAACCTAGTGACTTATAGTATAAGTGGACTGGGCCCTACCCCATCATAGAGAAGAAGGGAGAATTCACCTATATGGTGGGCTTGGGTACTCCCGGGGACCCTCACAGGGTGATTCATGTAAACAGGTTCAAGCTACACCACAAGAGGGCAGACATCACAATTTTGATGGTAACAGATGGGGGCGAGGAAGAACAGAGTGAACCTCTCCCAGACCTCCTATCTACTAATGCTCAAGATGAAACTGTGGAAGGAGTATTTTGTCCCCCACACTGACATCCCAGCAACAAAGGCACTGCTATCACCTGCTGATGCAGTTTGCTGGACTGTTGTCTCTGACCGTCGGTCTGACAACATGGGGTACCCATGATGTGGACACCGGTGACAGCTTGCCTGTCAAGAGTAAGACTTGCAGGTTGTCTGACCAGGTCAAGGCCAGCATTAAGTCTGAGGTTACCAAGATGTTGGAGCTGGACAGTCCATGGGCAAGCCCAGTGACACTGGTGCCCAAACCCAACCCCAAAGGGGGTTACCTGAGATGAGGTTCTGTGTGGACTACAGGGGATTCAATGCATTCACTAAGACTGATGCCCACGCCATTCTAAGAGCTGATGAGCTCATTGACAAGTTGGGGGCATCTAAGTATATCAGTATCTTTATCCTTACATCAGGTTAATGGCAGAGCACCCTCCCTCCAAGAGCTGAGAAGAGGTCCGCTTCCTCCACACCTAAGGGCCACTTTCAACTTAAAGTGAGTGATGCCCTTTTGGTTGAAAAGTGCTCCTGCCACTTTCCAGAGGTTGGTGAATCGTATGTTCTCATGATGGGAGAGTTTCAGTGCAGCTCATCTAGATGATATAGCTGTATTTAGCTCCACCTGGAAGGATCACCTTGTCCACCTCAAATAAGTGCTTCAGGCCTTGCAGCAAGCAGGCCTTACTATCAAGGCAAGAAAGTGCCAGATAGGGCAAGGCTCGGTTCTGTACATGGGCCACCAGATTGGTGGAGGCAATGTATCACCTCTCCAGCCCAAGATCCAGACCATTCTGGCTTGGGAGCCTCCCTAGAGCCAGCCGCTGGTTAGAGCCTGCGTAGGCCTGACTGGATACTAGAGGAGATTCGTAAAGGGTTAAGGTACCATAGTGGCACTGCTAACTGACTTGACCATCAAACACCAACCCCAAAAAGTTATCTGGACTGAGCAGTGTCAGAAGGCTTTTGACACTCTTAAGAAACCAATGTGCTCACCACCCATCTTGAAGGCCCATGACTTCAGCAAAGAGTTTGTCCAGACAGATGCCTCTGAACAGGGGATAGGCTCAGTGTTGTCACAAGTGAATGGTTTGGTCCAAGATCAGCCAGTTGCCTTTATCAGCAGGCGACTCCTTCCTTGGGAGCAGTGTTGGAGTTCCATTAAAAGGGAAGCCTTTCCTGTGGTTTGGTCCCTGAAGAAACTAAGGCCCTTCCTGTTTGGGACTCACTTCAAGGTTCAAACTGACCACAGACCCCTCAAATGACTGATGCAAATGAGAGGAGAGAACCTCAAGCGGTTTAGGCGATCCATTTCCCTACAGGGTATGGACTTCACGGTGGAACACAGGCCTGGGACTGACCATGCCAATGCAGATGGCCTTTCCAGATTCTTCCACTTAGATGATGAGAATCACCAGGACAAGGGTTAGTTGCTCATCACCTTTTGCTTGGGGGGGCATGTAAGTAAATGTCTCTTTTTGTACGGTCTCTCTAAGTTTTTCGACTGATGCTGCTTATTTTCGACTCTGAGAGTGTATTTAGGCCTGCTAATCAGCCCTCAGTGCCAGTGCCCTTACCCTAAACTGTATGCCAAATTGGCTGTACCCAATCAGAAATGGCTAACTTACCTGTAAGTCCCTAGAATATACTACGCAAGGCACCAAAGGAAAGTAAGTTAGAGGTTTTTCCCCATTGCTTGCAACACTGGTTGTACCACCCTGGAGGTCCCTAACTTACAACATATTTGTATGGCATTGAGTAGATCTTTAACAAATATGAAATGGTACCATACCCCTTTGGATCTCTAGGTGGAAATAAAAAGGGTGAGAAAGACAATAACAGTAAGTAAAATTACTTAGTCTGAAGGGGGCTTAGAGTCCAGCCACTACTTACCACTAGTTGGCTTCATCGTAACTCTCATTTCCCTACTTCTCATTAGTCAGAGGACGCTGACTTCAGTTACTCTTCGTGTGTTTGTCCGTTCTGTGGAGCATAGACCAAGAGCTGCTTCCTTTCTGCCTCAGTGTCCTTACACTGGTCACACAATAGCAGAGGTAATCTCTTTTTATTTATTTTTAAGCAGTTCTATGACGCAGTCAACGCTGACAGTGTGATAGCACTTTTTTTAAACTTTCAACCATGCTGCACAGCAGCTGCGCTGCTGTACAGCATGGCTAAAAATACATTGACAAACCCAATAGAGCTCGCATAGGGGAGACCTGTTGGCTTTGCCAAGGTTTTTTTTTCAGTGGAAAATAAACTTTGTTTTTGTATGTTTTACCTGGGCTACGGGGAGACCAGATCAGAAGAACCTGAGCTGAGATGAAAATGGTGCCAGCAGATGAAGTAATTTAGCGATTTGGTGTAGATTCCTGTCTATAAAACGACTTTATGGTGCGTCTTCCGCTGAATGTGATATGTGGAAGGCCTCTTCCCTCAGAGTTATAGGCCCTGCCTAGCGACAGTAATTACTATTATATGTTAATAAAACAAGTCTTAAACGGATTAATTCTGGCACAATATAAGTGTTTGAAAAAGGAGTCGGGATAAATAATAAACGCCCATTCAAATTCAAGGTTTTAGACGCGGCGCCTACTGATGCAAACACCTCCTCTGCCAAGCATTTACTGAATTTCTGACGACATCGACATATTTTTGTTATGAGACGTCACCTGCAGGCACAGTCCCAGATCTTTGCCCTACGCTAACCTGACAGTGCGATGCTGTAGGCGAAAACATTTGCTTGTCAAATTAATTAAGGCAAATAGTTCTGGTGATGGAGAGAATGCGTCTGTGCACGCTTCACAACGCTGGGAGAAGACAACATGTTTTTTTAGGTGCGCCCCTGTGGAATGGTTGCTACTCCAGAATTATTTCTCAGGCTTCGTCGAAGGGTCAGCCTGGGAGTGCATGGAACAGACACAAAGAAATATCTGCCTGGGTTTTGCAGATAAACGAAGATAAGGGCCCTGAATCCCACAAGATAAATGGTCATTTTCTTCTAACAGGTAGCTCGTGCCAGTGGGAGAATGCGTCATACATCGGGTCACGTCTACGCATGTAAGCATGCGCGCTGTCACAGAACATGAAATGGTGTACACGAGGGGGTCAACTGAATATTCGCCTTACGGTAATTCATTGCAACTCAGACAACATTAATCAGGGTTAAAAATATGTGGAGTCAAAATGAAGGCATGATTTGTATGTAACTGCTGTCGGTGTGCATGATGTAGTTCGTTGCATATTTTAAAGTATCGCGCTTTAATGGAAAGAAAAATGCTACACTTTCAGAGCCCTGAGGATGCAAGTGCATTTGATTCAATTTCACAGCAGGGGTGTAAGTATGTCAGTCACCCTGAACTAAGCGCCTAATTTCGAGTGCGGTGGTCTTGAGAGACCACCGCACTCATGCTGTCAGTGGCCGTCCGCTGCATTACGACTTTAAAAGTAATTGCAGCGGAGGCAGGGCCGAACTGGCCCCCAGCAGGCACCGGGTGTTTCCCGGTGGGCCGTTAGGGCGGGGGCTGGTTTTCGGCCCCTGGGGGCCGTTTTTGTTACCGGGGGTCGGCAATATCGGCCCCTTGTAACAAAATCGGCTGAAACCGGCCCTAACAAACAGCTCTGCTGCACCCCCCCCTCCTCTCCCAGGGGGGCCGGCCGAGCAGTTTGCCATGGCCGGTTTCTGTTCCCAGTCCGGCCCTGGGCAAAGGACCACCAGCTGCACCAAGAAACAGTTGTTCCCTGGCGGTGACAGAGTTGCACCGCAATGTAACATGCTGAGCAAGACTGGTGCAGTCCCATTGAGCATATTACGAGTTCCTCCACTGTCATCCATTTCGTGGGGGGAGCTCCACCATATAAAGGCTGGCGGTACAGGAACAAAGGTAGCCCTACAGGGTCCCCATGCCCCCCGCCATGGGGATACATACAGAGGGGGCACACCATGTGCTCCCTCGTCTTTTCCCCCCTAAAGTTCCAGCACGGCATTGAAGTCGCCGTCGATGTCGTGCTGAAACTTTTTTTGCCGTACCTATTCCAGGGCCTGTTTTCCAGGCCCCACCATGGGAAAAGCAAAGGATCGTCCTCCTTACACGAGTTCAACTCGTAATAAGGCAGGCGGTTCTTGCACGGCTTTGGAGGTACTGTGTCGGTGGAGAGTCGGCACAGCACCACCAAACTCGTACCCGCCCCCTTAGTTATAGAATATAGGTTAGCTATAATCAAGCGTAGTCTTAAACTTTCTTTTAAAATCTCTCAGTGATCTACAATATATGTCAATGCCTCATAGAGCCACAATAGGTGTCAATGCCAACCAGTGATGATTTAAATGGAATAAAATAAATGCCTATAGTCACCAAATTGATTGAGGTGAGCCTTGGGGCTGCAGTTTGGGTGCCTGAGGGTGTGGCTGCTTGGCGGGCATTTGTTTAAATAACTTTTTCATTACGATTTGTATTCCATACAGGAAACCTCAACACTGTAATCACATACAATGATGTTGACAACTATAACATAAAGGACCATACAAACATTTCCCTAGTTTGCTATACAAAATAAGAGAACTAATATTTAAGTTTTTGTTTGAGTCAATGTGTGGGTGAAGATCTCCCTCCAGTCTGAAGGGTGGGTGGAGCTGGCGAGGGTGGGTGGAGCTGGCGTTGTGCCTCTACACGTAGCTCCAAAGAGTTTGAAAAAAAACTCAGTGCAGCGACGCTTCGCTCTGCTCTGCTCCCTCCCCCCTCCCTCCCCCTCCCAAATTCTTTTAAAATGATAAAAGTAGGCACTTTCCTGCGTTTCTGCCGCCTCCCCTGTCTTGCCACTCTCCTTCATGCTCCTCGCGTCCTTCTTCATTGAAAAAAAACCACTACGTTGTACTTCTTTTGCGTGACCGTGCGCATGCGCACTCGCAAGACATACAACTTGGTGTTTTTTTTAATGAAGATGGACGCGAGAGGAGCAGGAAGGAGAGCGACTCGGCAAGGGAGGCGGCAGAAACGCTGGTAAGTGCCTTCTTTTATAATTTTGTAAGAATTTGGGAGGGGAGAGGGAGAGGCTAACTCTGCTCCACCATGGAGGCGGAGTTTTGTCTACCTCCGCATTCGCAACGGAGCACGGAGTAGGCAAATCTCCGCAAACTCCGCTGGTGGAGCGGAGTTACCCGCACAGGGTTAGTTATATACAATATACGATTGAGTTGACGCATAACATAGCATTTACAAATATCAGTGCTTTCCTTGGCATCTAGTAGTGGCTGGTGATCTTTGAGTCAAATAGTGCATTTTACCGCAAGATTTTCATAAAAATTTGCAACAAATGCTAGAGGCTTTAAAAGGGCACCATACAAACATCTAATGGCATAACAAAAGGTTAAGGATTAAGGTCCTGTCAGGATTCTAACCCAGTGGCTGACAGCAGATTTCAGCAGCAGGTGCGCAAATTCTCAGAGTTTTGTGTGTGTTGTGAGACAAGGCAGGTGTCAGCCTCGGTTCCATATCGTAGGCCGTAACTGGTACTTCTTTTGCAGTTTTATATAGCAAGATCTTGGCCAAAGGGTATTAAAGCGCTTTACATGAGAAGGAGAAGGTTTAGATTAAAATATACTTTTTTTGTTTTTAGGGCACTGCGAGTCTAGGTGATTTCCCAAGAATTGCAGGATGTTGAGTCAATGAGGGGATCCAAACCTAGTTCCCCAGTTCCAATGTTGGCAGCTCTGGCCATCAGGCATGTCTCCCCATTTTTGTTGCGTTGTCAATTAGACCACACCAGCAACAACAACCAAACGAGGAATACACTGGCTATTGACAGTCACAGCGGCTCATAGACATGCTCCATCTGAAAGCCTTGTTCTCAGCAGCATTTGAGCTGCGTGTACTCATACCTGTGAGCCTGAACCCGACTGAAAGTAGTACTCTCATTACCCAAGAAGAAGTTCTGGTACTCAAGGGGAGAAAGGTGAGAAGTGCTGGTACTCAGTACCAGTGAATATCGGCCTATGTAAAGCACTGATTCCAACACGTTTTCATTTGAGACTTAAGTTCTTCAGGGCAAAGATTCTTTTTCACATAACAATTCAGCAGTTCCAAGATATCAACCGTTTCAGAAAGTTAGTGTACATGAACATTCTGTGTTTAGTCACCAGACGCCGAAATAGATGGGATTGCCAGGTGCCTCCTTTGAGCCTTCATGTAGGTTCTCATTTTATCACCAATTTAGCAATGGACCAGAGCATCCTTACAAACAGAGCACAGTATGTCTCAAATACAACATGATCGCAAGTGACAGGATCCAGCTAACACTCCGTAGAGAAAACAGCGAGCTCATATTTGTGAATAAATGGTAAACTCTGCAACTATGTAGGCCAGTAATCAAAAACTAACCAAGACTTTGCTTGCATAAAAAAATGGAGCATCCCTCACTAGAATGCTTTGCTGATTTGTGTCCCTGTTTGGCATCCATCTAGCAGCATGTGTCCCGAGCTGTTTTGCTCTCTCTCACTAACTTTAAAAAAAAAAGAGTTATCCACATATGGAACACTATCGATTTGTTGGAGGAGAAAATCAAAGCATGGGAGTTTTCAATTTTCTATTTTACTTGGCAATCTTTTTCAGTGGCCACTTAGTTTTAATTGGCTGAAGGTGACCCATTAAGAGCAGTGTGATTTCTGGACATACAGGCATCCATCAATTCCAGATTCCATTTAGCAGAGTGAATCAATTGAGGACTATTGTGCAGAGGGAGTCTTTAGGCGGTGGGAAATGTCTGCAAATTCCAGACAAGAAAAAAGTTTATTAAAAAAACAGTAAGCCCCTTTACAGCAGTCGGTCAGCACCAACATTATTCCAGACCACTCTAAAGGAAGTAGCATATCCAAGCAATACAAATTGCATATTAATTACGTTTATTTTGCATCATTTCGTTTTCCACCTATTAGCCGTTTGGAGGGGAAATTTGGCAAATCAGTCTTTGGAAACATGTTTTAGGGAAAGCAATGAAAATTAAACGTTGCTCCCATTTGTTTGTTCACATTCCTAGAATTATTTTTTTCAATAATGGAAGTAAATAGCACACTACTCAATGCAAACCTGCATTTGTGATTCGTGCTTTGCTGTAGTGCCGCATGTAGAATTTATAAACAAAGTAATTTAAACAGAAGGTGGATACTAGGGGTTAAATCCATGCTTTGTGGTTCCATTTATATATAAATGAAGGGCAAGATTATGGAATTTTATTTTAACCCAAATGGTTTCTATTATAAAAAAATATATATAATTTACAGAGCCTACAATCTAAATTATATCTAGAAATCAGCAACATTGAACACAAAGATGAAACTGGCAAACCATCATTCACACACAGAATAGGAATAAAAGAGGGAAGTGAAACACTGAAGGTAAAACTAAAAATAGGGCTATAGACAAGCTAGGAAAACTCTAGAACCAGGTTCATTCTGGCCTGGCTGCTGAGGGACAATACCCCGAAACCATTCCTTAGAACAAAGCTTTCCAAACTTTTCATGTTGGTGACACACTTTTAAACATGCAACATTTCAAGACATGGTAATTCAGTTTTACTAGCAAACCGGAGGTTAAACTAAGTACATATAAGAGATGCGGACAAATACATAGACTTTGTTATATACATTGTAATAACGAAATGTATGGGGATGCAACATATCTCACAAAAACCTTTAATGTATATTTATTAAAATATATGATTTGTGAGATAATAACATACATACATTTCCAAGACTGTTGCCATTTATGCGTAGCAGCATGTAAAGATGTGCAAGAGTTTAAAAATAAAACCAACAACACTTACTATTTTAATGAGAGGCATGAGGTTGATAGGATGAACACAGCTGCTCAATATTTGGTGGAATATTAGATAAAGACACTCACATTTCGTCATCAAGCATTTTCAAGCTTCCAAGTTTCAGTGTCTTTAAGTTTGTCATCGTTAAAAAGGATACTTCACAAATGTATGTAGTAGAAAACTGCAGAAGAATTTTTAACGCTTTTTTGCCTATGTTTGGATGCATTTGTTAATCCAAAAGCTGTCTTAGTCACCCTCTTCATGCATCATTAACAGACTTCGATCATTTTTTATTTCAGCTAATTCTTCTTCAATAAGTGAAAAGTTCCCAGTTGCAGTTGAAAGAAATGGATTTCTGATCCAATCATAGTCTTGGATTTCAACATTTGGGAAGTAAGGATGAACTTTCTCTCTGAGCAATGTTAAATGGTCAACAATCAGTGGGCTGATATCACATTTCAGTTCACACTCAGCAGTTTTGGAAAACATTTCAAAATTTCCTTCTTTCACTTTCCTTTTCCAAATTGTTATTTTGTCTCTCATAGCATACATTTTATCTACCAATGTTAAGCTATTTCTTCTTTTTCCTTGCATACTGGTGGTAATTTTATTCAAATGTTCAAATATGTCAGCAAGATATGCCAATTTTGCAAAGTATGCTTTGAATTATATCGCAGAATTCGTGTTGCTGATTTTCCTCAAAAAGTGTAAGCATAATTTCCGGCAATTCGTATACACAACAAAGCACGCGACCTCTTGAGAGCCGACGACGGTCTGTGTGCAGTAGTAGCTTTTTAAACCTTGCTCCCATTTGTTCACAAATATGAGCAAATAATCTTGATTTAAGAGGACTTCTTTTAATATAATTGAACATTTAAATCACTTTGCCAATCACTTCTCTCAATTCATTTCCAATGGTTTGCGCGACTAGTGCTTTGCGATGTAAAAAGTAATGAGTAATTATAATATTTGTGTTCTCTTTCTTTGCTAAACCTTTAAAACCTTTTGTTGAGCAAGCCATTGGGGGTGTGCCATCCGTGCATATTTCCACACAATTTAACCATTACAAATTATTTTCCTTCATGAAGCAATCTAAAGTTTTAAATATATCTTCACCTCCAGTTCTCATTGGAAGTTCTAGGCAACACAAGAATTGCTCAAAAATTCTGTCAGTATGAATGAAACGTATAAAATCCAATAATTGTGATAACCCACTAACATCTGTTAATTCGTCTAATTGCAATGTAATGGTCATATTATTGTCTTGAAAAATATCCTTAATTTGTAGCTTAATGTTATCAGACATGTCTTGAATACGTCTTCCAATCGTGTTAGCTGCCAAAGGGATTTTATTAACTTCTATCTCAAATTCTGGCCCAAACATTGTTCGAACAATAGCACAGCAAGATTCCTTAATGGTGGTTTTGGCAATAGTGCGTGGTTCCTTGTTTTTGCAATTACTTGAGCAATCAAGTAACTTGCCCTTTGAGATTTCTCTGATATCTTCATTCACCGTGTTAATGATCCAGACTGCATCTTTATAGATTTTGAAATCTCAACAAAGTATTCTACTGGTTTTTCTGACAGATAACTGTGTTTTGAGGTAAAATTACATTTTAATTTATTTGGTACCATACTTTCATTAGCAAGTATATCCCCACAAACTAAACACTAGGGACAAGGATTGTTTTCATTACCAGAAAATGTGAATCCCAGTTTCATATATCTTTACTGTATAAACGAGGATTGGTGATTTTTCATTCCACTTCTTACGTACTGAGATAGACCGTTCAGTTGATTCTTGCATAGTTTCCTCTATAGCTGCTACATTTTGTTCATCGCAAACGTCATATTCACCAGCTTTTTGTTTCTTAACCCCTTTGGTGCTCATGACAGAATGGTTCCGTCATGAGCACCAGTGCTCCTGTGCTCATGACGGAACCATTCCGTCATGTGCATAAGCAAACTAAATCCCTCTGCTGCAAACAGCAGAGGGATTTCATTTTTTTTTGTCTTCGGGAGTTGGGGAAGGGGTTCCCCAACCTCCCAAACCTTTTTTTACATGAATGTAATAACGATCGCATGCATGGTGCGCTGATGTCATTACATTAAACATGAAACTGAACTTAGTTTCCGTTTCACTGTTTCCGTGCACGTGAGGCTATTTCAGACCCCCAAGTGCTGATACACATGGAAGAGGTATGGTTGGAAAGGAGAGAATCTCTCCTGTCCAATGGTACCATTACCTAGTGGATCCCTGCTTGGGGATCGCCCCAGGAGGGTGATCACCAAGCAGGGATCCACCCACTAGGCACCAGGGAGGGTGTAGCGGTCCCTTGGGCAAGGGCCTTGGCTCTCCCCATTAAATTCTGGCATAATCAGTCTTTCTGCCCCCTGGCGGGGCAGAAAGCACCCTAGACACCAGGGATTTTTTTTAATAGGATAGGAGTGGGGCTGCCCAGAACGGGCATGCCAATGCCCCCACCCTTTCCCCCCCCAAAAATGCTAAAGTGTTTCTGCGCCCCCCAAGAGGCAGATGGGGGCAATAGTACCAGATCTGCCCCCCTGAGGGGCATTAAGCCCACCAGGCACAAGGGATTTTTTTTATACATAGGGATGGGGGCTGCCCAGAATAGGCATGCCAATGCCCCCATCCCAAAAACAATTGCTACCCCAAAAATGCTAAAGTGTTTCTGCGCCCCCCAAGAGGCAGATGGGGGCAATAGCACCAGATCTGCCCCCCTGAGGGGCATTAAGCCCACCAGGCACAAGGGTTTTTTTATACATAGGGATGGGGGCTGCCCAGAATAGGCATGCCAATGCCCCCATCCCAAAAACAATTGCTACCGTCTTTCTGCCCCCCGGGAGACACATGGGGCAATAGCCAATTATCTGCCCCTCCGGGGGGCTGAAAGCCCTCTAGGCACTAGGGAATATTTTTTTCAAAGTTCAGGGGTGGTGGCTGCCCAGAATTGGAATGCCAATGCCAATGCCCCCACCCCTCCCCTCCCGAAAATGCCACAGTCTGTTTTCCCCCCCAGGAGCCAGATGGCGGAAGTAGCCCCTGATCTTCCCCGGGTGGGCTGAAACCCCACTAGGCACAAGGGATTATTATTTTTTTATACATAGCAGTGGGGGCTGCCCAGAATGAGCATGCCGATTCCCCCCCCCCCCCCCAAAAATAAATTACCACAGCCTTTTTGCCACACCGGGAGGCAGATGGGGGCAGAAGCTCCTGATATGACCCCCGGGAGGCAGAAATCCCCCTATGCACCAGGGATTATTCATTTTTTAATACGCAGGGGTGGGGGTGGCCCAGAATGAGCATGCCAATGCCCCCATCCCCCCCCCAAAATTGCCAGAATTTCTCCCCAGGAGGCACACACATTTTTCCACAGAAAACTGATCCTTCATTTGTAATGTGCCCTAGGAATGGATTTTGGGCTCTAGCTCAGCCGGCACCAAGGGAAACCTAGCAATTCTGTACATTTTTTTAAACTAGACACCCAGGGGAATGCAGGATGGGGTGACTTGTGTGGCTCTCCCATGATCTGTTACCCAGAATCCCTTGCAAACTTTGGGGAAAAACACATTTTCCTCACATTTCAGTGATGGAAAGTCTACAGATAAAAATTGTACCATACTTGTGTGGGTAGGCCTAGTGCCGATGACAGGAAATGGCCCAAAACGTACTGTGGAGACTTCAAAATCATCGATTAGAAAAAGACCTTGTTTTGCTAGGGAGTCACCTGCATTTTTTATCTGGGGATCGGCGGCCATCTGGGGAAACCTACCAATCCCAGACATTTCTGAAAACTAGACTCCTGGGAGTCCAGGGAGGTGTGACTTGTGTGGATCCCCCAACGAGTTCCTACCCATAATCTCCTGCAAACCTCAAATTTAGCTGAAAATAAATTGCATTTTTCTCATATTTCTGGGTGGGAAAGTTGTGGGCTCACCGGGCTGACACAAATTTCCTACCACCCCGCGTTTCTCCAGGTCTCTTGATAAAAATGGTACCTCGCTTGTGTAGGTGGGCTAAGTACTTGTGACAGGCAAATGACCTAAAACGTATTGTGGAGACATCAGAATTATCTATCACAAAATGACCTGGTTTTGCACGGGGGGCACATGAGTTTTTGGTCCTGGGCTCGGCAGCCAACTAGAGAGATCTACGAAACCCAGACATTTCTGAAAACAAGACACCCGTTGAGTCCAGGGACGTCTGGCTTCAGTGGATCCCCCAACATTTTCTTACCCAGAATCCCCTGCAAACCTCAAATTTAGTTAAACAAAATCATTTTCCTTAGATTTCTGTGTGGGATTAGCGTGCCGGCAAATATATCCTGCCACCCAGTGTTACCCTTAGTCTCCTGATAAAATGGTTACCTCACTTGTGTGGGTGTCCAATGCAGAATCATCTAAAAACTTATTTTTTTAAAACTTAGCGATTAGAGTTCTCTGTGCTATGCCCTCTATCCCTATGGTTTTGGCTCTACCCAGTTGCAGGCGCTTGGCCAACCCACACAAGTGAGGTATCATTTTACTCAGGACACTGAGGGGAGCACTGAGTGGTAGGACATTTGTGCCGGTGTGGTGATACCAGCCAGAAATGTCAGGAAAATGTGATTTTTCTTGCAAAATTTGAGGTATGCAGGGGATACTGGATAAGCAAACCTTAGAGCATCTACGCAAGATATACCTCCCTGAACTTCTCTGGGTTTCTAGTTTTCAGAAATGTGTGGGTTTGGTAGGTTTCCCCAGATGGCCCGAGACAAAAAACACAGGTGCCCCCCTTGCAAAACCAGCTCATTTTGTGATAATTTTGATGTCTCCACAATATAGGTTTTGGGCCATTCCCTTGCGCGGGTACATGGCCCACCCACAGAAGTGAGGTACCATTTTTATTGAGAGACCTCGGGGAACACTGGGTGGTAGGAAATTTGTGTCAGCCAGATGATCCCACAACTTTCCCACACAGAAATGTGAGAAAAATTTGATTTTTTTCAGCTAAATTTGAGGTTTGCAGGGGATTCTGGGTAGGAAAATGTTGGGGGATCCACACAAGTCACCCCTCCCTGGACTCTCCCGGGTGTCTAGTTTTCAGAAATGTGTGGGTTTGGTAGGTTTCCCCAGATGGCCACCGAGCAAGGGACCAAAAACGCAGGTGCCCCTTGCAAAACCAGCTCATTTTGTGATAGATTTATTCTGATGCCTCCACAAGACGTTTTGGGCCCTTCCCTGCCGTGGGTACTTGGCCCACCCACAGAAGTGAGGTACCGTTTTTATCGTGAGACCTGAGGACATGCTGGGTGGTAGGAAATTTGTGTCAGCCTGGTGATCTCACAACTTTCCAACACAACACAGAAATGTGAGAAAAGTTAGATTTTTTCAGTTAAATTTGAGGTTTGGAGGGGATTCTGGCAAGGAACACATAAGGTGATCCACACTAGACACACCTCCCTGGACTCCCCTCGGGTGTCAACTTTTGAAGAAATGTCTGGGATTGGTAGGTTTCTCTAGATGGCCACCGAGTACGGGATCAAAAACGAAGGTGACTTGCTTGCAAAACAAGGTCTTTTTGTAATCGATAATTTTGAGGTCTCCACTGTATGTTTTGGCCCATTCCCTGTTGCGGGCACAAGGTCTACCCACACAAGTCAGGTAGCATTTTTATTGGGAGACTTTGGGGAATGCTGGGTGTATGAAAGTTTGTGGGTCCACACAGATTCCAGAATTTTCCATTACATAAATGTGAGAAAAAAATATATTTATTTTTTTAACAAAGTTTGGGGCTTGCAAGGGATTCTGGGTAACATAAACTGGTGAGACCCACACAAGTAACCCCATCATGAATTCCCCTGGATGTCTAGTTTAAAAAAATGTATAGGTTTGCTAGGTTGCCTTAGGTGCCGGAAGAGCTAGGGTCCAAAATCCACAGCTAGGCAAATTGCGACAAAAGGGGTCTGTTTTCACTGGAAAAATGTAATGTGTCCACATTGCGTTTTGGGCCGTTTCCTGTGACAGGTACTAGGTCTATCCACACAGGCGTGGCTCCCTGCAGATTCCAGAACTTTTCATCACAAAAATGTGAGGAAAATGTGTTTTTTTTTTTTACAAAGTTTGATGTTTGCAAGGGATTCTGGGTAACAGAATCTAGTGGGAGCCACACAGGTCACCTCATCTTGGATTCCCGTGTATGTCTAGTTTTAAAAAATGTATAGGTTTGCTAAGTTTCTTTAGGTGCCAGCAGAGCCAGGGTCCAAAATCCACAGCTAGGCACATTTTTAAAAAAATGCTCAGTTTTCACTGGAAAAATGTGATGTGTCCACGTTGTGTTTTGGGACGTTTCCTGTCACGGGTACTAGGCCTACCCATACAAGTGAGGTACCATTTTTAGCAAAAGACTTTGGGGAAGGCTTAGTGGCTGGAAGTTTGTGGCTCCCCACAGATTCCAGAACTTTCCATCACAGAAACTTGAGGAAAATGTATTTTGTTTCTACAAAGTTTGAGATTTGTAAGGGATTTTGGGTTACCGAACCTGGTGAGAACCACACAAGTTGCCCCATCCTGGATTTCCCTGGATGTCTAGTTTGCATAAATGTGTGGGTTTGCTAGGTTTCCTTAGGTGCCGGCAGAGCTAGTGTCCAAAATCCAGAACTAGGCACCTTGCGAAAAAAGGGTATGTTTCCACTTGAAAAATGTGATGTGTCCAAGCTGCATTTTGGGCCGTTTCCTGTTGCGCATACTAGGCCTACCCACACAAGTGAGGTGCCATTTTTATCGGGAGATTTTGGGGAATGCTGGATGACTGGAAGTTTGTGGCTCCCTGCAGATTCCTGAACTTTCCATCACAGAAATATAAGGTAAATTTGTGTGGTTTTTCACAAAAGTTTGAGGTTTGCAGGGGATTCAGGGTAACATAACCTAGTGAGAGCCACATAAGTCACCCCATCCTGAATTGCCTTGGGTGTCTAGTTTTAAAAAAAAAGTATAGGTTTGCTGGATTTACCTAGGTGCCGGCTGAGCTAGGGTCCAAAATTCACAGATAGGCACATTGTGAAAAAAGGTCAGTTTTCACTGGAACAATGTGATGTGTCCAAGCTGAGTTTTGGGCCGTTTCCTGTCGCGGGTCCTAGGTCTACCCACAAAAGTGAGGTACCATTTTATTAGAAGACTTTGGGGAATGCTGGGTGGTTGGAAGTTTGTGGCTTCCCGCAGATTCTAAACTTTTCATCACAGAAATGTGAGGAAAAGTAGTTTTTTTGACAAAGTTTGAGGTCTGCAAAGGATTCTGGGTAAAAGAACCTGGTGAGAGCCTCACAAGTCATCCCATCCTGGATTTTCCTGGGTGTCTAGTTCTCAAAAATGTATAGTTTTGCTAAATTTCCCTAGGTGCTGAACGAGCTAGGGTACAAAATCCACAGCTACGCACATTGCAAAAAAAGGGACAGTTTTCACTGGAAAAATGTGATGTGTCCACATTGCGTGTTGGGCCGTTTGCTGTTGCAGGCACTAGGCCTACCCAAACAAGTGAGGAAGCATTTTTATCAGGAGACTTAGGGGAACGCAGAGTAGTAGAACAAGTGTTATTACCATGGTACCTATTTTTCACTCTTTATATTTTACCAAATGAAATGCTATATACCCGGTACACAATGAAAAACCATTGCAAAACACAGATCAGTTATTGGCTCTGGGTTCCTCGGGTTCTTGGTGAACCTACATGTCCTATATATCCCGCAACCACACAAGTCCAGCAGATGTAACGGTATATTGCTTTAAAAAATCTGTCATACTTTACAGGTAAAAACGTTGGCACCAATGGCTGTTTTTTTCAACTCAATTTCAATATGTTTTATTTTCAACTGTTAGTTTTTATAAAAAAAACACCTTGAAGGATCTACAAAATTGACCCCTTGTTGAATTCAGAATTTTGTCTACTTTTCAGAAATGTATAGCTTTACGGGATCCATTATTGCTTTCACACCCATTTCTACCACTAACTGGAAGGAGGTTAAAAGCACAAAATATAGCAAAAATAGGTTATGTCCCAGTAAAATGCCAAAACTGTGGAGAAACTTTTGGTTTTCTGACAAGAGTCTGCCTGTCCCTGAAAGCTGAGAAGATGTTGATTTCAGCACCACAAACCCTTTGTTGATACAATTTGCAGAAAAACAACAGATGCTTTCTTCTGCAGCACTTTTTTCCCATTTTTAATTTAAAAAAAAAAACACAATATAGCTGTTTTTTGCTCATTTCCGGGTCCCCTCCAGGGGAATCCACAAAGCCTGGGTACCTTTAGAATCCTCAGGGTATTGGAAAAAAGACGCAAATTTGACGTGGATAACTTTTGTAGACAAAACGTTACAGGTGCCTAAGCACCCACTAACCCAAATAGCCAAAAAAAGGCTTAGCAAAGGGGGAGGAAAAGGCCTACACTCAAGAACAAAGGTACCCCTTGTTTTTTAATTATTTGGTCTGGGAGAAAAGGGGTAAACAGATATATATATCACAAACAAAGAACCCAACTTGGAGAGCCACATACGGTGAGTACTTCTTTATTTTGTTAGGCAGCCTGAAAGTAACGTCCGTTAGCACAGGATTCTGCATGCCATCTTTTATATTCCTTACGCGTTTCGAGAGTTCATGCTCCCTTGCTCACAGGTGATGACAAATGGGGGCAGGCAACATGCCGTAACTCTAAATAACCAGTAACATGAGTCCCGCCCATGGGCGTGTCAGCACAGTGCATCCTGGTATTGAGAGTTCATATTCATGTGCAAATCTTGAGTAGAAACAGCCGCCCTGCTGCCCATTACGAATTCCTTACCACAGTGGGTTCCTGTAACAACAAAGGCCACAATCAGACTGGTAATGTCCTGAACAAAAGACTCAGCGTTCCTTTTTGCACTGTCACAATAGCTGTGCCGGACCCGCACATCCGCGGGAGGGCTCGTCCGCGACCATGGGTGGGCCGCAATTAATATCACAAACAAAGAACCCAACTTGGAGAGCCACATACGGTGAGTACTTCTTTATTTTGTTAGGCAGCCTGAAAGTAACGTCCGTTAGCACAGGATTCTGCATGCCATCTTTTATATTCCTTACGCGTTTCGAGAGTTCATGCTCCCTTGCTCACAGGTGATGACAAATGGGGGCAGGCAACATGCCGTAACTCTAAATAACCAGTAACATGAGTCCCGCCCATGGGCGTGTCAGCACAGTGCATCCTGGTATTGAGAGTTCATATTCATGTGCAAATCTTGAGTAGAAACAGCCGCCCTGCTGCCCATTACGAATTCCTTACCACAGTGGGTTCCTGTAACAACAAAGGCCACAATCAGACTGGTAATGTCCTGAACAAAAGACTCAGCGTTCCTTTTTGCACTGTCACAATAGCTGTGCCGGACCCGCACATCCGCGGGAGGGCTCGTCCGCGACCATGGGTGGGCCGCAATTAATATCACAAACAAAGAACCCAACTTGGAGAGCCACATACGGTGAGTACTTCTTTATTTTGTTAGGCAGCCTGAAAGTAACGTCTGTTAGCACAGGATTCTGCATGCCATCTTTTATATTCCTTACGCGTTTCGAGAGTTCATGCTCCCTTGCTCACAGGTGATGACAAATGGGGGCAGGCAACATGCCGTAACTCTAAATACCCAGTAACATGAGTCCCGCCCATGGGCGTGTCAGCACAGTGCATCCTGGTATTGAGAGTTCATATTCATGTGCAAATCTTGAGTAGAAACAGCCGACCTGCTGCCCATTATGAATTCCTTACCACAGTGGGTTCCTGTAACAACAAAGGCCACAATCAGACTGGTAATGTCCTGAACAAAAGACTCAGCGTTCCTTTTTGCACTGTCACAATAGCTGTGCCGGACCCGCACAGCCGCGGGAGGGCTCGTCCGCGACCATGGGTGGGCCGCAATTAATATCACAAACAAAGAACCCAACTTGGAGAGCCACATACGGTGAGTACTTCTTTATTTTGTTAGGCAGCCTGAAAGTAACGTCCGTTAGCACAGGATTCTGCATGCCATCTTTTATATTCCTTACGCGTTTCGAGAGTTCATGCTCCCTTGCTCACAGGTGATGACAAATGGGGGCAGGCAACATGCCGTAACTCTAAATAACCAGTAACATGAGTCCCGCCCATGGGCGTGTCAGCACAGTGCATCCTGGTATTGAGAGTTCATATTCATGTGCAAATCTTGAGTAGAAACAGCCGCCCTGCTGCCCATTACGAATTCCTTACCACAGTGGGTTCCTGTAACAACAAAGGCCACAATCAGACTGGTAATGTCCTGAAAAAAAGACTCAGCGTTCCTTTTTGCACTGTCACAATAGCTGTGCCGGACCCGCACATCCGCGGGAGGGCTCGTCCGCGACCATGGGTGGGCCGCAATTAATATCACAAACAAAGAACCCAACTTGGAGAGCCACATACGGTGAGTACTTCTTTATTTTGTTAGGCAGCCTGAAAGTAACGTCCGTTAGCACAGGATTCTGCATGCCATCTTTTATATTCCTTACGCGTTTCGAGAGTTCATGCTCCCTTGCTCACAGGTGATGACAAATGGGGGCAGGCAACATGCCGTAACTCTAAATAACCAGTAACATGAGTCCCGCCCATGGGCGTGTCAGCACAGTGCATCCTGGTATTGAGAGTTCATATTCATGTGCAAATCTTGAGTAGAAACAGCCGCCCTGCTGCCCATTACGAATTCCTTACCACAGTGGGTTCCTGTAACAACAAAGGCCACAATCAGACTGGTAATGTCCTGAACAAAAGACTCAGCGTTCCTTTTTGCACTGTCACAATAGCTGTGCCGGACCCGCACATCCGCGGGAGGGCTCGTCCGCGACCATGGGTGGGCCGCAATTAATATCACAAACAAAGAACCCAACTTGGAGAGCCACATACGGTGAGTACTTCTTTATTTTGTTAGGCAGCCTGAAAGTAACGTCCGTTAGCACAGGATTCTGCATGCCATCTTTTATATTCCTTACGCGTTTCGAGAGTTCATGCTCCCTTGCTCACAGGTGATGACAAATGGGGGCAGGCAACATGCCGTAACTCTAAATAACCAGTAACATGAGTCCCGCCCATGGGCGTGTCAGCACAGTGCATCCTGGTATTGAGAGTTCATATTCATGTGCAAATCTTGAGTAGAAACAGCCGACCTGCTGCCCATTATGAATTCCTTACCACAGTGGGTTCCTGTAACAACAAAGGCCACAATCAGACTGGTAATGTCCTGAACAAAAGACTCAGCGTTCCTTTTTGCACTGTCACAATAGCTGTGCCGGACCCGCACAGCCGCGGGAGGGCTCGTCCGCGACCATGGGTGGGCCGCAATTAATATCACAAACAAAGAACCCAACTTGGAGAGCCACATACGGTGAGTACTTCTTTATTTTGTTAGGCAGCCTGAAAGTAACGTCCGTTAGCACAGGATTCTGCATGCCATCTTTTATATTCCTTACGCGTTTCGAGAGTTCATGCTCCCTTGCTCACAGGTGATGACAAATGGGGGCAGGCAACATGCCGTAACTCTAAATAACCAGTAACATGAGTCCCGCCCATGGGCGTGTCAGCACAGTGCATCCTGGTATTGAGAGTTCATATTCATGTGCAAATCTTGAGTAGAAACAGCCGCCCTGCTGCCCATTACGAATTCCTTACCACAGTGGGTTCCTGTAACAACAAAGGCCACAATCAGACTGGTAATGTCCTGAACAAAAGACTCAGCGTTCCTTTTTGCACTGTCACAATAGCTGTGCCGGACCCGCACATCCGCGGGAGGGCTCGTCCGCGACCATGGGTGGGCCGCAATTAATATCACAAACAAAGAACCCAACTTGGAGAGCCACATACGGTGAGTACTTCTTTATTTTGTTAGGCAGCCTGAAAGTAACGTCCGTTAGCACAGGATTCTGCATGCCATCTTTTATATTCCTTACGCGTTTCGAGAGTTCATGCTCCCTTGCTCACAGGTGATGACAAATGGGGGCAGGCAACATGCCGTAACTCTAAATAACCAGTAACATGAGTCCCGCCCATGGGCGTGTCAGCACAGTGCATCCTGGTATTGAGAGTTCATATTCATGTGCAAATCTTGAGTAGAAACAGCCGCCCTGCTGCCCATTACGAATTCCTTACCACAGTGGGTTCCTGTAACAACAAAGGCCACAATCAGACTGGTAATGTCCTGAACAAAAGACTCAGCGTTCCTTTTTGCACTGTCACAATAGCTGTGCCGGACCCGCACATCCGCGGGAGGGCTCGTCCGCGACCATGGGTGGGCCGCAATTAATATCACAAACAAAGAACCCAACTTGGAGAGCCACATACGGTGAGTACTTCTTTATTTTGTTAGGCAGCCTGAAAGTAACGTCCGTTAGCACAGGATTCTGCATGCCATCTTTTATATTCCTTACGCGTTTCGAGAGTTCATGCTCCCTTGCTCACAGGTGATGACAAATGGGGGCAGGCAACATGCCGTAACTCTAAATACCCAGTAACATGAGTCCCGCCCATGGGCGTGTCAGCACAGTGCATCCTGGTATTGAGAGTTCATATTCATGTGCAAATCTTGAGTAGAAACAGCCGCCCTGCTGCCCATTACGAATTCCTTACCACAGTGGGTTCCTGTAACAACAAAGGCCACAATCAGACTGGTAATGTCCTGAACAAAAGACTCAGCGTTCCTTTTTGCACTGTCACAATAGCTGTGCCGGACCCGCACAGCCGCGGGAGGGCTCGTCCGCGACCATGGGTGGGCCGCAATTAATATCACAAACAAAGAACCCAACTTGGAGAGCCACATACGGTGAGTACTTCTTTATTTTGTTAGGCAGCCTGAAAGTAACGTCCGTTAGCACAGGATTCTGCATGCCATCTTTTATATTCCTTACGCGTTTCGAGAGTTCATGCTCCCTTGCTCACAGGTGATGACAAATGGGGGCAGGCAACATGCCGTAACTCTAAATAACCAGTAACATGAGTCCCGCCCATGGGCGTGTCAGCACAGTGCATTCTGGTATTGAGAGTTCATATTCATGTGCAAATCTTGAGTAGAAACAGCCGCCCTGCTGCCCATTACGAATTCCTTACCACAGTGGGTTCCTGTAACAACAAAGGCCACAATCAGACTGGTAATGTCCTGAACAAAAGACTCAGCGTTCCTTTTTGCACTGTCACAATAGCTGTGCCGGAACCGCACATCCGCGGGAGGGCTCGTCCGCGACCATGGGTGGGCCGCAATTAATATCACAAACAAAGAACCCAACTTGGAGAGCCACATACGGTGAGTACTTCTTTATTTTGTTAGGCAGCCTGAAAGTAACGTCCGTTAGCACAGGATTCTGCATGCCATCTTTTATATTCCTTACGCGTTTCGAGAGTTCATGCTCCCTTGCTCACAGGTGATGACAAATGGGGGCAGGCAACATGCCGTAACTCTAAATAACCAGTAGCATGAGTCCCGCCCATGGGCGTGTCAGCACAGTGCATCCTGGTATTGAGAGTTCATATTCATGTGCAAATCTTGAGTAGAAACAGCCGCCCTGCTGCCCATTATGAAATCCTTACCACAGTGGGTTCCTGTAACAACAAAGGCCACAATCAGACTGGTAATGTCCTGAACAAAAGACTCAGCGTTCCTTTTTGCACTGTCACAATAGCTGTGCCGGACCCGCACATCCGCGGGAGGGCTCGTCCGCGACCATGGGTGGGCCGCAATTAATATCACAAACAAAGAACCCAACTTGGAGAGCCACATACGGTGAGTACTTCTTTATTTTGTTAGGCAGCCTGAAAGTAACGTCCTTTAGCACAGGATTCTGCATGCCATCTTTTATATTCCTTACGCGTTTCGAGAGTTCATGCTCCCTTGCTCACAGGTGATGACAAATGGGGGCAGGCAACATGCCGTAACTCTAAATAACCAGTAACATGAGTCCCGCCCATGGGCGTGTCAGCACAGTGCATCCTGGTATTGAGAGTTCATATTCATGTGCAAATCTTGAGTAGAAACAGCCGCCCTGCTGCCCATTACGAATTCCTTACCACAGTGGGTTCCTGTAACAACAAAGGCCACAATCAGACTGGTAATGTCCTGAACAAAAGACTCAGCGTTCCTTTTTGCACTGTCACAATAGCTGTGCCGGACCCGCACATCCGCGGGAGGGCTCGTCCGCGACCATGGGTGGGCCGCAATTAATATCACAAACAAAGAACCCAACTTGGCGAGCCACATACGGTGAGTACTTCTTTATTTTGTTAGGCAGCCTGAAAGTAACGTCCGTTAGCACAGGATTCTGCATGCCATCTTTTATATTCCTTACGCGTTTCGAGAGTTCATGCTCCCTTGCTCACAGGTGATGACAAATGGGGGCAGGCAACATGCCGTAACTCTAAATAACCAGTAACATGAGTCCCGCCCATGGGCGTGTCAGCACAGTGCATCCTGGTATTGAGAGTTCATATTCATGTGCAAATCTTGAGTAGAAACAGCCGCCCTGCTGCCCATTACGAATTCCTTACCACAGTGGGTTCCTGTAACAACAAAGGCCACAATCAGACTGGTAATGTCCTGAACAAAAGACTCAGCGTTCCTTTTTGCACTGTCACAATAGCTGTGCCGGACCCGCACATCCGCGGGAGGGCTCGTCCGCGACCATGGGTGGGCCGCAATTAATATCACAAACAAAGAACCCAACTTGGAGAGCCACATACGGTGAGTACTTCTTTATTTTGTTAGGCAGCCTGAAAGTAACGTCTGTTAGCACAGGATTCTGCATGCCATCTTTTATATTCCTTACGCGTTTCGAGAGTTCATGCTCCCTTGCTCACAGGTGATGACAAATGGGGGCAGGCAACATGCCGTAACTCTAAATACCCAGTAACATGAGTCCCGCCCATGGGCGTGTCAGCACAGTGCATCCTGGTATTGAGAGTTCATATTCATGTGCAAATCTTGAGTAGAAACAGCCGCCCTGCTGCCCATTATGAAATCCTTACCACAGTGGGTTCCTGTAACAACAAAGGCCACAATCAGACTGGTAATGTCCTGAACAAAAGACTCAGCGTTCCTTTTTGCACTGTCACAATAGCTGTGCCGGACCCGCACATCCGCGGGAGGGCTCGTCCGCGACCATGGGTGGGCCGCAATTAATATCACAAACAAAGAACCCAACTTGGAGAGCCACATACGGTGAGTACTTCTTTATTTTGTTAGGCAGCCTGAAAGTAACGTCCTTTAGCACAGGATTCTGCATGCCATCTTTTATATTCCTTACGCGTTTCGAGAGTTCATGCTCCCTTGCTCACAGGTGATGACAAATGGGGGCAGGCAACATGCCGTAACTCTAAATAACCAGTAACATGAGTCCCGCCCATGGGCGTGTCAGCACAGTGCATCCTGGTATTGAGAGTTCATATTCATGTGCAAATCTTGAGTAGAAACAGCCGCCCTGCTGCCCATTACGAATTCCTTACCACAGTGGGTTCCTGTAACAACAAAGGCCACAATCAGACTGGTAATGTCCTGAACAAAAGACTCAGCGTTCCTTTTTGCACTGTCACAATAGCTGTGCCGGACCCGCACATCCGCGGGAGGGCTCGTCCGCGACCATGGGTGGGCCGCAATTAATATCACAAACAAAGAACCCAACTTGGCGAGCCACATACGGTGAGTACTTCTTTATTTTGTTAGGCAGCCTGAAAGTAACGTCCGTTAGCACAGGATTCTGCATGCCATCTTTTATATTCCTTACGCGTTTCGAGAGTTCATGCTCCCTTGCTCACAGGTGATGACAAATGGGGGCAGGCAACATGCCGTAACTCTAAATAACCAGTAACATGAGTCCCGCCCATGGGCGTGTCAGCACAGTGCATCCTGGTATTGAGAGTTCATATTCATGTGCAAATCTTGAGTAGAAACAGCCGCCCTGCTGCCCATTACGAATTCCTTACCACAGTGGGTTCCTGTAACAACAAAGGCCACAATCAGACTGGTAATGTCCTGAACAAAAGACTCAGCGTTCCTTTTTGCACTGTCACAATAGCTGTGCCGGACCCGCACATCCGCGGGAGGGCTCGTCCGCGACCATGGGTGGGCCGCAATTAATATCACAAACAAAGAACCCAACTTGGAGAGCCACATACGGTGAGTACTTCTTTATTTTGTTAGGCAGCCTGAAAGTAACGTCCGTTAGCACAGGATTCTGCATGCCATCTTTTATATTCCTTACGCGTTTCGAGAGTTCATGCTCCCTTGCTCACAGGTGATGACAAATGGGGGCAGGCAACATGCCGTAACTCTAAATAACCAGTAACATGAGTCCCGCCCATGGGCGTGTCAGCACAGTGCATCCTGGTATTGAGAGTTCATATTCATGTGCAAATCTTGAGTAGAAACAGCCGCCCTGCTGCCCATTACGAATTCCTTACCACAGTGGGTTCCTGTAACAACAAAGGCCACAATCAGACTGGTAATGTCCTGAACAAAAGACTCAGCGTTCCTTTTTGCACTGTCACAATAGCTGTGCCGGACCCGCACATCCGCGGGAGGGCTCGTCCGCGACCATCTGTGGGCCGCAATTAATATCACAAACAAAGAACCCAACTTGGAGAGCCACATACGGTGAGTACTTCTTTATTTTGTTAGGCAGCCTGAAAGTAACGTCCGTTAGCACAGGATTCTGCATGCCATCTTCCGTATGCCACTTCGCCGTTTGACGCTGCAGCCGGGCCACACAACAGTGTAGCGGGTCCTCTCCTGCGACTCAGGCGAGGCCGCTCAACATCAAAACCAAGAGTTTGCCTGTTAAAGGAGGGTCCACACAAGGAGGTAAGTATCTGCCTTTTATTCACTGAAGGATGCAGCGGAACAGCAACTCGCAGTACTTCGCTTAATATTGTTCAATCCACCCGACGCGTTTCGTGCTCACACAGCACTTCATCATGGGCTGAAAGTGTTCTTGGTTAAACGGCACAGCAGTTTTTGAAGCCACCTTTTGATAATTGAAATCCCCGCCTTGATGGGCGTGACCATATTGATGTGGCGTCTTGGGACTTGTAGTGCTTCATCTCTTACCCAAGTGGGTCCCATGCCGTTCCCAGATTATGAACAAAATGTCACCACAGTGGGTTGCGATGTGATTGGGAGCTGTTGCATCGCATCCGTATATCCCTTCAGTGGCGTCCTCGTCCGTATGCCACTTCGCCGTTTGACGCTGCAGCCGGGCCACACAACAGTGTAGCGGGTCCTCTCCTGCGACTCAGGCGAGGCCGCTCACCATCAAAACCAAGAGTTTGCCTGTTAAAGGAGGGTCCACACAAGGAGGTAAGTATCTGCCTTTTATTCACTGAAGGATGCAGCGGAACAGCAACTCGCAGTACTTCGCTTAATATTGTTCAATCCACCCGACGCGTTTCGTGCTCACACAGCACTTCATCATGGGCTGAAAGTGTTCTTGGTTAAACGGCACAGCAGTTTTTGAAGCCACCTTTTGATAATTGAAATCCCCGCCTTGATGGGCGTGACCATATTGATGTGGCGTCTTGGGACTTGTAGTGCTTCATCTCTTACCCAAGTGGGTCCCATGCCGTTCCCAGATTATGAACAAAATGTCACCACAGTGGGTTGCGTATCCATGTTGTGTTTTTGTTAGCCTTATCTTGCCCCCAGGCTGGATTCTCTCAAGGGCCTCCGCAAGTGTCAAGGCTTGGACTGGTCAAAACACGGCTACTTTTTAGAACGAGGTCACAGAAAGAATTCAGATGGTAGCAGGAGGAGAGGTAGGAATTGGCTGCATTTACTATCACACAATTGGGAACTTTTGTGAGATGCCAACAGTGCTCCCCCTTCATTGCTGGAAGAGTTTACTATTGCTTAGAGCTTCTCGGCTGCACTGGTAACCCCACTGGAATCAGAGGAAATAGTCTTATAGTTTTTCAAAATGCCTCCATCTGCACATGGTTCAAGGATTTTTGTGCTATGCTATGCCAAGGAAAGCGCATTTGTAAAGTGCCTGGCTTGCAGAAAGCTTCTCAAAATAACATCCAAAGATGCTCGCACGCTGAGCCCAGACTTTGTGAGTTCTAGGATAACTCACAGTACTTGATTGGATATCCATATCCTGTTTGCCCCATTTTCTTAATTTCACCTTTATAACATAATTTACTTTTTGGGGAATTACTGTGTGGCCTAATTGCAGCGAGCACGTAGAGCTGCAGGAGCCGCTGGATGGTGACGCCCCGTCACCGCTGCTGATGCTGCTGGTGCTGCCGTCCCCTCCTGCCGCTGCCAGAAGCTTGAACAGGTCTGCGGGGGCGGTAGCAGCAAGAGCGTGGAACTGCAAGAGTCGCCGACCGGAGACGCCCGGCACCGAGTAGTTACTCAACACCACCCTTCAACGAGGCTACAGGATGGTGGCAGCAGCAAGCGCGTGGAGCTGCAGGAGCTACCGGCTGGAGATGCTCCACCGCTGCTGCTGCTGCTGTCGGCCCTGCCCTAAGCTTGAACAGGTCTGCGGGGGCGATTATGGCAGCCTAATGTTCAAGGGGCAGCGCAGCAGGGATGCCGATACTCCGATTCCAACCACGGCTCGCTGCCCGCTACAGGAGACTCCTCCTATTCCGCCTTCAGCAGGAACAGGTAATGCGTCAGTAGCATGCGCAATACCAGCCTGCATGATGCCTAGACCACGTTTGCGCAACACACCTACACACGGCAGCCGACACACCAACATGTCGCGACACACAGCTTGGAAAGCTTTGCTGTAATCCTTTTGGTGCAGTGAATAAAAAGACAGGCAGCATTGAAGAAGGCCTATGGTGGCACTAATCGGTCTTTGAGGGGAGGAAGATGTAAGGACTACACAGCCCAGTCAATAGTGAAAGACTTTATCAGTTTGGCTGTAGCTATGTCAGAGGGAGATGATTACTTAGAGCTAATGGCAAATATAGCAGGCTATATTCCACTCCAAGATAGCTTGAGATGGTCTCTGATCTTTGTCCCCAGATGCAAGAAAATATTCTCTGGCATGACATCAAATCTGTCTCAGAGATTTGCAAGTGGATAATTCAGAGAAATCATCATAATTGAAGAGTCTTTTCTCAGGCATAAAGCTTTTTGGTCACTGCTGGTCACTAAAGCTTTCAAAGACTGTAACTATGCCTCATCATACAAAGGGAAGTCTTCTTTTGCATCATATATCTCTGCCACTCAAGAGAATCAAACAAGTTAAAAGAAGGAAGCTTTTTCTGCCTTGTTCATCAAAGAATGTACTATCAGCTCAACAGCCATCATTAAAATATCGTAGCATTCCTGAATCCTAGCGAATAGTGGAGGCAGAATGGCCAGTGGGAGGTCATATCTGAGACTTTGTAAAATCCTGGGAATCAGATGTTTCGTATCTTTGCGTGCTAAATATCGTTCTGCACGGCTATCTAAAGACTCCACTTCCATTCTCACAGAGTCAGTTTTCATACCTATAAGGATCCAAAAACAGAGTACATTATTAAATGATGAAAGGATTTACCACAAAAGAAAGTGTTGGTGCCTCTATCTATAGAGGAACAAGATCACGGGTTTTACTCCATTGTCTTTCTGTTATAAAAATCATCAGTATGATTTTGACTAGTTTTGAATCTAAAATGAATTCATGGGAGTTAATGATCCATTTTAAAATGGAAAGCCACCCGAAGATAATCCCGTTGATCCGGTCAGAGGAGTTCATGGGGACTTTGGATCTGCAGGATGCATACCTTCATATTCCGATTTCAGAGAGCATCCAAGGTTTCTTTGCTTTGCAATTGAAGATCACTACTTTCATTTTTGTGTTCTCCTTTTCAGTCTGAAGTTGGCAGAGAGAGTTTTTACCAAAGTCCTGTGTCCCCAGTGGGCTTCTTATACAATCAAGGGATAGCACTGAAAAATATCTTGATGATTGGCAGTTACACTCACCCTCAAACGTTCTGAAAGAAAGTTACATACAGCAGGTGAGATTACTCCTTCAGGACAATGGATTTCTGTAGGAATAAATGTAAATTGACTCTAGTTCAAGATATTGAATTCTAGTTAGGTTCCAGGGTTTTGAAAAATCAGTGAAATGTTTCATCCATTCTGAATCAGGAGTCTCCCAAGGCCAGAGCATATCTTGAACGCCAGGGAGGCATGGCTGTAATGATAATGATTCCACCTTGGGCAAGGTTCCATTTGGGAATTTCTGTTCAACATCTTCTGACATTCTGGGATCCAGCACCTATGGATATAGAAGCCCAAGAACAAAATAATCAGCACATCAGGAAGAAACTTCAGTGGTAAGAAGACATGGTCCATTTGTGGATAGAATCCTCATTGCATATACCATCTCCAAAGGTGACCACAGCAGATACCAGTGCCACAATTGAATCAATGTGACTTCAGGACAGGTGGTCCCCACAATGCAGGATGCATTCTTAAAACTGGAAAGAGCTGGTAGCAGTCAGGCGAGTGCTTTTGAGGTGTGATCAACATATCTGAGGTGCTCCAATCTTGATAAGACCAGACAACATTATAACTAAGTTCGATCTAAATAGAGAAGGAACTCCTTCTAAGAACCTAGTGACATGAACTATCATCATTTTTATTTGGGCTGAACAACATCTGCTGTCCTTCTTCTGCCATGCTCATCCGTGTGGTGTATAATACAACTGCTGGCAGGTTCAGAAGGGTGTTCCCTTCCTCCTAGAAATATTGCCTGAGTCCTCTGAGAAATCTGTATAAGATATGGTTGTCCAATGACATGTCTGCAAAAAGAATGTGATTTATCCCATGTTTGTTTCCAGGTCTATAGAAGTGGGAGCTTGACCAATCAATCAATCAATCAAACAGGGAATTGTAAGCGCGCTACTCACCCGTGAGGGTCTCAAGGCGGGGGGGGGGGGGTGGGTCCGCAGATCTTTTTAGCCGAAGAGCCAGATCTTGAGGGTCTTCCTGAAGGTGTTCAGAGAGGGAAGGCGTCTGATGTCTGCCGGTAGCTCGTTCCAGGTCTTGGCTGCAATGTGAGAGAAGGATCTTTCACCTGCTCTGGCTCTGTGGATGCGCTGGGTTTCGGTCAGTGCGAGGTTGGAAGATCGGAGGTATCTTTTGGGTATGTGGAAGTTGATTCTGTTGTTGAGGTATTTGGGTCCGTTGTTGTGTAGGCATGAGTGAGGATTTTGAACGGGACTTTTTTCTCCATGGGGAGCCAGTGCAGACTTCGAGGTGTTGGCTGATGTATTCGTGTCGGGGGGTGCTGAGGACCAGTCTGTCGGCGGTGTTCTGTATTGTCTGGAGTTTGCGGAGTAGGGACTTGTTGATGCCGGCGTAGAGTGTGTGTCCATAGTCCAGTCTGCTGGTGATGAGTGCGTGGGTGACTGTCTTCCTTGACTCAGGGGGGATCCACTTGAAGGTCTTGCGGAGGATGCGGACGGTGTTGAAGCAGCTGGAGGTGACGGCGTTGACCTGTCGGTTCATGGTGAGTGATGAGTCGAGTACAATGCCGAGGTTCTCGGCGTGGTCTGAGGGGGTAGGTGGGCTTCCGGGAGCGGTCGGCAACCAGGTGCTGTCCCATGCAGAAGGGGTGGCACCGAGGACGAGGACTTCTGTCTTCTCAGCGGTGAGCTTCAGGCAGCTGTTGGTCATTCAGACTGCGACGTCTTGCATTCCTTTCAGGAAGTTGAGTTTGGCAGTGGTGGGGTCTTTGGTGAGGGAGAGGATGAGCTAGGTGTCGTCGGCGTAGGATACGATGTTCAGGCCGTGTTGTCGGATGATGGCTGCGAGGGGGGCCATGTGGATGTTGAAGAGGGTGGGGCTCAGTGATGAGCCCTGTGGGTCTCTGCAGGTGATTTTCATTGGGTCGGAGAGGAAGGATGGGAGTCTGATCCTTTGGCTTCTTCCGGTGAGGAATGATCGGATCCAGTCCAGGGTTGTTCCTTGTATGCCTGCATCCTTTAGTCTGGTGACTAGTGTGCGGTGGGAGACGGTGTCGAAGGCCGCTGATAGGTCGAGTAGGATGAGGGCTGTGGAGTGGCCTTGGTCCAGGAGGGTGCAGATGTCATCTGTGGCGGCGAGTAGGGCGGTCTCTGTGCTGTGGTTGCTTCGGAAACCTGATTGGGACGGGTTGAGGACGGCGTTCTCTTCAATTAATCGTGTCAGTTTCCTGTTGACTGTTTTCTCTGCAACTTTGGCTGCGAAGGGGAGGAGCGAGATGGGCCGATAGTGCTTGAGGTTGGTGGGGTCAGCTGTGGGCTTCTGGAACAGGGGTCTGACTTCTGCACGCTTCCAGTCATCTGGGAAGGTGCCTGTATTGAAGGTGGTGTTGATGGTGCATTGTAGTTCTGGTGCGATGGCGGCCGCGGCTCTGTGGTAGATGTGAGGGGGGCAGGGGTCAGTGGGGGCCCCCGAGTGGATGCTTTTCATGGTCAAGGTGGTGTCTTCGGCCGTGATCTGTGTCAATTTGGAGATGGTGGGCTGGCTGGTATTTCTGGGGGGCGGGGGGCCGTCTGTGGCGCCTGGTGGATGGTCAATGAAGTTATCGTAGTGGTTTTTGATCTTGAGGAGGAAATAGGTTCCAAGCTTGTCGCAGAGGTCTTGGGATGGGGTGATGTCTGTGGCTTTGCTGTGTGGGTTGGTGAATTCTTGAATGACACTGAAAAGTTCCTTGGAGTTGGTGGGGTTGGCCAGGATTTTGTTGAGGCTGAAGTTCCTCTTGGTGGCTCTGATCTGGTTGTGGTAGTCCGTCATGGCGTCCTTGTAGGTGGTGTGGTTTTTGGTTGTCTTGGTGTTTCTCCAGTTCTTCTCCAGGCGTCTGCAGGTGCAACCGGCTTCTTGGAGAGCGGTGGTGAACCAGGCGGCTTTCCTGGGGCGTTGTCTGTCGGGGTTGCGTAGCAGGGCGAGCTCGTCTGCGCAGTTGGAGATCCAGGTGTGGAGTTCTCTGGCTGCGTCATTTGCGTTGGGTGCCCAGGTGTGGTTTTCTCTGGTGAGGGTGGAGTTAAGTTGCTCGTCTGAAACCTTGCTCCAGTTCCTTCGTGGTAGGTGTGGGGCTGGTTTGGGTGCCTTGGGTTTGTTGATGGTGAAGTGAACGCAGTGGGGGTCGGTCTATGGCGGCTGTGTTGTGTGGCTGAATGGACGCTGTTTCCTGCCGCCAAGATGGGGCCGAGGATGTGTCCTGCTCTGTGGGTCAGAATGTTGACGAGTTGTTTAAGTCCGATGCTGGCGAGGTTGTCACAAAGGATAGTGGAGTTGGGGTTGGGGTCTCTGGTGTTGTCGAGGTGGAAGTTCAGGTCTCCAATGAGTATGTAGTTTGTTGAGGCAATGGTGTGGAGTGCGATGAAGACAGTGATGGTGGTGGCGAAGGGTGTTCGGGGGCCGGGAGGTCTGTAGACGAGGGTTCCTAGGAGTGTGGCTTTGCGGGTGGTCTGGATCTCGAAGTGCAGGTGCTCGACGGAGGGGAAGGTTTTGCTGGAGGTGGTGAGGCGGAGGGTGCTCTTGTGGGCGATGGCAAGGCCCCCTCCTGGGTTGATGGTGTGGTCTTTCCTCTGGATCTTGTATCCGTCTGGCATGGCGGTGCTGATGTCAGGGGCGGAAGATGCGTTGGTCCACGTCTCTGTGAAGAAGGCGATGTCTGGCAAGAGAGAGTCGAGTAGGTTCCAGATTTCCATGGCGTGTTTGTGTACGGAGCGTACGTTGAGGAGGATGCATTTTAGGGTGACGCTGGTGCTGGCGCCGGCGGTGTTGGAGGCCAGGGTAGCGGTGAGGGTCTGGCAACAGTGGAGGCAGGAGAACTGACCATGGGTCATGTTCGGTGAGACCTGCTGGCATTCTCTAAGTCTTCCAAGGTTGAGTGCGAGGAGGGTGGTGGTAACGTAGCAATGGGTAGTGGGAGGTTCAGGGTTCCTGGCGCTGGCGGAGATGGGATTGCCTTTGGCGTGCCGGCAGTGTGCTGGCGGCGTGCCCGCTGAGCGCGACCGGCCAGCGGCCACCATTAAGTAGGGGAGGTGGGAGGGAGGAGATGCTGGGAGGCGGGAGCGGGGGAATTCCGAAGGGGAATTCCGAGGGGAGGGGCCGCGGGGGCAGCAGCGGCGAAAGGAACAGGCAGGCACAAGAAAATAAAAACAGTGGTGGAACTAGAGCAAGACACAGATGGGCACAATAACAGTGGCACAACACGGAAAAGTTAAGAAAAAAAATGGCTGAGAAAGGTTACGGTGGTTGCAGGCAGTCTGGTCCCAGTTGGAGCGGGCAGCAGCCTCGAACCTCCCAAGGAGGAGGTTGGGGTCTGGAGGCAAGAGACGGCGCAGCGGAGCTGCGGGGAGAGAGTGGACGAAGACCAATAGATGCCTTTGTATGTCATTTGGCATGGGGGCTTCTCTATGGCTTTTCTCTTTTTCCTCTGTTTCTGAGGGTTTGTCATGTCAAGTAGCCAATGTGGATCTCACTCCAGCCATGGTCCATGGATTGCAGCAGTTTCCCTGCCATTGGCACGGTTCAAGAGGTAGACTCCTGTGTGCATGTCATTCTCTGGAAAGCCACTCTTGACAGTCTCTGAATATTCTTCCACCTCCAAGGCTGAAAATCACTAGATTAGCTGTTCCCTTACCTGTAATCCAATTTCCAATAATTTCTCTGAATTTTGTTTGCAACCGCGTCTGTAAAATCATTCTTTTACAAGATGGCTCTTATTCAAATTTTCCATCAAGAAAAAGGAAGTGACATGTTTGGGTACTCCAGACTATCCAAAACTCTAAACCATTGAGGTCACTTCTGCTATTGGTAATGATGTCACATCCTGATTTATCATTGCAGCACTACTTTCTGTATGTCACTTCCTGATTCCTCTCTCACCTATTTCCCGTTTCACACTATAAAAGGAGTTGGAACTCTCAGTACCATGTGTCACAAGGCTCCAATAACTGTGGTGATGGGTTCCCTCCTGGTTTCTGTGTTTTCCTTCTTCATCTCCTGGAATCCTCCTCCATCTCTTAAAACACTTGCTTCATCTACTTCTCCTGATATTCTGCTCCTGCTGGATCTGACCCTCATCTACTGCACTCTCGGTTTTTTTAGTGTCAGGTTCCTCAACAATTTTCTACATTAGCTAGTCTACCTGCTTGAAGGTTTTTTATGCTGCATGTAATCAGATCACCTGTAAGTAACCAGGGCATTTCCAGTACTCCTGCCATTTACTTGAGAATAATGTTTGTGGTGAACTTATCAGCAAAACATTTTGTGCAGCAGTAATCGTATTCTGAGAGCAGAGCAATGAAACCTCTGGCTGCGTTGTTGAATCAACCAACATCACTGCCATTGTTAAGTATAAAGACTTTGGTGTAGCCAGAGATTTAAAGGAGAAAACATAAATAAGTACTGGTAGTAACTCATACCAAGTATCTCTAAGCTTTTTTTAAAAAAATTACTATTGTTTTTTTAACAATATAATTAACAAAGGAGAAATATATCAAACATATCAATTTATAGGCTTCTTAGAATCGTCCCGGTCACTCATCCATTATAGTATCTTTATTGCCAACCCCACCCTCCATTGTGGCTTTTCCCACGGTTTGTGTATCCTCCTACATTGAGTCATTGTTGCATAACTAGACAACGTCAACAATTTCATCAGACGTACACTTTGCATGTTCACTCAATTTTCCCTCCTTGGTTCCACTGCCACTCCAAGCCCCTCTTCTCCATCCATCTCTCGCTTTTATTCATTTTATACATGCTCCTCCATACCGCGCCTTGGCTCATCCCTTGTTCCCCCCGGTCCACACCTATCCCTAACTGTATTTGTGAGTTTGGTCATATAAGGTTCTCGCTATTACTCTAGGTCCCTTGAGTATCGTAGAGCAGTTCAAGGGGTCTGGCCCCTGGTGGGTCTAAAATTGCCTGTATCATCTCACCCTATTTTTCCAAATGGTCTATGTGTTTGTTATCATGTCACACTATTCACATGTGCGCCTTTTCCTTCGTTGCCCAGTCAAACAAGTCTACCCTCCAGGGGTTAGTCATAGATGCCCTAGGGCTAGCCTACAAAGACCTCTAAGCATATTTAAAAAATAATTGCCAAATTATGGTGGCCCAGATTCTATTACAGCAAGAAATTGGAAAAATGTTATCCTGTTTAGGAGTATCTAGGACATTTTGCAGAGCATTTGTACACAGCAAGTTTTGCATTTTTGTTTGATTTATGATCGTGGGCAAGCCAAGCATAGTTAGAGTCTGACTCAAGTCAAATGTCTGGTTTGGGCCTTGTCTATTGGAACTGGCTCCAAAACAGAGAAAGGACAAGCCTCATTAATACAATTTTTATAACACAAAAACTATTAAATACAGGAAAGCTAAGCAGAGAAAACCGGCTATATTCTTCTTGTACAAAAATCATTGCATGTTAATAATCCCTTATGACCAGCTGCATTTCACATATGTCTGGCAGACCAATATCCCAGAACAACCTGTGTGTGAACTCAGAGGCTGCTTTGTTTTGCTCATCTATATAAAATATATAATTGAGGTGCTGAGCCACACCTGAAATTGGTCTGTTTTAGTTTAAATCATCCGAAGCCATCAAAATTAACAGAAAAATGTCCTTTTCGCTTAACATTGCACTTTTTTCAAGAACGACTGTATGTATCTATACAGATATAGATACAATTAGTCATATAAACACATACATTTACATATATATAGGTTTAGATAGCAGCCTTCTAACAAAGGTACATATACATGGATATATTTACTCATGGGTATATTTACTACTACATCTATGTGTAAGTTTACACTTTTTTATAGTCACCATTTACAACTATAAATGTACATGTAGGTGTATACTGAGACTTCGGCGGGTGTAGCCTCCTACAATGGGATGTATGAGTGTAAAGTTACTGCCACTAACTTTCTCCTCACGTAGTTGGATATCTCCAGCGCCATGGTTGAGACCTCCCTATGGGACTGTATAGGGGTAATTATTAATGTTTATTTTATTTTTTTAAATACAAACATTTTGTTAGACCTGTCAGCCTTAGGGATGTCTTCCCCTAAACATTTTACTTTCCTCCTTAATGTTTGCTTATCTCGTTTTTTCTGGCCTTAGGACTCTGTGCAAGTTAACACTGCTAACCAGTGCTAAAGTGCATGTGTTCACTCCTGGTAACATTGGCTTATCCCCAATTGGCATATTTAATTTACTCATAAGTCCCTAGTAAAGTGCTACTACATGTACGCAGGGTCTGTGCATTAAATGCTACTAGTGGGCCTGCAGTACTTATTGTGCCACACACTTAAGTAGCCCTTTAAACATGTCTCAGGCCTGCGGTTGCAGTCTGTTTGTGCAGTTTTAACCTGCCATTTTGACCTGTCAAAATAAACCTTCTTCCATGCCCAAATCCTCCTTTTTAATACATATAAATCACCCCTAGGGAAGGCCCTAAACAGCCAACAGAGCATGGTGCAATGTATTTAAAAAGTAGGACATGCAATTTTGAGTTTTACATGTCCTGGTAATGAAAAACTCTTAAATTAGTTTTTCCCTACTGCAAGTCCTGCTTCTCCCATAGGGTAACACTGGAGTAAACATATTCCATTTAATATGCTGTAACTTCCAAATTGGAACAGGTAACCAGTTCATGTTTGGTGTCTGTAAAATTATAATGAAAAATCCTTTTATGGTAAAGTTGGACTTCAATTACAATTTTGAAAATTGCACTTTTAGAAAGTTGGCATTTTCCTGCCTTAGCCATTTAGTGCCTGCAGCCTATCTCTGGGTCACATGGCTGAGTGTAGCTGTGCTTTGTTTTTTCTTCCAAGACATCTGCACACAATAGAAAGCTTAGGTGTGCCTGGGTGGGCAATCACTGACAGGATGGGAGGGCGGAGCTGTTCACAGCCCTACTTACACTTGATTAGTCTGAGTCCTGCCTCCACACAAATGGCTGCCTACTCCCTGTACTTAGTCTAGAGCCAGGGCAGGGGAGGCAGGAAAACAGAGCACTTTAAATCTAGCCGCTTCTCCTACTTCAAAGGAGGCGCCTGGTATAAAGATTGGACCTTAGGCACCAACTCATCAGTACACTTCTGGACCTGTGGATATGCTGCAAGGAAGAAGGACTGCTGTGCTGCTGAAAGGACTGCCACTGTGCTGGACTGCAGCCCTGCTGGACTACTGACTTGCTGGACTGCTGCCTTGGTGGAATGCTGCCCTGCTGCCTTAGTCAGAGGGATTGAACCTGAACCCAGGACACCCAGAGTGACTCCAAGGGCTAGTGTTCTGGCCTTCTGTTCAGAGTACGGAGACATAACAGGCTGCCAACCACCTGAAACCAGCACCCAGCCAGCTGGAGCAAGGCCATGACCCCAAAATGGTGGCCCCCATTAGTGAATTAGAAAGCTAAAAAAGTGGTCCATGTTTGAAAATTGGGACAGTTTTGAACCTGTAAAGATGCGCTGTATACCTGTTTTACAAAGTACGGGAGACTGCATGGATTTCTGCCTACAGCTGGTAATGTTTGCTTTAAGATTGTGGAAATCTTCAGTAAAAAACTGGCTCAGTAGGCTATAAAATAGGCCCACAAACAGCCAACAAAATGAACCAAAGTCTGGCCTGTCAGACCAGCGTGTCGCGCACTGCCTGGCCATAGGCCAGTCTGACCTTGGTACTGCTGTAGTATTACTTTACATACTACAAAATGCAGCTAGGAAAAAGGCCACAAATTGTCAAATTAAGTTAATATGATTTTTTTTAATTTATGGGACATAATGTGATAATTTATTTCAAGAAATAATTATACTTGTTGTCATTGAATACTACATTGAAGGAGACGTCTACCCAGAGGCTGAATTGCACAATGTGCAACTAGGAAACCTGGAGTCAAACTCCAGCTTCCTCACTTGACCAAACAGTGTGATCCTAGTCATGTGTTTTTATTTATTCATGTTTCCTCGTTTTCTTTGAATGATCAATTTGACATAACTGTGAAGTAACTCAGTTCAGTATGTTAGCTGTACTAACATGTCACTCCTGTACAGTTCAATAGGCAATAATGTTGCTTCACATATCACATTGGCCTTACACACAGTGCGCATGACAAACTCATATCTTGGCTGCCTCATGGCAACCCCATTAAGGCACAGAGTAATTCTTGAATGTTTTTAAATGTATGTTTAGAATATTTTTTTTATAAACATGGGTCAATGTACTGCTATAATCTAATGAATTAGATTGAAACAATTACACATGTTAAAGAAGTAATATTTTATTTACTTTAAAAGAGTTTTTATTTTATACATTTACGACACTTGTCACATGATTTACATGCCTAATCTTTTGATGGCTCTATTCATCTTTCGGCTCCCAGGCAAGCCAAGCCCTAGTTTCGGACCTCTCTGTCAGTTTGCTGACTTGCCCTGTCCTCTCCTGATGATAAAAAAAAGTCTGTAAGCGAGAGGATCTAATAATGACAGTATAGCATTAGTCCTATATTCCACACGCATGGTTAGACGTGTTTTGATTTTCGACAGTTTTTATGTAGTCTCCCCCCCCCCCCCCCCCCCCCGCGCAAAATGACTTATTCTGAGCTTGGTTTCTTTCCTGGACTCTAGTCTGTTTTGGCGGCAGCCTGGCTCTGACAGACACTGGCTCAGCTGGAGCTGACGGCGGGCGCTCCTAAAACAGCTGGGAACAGACAGGGAGTGACAGAGGGGGAACGAAATGCGCGCTTCCTCTTTGATACGGAGGGCGACGCAAGCTGCTGGTCCCCGCTGAGACTGGAAGAGAAGGAAAGCAAACAAAGCATCCGCACAGCCCCTGCGCGCGGGACCTCCATCTGCAGCCGCCGGCAGATTGACACGTCTACAGACCGCCTCGTCCCCCCGCCCCGCGCGCCAAGAAAGACAATCCGCGAGGAGAAGCAACTCCAAGGTGTTTACCCCGGAGCTGACCTGGGGCGGGGGGGCTAATGCTTTTATTTGTGGGGCGCTGAAAGAAAGGCGGCACTGCACTTCACCGAAAAAGAAAGACTCGAAGAGCCTAAACAGGAGTGAAGCCACGACACGAGGTGACAGATGTCTGATGGAAGTGACAATGAGGACTGACCGGCAACAATGGAGGGGACCGAGCAGCCAATCGTTTCTTTATCTATTCTGCAAGACCAACATTTTTGGTGGTGTCGCTTCTCCTGACGCTGGAGTTTGTCGCCTCTCTGGTGTCCTATTTTGCGCCCTCGCAGTTAGAACATACCTTGTTTTTCAACATCAACCTGTTGATATTCCGGGGCTCAAATGCGACACGAACGGAGCATCTGCTGGGTGTGTGTTTAAAAAGCTACTCATTGGGCTTTAACCTCATTATTTAAATCAATGAAAATAAATGTTTCTGAATGAAAACGGGCACATGGCTGGAAGGTTGGCCCGTGTCAGGGTGATTTTCTCATTCAGCATTTTCCTTCATTTTATCTTTTCAACACTATAGTACGTATTTTTCGCCCTGATACCAATTTTGCACAAAAAAGATCTCGCTAGTGTTGAGTGATACGCATTTCTTGAAAATGGGGTGTTTGGAAAGCACAATGTCCTCACCCTAAATCCCACCCACCCCCGGTAAGCTCCTGTGCCAGCTAGGTAGGGGTTTGTGTTTTCTTGTTTTTTAACTCAGCAAATACAGTTTTGCATGTTGGGGCTGAATGTCCATATCAAAAAGGAAAACTGCAAAACTTCAAGTCCCAGAATGCAAAGTGTTGCTTTCTGAAAAGGTAGAATATGGTCTTCACGTGACAGGGAAGTATTTTGCATATCTGCCACCTGCCTAGAAGGAATGTTGCTTTGCAGGTTCTCGTTCCAAATCAGCAGCAAATTCCAAAAGTTCCCCCAAATGCATTATTTGAGGTGGCCATAATGTGTGGAGGACAATTGTGCACTGAGTTCTTGGAATGTAAAGTGAGACTGAGTTGGACAAACTTCCTAAACAATACTGTGTACCTGGAAACCTCCCACGCGCCTCGGAGCACGCGAATCAGCTGAAAGAACTCTTTACAAATAGACTTTAATAGAAGCAACATGGGGGGCAGTTACGTGTTTAGTTTTTTAACCGTTCACCAAGTCTGTTCGAAAAGCCTCAGGTATCCCAATCTGTGGATTCAAGTACTTTTAAATCTGTAAGGGTGAAGGGACACTTGTCTTGTGAAGTTTTTCATCGGGCCGTAATTATCGATAAGCGCCCAAAGCTTTATCAATGGGGGCGACGAACGAGCAAGTACAGAAACGCCAAACACTGCTATGTAAAAAGCCAGGACTGACAGAAGAGGCCATACATGTCATGGGACGCTTGCTTCTCCCTCTCGTTATCCTTCCCTCCCCCTTCTCTCTCGCCCTGTGCGTGTAATATATTAACTGGTTCTTCTCAATATATTTCTAAGCAATCCGCCTTTTAGCAGTTACTAAATAGAAGGGAATGGATGAAAAGCAATCAGCTCAACATTGCACAATGTCTCTAAGTGGGAAAAGCAGAGGAGGAACTAAGTATATTACTTTTTATAGGGTCGCGGTAGTTTAAAAATCGTACTGAAATGCTCTGCCGTGACTTCTATCTGCCCTCCAGCCACCTCCTCTACAGCTGTTAACCTCTAGCGGTGCAGACGCACACCTTGCCAGCTTACTGACTGCTCCTCCACCCTCCCCTACTGCACCCTCCCCTTCCCCCCCAAGCCCCACCTTCCCCGTGGGTGGGTTGGTATCTCCTCGTCAGCCTCGCTGAGCCCTGCGCGTGCAGAGGGAGTCCCTCCCGCATGAATATGGAATAGGCTGCACGAGGACAGTGGGAAGTGCAGCCCCGCCTACCCCCACACTACACCCGGGGACGAGACCGGAGTGGGACATGGAAGCGGACCGAGGGCACTGGCAGCATGACAATTCCCAGCTTCATCGTGGCTCTGGTGCTGGGGGCCATCCCTGGAGGGGGCTGCTTTGACAAAACAGCAGGTGCCCCATCCCACCAGCGACCTTCTAACCAGCGCCTTCCCTCACGCCACCAGCCCCTGCATCCCCACCCTCACCGTCCTTTGCCACCATCCACCCCATACACCGGTTGCACAAAGGGCAAGGGTCAGGGCAACTCTGTGGGTGACTTTGTCAACGTTACTGACTTTGGGGCACAGTGCTTGAACTGGTTGGATGTGCCAACTTTCTTGGAGAGGACCCCGGGCAAGGGTCTTGGCGACCATAACTTCTGCCGCAACCCTGATGGGAGAAGCAAGCCATGGTGCTTCTACAGGAATAACCGAGGCAGGGTGGACTGGGGCTACTGTGACTGCAAACAGGGTGAGTACCGCAAGGCATGATGCACAATGGGCAAGAGCCCTGGTACCTTGCACGCTTCCAATTTGATTACTTGCCTAGATGCAATGTGTGGTGATAGATGAGCGATGCCATGAAGTATGGCCCTCATACGCTTCATATAACACTTAGGTTATGGGTGCTTATTATACCTAGAAGTACCTGCCAACTACCCTCCTACTATAAAACCAATTTTCGAATTTTTGCTGAAAATTTCCTGAGCTATCTGAAGATGATGTTTGTAAAGGTGGATAGAGTTATGTTAAACTAATTGCATTGTGACGTGAACCTTAGGCTGCATGTGTGCTTGTATGTGACACAATATAAGAGGCGCACAACTCTGGTATCTGTGTGGCGTGCTTGGGTGGGCAGGATCGATTTAAGAAATCTAGTTGATCTGATAAGTTTAATGTCATAAAGATGAGGCCATATCTTGGTCATGGTTACTGAGCCCTAATGTCAAGATATTCAATTGGCGACAAAGCACTACTGAATAAAAAAAAATACTATAATTAACACTCATTGTGTGATAGCCACTGCAAGGCCTCTGGTGAACTGGTGCTAGTGATATGTAGCACTTAAATTTCACAAATCACTCTACACACCAACTCCAGTGCCGATGTACGGGTTTCACAAATGTAGGATTAACATTGTAAACTAGCTGTGAGCAGCATACTGGAAAGGGTATAGTTTGGGGCAGCAGATCCTTTCCATGCATGTTGGAGGGTATGTTGCTAGAGTACTGTTTTTCTTCTTGCAGAGTGTATGTGTGTGCACTATCGGGCAGCAATCCCCCTTAGCGACACTAATCTCATGTTATGTGTCAAAACTGGTTCACTTGAAGGTGATCACGAACCAGTAGAGGCAAATATGCAAAGCAGCAGCCGATCCCTTCAAATCCATGGCTGCCCAGCCCGCATCCTCCCTGGCCAGGCCTGTGGTACTACTACCACTGTTTAGCCTTCAGCTGCAGCTCGGGGTGCGACTGCCCAGGATTACCATGAGATTTTAGTTCACAACATTTAAACACAGATTTACACTATTTGGTGACTAATATTTTTACCACAATATTCTAGGGCTGGAGTTAAAATGGTAAAATAGCCTCTTGTACTAAGGCAAAGAACTCAGGGCAGCAGTCTACCACCATGTCGGGGAACATAATGTTTTCAGGCGTGGAATTTAAATTCACAACCCAGTGTGTTGTGGGAGTTGCTTCTATATAATCAATAAAACTGACATACCTGGCAATGACTTTTAAGAGAAAAACTAGGGAAACTAAACCTTGTATTTTGAAGATATGGAACTGGGTGGCAACCCTAATCGGTAACAATGTGTTTTTGTTTCGCGCTCAATCACGCAACATTCTGTATTCATCCCTAAATGAACCTGTCTATATTGACTTGGGCCCTGTGTGCCACCATGCTCAATCACTCTGATAGAAACGCCAGGCAGTTCAATAATTATTTGCCATGCGCCAACACTCTTCACAAGCTGTTGTTCCCTTTCTGCTATGAAGTCAGTACTCTCTGAGCAGCACAGCTGTGCGTCAACAGAAAGCACAATGTTTTTTAATTTTCAAAAAACATCTTGCGAAGATGATACCTTTATTGGGCTAACACACCGCTTTAGTTTTGGCCTGCAGGGCCACAGAGGCTCTTCCTCAGGTGGTTATAGTAGGCGTGAAAGAGATCTCGCGGTGAAGGAAAGAGCCGTATTTCCATTTTACGCCTCTGATGAATGGAAGTGCGGGGCTGTCCCTATCTGCCCATTGTTCTTTCTGCACCTGCAACCACTTCACACGGCGGGCAATTGTTATTTATTCGGTCCCAAGAGTAGATACAGTTTTTTGCATTCACGGAGCACTCACTGATCAAAGGGATAAAACACTCTTTTTATTGTGAAATAACCAATTCGGAAATTCCCGTTTTCCAATACGTAAGGGCGACCAATATGAAATGTTTGCTCCATTCCTTACAGGTGCAGATTAACACCTACTGACAAGAGCGCATTCCTATACCATCGATTACCATTGATTAAATCGATCCATGCACCTCCGGCTCAGCGAGGACACGTTTTACCACATAATACATTATTTAAAGTGCATGGTTTGACAGTGTTATTTAGCTGAATAGTTTGGTAGTCAATATTAGCAAGGCGTTCTCCCTAAAAGCCCAAAATGATGTTTTTTCGCTGTGTCAGGCGAATTGAAAAAGTGTGCCTTGTTGGTAATCAAAAGGTACCAAATGACTTCGTGCCACCCAGGAGGTGGGGCTCCAGTGCGGCTTTTATTGCTCCACTACTTAATGCAGTCTGGGATTTGTGGTCCTGGTTCACATATATTGATACCGTTGAATTAACTCGACTGAAAACTGTGATCCATAAAACAAAAATGTCCTGCACTGGGGCATTTTGTCCTTGATGTTGGGGATCATATAGGCATCTTAAGTTAGCCAGGCCTACAGACTTGAAACTATTAACCCTATGCTCCAAGCATACATGACTAAATGCCAAGAGATTTTGTATTTGGAAAAAGCTGCCGCAATCGTTTCCTTTCGCATGCTAAAGAGAGTTTATTTAGGTTGCTGTGTACACTGTGGAGATGGTTTCATTCATTCATGTACTCATTCTACATAGTGTTCGGTTATATAGGGAAAAGACTGGTACATGAGCTGTTTTCAACTGCCCGGTCAACAAGGAAATAAACTATAGACATTTTGGAGTAATGACAGTGTTCGAAGCTCCATTATCAACCCTGGTTAATCACAAACTCCAGTCTACGGCCATTCAGCACTGCAGCTACTCTATTATACACTGACGCAGCCTTGGCAGAGAATGCAGGCCATTCTTAACCCCCACCCTTTAAATACAAACCTATGCGGACATCATCTAATTCTAAGATAGTTTTCGAGGACATTTTTTTTTGTTATTTCCACCTTGATTTCACCTTCTTTGAGGCACTCAGTCTATCAGCCACGTGTACTGTGATCAAAACCAGATCCGATGGTCATATTGTTCAGCACCAAAACCAGCTGATTTACAGGATCTCTGGGAGGGAGACTATGATCATATCATGATAAAGATCGGATCGCATGCTAGAGTAATATGGCGCATGCTAGATTGTGTTTACCAATGAGAAAGATACAACTCCATTCACGGGAGTCCAACAGGAATTTTTGATTGTGGAGGTGTGCCACATCCAAAGTATGTTAGAATGTCAATTAGTTTTCAACAGGTCTTTCAATTTAGATCTTGCTATAGGGAAAAGCAAGAGTTCCACATTACTTCAAACCACTGTGACATGCTGCCACATTTGGAACATGCTTTGCCTCTACTTTTAGCCCTACTTTGCATATGAAAAATTAGGCACATTTCTGCTTCCTTCTGTTTTTTATAGTCGAAACAGCGTAAAAGTTTTCCCAATTCTGGCCTGTAGTATCCCCTCTAACAGAGCAACGACTTTTGTCTGCACAAGTAAAAGGAGAACCGAAATCACAGTCGAATAAATAACATTGAGGATTTAAGTATTTAAATGAAAAAGTGGAAGAGATTGAATGTTTCTCTCTGGCTCAAACATAAGCAACATCGTTAATGTATATGAACGTGCTTCTTAACCTTGTGTCGGTGCACACTTTGGGGTCGGCAACATCTACTACAGGGATGTACGACTGTTTAGAAAATTAATATGAACACATCTTGATTTGTAGGAGCAGCCCAAGTACCGCAAACAGAATCTAGTAAGGACTATTGGTGCTTCAATTAAAGCACTGACATGTACCAACAAAAAAAGAGCACGCATTAGGAGCAAAAAAGGAAAAAGTGATATGGTAGAGTCTAACATAGCACTTTGTCCTTTTTAGAAATAAAAGCAAGTTTTGAAAATATCTAACATTTCCATAAAACTTTTTATTTTAATATATTTTTTGGTTGCAAATTAAATACAATATTTAATAATTTGTGTATTTGTTTGATGTGTACGAATTGTTGTGTATTGTTTTGTGGTTCAAATCATAGAACTTGCTCAGACTAGGGTGACCACCTTCCAGTAGTGATTCTTTGGGGATCCACATAAGTCAAAACGTTAAGAAGCGCTGTTCTAAGATATTCAGTGACAACAGTACAGTCCCATGCTAGAGGCGGAGTGCACTTGTACATAGTTACCAGATGACTCTGTTTCATCAGTTTCGAGTCATAGTTTTTATTTAAGAAACCAATGAATTTTGATAGCTCTAGTCTTGTTCAGTGGATGATATGGACTAATGCGCCTGATATTAATCATCATTAAAGAACCCAATTTATTTGTTACCTATACCCCGGTGCTTTGGAGATATATATATAATACTTCCACTAATGGAGAATCACTGCCACGCACAGAAGACATATTCCTGCTAAGCTGTCCTGTGCCACGTGTGATACCTCAAGGTTGTCTTACTTTGTTACCTAACAAAACTTTACATTCTGGGATTTGTAGTTTCACATTTCTCATTGCCAGGAGGAATTTATATGTTATAACATAGAAATGGCATGTTTGTTGTCCCATGCCTCTTGCTTGCTGTACATTTAAATAGAGCAAAAAAATATCAAAATTGAAACCAAGCTCTATAAATAGTGCAAACTAAAATGTTTGCATTGAATAATATAGCATAGAAAATTATTGTATTACAGCTATGCTTTCTGTAGCATCTATGATTATAGCAGACTGTATGTTACAAGGAACATCATATTTCCACGTCTAGGCATCCACAAACCAACCTAATGCATTCTGGGAGTTGTAATCTGGTGTCATTATAATCGATCCAATTTCACTAAAGTACTAGAATACAGTACTCTGTAAAACAGAAACTTAAAAGTCGAAACATGATCCTCCCAGTGATAAAGAGTCAATCACTCACCTTATTAGGGGGTGCAGAATGGATGACAGTCATTACGACTCTTAGGGGTGCCCCCCACCCACCAAAGCTGAGCCATCACATTAAAATTTGCTGAGTGCTTTTAGTGCAATCATGCACAACCTATTTATTATAGTGTCCAGAAGCTAAATGAAGTGTTCTCTTCAAAAAGATTGTCTTGAGATCAGCAGAGTACTTCACGTCACAAGGACGCGAAGCTCCAGCACTGAAGCTTTCCTTTGCATATCATTGTTTTCAAGTGCCGTAGTTCAGTTGGGTCAACTGATATGAACCAGGACTACAACTCCCAGAATGCATTAGATTGTTACACTAAATCCCAAGAACGGTGTGCTGTGTCATAGAGTCATAGGGTGATCCTTATTTAGACACTCTGTTTCAACGCTCCTTTAACTTTGCTCTAACTGGAGTAAACACCCTGCTTCTGCACTTCCGCTGCCGGCATCTCACCGTGAGGCTATGAGACAGGTGCTGGGAAGCAAGTCTCAGCAGAACCAGACTTGTTCCACCCCCGCAGCATGAACTCACTATCACCTGATCTGCCCCCGAGGCGACCAGCAGCAGTGCGAGCGCCAGGGATGGTGCAGAAGGCTTACAAACTAAAGCTCAGACTCACGTGTAAGGTACGAATGCAAAAAGTATAATTCGGGAATTTCCAAAAGCCCTTATTTTAAGGCTATTCTGACATTCCCAAACGCTTTTCACATGAAATTTGAACATTTTAGTCAAAAAGGCTGTGGTAAGTGTCTGGATTTATAGTGAAAGTGCCTCTAACTACCACATGTTTTAAGGGGTTGTGATGGGGGAGTGTCTGAGTGGAAAAAACATTTTGTATACATGGATTTTAAAAATAAAAAGTTACCTCGCACTTTAACCCTAACCAAAACGCAGAGGGATCTCCGCCAGCAGAAACTATGCTACCAAGTGGTCTCAATCCATCAATCTATGCATTATACCTTCCAGTGGTCTTGACTCCCCGATGTGTCTCCAACATCTGCCCAATGTGTCTCTCTTAACCCTTGAGTCTCTCTTACTTCCCCCAAACTTCTTTCATCCCACACCTACCACTGACTCCCTTGCTATTTCTTTCCTCTCACCAGTGTTCCCCCAATGTTTTTCTCGCCTTTCCCCAGGGCATTTAACATCTCCCCGATAAATAGCGTTTCTTTTCACAATGTTTTGATTGTTTTCACTTTCCACCAATGTACATTTTATCTTCTCGGCAAAATGTTTCTTTTTTCTCTAATGAGTCTCATATGTTCTTCCAATATTTACATCAACTTCCCCACTGTCTCCTGATACTGAGATCTCTTGAATCCTCCACAATTTGGATCTCTTTTTCAAATACCTCTTAACTACAGTGCCCCCATCGTCCCACCTGTCTCTAATGTGCAGCTGTCCTCTCAAAGTGTACCTCCTTGTCACATCTGTACCAAAGTTTGTCCACCTCCGTCTCAACCATCGTTTGTGTCCTAATTCCATCAGTTATGCAACATGATGCTATCGAATCGTCGATGCAGAGCATGTCCCACCTCACCGAACATCCCTGTGGATAACCACTGACTAACCTGCAGTAATCCTTGCATAAAAGGGGAGGTTCTAGTTGTCAAAATAACCAGTTAGTAGGACCCTCACAGTTATTCGGAGTCCTCTATCTGGACCACAACAGGAGAACATTCTCAGCATCTACACTCATCGCCTCCAAGTATACATGTATAAATATAGGGTTGCCCAGTACATCTCAAAAAGAACATGAGCTTTAATATATATAGATGTTTTCCCATGGGATAAAAATTTGAGAATGGCTCATGTTTTTGATTAAAAGTAAAAACATCCAGACTCGCAGGGGTGCGATACATCCAAAAAGAGGGGCTTGCTACAGATAAAGTGGCGATTTCAGTCAATAACCTTGCTAAAGTAGATAAATGTATAGTTACATACTTTACATAACATTATATGTCAGAACAATGCTTCACTGTTCATAAAGCGTTACAACAAACAAATGATGGACGGAATGCTGACAATGCAGACATTCTCCCCCAGTCAAGAGATCTGAGTTAAATCCATCGTTCTTTTGCCCACTACGCCACCCCAGTTCAGACATGGCCATATGCAAATCAGTCTTGACCCTGTGCCTCATGGGAACAGTCCAGCCCGAACTGCCAAGCCATGTCTTCCCTGGACCGGAATCAAGCATCCTAGGAGCGGTTTCTGGCTATCAGCCGTCATCAGCCAGGATAGCTTGACTCCAGTGGCGTAGTGAGCACGGGTCCCACGTCGATGGATTTAACTCAGATCTCTTGACTGGGGGAGAATGTCTGCATTGTCAGCATTCCGTCCATCAATTGGAAGACATGGCTTGGCAGTTCGGGCTGGACTGTTCCCATGAGGCACAGGGTCAAGACTGATTTGCATATGGCCATGTCTGAACTGGGGTGGCGTAGTGGGCAAAAGAACGATGGATTTAACCCAGATCTCTTGACTGGGGGAGAATGTCTGCATTGTCAGCATTCCGTCCATCATTTGTTTGTTGTAACGCTTTTCGCCCTAAGTGGGATGGGTATTCCCAGACGTGGGACCCGTGCTCACTACGCCACTGGAGTCAAGCTATCCTGGCTGATGACGGCTGATAGCCAGAAACCGGTCCTAGGATGCTTGATTCCGGTCCAGGGAAGACATGGCTTGGCAGTTCGGGCTGGACTGTTCCCATGAGGCACAGGGTCAAGACTGATTTGCATATGGCCATGTCTGAACTGGGGTGGCGTAGTGGGCAAAAGAACGATGGATTTAACCCAGATCCCTTGACTGGGGGAGAATGTCTGCATTGTCAGCATTCCGTCCATCATTTGTTTGTTGTAACGCTTTTCGCCCTAAGTGGGATGGGTATTCCCAGACGTGGGACCCGTGCTCACTACGCCACTGGAGTCAAGCTATCCTGGCTGATGACGGCTGATAGCCAGAAACCGGTCCTAGGATGCTTGATTCCGGTCCAGGGAAGACATGGCTTGGCAGTTTGGGCTGGACTGTTCCCATGAGGCACAGGATCAAGACTGATTTGCATATGGCCATGTCTGAACTGGGGTGGCGTAGTGGGCAAAAGAACGATGGATTTAACCCAGATCTCTTGACTGGGGGAGAATGTCTGCATTGTCAGCATTCCGTCCATCATTTGTTTGTTGTATCACTGTTCATAAAGAGCAATAATTTCAGTAGACAGGAAAAGTAGTGTGCCAGAAAACGTAGATAGGGCAGCATCGTACAATGGGCCTGATTATGATGTCGGTGGGACCGCCACCGACGGCTCACCGACATTCAGCATAGCGGTCCGACTGCCGCATTATGATGCGGTCGGTTGGACCGCAGCGGTCGGAGGGACCAACCGACACTTCCAACAGGCTCATGGAGCCCACCGGAACATCGGTCGGATCGTAAATTCCTACAATGAAGGCGGAGCCTGAACAGGCAGCACCGTAAGGGTGAAGAAGTCCCTTTCCAACAGGCTTTCCAGGGCGGTCCAACCGCCATGGAAAGGCAGTCGAAAAAGGACTTTGGAGACCCCTATCAGAGCCCACACCCGCTATGGACCTCCTCTAGAAGGCACAAACATCCATGCATCGTGTGCTAGGCATCACATGGTACCTGCTAGACAGTGCATGGATGTTCAAAAAATAAATGCTCTTTACCATTGCGGCTTCTGCAGCAGCAGAAGCCCTTTTCCTGGGCTGCTGCTTAAGCCGCAAAAGGCGGCCGCATCATAATTGGTCTGCTGGGACCACCGACTCCTTGTCGGGACGGTCCCACCGCCATCGTAATGAGGCCCAAAGTAAGGTTGATGTAAGGAAGGCACTGAACTTGGACTTCATTAAGAACAAAACTTGACGTTTATTGTCTAATTTTCCATTGTTAGTGTGCTATAATAATTTTATGAAGTTGCAAATCTGATGTGGACATGATGTCTTTTCTTCATGTTTCAGACAGAAACCCCAATTAAAAACCTGATTTTAGCATTGTAGCACTTATTCCGTGTAAGCTGTGATCTTGTGAGACTGATAAAAATATTTGAGACAATCATTTGTACACAATGAGATGTACACTGAAATTGCTGCCAGCTTGTTTTGTTAGAGAGGCCATAATAACAATTGTCTTTAGCTTTGATAGACAAACGTCACATAGATTCTTTTGTCTGATTGGATTTTCTATGTTTATGTTTACATTTTAATTATAATGTTTAATATGTAATGGGTAGAATATATGCACTCTGATTAACTGGCTTTTAAGTTAATCTGAGTCCTAGTTTTTCCTCTCTCTAGGCTGCAAGTTTCTAACTTATTTTATTTATAATGTGCTTTATTTGTTTCTAATTTGTTTCTTAAAATAACTGATGTGCTGTGTGCTAAATAATACATTTTAAACTGATTACAATGAATTATTTCTTCACGTCAAAACTGTATGGCCTTGTACGTTTATTGTCAGTGAAAGCTTTTGATTTGACATTCTACATATGTCTGCAAAGACGAGCCCAGGGACTGGTGGTATCAATGGTAGTGAGGTGCAGGTGAGTGAGCAGCAACAACGGACAGTGCGAGGAGGAACCAACATGAGGAAGCTGTGGGGATAAGGGTGGGAGCAGCAACAATGGGATGGGGGAAGCAACACAAGGCCGGGGCTGGGGAGGCCGAGGGACTCAGCAATAACAGACAGTGGAGGGAGGGGATATGAAGAAACAAAATGAGTGAGTTGCAAGGAAGGAAGGAGGGACAACCAGATGGGGACCAGCAACAGGGAAAGGGGGTGGATGGGAGGAGAAAGGAGTGCCATTCATAAGGGGGAGTGGAAGGTGGGAAAAAGAAATAGAATCAATTGCAGCGCGATCAGTAGACAGGCATTAACTAAATTGAGTCAATCTGTATTTGGTCCATGCTCCACAGAAAGGAAAGGAAGTGATGCTTGGCATGCACTGGTCAATTTGGAGCAGGCAAAGAAGAGTGACAATGAAGCCATAGTGAAGGCACAGTGGTGTTGAAATGGTGATCCAACTTGAACTTTGAAAAGTAGGAAACTGTGAATCTCTTTACTAAACATATAGTTCTAATGATGGTCATGACCTCAAATGAGGATCACCAAAGAACCACACCCCTCTAGCCCATGTTTTGTGTCTCCTTACCCTTATGAAGATGCAGTGGCATGAGTGCGCTGCTCTTCGACTTTCCGAGGAATCTCTCATCCTCTCATCTTCAACAGCACGGCTAAATTTGGCTATAAAACATGTGAAAAGAACACCACTTTCTTTACAAGTGCTGGCCTATTACTACAGACAAGGCTCTGCTTTGAGGCCAGTTTTACCTCTTTTCAGCAACTGAATGAATGAATGAAATAATTTTATAGAGTGCTCGTTACCCGAGGGTGTCTTAGTGCTGAGCAGATCAAGGCCAAAAAAGGTACTGCGGGCTGCGGGTGGGGGGGGGACCTGGGTGATTCAGCTAATTAAAGTGGAAACAGCCAGGTCTTTAGCTGCTTTCTGAATAGCTGCAGTGACCGTTGTGAACGGAGAGCAAGGGAAAGGGAGTTCCATAACTTTCCCCCCTGATAGGCCAGCGTTCTGCCACCCCAGTTTACTCTTTTAGTTCTTGGGACCAGGACCATAAACGCAGAACTAGATCTAAGATTTCTGCTTTGCGTGTACCATGAGAACCGATCTTGGAAATAAGACGGGCCTGTCTTGTGAAGAGTCTTGTGCAAACAGGCACAACACGTTAAAAGAGATCCTCTTCTCCACTGGCAACCAGTGAAGACCATGCAATAGATGAGAAACTGGTTTAAACCTGGGAATTTTCAGAAGTGTTCTTGCTACAGCGTTCTGTAGAAACTGCAATTTTTTTAACAGGTATTTGGCGGTGCCAAGGTAAAGAGCATTACAGTAATCCATTTTGGGTATGATTAGGGCCATCATAACAGTCTTCTGTAAGTCAAACGGAATGTACAGGAGGATATTTTGGAGAACCCGCAACATGAAAAAGCCCCCTGAAGTTACTGCATTAATTTGAACAGAAAAACACAATTTGGTTTAAAAATGACTCATATGAGATGTGTCTGGCCTTTCAGCAGGAAGGGGAGACCCTGAACGTAGCTGGTTCTACGAAATGATATTGAAAGGAATAAACAGAGTTGCAAGTTTAATGTGACGATTTGCACTTTTTCCCCGTTTATGGAGCCCCTGTTCACCCCAAAATACTGACCCAATCCTTCATTTGTATAAAAAATAACCTCAAAGACCTAATGTTTCTATATCCATGGAGCCCAACCCTAAAGAGAAGAGGATGATAAGCCACTTAATGCAAGAGCTAAGTTCGAGTCAAATGCCCTAGCTCAACTCGTGTTCCTCTTGGAATCTCGAGCCCATATCAGGCCGAACTTTCACATGGGGCGATGTGACCTAGTGGCTACGGCTGCTGACGTGTCATCAGGAGCTGGGTTGATTCCCAGCATCGGTTTAGCATCCTGCAAATGGCAGCAAATCTTGCTGTTCTGAAAACAGACAGTGAACTGAAGTCTGTGTCTGTTATGAAGTGCTATCATGTCCTTGGGCAAGGTTCACTCTATGTAAAACTGGCCAAAATAAAATGTGGATTCTGCATGTCACCCAAGCTCTATTCTCATCCTCTAAGAATTAATGACAGTATTAACCTTTGATTTCAGAAAGACATACACATCTAGTGGTTGAATTGCACAGGGTGAAACAGAAAAATTTGGGATCAATCCCAGCTTCCCTTCTTTACCAAATTATGTGATCCAAAGCAAATATTTTATTTTACACAGCCTCTTGTTTCTTCATTATCATATATGTGGGCAACTTCAAATAAGCGAGTTCAGGATTGCTCCGTACAAAAACTCCTGCCTTATATTTAATTTAATAGCCTATAATAGAGCTCCATCTATAATAAGAATCTAGGCAACATTTAAGTAATACATAACTTTTTTGCCTTTGTTCAGTAATAGCATTGGCATCAGGGCAGTGGCAGGAATGTTTCTTAGTTAATGTTTTAAAACACCAAATTTGAATAAATACTTATAAATAATCTGATGTACTAAAGTGAAATGCTTTGCATGTTAAAAAATGTACATTCCTAGATCATGAAGACCACTATCTTACTCTGATGTGATGCTTGTTGCATTCCAAACATGTTTAGGGATCGGCTCGTCCCTGGGCTCTAGAGCCAACCCAGACTATTTGCTTGGCTCTGGCTCGGCTTTCCCTGATACTTTATTGGCTCGCCTACCTTTACTAATCAGGCATGAATCCTTGGACAAAACCTAGACACTAATTCAACAGAATTGAATGAGGTAGTGGAAGTGTTATCACACACCCTTTGACCTCCACCCCCCCACCTATCCCAGACAAGGTAATTAAAGTTCATATGTCACAGACACAGTGTTTCTTGTGTTCCAGACCAGGGCTTTTCCCTTAGAACTCACTGCTGTCAGTTGTGGCAGTCTAATGAAAGCAAACCAAGATCACACCCTCGGGAGTGCAATCAGGTTGTCATAATATAAAGGGAGAGTACAGGAAACAATGTGTCTGTAAAGACATGGGGTTAAGTGTCTATCCCACCCTCTAACAGCATCAAAAGAACTAACCTCTCGCCTGACTCTTAACCAGGGCCGGACTGGCCGTAGCGGGCCCCGGGCAATCCCCCGGTGCGCCGCACGGGTGGGGGCCGGTTTTGGGCCCCTGGGGGCCGTTTTTGTTACACAGCCGTTTTTGCAGCATTGCTGCAAAATCGGCCCTGTAACAAAATCGGCCGAAAACCGGCCCTGGCAAAGAGCTCAGCGGCACCCCCAACACCCCAGGGGGGGGCCGGCCGAGCACTTTGGTTCCCAGTCCGGCCCTGCTCTTAACCCTGTAAAAGCCTACTAGTAGCTGCTGGGGGGAAAGGGAAGGGCAAGAGGTACTAATCACAGAATGTAAACAGAGGTCTTAGAAGCCAGGCCCCTGCCTCCTCCATCATGACCAGCCCTTAATTTATGTCAGTGGTTGCAGGTGGAGACGGGGATTTATTTTTCATCATCAGACTTTGACCCAGAACAATACAGTGATGTGTAGAAATGGGGAAAAACAGAAGGAAGGGAAAGATAGGAAATCACTGTCAAGGGAGAACGCAGGGTGAAAAAGAACATTCAAGGGTGAGATAAAGAGACTAGAAGTGGAGGGTGGTGCAAGAAACTGGCATTAGGTGGATTCAAGACTAGGCAGCGTTGGTATTGGGTAACCAGGGCATTTGGTGGTACAGGTGGTGGGCTCCTCAGACACATTTGCCTCCCTATCTTTATCCTGTTTACCCAAGAGAACTGGGGTAGTATCAGGGGTAACACAGAGAGTAGCAATGATGCCATGGGCCTTGGTGCAAGCAAGGAAAATGACCCCTTTGACTGATGTTCGGGTAGTAAATACAGCAATTATCAGTAAGCCCCTCTGGGCACTGGATCCTGGTGCTACTGCACCTGCTGCTACACAACTGAACAGGACAAGCAAGGAGTGGTAGCTCCTATCCCTGTTCAAGCTTAAGGAAAATAATGACGTCTTGCAAGGTGAACCCATTACAAATTGCACATGTTGAGTAATTACCTGTTCAGAAAAGCGAGTCTCTTTTGAAGAAGCATTCGGCGTTACATCACTCCCTTTCCGAGTCGCATATGTCACCCGAGTGCTCCGGTGCACTCAGCTCTAATCACTCCCGCGCGCAGCTGTGTCATGACATCATAGGCCCCGCCCCTCCCTCGTGCATTAGCAGGACCAGGGATTTAAGTGGTCTCTGTCTGCCCGAGCTCGCGCGGACTGATCTGCTGCGCGACTCGAGGTGGTAGCGGCGGAGGCAGGGCCCAGGTGCGGAGGCGGTTCCAGGTCCAGGGTTAATTAACGAACCCGCCCCCAGAATAGGAGGAGAGGATAGTAAATTACTGAGGTTTTAGTGGTATTCTATTTATATGGGGACATCGGTGAGGAGAGTCTGTGTGGAATGTTGAGGAGAAGGCCAGGGTTGAATAAGAAGCTATAGGATGAGAAGGCGTGAAGGGTGAAGAGTCGGTGGGAGACTGAGGTGAGATGGAGCCTGTGAGGAAAAGTGAGACAAAGTGACGAAGAAGAGAGGGGGCAGAGGGCCTCGTGTAGAAACAACTCGAAAAAGACACGAAAAGCCCACATAACGGGATGAATGGAAGGGTAGATTGAAAAGGGCTAGGAGGGACCGATAAATGAAGGCCAGGGAGAGCATGAGAGCTGGGACACAGCCTGTGATGGACAGGAGACTGGAGATGGCGCCTGAGATGTAAGCAGAGCTGGAGTGACGGGGAGAGGCGGGGAGGGGGTAATGTGATGAATGGAAGGCCATGGTGGGGTGTGGGAGAGCACATGAATGGAGGCACAGGATCAGAACGAGGGAAGAGACAGAGCCTGGAGTGAATAAGGGGAGGATGAGAGGTGAGGTGGAGCTTGGAGGATAGGAGAGACAGACTGACAAGAGGGGCTATGATGAAGGAGAGACCGACTGACAAGCCTTTGATGAAACGACTAAGGGTGCGTACCCCATGATGAATGGACGAAGCAGTTGAAAAGTTGTAGAGCCTTTAAGCGATGTGGAAACAGTGGAGAGGTATGAGAGGTACAGAACCTGTGATGAATGGAAAGAGGAGGGCAGGGGTGAAGAGCAGCAGTTTAAGTGCATGACAAGTATTGGAACTGTGATCCTGAGGGCACGTGGGCAGGGTTGTAAACGAGGCTTTAAAGAGCAAAGTATACATTTTACTGCAACTATTTTGTTGAACGATCACCGTCAGGTAAATGCACACACAATGTAACACACAGAGCTTAAAGGAAAAATAAATGAAAATTAAAGTAATCGGTGGGAAATGCACTTGTTTACGCTGTGAAAACTCAGTTGGTTAATGCGATCACAGCGGATGTCTGGGTCTGTAAAACCAGTCACATAATCGAATCCTGATTGGCACAGTGTGGAAACAGTGCTCTTTATTTATAGTCCTGCCAGGTCCCAGGCTTAGACCTAAAGCAGTGTTACTATGTTAGTCGTTATTTTAAAACTGTATTACATACAATATAAGGTGGAAAAGCCGAACTTGTGTGGAGCACACAGCAATGTCGTATAGACAGTGCATTACATGTGGATCAAAAGTTACTGAATGTATTCACAAAACATTAAAATGTACAGTAGACCACAGAAATATGAGTTTAAATCCCATATATTATAATACAGCCAAATGTACAATACATTTAATCAATAGCAATAATAATATGTATTCCTATTTGTAAACACAGTATCTTAAATATAATGATCTTTCAAAGTCTACAAATTCCCACCGAAAGCTAAAATATGCAGACAAACCAGAAACTTCTCTGTTTCATTGAATCATCCTAAAATTCAGACTACATATGCCAAGAATGCTAGACACACATGTTTCTATGGTCTACTGTACATTTTAAAGTTTTGTGAATACATTTTCCAACTATGAACTACACGCGAAACACCATCTATACAACATTTCTGTGTTCGATATTTCATATTGGGGATTGCTTTGGAAATTTTTCCAGTGTGCACTCTGTGGTAGCAGGAGTGTCATCTGTCGCAGCACCAGTCCTTACCATACCATACCATAGTCTAAGACCGGCCAGACTCATTTGAAGATTGTGCGGGTGTCTTATGTCCACTGGTACCATTGTGATTGACACAATTTAAGATTGGCTGCTACAAAATGTACTCAAAGATTTAGAGTTTAAGATAAAAGAAGTGCATTAACAATGTATATGCTTTGTAATAAGCAATCAGATTGTACCTAGTGCAAATCCTTTTTATATGTTTCCTTTACATGGACACATTCCAGGACTCAGCTGAGCAATGCCCTTAGATTACCTCTCAAAAATAATTATTCTTTGTCACCATGAATTACAATAGCATTTAAAATCATATACTGGCACCCAGGCAATTTCTAGATGTGCTAATTTACCAATTACACATATTTACTTTTCTTTCAGGTAGAAAGTACCCTGGCAAGAACTCTTGTGTCTTCTTTCACTCTCTGCTTCTCGCTTGACGTCTCAACATGGAGACCCCCTCCCTTACCTTTCAGCCAAAGGCACCTCAAGGCTGGCAACAACTGGCCAGGAGCGGGTGTGTTTTTTTAATAAAAAAGCAGGAGAACTCTTTTTGTAAAATTAAAAAAGATTGGGAAGTTCGTGCCCTTTAAGTCGTGCCCATTTTGACCCCTATGCAGAGTTTGTGATGGTGGAGAGACAGGTTGAGAAAGAGAGAGGTGATACAGGATCTGTGATGAATGGGGGGACATGGTGAAAGGAGGAGCCTCTGACACAAGTATTTAGTTTAAAGCTCTTCCCTACCCTGAACTGTTCTGACTGAAGGTGCATGTGTAAGGGGAAGGTGTGCTTTTGGTGCTGGTAAAAGGTACAGCCTTGAACGTGCTAGAGTCTTATTCTACGTTACAACAAACAAATGATGGACGGAATGCTGACAATGCAGACATTCTCCCCCAGTCAAGTGATCTGGGTTAAATCCATCGTTCTTTTGCCCACTACGCCACCCCAGTTCAGACATGGCCATATGCAAATCAGTCTTGACCCTGTGCCTCATGGGAACAGTCCAGCCCGAACTGCCAAGCCATGTCTTCCCTGGACCGGAATCAAGCATCCTAGGACCGGTTTCTGGCTATCAGCCGTCATCAGCCATTTGACTCCAGTGGCGTAGTGAGCACGGGACCCACGTCTGGGCATACCCATCCCACTTAGGGCAAAAAGCGTTACAACAAACAAATGATGGACGGAATGCTGACAATGCAGACATTCTCCCCCAGTCAAGTGATCTGGGTTAAATCCATCGTTCTTTTGCCCACTACGCCACCCCAGTTCAGACATGGCCATATGCAAATCAGTCTTGACCCTGTGCCTCATGGGAACAGTCCAGCCCGAACTGCCAAGCCATGTCTTCCCTGGACCGGAATCAAGCATCCTAGGACCGGTTTCTGGCTATCAGCCGTCATCAGTCAGGATAGCTTGACTCCAGTGGCGTAGTGAGCACGGGACCCACGTCTGGGCATACCCATCCCACTTAGGGCGAAAAGCGTTACAACAAACAAATGATGGACGGAATGCTGACAATGCAGACATTCTCCCCCAGTCAAGTGATCTGGGTTAAATCCATCGTTCTTTTGCCCACTACGCCAACCCAGTTCAGACATGGCCATATGCAAATCAGTCTTGACCCTGTGCCTCATGGGAACAGTCCAGCCCGAACTGCCAAGCCATGTCTTCCCTGGTCCGGAATCAAGCATCCTAGGACCGGTTTCTGGCTATCAGCCGTCATCAGCCAGGATAGCTTGACTCCAGTGGCGTAGTGAGCACGGGACCCACGTCTGGGCATACCCATCCCACTTAGGGCAAAAAGCGTTACAACAAACAAATGATGGACGGAATGCTGACAATGCAGACATTCTCCCCCAGTCAAGTGATCTGGGTTAAATCCATCGTTCTTATTCTACAGCAGCATGGCATCAAGGTGCCAGTTTATGTGAACCCAGTGGCATCTTCTTGCTATTTCTACTACTGACTTATTTCAAAAGTCAGAAAAATATGAGAGTCTCTTCAAAATTAAAAAAGTGTAGTTCTTTAACATGAAGAAGCATTTGACCATAGTATATCAGATTGTATCACTGCATTGAGAGGAATTTATTAAAAGTGATAGTTTTTATGCATGAGCTTTTACACGTTCATGCCCTTCCCCTAAAAAAATTCTGTTAGTCAACTAAGAGGCAAGTCATTTGTCATATAGACCATATATTTGGGCAACGTTGTTATCATATATGGAACAATGGTCTATTCTATTAAATCAAGTGAGAGGCTGTTGTACAACACATATCCCAAACTCATATATGTGAACGTGTTCTCATAAGCAACAATGAAGAACAAGGAGGCAAGCTGAAATAAAATATTTACCTGGGATCACACAATTGGGTTTTAACATTGGAAGCCATGACTGATCCAAGATGTAGTTTTACATTGTGATATTCAGTCATTACATGGGTATCTCATTCTTCAACCTGTTCTACATAAAGGGTTGATGCTTTGTCTTGAATTTTTCCATATTTATGAAACACTGTTCTATGAATAATCATTTAAACCTCAGATTAAGATTTATGAACCCGTCCAAACAGCTCCCAAAATGTGTTGGCACCCATACCAGGAACAACACTACACCACTACACGAGAAGAATCAGATTCTTGTGCACAGACATGCCTAGGTAACTTTTTGAATGTGTTCATGAATCTCCATTTCAGATTTTGCATGTATCTATTAGTGCACTTAGGACTTTTGTAGTTCTGGATCACTTGAGACTTTTTGTTTGTCTGTGATTTGTCTGGTCAGGTTGCTACTATTTTGTCCTGAGAAAGACCTCATCAAATTATTGCAAGAGGCCGAAACATCGACTTGCCAGTCCTAATCATTTTTGCTACGGCACTGGATGGTAGGAAATCCTGAAAGCGTGCTTATGTTGGATTCCAATTAAATTTATGTTCTGAGGGTTAAGACATTTATATGTTATGCACACTGTATTGTCTTTGTTTTGTCAACTCACTTCTTCTGCACTTACACAGTAGCACCTAAATGTTTTGGGAATCATCACCATACTGTATATATGGAACATATGAAAACAAAAAATTAAAATGACTATATCATGAATTTGTGTCACACTGATGATGAAGGAAGGTGTAATGAGCAAGATAGCCCCTGCAAAATAACAGAAAGTTTCTCTTAAATGATTCCTTATGGAAAAGTGTTTTCTATATATGGCCGAATTACCAATGTTCTGTTGGGAGACAGGGTGTGATGCGTTTAGTTTGACATTGTCTTTAATTCTTGGCATATGAGGTTAGACCATGGATTGGTGGCAGAAGAAAACCAGCCTCATTTTGGACTGTAGGGTCTAAGAGGACCTCGATCTGAGACACAGCCACGTATGTCATACAAAACTTAAGTGGATCACCCACCTCCTAGATTATGATGAGAGCTCAACTGGCCCCTTATTTCAGAAGCAGTGCTAAAGCAGTCCATCTTGGGGGTATCTATGCTAATATACACGTGTTTTGGGTTAGTTCACATATAAAAGCAGAGCTGTTGAGTTTCCCAGTTCCATGCATGAGTAGCTCATGCAGGCCTGGTACTATTCGTGATGTTGCTATGTGCACCCTTAATGGGTCCCTTGCTCGTTGCTCCACTGGATTCAAGATTGCCTGGCTGATGAAGGGGTGACACCCTGAAACTGGTCCAAGGATGCTTGTTTCTGGTCTAGGGAGGACCTGGCTTGACAGTTCGGGCTGGAATATTCCCATAGGGATCAGGGTCAAGCCTGATTTGCATATGACTCGGTCCAAACTGAAGTGACTTGGCCAGCAAAATAACGATGGGTTAAACCCATATCTGTGACTAGGGGTGAGTGTTTGAAACATTTCAACACTCCGTCCATCATTTTGTGATGTTGTTATGTGCACCCTAAGTGGCTAAGGATATGCCAAGACATGGGTCCCTTACTCGCTGCACCACTGGATTCAAGCTAGCCTGGCTGATGAGTGGTGATTCTCTGAAACCGATCCCAGGATGCTTGTTTCTGGTTCAGATAGGACCTGGCTTAGCAGTTCGGGCTGGGCTGTTTCCATGGGGAGACTAATTTGCATATGGCTGAGTTGACCTGGCCAGCAAAATAATGATGGATTAGAACCAGATCTTATACTGGGTGTGAGTGTTTAAAAAGTTTCAACACTCCGCCCATCATTTTATTTTGGGATTTTGCTAGGTATTTTTCATAGTCCTGTTTAACCCATTATAAAACCAGGCCGATGGATCTCAAAACTGTAAAAAACATAATGCCTGTACTGGCTGAGATGCTCACTCATGCACAAGGGACGCTTTTGAGTTCTGTAAGGGGTAGGTGGAGGTACATTTGGCTATTGAGGTAGGAGGTATAAGAGGAAGCAGAGGGAGTTGCTGCTGGGTTGGCTACACTTTCTAAAACTAGAGGTTTGGGCTTTGATGCAAGCGATAGAAATGTCCCTTTACATGCCAATTGGGCATTACAAGACAGACAATAATTGGTGTGAGTGTAACCCTCACACCCCAGTCCTCGGTGCCACTGCACCTGCTGTACTAGCAGTAGTTGTGGCCAGTGGCGGCCGCCACAATAAAAAGGTGAGGGGTAGGTGGAGGGGGTTCAAGGGGGCGCAGAAGCCAGAGCGCGGGGGGGAGTTATAATAAAAAAATGTTTTTAAAGAAAAATCTACCTGGAGGTTCCATCCGACTCCCGCATCGCGCTCGGCTGCCTTCTTCCTGGTCCCAGAAAGCACTGGGGCCACATCACAGACTCCCTGCAATCCCCGAGCTATCCTCAGGTGAGAGCTGCTTGGGGATTGGTCTGAGCAGGCAGAAAAGACGCCCTGCTCAGACCAGGGAGTCTGTGGGGGTTTCTCGAACCCGGCTGCTCAATGCAGCCGGGCTGGAGAAACCTAAGTGCGCATGTGTGTGTTGTTCGGCCTGAGATGGCCGTCCAAACACATATGCGCACTTAAGGAGTGCACATAGCACTCCTCCTCCCCATGCCCCGCCCCTCCTTGTGCAAACAGGCTCGGAGCCGAAAAATGACAAAACTATGACATTGTTTTATTTTTCATTTACTGGCTCTGATTCAGGCAGTGAGGCGACGCTCCTCCGCCATTGCGGAGAAGCCGCCCCTGGCTGTGGCGCAATCTAAACGCACATGACATGAGTTGTTTTCCCTTTGCGAGAGCTGCCAATTGCATTTAAAGCGTGTGGTCCTGCTTTGTCCAGTTTCAGTACAACAGAATGACGCAAGCATCTCTTTGTTGCCAAGGCCAATCTTAATAAAAGATAAAGCATAGGACGTGGAGAGGGTTTGAAACCACTTACTGCGATTATACATTCAAGAAGCGCTGCTGGAACTCAGTAGAGCCGCCCTGAGGGAACAAACACATAAAGATAGATTACTCAAGCAGCTCCCGGAAGTGATCACTGGAGTGGAGTCCCAAGGGGAGGAGGAGCGGATGGGGCTACTTTAGTGTCAGACTGTGTCGAGCGTAGGCCTGATTCTGGGCAAAAGCAAACTCAAGTTTCTTGTTGGCATACTGATGTTATTGTTGGAAACGCTGTAAACAATTAAACATTCATTCCATGTAACAGCATATATGTAAAATACTGATATTTGTACATCACGAAACACATAAAAGAACACATTTATTACAAGGACACTAAAATGGCAATTCACTTTGCATTAATTCTTCGTGTTTTATCAGGCGTCCTACATCTTATAGTCTAAATATGATAACAATGTAGTTTTTGCATGCTGCTAGGTCTTATTGCCTGAACCACCACCACATATGGTTCATTACCAATGAGGAGAAGCTGGATTCAGTGGCAGCCGCAAGCAGGGGAAAGTGGTAGGGCAATGCAGGGGGACAAAAAAAATAAAAATACTACTTATCTGCTGCCTCCCCACGTTTTTCAGCTCCCGAATCCTGACGCACACAGGCTCCCAGAGTCCCCTGTGCCAATCCAGATGCTCCTCTGATGCTGGTATTAATTAGCATGAAAGAAGCGCCGGTATTGGGCAGAGCGGGCTGGTTTCACGCACCAGCAGGGACTGGGAGACTGTGCTCCTGAGCTCTGCTGATATCTCCAAGAAACAGTCTGAAGATATCCAAGTGCACATGTCGGTTTGGCCGTCCTAAGACGTCCGGCCAAACTGACATGCACACCTGCAGTGCCCTCTGCCCACCACTCCTCCTTCTGAGGATGGCCCCGCCCTCAAGACTGGGCCGTGGCTCATACAAGTAAAATGAAATGATAATAAAGCAGTTGTATTAATTGCTTTGTTATTTTATTTTACATGATTTGATCTGCTGGTTCCAGCAGTAGGGCGACACTCCTCCCCATAACGGAGGAGCCGCCCCTGGCAGGACTCCCCCTTCACAATTGCCTGTAGAAAGAAAGCATTAGTAAAGCCTAAAACAGGTGAGTGCTGATGTATTGGCTTTGTCAGTGCTTTTTATTTATTTTTCAAGGGCCAGTCTCTGTCTGTATCTGGCCTTAAAGTGGTTACTGATTAAAGAGAAAGAACAATTTAATACCTCGTTCCGAATTCACAAAGGTCAACATGCCTGATTGCCTACGTCTGGTATTAGAGGCCAAACATAGACTTTGATGCAAAACACTGACCACCACAGAGTTACTGGCCATCTGCAGAATGTGACGCAGATTATGCGTCAGAAGTTCTCTGCACATTTAAGGATATATTATATACACTCCGTAAACTCCTGCTAGCAAGACGCAGACTGAAGCAACATATTTTAACAATCCAGAGAAAACCGCAGACACTTATTAACTAATCTAACTAATCGCCCAACCTACTAGGCTTGTCAACCTTTCTATCTGATCCAGAATCTGCTTCAGACTATTTGTCACTCTCTCACTGGGCTGGCGTTGAAGGCTTTCACATCAACTAATTATACCACTGTGGTTTTATAAAGACTTCAATTAGATACACACATTGCATGAATCATTATGTCATTTGTTGATATAAAATACACCCACTCTCTACCACATAAGCCATATGAGGCAGGCTAATAGCAGCTGTCAGCACTTTACATCAACAACATAATAAGTTAACGATAAACACTACAATTATAGCATTACTCAGTAGTTAAAAGTTAAGGTCAAGTGTGTCCATGTGCTTTTCCTCAGTAAGGATGTTAACCATCATTAATGTGATTATTTTCTGTGGAACATCAATTAAACTTGACTCTTTTTTTTGGTGGTGATATAAAACTCCTTGCTGCGAATGCCACTACAAACTAGTTTTAATAAATGTACTGTATTTGATAAATGAAAATTTTTACAAAAAATGTACATAATACATGTGACAGAGTACCTCCTGCCATACACTCTAAGGATATTGCATGTCACAGAGGAGTTCCATGACAAGAAAGTGAAAGAAGGCTGAAGGCCAGTTCCTTTTTAAGGTCTTGGAACTCCAAGGTGACTTGCAATATCCTTTTATTTGACTTCATAGGGCATTCTATTCTACTCCATGGCATGCATTTCTCCCTGGCTGGTGGCAGGAGGCATTGTGATGTGAGAAGTCAACTGTCATAAGTTATTACAACTGAGCAGTTGCCTAATTTCTTCATTACAGACGACTAAAGATGGAAATTAGAGGGGCAAGCTTTTATACAGGGTCTGCGGTCTCCCTGTATTGTAAAATAGTATGCAAGTCACAAAAAGATAATGCAATTTAATTATTATTGGTGCAGGGCCTGCCCTTTGAAATAGAAAGTAAAACTGTTAACTCTCATTGCACCTTCCTTTAAATAATATTACAATTAAAAGTTAGTGCTTCTCCCTATGTGATATTAAAAAATACAGAATACCATGACAATACAGCTTCCATTGAAAGTAATACAGACCAGTCCGTTTTAATAGCATAACGTCATGTAGATTCGAATATGCATTGATTTTGTGCAGGGAATGCACAACCTATTCTTATGTCTTAAGGGTCAGACGTTAGAATATATGCAAGAATTTCCCAATGGAAATGTTGCTGTTTTACTTCGGAGGCCATCATGCAGCAACTGCCTGTTACACTGTGCGGCCGGATAACACCCAAGACCACCAGTGCCTCAAATATAATTTTCGTTCAGTGATACAGATGAGATGTGAAATACTCTCCACTTTTGACCTACCGAGTCGCTAACAAAGATATTGTATGCTCATGTTTTTCCATGCAGCCCAACTCTCTAAATTGGCGCACAATTGCAGATGAAAACATAAAATACTGTGGGGGAGATTTACCAAATCTCCACGCAATGTGGCGCAGCCCCCCCGCGAGGCTGCGCTGCATGACAGGGAAGGAGCAGGAAAGCGCCATATTTTCAAAGATATGGATCACTCCTCCCCTTTCTCTTGCGCCGGTGCTGATTACAGCTACCGTGCGCCACGCACACACCTTAGCAACATAGCGCTAGGGTATGTGTGTGTGAGCCTAGCATAGGTTTTGCTCAGGAAGGGTACCCTTCCTGTACAAAATACTCTGTCTAGACACGAGGCAAAGTTGTTCCCACTTTGTATGCGTGCTGCGCAGTGCAGCATGCATGCAAAGTCAGAAAGGAAGGAGGAATTAAAGCATTTCCCATTCCTTGCACCTAGTTTAAAAGGGCGCAGTTTTCTTGCGCTAAACCCAAACGACTGTATTTAGTTAATGGGGTTTACTGTGAGAAACGTTGGGTGGGTGTGTGGGAACGCCCATGCTCCAACCTTGGCTCGCCCCATAGAGAAAAACTAATGCTAAGCCGCCCTATGCGCGGCTTCACATTACTTTTAGGTTATTTCCAGTGCTAAACAAGGTTTAGCGCTGGAAAGTAAATTAGGAAAAAAAGATTTTGCACCAATTTGCATCATTTTTGTGACGCAAACACGGTGCAAAATCTTAGTAAATCTCCCCCTCTGTTATGTGATGCAACACTGGTGCTACATGACATTTTTGTTGCAAGAGGCATGTAGCAGTTCTACACTTTGCTTTTCTCTGAAATGCAAACTCGTCCTTATCTGGTATATAAGAGAACAGCACTGGGCTTTTCGTGATCACATCTTTAAGTAAAGGGTATTATTATTCGGATTCTGTCTAATTAAAGCATCTTTCAAGTGTAAGAGCCAAATCCAATCAGTGTTCAAGTCACTTTAGGTAATTTCTGCTCAATGATAGATTTCACGTCAAGAATCATGGACCATTTGATTAATCTAAATTCTAAGCATAGTTTGGGAACTGAACACTCTGTGGACGGTAAAATCACTGATTTTATACACTAGCCCACAGTCTTATCTAACCAACCTCTTAAACTATCTATACATGTTAATAGACCTCAGATCAGAAAAGCGTGCACATTTGGCTATGAAGTTCATTCAGAATGGCAAAATTGCTGGGCTTCCTAGGCGTTAGTTGTGTTTTATCGACCTTAAATCAATGTGGAGGGTTTGGCTTTTAAGCTGTTCTTATGTGGTTTATGCCCGGTCCTGCTCTCCTTCCAAACACCAATGTAAGTACGTGTCTGGACATTTCAATCACTTGAACCCCCACCCGGCAGGCTTAGTTTCCAATGGTAAACATTTAGGGTTTGAATGAAATTTTGGTAGATGTGTTATTCTGTCACAAATGTGGCAGATCACCCTTTGCGTTATTTCAAGTGCCATTGATTATAATGCGCTTGATATAAGGCGGAAGGCATATCCATCACATTTGTTACGGAGTAACCCGTCCGCCAAACTCTAAATCAGGCCCTGAGTGTAATGAGGTCCAATTTTTAGGTCTCGCCTGACCCAGCGCATGCGCTGGTCTGGCGAGACATTTTGTGAGGGCTCCAAAAAGTGCTGCCAGGCCAGCCTAGAGCTACAGTGCATGTGCGCGGGCGCGCGCGTCGCGCTTTACCGCGATTGCTTTCACTTTTGCGACCGCTTTGATGTTGGATCGCGATCGCGATCACTTTCACGGCCGCAAGGCCGCTTTGATGTTCTCTGTGAGGCTTCAATAGATTGCAGCAGTTAAAACAAGCATTGGCATAGCCAATAGGTCTCGCTTTTGGGACCTTATAAGTGTTTAGTTATGCAACTGTTGCATGGCTAAACACTTATAAGGTCTCAAAGGCGAGACCTATTGGCTATGCCAATGCTTGTTTCCATTGTCGGTATGTGGATTTGTTGGTTAGGCGTGTTGATGTCTTGTAGGAGAAGTTACAGATCAGTATGTTAATCCTAAATGCAATGATGTGGTTGGTGGTGGCTCCAAATGAGTGGAGGGTTATAAATCAATGAGGTGTGTCCTAGGCGGGGCGTCCTGATGGGCTGCGAGATAGAGTAGGCCTCTTGGTGGTTTTTAGGTTGAGCCTAGCGCTGCTCTAGGAGAGGGCCTCTTGGAATCACTCCAGACTTTCAGAAAACTCGTGGATGTGGCTTTAGATTTTCCACACATTGTATTGTCCTTTGCGCATGACTTTCAAAAATGAAAGCACGCAATTGGCCAAAGGCGGGTGCATATCCCACCTTTTTCAGTAAATGTTTACTCCCACGGCCTCCAGCTTGCGGGAGCGAGCAGCGGCGCACAGGGTGCCATCTGTTGTGGATTACGTTTCAAATTAGCGCGGTCGCTTTCACTTTCGCAGCCGCGTGGCCGCACTTGTTTTCCTACTTCTCATCGTGCTTGATTTTCTTACATTGTCACTGTCGCTTAAACATCCGCTTCTTTGGAAATATTAGCTAATTATCTTTTTACTCCTAACCTAACCTTTAATCCCTCATTTACGGTGACATATAACTCCGCTCCTAGAATGCGTCTTTGAGTGGTAATTCATTCTCCTCGCACTCACTGGAAATGCCGTTTATCTGGAATATTCATTGTTCTTTATTTAAGGTAACATCAAATCCATATGAACGTAATTTTCTCACAGTAGCGCATATGTCCCCCACCCGCTTTATTTCTAATAGCTGGTCTGGGGTTGAAATTTCTCACCCTTAATGATTATAACCATTTATTTCCTGTGATCGTAAGAAAATGTCCCATCCACTTAGATAGTGTTTGGTGTACTGCAATACCCCTGCCGCTTCTCCTCGCAAAGACAGGATGTCCCCAGGGAACAGCCATCAGTGAGGGGGCGGGCTCCGTGCACTCCGTGCTCCTCCTGCCACAGGCCTGTTTGGAGGAGGCTCCGCTACGGGCATGGTAGGTGCTCTGCATAGATCAGTTTTGACTCTTCTGTTCCCCCCCATCTGATTTTCCAGAATGGTTTCTTGTTGGGGAAGGGGGTAGCAGCCAAATATGCTTGTACGAGGGATTGTTGTGGGTGGTGATATTTCTACTTTTGGCTATCTGTCAGGGAAATTGGGCTGGCCACGAGTCACGTGTTATCTTATCACGCATTGCTTGCTGTGAGAGACTGGGTTATATCCAGGCTTTGAGGGCATTTTGCTACTTGCTCTGCTGGCCAGGCTATAGCGCGAGAAATGTCTCTCTGTTTTTTTCGGTCTAGGAAGGGCCTGGGTGAGGGGTACATTTCACTTGTGCTCTAATTACAGGGGAAGATGGCCAGGGTGATTGTTGTATTGCAACTTGCAGTGCCCTCCTACCAGGAAAGACAAGGGGGAGGGTTGTAGGTCGCGGGCAGTGCCATGCTGCCAGCGGTGGCCTGAGTAAGGGTTGTGCATCACTCGTGGTGCTTTGCTGCTAATTCTGGGTAGCATATGCATATTGTTTCAGGGGATGTTCCATTAAGCACACTTATAGTTAATTAATCCACCTCTCTGTTCAGCACCCCCATGCAATTGCCAAAGCCAATAGCTCAACCATAGTCAAGACCTATTGGCTTTGCCAATGCTTGTTTTTAAAGTCTCTTCCCTCACCTCGCTAAGATGCTGTATAAGCCTGAATGTGGGAGCTTTAATTGCCAGTTTCCCAAACCTGATGAGAGGTTGGCTGCTTGATTGGCGTTCTACATGCACAACAAAAGCCACATTGTTCAAACAAAAGTTTTAAATACTGGAGGCAGGAGAGTACTACAGCAAATCTTGAACCATTCCTGAAGTGTAATTTGCTAATTAACACGTCAATATGTATAAACTTCAATAATGAAAACACCAAATTACTTTGTATTGTGAATGTTGGGCATTATTAAATATATTCTATCCCCTGTGTCAATTCAGTAGCAATGCTTTTACTGTAAAGTCAGTGCATATATTCAAATATCTGTGTGGGTGTGTATATATATATATAACTGAAAAAACCATAGGTTTCACACATGTTATAGTTAGCTGGACATTTTACTGATAAAAAACCAATGAAATTCCCCCGTTATAGTTACTGTAGGCAACTATAACTCACGCGACCGTAATCCTCTGCTGATGCTAATACTGTATTTAGACACTTATTTGCCCATGTCTTCTTCCATTAAATTTTAGCTATACATATATTACAAATATTTTTTTTTCATAAAGACACATATGTCATCAGCAGAGGATTACGGTCGCGTGAGTTATAGTTGCCTACAGTAACTATAACGGGGGAATTTCATTGGTTTTTTATCAGTAAAATGTCCAGCTAACTATAACATGTGTGAAACCTATGGTTTTTTCAGTGAATTAGCAAGGTTTTTTTAAATGCTAATTCCTAACTATAACGTGTGTGAAACCTATGGTTTTTTCAGTGAATTTGTACGGTTTTTTAAATGCTAATTTATTTATGTATTATTTTTTATATATTTATTTTACAATAAACTACGTATTAAAAATTATTATTTTTTTTTTGGGTTTTCACCCTGCGAATTATTATTTTTTTTTTGTAAAAAAAAAATTTGTTTTTGTGTTTTTCAGGGTGCGCGCACTGTGCGCGCACCCCCGCGATTTTAAAAAAAAAAACAAATTTTTTTTTTTGCCTTCGGGGTCCTTCAGGGACCCCCTGACAAAGGCTAGGGGGTCAGGAACTCTCTACCCTGCCCCCTTTTCACGTTCGCCACCTTCCTTTTTCACTCTCGCAAACAAAATGGCGGCCGACACTTCCTGATTTCGACCGATTCGAACGTTGACTAACATGTAACCACCAATCCGAATTACGCTCGCGCACGTTAGGGTGCTCGCACGGTGCTTGCATGGTGCGCGCACGGTGCTCGCACGGTGCGCGCATATATATATATATATGCTTTTAAATGCTATTTTCTCCGGAAATACTGAACAGATTTACACCAGACCTGCAAAAGGCACTTCCTTGACCTTATGGCTACCTCTCTGCCAAATTTCAAGTAATTCTGTTCAGCCGTTCGGGCTGTAGCCCTGTCTAAAGGTCCTATGGAAAAATGCATGGGGAAAACGCGTTTTGGGACCCCCCTTTTATCTCAGCCCCCGCTTGACGAATCCCCCGAGACTTTCAGGGTAGGAGCGGAGCGTAGCGCCCCACCTTTTTTGAGAAATTCGCGAGGATTCGTCGACCGGCGCCAAAGTTATTCCAAATAGAATGTTGCGGATTTCCTATGGAAAAGGGGTCCTAACTATAACTACCTACTGGCGACCGCCAGTAGGTAATATATATATATATAGATATATATATAGATATATATATGGATATGGATATATATAGATATAGATATATACCAGACCAGTTAGTGATTTACTTTGTTCAAATTTCAGGGCCCCAAAAGGGCTATCCAATTAATCGAAATTCACAACTGGACTGATCAACAAATCAATATATTCAATGAATGTGAAGCACATTAGGCCACATGAAGAGAGAATGGAAGAGTTTTGAAATTATGAAGGTTCATTAAAGGTTTACAGAAAGCAAAATCCACAAGTTAGTGTCCATAAATAATCAATATTTGAATGCATCAATTATTATGAAGTTCAAACCAAAGTCATAAAGGAAAGAAAATGAACTATTATAAATTCGCCTCAAAGGGAAGGGATAAACAAAGTCAGTTCTCCCATATAAAGAGTACCCCAAATCTACTACACTGCTCGGAACTGCATTGGAAAATGGACTGACTCATACTCTACTCTGCACTAGATTAAATCACATAATTCTAACATTTGCTACACCTACATACAGTTCTCATGAAACGATCGAAGCAAGGTGATACAATTGTACACTCGTTAGATTCTCAGGACCGTCACAATACAGCCTCTCTCAGTGTCCTTACCTTGCAGTATCTGCAGCAAGATGGGTACAAGGACGAGACAGTACTTTGAAGGTGTCTCTGTGAGTATGCTGCCAATAAAATATTCCATGATTATCACATATATCAATAAATTGTAATTCCAGACCATTGAAACATGCATTGTGCATTTTTTAAACAACAACATTCGGCATTTGAAATCCATACCGTATATTGCAACTGACCCTCAAGTAGTGTTCTCCCTCTAAAACCGCAGCGACGGCCCGTATAGGGCGTGTTACCGGGGCGGTGACGTGGGGCAGAGGAGGGGCAGGGTGGGGGGTTGCAATATGCGGCATACGGCCGACTGCAGGTAAGTTACGAAAAACAAAAAGTAAACTAATTTTGTTGCGCGCGCTGCATCGCATTTGGCATTTTTGCAACCCCCCATCCTGCCCCTCCTCTGCCCCACGTCACCGCCCCAGTAACACGCTCTATACGGGCCGTTGCTGTAAAACCGTAACAAAGTGTTACCCAAAACAATTGCCTAGAGACCCCATAATCCAAATCCTTCGCACTACAGCTTCTTTACCTTCCATGCAGTTGTTCAAAACCTCATCGATATCAACCCACACTCATCTCCTGTAACCCGATACCAAAACTCCAGTGCGATTGGATTATGGGGTTTCTAGGCAATTGTTTTGGGTAACACATTGTTACAGTTTTAGAGGGAAAACGCTGCTTGAGGGTCAGTTGCAATATACAGCATGGATTTCAAATGTCGAATGTTGTTGTTTAAAAGATGCACAATGCATGTTTCAATGGTCTGGAATTACAATTTATTGCTATATGTTTTTTTATCTATAGTGAAACCCCTGAAGAAGAGCCAATTAGAGCTCGAAAAGCACTGGGTACTATACGAGTCACTTCTGAGGATGTTTTATGTTTTCCGGCGTGCCCAGAAAAAGGCTTGGATGAGCATATCTGTGGCATGAGAAGCAGTTGAAATACATTACGTCTTACGTGTGATTTACCATCGGAACTTAATGAAGCTATCATAACGCTTTGGAGTACATGGATTAATACTTTGAGATTTGGAGAAAAGTGTTATATTAAAAAAACGCCGTGCGCCCGTGCAAGGAACACAAATACGCTCCGATTTTTCAAGATGTGTAATTCAAGCGCGAATCAGGGCGGATCACGCAGTCCGGGCCGCACGCTCAGCAGTTCAGTTGTGAGTACGTTCAACAAAAAATTAAAACAAAGGTACGCACTGTATTACTTCAGTCTAAAGTACAGTCCCCGTTTCTAGTTTTTTTTGTGAAAGTGTTTAGGGTCAACTTATATAAAATTACTTTATAATTCATGAAAATCAGTATTAACTATGTGAAAACGTATCTTTAATTTTCTTATCGGTCAGTTATGACATCACTCGTCAAATTTAATTAGGAAATAACACAGCTGCTATACTGTAACACGTTGTTGTGTATGGTTTTCATAGTAGATCATTATTGTAAGGGGCCAGATTTGAATCCCGGGTGTACACTTCTCTGTAGTCTCAGAATGTATTTTTGTTAATCACTGCTACTTTTCAGGGTAGTGAAAAACTGGGTTTTAAATATAATTTTGTGGAGCTCTGGTGGGGGGGGGGGTGGGGGGCTGACCTCTTTCATCTCCTGGAACCAAACGACATTAATGGAATGGCAACTGATGGTCCAGCATCTCTGACGTTCTCTCCCACCTCCTTGGCACTCTGCAAAACTGACAAGTGGAAAACTTCAGATGCTGCCCTCGTGCCATCACACGCATCTCCCTTTCTGCTGCTGGTCTCTGCAGGCCTGAAACTGACAGGGCATTTCAATGTATGATGGCAGTGTCTCTCCCAAATCTGCTGTTAGCATTGTCTAGATCTCTCCTATCTCCGTCGGAGTGGAAAGCGCAGCACCAGAGTTGGAAGGGACAGCACAGCACTAGGTTGGCATTTGAAAGTGAAGGCATGAAGGGGATGATGGAGAAGGGTAGCAGGAGACTACTTATGTTTGTTCATATGATTGGCTGAGGTGGGAGAGGGTGTTACCAAGGGTAGTAGTGGAGAGTCGCCAGATGCCATGTATCCTTTTTTAATATTTGGGCGGCTAAGAGTGGTGGCATTGAGGGTTCCAGATAAGGTTGGAAAGATAGCAGGTATGTACAGAGATGAAGGAGGGAGGGCAAGCCATTGGGATGTGGATTGGTGGCAAAATGCCAGGTATATATTGTTTTTTTAATTAAGGGGGTAAATAGGCTGGTCAAAAGGACATATTGTGCATGGTCCCCCATAACCCCTCTCCCTCTAATTAAAGGAGGAGGGTATAAAGGAGTCCTACACCACATCACATTGTAGATTGGTAGGTGTTAGTAATGTGGTGGTCTCCAACTTGGGGTTCCAAGGGATCTCATAGAAAAGTAAACTTTGTTCTCATTGTCTGTGAAGTCACGTGCAACCACTTGTCAGATAACAATCTTGTTCTTGTCAGCTCATTTCTTATAATCCAATCCATCACAGCTGGGTGGTAAAATTGCAATGCCAGCAGGTATGTAAAGGAAGTGATATCTAGGTTTCTAAGCTCCTCTGAAATATTTTTGCCTAGAAATTCAGTCCTCTGCTGCTAGGGAAACATTTATGGCAGTCTGTTTATTTATTGCTGTGCTGGAGTTCATTATAATACATTTGATGTCTTTCCGCATTTTACCACACATTTAAATATCATTCGCTTTTGAAATTGACTTGTGTTGATATATTTTATAAGTAATTGCAAGCTAAGTAATGGTGTGTTTGTTTTCACAGTAAAGCTTCAATGTTTATTTTACATATTGTTAAGATGGCCTCTCTGTCACAAGAAATGGAAATAGACCAAGGTTTTAAATGTGGGTTGGGGTAGGGATGATTGTGTGACCGTGCATTATATGAAATAACTCCCCGGCTGTTAATTAGACAGATACTGCAAGTCACTGTGGAGTTCATGAGTTTATCAAGGAACTTCTCAGTTACTTGCAATATCAATTTTACTGCCCATATATCCCATATATTATGTTCTAGTTATGATATAACAACTCACTTGTAAGAAGAAAAGGATCACATCTCCTTTGATCAAACTGAGTAGGTCTGATACCATGTTACCAGGGCAAACCCAAACTGTTGAATAAGAACTCACCACTAATAATTCCCATTGGCTACCATGCGTTGCATTCAGTTTACTAAAGTCTTCACATGAACTATCACTTCCACCACTTGAATCATTAGCTGGTAGGGAGGCCTTTATGGTCATTTACATACACAGTGCACTGCTGGCAGCCTGGCATGTAAAATAGAAACAGCATGTTATCTTAAACCACAGCACTAGCATTGAAAGTGACACTCACAAAAATGTTCCAATCTTTCTTTGCAAATTATTGTAAATTGAATGTTAGCTCAATTCTTTCATTTACTATGAGTATGACAGAGCAGGGTTTTCTTTATGTCAGTCTTGAGGTGTAATCATTAAGTAACCCCCGCCATTGGTCGTATGGACTTTTGCTCATTGACAAGGAGAAGTTAAAAGGAGCAATCATCCACATCAAATCACATAAACGATAAAATCATTAAAGACTTTTGTATAGTCAATAAAGCGAACTGGTGTGAGGTAAAGGGTTTTAATAATCAATTCTTTAGAATTATTCTTTACTTGTTCAATAAGTATTAGCCTTTTATTCAACATCGTTAGAAATAATATAATGCAATATTCAATATTTAAATATAAGGATAATCGAATATTTATAAGTATTTTCAGTTCAAATTTAAATAATACAGCAATCATGTTCCATGAAGTAATGCCCCTAATCTAAATTAAATCAAGGTGTAATAGAATTAAATGTGTCAGTTCAGAAACCCAATATATACTTCTGACGAGTGAAATAATTGCATAAGCATAAAGCCTTTGCACATCAAATAAAGAAAAATATTAAGCTAGAAAGTATTCTCAGCTATACATTAGCAGGCATCTAATAAAAGGAATAGGCTCATAAGCAATATCCCTGGAGGGAGATATGGTCTAAAAAAATTAAAAAAAAGATGAACGTCTCGGAAATGCGAGTGAGAGAAGCCCCCCTCTACTCTAAGAACATGCACTAACATAAACACATCAAATTGTAAGATGAAACATGTTTTACATTCTTTGTTCACAGCATCCAATAAGATTTCAGCAAACTTCTGGGAATAGGTAACTTCCACACTTTCTCATGTCTTGGCAGTGGGCTACAGACACAAGTCCTTGAAACGATACTTCGTCCACATTTTGCAGTTATTTCCATGAATTGTTCTTCCTGTTGTCGCCTTTCCTTCTGGTGAGAACTTCACTATCAGTTGTCTAATAAAAAACAAATGCCTACTCACTAACAGACAACTTCTGGAAAGATACAGCATCTGCAGCAAAAGAGAAAAAAACTTGTGCAAAACAGCTCAATGTGGAAAAAAAAGCTTTTCAATACTTATATATTATTTGCAATTTAGCCTAGCATCAACAGTTCAGCTAACTTAAATTAGCACTTTATTATTTCTTATATATGCTTATATTGTCTAAGTATGCTTATCTTCTACAAATTGCTTTCAAATAAATGTGTTATTTTACACCAGCTTTTGCACTTTTCATTTAAATGTGTTTTGTTTATAATATGAAGAAATATACTTTATCAAGTAGTTGAGTCTTACTCTCATCTTTGATGTTACACCTGAATAACCAAGTCTGAATTAGAAAGTATTTTCTGTGAGTAGCTTCCAGAAGAAAGACATGATTACTCACGAGAACCATGAGTAAGCATGCTTGGCTCCTAGAAATGAATTACTAATTGTTGGAAATTGGGTTACTGGTTGAAGACGGTGAAACCCTACTCCAAAAGCAATCACAGTTCCTGTCAGGGTGAAACATAAGCAAACCCCAAATTAACCTGTGCTTAAACCTCTGGTAGCTTGGCAAAAAAGTATTCAGGCTTAACTAAGAGACAATGTGTAAAGTATTTATGCAGTACTTAAAACAATAATAAAATGAAAATACAACACAAGAAAAATCCTACACCAATTCAGAAACATAAAGTAGAATGTAATACATTATTTGAGATCAAAACAACAAAAATCCAATCAGTAAAACCGGAGATTTGCAATTTAAAGGTTTTAGGTAAAAAATAGTCCATATAAGTACAAAGAGTCAATTGTGGTTATCTGGTCGTATAGGACTAGGCCAATGTCACAAGTTCAGGCCAATCGTAATGGAGGGTAGGACGGATACAGGGACCAAGGTAAGCCCACTGAACAAAGCAGCCTAAGTTCTGGTTTCCAGAACATTGTGAGTTCCCGTGTCGAGGATGTTTCATGCAGCAGCGAGTCCAAGGTGGTGTGGGGCTGCGAAGCTGAGTCTTGCATTATCGTCAAGGATACCGTCACCACGGGGCTTGCGAGGCACATGCCTGTATCACACGGCGGCGGTTCCAAAGAAGCTGTGGGACTGCAATTCCACAAAGTCCTGCTTCAGGGCTGCAGTGGTTCGTATACTGTTGCAGGGAGGTGCGTTGTGTTGGTTCTGCTCACAAGAGCACAGCTGGGCTGGCATAGCACCTTCAGGCTCCCTTCCAATGGTCCAGGGCTGGGGTGGCCCCACTTGTGGGGTGGGACTCACAGCAGGCAGAGTCCAGGCGCTGTGTGCAAGATGGTTGGAATCTTTTCTGTCTCTGGGGCTCTGTTCAGGAGGCCAGCCAATTAGCCCTTGGAGTCACTCTGGTGGTCCTGGGTTCAAAATGCAGGTCCAGTCCTTTTCACTTGGGCAGCAGGACAGCAGAGTACAAGCCCTTCTTGTAGAGCCGCACAGCAGTTCTTCTGAGTCTTCCACATGTCCAGAGGTGTACTGAAGCTGGCTCAGAGGGTCCAAAATGTATGCCTGGTGCCCGCTTTGTAATAGAAAATGGGTCTGGGAGTTTCTACCTCCAGAGGTGTCTGGAATTTCCTTCCTCCATGCCCTGGAACTAACTTGTTTGGGGTCACAAAAGACTAGTGTCAAACCCTTTGTGAGGGTGCTCAGGCAGAGCCTTTGTGATGTTCAAGTGGGGTAGGTGGCAGCTCCTTCCCCCTCATCAAGTCAGAGATGGCCCATCCCACCAACACCTATCTCACTTTAGTGTCACTGTCTGGAAGTAATATACAAAGACCAACTGCCAGGTACACCTACTCATGAGATCCAGGATGCAGACTGCAGGCACCAAATGGTTAGGACAAAAAAATGCCAATTTTCTAAAAGTACCATTTTCAGAATTGTGACTTAAAATCTGATTACAATTTCTTAAACACAAAATGCGAACTTCCTACTTGCTCCCAAATGAAGTTATCTCTCATTAAATGTAATAAGTTAACCAAATGTTATCCTATGTGAGAGGTAGGCCTCACAGTATTGAAAAATGAATTTAGGAGTTTTTCACTATCAGGATATGTTCGACTTCTTAAATACATTCCATCCTGCCCTCTGGGCTGTTTGGGGTTTACCCTAGGGGTGATATATATGTATTAAAAGGGAGCGTATCTGTCAAGACGTTTATCTTGCCAGGTCGAAATGTGAGTTTAAAACTGCACACAGGCTGCAATGGCAAGTGGGTGGCACAATAAGTGCTGCAGACACAGTAGCATTTAACTTACAAGCACTGGGTAGATGTAGTACCACTTTAGTAGGGACTTATAAGTAAATTATATGCCAATTGGGTGAAAGCCAATTTCATCATGTCTAAAGTAGGGAGCACAAGCACTTTAGCACTGGTTAGTAGTGTGCAGAGTCCTATGTTTAGCAAAACAGGAGGATAGAAGACAAAAAGTTGAGGGAAACCACATCAAGAATGTCAGGCCCATCCCTCAATGTGGTCCTGGACATATTTCAGGTGTTTGATAGATATGCTGGCTATTCTTTAAACTGGACCAAATCAGCGCTATATGTCCTCTACAGAGAGAGGCCTCCACTCCCTCGGGGATATCAGCTAGAGGAAGCTACTGACAGCTTCAAATACCTGGGGATCTGGGTCTCTAAAGATCCGTCCAGATTCTACGATTGCAATCTCCTGCCGCCTATAGTGCATCTTAAATCTAACATCCTACATTGGAAATCGCTTCCATTGTCCATCTTGGGGCGTGTGGCCCTATTCAAAATGATGTCCCTTCCCAGATTCTTATATGCTCTGCAAAACACTCCGAATCCTCGTACTTCAAAGAAATCGATTGTATCATACGGGACCTGCTGTGGGAGGGTAAGCCACCTCGTATCGCAACACATAAACTCACGTTAGGGTGGTTCGATGGAGGCATCGGACTTCCAGACATAAGGAAGTATTATTGGGCTTCACACCTCGCAGCAACTAACCAATGTATGTACAGGCCGCAGGGCAACCCGGCCTTCCAGATGGATAGATGGCTCCTCCCCGGAGGCAGTTTTGAAGGGGCTCTTTATGTGCGGTTGTTGAAGCCAGCCTTGACTGGCCCAACTGGGCATGCGGTGCAGGTTTGGAAAGCAGCTACCAAAAGTTTAGGATGGGAGGAGAAAATTACACAGGCCACACCACTCTGGCATAGCGAACAATTGGGCAGGCTGATTTGCTTGAGGGGCTTCGATCGCTGGGATCTCATATGCATATCCAGGGTGGGTCATTTGTGGAAATCAGGTGAGATAATCCCTTTTCCTCAGCTGCAGCAGGAATACGATTTAGCGCAATCTGAACAGTTCAGGTACCTCCAAATTAGACATGCCTTACTTGCCGTTCTCCCTAAAGGTGTTGCACTCCCCGAGTCCTCCCCACTTGAAGATAAGAGTTTTAGATGGCGACCTACCGGAGAAGGCCATATCACTTATTTACAAAAAGCTGATTAACAACATGGCAGATCCCCTGATTCACCTGAGGGTTAAATGGGACCACGATGTAGCGGGATTGGATGATGAATAATGGCTGGTGGCTGTGGCCTCCCCTCGGGAGGTGGCCATCTCCTCCAGACTTCGCCTGGTGCAGCTGAAACTTCTCCATAGATCCTATCTGTCTGGGCCATTATTGGTTCGTATGGGATATAGCTCAGATGGAGGCTGCGTAAGGCAATGTGGGCAGGAGGGAACCTTTATCCACACTCTTTGGGAATGCACGACTATCCAGAGATATTGGGAGGCGGTAGAGAGCCTTATGGAAGAAATGTTGGGGCAGCAGAAACATTGCAATATTAAACTGGCCATCCTAAATGTATGGGGCCCTACCGACCTGAGTTCCAAGGAGCGAATATGGGTCACCTTGGGGCTGATGGTGGCAAAACAAAACATCGCGAGATTGTGGAGGGTTCAGTGCCCACCGAACATAGAGTAATGGGGTAAAGACATGGACTGATGACTGGTGTATGGTCAATGAAAAGTCCATATAAGAAGCCAGGGGGTGTCTGCATAAATGGACGCAAGTCTGGGGGCAATGTAACGTCTACAGGAAAGAGATATGTGAACCTCCAAGACCAAGAGAATATATTGCACAGGGGATCTGAATATGTTTAATTGGGGACTGTAATTATTGTTTCATGATGATTATGTCTCAAGTACCACTTGCAGCGTAACAATATTGCCAATGTACGTGTGACTTGTTTTTTTATATGTCATGCCTTGATTTCAATAAAAACAGATGTATTAAAAGAAAAAAGAATGTCAGGTCCAACAGTAAATCACACCCAAGGCTCACATAAAATGATTTTTGAATAATGCCTGGATTTTCAGGTGTAACACACCAACGCTAGGAGTACAACCCACCAATTCATTGAAAATGCTTTCTCCATTGGGCTCCAAGTGTAGAAGGGAAAATCTGGTCAATATGGAGAAGGTTTCATGTTTTATATAGAACAGTGGTCCTTGACTGTATTTTGAAAGGATACAGCAAATCGTTTTATTGTTGTGTGACTTGATAAAGTCGGTTTTTTTCACTGTGTGGTCTGGTAAGTCATTCAAAACTGGCAGTATTCGAATAAAGTATATTGAGAAATTCTTTACTCAATATATCAACAGTGCAAGATAGCAGGGCTTTAACACAAGAACATGAAAAAAATCAGTTGTGACTGAAGTTGATGGAAATGTAACAATGTTACTTTCATATTAATAATATTCTATGCATTTAAAAAAAAGTTCATCTTTTGACATCATGGTATTTTTCCATTATATATTCTCCTACAGAGTAAAATGTTTGCACATTTGCACCCTATTGTCTCTTCAGATTTGTCAAAAATGTATTAAAACAAATCAGACAATGTACCTCTTTGTTAGGTATATGTACGTGTAGAAGAGCTGTTAATTATATCACTGTAGAGCAAGTTTTTAGTTTAACAGTAAACCAGTGAGTAAATGACATAAGACCTCGTTACGATGAGACTCAGAAAGCCTCCGACTTGCTTTCCGAGTCTCATCACGGGTTTCACTTTCGACCGCCGCCTTACGATGCACGCGGTCGAAAGTGAAATTGACCTGTCATTCCGGCTGGATTCCGACGGGCTCAAGGAGCCCGTCGGTCAGTCGGAGGCCTGACCGTAATCCCTATGCAGGATGTCAGTTTCCGACAGGCTTTCCATGTCGGGCTTTCTGACATGGAAAGTCTCTCAAAGACGACTTTGGGGTCCCTAGCAGGTCCCCCTTCTCATTGCAGCCTGTGGTGCCCCCCTGTTGATCCCTGCACCGTGTGGCAGGCACCTTGAGGTGCCTGCCACACGGTGCACGGAGGGACAGATTCTCCCATTTCTCTATGGGAGCTTATGCTATGGCCTGTTTACGGCCGCAGCACAAGCTCCCGTAGAAAAATGCGGTTGCATTGTAATGCTGGAGTCGGGACCACCGATCGGAGGTCTGTCGGTCCCAATTCTGCAATGGTGTCAGGCGGACGTGAGTCTGCCCGACATCGTAATAAGGACCATAGTGTGTGTCCTGGATAACATGTTACACAATATTTCGAAATTATTTTCCAGCTCTTCAATTCTCTTGGCACAGAAAAAATTTTAGCGTCAGATTTTAAATAAAGGGTGATACTAATATTTTACTCAAAAATCTCAGACGTGTTTGTTGATCATTTTCTGTTCAATATTTTTAGAGTGGGAAAAGTGTTGAAGATTAGCCTCAAACTCGCAAATTAGCTAATTTGCTTCCAAACTATGGCCAAATAAGTAAAAGGGTTGAATTTCCATGAAGTAAATACAAAATAGGAGCAGAGGGTTTATAGCAAAGAAAGATAAATGACAAAAATCCTTTGCACACATTTTTTTTAAAGGAGTGGGTGGGGGTGAGGGTGACCAGGGATACTCCTTCCCATATATAAATACATGTACATATCTGATTCAAGAATACAGATACAAACTGCGTCAATACACATGTAACCAAACGAAGTCATATTGAAACAGCTGCACATCTTCCTTAGACATCTAGACTAATATATCAGGCTCGGTTCTACAATAATGTTCATCCTTAATGGTCCTTCAACAGAAGAATGAGCCTGTCTGCTGCGGATTTCGATGTAGAAGTTGCTTTTTTTCAAAGTTCAGTTGAAGTTTCCTTCCAAACAGGTCTCTACGTGTATGATATATATGTCTCCACAGGCTGCTCCAAGGATTTACAAGAACAGAACAACTGCTCTTCTCTTTTCCTTTAAACAAAAATAGTTGCTTCGAAATTAAATTAGACAATTCATATTAATCCACTTGGCGAGGCTGCACTACAGTCAGAACCTTGCTTCTCATTACCACACAGCTCCCCAGTTCGAACTCATCCCCTGGAACCGGACTCCCGCCTATTTTTAGTCAGTCCCATAGACTCGCTGATGACTTCATTATTATGACACGGAGTGACCTTTGGCGTAACAGGAAACTTAAAATAGCAGTCGGATTTGTTTTCTAATAAGACGGGGGAGCTGTGTGTGGAAAGCCTCTGCCCAGACAGCATCTGCCTCAGAGCTGCCTCCCTCGCTTGGACCCGAGCGCGCTGCACATGTGGTGAGGCTGGCTCAGTATTGTGACCCAGAGACAGACGGAAACATGTCACATTCTTGGACCATCCGGACATTGTGTCACATTTTCTTTGCCACGCGCTCTTTTTTCCAAGCGACAAGAGAAAGAAAAAATCGTGAAAAATCAGCGTCATGTTCTTGGTCTTTCTTTTATGCTTACTAAAAAATTGTTTTTTTTGCATTAAACAGCTCTGTCACTAAAATATTGTGAATGAAAACAGAAAAGGTGGATGATGCAAATCGACTCTGATCTGAGTTTCAGAACTGTTTTATGAAGTCTAGGTATCACAAGCATGCTAAAACGCATACAGTAATTAAGCCATACTAATAAAAGTAGACACACGGTTATAACCAGCATTGGCAAAGCTAATAGATCTGGCATTGGCTGTCAGCTTTTTGGCCTTGTAAATTCTTATTTCGTTTTGCCATGGTTTCTTCAAAAGTTGATTGTTGGAGAATCTGATGGGAACTCAACAGTCTCAAAAAGAGCATTGTATAAAAGCAGACATATTTTTGGATATAAAAAATCACACATTACATTAGAAGTCACAGGTACTGAAGGGAACTACTTTGTCTGGGGATGTGCATTTTTGAAAGGACAGAATGCTATCATCCACAGTGAAGGTAACCAATGACTGACCCACTGCCCCACGCTGTTACTTTCCTAAAATTAAAAGGCAATGGCTAACATCAAACCTTAAAAATATCAGCAAGTTCTGAGAAAATAACAATCAGCTGGAGGAAGGACTTCTCCACATCTAGGAAAGCCAAATTTAGAGTAGGTATTAAACCCTATAAAATCGAAATAAAAAATGCTCAAGCCCTCTATATCCAAGAAAAAATCAAATTGGAGGCAAATTCCCCACGTGAAATATTGAAGATTGCTAAATCCCTTCTCACACCTCCTACTCCCCCCCCCCCCCCCATCGCCTCAGACAAAGTCCTACTGCGGTGCAATCAAATAGCAGATTTTTTCTCTGAAAAAATACAAGCCATTTATAAGTCAGTTCCTCAAATCATAGATCAACAAACCCCTTCATTAACAGACACTGCCACCTCGGAAGCCCAGGCCTTGTTGGAGGAATTCTCACCTCTTGATCTTACCACCCTGCAAGGGTTCCTGAGAGACCTAAAATCAGGCTCCCCCCTAGACCCCGCTCCTCCTACCATTCTTCACCAGATCTCTGAGGTTATGTCACCAGTTGTACTTGATGTGATAAATACATCACTCAAGAAAGGGATCATGCCATCCCTATGAAAACACGCCATGGTCAAAGCACTCCTGAAGAAACCTAATCTTGATCCAGAAGATTGTCTTCACCCCACTCAGACAGGATTTAGATCACAACAGGGCACTGAGACTGCTCTTCTAGCCGTAGTGGAAGAAACTAGGAAGATCCTTGATAACGGAGGCTGCGCAGGCCTGATTCTATTGCACCTCAGCGCAGCCTTCGACATGGTAAATCACCATCTGATGATCCAAAGACTCAGGGAGGCTGGAGTGACCGGATTAGTATTAAAATGGCTACAGTCCTTCCTTCAAAATAGGGTCTTTACAGTCTTTGAAGAAGAATCCTCCTCAAAACAAATACCTCTGGCATGTGGGGTCCCACAGAGATCCTCCCTTAGCCCCACTATGTTCAATATATACATGAGGTCACTGGTAGAAACTGTATGCCCATTTGGTGTACAGATCGTCACATATGCTGACGATACCCAGTTAATTGTCTCTATGAAGCAATACAACCAACATGGTCCTGATCTAGCTGCCTGCCTTGAGAAGGTCTTTAATTGGATGAACAACTCATTCTTAAAACTTAATGGATCAAAGACTGAACTCATGCTCCTGGGGAATTCCGCCCCTCTAAATATAGACCTTCTCTGGTCTGGCTGCCTAGGTCCACCCCCTGCCCCAAAAAAGCAAATTTAAAGCCTAGGGGTCTGGCTTGACTGCAACCTTGACTTCAAGGAACAAGCATGCAAAATAGCAGCCAGCTGCTATGGCCTACTAAGAATGACCCGGAATATACTCCCCCTGCTACCCTTTGCTGCCAGACGACTGCTAGTCCAAGCTCTTATTCTATCACGGCTGGACTATGCTAATGCTGTTTACCTGGGAACCCCTCAGCCTACCACTAAAAGACTTCAAACGGTGCAGAACTGTGCGGCCCGTATGTTGTTAAATGTTCCCAGACGTACCTCAGCGAAACCCGCCCTCGCTACCTTGCATTGGCTCCCTGTCCAGGAAAGAATTCAATTCAAGGCTTTGTGCATTATACATAAAGCACTCTCTGGAAATGGCTCGCTCTTGATTCGTCCATGGATTCAACCCTATTGCCCCAACAGAGTCCTTAGGTCTGAGAACAAGGGCTTAATCGTAGTTCCCAAGATTAAACGATCACGTAGTGGAGGCCGACTGTTCACATATAATGCAGCCAGGCTTTGGAACAATCTTCCCGTCCACGTACGTGCCGAACCTAATTATCTCAAGTTCAGAAAACTACTGAAAACGTTTCTTTTTCCCTGATTTTCTCACAGCATAATTGGCGCCATAGCCCTGGGATGCCCTCGGGTAACCATGCGCTTTAGAAATGTTCCTTTATTCATTCATTCATTCATTGTGTCAGCTAAGAATTGCAACTGGATTGTAAAAGACTACTCACTGATACTAGCATTAAAAGTCAGCAGTAGGCTAATGACAGCTGAACTTGAAAGGATCTTCTCTAGACATCCCACGACTCAAACACTGCCAGCACCTCATCCAAATCTGGATATACACCACTTATCTTAAGGTTCACTCCACCAAAACAGAAATCCTGCTATTCTCTATGAACAAGAAACAACAACTTGTCAAAACCTGGCTCTATACCATGCAAAAGAACATATTCAAACCCCAGTTTTTACCTAATGCCAAGCCCCCCCCCCCCATCCTAATTGAACTCTGGCCCCCTTTGCTGGCCCAGGTCATCTCCAAAACCAACTGTATCATCTACAAAGCCATCACGACCTGTGCCCCCGCCTATCTGACTCACAAGCTTGCAATCTCCAATGGCTCTTGGTACACCCACAGCCAGGACGCATTGGACTGTGGAAGAAGTACAAAAAAGATCAAGCATTGGCAAAGCCAATAGGTCTCGCACAGGCGAGACCTATTGGCTTCGGCAATGTGTTTTAGCCATGTGGTTGCTGTTCAACATGGCTAAATGTTGGTGGGGAGGAGTGGGGTGGAATGGGGTAGAATGGGTTTGAGTGGGTATTGGAAGGGAGTGAGGTAGATTGGAGTGGGGTAGATTAGAGTGTAGTGGGCTAGACTGGGGTAGATTGAAGTGTAGTGAGGTAGATTAGGGTAGATTGGATTGGAGTGGGATTGATTGGAAAGGATTGGGGTACATTGGAGTTGGGTAGATTAGAGTGAAGTAGGTTAGGATAGATTGGAGTGGAGCAGGGTGGAATTGGGTAGAGTGGAGTGGGGTAAAGTGGAGTAGAATGGGGTGGAGTAGGGTAGCTTGAGTGGAATGGAGTGGGGTAGATTGGGGCGGAGGAGAGTGGGGTAGATTGGGGTGAATTGGAGTGGACTTGGGTAGATTGGGTTAGCTTGGAGTACAGTGGGGTAGATTAAAGTGGGATTGGGTATATTGTGGTAGAGTGGAGTGGTGTATATTAGAGTGGGGCAGTTTGGGGGAGAATGGGGTATATTGGAGGGGAGTGGGGTAAATTAGAGGGGAGTAGATTGGGGTATATTGGAACGGAGTGGTGTAGATTGGGGTGGATTGGGATAGATGGGGTGGAATGATGTAAATTGGAGTGGAGTAGATTGGAGCGGGGAGGGTTGGGGTGGAGTGGGGTAGGCTGGAATAGAGTGGGTAAACTGGAGTGGAGTTAAATGGGGTAGAGTGGAGTGGGGTGGATAGGTGTGGAGTGGGGTAGATTGGGGTGGATTGGAGTGGTGTAGATTGGAGTGGAGTAGATTGGGTTGAAATGGGGTAGGGGCAGATAGAGTGGTAGAGTGGGGTAGATTGGAGTGGGATAGATTGGGGCAGAATGGAGTGGGGTAGATTGGGGTGGGGTGGAGTGGGATAGATTGGGGTAGAGTGGAGTGGGGTAGATCAGGGTGGATTGGAGTGGACTGGGGTAGTTTGGGGTACTTTGGAGTGGAGAACAATGGGGTAGATTGGAGTGGGGTAGATTGGGATGGAGGAGGGAGATTGGGTGGATTGAGATAGATAGCGCATTACGGGAAACAAAGGATTATTCATTGCAGAGGTGCAATTTTCTATTACACCTTGGTATTCAAGTTGATCTAAGATCTTCCTGACCTGTTTCTTAACTTCTTGTTTAATAGGGTGCTGTCTCTGTGTAGTTGGAGTAGTCTTTACTGGGATTACATGGTGAGTTGACTCAGTATCCCACCCTACATGGTTGCGATATAATGCTGGAGCAAGTGCTACCACCCACTGCTGCGCATATGCATGTTTCAAGTATACTGCAATGAGGTCGGAAAAAGCTGGTAAAATTGCAGTTTCTCCCTTTGGGGAGTACATAACAATCTCAGGTGGACAATCATTTTTAGCCAAAAGGATGTCAACGCCATAAGTCAGGTTCTTCCAAAAAAGACCTTTAATTTTTCTGGGTTTGTCCCCCTCCATTTGGAGTGTTATTTCATATAACCGATGTGGGACACTTACCCTTGTATCAGGTGTTTCCACCATGATGTGTTCATTCAACTCCGCTGTTACCAGCAATTACATTAGGTTCTGGCAAGCTATTGTTACTTTTGCTGCGCTGTCTAGAATCGCCAGAGCCCATTCCCCATTCAGAAGTTGAGTCCTCAGTATCCTTGGACTGTCTAACTTTGAGACCTGCTACCTTCTTCTTTTTAAATTGAGGTTTGATTTTGGTTTATCTTCTTTTTTGATATTAAAGTCCAAAGTACGATGTTTGTCTCTGGACTCTGTCCATTCTTCTAGTCTGTGTTCTGACCGTCCTTCCCTCTCTGAGTTTTTTTATGAACCCTGAAAGGAACGAGAGAGACGTGTATCAGTATCCTGATACCTGTCAGGTTTTTAGGTCTCGCCTGACCCAGCCAGCCTAGAGCTACAGTGCATGTGGGCGGGCGCGCGCGCCGCGCTTTACCGCGAGTACTTTCACGGCCACACAGCCGCTTTGATGTTTGATCGTGATCGCGCTCACTTTCACTTTCGCGGCCGCACGGCCGCTTTGCATAGCCAATAGGTCTCGCTTTTGGGACCTTATAAGTATTTAGTTGCTGTTGCATGGCTAAACACATATAAGGTCCCAAAGGCGAGACCTATTGGCTATGCCAATGCTTGTTTAATATTATCACGATTCATATGGTTGTATCTCCTTTCGGAGGAGGAGACCCACTCCTTGATTGTAATCTATTCTCTCTATTCTTTTGTTTTTTATTATCCCATTTCTTCTTGGAAGAAGCAGGTGCTTGCTTGGTGTTCTCCTTTTCAGGACCACCCATGAGATGAGGTTTTGTTGCTCTTACTCCCAAACTATCTCTACCTAATTAGGCATATGTATCTTTGATAATTTTAGGTGATTTATGCTGCGGTTGTAAAGGAGTGAAATCACTCAGGCGTTGGCGTATTACCACAGCTGCTGCCTCCCCTTTTATGTTTGGTAATATAATAGTTGATACCTGGGCAAAATGTCCTGACAATTTCATCCTTAAGTTTAGAGCAGGTTCTGCTCCATACTCATTCTGTATTTGTCTTAATATGGCAGGTATCACTGCTATTGAAGGGATGCCATGAGTTCTGGTATATGGCAGCGAAAACTGTACCCCAAGAGGTACAATCCTCTATCTGGGGAGCTATCCCCACTGGCAAGCAGATTGCTAGCATTCTGTGTTTTTCTTGAGGCCTTCTGAGCTATCCAGAATGGCATTTGCTCACGTCTAGTGGGCATTTTATCCATAACTGCGTGTAGTGTTTATGGAGTTATTTTAGTTGTAGACCCCTGAATTTGTCCTGCTGGTGTAGCGCTCCTGCACATCTCACATCCTCACCCACAAACCTGCCAAGGATAACCCTGTTTGCTCCCAATCCACGCCAGACCCTCTTGACCTGAGCAAACCCTATCGCCCTAAGTCTCAGATGACTGATCCCCTCCCCGTCTCCAACATCCCAGTAATAGTGGGTGTTAACCGAGTCCCTTCTACTCTCATCTCCCCTAGACCTACAGCTCAACTCACCTCCATCCACACCCTCAAACCTACCAAGGATAACCCGAACCCACTTTCATGCATGTTTGTTAATTGCAGATCCGCAGCATTACATGCTAAGGAAATCTCTGAAACCATCCGCAGTGAGGCTAGTGACATTGCCTTCCTCACAGAAACCTGGCTGAATGATCACTCGATGGCCATCCTCAACCTGCTCACCCCCCCCGGCTACTCCATCATTAGACAGGACAGACCGAATAGAATTGGGGGTGGCCTAGCCATAATCCATAAATCGGAGTTTTAACTTTCCCTGCTGAAGAACACTGATCACCTGACCTTTGAATACCTTGGCGTAGAACTCACTGCCAAAGGCTCTCCTCCTATTAAACTGCATAACATCTACCATCCTCTGGGTTAGCTCCTCCCCTTTGCTGACAAATTATCCGACCTTCTCACACACTCCTCCCTTTCTACCTCGAAAAATCAGTTTCTAGGTGACTTTAACATCCACTGGAATAATGCAGCTGACCCCACTGTTAGGCGCCTCATTAATCTACTTGAGATGAATGACCTTATGTAATTATCCAACAAACCGACCCATATCAAAGGGGCCACACTTGACGCAATCATCTCTAGCACTGAACTGGTCTCCCTCACCAACATCATCCCCATCGATTGGTCAGACCACCATCTCATTCTTTTCAACATCTCAACCAACGCCTTACTTCTCCCAGCAGTTACTAACACACCCACGAGGTTGACCAGAAATCTCAAACAAGTCCCACCGTGTGAACTCAAGTCTAAGTTGCAAGTTCAACTTCAACTCCTCCCTCATTCCCAAAATGCTAACGAGCTCACTAAACATTTTAATAAGGCCATTTATGATGTCCTAGAAGAAGTCGAACCGCTTAAATTAAAACAACAAAGAACAAAATAATCCAAAACTTGGTTCAATCCTGAACTCAATAATAAAAGAAGGCAACTTAGACGAGCTGAAAGAACTTGGAGACAACACCCCTTGCCCTCTCATCTTGCCCTCCTTAGATCTATAAGATTAACATATAAAAAGCACATTTTCAATGAAAAAGCATTATTCTTTCATGCCCAACTTGATCGTGCCAAAAATCGGCCCAGAGAACTCTTTAACATTGTCAGAAAACAAACGTCATCTGCCCCTCCAGAATTGACGACCTCTATCGAAAGATGTGAGGAAATTGCCAACTTCTTATATGAAAAAATTGCTAAAATTGATCAATCATTCCCCCAAGTTTTGGCCCTGCCAAGCCTCTTGATATCCGCTGACATCCCTCTTTTTTTCTACATCTTCCCATCTACCTAATCCTCTCACTCTTCTATCTACACCATCTATTCCTGGAGACATCCTTTCCAACTTACAATCGAAAAATAACACCTGCTGGTCTAATTTCAATCCTATGTCTGAGCTCGAATTTTTTAAATCTTCGCTAAATTAAAGCCTACCTTGCACACCAAAGACCCCCTCCCTTCTAAACTAGTTCATAACCTTAAACACATCATTGCCCCATGTTGGACTAAAATCGTTAACATCTCTTTTGCCACAGGGTGCGTCCCTGACTCCCTCCAACTCAGGCAAATCACTCCCATTCTTAAAAACTTTAATGCTGACCCTAATGATCCAAACAACCTTCGTCCCATCGCCAACCTCCCACTTCTAGCTAAAACCTTGGAGAAATGGGCTTTACTCCAACTCGACAACCACATAGGCAAATACAACTACCTGACTCCTTTCAATCTGGTTTCAGGAAAGTCTGTAGTACAGAAACCGCCAGGCTGAACATTGCTGTTGACATTCACCGCTCTCTAGATAATGGAAAGGCTTGCCTTCTTATCCTCCTTGATCTCTCAGCAGCATTCGATACAGTCAATCACTCATCCTTACTGGAATCTCTCAAAGTCCACACTGGCCTTAATGGAACGGTCCTTAACTGGTTCACTTCCTACCTCCAGCACCGAACTCAACAAATAAAAATCAACTCCTGTCCCTCTAATCCTACCCCTTTCTCCCTGGGTGTCCCCCAGGGCTCAATTTTCTTCCCCTCTATCTTCAACCTCTTTATGGAACCCCTTACTATCATTTTGAAACAAGCCGGGCTCAACTACCACCTTTGTGCGGATGACACTCAACTCTACTGCAAAATCAAATCTCATTCTGACGTACTTCATCTAAACAACACTCTGGGCAAGATTCAATCCTTGTTTTACTCCAACCATCTTAAACTGAACCCGAGCAAAACTGAAATTATTCTTTTCTCCCCCTAAAGCAACCGTCTCCCCATCCAAGGCTGGATCTCTGACCTCAACACCCTCAACCGTCCGCTCACCCTATCTATCCCGGCCAAATCCCTTGGTTTTATTCTGGATACAAATCTTACATTGAAAGACCATATAAATAACACCACCAAAGGGGCATTATTCACTCTCAGACACCTCAAGAAAATCAAACCCTTCATCCCTCAAGACGACTTCAAATGGGTCGTCCAATCGCTAGTCCTCTCCAAACTTGACTACGGAAACGCTTCTCACTGGAACCCCTAAAGTCCACCTGGCCCCCCTTAGAACAGTGCTTAACTTGGCTGCTAGGCTCATTACCAACTACAAACGTTATGACCACATCTCGCCTGCCCTATAATCACTTAATTGCCTCACCATTGAAGGAAGATGCATCTACAAGACTGCCTGCATCACCCACAAACCAGTTCACTCTCAATCTCCGACCTACTTAACGAACAAACTGAAAAAGTGGGCTGTTCTAGACTGATGAGAAGCTCCTCGGCTCTCCTACTTGTTCACCCGTTAATAAAAAAGAAATCCACCCAGACCTGCTCCTTCTCTGGTAATGCTCCTAGCATGTGGAATGCCCTCCTGAGAGACCTGCGCTGCAACCCCTCCTACCTTGGCTTCAAAAGAGACCTTAAAGGTCACCTCCTCAACAAATACTGGAGTCTTTAATCCTCTCTGATTCTGCACTCCTTCGATCTCTTGTATTGGTTATTTTTCTGCTTACCTGTTTGTCCTATCGCTTCCCCCACTTACTCTCCTTGGCCTTCGCTCTCCCTGGTCTCTCATGTTATCCTCTCTGCTCTAACTTCTGCTCTGTTGCTACTTGTTGACACTCTCCCCTGTGCTTTGACCATTTGTTATGGTCCCCTCCTCACCTACCTTCTGCCCCCTACCACTACAATTTGTTTTTTTTTCTCCAGGCTTGTATTAATTGTATGACCTGAATTTGTTTACCTCCATCTTATCTTTGAAATGCATATCATCCTGTTAACTCTCACTATTCTGCCTTCTCCCGACTTTATGGTGAGATTTGGCTTGTAACTTTAGTTAATTCTGCATAGAACTGATATTTCCGGTATTTTTTGCTTGCTCCAGCTCCTGTAAAGCGCTCTGATACCTCTGGGTCTAGCCAGCACTATAAAAAACCTTACAAATAAATAAATAAACTCACTCATTCCATACCAGGAGCTTATGTCTGAAGAGAATATGTAGTCTAAACAACAACAATATCCATGGGTCTAAAATATCGTAAGGTTTTTTGAGCAACACAACACAATATATGGGATGACCAGGAGACTGGTCTGGGCATACCTATTGGTAGAACGGATTCCCATCACTGACCGAGGTCTCATAAGAGGACCTAGATTGTTGTCCTCTACGGTTAAATTCAGGTGGTGCATAGTCCTCACAAATGTAAGGATATACCCGTTCATGTGTGAATCGTGCTAAGTCCTTCTTGAATTTGTCTATTTCAGTCATCAAGATAGAATCTTTGAATTCTTTATTTGACTTATTAGATTCCTCCAGATTCTTTTTATAAAGAGGAGCCATAATAGTCGTTTTAATTTGTGATTCCAGCAATTGTATTTCGATTAGAATGGTATCCACCACGCGCTTACCTGTCCTAATAATTAAGATCAGCCAGTCGCGTGTGCAGCGCCAAGCTATCAAAGACCAATCCTTCATGAATGTTTTGTCCTGAAGAAACAATCTCGGAGCATTAGTGACTATTAATCCAGTAGGGGCACAATTGCCCCGAAGGTATTCAGTCATGATTGCTCCATGAATTAATGTACGTGAATGGGATTTCTTGAGCCCTAGTAGTTTACCCCACACATCTTCATTACTTATCAAGGTATTGGGTATAGTGTCAAGAATGCTCGGGTTAGTAGTGAGTATAGACTGCAGCACATCATCGTCATAGGCTAAGCTACAGAACTCAGCCATCTTTACCTCTCAAAGTGTGAGATTTAATCAGGAGCCTAATAAAAAAACCAGGAGCCTAATGAAAAAACAAACAAGCCAAAGTGACAGTAAGATAACCAGAACCGAAAACCAAAAGAAGGAACCTGCAAGAACATTATTCTGTGGTCCTAACAGAGGACTGTTAATTCAAATACAGACCCAAATAATCAGACCCACTGCCTTAGCAGCACTAGAACAAGAATACAAACAGAGAGGAATAGTAATATTCCTTCACATCCAGTGGATCTGATTACTCCTAAAAAACATCTGTGAGCTCCCCCTCATAGGTGAGGGGTTGTAGCCCTTGGCGTCACTAGTGTGGCTCTAGGAGGAGACCCAGATGATGAAGCATGTCACCTCGGTGAGTGATGGGAATCCGTCCTACCAATAGGTATGCCCAGACAAGTCTTCTGGTCATCCCATGTATTGTGTTGTGCTGCTCAAAAAACCTTATTATATTTTAGACCCATGGATATTGTTGTTGTTTAGACTATTGATTTCTGGGGAATATATCCATGCTTGGTCTCAAAAAGTTCCCTAAGACCCTTCTTCTCTCTGTTTGTATTTTTTAAGAGAATATGTACCCTGGGCAATTTTTATTACACCGGGCACTTATAGCCTCTCTGACATCTAAGTGGGGCAATCTCGCCCAGGAACCACCCACACACCATACGATACAGTACCTGCATGTGATGGGAAATGGGGGGAACTGGACTCCCTGGTTCGCGTCCTCACTCTGCCAACACACAGAGATTGACCTGGCCCCCCGAAGCAACATTGGGAAGGGGCTCTGGGGAGGATATTCACAGCAAAACCAAAGGAAATGATGGACGGAGTGTTGAACATTGCAAGCACTCACTCCCAGTCAACTGATCTGGGTTTAATCCACCACAGTTTTTTAGCCCACTCTGCCACCCCAGTTCAGACATGGCCATATGCAAATCAGTCTGACCCTGTGCCTCATGGGAACAGTCCAGCCCGAACTGCCAAGCCATGTCTTCTCTGGACCGGAAACAAGCTTCCTAGGACCGGTTTCTGGCATTTCAGCCGTATTCACAGACAAGGAGTTGGTCACCGCCCAGGGAGGCCCGACACATATCCCATGCAATCAACGTTTTAAACAAATTAAAATTTTCATATTGCATCGGGCATACCTCACCCAGCCCAAATCAACAGGTACTTCCTAAGATCTGATGCAGCCTGCCCGAGATGCCGCTTATTGGACGTGGACATACTTCACATGCTATTATTATTTTATATTGTTAATTGTGTAAAAAAAAAATAAGTAGTTATAATTGGTTGTTAATTATTAATAATGACTTGGTAAATATGTTAATTGTGTAATTATTTTAGGAGTGTGTTGTGAGTAGGGTGGGAAGTAATTTAATTTTAAGAAAATGTTCATTAATTTTTATATATAATATTTATTTAAAGTTATTTTATAGTGTCAATTGTGTGAACTAAATTATTTGTGATGGTTTTTAAATTGCTTGTTAATTGTTATTAATTAATTAATTGTTAATTAATTATGTTAATTGTGTAATATTTAACAATATTGGTGGTGTCGTTTATAGGTGAATATGGTGGGAGGTAAATTATTTTTGAAAAATTTACTATTTGGTAATTTATATTAATTATTTTGCAGGAGTGGAATAATAAATTATTCAACTCCGCTATCCAACACTTTCCCTACTATTGTATTTGCTGGAGTGGGAATAGTAAATTATTCCCCTACACTATCCAACACTTTCCCTACTGTTACACTTGGTGGAGTCGGGATAGTAACCGCTATCCAACACTTTCCCTACTGTTGCATTTGCTGTCGTTGGAATAGTAATTTTTTGTCACCTGCTATCCAATACTTTCCCTACTGTTGCACTCATTGGAGTGGGAATAATAATTTGTACCCCCTGCTATCCAACACTTTCCCTACTGTTGCATTTGCTGGAGTGGGAATATTAATTTTTACCCACCTGCTATCTAACACTTGCCCTACTGTTGCACTCACTGGAGTGGGAATAGTAATTTTTACCCCTCTGCTATCCAACACTTTCCCTACTGTTGCACTCACTGGAGTGAGAATAGTAATTTTTACCCCCCGCTATCCAACACTTTCCTTACTGGTGCACTCGCTGGAGTGAGAATAGTAATTTTTACCCACCCGCTATCCAACACTTTCCCTACTGTTGCACTCACTGGAGTGGGAATAGTCATTTTTACCCCCCCTGCTATCCAACACTTTCCCTACTGGCGCACTAGCTGGAGTGGGAATAGTAATTTTTACCCCCCCCTGCTATCCAACACTTTCCCTACTGTTGTATTTGCTGGAGTGGGAATAGCAAATTATTCCCCTACACTATCCAACACTTTCCCTACCGTTACACTTGGTGGAGTGGGAATAGTAATTTTTACCTACCCGCTATCCAACACTTACTTGTCTATTACACTTGTTGGAATGGGAATATACATTTTTACCTCCCCACTTTCCCTACTATTACACTCCGTGGAGTGGGAATAGTAAATTATTCCCCTCCGCTATCCAACACTTTCCCTACTGTTGGAATTGCTGGAGTGGGAATAGTAAATTATTCCCCTTCGCTATCCAACAATTTCCCTACTGTTGCACTCTCTGGAGTGGGAATAGTAATTTTATCCTGTACGCTATCTAACATTTTATTTACTGTTATAGTTAATGTAGCGTAAAATATTTTTGTACACGTTCTTACTAATTTAAATATGTTTATTTATTATATATATACTTAATTTCATATTTATATGACAGGTTTATGTATGTATATATGTATTTATAATTTGTATTATGTTTCTAACATTTTATAATTAAATAAAATAAGTATTTATTAATATTATTACGTTAATTTATAAATAAAATGTTATAAATATGTATGTTTAATTTTTTTTATGTTACATTTATTATTGATCATGTTTAATATTTTTAAGTAATTCTAGCTATGTTTTTATTAATGATATTTAGTATTTAGTTAATATTATATTATTTTTAAGACATTTAAAAAAAAAGATATTTTATACAACGATATTTTGGTTTCGATATTTTCGCACTTACCTTTTTAAAGATAGGATGGCCATATTCTGTCCATCGATATTCTTGACACGATATTCTGGTAGGTCGATATTGTTGTCGTCGATATCATGTCAGTGATCCGCGCAGAGCAGACTCCATTCACATAACATTATCCTACACAATGGAGCTGTTGCCATTGGACTCTAACAGGGCTGTCCTTTTCTAGCACACTCTGCAACAGGTCTCAGGCGACTACTTTATCCCTCCTTTGGTTACTTTGTCATCATTTCGTTGTACCCTACCCCCACAGTTTAATTATGTAATGCACCATGTCTAGAATGGCTAATAAGTGACATACCGTAATGTCTCATAAACACTGCTACGGTTATTGTAATAACACTCTTCCAGTAACTATTACAAGCGATGCGCTCACTAGCTAACCTGTTAATACAATAGGTTGTATTCTGAATTGCATTGCTTTGACATTGTCAAAAACATGGTGTCAATTCACTGTTCATGTTGTATGGAAATAAGAAAATGCCAATAAAAAAAGGATTTAAACAAAAATAAATACATGACAGTAATAATGCGGACTCCTTCAATGCAACCCTAACTAGATGTCCCTAAGTGTACCTAGAATGTATGTAGGTGTAGAGCCAAGAATCCCCCTAGGCTGAAGCCAACCTAATTACCTGAAATGAGAGACTGGGACCCTGTCTTGGTCTCGAGGTGGACACCCCGCAAGGGATGTCAGACCACTGCGAGCTGGAGTGTCTGCGTGCAGGAACATCAGCGTCTCTCGTCAGTGTGTCAGCATGGAAGTCTTTCTCCTCTCTCTGCCCCAGCAAAGATATGGTGTATTTATACCCAAAAGGTACCCTCAGGGGTTTCTACTTTGCTGTGTCATGTCGGCCGAGAATGACGGAAGGGATGACCCTTATACATAGTTATTATGCAGAAGATGATAATCCTTCTGTGATTCTGAGAATCCTAATGAATAATTAATGAGGCTAGTTTTTAGGGAAAACCACACGACATGTATGCAGAGCTTCACTAGGTAAAAGGTCAAGACCAAATCCAATTATGTAGTACAATGGTATGGTAAATGTAGGTGAAGGGTCAGATGACTGCGCAAGCCTTTATTGGGGTACCCTATGAAACATAACAAGATTGGAGTGGATGGTGTAAATTGGGGTAGGTCGCGTAGGGTGGAGTGGTGTGAGGTAGATTGGAGTTGAGTGGGGTAGATTGGTGTGGAGTGGGGTAGATTAGAGTGGAGTGAGATATTGGAGTAGAGCGGGCAGATTGGATTACATTGGAGTGGAGTAGGATAGACTGGGGTGGAGTGGGCTAGATTGGGGTAGATTAAAGTGAGGTAGATTGGAATGGAGTTGGCTAAACTGGGGTAGAGCGGTGTGGAGAGGGGCAGACTGGAGTGGAGTGGGGAAGATTGGAGTTGAGTGGGGTAGATTGGAGTGGAGCTGAGTGGATTGAAGTGGAGTGGGGTAGATTAGGATAGATTGGAGCAGAGTGGATTGGGGTGCATTGAGGTAGATTAGAGTGGCGTGGAGTGGGGACTATTGGAGTAGGTTGGGGTAGATGGGCGTGGAGTGGTGTAGATTGGAGTGGAGTAGATTGAAGTGGAGTGTAGCGTAGCTGTGGCATTTAGGCTTCATCTCATACACCAAAGTGCATATGAATATAGTGTGCCTGAAAGTACTTTCCTTAGAATACATATGAGAATGAGGACTGAGGCTCAGGTTTTAAGGAGAAATTGAGTAGGTGCTGCACTGCACAAAACTGACACGCTTTAAACAAAAACATACTTTGTGGGGTAGATTGAGATGGAGTGGAGTGGGATAGATTGGGGCAGATTGCAGAGTATCTGAATCAACATTAGAGACTAGCTGCAGTACCATTTCTATGGAGTTGTTTCCTCTCCACCCCAATAGTAAGTGTGTTAAATCCATTGCGAAAGCAAACTGCTACCTTCTCCTTTTCTGGAACCTTGAAATTTTTAGCTCATTTAAACCCCTTTGAACCATTGTTCGCAACATTTGGGCACTGGACACAATGGCTGCTCCTCTTTATTGCATGTGGCTTGGCAGAGGAAAAGGTGATTTCTTTGTATAGCCATAATGCTGTTTTACACTCTGGCTATGTTTAATGCGGCATCAGGTTTTTCCTATGAAGAGCCACAAGATGGAACAAAGGGACAGCTCTGTAGAAAAAAAACTTCCTGACAAGTCAGGGGACCTGATGGATGAAATGGTAGGTAAGAAGTAGATCAAGTAAGGCACTTGACTGCCCTGGCCAAACACAGGAGCCAAGAGAGTCAACCCTAAAAGAAAGAGGAAAAAAAACAAGAGTAAACATTTCAAGTCAAAGACACAACAATCCCAAAGAAAAATAGAGGCAGAAGTGTTACAATACAAGAACGTCCATGCCTCGCCCCTTATGTAGGGAGAAAAAACAGGAAATGGAGGCACAGGAAACTGAGGCACTACACTGGATTGGGGATAAACCATAAGCAAAATATAGTGTAGCAGCCATATTGGATGTGGATAAATTAGAATGGAATTCGTGTCCTTCTTCACATGTTACCTAGGAAGTATGGTGTGGGGACAAACAAGGCATGGAAGAGAGATTGAGAGAGGCCCTTGATCATCCACACAGTGGCGGCAGGCCAAATATATATTCCCCTATACTGCCATAGTTCTCAAACCCACACCCTTGTGTCTGTTACGGTGTCTGCAGACCACTGTGTGCACCTGATAGCGCGGAAAGAGTCCAATTTACTCTCCAGTACAAGTTAAATCTTTTTACTTACATGAATGGACTCCAACTCCACGCTATATTCACTTTCTTCTTCGAGGCGACAGATCTTTGCCACCGTGTTTGAATGGAAACCAGCTCAAATCAAATCAATCATTGGCATCAATTTCATTTACGTTCCGTCAATGATGAGAGTTTTAGGAAAATTCAAAAATGTTATTTTTCATTAACAGATTAGTAAATTCTCTTTATTCAGTTAGTAAATAAAATGATCTGGTTACATAAAACATCACGAAAATATGGTTAGAGTCATCATTATAGAAAAACAACAGCATGTTTCTGTTAGAAATGGGGGTTCTGGTTGGCTAGGGTATGCACCTAAGCCAGGCAGAACCTACTACTCTAGTCAGGGTAAGTAGGCTACGTACCTAAAATAACTCCTGCTCACCCTCTTGGGAGCTTGCCACGAGCAGTCAGGCTTATTCCAGAGGCAATGCATAACGTATTTGGACACACACACATGCACACAGTAACACAGGGAAAACACTACAAAAGGACTCCACACCAGTTTAGAAAAATAGCCAATACATATCTGAATAAAACGACTAAAATGACAAAAATCTAACATACATATATCAAGATATGACAGTTAAAAGTAGAGTTGTTAGAAATCAAATAGCTCCAACTGGGACTATCTCGACATCGTGAGAAGTATTAATCCAACAGTTCGGCACTGACCACAAGGAAGCACGGGCCGGCTGTAGAGTCGCACCGACCCCGGCCAGAGTACCTTGGAAAACAATGAAAACAAAGACTTTGCACGGCGTCGAGGAAGTGAGGCGTCACTGGTACCAGTGCAGCGTCGGTTCCTTACTACGTAGGGGAGGTGAGGTGTTGATTCCTTACTGCTAGGCAGGGGAGGTGATGCGTCAGTTCCCTACTGTTGCCGGGGAGGTGATGCGGCGTTGGAGGCGGTGCACCAGTTCCTTGCGAGAGTGTGGGGTCAATGAGTTTGGAAGGTCTCACTCACGTCATCAATCGACTCCTTTGTGTCGCGATTGAAGAGCTGGTATCGGCTGCACATCACAAGCAGTGCCCACGGCTCTCATGCAGGAAGCGGCCTTGTGGACGGAGTGGGAATCGATAAGCTTCTGTTGTCGGCAACACCAGGGCTGTGGTGTAAGTCGGGCGGTGTGTCGTGTTCTGCACAAGGGGTGCCCTCAGCTCAGGTGCACATGCATTGCTGGAGTTTGCAAAGTGCTTTAGCTATAGAACCTCAACATCAGGGAGAACAAGCAGTGTTTAAATATGGCCAAGAAGTTAGCATAATCCTCCAATCATGGGACATCATCAATCAAAAGAGGTGTAACCTGGGATATTGTGGATCCTGTACATCTATTTACAAATCGACCCACCTTAGCATGTCCAGGAGTTTCAGGAACCCTGCCCTGTACCTGGCAAGATGGGAGGAGATCTTGCAAAACTGGTGCAGAGATGGAGATGGCATGACTGGAGCAACGTTGACAGGACTGGATTAGAACTGAGACATTCAGCACCAGGACCAAGCCAGAGAAGTAACAACACAAAAGAACACTGGAGCGCTTCATGCGCTGGTGGAGCAAGAATAGTTTTTTAAGTGTAACTCCTTGGACTGCGCCAATACTACATCATCTTCTGACATACTACTGCCCCCGGTCTATCTACCCATTGATCACTGTTATGCTGTGAGAGAGATCGGCCATGGCACAATGTGCTGCTCAGAGCCGCTAACTTACTCAGGCTCACATATAGAAGATCGAAAGCCTTGAGCTCCCCATTTGTGTTCAGGTTTTTTTAACTTGCTCGCTAACCAAGCATTGTTGGTCCAAGGTTCATCCATTGTGTGCAGTGGTCAGCCTAAAGGAGCTACGAATATATAATGGTACATCGCATGCCATCACAACGCATGCCATTACAATGCGGTTGTAACAACGCAAGTGCTGTTACAATGCGTTGCCATTACAACGCACACTTTTACCACGCATATGCCATCACCACGCATGCCATTACAATGCAAAGGCATACGTGGTAAAGGCATAGACTTGGTAAAAGTGGCTAAGGTAAGTAATGGTGTGTGTATATATATATATAGATCCACAAGAACAGAACTCAACCACCTGGCAGACCGATAATATCGGCACGTGGAAGTTTACTGGAACATACCTCGCAATATGTGGACTACTATTTGCAAAGTCATGTACAAGGTTTAAAATCTTACGTAAGAGACACAAGTGATTTCCTCCACAAATTGAAAGACATTCAATGGCAAGAGGACTATCTAATGATGGCATTAGATGTAACATCGCTCTACACGAGTATTAAACACAGTGATGGACTACAGGCACTCCGACATTACTTGAGTGGTGGGACGGCAGAATTGACTAACCACAGTAAAATGTTAACAGATATGGTTGAATTTTGTTTGAATAACAATGTATTTATGTTCAACAACATGCATTACCAGCAGTTGACAGGAGTGGCGATGGGAGCCAGCTTCTCCCCCAGCTACGCGTGTCTCCACATGGGCTGGTGGGAGGAGCTGGTCCTGGCCAGCGAATTCGAGGAAAATATGAAAAACAACATTATCATCTGGTTAAGATTTATAGATGATTTGTTCATAATTTGGAAGGGTGAACAATGTGAGGCAGAAAGATTCCTTAAATTAATTAATAACAACAATTTAAATCTTGAATTTACTGGCACTATCAGCAACTCGACTGTCAATTTTCTAGATACCACCATTTACATTAATGAAAACATAATTCAAACTAAACTTTATCGCAAAAAGACAGCAGGTAATTCAACACTGCATAACTCTAGTGCCCACCCTCGACACTTAATGAACAGCATTCCCTATGGGGAAATGCTTAGATTGAGACGTATCAATAGTGACGGGTTAGTCCTCAGACAAGAACAAACACTCGCCAAGAAAAGATTCCTTGCCAGGGGATATTCCCACAAAACTATAGATGGGGCAATAGCAAAATCTATGAATAGTGATCGCCTAGACTTAATCAGGCCTAAAGCGAAGCCCTTAGCAGTAAACACTAGAGAGGACAGTGACAAATGTGAATTTCGCTTTATTGTAGACTACAATAACCAACATAAAGAGCTACGGAAAATCATAATGAACAATTGGCCAATCGTTCTTAGCGACCCAGTTCTAGGTGAGTGTTTGCCCACTAAAGCATCCATCACATACAGAAGAGGAATGTCTATGAGGGACAAACTTGTAAGCACAAGCCCAGAAATAATTGAATCGTGTAGCTGGCTCAAAACACACTATGGTTTTTACAGATGTAAAACGTGCAAGGCATGCCAGTTAGGCATAAACAAAATTACATACACAACACCCTTCGGTAAGGAGGAGGTTAAAATAAAAAAGCTACTTACCTGCAAGACGGAGTATGTTATTTATGTTCTAATATGTCCCTGTGGACTACAATACATTGGTAGCACCAAGCTACAAGCACACAAGCGGATTCTCCAACATATTAGAGCCATCAATAATCATGATAACACATATCCGGTAGTCAGACATTTCCGTGAATACCACAACTCAAGAAGTCAGGATTTAAGATTCTTCCTAATAGACTGCATTCCACCAAGCAGACGGGGTGGAAATAGAGAGGTTAAACTAAGAAAATTAGAAACTCAGTATATACTGAACCTCGATACAAAGACCCCGGGTGGTCTTAACATCACGGAAGACCTTTACACCTGTATATAAATAAACCTCCTACTGGGCCAGCACGAACTTCTATAAACCGTACAATGACTTTAGTATTGTATAGAATTTTACGTAATTTTATGAGGAATTTTAACATGTGTGAAATTTGGATATTGTAAATATTGGTGTATATATATTGCTTATTTATGTATTTATATATTTATATATTATATATTTATTTATATATTTATATATTTATGTTTATATTTATGTAGACGCAATTTTGCACCATATATTTGTGATATATGTTCGAGTACCACACCAGTGTTTCATAGGTGAATCACATACATATTCACCCATGCATTTTTCCAATCTGCCAGTACTAGACATTATTCAGGATAAGTTCAGAGCAGAATCAATGTATAAATGACACAATACCCAAAAGGAAAATACTTCCAATAGTGACATCAGTGAAACTAAGAATAATTTTCATACATATATAAATCTGTAGAACAAAGGAAAAATTCGAATTTTGTATTTTATGTTTATTATTATTTTTATTTTTAATTCTACACATGCACTGACACATTTTACTTTCCACTAGAACAGCACTTTATAGCACCATTTGCACAATTGTAATCACTGGGCTTCTTATTTCGAATTATTGGCATTATTTACGATGAAGTATTCTGACAAATGGTAGGCCTTTGATGATGTTTCAAAAATGAAAACCGCATTTATGCAATTATTAATCAAAAAGCTATTAAGATATATAGATATAATTGTCTTCAAAGTGAAAAATAATTGTTGAACTGTTGAAATATCAAAAAAACGCATTATTCATGATGCGATATTCTGACAAATGGCAGGCCTTTGATGATGTTTCAAAAATGTAAACCGCATTTATGCAATTATTAATCAACAAGTTATTAAGATATATAGATATAATTGTCTTTAAGGTGAAAAATAATTGTTGAACTGTTGGAATATCAAAAAAAAAAAACGCAAAAACGTAGTATTAATGCCAGTTAATGAATTTGTGAAAATGATGAAGTGAAATACCTCTTCTCTGCCCATTGATTTGTGCGAACCAATCACGGAGCACGTTGCAAGTTTAAAAGTGTCTTTGCCGCTAAACACCGTTACCATGTGATCAAGACTCGCAGGAGTTGAAACGCGTTATGGTGGCATCTAAATAAAAAACAATTATTGGCACTATTCCGTGGTCCGTGTCCCTGTGTTGCTGCGAAGAAAGCATAGACGCTGCGGAAATCGTGAGATATATATATATATATAATCTCCAAAAGCTCTCTCCTAGTAAAGAAATGAGTCGCACTCCTCATATACACATATTACCCAAAAATTACCCTTAGTACCCCAATACCCATACCCCCTAAACCCTAAAATTACCCTTCCCACCCCAAAACCCATACCCATTCTGAACCCTAAAAGGACCCTTGGTACCCCAAAACCCATACCCACCATGAACCCTAAAATTTCCTATGCCACCCCAAAACCCATACCCACCCTGAACCCTAACTTTACCCTTAGCACCCCAAAACCCAAACCCACCCTGAACCCTAAAATTACCCTTGGCACACCAAAACCCAAACCCACAGTGAAACCTAAGATTACCCTTAGCACCCCAAAACCCATACCCATCCTGAACCCTAACATTTCTCTTGGCACCCCAAAATCCATATCCACCCTGAACCCTAAAGTTTCCCATGCCATTACCCCTACACCCTCAAAAAATTCATGGTGCCTCTGTCAATTCCCTAGAACCCAAGGTTAATTGCCAAACCCACCCTGAACCCTAAAATACCCTTGTCACACCAAAATCCATAACCTCTCTGTACCCTAAAATTACCCTTGGCTTCCCAAAACGCATACCCACCCTGAACCCTAAAATTACCCTTGACACCCCAAACGTCATACCTACCCTAAACCCTGAAATTAATCTTAGCACCCTCAAACACATACCTACCCTGAACCCTAAAATTATCCTAGGCACCCTGAACCCTAAAATTAACCTTGGCACCCCAAAACGCATACCCAGCCTGAACCCTAAAATTTCTCTTGGCACCCCAAAACCCATACCCACCCTGAACCCTAAAATTAACCTTGGCACCCCAAACCCCATACCCACTCTGAAAATTTCCCATGCCATTACCCCTACACCCCCCAAAAAATCATGGTGCCTCTGTCAGTTCCCTAGATCCCGAGGTTAATTGCCACAGACACAGAGAGAGGGAGGAAGAGGAAAGGTAGAGAGAAAGCGATCAGAAAGGGAAGAGAGAGGAGAGAAGCAGAGAGAGAGAGAATGGATGGATGGATGGAGAGATATTACGCGTTCAGATGAAGGGAGTGGGGTTGATTGAGCATTTTTGCCAGGGCTGGTTTTGTTCACCCTGCCCGGCCCCTGAACATGGAGCTTCTGAAATATGCAGAAATATAGGGCCTCATTTATGAGAAGTGTTGCATCGCTGCGTGAAAGCATTGGTGAGACATTTCTCAGTGCGCCCTCCTTGCGATATGATGAATGTATCATATTTGCTGTATGAGGCAGGCATAAGATATTGACGCATTGGCATCCTAGAAGTGGCGCAGTGAAATCTTATAGATTTCACTGCACCACTCCTACGGCCCTTTCTTGCGGCTGAACGCCCACCCTGCATACATTATACCTGATGCAGGTATAATGTAGTGCAGGGGCCTACGAAGTGACGCATCTGCCTAGATGCATCACTTCGTAAATATGGCGCACATGGCACATTATTTACGCAGCCGCTGCATCACAAAAAGTGACGCAAAGGCGGTGCAAAAGTGGCACAGGGTCTCATAAATAAGCCCCACAACATTTTGCAGAGTGTGGGTTGCACTGGGACTTGACAAAACTTTCAAGTACATGTGTATCCGTCAAAAAGTTTAGTGTACACACACCTGCTGTTCAAAGTGCGTGCATTAAACATGCCTAAAATACATTCATCCTGTCAGCAAGCAAATCAGCGAATTAAACATGAGTAGACCTTAAGTATGCAAGCAATTGGTGTTAGCAAAGTGCTGGTTATAAAACGAATGCACATCCCCTGGTCCATCTCTTTTGCTGGAGTTGGTCATAGTATATAAGACTAGGCCCTGCTGCAAAGGATGTTTGCCTCAATACGCGCTTCAGTGAGATGACGGTAAATATGCAATTTGTCTGGCTTTTCATCCCAACTTTTACAACAAGTCGAGTGTCACCACATGTATGAAGCACCCTGCGCATATGGTGCTCTGCAAAACCACGCTCCAATTGGATTGGAGCTGGTGATGTCAGTTTTGACAAACGAAATGACATGGTTACAAAAGATAATTTCAGACACCCAGTTGTGGGAGTAGTTTTAGTACATTGCTTTTCCAGTCACACATCGACTTTCTCTTTCAAAACCTCCAGCCAGCGCCTCCAGATTTAGAGACTCGTCACCATTTACTCTAGCACTAAATCATGAAGGATAGGCCTGTCACCTGGGACGCAGGAGGTAAATCCTGACACAAATGGGTTGAGGTTTTATGAACGAGAAGTTTCAAAATAAGCATTGCTTGTTCTTGGCAGTATGCCTCATCTGTAACACGTGTTGAGATATGCGTTAAGAAAGCACTGCTTAGAGGTGAACTTTCAAGCTTGAAAAGACACCCCATGGGTTTAGGCAGGCCCACACCTGGAGGTTCCATCCAGCCTTCATTCCTCCACCAATTTCAGAGAAGGAAGGTAATAATAATAATCCACATTTGTAAAGCGCAAACAATCACCCGCAAGGGTCTCTAGGCGCTGTGGGGAAGATTAAGCAAGCTATTGCCCAGAGTCACATGGTGCTGGGCTAATCTGCCACCGGCACCGGGGATCGAACCGTGATTCCCAGATCCTGGGGTCAGTCGCCCTGGCCGCGGCGTCACACCTCTCCCACGATAGAGTTAGATTCCTCAGAATGCATGTCAATTTAAATTTTATTTCAACTGACATTTTCATACTAAAAGAGTAAACTTTGAGCATAAACATTACCCATTGGCCTATTTTTTAAAAAGTTTACTATTCATTGAAACCCTCTGGAAGGAAAAATAAAACCTCGTGATTTGCAAGAGATTTCTCACTGATGTTATGGGAAATGTGTTCCTCTTACATTGCCACAGTAATGTGACATTAACTAAATTGTATGCAGCTGTATAAGCAACAGGTCATATACTTCACCAAAACCATGCTCTGTTACTATCCAACCAGGTTTGTGCTTTACACATTTCCTAAAATACATAAATATCTTATTCCCCATACTGTGTATTAGTTGGGAGTATTTCTTTAGCACAGACCTGGCCCACGGGGGTAAAAGGGTGCTTTACACAAAGGTGCCGATCACGATCCGGTAAAAAAATTCCCCGTACGACTCGTATCCGGTCTTTTTACCGTACGAATCGTACAAGTGCCGTACAAACTGGCAATTACGATTGGCATGGGAAAAAGTCCATACGAATCGCATTGGGAATTATTCCCCACACGTCCTCGGGTCGGAAAATGTGTCCGACACGTCCCCGGACGATTTACCGTACAAATGTGAAAAGTGAAGTCCGACCGCGGAATTACGATCCATCCCGTGCGTCCGATGTTACACCCGTATGGAATAAACATCGTCCGCACCGAACTCCCATAGCAACCATGGAGACATGTGCCCGCATACGCGCCCAACACTCCCCCCAGCCCTCCTATGTACGAGTCGAATCCCCCCCCAGCCCCCGTACGTTCGAGTCGTACCCCCCCGTGTACGTGTCGAACCCCCCCGTGTATGTACACCCGTGTACGTTCGAGTCGTACCCCCACCCGTGTATGTACGGTGCGTACCCCCAGCGCGTAGCGCTGGGGGTACGCACCGTACATACACGGGTGGGGGTACGACTCGAACATACACGGGTGTACATACACGGGGTGGTTCGACACGTACACGGGTGTACATACACGGTTGGGGGTACGACTCGAACCTACATGGGTGTACATACACGGGGGGTTTGACACGTACACGGGTGTACATACACGGTGGGGTACGACTCGAACGTACGGGGGCTGGGGGGGGGTCGGCGCGTACCGCGCAAACCTACTCTGGTCGTTTCGCGCCGTACTTCGCTTTTCCGGCACTTTTTGGGTGCCGTGAAAATATTGCCGTCCGGACTGCTGTCGGTTCGAATCGTACTTCCTGGGTCGTGAAACGCTGCCTGAAAGCGTCCCGACGTCACGTCGCAGCATTCCCGGATCACATTCGTATGTATATTTTCGTCTTTCGGTGTTTTTTACGATTCGTACGGAAATGGTGTTTCCGTGCGAATCGTAATTCCATGTTTGTAAAGTTTTACGCCCGGGTACGAGTCGGACGGAGAAAACGCTCCGACCGACGGTTCGTACCCAGTTTTTACCGGATCGTAATCGGCACCAAAGCTGGGGAACATACTATCCCATACAGGGTTTATGAAAGGTGGGCAGGGTGTTTACAAACGTGTCAAGACCAGCATTTTACAGAAGAACAATTTATAAGTTGCAAAACAATGAATTATTAACATAGCAATTATTTTATAGAGATATGTTTATAACCATTTTTTTCCTGAGTCTGCTTATTTTTAAGGAGGTATTTATTCCTTCTTTAGGTCTCGCCTACAGATAGCATTTAGATGTCTGTTTTTAAAGATCTTTTGTATACATTATCTGTACCTAGATTGGACTTTCTGTCAGTCCTTTGATCATGATTGTTCGCTCTCTTGCTCATCTCCTTTGCTTGCTTTGATTCACTGGCTTTCCTTCCTCTTTTTATTTTTTCCCCTCACGTGGGGCATATCTTAATGACCATCTTTTTGATAAGACAGCTTGTATCCTTCCACTGCCTACAATCATAGAACTACTTATGGGTTTTTTCAGCATTCTGTGGTAGTGCATGTGTTTTATTGCTTTCTTCTCCTTGAGTTGCTTCCCCTTCGACATCCCTACTCCACACTCTCCATGTTTTTCGTGGCCCTAACTCCTTCCTCCTGCTTGTCCTTTGCTGCTCCTGCTTAGCTTATTTTACTGCTCCCCACTCAGTGCCTTCTTTGATCCCATAATCCTCCCTGCCCACCATTATTGTCCCCTGCTGCTGCAGTGGCGTCTGGTTGCTCATCCTTCCCACCTCCCACTCCTTTGTTGCTTCCCAGTCCCTTGTCCTATTTTATTTTTATTTTTGTTCACTATTTCTGAGGACCCTTTAGCTTTAATCTTCTATAATGCTGCTCCTTTCTTTATAATGAACTTTCATGAACCGTTTCATATGTTTTTTAATTTGCCACTTCAAGATGGGTGTCTGTCATTTTGGAAAGGTGAATAAAAAAAAATGGCGGCTGCAGCACCATTAGGTGTGCACTTGCACACATCATCATGCTGTGGCAAGCATTTTCACTTTCATTTTATTTTTTGCTGATGCTGTTCAGCATAGACAACAAGCACTGGCAAAACGAAAATGTCGGCCTGACACCATTCATTATAAGGCATGCCCAGTTGACTTTGCCAATGCTTGTTTTAGATAATGCTTGTATGTTTGTGCTTTGTATATTGTAATCCATGGATATTTTATTCTGGTATGAGAGACTAAAATCAAATAACTAACGAATGAGCTTCCTGAGAAACTGAAACAGCAATAACATCCTAGCACACACTCTTACTGCAAGAAAGTAACTGGAGGTAACTACTGGGTTTATAGAGACGTTAGCGGGATATTATCGGGTATGTCATGTGTTGAGGGAGAAGAATTTCTGGAGGAAAATACTAGAACACATTTTACTGTGATTTTACTACTGTAACTTTGTATTTGTATTGGATGATACTGTATATTTATACGTTTTAAAACTTGTATTGTATTTGCTATTGGTAGTGATGAACTGTGCTTTTATGGATATTTTTTTATCCGAATAAAGATTATTTGACTTTGAAATAAAATTCGAGACAAATATGAAGAATCATGGACATATTTTATTTTAAAAAAAAAAATATATATATATATATATATATATATATATATATATATATATATATATACATATATATATATATATATACATATATATATATATATATATATATATATATATATATATAATCAAGTGCCTAAGAAAAAGGGTAGTCAGCCCGAAACGCGTTGGCAATATGAGGGCGAGTGCGCTGTCTCAATAAGCAGCGCTTGTGTCTTAATCAGCGGGAACCGGCCAGAGGGTGCTCCTCACGAAAAAGGCAACCTTTGATGTGATCTGTGATCAAGGACACAGTCCGTGTCCGAAACGCATCTGAGACTGCACTTTTCCTTAAAATAAAGCACCATATATCGGCAACAGCATATTCAGTGTCCATGGTCCTATCTGTGCGCGTCCACGAGGATAGTGCCAGCAGATACATATATATATATATATATATATATATATATATATATATATATATATATATATATATATATATATATATATATGATGGAACATTTCATGCTGCTTTATAAGAAAATATCTCTACTTCACTTTTACATGCATCTCTCGCCCCTTACTAGCTTTTCTCCTCCTTGACTTTGATTATCTGTCTGTTTGCCGCTCTTGTGACGTGTGCAGGTTGTTAGTGGTGTTTATGGAGTTGGAAGTAGGAACTGAAATACTTGGGCTCTGATTTACTAAAGTTTTTTGCAGACGTTTGCACCATTTAAAGGACGTTGTAAATTTGCTTACCATTTTGAAGGTCTGCATGCGCAGTGCAATCTTACATTCCCTCACACAGGCGCCTGCGCAAACCTTTGGAAATTAGATCCAAGATCTTGCCTTAACTAATTATTGTGTTGCCCTTTCTGGATATCAGTCTGTCTTCTTTAGATCTGGGAAAATTGAACAGTGGCTGCATTCATGTTCCTCCCGTATTTCTTTCCTTACAAAAATCGAATAGTATGATAAGAGAAAACTTGTTAGAAATGTAAAAAACAATGTTACCAAAGTTGCAAATTTGGATCAAAGAAGCATTGAAACTGCTAATTAAAGGTCCCAGAGCCATAAAACATGAATGCAAATATTTTCTGTAGAGAGCGATAATGCCTCCATTATGACTGCAAACACTATGCCATGTCTTGCATTGTCCAGTTACCAACAGTGATGACCTTCGGTCGGTGCACAGGACCCATGAAAATAAAATGTATGTAAATGTGTTGGCTTAAGTGTGAATGATGCCTGTCTTTGTATCTCACGTTCAAAAGCCAATCCATGGTGGGAAGGTTGGACAATGCAACACTTTACAAATAAAATCAATGCATCACATTACCACCGCTGACCTTTGTCCTACAATACAAATGGCAGGAGTTCACATACAACATTTGCAGATGAGTACAGCCTTTTCATGAGAAGTGGCTCTGGGGGAACTGGTGGGATACTTTTGCTTCATGAAAGGGCGAGAAACATCTTAAAATAATTAAGAATTCGGTTACTTCTGTTTTAAGTTATTTTTGCGCTTTTCAAATAAAAAATGACTCAAACTAAAAACATTTTTTTTCTTTGACTCGCAAGTATTCTTTCAGTAGTGTTCGTGTTTAACAGGGGATATCCTTAACATATGTTTTGTACCAGAGCTGTGTGCTTTCTCTGTTCATACCCCTTCTGGGAGCCATTGTATTGTGATTCATGATTCCGTCAGTGGTGCTTTTAATGCTGCCCCATGCAGCGTTATGTGTAATATTTAGAAAAGAGAAGAGTCGGGTGACCGAGTTGTGGTCGCATGGTCTTTGAACTTTTAGATTTAGCCGCACTTGGGAACTGAAACAAACTGAACAGTGTTTCCGATTAATTCAGTTGAGGTCGTTTTAGAGACAATGGTTGAAGACCAACAATCCATCACCCACATAAATTTAGCAGTACTTGGTACATTGAAATATTTGTATTTCTTTTTATATTGTGCAGTGCATCCCGAGTGCAAGATTATATGGTGAAAAGAAAAGAAACCATACTAAAAATTAAAGCCTGGGGAAACATACTTCAGCCTCAGTGGTTAGCTGTTGAGAGAAAAAACAAGTCTGCCATTTTGAAATTATCAACATGTCTCTATGCCCTCCTCTTTGTGCACATTTTTGCTCTTTTATGATATGCTTTTTGTAATCTTTTTATTTAGTTTAAGCTGCAGCTCGTAGAGTAGTTTATGCTTTTGCTTAGCTCCATGGCCATTGTGAGCCTGCCCCTGTAGCATTCAAAGGATGCTATCAGGATTCATATATAACACTACTGACCTTGCTTCCATACCCTCTGTACTTACCGCAGTCCTACCCTCTGTACTTTCTACTGGCTCTTGGTCTACACATACCATGTTTCTCCCTAACATGCAGAGAAAAACTAATAAGCAATGGCAAAGCCAAAAGGTCTGGCTTTAATGTGTACAAATCTATGCCTTATCTCTTTTGCAACCAGCCTCTTTCTGTCCCTCGTGTGTGTATATGTTCAACTTTTTATCCCCCAACTACTCAGCTGTGCAGGACACATGTACTGCAAGCATGGGGAATACAAAACAGCAGCACTACAAAGTTATTTTAATAAAGGGGCACAGATGGGAGGCAGGTTACTCAGAGACACAAAAAGACTCATCTGGGCACAGTGGTGAATGCCTGTGTTTGCGGTAGCACAGTAAATCCAGACCTACTGCCTATGCCAATGTTTGTTGTCAGTGTGTTTGAGGTCTCTGGGACCTTACCATTTCCATCTTTAATTTGGTATGGGAATGGTGAGTTCCGGTCCGGATTGTGAAAGGAATGAAGAAGTGGCCTGACCAATCTAATATGCGAAAGTTTGAGATGTGTATGTAGTGTTTCTTTATGAAAATCAGATCTGGAGTAGAGCCCTTATTGTGAGAAGAGAAGGTGTAATGGTGTAGGATAAAAAAAAATATATATAAATCCGTATTTGTAAAGGGCGAACTACTCACCCTTACGGGTCTCAAGGCGCTGGGGGCCGTTGTGGAAATTAAGTGAGCTATTGCCCAGAGTCACATGGTGCTGAGCTGAGCTGCCACCAGAGCCAGGGATCAAACTGTGAGCCCTGTGCTCCGAAGTCAACTGCCCTGGCCGCTGCACCACACCTCTCCAATCTAATAAGCAGGATTTGAGGAGGGAACTGTTTTAGTCTTCGTCTTTTTACGCGTGGAGGTTGAAATCTCTCAGGACAATATGATCACAAGAGTGGTTGAGTTGAACAGTGCTCTATTCATGAAAATCATCAATGAAACTCTTTTTGCATCAAGTTAGGTGCTATAAAATGTTCAGTCTGTGGGTTTAGATGCTTTCTTGCTAATCTACACAGTAAGCCATTGGAAGTTAGAGTTGTTTATGCAGTTAATCAGTTTGCATTGAAGGAACTCCTTGTCGATAAAGGCAACCACCTCCTCTGCTCTTTTGAGGTGTGGGGTGCTGACAGTGCCCAAAGGGCTGGTCCGACTGCTCAATGTATGGACTGGTTTCATGGCTGTTTGTGGGCCTGTTTTATGGTCTGGTTGAACGTTTTTTACTGTTGATTTCGCTGATATTAGCACAACCATTGCTTGCAGCAAGCACAAATGCATGCAGTCCCCATACACTTCAAAACACAAATACAGCCTGTCTTCACAAGTTTAAAACTGCCCTGATTTGCAAAGGTGGGCCACTTTTTTTGCTACTTGATTCGCAATTGGGGGCCTCTTTTAATTTGGTGCCCAGGCCTATTGTATCTCCCAGTCCGACCCTGCCTCAAGGAAAGATAGAGGTATGGGGGATGATCAAATTCAGGTTTCTGTGAGTGCAGTAGACTGAAAAGATTATATTTATTACTGATTAATGTTTCCAGCAGCAGCGGCTCCTCCGCTAAGGTGGAGGAGCGTCGTCCCACTGCTTCGCAGCAGTGAAATAAAGGAAAAATAAAAATATAATAACTCAATGTTATTATCATTTAATTTGTTTCTACTGTGGCAGTTTTTCGGGGCGGGGCTGCTCTGCTGTCAGAGCAGGGGGAGGAGCGGTGGACACACTCTGTTACTGATTATACATTTTTGGCCGGCCGTCTCGGGCTGGCCAAACATTTGCATGCTCTCCACCCAACCTGAAATACAGCCTGGGTGGAAAACATGCCCAGACTCTTATTACCTGGCTGAGCACCGAACTACGGCACTCAGTCCAATCACAACGCTGTATTGCAGCATTCTGATTGGCTTAGGGGAGCCTGGGTGCTTCCTCTTCCATTCCGGATGCGGGGGCGAGACCGAGGAGAGACAAGGCGATGAGGTAGTTTTTTTCCCTTATTTTAGATCCCCTTCCCCCGCCTTCCATTCTGCCCACCCCCATCCGTGCCAGCCACCACCGGTTTCCAGGTTGTCAGTCATGGCTATTTGTCTGTGGTGTTTGAGAGCAGTTTTAGATTGGCCAAGGCGGAATACCATCTCTGAGGTTTTGTTTCGTGAATTCTGGAGCCTAATCTGTTATGAGCTGTGTTTGCTCAATGTTTGGTGGTCAGAGCAAGATTACGTACCGATGATCTTGAAAGAAAAATCAGTCAACAACATGCTGACATGGGGTATAGCTCCATACAGTGAAAAATCCAGTAGTTTGTTGTCACAATAAGTGTACAAGTGATATCAGCCTCTGTGCAAAGAAGCCAGGATTGAGTTTTAAAAAAAGCATATTCAAGTACAAATGAAATTTTGGATAACATTGCAATTACTGCAAAATCAGATTCAGATGCAAAATAACCTTTGGTGCAACATCAGTAGAAGCGTGGAAACACTGCATTTGCAGCTTAGACCACATTAAAGAGCAAAACAAATTTAGGTGCAAAATCAGCCTTGGTGCAACATCAGTAGGAGTGTGACAACACTTGCAGCAACATAAATCTGCCAAAATACATTCAGATGCAATTTAGGTACAAATTCATGTTTAGGTGTAAACTTTCCTTTGGTGCAATATCAGCAGAGGTACAGAATTATTTTGTACAAAAACATTTTAAGAGCAGATTCACTCTTGCAGCAACATCAATTGTAGACACTTTAAGATGCAGAGATATATTTTGGAACAAACATATTTATGTGCACAAATACTGTTAGGTGCAAAATCACTACTACTGTAAAGTCAGCAGTTGTGTGGTATAGCATTTAGGTGAAAAATCACTCCACCTAGAGTGAAAGTGTGGTAGAGGAATATAGCACATTACTACACGCTATGTGCTATTACCATGCAGTAGGTTACAAAGCGGTCATTACAATGACCGCGTTGTTACCACGTGTGGCTTTACATTGCAAGTCTTTTCTACGACTTGCCTAGGTGGCGCGCTGGACTTAGGAATTGTATAAATTACTATTCCTACTCCAGTTAGTGCAACAGCAGGGACTGTGTTGGATATAAAGTCCAACACATTCCCTGGTTTTGCACGCCACCTAGCGCAAGTCGTAGAAACGACTTGCGATGTAAAGCCACGTGTGGCAACAACGTGGTCGTTGTAACAACCGCATTGTTACCTACCTGCGTGGTAACAGCAGCGTTGTAAACGCTGTTTCCGGTGGTAGTGAGATGTCACATTAGGGGTAAAGGTTGTGCATCAGGTTGCCATCACATCTGGGTGGATAGCACATTGAAATGCAAAATGACCCCTGGCACAAAATCAGCATGAGTGTGGAATACATTTATGAGCACAAATCACCTTTAGGCACGGTGCCTGTCACCTTGTGCATGACAATGCACACAGTGCATTCCCAGCATTGTGGCGGGCGGTGCTGTGAGCACCGCCCGCCACAATGCTGGTAATGGAGAATGCCAACGCCACGGTGGCGGTGGCATCCTAATTGCAGGTGCGGGACTGCCGCACCACTGATAGCCGGTCCCAGAACCGCGGGCAGACTAAAGTCCGCCCGCCATCCTAATCAGCCCCCTAGTGTGGCCATTATACACCATGAAATTGAGCTTGTCATGTGTCTTTAGCACATCCCAGTATGTCTTCCCGACCTGGTTGCCCAGTCCAATTCGCCCACCGCTTCCCACTACCTACATTCTTATGTTCTTCTAACACTTCATAGTGATACCCTCTCCTCCTTTCCAATAGTATTGTTTTACTACAAATCAGTCACACTTCAGTCACATAGCCACATGCACCATTCACTTCTTATAGTGCTGCATTCTTTTATTTCTGACAACAGTGCATTGTTCATGGAGGTCTAGTCTCAGGGGCAGTCAGAGCTCCCTCAACATGGCTCTCCAATCTGCTAAATCCTCAGTAAAGCATTAGTCTCGCCTTGTTAGCTTCATGAGCCCCTCTGCTTCACTGCTCATTTCATAAAATATATAATCTATGCATTGAGACAAGTTACTTGTGGGCTCACCCAGTGTATTGCAATCCTACGCTTAGCTAAGACTGTCCCCAGCGCGGCAAACTTGTGTTTCATCTTGCCATTTTCATGTCCTGCATTAAGCCCAGCAGTACCAACCAGTAATATTGTTAATGTGCATTTGCATTTTCTTTGTGGAGGTACCTGAGCAAATTTAGTGCATGTGAACCAGATGAGCCCCTTTGGGGAGGCCAACATGTCTATTGATGCATTTGCCAAGATAATTAAAGGCCTTTTCATTAGCCAAACTAAATAGCTTATTCTTAGGTTGACACAACTGTTGATCCTCGTATACCTCTTTTAAACGTATTAACGTATTCCCATAACCTGTAAAGCGCTCTGATACCCTCGGGTCCAGCTTGTGCTATATAAAACTCTAAAATAAATAAATAAATCTTACCCTAATAGCAGTGCCAGATTCATGCCTGGATCTCTGTACGATTAACGACCCGCCACAGAGCCTCCATGCAGTCATACTCTATATTATGAAAGGCTTTGATGTGCCCATACGCTGCTGAAATTGCACTACTTCTCCCCCTTCCACCATTCGTCTTCACCTCCTCCCCCCCCTCCACTCTACAGAACTCTGTGAAGCCCTGGAGCATTGCTGCATCTAGCCCCAGCTTGCACTGTAGTTAATTGAAACGAAATCTGGCCAGCTATTTTCACTACTTTTCCCCTTACTTTGTGTGCACCAAAGATATTTGATTGACGTAAGGAAAGATGGATGATCAGGGATTAATTATGGACCATGTGATGTTGTTAGTGATTACAATGCCATGGGTTTGTCAAGTCCTGTCCCATATTTGTCATACAGATTGCCAGTGTGCTTTGCCTATGCCATTCTTTATTGTTCTAATGTCACCAGTGTATTCAGGAAAGACTCCTTTAAGGTGATTGAGGAGATGTTGCTGTGGTTTTTAGGCCTGGCATGAAGAGTGCCTGCAGGAGTGTACTAAACCTTGCTGAGAATTCTGTAATGATTTTAGGGTCATGAAAGTTGTTAGCATGGACGAGAGCCAGTTCTATTGTGTCCCTGCTCTCACTGGTAGTCTATCTAGAAAGGATTTATTGATTTATTGCATCAAGTGCGGCTGATAAATCAAATACGAGCCAGCCCGCCATGCCACCTTCTGCCACCAATGTGAATTAGACCATTCACATCCAGGAAAGCTGTATTTGTACCCTTCCTGGTCTGAATCTAGGTTTCTTTTCGCCCAGTATAGAGCGCTTACAACATGCCAATCGCTAACTCCACCCTGCTGCGAGGAACACATGCAGCTCACCCCTCCCAATCCATAACAAGAAAGAGGAGGCAGACTTCAATGTGCATGTTCCATCAAGACGTAGCTATTTAATACATTCAAGCAAGGAATAAAAGACAGTTGCATGCATCAGTGATATGGAAAGCAAGTAAATGAATTACGTAGATTGTACAGCACGTGCCACTTGAAAATATGTAAGAACTTAATACATTCCGTCATGACTCAGCAGTGGTACACAGTTCAATATTGAGGATCAACTCCCCCAGTTGTATGCTCCTACAAATGGTCGCATTGCAGACAGCAAAGCATCTTCTATTTACAACCCCCCCCTCTCCTCTGGGGCAGGCACCTCATGCCAACAATTTCTGTTCTCTACCAAGAACCAGTGGCAAATAATGCCATCAACATTCACTTGCACAAGTTCCCCCTTGACTACGTGAGGGATGAAAAACTGCATACAAATGTATACAAACGCACACAACACCAGGGAACCGCATAACGCACCATACCTCACAGGGCACTTTTGGCTGGACCAGCCTCCAAGGGATGTCCCCATCAATAAACAATCCCAGGCAACCCAGGGTAGGGCTGAAAGGACCAGGACCACCGGCAGGTCAGTCCCTCCTCCAGCCAGCCCCATGCTCAGATTCTCATAACCCAATCACAGGGGCAAACTAGCAAAATAGCCACATTTGTTGGGTATCCCCCTTCTTTTCTGAGAAGATTTCCACCTCTTGCTCCAGGTGAGGTTGGGTAAGTGCTTCCAAAAGCGGCTGCGAGCCACCTGTGAAATGTGTCTGGACCCATAATCCATCAAGTTGCGTGGCCAAGGAACAAAGAGGCGGCTTAAAGATCCTCTGGGCGTTTTCAAGCCCAAGTTGCTGTGCACCCTGATGACGTCATGATGCCTCGTACAACATAGTGCTGTGGATGGAGCACCTAGTCACGCAGCCCACGAGAACCTGGGCACAACCATGACGGCCCCCTCCGCTCCAGCCTGTGGTGCGACTAAGGGTGACCTTTTGCTAAATGGAGGGTTCACAATATCATTGTGCACTCACAACGTGCCAAATGCTATCTTCACGCTGCGGTGAGGAACACACAGAGCTCACCCCTCCCATTCCATAACAAGATGGAGGAGGTAGACTCCAGTGTGTGTGTTCTACTAAGACTTAGCTATTTAATCCATTAAAATTCAACCAAGGAATAAAAGACAGTTGCATACATCAGCGATGTGGAAAGCAAGTAAATGCATTACGGAGATTGTACAGCAAGTGACACTTGAAAATATGTAAGATCAAAATACATCCCGTCATGACTCAGCAGTGGTACACAGTTCAATATTGAGGATCAACTCCCCCAGTTGGTGCACAGACATAATATTGATTTTTTTATTTCGACCTACATAAATATCAAGTTTTAAATATCGAAGGGACAGAATATCGACATCAAGAATATCGGTGACTAGAATATCGACCTAAAGGTAAGAAATATTGTTTTTGTTAATATCGAAGTCAGTAATATCGTTTGCAAAAATATTGTTGTTAATAATATCTATGATTATATTAGTGTTATGTATTTTAGTATGTATTTTATATGTATGTGTTCCATATTTATTTGGTAAGTATTGTATTTTTTTTTTTTTAAATATATGTATTATATTTTTAGAAGTTATTATTGTTTTTTTGAGTAAATTTTGTGTTTTAGTTCCGTAGCAGGCTTTGGGGCTATAGGGGAATAGGGTGGGAAGTATTTTAATTATTGTAAATTTTATAATAATTTTTAGAAATTATTAATTATTTTTAATTAAATTTTGCGTTTTAGTTCCGTAGTGGATTGTGGGTTTATAAGGGAATAGGGTCGGAAGTAATTTGATTATAATAAAGTAATTATTATTTTTTATTTATTGGTATTGATAAATAATGTATTGTTAATTAATTATTAATTGCTAATTAATTTGTATTAATTGTGTTAATTTATTTTAGGAGCGGGTTGTGGGTTTATAGGGGAATAGGGTGGGAAGTAATTTAAGTATAATAAACTAATTATTAATTTTTATATATTGGTATTGATGAATAATTTATTGTTAATTCATTTTTAATTCGTAATTAATTATTATTAATTGATTAATTGATAATTATAGTAATTGTGTTAATTAATGTTAGGAGCGGGTAGTGGGTTTATAGGGGAATAGGGTGGGAAGTAAATTAATTATAATAAAGTAATTATTACATTTTATTTGTATTGATAAATAATGTATTGTTAGTTGATTATTAATTGGTAATTAATTTTTAATTGATATTTATATTAATTATGTTAATTTATTTTAGGAGTGGGTTGTGGGTTTATAGGGGAATAGGGTAGGCAGTAATTTAATTATAATTAAGTAATTATTAATTTGTATTTATTGGTATTGATCATTTTTTAAATGAATGTTTAATTGGTAATTAATTAGTATTAACTGATTAATTTATAATTATATTAATTGTGTTAATGTATTTTAGGAGGGGGTTTGTAGGTTTAAAGGGGAATAGGGTGGGAAGTAATTTAATTTTATTTAAGTAATTATTCATTTTTATTTATTGGTATTCATAATTAATTTATTGTTAATTAATTATTAATTGGTTATTTTTTTTTTTTTTTAATGTAATTGATAAGCATGTTAATTTTAAGCCTCCACCATCCAACACTTTACCTACAGTTACACTTTCTGGAGTGGGAATAGTAATGTTTTCCCCTACGCTATCCAACACTTTCCCTACTGTTGCATTCTCTGGAGTGGGAATAGTAATTTTTACCCCTACTCTATCCAACACTTCCACTACTGTTGCACTCGCTGGAGTGGGAATAGTAATTATAGCCCCTACGCTATCCAATACTTTCCCTACTGTTGCACTCTCTGGAGTGGGAGTAGTAATTTTTACCCCTACGCTATCCAACACTTTCCCTACTGTTGTTATTACACCTATGTCAGTAGCGGCCCGTGGAGGGAATGCCGCGGGGCGGTGAGGCGGGGGAGGAGTAGGGTGGGGGTCAGTAAACTCCGGCTTACGGCCGGCCGGAGTAATGTAAACAAATAAATAAATAAAACAAATGTTATTCCGCGCGCTGAAACTCATTTTGGTGTTTCAGTGCGTGCCACCAAATTTGTTTTATTTATGTATTTGTTTACATTACTCAGGTTGGCTGTGAGACAGAGTTTACTACCCCCACCCTACCCTTCCCCCGCCCCGCGGCACTCCCTCCACTCACCGTTACTGTCCTACGCTATCCAACACTTTCCCTACTGTTGCACTCTCTGGAGTGGAATTAGTAATTTTTACCCCTACGCTATCCAATACTTTCCCTACTGTTGCACTCTCTGAAGTTGGAATAGTAATTGTATCCCTTCTGCATTAGCCTCCGTGTCTTTAATAAAATCCAGATTTTCTGTCCATCAAATCTGATGAAAATCTACATTTTCTCTACTGTTTTAGTTAATGTAGTGTATAATTTATTTAAAAAAGATTACAAATATTGTAATTTTTCAATTTGTTATATATTGTTTTTATATTTTTATTTATATTATTGGTGTATGTGTGTATATATGTATTTATAATCTTTAAAATGTTCTTAACAATTTATAAGTTATTAAAATAATTATTTATAAATATTATTAAGTATAAATATTATATTTTATACATATATATGTTTAATTTATTTTTACATTACATTTATTATTTATAATTGTTAACATTTAAAAAAAATTAAGTTATATGTAGTATTTAAGTTATTTTACATTATTTTTTACACATTAAAATAAACCGATATTTTGTACTTCGATATTTTTAACAACGATATTTTTGGGGGGGATATTTTTGTACTTACTATGTTGTAGATAGGGTGTCGATATTCTTGACATCGATATTTATGCCCCGATATTTTTGCACCTCGATATTGTGGTCGTCGATATTTTGTCAGTGATTCCCCCCAGTTGTATGCTCCTACAAATGGTTGCATTGCAGACAGCAAAGCATCTTCTATTGCCACTCCACACAGGGGCAGATTCCTCGTGCCAACAATTTATAGTCTCTACCAAGGACCAAAGGCAAATAATACCATTAACATTAACTTGCACAAGTTCCCCTTGACTAAGTGAGGGATGAAAAACTGCATACAAATTCATACAACCAACACTAGGGAACCGCATAATGCACCATCCCCACCAAGGCAACTGTGGCTTGACCAGCCTCCAAGCGAAGTCCTGATCAATAATCAATCCCAAGCAACACAGGGTAGGGTTGAAAGGTCCAGAACCACCAGCAGGTAAGTTCCCCTGCCAGCCAGCCCTGTGCCCGGATACTCATTACCCCATCACAGGGGCAAACCAGCAAAATATCAAAATTTGTCGGGTATCTCCCTTCTTTTCTGCGAGGACGTCCCTCGACCACACTCCCCCTAACCCCAGACACACCTCAATATATTTTGTTGTTTCTCAAAGCGGTTGAAGTATGTCTTGATCCAACATTCATCAAGTTGTGTTGCAGACGGACAAAGAGACGGCTTCCAGATCCTGTAGCATTTTCAAGCCCCCGTTGCGGTGCCCCCGATGACATCATGAGTCCTTGTACCACAAAGCGCTGTAGTTGGAGCACTTAGTATTGCACCCCACGAGAACCTGGCCACAACGTTGACAGACCCCTCCACTCTGGCCCATGGAGCGACTAAAGGCTTCCCTTTGCTAAATGCAGTGGTCGCAGTATTAGGCGGTCTGGATCAATGTGTTTGGTTAACTGTGTTGCAACCTCTTTTTCCTAATATTTTGGGTTAGGAAACCAGTCCATATTCGGATGAATTGCTTGAATTAAATTGCTCACAATTCTGTGCCCAGCAGTGCAGAAATGAGCTCTTCCCCAAGGTGGCAACTACTTTGACCTCAGCTTGAACTTTTATGCTCCTCTGTGACCCCCTGGCTTTCCAGGCCACAGGTCGTTTGGGAACATTCCTGTATTCTCTTAGGCATATTGACCTGAGCCTCCATTTGTATGAGGCCTGCGCTAGCAGATGTCATCACTGAGGTGCCAGCCACTGGTCCAGTGCCCGTATGGACATTCCATATGTGACGTTTGGAAGGAATGAGTCATCTGAGGAAGTAAGAAGAAATGGCATCCAGCGCTCACACTCACAGAGCGGAAGGTCAATTGACTCCTCAGTTGTTTGGCAGTGATTTGCCTGCCTTGAAAGTTTTATGACCCGCGGCGCACTGTATCACAGCAGATCCCCCCTCCCCCTCCCCCTCCACGCATACACACTCGCACACAGCCCAACGCAGACAGGAAGCGAGGGACGCGCAAAAGAGCAGCTAAACGTCGGGAAGAAATACGTTTATGAGGTGATTTCTCTCTTTTTTTTTTACAACTCAAAGATGTGAGAGACGGATGGCAGTAGCAAGAGCCAAGAATATGAGACCGTCTGCAAGCTTCCACATACCGCCTCTGCACCTCCAACGGCATTCCTCTGTGAGAAAACTCCAGCGTCACTTCCGGATTCAATTACTGTCTGGCTCAAATGGCGGAGACAGGCTGTGTAGGCTCAGCTGTGTAGGCCGTGAGTGCTGAATGCCCGATGTTTCCCGGGTAAACCCCCTTGTCAGCAGGCTTGGCGACGTGCGTCATGAAGGGACGTCACTGATGGAAGAGTTGAGGCAAAGATAGGAGAAGATGTTTGTTGCCTAAGGGCCAGACCTGTTACCTTTGGAACTAGAGAATCAGGTTCGAGTCCTGGTGTGGGCTCAACATCCTGGTCGAATCGATTAACCTCCCTAAGCCATAAAAAAATACAAATGAAATAGTCGACCTTGTGTAATGTACTATGGAGATCATGTAAAGCGTGGAAAAATTCCTTTGGCCAGTGCCATATATAAAACTGCAAATAAACAGACCAAGTGGATGCACCGGCCCATTATTGAAAGCACGTTGCGGACTTTAAGCTGACTCTAAATGTATGCTGCTTCGTGCATTGTCTTGGATCTGGCCACTGGTATGATTGTCATCTTTCCTAAGTAAATCTGCCATTCACATGGTGCTCATTATCAATAACTTTTATCTGCATGCTGCAGCCTTCATGTACCATGTCCTTAAAAAAAACTTCATCTCAAAACTTGGACTTTACTCCTCACTGAATCACAGATCATGTTCTTCGCACCACTTTTCTGTTTCCTGTTGTAATTTCCTATTGTGTTTTTCCTTGATGCCGCTGCAGTCCAATCATTCTTGGCACAGTAATGCTTTCTTTAACTCTCTCCTTTAATCATGCTTGTCAAGATTCATTGGGCTACATACCATCTGGCAAATCCATCAGTCTCACCCAATCACTGCATGAGTCTAAAATTACCTATTGCGCGAACTCACAAGCAAGTACTAATCCCTGGCGAGCTCACCATCTGGGTAGGCTGCCAAAGGGAGCCCTCTGAGAGGTAACTAATCCCCTCAACAGCTAGCACATCCCACTATAAGAGCTAATGTCAGCAACAAATGGACAGACCATGAATATTGCCTTGGGAGAGGTTCTCAACACTGCATGTGGATTATGAAAGCTCTAAGTGACCCAAACTGACTTTACCACTAGGGTGCAATCTGTGCCGTAAATATCAGGAGAATTCCTCCAGTCATTGCCAGGACAATCATTTAGTTTGAAGAAGATTGCAAGCTGCAAAATATGGAAATGATGGAGAAAGCGGAGTGGATGAGGGGTGCGGAAGTGTGAAAAGGGGACTATAGGGGTATTTCCACCCAAAAATTCATGGGTTTCACAACCTAGTGAACTAAATTTAATTGATTGCTAATGAGCTACACTTGTGTCAGTCCAAAGGGATCCAGACACTGTTGTTTCAAACTACAGGGAAGCACTGGCAGGAGCAATAAGCCGCTGCCTTCTTGTGTTTTAGTTATTCTCCAAAGTACAGGACATTTTTGAAAAAACACTAATGGTCTCATTTTTTTTTTTTTTTTTTTTTTTGAAAAACCTTTATTGATGTTTCAATCATTTACACGTATGGGCCTACAACCCCCCGGGGCCGGCCGCTAAGTAACCAGGATAATAAAAGCAAATGTCAACACAGGCGGCACCTCGGAGAGCAAAGTCTTCAATCCAATATAGTCCGGCCAATGGGCCGCGCAGGTAGGACACCAGGAGAGAAAGGGTTTTTCATTTTATGATAAGACAAAACAGTAGGATCAGGTGCCAAACAATTTCCCAACAGCGAGAAGGGGCAAGGATAAGAGACGTAAACAATAAGCAGCAATACATTGAATCAATGGCGCAGGCGCGGGAAAGTACGGATGTGGAGAAATATCAAAAATAGTTGCGCCTGCAGGTCCCCGTACCTAAGGCCCAGCGAACCCCCCGGAAACTGTGGCACACATGAAGAGCAAACGATTCACAATCAGGGTGGTGTATCGCACTGATCCCAGAAAAATAAGCAAAAAGAAACAGAGAAAAAAGAGGAGGCCATGGAAATAGAGATAAAGACTAAAGAGTCCCCTCCCCCATCCCCCCACCCTGTACCTCTGCGAATGAGTATGGCCCCACCCCCCAGCAGTGTGCCTGTCGCCCTGGAACCAGACCCGAAATATAGAAGAGACAGGGAAAAAAGAGAGTGAGAAAGAGCCCCCCCAGACGGGGGGGCGGAAAGAATATAATAAACTGGAGGAGGGCCTTAAAAACATACCCCCGGCTTCTCCCTCCCGCACGGTGAAGTCTCCCCCCAGCAAACAATTAGCAGCACCAAGTCGACCATATCAAAACAGGGGGGGGGGGAATGGGGAGCATTATACACCAACTATGCGAATAACCACGAGAGCGCGCAACCATGAGTCCGCCTGTCTACTAGGTGACCACCCCCGAAGGATCGGCCTCAGCCTTGACCGCTTTTTGCGATTCTGCCCATGCCTGCCCCTCGACCCAGCACCATGTCCGATGTCCCAAGGTACAGGAGTGTCCAAAAACAGTCGGGAAGCGCCGCACACGGGTGGGGTGGAAGTCTCTGAGCATCCGCACAGACCGCTTCATGGAGGGGTGTCTTTTCCAGTGCCGCCCCAGGATCTGCGCTGCACACAAGGTCCAGACAGGCTGAATCAGCCAAATGAGACACACGTTGCTGGAATTGTCCCCGGGCCGCCGGAGACCGCGCACGGGACAAGGCCACCATCTTCCGCTCAGGTCCAATACCTCCGGAACAGATCAAGTCCACAGTCAGCCGACCACACGGTAGCATATTGTCCGGAGTGTCCGGCTGTACACTAATCGCGGGGGGGGGCCGCAACATCTTCCTCTTGTGTGCAGTGTGAAAAGCCACTGTGTACCTGTGGACCAGCATGCCGCCACTGTCCCAACGCTGTTACCACATCATCTAGCTTCCCCCCCAGGATCCCGGCGCCATGAGCCAAGGAGTAATGAAGGGCACCAAGGGCCTCCAGGAGGTCGCCGTACCCCAGAGCAGCTCCCTCCGATCGCTCCGCCACACTCCCGAAAGTCACACACCCCCTGTCTCGCTGCGTCCCAGCGGAGAGGATGGTAGGCTGCATCGTGACAAAATGGCCGCTGGGAAGGCCCGACTCGTATTGGGGCCAGGACCCCGGGAACAACGCCTCAAGGTCCACGTCGCTGAAGACAGGGATCCCGGGGCAGGTACAGATTCAGCCGTTGCGCGGTCACGGGCAACAGTCGTCTCCGCCACGGACCAGCTCCCGCGGAAAGCCGGGAGCAGCCCTTAAGGATTAGGGCGAGCCAGGGACGGCGTCCGGGCAGCTCACCGTCAAAGGCAGGGGCAATCGCCACAGAATCCGAGAATTGTACACCCGGGCATGTCATCAGTCCGCAACAGCAAAATGCAGGCCGAGGGGAGCTCCGCTTCGGTGGACCGACTCCACCCAGTCACCACAGGCCGCTGTTGTTCAACTGCCACCCGGCCAAGGCGTCCACTCGAGGTCCCGGCTTCGGGACCGCATGGGCCGCAAAGTTCAACCGCAGAGTTCTCCGGTTGTACGGCAGTCAGAGACCTCGGAGTCATACGATCGGTTGCCACTTCCGTTCACGAACACGATTTCGTAGCGCAGAGTAAGGATCTCATGCAGGATATCCGTGCGGGATGCGGAGGTTCACGGAGCCGGGAATCTACGCTGCCATCCCGGTCGCCATCTTGGCTCCTCCATGAATGGTCTCATTTTTAATGCTGCCCTACACTTGCTTAACATTATGGATTTTTGTGCAAATTTATGCTCCGTCCGGAGGATTTTAGAATTTTAATATCCTCTCCCTACCTGGAGGAAATTGTGTCTGCTAAAGAGTGCAATGAAGAGTACTGTGTGTGAAAAACGCAGTAAAGACCATTGTCAAGTTATGTATTGCATGGGTCAAAAGTTTGAATCCGGTTCAAGAGCTGATCTAGTGGCACACAGGAATTGTATTTTCCCAGGAGTTTTTTGCACCCAATTGTAACATTGCACTCAGAATAAGGCGTAAGTCATAGCTGTGGGTCTAATCGAGTATTACATGTCTCTTTGTTGTAAAGAAGACTTTTATTTCAAAAAGTTGATGTGCCTTTCCTTTCATCCCTTTTCCACAAATCACCCTTTCTCACTTGTTAGGCATGAAATCGGCTAAAGAAATTATCAATAGAGTGTGCCCCTAATCATATTAAGATCAAAAGCAGTAAACGACTATATACTCTAAATAATCCATCTAAATCTTGATGACTCCTGCCCACAAAGACAGATACTTCATACTCCAAAGTAGTTATATAATCTTTTATTCATAATTAATTAATTTTCTTTTTTAAATGTTAACACACTTACCATCAGTCCATTTGAAATGTACATTTATCGACATCAAAATATATCACGTAGCTTCCCTGCAGCCCGTCCACCACTGTACAATGTAAGGTAGCAGAAGTGACGAAAAAAAGAGTCCAGCTGTAAACAGCCAAGATGAGTACAGGCAATGTGTGCAACAGAGAAGTATGGCAAATATATTTGGGCTATAGCAAACCATATTATTTCCACTCAAACAGCCACAAAACTAACTGCAACAATTAGAGGAATGTAGCTAATTTGTTTAGATTGTACAGACCATAAGAAAGTTTTTTTAACCAATTGACAACTAGGGTTCCTCCTGCGCCCTTTTGCTGAGCCCTTTTTTCGATGTGTGGGGTTGATCGCGCTTAAACTTTCATAACTTTTTTTCACACAAAAGGTATCCACTCTATATTTGCATTCTGTTTTTCAACATCCTTGATGTTGACTAAATTATGCGCATAGGAAAGGCAAATTATGCGCCATAACGTGGCATAGTTTAATAGTTTTACCTTATATTTTGTCGCTTTTACACATTAACACTGTCAGAGCAAAGGTTTCACCCCATTAGTACCATTTTAACACCCAAATGCAGCGATAAGCGACATAATTGTGTCCAGTCTACCTTTGGGAAGGTCTTCCCACTGTGCAACAACATGTGTCACCACATGTGTAGCATCTTTTTGATCCATTTGAGCTAGAAACACATTTTTTTGTTAAATCTGCAGATTATGCAGGAGATGATGGATTATGTGGTAAATACGGCAAATCCATAATTATGCAGAAAGTTCTGCAGCTGAAAAAAACGCATAATTTAAGACTTTAGGTGAAATTAAGAAAGAAGTCCCTGCTACAGTTGTGTCAACATCTCCAGTAATTTGCACGTGTCCCTTGATAATGCTGGTGACATATCTATTACAGGAAATTCACATATGGCGCTAAGTGTGCCACAAGACCATTCAAACCACTTGAGTCCGTAAGGAGAGCAATTAAAATTCCAAATTTCATTTGATATACTAACCAGGCATATACTTTTCAGTAGAGAATCCCTAAACGGGCCTGACATTTTCACACATGTCTTTCTTGTCCTACTGTGGCAAATTCTAGCAGAGTAGGCAGGTGTGTGCGCGTTTTGTGGATTCATTTAAAATATCAAAATTGTGTTTTGTGTTTTTCTACTAAGTTCTGTATCACAATGTAAGAATGCACTTGCAGAGGCAACCCTGTGATGGGAAACATCCTTCACAACACGGGCATTGCATCGCAATGCCTTTACAACGTGGGCATTACAATGCAAGTCGTTACAACGACTTGCGCTGGATGGCGCTCTAACCTAACGAACAGTATGATTTATTATTCCAACACCTTCCCTACTGTATGTAGACTGGAGTTGGAATAGTAAATCATACTATTCCTAAGTCCAGCGCCCTCCAGCGCAAGTCGTACCGACTTGCGTTGTAACAAACGCGATGTAAAGTACCACATTGTAAATGTATGCGTAGTAACGTCCTACATTCCCCTGCGATATGGGATAGATGTAACACACTATGCTGCGGCTACAAAGGAACTCTTCCAGCAAAGTTAAACCCAGAGATGTTTTAAGGCAAGTGCCAAGTGGACAATTGCCCAGGGCCCTCGCCTACCAAGGGGGCCCCTGTGAAAGTGAACTTTCTCTCAGATTAATTTCTGTGTATTTTTGCATCTTAACCTTTAGCATATAATTCAATATTATTAGGCAACATAGGGCTTGAATTAGCAAAAAATGGGAAATTAAATTCAAAGTTGTTGCCTGTAATTTAAATACCATGAGTGGGCCTGCAGCACCTATTGTGCCACCCACTTAAGTAGCCCTTAACCATCTCTCAGGCCTGCCACTGACAGCCTGTGTGTGCAGTTTTACACTGCCATGGTTCATGCTGCCTGTCTCTGACCAGTCTGGGTTGAGTGGCAGCTGGGCTTTGTGTATTCCTTTAGATAGCCACACACAAAGGAATTGTAGGTGTGACTCAGTAGCCATCTGCATGTTGATAGGTAATACTAAGCAGGATTGTAGGGAGGAACTGGCACACCTAAATGGGCTGTGTCCTGTCCCCACACAAAGAGGCTGCATACCCCCCTGTAGTGAGTCTGGAGTCAGTGCAGGAAGGGTGGACCTCTGTGCACTTCAACGCTTTGTTTTAAGTCTCCACCACTTCAAAAGGCACAGCTGGGTATAAGTACTGGACCCATGTTACCACAACTTGAATACACTTCTGGACCTGTGACCACTTTGCCAAGAGGAAGAGGATCTGCTGTGCCGCTCAATGGCTGCCACTCTGCTGGAGCTGCTGTTTGCTGAACTCTTGCCTTGCTTTGTTACCCTGCTGCTTGCTGCTCTCTCTCTGCCTGGGTGAGAAGGACTGGACCTGAATCATTTGAACCCGGAGTGACTCCAAGGGCTTGCTAGCTTGCCTCCTGTTGCCCAAGTCTCAGGGACACAAAATACTTAGAACCTACCTATTCCTTGGGCTCATCTGTTTGTGAGTCTGGGCTGCCAAGATTTTGCCACCCCAGTCCTGGACCCTTGGAAGTGGACCTAGGGGTTTGATCCAGTTGAACAAACGTATACTCTGCTGCAAGAGCAGAATACACGCATCACCGCTTTTGCGGGAACTGGACTGGCGCATCGCATTCGGAACCAGCACATCGCACTCAGAACCACTGCTTCAGAACCGACGCATCGCCTCAAAAGCGTGGAGATACTAGGTGCATCGCATTCGGAACTGCCTCACTTCGGAACCAACCCTTTAATAAAAGCCCTGACACATCACAGCAGTTGCGTGGAGGAATCCAGCGCAATACCTCAACTGCTTGGGAATCACCAACGCATCTCGCTGGTGCGACCAGGAGCAAGGTACTTTTGCTCAGCGAGTCCTGTGTGGGTCCTGTATCCGGCCCTTGTTCCATCGTGGTCAGCCTGAACTCTTGACTTTGTCCCTGTCCAGCACGGCCATTTAAATCTATAGGGGCTACTTGCTTCTAAATGCTGGTTTTGCATTTAATCTTTAAAAATTCATATCTCGACTTCTACACATTGGATGTTTGTCATTTTGCTCTTGTTTTATTTATAAAATTATTCTTTATTTTTCTAATCCTGTGGGGAGTCTTAGGTGGTGTTTTCACTGATTTACTGTTTAGTATTGCACAAATACATTACACATTGCCTCGTAAGTTAAGCCTGACTGCTCTGTGCCAAGCTAGCAGAGGGTGAGCACTGGATAATTTAGGTTGTGTAGTGGCTTACCCTGACTAGGATTGTGGTACCTGCTTGGACAGGGTGCATACCTCTGCCAACCAGAAAGCCAATTTCTAACAGTGCTCTTTTGTCCTTAAGTAAAGCAGAGTACCTGACTGCGTACATTTAAAACGTATTAAAACAGACTTTAGGGGACAGCTACCTTGTCGAGTGAGGATAATGCAAGGAAATTGTATTGCGGGAGCAGTGAGGAGGTTTGATCAAAAGGCACATCTTCCACACTGGTTTTGGAAGAGGTGATTTCTATCTTCTCCTGTAGATCATCGACACCTAGGCCTGTAGGTCTCTAACATAGGTCATCTTTCTCAGTGGTTTGGATAATGATTTGACATGTACATTTAAGAGGGTTAATGGGATCAGAACGTGATCTAGCCAGGCCTTCATCAAGAAGTTGTCAATAATATGAGAGCATGGTTTTGCAGTTAGAATGTCATTGATGGAAGGGTGCAGGCCACATTTCCAAGGGTCATGCCCGCATGCACATGTATTACCACTGGCCCACCTATTCCCCGCAGTGGAACTGGCTGTCCAAGACTGCTCCACTTCAATGTTCATTCTGTAATGGCCCATAAGTTGCCAGGGTTACAGACTGCTTGTAGTTGACATCCCATTACACAATACACCATGGTTCCTACAGCCAGTGATGCTAAATTCATTACAGAACTCTATTTAGAACTCTATTCAATTGGCGACGTGGACTCTCCAGAACATCTCTTTTGATAACTGTAATTGAATGAACCATCAGGACTACAGAGAACTTGTTCAGTGTGCTAGAAAATATTTCAAAGAGGTTGACCAAAACGTTCTTTATACCTGCTCCTTACTGCCTCTAAATGGTTTTACTTTTCACTCCTACAGGGTCTGTCCGTCTCCGAGAGGGGAAGAGCGGATCAGGCGGGAGCACAGTGGAAGTCTACCTGAACGGAGCTTGGGGAACCATCTGCAGCAGGAGCTGGGATGATAATGATGCCTCGGTGGTGTGTCGGCAGCTCCAGCTTGGGTGAGTGCATGGCCACAGTGGCGGCCAGAAGTTAAAGGACCAGGCTGTACTTACGGTGCTGTGCTTTCATACACTTATCATTTGATTGACGGCTATGTTTTTAAAAAAGATTTCCTCACAGCAGACCAAAGCACAGTCAACTTCTAAACATTTAAAGCGATCCGCAGTTTTCAAACATATATTCTCATTTGGAAAGTCCTACAGGCAGGGCTTTAAGTGGGCTGGGTCTCACCGGTGCTGAGCACCGGCAGTTTTTAAAGGGGGCCCTCGAAACGGGTCTCTATCGGACTCTGTTTTGTGCCCTGTCACAGGCGGTTTATTTTTTTCCGGACTGCGGTGACAGCAGGCACATCGATGTGCGCATGGTGAGCGTTGTAGAGGAAGGGAAATCCTTTAACCCCTTTGCTGCGGGGGTAATTCCCGTGCGGCACGGGGGGGCCGACGACGGCGGCGCTGTGCTCGTGATGAGCCCAGCTCGTCATGCTGCACAGTGGAGCTGTGCTCATGACGAGCTGGGCTCGTCACGACTCTGCCTACTAATTGATTCTCCTGCGCAGGCGGGGAATCAATTACGTGTGGGAGTGGCGCGACCGTTATGATGAGCCCAGCTCGTCATGAGCACAGCTCCACTGTGCCTCATGACGAGCTGGGCTCGTCATGAGCATACAACGGGTTAAAGAGAGTCCTTTTCTCTCTATATTTCCCTTCTCTTTCTGACACTTAGGAGCAGCAACATTGTTGTGGTCTCACCAGGGCTCTAAGTGGAAGCTTTTTCAAAATTATCTACAAGCCATAGTTGCTGCTTATTTATCTTATGCAACTAACAACCATTGACAAAGCTAATTGTCCTGACTTTTTGTACGTATGATGTTACTTGTTGTATTTTATATCTGGAATGACAGAAACAGCAAAATACCAGATGGGCGGCACACCATGCTAAGCACAGATTTTTAGCTTATGTGTTTTTAAGCCACGCCCTTAATCACATTGGCCATGTCCCTTTGAGAGACCCCCCAGTTTTGTCATCCCACTTAAAGCCCTGCCTACAGGTATATTGTGCAGTAGCTTCATTGAAACTATCTTCAATCTGACAGTAGTGCAACTGTAATTCCAGTTTATCTAATTAAAATAAAATTCCTAATGATGTGGCAAGGCGAAACTCATATTTTTTGCCCCTCGGCCTCACCCTGAAATAGGGTCCCAAAAAGTTTTTTTTGTTTTCCTTCAGAATGTTTTGGAGTTCACTTCACAGCCCAATCATTTTATAAAATTTCAGCCTGGCTCTCACATTTGGGGAAGTGCTTGTATAATCAGAAACTGACCATCTGCTGTCAGGTTTTTTGCGCAGTCCACTCAGCACAACGAGAAATCAAGAGGAAAAATGTATTTATATTTTGTAATTCATTATCAGACAATTATTTTTCCTCATCTTATATTCAAACTCTCTCAATCTCTCTTTTTTACTTTCATCCTCTTGTCTCTCCTCTTCATCCTCTCCCTACCATACCCTCTTCTTAACCCGTTCCTCACTTGTAACCCTTCTATCCCTTTTTCCTCTTCTCCTATCTACTCCTCCTCCTTCCCACTTTAACCCTATTACCCATTCATGTGTCCCTCCGTATCCACCTATGCACCCAGGTTCTGGAATAACATTGACGTATCCATCAGGACCTCCACAAAGCTGCTCCAATTTAGGAACGAGTTGAAGATTCCCCTCTGTAAAGAACACTACATCACAATGCATTAACAGTCTACAAACCAGCTACCTCTCCTATTATTCAGCAATGTTTAGCTTGCCTTTGACCATGTACAGTGCTCCGCTGCCGTTTGGCTAAGTTTGCGCTATTGAAATACTATATACCTATGTATCCATTTCTTCCCCAGTCCTTATCTTCAGTCTTTACTCTGTACCTTTCTCCTCTCCACTCTCCTTGCAACACTCAGTTCATTCTCTTGCCCTCATAAGTTCACTGGCCCTGCCCCAGAGTCAAGTAATGGCTGCCCCTGCTCAAGAAATCAGTCTGGAGATACTGAGGTTCACGCGGAGCTGTAGGTCAGTTCAGGGGTTGTGGATTTTTAAGTACATAGAGTATTAGTGATCGACTGGCAGAATGCACTGAAAGTACTATGTGTGGTGTGGGATATGCCTGAAGCAATGTAAAGAGATGTGTGAGGTTTGCAAAACAGTCCCTTTTGGAATGCTGGTGCACAGAGCGCTACTGAGGTAGGAGGGCATGGCTGTACATAGGGCAGCACTCTAGGAAGGCTTAGATGCATGGAGCAGTACTGAAGGTGAGGAGTGAAGGTGCACATAGGAGTATGGGGAATAAAGTTTCACTGGACAGTATTAAGAGATGTGGTGAAGTATAAAGCAGTGGGGAGTGCGGCATCAGTACTTTCTGGTGGAGTAATAATATACATCACAGCATGGGGGGGTGAAATCACACAGAACAATATGACAAGGTTAAAGGGGCCCAGAGCACTAGTAAGAAGAGGTAAATTACCACATATCAGTAGTTATGATGAAGGGAACCAAAGCGGAAAGTGTGGAGGGAAGAGAGTATACGCCTCATTACAAAATGGCTGCCATGCATGCACTCCCTCTGCAGTCATTTCGTTAAAAAAACAAAATTGTCATCAGGGCTGGACTGGCCATACTGGGCATTGGGCGTTTTTCTGGGAGGCTGAAAAGGTGGGGGGCTGGTTTTGCAGCAATGCTGCAATATCAGCTCCAGAGCAAAATAAGCAGGCCAGCATTATTCACACAGCATTCACTTTCATTTCCAGCCTCCCTGTGCTTTGAAATATTTTATCAGTTTCCAGCAACAATAAAAGTGTCAAGACATCTCTGGTGATTATTATTCCTGCTGGAGAGGGACTGGAGTTTTGTCTAGTGGCAGTTTTGACTCATCTAAGGTAGCGCAGAGGGTTAAGATGCCTGCTGCAAAACATGCACCATACAGATCACAGAACTACATTTCATGTGCATATCTCAGTGGATTACTGCTTGTGTCACAGAGATCCATTTGTTAACGTGAACTTCATAAATTGCAGTTGTAATCTAGCTCAGTGAGCTATGAACTGCCATCAAAGAGCTTCATGCAAACTGTATCATAAAGGTTAAAAACATATGTTTTTCCCCAGTCTTTCATTATCCTAATGTTGCTTAAAAAAGTATTTGTTTGGCTGGAAATTAATTCTTATTAGTAAAGCCAACCCTAACCACTGTGTTATGTTTTGAAGCCTGTTAGTCCATCTCCAGATCAGCACTCTTAAAAAAGCCTACACCTCATACTCTCCTATGTCTCATGTAACATTTTCTCTGTGTGTGTGTTGTAAAGTGCTCGAATGCCCTACAGTGGTATGAGAGGCGCTATAAAACAAATGAAATACATGTGAGAGAGGGGCTATGGAGAGATGCAGGGCACTGTTGGAGGGTGATAGTGAGGGAATCATTGAGGTGCCCCAATAAAGAGTGTCCCAACCTGGTGCACTACAAGGCAATTTTTTGCTATGCTTTAAAAGCTAATACAATTGAATGTATAATGAAAAATGTGCTGTAGAATGTACCATTATTGCTATTTGTTTCCATATTTTCTTTGAGGCAGAACCAACAAACCCTCCCTTATAGTGGGCATACTCGCTCCCTCCACTCACTTGCTACGACGCAACATACGGGGGGGTGTCTGACAAAATTTGCCAGGGCAGCTTTGGGTTCCCAGTCCGGCCCTGATTGCCATAGCTAAAGATCAGCAAGACTTATTAGCTTTGCCAACGCCAGTTCTTTGGTGTTGTAGAACTTGAAAGCCAAACTAGCACCCTGTTTCAAGACATTTTACAGTTGTGGCAGCCATGCAATTTCATTATGAGTTTCACTGGTTGGCGCAATAGAAGATGACGCGACCCATCGCGGGTCACCTTGTCGTTTCATGAAATCCTCTGGAAATCAATGGACTTCGCCCAGTGGAACAGACATGGAAAGCCCTTGCAAACCCCTTCTGCCTAACAAATTTCACTATGGATGGGTTTTGCACATTTTCACTGCATATTTTTTCCACTGATAGTGCTTATAACACTGCTTTGCGCCACCTGATAGAAGACCTTGCTACCAACAGAATGTAAAAATGAAAACAACTCAGAACGAATGACTAGGTAAAGGCATTATTATTATAGTCTTATATCTGAACTACACCGTCTCTTGACACAATGGAATAATTTATCATCTGCTCCAGCAAGGACATTCTCGGGCCTAATACAGTGTATGTGTAACCAATTAAACGACAGCTGTGGGACCATAGAGCAACATATACAAATGTCTGTCAGAAAATAATCATTTTGTTGAACTGCAGAAACGGTAGCCCTGAGAAACAATGTGCCGCAAAAATATATTGACTTGCTCCTGTCTAGTAGATGGAATAAAATATATTATTGGGTATACAGTGTTAGCACACATGCTGCCCGTTTCCTTTGCAGTATGAATAGGGGTACCTATGTCGCATGATTAACGCTGCCAACAGGAATGTGCACCAATTGGGTGTCTAAATATGTGCACATAGTATACTTGAACAGCCAAAGAGGACTTCAATTAATGTCGGAATAAATATCTCCAAGTGCACAGTGCCCCTTATTTCGAGTGGCCTCTTAATTCCGATTTGGTTAGAAACAGGATTTTTCAGTATTACTGTACGTGTTACAGGAGACGAATGTACTGGGTCAAACCACCTGTCCATAGAATAGATGTCGGACTTTGGATTTTTGAGTAGAAATCCATGTGATAACACCAACTTCTGCAGAGTGGTGTGGCCAGCAGCACAGCAAGATGGCCGCATTGTAAAGAAATCCCACCAGCTACTCCGCTGAACCCCGTCCTCTGCATTGCTTGGACGTGCCAAGAAACGCTGCCCAGCCAAGGGTCTGATGCTGGGAGACTGGCACACAGGTGTCGTGCAACCCGCACAGTACTGCACTGAAATGTGAACGCAAGATGGCGCTTATCACAAGAAGAGGGACAAGGGCTTGGTAGGTCCAGCATACACGCCCCAGATAGCTATGACGAAAGGAAAGGTATGCAGTTCCGAAGAAGGGTGAGGAAAAGGAAGGGGGGGAGGAAAAAAAGGGGGGGCGTAGAAAAAAGGGGAGGTTGTGGATAGTAAATACCAGGTGTTCCTAATGGAATGAAGATGGAATAGCTCAAATTAGGAGCAAGAGCCCTCACACACCCCGAAGGGTGTCATGCTTCATCATCCGGCAGCTCCTCGTTAGGCTGGCGCTGCAATGACCAACAGGCCTCGCAGGGGGGCTCTTTGCCGGAGGACTTCTCTGGTTGCCAATGTGAAGCTGAAAAAACAGTGTGGAGGCGTATGTATAGTGAGTAGAGATGGAGGAACCTGTGCTATGACTAAAAACAACAGACTAAAAAGTTGTGGATGAAGAGGGGAAATTATACCTGCTTAAGCTCAGAGTGATATGTGTGGGGTGAAGATGGTCAACATGTTTCATGCCCTAAATCGTCCAGTTGGATCTTGGCATTTCATCAGGAGCGGGAGATCCTCATCGACTCTAGAGGGGACAGTATGGGTATGTGTAATAAAGGTCACGTCCCCTGCAGTCTGGACTCTTGTCGTAGTCCTGTGTGAAAGTAAAAGCTTGGAAAAAAACAAGGAAAAGTGAGGTATACCTTCTGGAGAACACCTAAAAGGGGTGTGGGGGGGGGGTATCATGGCCCCAACTGTGATGTCCAGAGCACTCGCAAAATGGTGAGGGAGGAAGAACTCAGCTGGAGGTCCTCCAAAGCGCGGAACCTACCTGCGTCTGGACATCACCAGGGATGTCCATGTCGACCATCTTCACCCACACTCATAGCACAGGTACCCAGCGAATAAAATACTTGACATACAGGAGTGGTCTCACTTCCAGAGAGCGCAGACAGCTAAGGCAATCACATCTACATGTAAATGTGCTAAATATGGAATATTATGCTTGGTTGAGCAGGCTGGTGGTAGAGTTAGTTTGTTCAGTCCATGGGTTAAGGAAACTTTATGCTAACAAAAGGCTACATTGTTTTATGTGTAGCTTACAAACCTGTGAATCTTCTGCCTAATTCAGGATGGTTTGCATGTATACTCTAAATGCGCTCAAATATACTCATGATAGACCTGTTAAAAATATATGTGAGGGCTTAAGATCTGATATCACTTCTTATGATGCCACTTCCTTTGGTGTCAATGCCTGTGATCCCACTTGCGTTGTCACGTGCCATGATGGCACTTGCATACTGCCTTACGAGGTCAGTCCCCCCACTTCTTTTTTTAGGACTTGTTCCCTGGATATATGGTTGAATTGGGGGGGGCAGAAAAGGGAAGGTGGATGCCCTGCTTTGCCACACACCCTCACAAATTTCTCCCTCGGATAGTAGCTTTTGGAGTATCCTCTGCTAGTTGGTTACAGTTTCTTTTTGACTGTATGTTTGTTGCCGCTAATAGTTTTTGCCAGAATGCTGTTGCATCTCTGGCCTGGGATGAGGGAGTTGCCGTTTCTTGCAGAACACATGCCCACCTTCACTATACTGCTCACCGCACGTGTCGGCTTGGGACTGCCTGCTGATGGGAGGGTGGAGGACTGATCATCGCACTAATGCCACTTATGTTAAATACAGCTTTGTCACTTGGTATGCGCAAGGGCTGGGCTCCATGTGGAAGCACAAAATACTCCAATACTTATGGCGTAGGGGAGTGGACATTAAATTCCTCCAGAAGACACATCTAGCAGGTGAGGAGATACACAGAATTCCCAGGAGATGGAGGCACCAATCACACACTACAGACATTTCCTCTTACACACAGAGGACACTGATATGGGTTCAACTGGGCACGCTGATCAAACAAATCACCGATGCCACTGCCACCAATCAAAAATGGTAGGGCAGCTGAGGGGAGGAGGAGAAGGGGACAGTAAGAGGACGGAGAGGAAGGGTAGGGAAATAAAAATAAAATAATAAGAAAAATCACTTACCGGCTACTCCGCTTCACACTAGCTGCCTGCCGCCTCGTTGCTCCTGCTCCTCCTCCGGAAGTGGATGGGCCTAGAGGCACAGGCTCCCCACCCAATCCAGCATAAGAGCAGCGTCTGGATTGGTCTGAGCAGCCTCGTTTGCCGTTCAGACGGTACTTGGGAGCCTGTGGAGTTTTTCCAACTCGGATGTGGAACATAGCCGGGTTAGAGAAACATAAGTGTGCATGTCTGTTTGGCCAGCCTTAGACGCCGGCCACACTGACATGCACCCTTATAAGTGCACAGTACTCCCCCCTGCCATGGCCCGGCACCACCCCTCCTGTCAGACGTAAGCAGCCCAGACAGATATAAATAAAACAAAAATCACAATGTGTTGTTACCGTTTTATTTATCATCTGCTGGTTGTGGGTTGACTATCATCCGCCATTGCGGAGAAGCCGCTCCTGCAAATCACTGTGCATATAGACAAAGAAGGCCGCTATGTCCTGCTCAAGGCGCACCTTATCTGCCTCCCAGTGATGCTGGATAGCCTCTCCACCCAAAACATAGGGCAGACACAGTTTCTTGACACACGAACGCCACTTCTGTCAGATGATGTGGGTTTATCTATAATCCAGGGGGGTCTCTATAGGTCGACATTGGCAGATGCACCCTTGGTAAAACTAGCTAGTTTCCAAGCATGGGCGGGGAACTGGAGCTTAGTGGATGTCTGGAGATTACAGAATGGGGCAAACCAGGTTTACTGTTTTTTTATTGCTGGGTCTACGACCCACATACCCAGCTGGACAAGACTATGTGTACGTGTGACCTTGTGAATGTAGTGATGCATGTCGAATACTTGGCCTGTACTGAAGGAGGCCAAGAAAGGGTTGGAGAAGGAGCTATGGTCCACTAGGACTCTGTCTGCGCTCTAGCGCACAACCTCCCTGCGAACCCCTTGGTCAGATCCAAAATAGCTGTTGAGAGGGAAAATTTAGATTTTTCACAGCCTGATGGGCAGAAAATCTGGATTTTATAAAGGACACGGAGGCTAATATTATGCAAATCTCCTTTATTGCCACAGCTCAGCAGCAACAATTGAAGAACATAGAACTTCAATGAACATTCTAAAGAAGTATAAAGTCCCTTCGTGACCAGCCATCTTCCTTCTTTGTTAAATCTGCGAGGAAAGATCAACATGTAGAAACAGGAATACGACTGAAGATAGCTCTCCAAAGAGTGGTCCGAAGGAAAGAAGTTTTTCATTTTGGAAGAACAGAATAACATTTCATAATATTTTATCCACATTGGGAGGGGATAAATTAATAGTGGTGGGATAATATTAGCCTCCGTGTCCTTAATAAAATCCAGATTTTCTGCCCAGCAGGCTGTGAAAAATCTAAATTTGATGGCAAAACACGGAGGCCATAATATGCAAGTTTAAAGTGCATTAAGAACATTATCAATCGCATTAGGGATTGGTCTAAAAGAACAAGCCTTAAACATACTATCACTTGACCAGTCTGCTGCCCTAAGTGAAGAACCAGACCTTATGGGCCTGGCGGCGCAGGGTACGCCTTAATCTCCTGAGTTCACCTGCTTTGTTGAACAGAGACACAGGACACTCTGTTGAGCGTAGAAGATCAGGTTTATTAGCTGCAGCTAAGTACAGTTGTCCCAGAAGTACACCCGGTATGTTCTTAGGAGACTGCCACTTTACTCCATGGCGCACAATATTTTATAGCACATAGATTCACCAGGAACACACCCAATGCATACATGTTTAGCCAATGGGAAGAGTTTGAAAACAAGATATAACCAATGAGAAAAGTTTAAAAACAAGATATCAAGTAACCCAAATAAACCTCTCTTCCAACTGTTTTTGTCACCCCTCCCCACAGGTTAATCAGTGGTCGTCTCTACAACTCTACTTGCAGGTGGCAGGACATTTGTATGCTTTGGAGGACAGTTGTGAAATGAGAGAATACAAGTAGAGAATAGCGAAGGCCAGAAGATAAGATACAGCATGAGAAAAATACTAAAGGCTAACAGATAGTTGATATAGAGATTAGGTAGTCCAGACAAGGATTAGTTTAGGCCGGCTGGTGTCTGAGATGGGTTTCAAGACAAGGACGGAGGGGTTTTTTGACACGTTGCAGGCCAAGGGGCAGAGACACTTTGTGAATCGAGCAGCCTGTGTAAAGGTAACACAAAATGGCGGTGAATGTAAAATGGAGTCGAAATTAAAGAACCTCATAAGGATATCTTGAAGTCCCCCTCCCAGAAAAAATGCCTTGGAAGCCGAAGCACCTCTGGGCTCCAAAAACAGATACATCCACTCCGCTTTCATGCATAACATCTTTCACCCATCTTGCCAGGGTTGGAGAAGAAACTCCTTTATGAGGGGATCTATAGGAAATGAGTAGTTGCCGTTCATTCATTCTCAGATATTCAGTTCTTTTCTCGTACTCTTTCAGACACCTAACTACGCAGAGTCTTTCATTCTGAGGAAAAAAGGGATAAAAGATAGAGGAAGACATTGTCTTGGTTCTCTTCTTGAGGTAATAGCAAACTCCTTCAGGTTGGAAGGCCCTGCTAGAAATATCTAACGCTTTCACGTCTGAGGTTCTTCTAAAAGATACTAGACATAGTAAAATGGTAAGTTTGTATGAGATGCGTTTAAGAGAGAGAGAAGAATTCTCTCCCCAAGAAAATAGAGTTCTAAGTATAAGTAACATCCCACATGGCAGTGTATTTAGCAGAAGGAGGGATGAGAATTCTCATACTTCTCATTATTTTCTTAGTTAATAAGCTCTGTCCAACGGAGATTCCGTTAATTAAAGAATGGCCAGCAGAAATCGCAGATCTGTAAACATTAACGGTTCTATAAGATAAACCAGTTGTAAAGAGATCTGAAAGGTAGTTGACAACGTGAACTAAATCAGTTGAAACGGGATCATAATGTCGTTGAAGGCACCAGCGAACCCATTTGTTCCATGCCAGTCGATAAGCTTTCCTTGTACCGGGTGCCCACGACTCAGAAATGAGTGTCACAGCGTTTGACGAAAGCCCTGGGATTCGCCACTGTCTCCTGAAATCTTCCATGCCGTCAGCACCAGAAGACCCTGCTCTACCAGGGGATGAGTGTCTCCCTCTGGACCTAGGAGTACCTCTCTGAAAGAAGGGATCAGAATGGGAAAGTCTATACTCATTTCTAGAATTATCGGGAACCATGCCTGAGATTCCCAGAGTGGTGTTATCACCACCATGCTCTCTCTGTAACATCGAGCATGAAGAAGTAGACGGGGAAGCAATGCAAAAGGCGGGAAGGCATAAGGGGCCAGACCCCTCCAATCTTGGAGGAAGGCGTCCACTTTCTGAGCCTGAGGGTCCGGTCTCCAACTGAAGAAATTCTTCAATTGAGTATTCAGACGGTCTGCAAACAGGTCTGTCTGGAAGGGACCCCATTTGGATTGGATGGTTAAGAAAATCTGCCTGTCTAGTCTCCAGTTGCTGGAGTTCTTGAAATTCCTTGAGAACCAGTCTGCTACACCATTGTTCAAGCCAGGAATGTGTTCCGCTACAACCGATATTCCTTTGTTCAAACAGTAGTCCCAGAAACCTTTCGCTAGGTCCGATAAACCCTTGGAGTGAGGACCCCCTAGTTTGCTGACATATCGTACTGTGGAGACATTGTCCATCCGTAACGTTACACAGCATTTCGCAGAATTCTGGGTGAAACAACGAATCGCAAATGAACCTGCTAATAATTCTAAGCAGTTGACATGCAACCTCTTCTCTTGATGAGTCCAACCACCCTCTGTTGATGAGTTCCCACATCTGGCTCCCCATCCTTCCAAACTCGCGTCTGACTCTATTATTAGATCCGGTTCCTCCACAAAAATGGCTCTGCCATTCCATGCCTCTACATTCTTCAACCACCAGAGGATTTCGGTCCTCGAATCCTGGTCGAGGGAGATCAGATGGGAGTAGGAGCGATCTTAGGGATCTGGCCTTCAGTCTCTGAAGTGCTCGATAATGTAATGGACCTGGGAAGATTGCTTGAATTGTCGATGAAAGAAGGCCCAGGATCCTTGCTAGGATCCTTAAGGGGAAGGACTCTAGTCCGAGTAACTTTCTGAGTTCCTTCCTCACTTTCCTTGTCTGGAGTCTCAATTCTGCCTTCACGGTGTCTACTAGGAAACCCAGAAACTGTGTCTGTTGACTTGGGATTACACAAGATTTCTTTGTGTTTATAATGAAGACCAGATGTTGTAAGAGGTGAATTGTAAGGTCTGTGTGAAGTGATACGGTCTCTTTTGATTGTGCCATTATGAGGATGTCGTCGAGGTATATGATCAGTCTCACTCCCCTCTGTCTGAGACAGGCGGTGAGAGGTCGGAGTACCTTGGTGAAGCACCAAGGGGCAGATGATAGCCCGAAGGGGAGGCTGCAAAACTGGAATAGTTTCCCTTCCCAGGTGAATTGAAGGAACTTCTGGTCAGGTCCCCAGATAGGGATTGTTAGATAAGCGTCTTTTAGATCTAGTCTGGTTAACCAGTCCCCTTTCCGTAAAATGTCCCTCAGGAGGTGTATCCCTTCCATTTTGAAGTGTTGATATACTACCCACTGGTTTAAATCTTTTAAGTTTATGACTGGTCTCTGTTCCTTGTGTTTCTTTTCTACTAAAAAGATATTGCTGAGAAAGCCTAGGTAATTGCCTTCGACAATGGCACCTTTCTTTAATATGTCTTGCACCTCTTGGGAGACCAGAAGCCTGTCCTTGTGAGAGAGGGTAATATCTCGTGGATGTTTTGTCTGGAAAGGGGTATCGGTGAAATCTATCTTGTAACCTCTCACTGTGTCTAAGACCCAAGGGTCTTTGGTTACTAAGTTCCAATTCCCTGCGAATTGACGTAATCTCCCTCCCACCTTTGGAGGGGTATCTGAAAGGTCTCTCAAGATTCCTACCTGATGAGAAGGAGCGTTGTCTTCGTTCACCTCTGAAGGGACGTCCGCAGCTCCTTTGTCTCTGGGGATAGAACTGTTGAGCGCCGAAGTTGCTGTTATATCTGCCGCCACGGGACATGAAGGGTCTTGAATTGGAATTTCCTCGGCCGGGGAAACGACCCCGTATTCTCCCGGCCTGGGTGAAAACCCGATCTTGAAATACCTTTTTTATATCCTTTTGGGATTTTTGAATAGAGTTAAAAGCACCAACATACTTAGCCATGTCTTTAATGAAGTCCTCACCAAAGAGGAAGCCTTGAGAGTTAGGGCCTGGATCGTTTTTGGCCAATTCGATAAGTTTGGGGTCTATTTTGAATAAAACTCCCTTCCTTCTCTCTGTGGAGAGAGCAGTGTTTGCATTTCCGATAAGCAATGATTGCACCACTCAAGTGTGAGTGGTGTCCCTCTTATAGCACAGCTGTGGTGGTGCGAAGAAATCGCAGATGATCCAAGAAAAGTTCAACGAAGTTAATCTTGAAAATTGATTGAGCAAAGATATCCATTGTCATCATGAATACTTAGACAATAATGTAGCTTAGGCAATTCCAATAGCTTTTAACAGGAAACCAAAGGAAAATCCCCAATGCATTTCGGGTGGGTAACCCTTCGTCAGGAGGAATCCTAAAGAATATGAAGAAAGGAGTAAGTGTCACAACCCCTTAGCTAGTGCCAGCTTATAAAAAATGTGTGTATTAAATGTATTAATTATAGTGAAAGAAGAAACAGAGATAGTAGTCCACACGAGTGAAACAATAAAGAATAGGTTAAATGTACCAAAAACCAGTAACTGATAACCTTGTATATGGCTCTAATCCGAAACAAGACTAGATGACAAGGTTTGCAACGACGGAAAGTCACTGTGATTGTTAATTAAATAAGGGAAGTCCGTTACCAAAGTTTAACAACAATGAAAATACACCGTGATTCAAAAATAATAAAGAAGAAGGTACAACGAAGGAAATTAACGTGAACGAGTGAATGGGAAAAGCCTGTAGGTTAAGTTTAAACACAATCAACCATCGTGATTAACAAAGTATAAAAACGTAGTAACCCGAAGGTTTCAACGAGAATGTGAGCGAAGATAGCTCAACTGAAAGTAAATTTACCTTTAGTATGAATCACGAGCGAACATGTACAATGCTCGCGCAGGCAGTATTACAAGTGTCAGCCATTGTTCAGACTTGTTATAAGCAGAAAAAACAAACGATTACTGTGACGCCTAAATGGCGGCCATCTTAGAATGGGTGAAGCAAAATACTAAACATTGATCATGGCGCTAAATGGCAGCCATCTTTAATTGACTCAACAAAATAGGTGTGTAAACAAAACTATAAGCGGACTGGAAAAGTGTTGACAGAAAAGATAAATACAATGAAATGAGATGGAAAAATTATATAAAAAATAATATGAGAAAAAAAGTCCATAAACATATACACGTGAACTTTTGGTAATGAAGGTTTGAAAAAAGAAATGTTACCCTTAGGCTGTGATAAAAAGTAAATAGATTAAAATGGAAAAGATAAAATAGTTGAAAATAGAAAGCAGAATATAGAAAACAATGGGCGTGTGAACATTAATGATAAAGTTTAAGACTGTGTTAAAAAATAGGTAGATTTCAAGTGGGAAAGATGAAGTTGTCAAGTGTCAAAAATAAAATAAAATAAGAAGAGTGAAAGTAAACATGAAGAACAAAAATAAACAAGTGTTAAAAAAGAAAAAGGAAAAACAAACATAAACGAGATTAACGTGCTGAAGAGGACGACTCCTCTTCAGCACGCTCAGAACCTTCTTTAATTTGGTTTATCGTGTTCAAAACGGAGTGCGTGGTATACTATATCCTTGCATTTCCGATAAGGCATATGGCCCGCTGGACCCATTCCCTGAGTTCTTTGGGATCGACTGGGGAGTCTCCCAGATAGGCCGATTCGGCCATTTCAAATATTTTTGTAAGGGGGCCAATGGTGTCAAGAAGGCGATCTTGGCATGATTTCAATCCCTTATCTATGCCCTTTCTCGGGTCCCTGGATGTCTTAGCTATAAAGGCCACAACTTTGGGGTCTAGTTCTGGTGTGGCAGCTATTTTATTGGGGAGGGAAGGCCTCGGGCATTCGGAACGTAATCTGGACCTGACCTCTTGAGGGATTTCCTTCCTCAGCCAGAAGGTGAGGTAGTCCGCCACGTGTTGGGAAGGGGTCCATTCCGGGGATAAAGGGTGTTTTATTAGTAAGGGCTCGAACATCAAGTCACCGAATGGGTCCAAGAGTCCCATGTTAGGTTGTGTGGTGTTTTAAGCCTCTTCGGAACTTCCCGTTCCCCTTAGTGCCTCTTCCACGTCAGTGTTAAAACCAGAGGAACATGAGAGGTCAATTTCCGTGTCGGAGTTGTTATCAGTATTAATGGGAAGCTCAGGGCCTAGATCATGCCCACATGGGGTGCCCGAGGCACCAGTCTTATCACCGCCTTGAGAGCGTGAAGGAGGAGCGGAGGTTTTGGGCTTTTGGTGGCTATTCTTTGTTTGTCTCCAAGCGTCCTCTTTTTAGGAGCCTTAACTGCTCCTTCTTTCTGGGTACTAGTGGAAGGGCGGGGGGTGATGAGAGAGAAGGATTCTAATTTTTCATTAATTTTATCGTCAATTGAGCCAAGTACCTTCTCAACTGCTTTATTGATTAGTTCCTCTAGTCTGTCACCAATATTCATTTGAGGGGCAGACATTATAGATGGATTATGTCATTAAAATAATTTAGTACTGGGTCAGGTTCAAGGTTTACCCCATTTTTTTTTTTTTAAGTTGGATGAAGATGATTTTGTTGAAATCCTACCGAAGCTATGAGCGTCGTGACAGTTGATCGGTAAAAGCGTCCTGACAGCTGATCGGTAAAAGAGTGGCAGTTTATAAACTGTCACATTATTTAAGGGAAATCCGAGTTTAGCCCAAAGTAATAAAATGGATGCCTAATAGTAAGAAACAGAGGTGTCTCAAACAGCTAAAATGGCCGCCACGCACGCAGATGTGAGCGTGGCCGCCTGCTAAGGTGTTTTCCTCTAAGCCTGGCCTGCCTCAGACGCGAGTAAAGGCGTCAAGGAGGCCGGGGAGGAAAGAAGGCACTAAATTGCGGTGCTCCCGATAACAGGGGAGTCTGCGTCAGTCAAGGGAGCCAGGAAGGATGCATTGTGTGTGGCCAAGTGTTGGGAAGAGAGAGCCGGTAAGGGTGTAGCGAGCGCGAGTAAGCGCGAGATCTGTATTTGAATATATGCAGCGCACGCAAGCCTGCCCATTAGTAGAAAGTAAATACGTCTTTAAAATGAGTAAATTCGGTCCAGTATGGGACCGTAGGGGAAAAAGAAGAGTTCAGGAAGGTGGGGGGAAAGAAAGCCCCAGGAGAGAGAGAGAGAAGGGCATTAGAGTAAGCCCAATCAAGAGGTATACAATATACAGGGTATCAAGTACTGAGAAAAAAGAAGGCCATTAGAATAAACCCAATCTAAAGTACTGAGCATAGACACACAGGTATAAACAACAGTCCAATCAATTAAGTACTACAAACACATTAAAAAATCATGTCTATAAAGGACAAGCTGAGAGCAGTACTTATCTTTCTGAGCAGCAGCAACAAAGAAGGAAGATGGCTGGTCACGAAGGAACTTTATACTTCTTTAGAATGTTCATTGAAGTTCTATGTTCATCAGTTGTTGCTGCTGAGCTGTGGCAATAAAGGAGATTTGCATAATATGGCCTCCGTGTCGTGTCATAAAATTATTGACAGTGGCCATCCAGTCACCCACATTAGGAACGTGACAGGAGATGTAGTCTTTGTCATCTACTACCGCAACTTATACAGAGAGCAACAGCAGGTACCGAGGGAGGAGATTGAATCCTTCAAGGACAGTGTGCCTCTGATCCACATGGGGGGGGCCCGAAGGTGCAGCGCTGGGAGGACCTATCAGGAGGCTGGAAATCAAAGACACAATAGCAGAACTGTCAGGTGGTAAAACTCTGGGGATGGATGTCCACCTGAATTTTATCGTAGCTATACAGCACATCTTGCGCATAAACCAGCTGTGATGTATGCGAGGGCCCGAGAGACTGACTTCGCCCTGAACACCACCAGGGAAGCTCTCATAGTGTCCGTTCACAAACCCAAGGGTGATGCCCTCGATGTGTCCTCCTGCAGTCCATTATCCAATGCTGAATATAAACTATAAAATCCTTAGTAAAGTGTTGGCCACACCTGAATGCGCTGGCCCATCACAAACAGAAAGGCTTCATTCTACAACACAGCACTTCCCTCAATATCAGGCGACTCTTCAGAGTTCTGGGCAATGACCCAGCACAATATCGCGCCACAGCACTAATACTTTCTATAGACCTACATAAGGTATTTGATAACCTGGATTGGTGGTACTTGAGAGCGGTTATGTGCCGTGTGAATTTGGGTCCTGGTTGGGACAAGTAAGTCACTCTGTTGTACTCTGGTGCTGTTGTGTGGGTCCGGATTAGTCAATGTATACCAGAGGTGATTAAGGTCCAAAGAGGGACACAGCAGGGCTGTCCTTTGTCTCCGATACCCTTTGTGCTAGTGGTGGAACCTATACCTGCGTTGTCAGGATGAAGGGAAGAGGGAGATGTCTACCGTTACAAGACACTGAACACATTGTCTCGTTATATGCACACAACATGCTCCTGTACCTCAAAGACACAAAAACAGGAGTGCCTTGGAGCATCAGGATCCTGAATACCTTGGGGACAGTCTCTGGGCTACACACTAACTGAAGCAAATCTTTTGCATTCCGGTATCCACTGAGTTCCGGGACCACTTGCGGCTTGATCCTTAATAGAGTGTTGAATGGGCTTTCTGAGTCCTCCAATACCTAGGGCTCAAAATGTATCATTTCAGAGTGGAAACAAGGGAAGTGAGCCTTGGAGAGGTGCTAGGAGCTTTAAGAGGCATAATGGCATTCTGATGATCCCTTAAACTCCCAATTATGGCCAGAATTGCGCTGTCTAAAATGGTGGTCCTATCAAGAGTCCTGTACTGTTTTGTGATCCTTCCTGTATGGATACTACAGAGTTGGTTCAGGGAACTATACTTTCTGCTATGCAACATCATCTGATATAGAGGCAGACATTGGATCTCACTGGAGGTACTAAGGCATCCAGTGGGGATGATAGGCCTGGGAGCACTGAATTATTAAATATATTTCTTATCAGCAGTCTGGCCAGATAGATGGCCAGACATCATACAGCAGATCTAGGCGAAGTGGGGGACCCGTGCCACAGAAGGGCTCTTGTAGCACTGTAACTGGGAGAACAGCTGAGGGTTGTGCAGAGCCCTGAACTACTATTGATAGCCCTCTGCTGTTGGCAAACGCTGGACCGGAAGACACAACTCTGCCCATTGTATGCACCTGCCCTGTCTGTGGTGGGCGTACCCACACCTGGGGCAGGATTCTTCACAGAATTCAGGATGCGGAGTGGACCAAAGCGGTGCCCGAAATAGAAGGAGACTGCTGTGCGGAAGGCAGGACTCGCAACCTACATGAACTGGTCATCAAAGAAGGCCTACCCATGGCGGAATTCCTGTCATACGCTGCACTGATGAGGTGGTGTTAGAAATGGGGGTCCCTAGTTGGCAATAGTTTTCACCTTTGTCCAAGTAGGGAGCCTTCTAGCTAGACAGGGTAAGGGGGATACACTTCTAAAATAACTCCTCCTCACCCCCTTGGTAGGAGCAGACAGGCTTATCTCAGAGGCAGTGTGTAAAGCATTTGTGAACACATACAGTAACACAGTGAAATCACTACAAATGGAAACCACACCAGTTTAGAAAAATATGTAATCTTGATCTAAACCAAACAAGACCAAAATGACAAAAAAAATCCACAATACAGTAATCAAAATTTAATACTTAGAAGGCAAAAATAGTTCTGTTTATAGCAAACTATAGATGTGACACTTTCAACAAAAAGTACCTTTGATGCGTCAGAAACAAAAACAGCTGCAAAGAAGGTGATGACTCGGTTCCTTATGCCCAGGGAAGGTGATGCGTCGGTTCCTTACTCCAGGGGAGGTGATGCGTTGGTTCCTTACTGCCACACAGGGGAGGTGATGCGTCGGTTCCTTACTGAAGGGGAGGTGATGCCTCGGTTTCTTACTGCGGCCCCGGTGTCCTTGTAAACTTGGCGCCCTGGTGCGATGCGATGTGTGGGGATCAGGGATGCGTTGGTTCTCGATGCAGCGGCGGCAACGGTGCTGCGTTGGTCTCTCCAGCTGCGGTCCCACGATGCGTTGGCTCTTGCAACCACACAGCAGGGCATGCGTAGGAATCGGTGTAGTGATCTTGGAGATCGGTGCATGGAATTCAGCATGCGGGATTTCTCCAAACGCGGGCAGGCGGTGCGTCGGTTTCTTCAGCGGCACAGCAGCGATGCATCGGAAATGGCTGCGGATGTGTCACGCTTCTCGTAGTTGCATCTCTTTTAGAGTTCCCAACAGCAGGAACAACCTCCAGATGCCAACTCAGCAACAGGCACCTCTTGGCAGGTCAGAACCCCCGGCAAGGAAGTTCAAGAGAGCTGGCGGTGAAGTCTTTGTAGCCCTGAGAATTCAGAAAAGGAGGCAAGCTCCACTTCAAACCCTTGGAGATCTTCTTCAAGCAGGATACACAGCACACAGCAAAGTCTTTATCCTCTCTTTGGCAGAAACAGCCACTGCAGGTCAACCCCAGACATCACACAGCAAATGGGCAGTACTTCTTCAGCTTCCCCAGCTCTTCTCCTTGGCAGAGATCCCTCTTGAGTCCAGAAGTAACCTAAAGTTCTGGGGTCTGGGCCCCAATATTTATACAGTAATTCTCTTTGTTGTCTGGTGACAAAGAGGCTCTGTGCTCAGTCAAAACCAGTTCTGTCTTCTCTGGTCCAGCGTCCCGGCAGGAGGTGGAGACAGCATTGTGTAAGGTAGACCAGGCCCATTCAGGTGAAAGGAAATCTCTTCCCCTTACTCTAAATACAGCCCAGGTCTATTCAGCCCAGCCCTGACTCATCCAGGAAAGGCAGGACACACCTCTACCCCCGCCCCCCCATTGGTTGTCTACAGTGAATGCACACCCCCAGCCCCTGTCATTCCAAAGCCAGACAACCAATTCACAAACCAGCAGAGGCACACAGGATGGCTAAGCAAGAAAATACCCACTTTCTAAAAGGGGTATTTTCAAACACAGAAAGTAAAAATCATTGTTACTAAAATATGCATCTTTGTATTCTGAGTTCAGGCATACTAAACTTCACCTTCCTATCTTGTCCCAATGGGAAGTTATATTTGAGATGTTATAAATGAACTCCCATTCTATCCTATAGGACAGATAGCCTTTCAATAGTGAAAAGAAAAACTCACTGTAGTTCACTATCAGGACAAGTTACACACATCAAAACATTCCCTACCTTTCACAGACACTGCACCCTGCCACAGGGGTAACTTGGGCCTACCTTAGGGGTGACTCACATGTAAGAAAAGGGAAGTTTAGGGCCTGGCAGTGGCAGGTCTGAGAAACTTTTGCAAGGCTGCTTATGTGGGTGGTACAATCAGTTCTGCAGGCCCACTAGCAGCATTTGGCTTACAGTCCCTGGGCACACACAGTGCACTGTACTAGGGACTTAGTAATAAGTCAAACAAGCCAACCATGGAAACACCAATCCATATTTACAGAGGGAGCACTTGCATTTTGGCACTGATCAGCGGTGGCAAAGTGCCCAGAGCATCTAGACCAGCAAAAACAAAGTTCAGCACACAGCAAAAACAGAGGAGGCAGAGGCAAAAATACAGAGAAAAACCATGCCAAGGATGCCAGGTGCAACAGGTGAAAGCATCTCCTCTGGGCAGCGGCCCCAGTGGAACCACTTACGCACTACCTGCTGAAGACACTACTGGCCTTTGACGGATGCAGACTCATCTCATGGATATATCAAACTACCTTGTCCATGGTAACGAACAAATTACCAGCACTACAGCCCAGATGAGAAACTGAACTGATTAGACCATTCAGAGGGAAAGAATGGGAACAGGACCTGGAGAGGGTCACAAGACGAAGCACAACACACGCTACAAATACACACAATTTAATTACCTGCACCGCACATACCTTACTCCACATAGACTAAATGTCCTGCTGCAATCGGACTCCATAGCCTTCCCACATTTTGCCATGACAGACGCTGACGGTTTTTAGATGGTGCGGACTGTCCTATTATAATAGGATTTTGGAGTAAGGTGTTGTTAGACCTAGTCAGAATGAGAACATCCTTAACAGTAGAAGAGCACGTACGGCTATGTACAACTTGTCTGTAATTTGCACCGCAATGGTGAATTCCGTAAATATGAAAGGCTCTGCATCTTTGTACCTGACTACGAGAATGTTGATTTACGAACGAACAAAAACATGTTAAACAAGCATAGGCAAAGCCAATAGATCTTGCCTATACAAGAGCTATTGGCTTTGGCAATGTGTTTTTTCCACGTTGTACACTAGTGTGGCTGCTGTTGAGCATAGTGAAAAGTTAGTGGCATGGAGTGTCCTAGAGTGGAGTAGCTGGGGTACAGTGTCGTAGTCTCGATTTGTTTGAGTAGAGTGTTGTAGAGTGGAGTAGGGGGAGTAGATTGTTGTTGAGTTGTGTAGAAGGGAGTAGAGTTCAGTGGCAGAAAGTGACGTAGAGTGCAGTGTCATAGAGTACAGTGTCACATAGGGCAGTGTCGTAGAGTGCAGTGGCATAGAGTGGAGTGGCATAGAGTGGAGTGAGGTAGATTAGGAAGGGAGTGGGTGGGATTTAGTCGAGCGGTGTGGTTTGGAGTGGGTGGACTGGATGCAGTGGATTGGAGTGGGGCGGATTGAAATGGGGTGAGATGGATTGGATTGGGGTGGACTGGAGTGGGGTGGATTAGATTTGTTTGGGGTGGGTGGATTGGATAGGGGTGAGGTTGATTTGATTATAGTAGGGTGGTTTGCAGTGGAGCAAGTTTCAGTGGAGTGGAGGTGGTAGCTTGGACTGGACTGGAGGGGTGGATTAGATTGGGGTGAGGTAGATTGGATTGGATTGGAGTGGGGTAGATTGGATTGGAGTGGGGTGGAATGGATTGGAGTGGGGTGGATTAGAGTGTGGTAGTCTGGATGGATTGGATTAAGTGGGGTGGCCTGAATTGGGGTGGGTGGCTTGGATTGTGGTAGAGTGGGGTTGATTGGAGTAGAGTGGGTGGATTGTAATGGGGTGGGGTTGATAGAAATGGGTTGGGTGGATTGGAGTGGGGTGGACTGTAGAGGGATGAACTGGCGTGGGGTGGATTGGAGTGGAGTAGAGTGGATAGCAGGGATGTGTATTGGATTGGTGTGTTGTGGATTGGATTTAGTGGGATGGATTGGATTGGAGTGGATTGGATTGAGATGGATTGGGGTGGGGTGAACTGGATTGGGGTGGGGTGAACTGGATTGGGGTTGGGTGGATTGAATTGAGGGGATTAGACTGAGGTGGGGTGGGGATTGGACTGAGGTGGGGTGAGGTCGATTTTCAATCTGGGATTGCTGTGGCCAAACTGTCTTGGCCCTGCGCCTGCCCCTAAAAATCATATTAAAAGCTTGGGCATGTGGCTGGACCGATCCATCAATTTTGAGCATCAGGCGATGAAACTGGCTGCCACCTGTTACGGCATTCTCAGAATGCTCAGTAAATTTCTTCCTCTCCTTCCCTTTTTGGCAATGAAACTAATGGTCAAGGCTCTGATCCTCTCCCGCCTGGACTATGGGAATGCCCTTTATTTAGTATCCCCCCGAGCCACCATTTCTAATTTGCAGATTGTTCATAACTGTGCATCTTGTCTGCTGCTTAAGATCCCCAACCGTCAATCTGCTAAGCCGGCATTGAAGGCTCTTCACCGGCTACCTGTATCAGAGAGAATTAAATGTAAGTCCCTATGCATCGCCCACAAGTCCTTCTGAGGGAAAGGGCCGCTTATTAATCAAACTATCATTTCTCTGTATCGCCCAAACAGATGCCTTCGCTCAACCATCCTCTGCCTAGCCTCAGATCCTAAAGTTAAAAAGGTGAGAAGCGGCAAACGCTCATTCTCCTACAATGTTGCCAAAGTGTGGAAAGCTCTTCCCATTCATTTACGCCTAGAGTCCAATCTTCTGACCTTTCAGAAGCTTCTCAAAACATGGCTTTTCCAAAACCTCACCCAGTAACTGTCATCCTCTGTCTGCTGCCGCTATTAGCGCTGGTATGCCTTAGGTAGCTACGCGCTCTATAAATATTTTTCTATTCTATTGGAGTGGGGTAGATTGGATTTGGCTGGATTGGGGCAGATTCGATTTAGATGGGATGGATTGGATTAGGGTGAGGTGGATTGGATTGGAGTGGGGTGAATTGGAGTGGGGAGGATTGTTTTGGAGTGGGGAAGATTTGAGTGGGGCTTATTAGAGCGGAGCAGGTTGTTTTGGATTGGAGTGAGGCACGTGTTTTTAGATTGGAGTCAGGCAGAATGTTTTATATTGGACTGGGGCAGATTGCTTTGGATTGGAATGGGGCAGATTGTTTTGGATTGGAGTGGGACAGATTACTTTGGATTAGAGTGGGGTGGATTGAATTGGAGTGGGGTGGATTAGAAGTGGGGTAGATTCGGGAGGGCGTGGTGGATTGGATTTGGGTGGATTGAATTGATGTGGGGTGGAGTGGATTGAATTGTAGTGTGGTGGATTGTGGTGGATTGGAGTGGGGTTAATTGGACTGGAGTGGGGCAGATCGAAGTGGGGCAGATTTGAGTGGGACAGACTGGAGAAGGGCAGATTGGAGTGGGCAAATTATTTGAATTGAAGTGGGGCAGATTGGAGAAGGGCAGATTGTTTTAGACTGCAGTGTGGAACATTGGAGAGGGATGGATTGGAATGGGGTTGATTGTTTTGGTTTGGAGTGGGGCAGATAAGAGTGGCCCGATTGTTTTGGACCTGACTGGTGTTGGGAAGACTGGAGTGGAGAAGATTGGTGTGGGGCAGATTGTTTGGATTGGAGTGGGGCAGATTGGAGTGAAATGGATTGGAATAGATTGGATTGGGGCAGATTGGAGTGGGGCTGATTGTTTGGATTGGAGTGGGACAGATTGTTTTGGATTGAGTGGGGCAGATTGTTTTGGATTAAGTGGGGCAGACTGTTTTGGATTGGAGTGGGGAAGATTGGAGTGAGGCAGATTGAAGTAGGGAAGATTGTTTTAGATTGGAGTGGGGCAGATTGTTTGGGATTGGAGTGGGGCAGACTGTTTTGGATTGGAGTGGGGTGAATCGGAGTGGGGCAGGTTGGAGTGGGGTGGGTTGAAAGGATTGGAAAGTGGTGGATTGGAGTGGATTGGATTGAGGTCTGTGGTTTGGATTGGAGTGGGGTGGGATAGATTGGATTGTTCTGGGGTGGATTTAATTGAGAGGGGTGGATTGGTGTGGGGTGAGTTGGGGTGGATTGGCGTGGAACGGAGTGGGGCAGATTGGGGTGGAGTGGATTGGGGTGTACTGCACGATTATTTGTTAAAGCTTCATTTTACACATAAAAAAGAAACAATTTAGCTTTGCAATAAAATAATCTTCATCTTTTGAGAACATTGCCCACGAGCAAAAACAAAAGAAAACATGAGTGCAAAGTTAGAAAAGAAGACTTCGCAAAATACAAGAAAGTTAACTATAGAAAATAAATCTTTGCAATTTTATTTGTCCTGTTGGGCATGTTTTTGCCAGTCACGTGCCTTCTATGTGCAGGGCACTAAAAGATAAACAGAACCAAATAGTACCTCAGTCACGTCTGGTGTAGCGGACAGGTACTGATTACGTTGAATCAAGAAGTGCTTGGTCCCTGCTCCACAGAGAGGAACAGATATTATGTTAGGCCTGCGTTCACAAATTATGAGGCTGTAAAGAAGAGTGCCACGCAAGCCACGAAATGCTAAGCAATGAGCGGACTCCAGGCCCTTTTTGTTAAGAACAGTGTCTCGCAAGCGAGACGCATGTGCTAGCGCATGCTCTCGCAGGCTCAACCCTAAAAAAACACAGAGTTCTGCATATTATTCCTCATTCCAATTGTTAAGCTCATAATTGCCCCCAAAAAGTCCATTAAACTGCTCTGTATCTGTCATACTATGTACTGTAAGACCGTGACTTTTCACATGGTCACTATAAATAGATGAGGGCGAGCATTTGACGGTTCATTCTAGATAATGTTTGTGGCTCTGCTTGAGTTCCTTTTATATCCTTGAGTCCAAAACGAGCTGATCCTTCATGTGGCTTCTGTCTGCCATCGATGCTTTTTAGCTAGTGAAGCAAACTTAGCACCCTCCATCCCCCCACCGCCTCTGCGCCAGAGGTGCTGCCCAGCCATGGCGACGGAAGTAAACACTTCCGGTGGTGCATGAAAATTGTAAAAGAGGTGTGTTAATAACGTTAATAATTTTTCAAATTGTTACTCTCGGACCACTTTCACAGCACTCTACCGGGTCTTGGTGATTAGCCCAGCTAAACTGCGACTCCGACAGACTGGGGTAATAAAAAAAAATGTAAAAGCGTCTAGATGGCATAATGAAACGTGAGGGGGGCCCCCCTGCAAAATGCATGGATGGGTCCCCCCAAAGCTCTGGACCCAGTCAGGAGCTCTCGGGCCCGCCCATGCAGAGTGCTGGAGGGGGCCCCTGGAGCCCGGGCACCCCACACACCGCAGTGGCTGCTGGAGCTATTGGTATGCCACTGGATGCCTTCAATACTGCTTAAAAAGTCTGTAGCCTATTTCTGCACTTGTGCTTCAAAGAAGACTTGTCACTTCCCCTGGCTCTTCTTTTGTTTTATTAATATGTGTACTGGCATTGACTGAGCCATAAGAGGCTTGTGCCTCTCTTGAAATCTGTCTTTTTGTTTAGACAAGGGATGTCAGCTATAGCAACTTTAACATAGAGTACCCTGCCTTTCCTTAACTTGCGCTTTTTTCTAGAAAGACTTCCTAAATCAGCTTGATTTAACATGCAACAGGTGTTTTTATGTTACACAGTGTAGTGAAGTGCACCCTCAAGCAATTAAACACAAAGCATTAATATGTTATGTAAAATTGGACAGATGTGCCTCTAGTGGTTGAATTGCACAATACGATATCAGGAAATCTGGGTTTAATCTTGGCTTCCCCACTTGACCAAATTGTGTGATCCTATGCAATTACTTTATTTCCCTGTGTCTCTCTTTTCTTCATCATTACAATTGAGAACAACACCAAAAATAAAACAGTTTAGGATGTGTGGTGCATGAAACCTCTCTTGCATATGATTTAATAAATTATAGTAAAAATATATACCATAATAGAGCTGGCATAGGACAAATTACTTGCCTTTTAGTTCAATATTGCTGTTGTTGTCATGGATCGAGCAAGCTTAGCACCCTCCATTCCCCCATCACCTCTGCACCAGAGGTGCTGTCGGACAGGGGGTGGAAGGGAACACTTCTTGGAGAGCTGTAAAGTTGCTTGGAGAGGGGCATTATTTTAATGATTTTTAAATAATTTCTATTCGCTTTCCAACCGCTTTCACAGCAAGGGTGCTTATGTTGTGGTCAGGATTATACCTTCCTGCACAAAAACAATTTTAGAGGCATTTTCATCTTTGTATGTGTGCTGCAGGATGCAAAGAGGAACTAAAGATATTTCTCCTTGTTACGCCATGGTCAGGTAGGCGCAACGTTTTGACACAGACCCAGGTTTATCCCATGTAATGCCTCCTGCACGCAGGGTAGCACAAGGCAGAGCAAGACACAACCTTACGTTTCTTTGCAGATGAAAATATTAATTTGCGTAGCTTTGTAAATGTCACTTTGGCACTTCCGTTGCCTTCGGATGATTTGCATGATGCAAGGACAATGCAAATGCTTAGTAAATATGGCTCTTGGTGTATTGCTCTTTCTTATGAAAGAAATAGGATGTTTGTAAATGCGAAAATACAATTAGAATCTCTAGTACAAAATTAAACACACCGGAAAGCACTTATTTGTAGCAAAAAGATTGTAGAATCAGTTTAATACAAGTCAGATTTAAAAAAACGTTGCAGCTCAGAATGTGTAGAAACATGCAGAGATCCTATACTTCCTATAATCATAATGGACAAAATAAAAATGTTGCCATAAATATCTCCTTTCTGCTTATCACTGTTAATTTTAGAAAAACAGAGCAGAAGTAGGAAAAGCCATGTTTTGTTATTTGTTTTTGAAACTGCAGCTTTTATTATGCTCTGTGACCTGGCTTCCGCTTGGCTGCTGGCTCTGGGAACAGGCACTACGACATCAGAACTCAGCTGTAATAAGTTATTACAGTTGAGCAGCAATGTCATTTCTTCATTACAGACAACTGTGTGCATCACAAGTCATCTGTAATAAGGAAATTAGAGAAAGTCTTTTTTAGAAGGACTCCAGGTTCCAAAGTATTATAAACATTTTTTTGAATAATAATAATAAATCTTTTATATTTTTGCATGAAGTTTGTTACACGTTTTACATTCAAGGTATTTGATGGCTCAGCTTGTGCTTGGGAACCTGGAGTGAAGTCCTTTGGGTTTACCCTCCCCTAATAATGTTCTGGTTTGTCTCCTTTTAAAATAGTAATGAGGGCTAGGGACTGAATAAATATGCCACCTACAAGAAACCCCCATATAATACCACAGAGAAATAAAAATGGCAGAGAACAACATACAAGAGTAGGCCTGCACAGAGAAGGATCTCTACTTTAGTAACTTAGCTTTGGACAATTCATCCTCAGTCTGGTTTCAATCCTGCCTTTGATTGTGTAGGAGTGATTGAGTTCAATGCAATTCAATGTCTGGAGCAGGTGTAATGCCAGTGAAGGTCCATGTAGTAGGTTTTACAGCCTGTGTATATTGTTTTGATGGAAGTGGACATTTTATTTGTAGTTGCTGGCTGCACATTAGTGTGTACAATTCTGGGGTCGTTGCAGGTGGTAGGCACCAGCTCTCGTTTTAGGAACTATTTCTTACTTTCCATCATTAGAGTTTGGCACTGTGAAAAAAGAGACATGCAGAAAAGAGAGAACAAGCATTGGCATAGCCAATAGGTCCTTCCTTTGGGACCTTATAAGTGTTTAGCCATGCAACAGTTGCATAACTAAACACTTATAAGGTCCCAAAAGTGAGACCTATTGGCTATGCCAAGCGGCCGTGCGGCCGCAAAAGTGAAAGTGATTGCGATCAAACATCAAAGCGTCCGTGCTGCCGCTAAAGTGAAAGTAATCGCGGTAAAAGTGGCCCGCGCGCCCACGCACATGCACTGTAGCTCTAGGCTGGCCTGGTAGCACTTTTTGGAGCCCTCTCAATAAGTCTCGCCAGACCAGCGCATGCGCTGGGTCAGGCGAGACCTAAAAAGGAATCAGAGACGTTGTAAGGGATGGGTAAAGTGGGCCCTGGCTCGGGGCCCCAGCCTTTCATGGGGCCCCCTGATAGATCCAGCTTTGTTCTGTAGAGAGTTGTGCCCTGATCACCATGAACAGATCTTATACAAATTATTTTAAAATATTGTTTTCCTTTGATTTATTTTTAATGTGAGTGATAGGCAACATCCATAAAAAAAAGTTGATTTTAGCTCAAAACAGGACTTAACATATGAGAAATTGGATGGGAGGTTCACAAATATTATTTGTAATAATATGAGTGAGTGGATGCTGCATTATAATATTGAAAAACACCTCACTAGCCATGCAAAGAGATTTAGAATTTGGACCAGTGTGTCTGTGCGGTGTCAGTGAACTGGCCAAAGAGGGCATGAAAGATCTGAAACTGGATCATAAATTCAAAGCTTTTCCAAACAGGGACTCCCAAAATACATTTGGCCCAGGGCCCTGAAATCCTTAAGATGTCCCTGGGAGGAAGTAGAGATGATAAATAACCTGCGAGATAAAATGAAAAAAGACTCAGAAGATTAAGGCAGTGGGAAACAAAGACGGGAGGTAGAATCAAGACTAGACAGACTTGGTATTCAGCTAGGGTAGCGCTGGTTAGTGTCGACAGCGGGCATTGAAGAAATACTTTGCTGTCCCATGCAGACAGTCTTCTCTCTCTCTCTCTCTCCTAACTTTATTAGTTGTCTGGCCAATTACTAACACGTATGTTATTGTAGTTGTTCCAATAGTGTTTCCAACTGTCAGATTTCATTGCCTCACACAACGCCGACTCGCTCGTCTGCCGAATCGCTTGCTCTGGTGTTTTACATTATATTTCCGTTCCAAATTCTAAAGTTTGTGCACCTTCACCCAACACTAAACTGCCTGTCTGTGCTCTTTTAGGAAGAGCTGACGGCATTTAATCTCCTATGGCATTCATGTAGACCATTCTGTTTAAATAATTCCCCGCCACCTAGGGTTGCATTTTAAGACAGCCTTCCTGGGGAAAATTGGAATCCGTTTCGGTGTTGACTGAATTATGTTAAAAGTGAAGAATGTTGGATTTCTGTTGGCGTGCGTCTGAACAGCCTCAAGGGCTTCATGTCAAGATGACAGCGCATTATTTAAAAATGTTTTAAGTATGTCTGGAATAAACAGCACTCCAACAACGAGTAATACATAGTATTTAGAGGGAAATCAAAGATAACATATCTTCCAAGATGTAATAAACTGGAAAGCACGTGCATAATGGCTGTATTCGTAATTTCCAGCTCTCTCGAGGCCTGCTTTGAACATAGTTATCATGTGGAGAGGGTGAATTGGCGCCAAATGTATTCACAAGCCGCTGTCTCGGCAGGGTTGTGGTGACTGGAGTCCCATACCTTTAGTACTGCATGTTAAACATCCTTGCTTTCCGTTGCAGGGATAAAGGCACCGCAAAGCAAGCCTCACTTTCTGGAGCGGGTCTCATGCCAATCTACTGGTCGGATGTGAGCTGCCAAGGCGACGAAGAAAACATCCTCCTGTGTGAAAAAAACACCTGGCGGGGTGGCCCATGCCCCCACAATACGGCTGCGGCGGTTGAATGCAGCTTTACGCACGGTAAGGACACGTTTCTCACAGAACTGGGATTCTCTCTGACTTTAAAACCGTTTTCCTGATCTATATCCATCTAAAGAATATGTCGTAAATGTGCACAGATTATAATTTCGAACAGTGCTTGAAATGGACAAATAGAGGTGCACAGAGTGCCTGCTTGTTTCTGAGAAGTGGTACAAAAGGGGGTGGTGATGGACAGAGCATCAGAACCAATCAAACACTCACACCCAGTCAACAGATCTGGGTTTGATCCATCACCGTTCTTTAGCCCACTCTGCCACCCCAGTTCAGACATGGCCATATGCAAATCAGTCTGACCCTGTGCCTCATGGGAACAGTCCAGCCCGAACTACCAAGCCATGCCTTCCCTGGACCGGAAACAAGCTTCCTAGGACCGGTTTCTGGAATTTCAGCCGTCTTCAGCCAGGCTTGCTTGAATCCAGTGGCAAAGTGAGCAAGGGACTCACGTCTGAGCATACCCTGCCAACTTACGGCGAACAAAGCGGTACAAAAGGGGGTGGTGATGGACAGAGCATCAGAACCAATCAAACACTCACACCCAGTCAACAGATCTGGGTTTGATCCATCACTGTTCTTTAGCCCACTCTGCCACCCCAGTTCAGACATGGCCATATGCAAATCAGTCTGACCCTGTGCCTCATGGGAACAGTCCAACCCGAACTGCCAAGCCATGCCTTCCCTGGACCGGAAACAAGCTTCCTAGGACCGGTTTCTGGCATTGCAGCCGTCTTCAGCCAGGCTTGCTTGAATCCAGTGGCAAACTGAGCAAGGGACTCACGTCTGAGCATACCCTGCCAACTTATGGCGAACAAAGCGGTACAAAAGGGGGTGGTGATGGACGGAGCATCAGAACCAATCAAACACTCACACCCAGTCAACAGATCTGGGTTTGATCCATCACCGTTCTTTAGCCCACTCTGCCACGCCAGTTCAGACATTGCCATATGCAAATCAGTCTGACCCTGTGCCTCATGGGAACAGTCCAGCCCGAACTGCCAAGCCATGCCTTCCCTGGACCGGAAACAAGCTTCCTAGGACCGGTTTCTGGCATTTCAGCCGTCTTCAGCCAGGCTTGCTTGAATCCAGTGGCAAAGTGAGCAAGGGACTCACGTCTGAGCATACCCTGCCAACTTATGGCGAACAAAGCGGTACAAAAGGGGGTGGTGATGGACAGAGCATCAGAACCAATCAAACACTCACACCCAGTCAACAGATCTGGGTTTGATCCATCACCGTTCTTTAGCCCACTCTGCCACCCCAGTTCAGACATGGCCATATGCAAATCAGTCTGACCCTGTGCCTAATGGGAACAGTCCAGCCCGAACTGCCAAGCCATGCCTTCCCTGGACCGGAAACAAGCTTCCTAGGACCGGTTTCTGGCATTTCAGCCGTCTTCAGCCAGGCTTGCTTGAATCCAGTGGCAAAGTGAGCAAGGGACTCACGTCTGAGCATACCCTGCCAACTTATGGCGAACAAAGCGGTACAAAAGGGGGTGGTGATGGACAGAGCATCAGAACCAATCAAACACTCACACCCAGTCAACAGATCTGGGTTTGATCCATCACCGTTCTTTAGCCCACTCTGCCACCCCAGTTCAGACATGGCCATATGCAAATCAGTCTGACCCTGTGCCTCATGGGAACAGTCCATCCCAAACTGCCAAGCCATGCCTTTACTGGACCGGAAACAAGCTTCCTAGGACCGGTTTCTGGCATTTCAGCCGTCTTCAGCCAGGCTTGCTTGAATCCAGTGGCAAAGTGAGCAAGGGACTCACGTCTGAGCATACCCTGCCAACTTATGGCGAACAAAGCAGTACAAAAGGGGGTGGTGATGGACAGAGCATCAGAACCAATCAAACACTCACACCCAGTCAACAGATCTGGGATTGATCCATCACCGTTCTTTAGCCCACTCTGCCACCCAAGTTCAGACATGGCCATATGCAAATCAGTCTGACCCTGTGCCTCATGGGAACAGTCCAGCCCGAACTGCCAAGCCATGCCTTCCCTGGACCGGAAACAAGCTTCCTAGGACCGGTTTCTGGCATTTCAGCCGTCAGACTGATTTGCATATGGCCATGTCTGAACTAGGGTGGCAGAGTGGGCTAAAGAACGGTGATGGATCAAACCCAGATCTGTTGACTGGGTGTGAGTGTTTGATTGGTTCTGATGCTCTGTCCATCACCACCCCCTTTTGTACCGCTTTGTTCGCCATAAGTTGGCAGGGTATGCTCAGACGTGAGTCCCTTGTTCACTTTGCCACTGGATTCAAGCAAGCCTGGCTGAAGACGGCTGAAATGCCAGAAACCGGTCCTAGGAAGCTTGTTTCCGGTCCAGGGAAGGCATGGCTTGGCAGTTCGGGCTGGACTGTTCCCATGAGGCACAGGGTCAGACTGATTTGCATATGGCCATGTCTGAACTGGGGTGGCAGAGTGGGCTAAAGAACGGTGATGGATCAAACCCAGATCGGTTGACTGGGTGTGAGTGTTTGATTGGTTCTGATGCTCCGTCCATCACCACCCCCTTTTGTACCGCTTTGTTCGCCATAAGTTGGCAGGGTATGCTCAGACGTGAGTCTCTTGCTCACTTTGCCACTGGATTCAAGCAAGCCTGGCTGAAGACGGCTGAAATGCCAGAAACCGCTCCTAGGAAGCTTGTTTCCGGTCCAGGGAAGGCATGGCTTGGCAGTTCGGGCTGGACTGTTCCCATGAGGCACAGGGTCAGACTGATTTGCATATGGCCATGTCTGAACTGGGGTGGCAGAGTGGGCTAAAGAACGGTGATGGATCAAACCCAGATCTGTTGACTGGGTGTGAGTGTTTGATTGGTTCTGATGCTCCGTCCATCACCACCCCCTTTTGTACCGCTTTGTTCGCCATAAGTTGGCAGGGTATGCTCAGACGTGAGTCCCTTGCTCACTTTGCCACTGGATTCAAGCAAGCCTGGCTGAAGACGGCTGAAATGCCAGAAACCGGTCCTAGGAAGCTTGTTTCCGGTCCAGGGAAGGCATGGCTTGGCAGTTCGGGCTGGACTGTTCCCATGAGGCACAGGGTCAGACTGATTTTCATATGGCCATGTCTGAACTGGGGTGGCAGAGTGGGCTAAAGAACGGTGATGGATCAAACCCAGATCTGTTGACTGGGTGTGAGTGTTTGATTGGTTCTGATGCTCCGTCCATCACCACCCCCTTTTGTACCGCTTTGTTCGCCATAAGTTGGCAGGGTATGCTCAGACGTGAGTCCCTTGCTCAGTTTGCCACTGGATTCAAGCAAGCCTGGCTGAAGACGGCTGCAATGCCAGAAACCGGTCCTAGGAAGCTTGTTTCCGGTCCAGGGAAGGCATGGCTTGGCAGTTCGGGTTGGACTGTTCCCCCTTTTGTACCGCTTTGTTCGCCATAAGTTGGCAGGGTATGCTCAGATGTGAGTCCCTTGCTCACTTTGCCACTGGATTCAAGCAAGCCTGGCTGAAGACGGCTGAAATGCCAGAAACCGGTCCTAGGAAGCTTGTTTCCGGTCCAGGGAAGGCATGGCTTGGCAGTTCGGGCTGGACTGTTCCCATGAGGCACAGGGTCAGACTGATTTGCATATGGCCATGTCTGAACTGGGGTGGCAGAGTGGGCTAAAGAACGGTGATGGATCAAACCCAGATCTGTTGACTGGGTGTGAGTGTTTGATTGGTTCTGATGCTCCGTCCATCACCAAACCCTTTTGTACCGCTTTGTTTCTGAGAAGTGCCGGTACTCTCCAATTAAAAGTATTACGTCTCTTTTAAGAAGTACAGGTGCTCTCCGTCTCATAATAACCAAGCATTGGCATAGCCAATAGGTCTCGCTTTTGGGACCTTATAAGTATTTAGTTATGCAGCACAATATCATTGGTGCAACAGCATCAACTGTTGCATGGCTAAACACTTATAAGGTCCCAAAGGCGAGTCCTATTGGCTCTGCCAATGCTTGTTTTCCTAGGGAACAGCTCGGTCTCCCAATGGGGAATGACATTTCTTTTAGCATCTGAACCTGCCTACTCTACCTGGAAGGTAACATTTTGGAGTATGAGATAGGAGATGCAATGAAATCCATAAACATAAGAAAATCACCTGGAGAATATAGGTTTCCAATTGAGTTTTAGAATATTGCTGCTAATACCCCTTTCCTCCTCTACATAAAGTCTTCTGTGAGGCAGAAAACAGAATACTTCACTTATCCCTGAGCCAGACAAAAACCCTCTACTGTATGCTTATTATAAGCGTATCCTTGATCAATAGAGATATTCAAATTTTGGTGGAAGTCCAAGCTAGCAGGCTACTTAGTGACATTGCATATCTCATTCACAAGAATCTGACTAGTACCCAGTAAGTTGTCCAGTAATCAGCTTATCACGCTCCTCTACCTATTACGGAAAGTGAGACATGATCATGAAGATCTACTGGCTTCTGTCCTTGTATGCTGAAAAGGTCTTTCACCAAATGAGCGTGGATTACATTCCAGATGTTGGAAAGCAGAGACCCTGGCCCAAAACTGATCAGTAAAATGAAATGTCTAAGCAGTACTGTGACAACAGCCTTCTGAAATCAACTGACTTCAATGACATTTAGAGAAACCCTTGGCAAGGATGTCCCTTGTAGCCCTTGTTTTTTCTGGTAACCCTGGAACCTTTAGCGGCCACAAAACAACAGTGTAGAATCATCAAGACCCTTCCCACTCAAGCAGGGAAACTTAAATTGCTGCTATGTGCCGATGATATATTGCTGAAGATTAAAGCTACTTCCTGATGACATGATGGTCACGTTCTCCGCATTTCCTGAATTAAATACACTGGAATAAATATGAAGTTCTACTGATGACTACTCATTTCACCAGAGGACTGCTGTGCAAGCAAGCTGCCTTCAAATGGGAGTCAAAAGGACTGTCCTAGCTGGACCTCCTGGGAAGTTGGGAATTTAGTAAAATAAAAGCTAATGTGCCAAAATGACTGCAAAAAACTATGAGAGATTTTTTTCCAAATAGAAACAATTATAACTGTCACTGTAGGGCAGAGAGCAGACTGTTAAAACAGCAGTTAGATAAAGGTTGAATTATGTATTCTCTTAGCAATGACCTCTCTCTGCGTATAAAAGTTAACCAGACTACGAAGGCTTAAGTCACGACTGAAAATGTTCAAATAAAAAGGCCACAATGAGCCCCAGCATCCTACGGATGACTTACCTTCAAACTCACCATAGGGTCCAACATCTTTCCCAGTTGGCTTATTATTTAAGCACTGTACTAATAACACCCAACTGGGCTCTCATGTAACATGCTCTACCAGGGGACTGTCTGTACATCAGATCCTGTATCAATGCCAGGAAACTACTGCAGGCTCTGACAATTTGATACTTACTCAAGCCAGCGTGTTTCTGTCCCATGGCTGCCCAGCTGAGAGCCGGAGATGACACAGTTGCTTTCCTGTCACGTGGTTGTGAGCTCTACCGAGTATTTCGCACAAGCTTATGTACTATGTAGATGCATTGGGGTAACACAAAATGATGCCCCCCTAAAAAAAAAGTGTGCTGAGCCTCTCATAGCACACAGATATTGTTGAAATCCATTGGCCTTGGATTGCTCGGGCCGTCTGAATGGTTTGTAACACCTGAACGGTTTGTGGCCCTCTGCACCTCACAGACTAAAGGGGCAGGTTTACGGCCCTGCATGAAACACATCACGCAGAGCGGATTTCCTACCTGCTTATCGTTTCCGCGTGGGCGGTGCATGAGATGTTACAGTCAGGGCTTTAGGTGGAATGGAAAAACTAGGGGGTCCCTCAAAGGGGCGCGGCCAATGCAATTAGGGGTGTGGCTTAAATATACGCTAGCTTAAAATCTGTGCTTAGCATGGTGTGCCGCTCAACTAGTATTTTGATGCTTCTGTTATTGTATACAGATATATAATACTGATGCAAAAAGTAACATTACACCTGCAACAAGCCGGTCTATTTGCCTTGCCAATGGTTTTTGTTTGTGTAAGATAAATCAGCAACAACTATGGCTTGGCTGTAATGAATATTGAAAATGCCTCAGTTCTGAAATTATGAAACTGTGAAAGAACTATAGCGAGTCTCTTAGAAGTTACCTCAAAAGCAGTAAAAAGGGTGGTCCTGCTGCAGAGGTAAGATTTTTTTTCCACTCCGAGAGCAAAAAAAGAGAGCCAGATAGGGACCAGTCTCGGCACCTGCTTTATAGAACTGCCGGTGCTGATCTCCGGCAAGACCTGGACCACTTAAAGCCCTGGGTTCCATCCATACGCTTGACACGGTTGTAGACTATGAAAGTGCTAAGTGCGTGAATAGAGCGCAACTCAAACCAAAAAGCCTCTATGCTCAAATACGAAAATGAGAGCGTCCGAATTAAAAAACAGAGGGTCGGGTTCGAAGAGAAGTACTTAGGGGCTTTTTTAAACACACGTTTGAAATTATATCATGCACGCGCACATATTCTGCAAAACTGTTCAGAGCAAGAACAGTGAAAGATAGCGAATTAAACATAGTTCCAAACGATTTGAAGCCAAGAGAAATAGTGTAAACAAGAGAGAAAGAGTGGGGAAGATAGATATATAGAGAGACCCAGGCAGAGAAAGAGAGGGAGTGATGAGGGAGGAAGAGAACACAAAAGAAAATTAGAGACAGAGAGAAAGGATGACAGGTGCATGAAAATAGGGAGAGAGAGAGAGAAGTAGAGCGAAAGACACATAGCGACAAGGGAAGGAGTAAGATCGAGAGGCAGAGATTGAGAGAGACAGCCACACTGAGAGTAGAGCGAGAAAGAGAGCAAGAGAGAAAGAAAGAGAGTGAAAAAGCGAGAGAGCAAATGGAAGACACAGGACAGAAAAAGAGAGGTATAGAGAGAAAGAGAAGTTGAGGGAGGGAGAAGAACGAGGCACAGAGAGGTGAGACAGACAAGAGAGAGAGTGAGAGAAGAGAGAGTGCGCGACACAGGCAACTATAGAGAGTTTACTGTGATAGTAAGAGAAAAAGGCAGAGAAAAAGCAGATCAAGTGGTAGAGGGAATTTGATCTGTTGAGATAGCCCTAGAGTGGGATGGAGTGGAGAGTGAGAGAGAGAGAAAGAGAAAACAGGTGGGAGTGAGCTAGAGAAAGCGAGACCAAGGAACTGTTTCTCGGATGATGGCCCATCACAAACTACGGTCCTTCTAAGCGTGAGGAGGCTTCTAGGCACTAGCTAATAACATCTCATTTCATGATTTGATAAAATGGCAACTGCCGTCTACCAAGTGATCTCATGTTATGCAAGGTGCCCCCACCCATTCCTGGGTTTTCGACATCTTTTCGCATGCTGGGAGCTGTAGGCCTAATATTACAGCGGTTAATCGAAGCACTGGAAAAAGCGAAAACAAAGAGTCCTCCCCAGACAGGGAGCGAAAGCTGTGTGCATGAGATGGCGCTGCGCACGTGCACGCTCACGTGCACGCATGCTTTAGGCCACAGGCAGCACTTTGAAAAGCCGTACACTAAATGTACAGCGCATGCACTGGATCAGGCGAGACCTAAAAAGTGCTCGTACTCAGTACCGGACAGTACCGGCCCATTTAAAGCACTGATTCAACCAATTGACAGAAAGCAACGCTGCTTTACTTTCTCGCGCTAGGCCTTGCCGCCCCCACAAGATGCTGTTTATTTGTTGAAGCTGGACTCAATGGGGATGTGTTCTAGGTGCAAAGACCATGGCCTGAAGACCTGGCTTCATATTCTGGCTTTGGCACTTATTTTAACAAGCACTGACAATGCCTATAGGTCATACTTGCACTTATGTGTCACTTCATGCATCCACGGACTCATTCTTGTATTCACCCACTTACCATCCACAATAAAATATAACACACTTAACAAGCATATGCAGGAGATGTTGAAAGAATACAAGTAGAAGAAAGAAAAAATGCAGATGCCTTAATAAGACGGAAATATGCGTGCAATTAAAAATAAAATAGACACAGCAGGGAATCTTCATCTTGCAGTTGTATTTTACATAGTATATAATTGTTTTGAATTTCCAGTTTGACATTCACGTTTAGAAGCAATGCTTTAACCATTTTGAATTGGTAAAACATTGATACACTATGCGTAATACCATTCTGAGATAAACACTCAGTGACATTGCACAGGGCATCCATCTTGGAATGGTATTATGCTCAATGTATAATGCCAGATGGCTAACATAATGCATTTGGCTGCTAGGTTTGGAAGGAGTGGTTGTGTGGGAAGTGGTGCACTGCAGATTAAATGAGTAGTTATAGTTAGAACCTATTTTTCATAGGAAAAGCATTTTTTGTTTTCCCATTAACTTTGGCGTCGTTTGACGAATCATCGTGAAATTTTCAAAACTAGTGGGGCACTCCGGTCAGCTCCTGCCTTGAAAGTTTCAGGGTGATTCGCCAAGCGGGGGCCGAGATAAAAGGGGGGTCCCAAAACGTGTTTTCTCCATGTTATTTTCCATAGGAAACTTTAGACATGGCTACAGCCCGAACTGCTGAACGGAATTATATATATATATATATACACATATATATGTATGTGTGTATGTATTTATTGAGGAGTGTATTTGTCTCAAGAATCTGACAGACAACTAAACCTGTCAGGTTCATCTCTGCTAGACCCTGTCAGTCCTATCTAACAGGGTCTAGCAAGGATGATCATGGTGCAAATCTACTACCCACAAATTTTTGTCAGAGGTGATATACAACAACAAAAGTCCTCTCAACCAAGATTCGTCAAAGGTGATAACCAACAAAAAAAACCCTGACAACCAAGATAGTTTGTGAGATTCCATGTAACAAAATTCCTCTCTGAAAGTCAACAATATATTTCCCTTTTGGTACACCAATTCGCAAACACTCCTCCTGTACTCACAAACATCCAACCATGAATCACAAGCATAAGAATTGAACCGGATATTAAAACACTTATAAGTACAATTTAATCAAAAGATTTTCAAAGTTTTTTTAAAATGTCACTAAAAACATGAATAAGGGAATTATATTGTTGACAAAATTCCTCTCTATAGACTTTAACATGGTGGCCTACCAAGCTACCCTTGAAGGCCTATTGCCTTTAACATAAGCTAATAAAAGTTAGGTTTACACCCCTTGTTGTAATTTTTCGTAGTAGGCAGACAAGGCCTGTTGCATCCAATGTAATTCTTCCCAAAAGAATCAACTAGGCCAATAGCCTTTAAATTTGGCTTCACACCATAACCAACTCAAGCCTCCTGTATGCAGCATAAGCTTTCCCACAAGCCACTAATTAAGCACACAGTCATAAAATTACAATATGCACAAAGGAGAAACAACCATTACAACGAGGTTGTTACAAAGTGTTACTATTACGACGCAGTTGTTACTACGCGAATGCTTTTACATTGCATGACCATTACATCGTAATTTTTTACAAAGCATATGCCTTTACAACGCATGCCTTTACAAAGAATTTCGTTGTATAGGCATGAATGTTAAAGGCATATGTGTTTCAAATGTAAGTATTAGGTAAGCATGGGTTTTTAGGGTTTAGGGTAGGTATGGGTTTTGGGGTCTCAGGGGTAATTTTAGGGTTCAGGATGGGTATGGGTTTTGGGGTGTCAGGGGTAATTTTGGGGTTCAGGGTGGGTTTGGGGTGCCAAGAGTAATTTTAGGGTTCATGGTGGGTTTGGGTTTTGGGGTGCCAGGGGTAATTTTAGGGTTCAGGGTGGGTATGGGCTTTGGGGTGCCTGGGGTCATTTTATGGTTCAGGGTGTGTTGGGTTTTGGGGTGCCACGGTTATTTATGGGTTCAGGGTGGGTATGGGTTTTAGGTTGTCAGGGTTCATTTTGGAGTTCAGGGTGGGTATGGGTGTTGGGGCGCCAGGTGTAATTTTAAGGTTCAGGGTGGGTTTGGGTTTTGGGGTGCCAGGGGTAATGTTAGGGTTCAGCGTGGGTTTGGCTTTTCGGGTGCCAAGGGTAATTTTAGGGTTCAGAGTGGGTATGGGTTTTGGGGTGCCAGGGTTAATTTTAGGGTTCAGGGTGGGTTTGAGTTTTAGGGTGCTAGGGGTAATTTTAGGGTTCAGGGTAGGTTTGGGTTTTGGGGTGCCAGGGTTAATTTGGGGGTTCAGGGTGAGTATAGGTTTTGGGGTGTCAGGGTTAATTTTGGGTTATAGGTTGGGTATGGGTTTTGTGGTTTCAGGGGTAATTTTAGGATTCAGGGTGGGTTTGGGTTTTGGGGTGCCAGGGGTAATTTTAGGGTTCAGGGTGTGATTGAGTTTTGGGGTGCCAGCGGTAATTTTAGGGTTCAGGGTGGGTTTGGGTTTTGGGGTGCCAGGGGTAATTTTAGGGTTCAGGGTGTGTTTGGGTTTTGGGGTCCTCTGGTTAATTTTGGGGTTCAGGGTGGGTATGGGTTTTGGGGTTTCAGGAGTAATATTAGGGTTCAGGAAGGGTTTGGGTTTTGGGGTGCAAGAAGTAATTTGGGGGTTCAGGTTGGGGTGGGGTTTTGGGGTGTCAGGGGTAATTTTAGGGTTCAGGGTGGGTTGGGGTTATGGAGTGCCAAGGGTAATTTTAGGGTTTAGGGAGCATGAGTATGGAGTAGTAAGAGTAATTTTAGAAATGTAGGGGAGTATGGGTATTGGGGTAGTTAGGGTAATTTAACGGTTTTTGGGGGTAAAAAAATATAATATATACATATATTTATTATCTACTGGCGGTCGCCAGTAGATAGTTATAGTTAGGACCGTGCTTCCATAGGAAATCCGCAACATTCTATTTGGAATAACTTTGGCGCCGGTTGACGAATCCTCGGGAAATTTTCAAAATAGGTGGGGCGCTCCGCTCCGCTCCTACCCTGAAAGTCTCGGCGGGATTCGTCAAGCGGGGGCTGAGAAAAAAGGGGGGTCCCAAAACGCGTTTTCCCCATGCAATTTTCCATAGGGACCTTTAGTCCAAGGTACAGCCCGAACGGCTGAACAGAATTACTTGAAATTTGGCAGAGAGGTAGTCCTCAGCTCAGGGATGTGCCTTTTGCATATATGGAGTCAATCTGTTCAGTAGTTCCTGAGAAAATTGCAGTTAAAAGCACATACATATCTATAGCCGCGCACCGTGCGAGCACCGTGCGCGCACCGTGCGAGCACCCTAACGTGCGCGAGCGTAATTCTGATTCTTGGTTACATGTTAGTCAACGTTCGAATCGGTCGAAATCAGGAAGTGTCGGACGCCATTTTGTTTGTTTTCAGTGCGAGAGTGAAAAAGGAAGGTGGCGAACGTGAAAAGGGGGCAGGGTAGAGAGTTCCTGACCCCCTAGCCTTTGTCAGGGGGTCCCTGAAGGACTCCGAAGGCAGAAAAAACATGTTATTTATTTTTTTTAAAATCGCGGGGGTGAACCCCGCCCCCCCCCAAAAAATTTTTATTTTTTTTTTAATACGTAGTTTATTGTAAAATAAATATATAAAAAAATAATAATACATACATAACTTAGCATTTAAAAAACCGTACAAATTCACTTAAAAAACCATAGGTTTCACACATGTTATAGTTAGGTAGATATTTCACTCGTAAAAAAACCAATGAAATTCCCATGTTATAGTTAGTTCAGATAACTATAACTCGCGCGGCCGCCACTCTATCACAAAAATGATGTCATCAGTGATGCCACTGACCATGTCATGAGTGATGTAATATGTGACGTCATCAGCAGTGGATTGCGGTCGCGCGAGTTATAGTTATCTGAACTAACTATAACGGGGGAATTTCATTTTGTTTTTTACGAGTGAAATATCCACCTAACTATAACATGTGTGAAACCTATGGTTTTTTAAGTGAATATATATATATATATATATATGTACATTTACTTACTTTAACCACTTTTACCAAGAATATGTCTTTACCACACATGCATTTGCCTTGTAATGGCATGCGTGGTAAAGGCATATGCGTGTTAAAGGTTTGCGTTTAATGGCAATGCGTTGTAACAACATTTGCAGTGTAACAACCGCATTGTAATGTAATGGCATGCGATGTTTTGTCATATATTCTGAACAAATCTTTTCTTGGCAGATCAATATGTAATCCCTCTTATAGTGCCTAAGAAGAATTCTAACAGTGCAAATCTGCTACCCCAGGTTTAACAATACACCCCTAACGACGTAGCTTTAACAGGATTTCTCAATATGTCAAGCCCACTGTCATTGCCATAACATTTCAGAATAAACAAATCAGGCCCATGACCTCTGATAACATTTCCCAATAAAACAACCAGGCCTATTGCCTTTATCTCTAGCTTATCACTATAACCAACTCAGGCCTAGTTTATGCAGTATAGGCATTTGTGCAGAGAAATCATTAGGCAGTATTAAAATTACAAATATGTACATAAAAGCAGTAGGCAAAACAAAAGACCATCCCTATTAAGATTCTTTTTAGGGCAAATCATCCACCCCTAGGGTTTGTCAGAGGGGGTAAGCAACACCAAAACCCTTGCCTACTACAGTAATCTGTGGACTTCCATTTAACAACATGCCTCTGTAAAGGCCTTTGATGCAGTGTAACACCAATCCTCCTTTAAAGGCTATTGGCATTAACATACGCTTTTCATAAATAAGCTTAGCATATTTATTTTTGTCGTAATATTTAATTGGCTTGGCGCCAGTTCAGGTCTCCTGTGTGGAACAGAAGTGATCCCACAAGGCAACTATCGGGCACACAGTCATAGAATTTCAAGTTTGTCCAAAATTACGGTTGTCAATATAGCGACTAGGACCTTGATCGTTGGTTTATTGCTATACAACCTGGTGTATTGAGCCTATGCTTTCCGAAAAAATCAAAAAGTGCAATGCAAGCACTCTTTTTGATTGGAAGCACACAACTTCTGCACATTAATATGCTGTAATCAGTGTAATCAACATTTGGGCAGTGCCAAAGCCCCTCTCTTGATTGTACTTCTTAAAGCTCTTTATCTGCTGATCATGTAAGGTATGTCAACAGCTGCACTGTCAAGGTGGACCTGAAACAATGTGCAATCCTTGGCACATTGCCTAAATTATGAACATGTTTAATGTGAGGTAAAAATGTATACTGTAAATGTGTTATACCTTAATAGATGTACTCCATCTGTAATCACAGCATTCCACTGCCCCCAAGCTGCATTTGTTCTGTATAAATAGCAATACATCTGGGCTCATGGGTGGACAATTGCAGATTCGAGGCTGCAGTCTTGGGCCAGCCCATTGAAAAAGCTCACAATAAAGCAGACAACAGATATTTCGTCATTGACTCTCATCGCAAGATACGTGTCCATCAATGAGGCTAGGCTCACACCAGAGCTCTGTGTACAGCCACAGTGGGCAAAGGTGGAAATGATTTAGCATTCAGCACCTGCCAGTGAAGGAGACATCAAGTGTCCCAGATCACAAACTGAGAAAAATTAAACTCTGGTCTTGGAAAAGTATTATTCTACAGTGGCCAGTATAGGAAAGGGCACATTGAAAGAGGAAACAAGCATTGGCATAGCCAATAGGTCTCGTCTTTGGGACCTTATAAGTGTTTAGCCATGCAACAGTTGCATAACTAAATACTTATAAGGTCCCAAAAGCGAGACCTATTGGCTATGCCTTCGCGGCCGTGTGGCCGCAAAAGTGATCGCGATCAAACATCAAAAGTGAAAGTAATCGCGGTCAATCGCGGTCAAGCGCGGCACGCGCGCCCGCGCACATGCACTGTAGCTCTAGGTTGGCCTGGTAGCACTTTTTGGAGCCCTCTCAAAAAGTCTCGCCAGACCAGCGCATGCGCTGGGTCAGGCGAGACCTAAAAACAAGGAGAAATGAAAACATATCTCCTTGTTGCGCCTCGGTAGCATTCTGACGTATTTCTAGGTTTACGATTGATCATAAATCTGGAAATGCATCAGTGGATAGGGGTGTTGCGTGGGAAAACCCACAGCGAAGTGTTGCATGAAAAGGGGCGATATTTACAAGCACACTTCAAGTCACGCAGGGTGGCTTTAAGTGTGAGGTGCATCATGCAACGTGAGGCACCGACGACGCAAGGGGCTTGTAAATAAGCGCCAAAGTAGTTAACTTCTTACGTTTTAATATAATTGTCTTACATGTGTTCTTTGTGTGTCTAAAACGGACAGAAACACACCTGGAAGACAATTCACTGCCTGCTTCTCAGGCCGTACTCATAAAAGGCTGCTGGGAGCAGTAATTTACCACCCAGGCCTGCAACCACTTGGCACATGGAAATGAATACCCTTATTTGTATGACTTCTGAAGTACAGTCACTGCAATGGCCGGGCGCCTACGTTCGAAAGGATTGCGCTGGCCGCTTCACCTGCACGCTAAGGGAGGTGTGTGATCAAATTACATTATTAAATAGCTAGAAATGAATAATACCATGTTTTGACAGATATGCATGAATAACAACATTGCTGAAGCGCCTGAGGCCACCCAAAGGAGGTTTTCAAGTGCATATCAATTACAATCCAGCCCCCGCCCTCCTCCCTCCCCACGCCCCGGGTTTGAAGGATGTGTACTGTGAAACAATTTACAGCATGAAACTTTGCATTGGGTGCCTACATAGGGTAGAACGCACTACCACGCCTTCTAGTCCCTGGCGCTTCAACCATTCAGCCATATAAAAGTGTTCTTCCCTCCTTGTTAAAATACACTATCCCCTTACTGGTTACACCCACCTTCTTGTGCCTGAAGTGTTTCCATTTTCATATGAAGGCTCTTTTAAAATATTTTTTATAAATTAAGATCAGCTTAGGAGCACTCTGAACTTCGGAAGGCATATCTTGGCTCCCCTATTACAGTTTGTAACTAGTTGCTGGTGGAAATGTATTTATTTGGCGGTGCAATACTCCATAACCATCATGGGTGTCACTTTATGGACGTCATGGTGCCATGCGGGTATTTGGAAGTTTTTGTGCAGCACCACATCCTTCCAGCAAGAACCTGCATGGAACTGAAGACAAAGCAATCATGAACATAAATTAACCAACCAAAGTACCAGGGCTATTCGAAATCATAGTCCATTGACCTCAGATACATCACAGGAAGCGACATTATGTGACCACTGATGCAGTGGTTAATTTGTAAAAAAACCAAAATACGTGCCCGGGCTCTCGTCAGAAGGCAACTTGCACAAGCCCATTTCTCCTGTTAGCGCTGCCTAAAAACGGCACCAACTACTAACCATGAAAGTGGGGAGAGGATGTAGCATAATGGTCAGAGCTGCTGACTTCGGAGCTGGGGAACCAGGTTTGTGTCTTGGTCGGCTCAACATCCTGTGATTCTGGCCAAATCACTTAATCTCTTTGTAAATGAATGTGTCCTTAACTGATGCTCATGAAAAGCGCCTGTGATGATTAAGTGCCAGTCCTGAGCACCGGAAACCACCGGCTCACATTAAGCACTGCCCTGGTGTCTTCCCATGAAGCGGCTTCACGTGACCATTCACCGTTGTGACATAAAAGTACGTGACTCAAATTAAAAATCAAACTTTCAGGGCAATATTAATGAAACACAGATACTATTTCTAACTTTATCATATCACCCCAACTCTCTTTCTTTCATGTCCCTAGCACCTAAACAACTGCTATCTCATTGCCTTACTTCCTTGTCTTCCTCTCACCACTACCTTTTATGAACAAAGCAGTGCTTTAAAGGAAACCTGTTCCTAGACGATACCCCTCTAGAGAGAGTGAGCTCTTTTGATTACCGGGAATTAAACTTTCGGAAGGTATGACCTGGAAATACCACCTCAACAAGGCCCACTTCAAATTCTCACAGGTAACCGGGTTTCTGAGGCAGTAACATTGACCCCCCTACACCAAGCCAATAGCGCCTGTGCTGACACTATATAGCTGCAAGGCTATGAGCAGTGCCCTCTATGGGGCGGAGCTGTGGGGCATGATAAGAGCAAGCGACCTCACAGATACAGAGAAAAATTCTCTCAGAAATCTGGTATCTCTCCCACAAAGCACTCCTCTTTGTCCCTTACAGCTCAACATGGGTACCAAGCCTAGTAGTGACCTGGCGAAGCTTCGCCCCATGCTATTTTGGCAGGGATTGTTCATCACTTTACAATTGACACCCTATGCCGCAGCTTTGAAGGAGGTCTGCGCTCTAGACACTATGAATAAAATAGGCTGGATCAAATACATTAAAAGCCTCATATCCAGCATTGGTTTATCAGGACACAATATTGGCTGCCCACCAACCTATACCAGGAGTCAGATCAAATTACTATACTGGGAAAGGGTTGAGCAAAATGCATATTCAAACAGTAACCAGGGCAGACTGACTGAAGAATTTAAAAGCTTCAAAGCAGTGCCGATTCATAAAAAATTACCTCGATATCATCAAGGTGCCGGCTGACAGGAAACTCTATGTCCAATTCAGGCATGGTAGTCTGCCAATTAATGCATTTACAAACCAATGGCTGCCTAACAAAGCCCAGCCCAAGGGCTGCCCCTGTTGCCCCTGCCCGCATTAATCCATAGGTCATATCTTCTTTGCTTGTCCAGCTTATGCAAAACCTAGGGGCAAATGGTTAACCCCACTCTGCAGACAACTTGGGACTCAAGACTTTAGAGCGGCCCTGCGCCTATTGAAATCAGATGCAAAACCTCTATTTGTGTGCCCAGTTGCGAAATGTTTGGGCCATTGTTCGGCGACCAGAAGAAGGGCACTCCTAATCTCGCTATCCACCACCAAGAGCCACAGATGCGACGATCTGCCCCAGCATGTTCAATTGTCACAATGATCTATACATTTTAAATTGCAATTAGACTTTTATCATGAACATCATCAAATTCTACTTTTTACTACTCATGTCTCATTGTGAATAATGGCGTCTTCCAAAAAGTATTTTAATCTTGTTGTGTAATGTCTATGAATGTAAACTTAGGGTCCGATGCCAGTACACATTTTTAACAAATGCATTTGCACTTTATACAGGGACCTTGTTATTCGGCACAATAACCTATCCTCGATCGTAGCCTGAAAGCCACGAATTACATGTTAATCGTTGCGCTTATGTACATTTGCTTTCTGCTAGTTTCGATATCTTGTGTTATTTTTTAACTGCATTCCTTCTTAATATTCTCTTGTATGACACTTCCTAACTGGAAAGCATGGTGCTTATTCTGAACGTTTGTATCTTTTATGGTATTTTACCGAAATAAAGAGTTTGATGATGATGAATAAAGCAGCTTACAGATTTGAATATAGTATTAAGAACATATTTGATAACATTTCATCCAGTCGGTGTCACTACACATCGTTAAACTTGTATTTCTAACCTGCACTATCAAAAGCTTTTTCAGCATCTAAGGTGACTGCAGCAGAAGGATATTTGAAACTCTAAACTTCATTTAGAACATTTAATAAAACATGGACTGTGGGTAACAGTGCCATCTGCTGAGTGGAGGGACAATATCTTGCAAGCGGGGATGCAAAAAAAACCCCAGTGATGATGAAGAAAGGCATCTGCTGTTCTTTCTGACCCATGCCACCCTGGCCAGGAAAAGTTAAATGCTGAACATCAAGCGAGAGTTGGTAGTGAATGGTTCTCAGTCAACTGTGGACTACCCAGTGCATCTGAAGGTGGAGCTTGTAGGGGAGTAATTCCTTTTCTCCGAAGTGTACTCTGGTAGAACTTATTCGGAGAGCCTAGAAACTGAACCAAGATGACTCTTTGTGGGACAGTCCAACAGCAGTCATTGATAAACCAGAACAGCGTGGCAAATTTTGAGTTGTACTCACAGTCTGGCAGATATGGAGAATGATTCTATGGAGTGGGATGGGGGCTATTTCTTTGATTGTCTACTCTGTTCTATCTCACCCATGGCTCAATTGAGACTCTGAGTTATTGACTTTTTTATACACTTTGAAAGAGCATATTTTGGATTTTTGTCAGTTTAGTCCAATATGTTGTTTGGTAGGGCCTTGTGAGAAGTGGTACCCAAAGTTGCTGTACATGTTCATAAATTACCTTTTTCTTGCACAAGGAAGTCGCTAATAAATAGTTTTACACCAAAAAGTTTGTCTGAAGAGAATATAACCCTGATGATGATAAAGGCAGGTGGTTAATTTCCAATGAGTTTATGAATAGTCAATTCTAGCCTTAAATCTAAGATTACTGCATACATCTTACAATCAGTGTTAGTAAGGTATGTAAGTGTAGCACCTTTATCAGAATTGGGAATAAGACATATGAGCACTTTAAAAATAAATCCAGGGGAACCTTTTAAGGATGCAATGTTTTGAATAAGTTCAAAACTAATAATATAATTCATCCGGAAGCCTATTGGACCTTGTGCTTTACCCTCCTTTAGAAGACACATACATTTAAGAGCGTAAACTAAAGTTATCTTCTTTTCTAACAAAGAAAGATCACTGACTGAGTACTCATCTATGATACGTGACAACAGTGGTCCGCTCGGTAAGATCCACTAAGAGGAAAAGATTTTAATGAAAAAACGTATCCTAATGACTTTTCTCATGCCCTCACCCATATAACTGAGATTGGGATAGATGTTGTTACTGACTTTATGGGAGAGTTTGTTATATTACTGTAAACTTAACATCACACACAAGGACAACACATTTAAATGTATGAATTTTTCTGTATGCTAAAAAACACCAAAGATAAATTTATTATATGCACACTTCTGATTGCTCCAAAAATACGTGAAGGGGTGCTCAGGGAAGAAGTGCTCATGCGTGGAGTATTTTAGCTGAAAATAAAAAGAGGAAATAGATCAATTACATATATCATCCTATTTACACAATAGGCTGGTTGTGTATACTTATTTTCCCACATAAGTACAGTCTCATCTAGACAGAGGTAATCATATTATTCATAATTGCTCCTTTGTGGAAACACTTTACAATCCAGGTTGTAAGGAATGTCGACATTTCGACGACCCGGCAGGTTTTGGGGGGGGGGGGGCACTCTCTAAGCCTCAAAAGCAGGTCTTCAGCCGGACTGGATACACTTTAGGGATGAGGAGCAACCTGGAAAACTCTTCCGGTCTCAGGACAGTAAATTTAATCAATAAATAAAATCTACAGTCCTGACACTGGTAATTAGTCTATTTCCTCTTTCTTTTTTAATCCAAAATACTTCATGCACAAGCATTTCTTTCCTGAGCACCCCTTCACGTATTTCTTTGGAGCAACCAGATGTGTATATAATGTATTTATATTTGGTGTGTTTCAAAATATAGGACAATTTACATTTAATGTGTTGTCTTTGTGTGTGATGTTAAGTTGAGAGCAATATACCAACTCTCCGCTACAGACAGTAACAGCACCTATCCCCATCTCTGAGTTATATGGGTGGGAGATGTGAAAAAACATTAGGACACACTTATTCATTAAAATGTTATCCTCTTAGTGGATCTTACCAAGAGGACCACTGTTCTAACGTATCACTAATTATCCAGGTCCTTCAGATAATGTTTGGGTCACCCCATTATAATGAGTACTCATCTAGACATTGAATTCAGATAGCTATCACTATCTTCTTAATGAGTGCCAGTGTCTTGTTAAAGCACATCTTGATAAAAAATTGAAAAACACTTCAACAATATCAGAATGGGAAGTATTGGATCTAAGAGCTTAATCTACCATGGAGAAAATACTTCGCCCTTATTAAATTTTGAAGAGATTCTTGTGATTTTCAAGTAAAATATTTGAATTCCAAATTTGTTATATTTTGAAGAATTTCCTTACATTTTTTATCTCAGGTACCCTCTTTCTAATAATGAATCCAACAGAAGGAGCTTTAAATGCATTCCAATTGTTCTGAATTAATGTGTATGAAGATGTAGCATAAAAATAAATAATCATCAACAAAATATTTAAATTCTATCATAAATTTGGGGATTGTTTAATCGATCTACATGAAATCTCCATCTTTTGCATACAAACATAAAAACTCTTACACTAATTAATCTGAATGTTAGAGAAACAGACCACACAGCTAAGTGAGGAATTAATGAAACACATCATTGATCACATAATAAAAGTTCAACTCATCTAAATCATCCTTACAGAAGTTATCACTATTTGTTATGTTGCCTCCTGGCCACATTGTCAATCAATCAATTCTTGCTTTATTTCGATTATAGTTGCAAATCATAAAAGCATACAATAAAATAATCATACAATAAAAATACCAATCCTAAAAACATAGTTATTTACAAGTTAAAAAAGTGAAAAGTCCCCCTCACCTTTTATATGGAATCTACGAGGGAATAAAAAGAGCAACTAATTAATCCTTGATTTAGAAGATTCACAGACGACATAGCAAATCCATTAAAGTTAAAAAGACATCAAATTGGGTAGTCACAGTGGCATATTAATCTAAGTTCTTACGATAACTAACAATACATTTCAGAAAATTGATTACTATGAATACCAAGTGCTCTCCCTCCAACATCTGTAAAAAAGTAAGGCTGGACGACATTGTCTATAACCAGTACGCCTCAAAAATGGAATAAGCCATTTTTTTCTTGGTACCGTATAAAATTTACAAAAAAGAATAAGAATAGTATGCAAAGTCGATTGTAGAGAGATATGATCACAAGGACAAAAAGAAAGAACTTTAGCCCAATTATTTCGTACTGGAAATGTGACCACTCGATGAAAAAAATTCATCCTAAATCTTACCAATAGGTAACGCTCATAGCTTGTAATATTAAGGGTGAGGTACAGCTGTAATGTGGGTACCAGCTGTGTCATTAAAGTGTGAGTGACAGAGGGTTTTTTTGAATTTCGCTCATCAATCTTAGCTCCTCCAGATGGGCGAGAGCTTTATTTTTTAAGGCCTTCCTCGTAACCTCACGTATAGAGGAGGGGTTATGATAATATTTATCCCAGCCCAAATCATGAAGAAAGCTCGCAATGTACCACAGCCACCTAGACCTATGAACGTTATCCATGGATAGGCAATCAGACAAAATAGACTGGGAGAGGGTTGCTTTGTCTGAGGACCAAATCTTGCGCCATAATAAGAGTGGTTCAACTTTGGCTAGGTCCGTCACATGAACAAGACCCAGCTCTGTATGACAAGCAAAGGTGCCCGCACTCCCAGGAACTGCAAGAAGAAACCTCACAAACAAATTTTCCACTTTCTGAATGCTATCCGTGCCCACAAAACCCCAGGGACCCGCCCCGTACAAAGCCACAGATAGACATTTCGCTTTATAGATCAAAATAATTTCAGAGGGAGCTCTATTTCCCAACTTCCTGGTAAAATTGACAAGGGCTGTAGATGTTCTTAGAAAAAGAAGTTTTCTCATTTCTACAGCCGATTTCCAGGATAATTTGTGATCTATTGTTATGCCTAAATAAGAGTATTTTTTCGTGGTAGCTATTTTTTCTTGGTTCAGATAAATACCCCTCATTTTACTAGTACTTTTTTGGCCAGGACTTGCCCTCATGACAAAGGTTTTACTAATATTTATCTTAAGGTCAAGACCTGCCATAAATGTGGAATATCTATTCAGACTCTTCTGGAGTTCACGGGGGGTACGAGCTAAAATGACGGTATCATCTGAAATACAGAAGTGCAGGTATTGGACGATTGTTCACCATAGGGAGATCCTGAGATCCCTTCATCATCTCTCTTTCCAGCCCATTTGTATACAGTGTAAAGAGAAAAGGGGCCAGGACACACCCTTGCCTAACCCCTTTTTCTACTGGAAAGTCTTCCGTCAACTCCCCCCCACCCCATAACGCACTCTTGCAGTGGCATTTGCATAAAGTTCCCTAATAAACTTGAGCAAATTCAGTGGAGCCCCCATATCAGCCAATAAAGACCAAAGTTTAGAATGGGAAACACAGTCAAATGCGGCTGATAAATCCACATAGACCATATACAGGTCTCCTCCTTTGATATAAACATACTTGTCTATCAAAAGTGAAAGGTTTAGGGCCTGTTCGATGGTCCCCAGGCCCTGGCGAAACCCGTACTGTAAGTCTGAAATAATCCTGCCATCATCCGCCCAAACTTGTAGTTGCTCTAAAATGACTCGACCTGCCACCTTTCCCAGGGAGTCTAAGAGAGAGATTGGACGATAGCAGGTTACTGACTCACGATCACCTTTTTTAAAGATGGGAACTAGTACGGATTTTGACCATGAAGCTAGTAAACCTATATTACAGGATGCATTCAGGACTCTAGTTAAAAGGGGGGTCCAGAGGTCCATTTGGTTTTTAAACAAATCGATAGGCACACCATCTGGGCCCGGTGCCTTTCCATTTTTACTTGCACTCAGGGCCAGGGCAATTTGTTTAAATGAGAACTGTAGGTCAATAGGATAAATGCTATCTAGATCGTTCCGGAAGTTAGAGTTCTGGAGCTTTAAATCCAGTGGATTAGCTGACTCCGTACTGACTGAAAAAATCTTAGAAAAATGAAGATCCCATTCCTTTTCTTCTATTGCTAGATCTAACTTAGCTTGATGAGTGTTGTCATTTAGGAAAGGAGACTTGACCACTTGCCAAAAAGCAGCCGAGTTTTTTTGGGAGCAGGTTTCATGCAATTGGTCCCAAAGTTGGTTTTTTAGTTCTTTTTTCCTGATTTTTAGTGCAGAGTTATAAGCTTTTCTTAATGATGTTATCTCATGTGGTACCCTAACCGGTTTTCTCAATGCAGGTTTTAGATTTGAGTAAGCAACCGTACAGTCATGGTTGAACCAGCCCTTCTTCTTTTTTGATTTGTGCTTTATTTCTACCCATAGGGCCTCATTGATTGCTTTAACGATCAGTTCAAAACTTGCAATGATTTCTGTATGGGTTGTATCTAAATTAAGACATTTCATAATGGAGGAATAAGCCCTCACAATCACTTGCTTTGTTATCTCCGTGGGGTCTACTTTCCCCCATTTAAGGGCATATCCATTTAGTCTGCTTAACGCCAAATTGTTTTGTAGTAAAATGGAACCCAAACCACGCTTCAATTTATGAATCAATGAGAGGGAAATACTGAGGGGATAATGATCACTTAGCGGGATTGTGAGTCCTGCATCTAAAGTCCTCTCACCGTTTGAAACCAAAATATAATCTATAGTTGTTAAGTATCCTCTGCCATGAAAAGTAGGAGCCAATGTTAGGTTCTTATCATTCTGGGTATTTACCTGAGACAGGTCTAACTCGAACAAGGTTTCATTTAAATGATTTCCTAAGATGGAATGTCTGAAGTGTGGGATGGGACTTCCATATTCATCCAGGATACCACAAATGTTGTTATTATTTGTAGTCGAGCATGGTCCCAGGTTGAAGTCCCCCCCCAAATAATTACCACTTCGTTTAATGACTTCCTTATTCTAGTTTTTAGTATGGACCGGATCAGGGATACCAGATTCATTGCCTCAACGTCAGAGAGATTATTATAGAAGTTCACTATAAGGAAGCTGTCCCTATTATTTAAAGTCAATCTAAGAATCTGAAAGTTTGGATCCAGATTTATAGCGACTACTTCCTTTGGGTTGAGGAGGTTTGAGACATAGGTTGTTAAGCCTCCTTTCGCTCTACCTGAGATGGAGGGTTGAGCTGGTGTAAAATAGGTTTTAAAACCTTCCATATGTATCGCGTCAATGGCCCAAGTCTCTTGAAGTGCTAAGATGTCAAATTTAGAGCTAAAATCCCTCCATATGTCATTTCCGACCTTCGATCGTTGGCCTGCTATGTTCCAAAATAAAGCTACAATTCGGGGTTTGCTCTTCTCCCCTATACATTCCTGTATATCTAGTACGGGTCCAATAATAGGGTTAGAATTTAGATCCCGTTCTAAAACCGGGATAGATTCGGTCTGATTTAGACCTATGGACTTACCTAATAGGTCAGTGTGTATGGGCTGATACTGATTATATCTTGAGTTAAAAACATGAGAGGGGTGCAGAATATTATTAGAATTTACTTCTGTGCTTATAGAGGGCACCTTTTGTGGACTATCAGCTGCATCTTTTGTTATTCCCCGAAAATTAAGTCAGTCCACTCCTTCCAGCCCTGATAATGCCGCATAGCGGTTATAGAGGGGTAAGGAATGGTCATCCTGATGACAAAATACAGGCCCAAAGCGATCCTGGTATTCTAATAGGGACCTGAAACGACCTTCCTGATGTTGGACTGGAAGCCTTAGATGACTATTCTGATATTGAATTGGGGGGCTGAAACAATCAGCCTGAGGGCGAAGTTGCGAAACAGAACAATGATTCTGATTTTGAGGTAGAGACCCACGGACGTCATTCTGGTATCGATATGAGGAATTATAATAATTTCTCTCGCTTAGAAAAAGAGGCCTGAGACGATCCTCCGGATGTTGAGGTAAGTGACTAACACGGTCAACTTGATGGTTAAATGGGGGCCTAGAGTAGACATCCTGATATTGAAATAAAGGTCTAATACAATCGTCCTGGTTTTGAGATGATGGGTTCAAGTTACTCTCATTGGTCGGCACTACTCTGGGATAAAAATAAGGCAATTCAGATGCTTTAATTGTATTAGAAGGATTAGAAGGAAGCCAATTTAAGATGTATCTAACTGCCCTTTTGTCTCTGAAATTAATTATTATAATGTCCCCCATAATATCTTTTTTTCTGTGTCCCAGCCAAGGAAGACGCCTAACATGTAACATTTCTCCGTTTATATCTGGAGGAAGTGGACGATTCTGCCTAAGCCAAAATATAACCTTGTTTTTTAACTGGCTGTGGTCTTCTCTTTTTACGTCCTTTAGGGGAGGAACTCCCGTAAGGACCACCACAAGAGGAACTGCTTCCGTAGGCAGATCTACGTTATGGCTTTTAGGGACAAATTTCCTTACAGGATCTTCATTATCACTTCGATTTTGGGGAATTTGTTGGAAATGTAATTTCCCACCCACCTCCACCTCTTTTTCTTTAAATTTCACATTTAAGCGAGATTTTTGGGGAGGCATTGGGTTCTCGGTTTTTGATTTTACTTGACTCGTAGCTTTTACTCCCTTTTGGTCAATAGTATTTAGGGCCGATACAATGGTTGGACCTTGGTTCCCTCCTTGATCTCCCCAATTGTCTGTTCTAAATTCCCCAAGTGTAAGGCTATTGTTTTTAGTCTTTCTAGTATTGGTAATATGAAAGATCTAATCATTTTTTCAATATTTCCCAATAAATAAATATCTGGTGTTTCAACTGATGGGGAGTGTGAAGAAATGGCCAATGGAGATAGTATGGATGCTTTTGATAAGGAGGTCTTGGAGTTATCGGGTTTAGTTAATTTGACCTTATCTCTCTTTGGTCCGCTCCCCCTCTTTTTTCTTTTTTTTGGTGGTGGGCCTTGTAGTCGAGAGGTCTTCGGAGTACTAATAGTTTTTTGTACAATCTGTACAGATGGCAACGGTACGTCTAACAAGGCATCTGACTCAAATATTGCATCACTAAGGGAAGAAGATAAAGTTGTAATTGGGTCATTATTTAACTCGAGTGGAGGAGTTCTATCTCGGAAGAGTAAAGGTATGTTGTCACTAAAAGACACATCATAGCTCTCGGTTCCGCGGGGCGTACTGGATTGTGGTGACATGACTAGCTGTGACGGGCCCAGGGATAAGCATTTGTTCTTAGCAGACTCAACAGAACGACGTATCTCGGCCCGTCACTCGTCAAGAGCGATATCCCTATCAATTCCAGTAGTGGCCCTAATAACATAGTTATCTAGTGTCCCTCGGTTGACAGCTCCTCCCACTGACGATTTCTCTTTGGAAACAAGCAAGGTCATGGTATGTACTACGGCCAATGTATTTGGGAAGTCACAGTAATGGCCAACAAACAAAAAAATAATTATACAGGTAACAGTTTACAAGACAACCAAATGAAGAGCCTTAAACGGATCAGCTTACTATTTTTGTTACCGACTAGTTCATACTCAACAAAGGTTTGCAAGCAAAAAAGGGGGGGGCCCAGCCCAGTCTCCTCTGGCCTCTGAGGGCCACAGAGGGCCGGGGCTTCGCTCGGCGCCGCCCGCGCGCGCGCGTCCCGCGACACGGAGGGAGCCTCAGTCTTTTAAGCGCCTCCGGGCGCGATGATTCTCGTCAGGTGGGCCGCAAAGCTACCTGGGAGCTGTAGTCTCCCCCTGCGGTAGCCGCGCGATGGCAAATAGCAGCAGCAGGGGAGACACGCAGCGTCTGGGCCCCAGTAGCAGCTAGAAGGCAGATAAGGCACAGAAATCCCCTGTTCCGGCAAAGGCACCTCGTATAATGACACCCGCTCCACCGAGGGAGCCTCAGTCTTTTAAGCGCCTCCGGGCGCGATGATTCTCGTCAGCTGGGCTGCAAAGCTACCTGGGAGCTGTAGTCTCCCCCTGCGGTAGCCGCGCGATGGCAAATAGCGGCAGCAGGGGAGAGACGCAGCGTCTGGGCCCCAGTAGCAGCTAGAAGGCAGATAAGGCACAGAAATCCCCTGTTCCGGCAAAGGCACCTCGTATAATGACACCCGCTCCACTGAGGGAGCCTCAGTCTTTTAAGCGCCTCCGGGCGCGATGATTCTCGTCAGCTGGGCCGCAAAGCTACCTGGGAGCTGTAGTCTACCCCTGCGGTAGCCGCGCGATGGCAAATAGCGGCAGCAGGGGAGACACGCAGCGTCTGGGCCCCAGTAGCAGCTAGAAGGCAGATAAGGCACAGAAATCCCCTGTTCCGGCTAAGGCACCTCGTTTAATGACACATTGATCTGCCTTAAGAGCCTGGATTCTAATAAATATGAAGACGATCAAGGTAAAAAAGATTATGATACATACATATGGAGAAACTTTCCTGTGGAATTATAGTAGTCTTCAATAATATTTGTTTAGAGCATGTGAGTAGAAGTTTTTCTTTATTAATTGAGTATACCTCAAGCCTTTCTGTGGTTTTCCTCAGATCATGCAAGGTGTACCTTTCTTTCATACCAGAAGAAAGCTCTGGCAGTGATGATCCAAATATGTTTAATATTAGTATGTACAACATGCCTTAGTGTTTTGAGCAGTGGAGAACTTGCAGGAAAGTTCTAGATATTTCCCTCTTACTCCCAGTACTATTTTTACTCATCCATTTGTTTACTCATAGCCTTAACTGTGTGGTAACGTGCAGGGATGTTTCATTATTATCAATTAAAGCAATATATACTTCATTGTTTCTTTTTAGGTCTCTGCTCTAGACGGCACACATGCGCTGTCTGAAACCGAGACATGTTGTATCTACTCTGTTGGGTTTCATCATGCCCCTCCCACACCCCTCGCTTTTAATTGGTGCTTTTGTGTGTCTTTTAAACTCTTTGGGCCATATGTAGGTAGCTAAATACTGGCCGGTAACGGCCGAAAATCAGCAATTTTCCCGTACCGACCGGTATTTAGCCCTTTCTAATGTAGGAGGCAGGTTTTAAGGATTCGGTAATTTACCGATTCCTTATCTTAGGGAATCGGTAAAATACAGAATCCTTAAAAGCTATGTAGGAGGCACTCAAGTGAGTGCATTTTTGCATTCAGGATTCGTTATTTACCACCAACTACAAGTTGGTGGTAAATACTGAATACCTTTAAGAAAGCAATATTTTGCTTTTCTCAATGTGCCATGTGGCAGAGATACATGCCCCTAGGGCATGTATGTGAGCCACATGTGCACACATGCACGATTCAGGGGTGCAACAGGGTGTCAATGTGACACCCTGCCACCCTTGAATATGCTCCCACTATTACCGATTCGGTATTTACCGAATCGGTAATAGTGAATGGCTTCCCATTTATTCCTATGGGCCTCCAGACCCATAGGAATGAATGAGAAGGTGATTCCTTATTACCGGACCGGTATTACCGATTCGGTAATAACGAATATTACCGATTCGGTATTTTTTACCGAATTATTAGCTACATATGAAATACCGATTCCTAAATACCAAATCGGTAAAATTCGGTATTTAGGAATCGGTATTTCATATTTACCTACATCGGGCCCTTTGTCTTTTGGGTGGGGAAACTGTCCCAATTGTCCCACCTTTGTTGTTTTTGTTTCCATCCATGCTGACTGGCCCTTTCACATGTTTTCTTTCTCCTGTTTTTATTTATGTTGTTTTCAACTGACTCTTTTGTTAGTTTGGCTTGCCACAGGATTGTGAAAAGATGTTTTTAGGGGTGATGAATTAACTGTGTTTAAGCATTAAAAGCAAATGCGCTTCTTTTAATGGTATGTGCTTTGTTGAAAGTTTTACCGTATGGTCCATGTTGTTAATCGCTTTTTTTCATTTCGATTCACAATTCACCCAAATAAGGTCAGTGAGCGAATTAGTGCCTACGCGACTGCTGACGTTTTAAAGTGATTAACAACATGGACCATATGGGAAAACTCTCAACAAAGCAAGCAGCGTGTACAATGTGCCAGTGCCCGAGTACTCTGTCCTTTTGCCCGTTCACAATGCTGCACATGTTCACTTTTTACTGTAGCATGAGTGCTAAATTACTCGTGACCTGTGGCACCTTTTCCTGGATTCGGATTAGACAAAACCAAGTCACATACTGGAAAATTCCGCTTTTTTCATGCATAGACTGCAAAATCCAAACTTTACAAAAAATGCACGTTAGGACGCCCATACTGTCTGATTTGTGATTGGCCATCAGCCCGACCATGTGCATTATTCTGTTCAATGTTGAGATGTTCCTGCTACAATAAAAATGTTATCTGTAAAGTGCGCAGCTGCTCCTTGAAGCCAGATCTGTGCTACATCAAATACGTAGAACGCATCCTAAATGTGATAAGTCAGCATTATTGTCGCATAAAGAAGGGGCTTTGATTTCAGGGCGTGATTGTATGAGTGTTTTTTATTGCTTTCTAAGTTAGTTATTTAGAACACCATGTTGCTGCAAAAAACAGATTGTGTTGGGGCTGATGCAGTCTGCTTAGATAGGACTGTAGAATCTCTAATTATGATCATAGTTTGTACACCTGCAGGCATGGTTCAAATGGAAATTGCAAAGAAGTTACCATTTTATGTTGTTTTTTCACGTTCTGTGTTCGATTATCTCTAAAGAGCGCTTCATTTACAATTGTTTGCGCCCACACTGTTCAGGTTTTTGTTTATTTGCATATGCATACTTACATGTCATAGCTGGAAAAATAAGCATTGTAAACGTAATTGTATGATTTTATATAGCACTCTTCAAAACCTTGATTGCCTCACTGTGCTTTACAGCCTGTAATTATCAACAAAGACCGTCAACTGCTATAGCAAAAGGTGAGATTCACCTAAACACTTCTTGGACACAAGTTGTGCAGTTATTGTGGTGGTGGACAAAAAAAGGGCATGTGTTGCTTTGCTTCACTCAGCTTGTTGTCCTTGCAGTAAACCCTTGGCAGCCAATAAGAGGTCATTTAGTAGGTAAGGATGGGCCAAGGGGCTCAACTGTGTGATGTCAGAGGTCAAGTGGTGCGTAATGTACCTGAAGCTCTGTGTCAAAGTTTCTTCATCGGCCAAAACTTGGGTGCTTGGAAACAGGTTTAAACCAGTTAGATTGTAAACGCATGCCAGCTTCTTCCCTGGTGACCTTCATTATCTGACTGTTCCTGGGTTGTTTCCAGGTAAAGTCTAGGGGTGCAGCAGACATGGCATTTGCACATGGGTGGCATACCTGGGCCCAGCATCACCAGGGAGTGCCTTGGTGTACAGCCCTGCCGGTATTACCTTGGGGTCGTGGGTCTTGGTGACCTGGGAGAAGCTCAGCTCCTGTGAAGTTCTGCATCTTCACTGAATGCGGTGGGCAGCACCTGCCTGTCTTGTGCCATGCACTCAATGCCTAGCCTGGAAACTACTGCAGTAGGGGTCATGAGCATAAGCACGGCAGCAACGAGCCGCAACCAGAGTCTCCAAACGTGACATTCCTTCGGGCTAAAGACCCCACATGTGCCCCCAGCCACCCCTGTTTTCCTCACTCGCCACAGAGGTTAAGGGCTCGTTACTCCGGTGGGTTATTCACTTAACTACTGGAAATTGTTCATTATCATCCTCTCAGGTGCAATTTTTTTTTGCCAATCAATTTCAATCCAAAACTTTAGTCCAACTGAGGAGAAGCAAGACTACATCTCCCAGAAAGCACTGCATTGTTAAATAAATTGCCAGGACAAGGATAGCAGGTTCTTGTGAAGTGGGGCCATCTGGTAAACACTCCTGCTCGGAGTTCTACTCCAGGTAACCTTGTGGAAGTAAGAAGATATCTTGGGCTCCTGCGGCGTTCCCTCCTCGAAGCTATCTGCATAGTGTCTCTCAATTTGATTCACTTCTTCACTCCATGCTTGGACCCTTTTGTTAAATGGTCCTTCCCCGGTTCAGCTCTGTTGGCCTCACCCTCTGCAACATCATTGTGTTGCATAGTTGGCCAAACTCATCTTGGTACCGACTGGTCAACATCATCTTTCAAAGATGTCATTTGAGGACAAGACTTTTCAAGTCTGTTCTCTGGGGAGGAGCAGTGCTTTCAACAAGCTAGATACGGAACCAGTCATACAGTGCCACCTAGTGGTGGTATCAAATATTACATGTGACTTATAAATGTGACTTTTTTGGTGCTTGAGGAGCGCTCCCAAGTTAAATAGCATCTTAGCTGGAGCATTGAAAGTCCCCACACCATTCCTGGCTCAGGTTTTTACCACTCCGCTCTAAAGCCACCTCCTGCAGTGTCACTCATGCAGGCTTCGCTTTCTGTCGCCTCAACAGGATTGGATGCACCTCCGGACATCTGAAGCTGGGATCTCTATTCAACAACTCTTCGGATAGGTGCTGCCCCAAAGTACAATTTAACAAGTTAATGTCCTGATTCTAAGAAAATTCCACTACACAATACATACATCCAATCCACACCACAGAATTCCACCTGATGCCACAAAAATTAACACCACATAATTCCACTCCATTACATGCCATTCCACAACACACAAACCCACTCCACATAATTACACTCCATGACACATAATGCCACTTCACATAATTCCAGTACACTCAATACCACATAATTACCATCCACATGTTTCCTAGAAATCCTAGCAACCGTGAACAATGTATTTGGTTGAATGTTCTGTTCCTGTAAAAAGGTGATCTTGATGAGAATAAAAGGCCTTTAGGATATTATTATCAATGAATTTATCAGAGCGAGTTCTTCTCTAGGAAACCCGATTATTCTCTATGCTGTGCCCTTTTCCATTTCAGTTGTTCTTATATGAGCATCTGCTGGGTACAGTATTAAATGTGATTCCTTTCACAGAATCAATGAACTGTCTTCAAAATGAAAGCCAATTTTAATTACAGCGACGAAGGAGCCACTGACTTACTAATAAAGACGATTAACCACCACCCTGCTCTCATGACAATCAAAATATGTATTTTTCAGATTGGAAGGGCATTTTGTGGTTCATAAATCTTTTCCAGTCACATGACTTTTCATAGAAAGTTAATATCTACGCTCAGTCTTTTCCATTCCCCTTAACTTAAGGTTCTTACATTCCATGTCTTTGAAAGGATGTTGTTTTTGACAGGAAAGCTTTGCCCCTATTGTTAACCCAATGTACCTTTTGTGACAGTTCGACTGGTGCACTCATAAACAGAAGCAAGACTTTTTATGAGAATCAGCAAAACTTTCCACCGCTTGAAATAAATAGTGAAATAAGGTTCTGAACCACTTTTGGGGTTTGAAATCGCAAAGCCCGAGGTAAGCAAAATTACAGGCTTTGCACCCACAAAAAACAGATTTGCAGTGTATACATTTTTTATACACAATCTTGATTTAAAGAGATTATCTCGGCTTGTTCTTTTTCATCACAATATAGCAGCCTTGGGTACATCACTTTCTCACAAGAAGGCACTGCTGACGTTGGAGTTGTGATACTGGTGCAATTGGTTATTTCCTTTGGGCTCCTGTTTTCAGAGCGACAATTGTTCCTTTGTGCGCTGCACTATTTACCAAATGGTATCTCACTCGATTGATGTGCACCAGAAATCTAAATGAAGGCCAATGCTGTTTTGCTTTCTTACCCTCCTTTCAGGAGTCACCAGCTACCAGTTTCTATTTTTTGGATTTATCTGCTGAGTGGCTTCCTACCAGTGATGTCTCTGCTAGCTGAAAAGTTATTTCTATTCTTCAAAAAACAGAGTTGTTTGGATTGCGTCTCTCTGTGTCTCCTTTGATGATCCAAGTTGCTATTGTGTGATCAAGAAGATCACAGTATAAACAAGCATTGCTCACCTAGTGTTAGATAGCTCATTATAGTATATTGAGTGGCAGTGTGTGTGACCTTCCTGTGCCCAGATGAGCTGAGGATTCTGGGACGGCTTGCAGTGATTTGACATGGTATTGGACACAGTGAATGACAATCTCTGGATTGTGTATTTAATATATGAAAGAGAGTGAATGAAAGGGAGACAAGGGTTGCCACCTGCCCAGACAGCAGCTCTTTAACAGGGGTTTGGCACAGACCGTCTGCTGAGAAACTCTGCTCCAAAATACTTCTTGTCTACCTCTGATTGGATTCAGGTGCTCACTTTTGTTTCTTCTGTCTGGGTTCCCAGCCTGCAACCGCCCTGGGGCCTCAGTTACAATGTGAGGGATGTGGGGAATCTATCAATTCTAAATAGTGCGGATGGGACATCTGCCGCTTTTTGCGGATGTCCCGCATCTTCCAAACTCTGAGGTCCTTGCTCCTTTCTTGGGTTCCCCCTGCTTGTGCAGTCTGTGGCCAAAGGTTGAGTATCAGGAAGGTAGGGCACACAGAGGCAATTGGGCTGTTCTGTATTGTGGTCAGGGCAGATTTGGTGTTCTGATCTGCTTTTTCCCAGATACCTTTCCATTCTGTTTCTCCAAGGTCTGCTGGGGTGGCTTTCCCTTTTTTGGAGTTTATAGACTGCATGATACAGTTTAGGTGCCCACTTGCCACGATAAATCCCTCAACTTGTACAAGCACAACCTATACCCTATCTCGGAGGTCGATACCCTTCTCAAGTGGGATGCCCACCAACACCAACTGAACAGGGACATTCAGAAGGAGAAAGAACAACCCAAACAAAAATGCAGGCTGGCTTCCCAAGAAGGTAGTTGATTTAGACTGGTGCACAACTTAGTACAAGAAAATAAACCCAACGAGGAGGTTTCCTCACTTTCTTAAACATAAACAGCAACACACTTCTCTGAAATATTCAAATATTAAAGTATAAAGCAATGAGTACATTGTAATTGTATTTTGTGTTTTTATCCCATGCACATTTCTGACTTTTTCTATTGTTTCCCTTGTACCCCAAAAGAACCCCCTGTTTTTATTCCGGCGCGACTCGTTGGTGGCAGCTCGCCCTATGACGGGCGGATAGAAGTCTATCATTCGGGGCAGTGGGGAACCGTTTGCGATGACCAGTGGGACGATGCGGATGCCGAGGTTGTCTGTAGGCAGCTTGGACTTGGGTGAGTGTCTCTTATCTCAGGACCATCTGTATGAGAACATACTAAAAAAAACTAATACCACTGTGTTTCTTGAAAGGATAGTTATGGCTATGTGTTTCTTTTCAAACCAATCTTTGATAAGATTTGAAATTTAATGACAAAACATGTTGGGAAACACTTACCAGGGGTTTATGTCATTGAAATGTTGTTGAAAGAAGGAGGGAATGTTTAACCTTTTTAAATTACATCATTCATGTTTTACTTTTCCCGTTGTGGCTTTTTATAGCAGTAAAGCCTGCTGAAAAGGGATATAACTGTTATTAAAGGCCCTACATTGGAGTAATAAGCTGGAGCCCCAGGAAAGGGTCCTTATTTTGTTTATTTATTTTCATTATGGAGCATTACTGCTAGCTAGATAGGAGCCCTGATGCTAACAACAGCAAAATACCTCACTCAGCCATCCCGACAACAACATAAAAAGAGTAAAGCCAAGTGTATAGAGGTTTTCTGAATGGTAAAAGTTCTTCAATGCGGCGGAGGTTACAAGGTAACGAGGTTCAGGGCCTTTAACAACTGGTATAGGCAGACATGCTACAATGCTATCAGAATGTTGAACTCTCTCAGAGTAGAATGTTTTACATTAAAATGGGAGAAACAGAAAGACAAACATTGGAATGTTGAAGCAGAAGGACCATACCAGCCATTATTGGCCCGAGCCTCTTCATTGCCTTCTATGGAATGGCCAACATTCCAATGTTTTAATGATAATCATACATCATACATCCACACAGCCCCACACTCCCATGTCCCCTAGGCTATCCTTCTTTTTGGCTTTCGGTGAGGTGGAACGCCCCTGCAGTTATCTCTTCTAGCGAGTTGTGAAGCAGTGGAGGTATTCACATATGGAACATGTTATGTTGTCTGATTCTCAAGGCATACCAGTGTTCAGACTAATACTCTGTGGAATGTGGGAAAACCAGTAGTTTCATTATTCAGGCTACATTTACTGAGAAATTTGAGTGCACATTTGTGCAACAGCTGAGCAAGAGCCAGTCCCCAGCCTGTAATAATGTACATTCTGGGAGTGATTGTTTTCACACGTTTGTGTCTCTTTTGTTTCAAAATGGAACCAACAAATTGTTCATTTGTTCACCAGAAGAGACATAGCATAGTACACTGAATTTTGCATATCAAATTATTTTGAAACTGGTAGCATTGTTTGAGTGTCTAAACTCTATTGCTAAAAATAATGAAATACAGATTAACGGTTATTCAGAAAGTAGAAATCCCAGTTTCTTTTAATTGTAGGGGCACATGTTTTGAACATTGATTTTATTTTTAACAAATGAAACCAAACCCAAACATAGGGATAGCATTTTAGGGTCATCAGATTTCCCAAATCTGTGATTTTCTGTCCCTCTCAGATTCCCTTTATCATCCATGATACATACCGTTAATATATGTTAAATATGTTTAGGTGCAAGAACACCCTGGTGCTTATGGTACTGGAGAAACTGAGACACAGCAAGTTTATTGTAGATGCTGAATATGTTTTTTATTTGAGTGTTTCCCAGCTGTGAAAGTCGAGAGTTTGTGGTACAAGTGTACAAATGGATTAACCGACTTTGCTCGTTAAAGTAACACGAATGCCAACATTCTGTGACCAAGACAGGCATGATTTTTCAAGTTTTAAAATTTCGAATTAGTATATTGATGAAATTAGGGAAAATGCCATCACTCAGGACCCCAGGCCCAAATATGTCACTGGAAAGCACTGAGTGACGACTGACCCAGTAGTTATCATGATAAATAAATACAGTGGCGGCTCCTCCGCTAAGGCGGAGGAGCGTTGCCCTACTGCTCCGCAGCAGGAAACATAAAATGTTAATAACTTGCGTTAATATCATTTTATGTTTCCTTCTGCTGCTGCAGCTTCCTGGGCGGGGCGGGGCTGCTCCGATGAAAGAGGAGCAGGGGACGAGTGGTTAGCCCACTCCTAAGTGCACATGACTGTTTGGTCAGCCCTTTCCGGCCGCCCAAAACAGTCATGCGCACTTCCCATATTCTGTAATGCAGCCTGCATGGAGAACATGCTCAGGCCCCCATTCCCTGGCTGAGCGCCGATTCACAGCGCTCAGACCAATCACAACGCTGCATTGCAACAATGTGATTGGCTATCAGGAGCCTTGGAGCCGGGTGCTTCCTGCTACTTTCTGTATCCTGCTGCAGGACTGGAGCAGGAACAAGAGGAGAGAGGCAGCGGCTGGCCATCACAAGTAAGTGTTTTTTCTTGAAAGTTTTTTTTGCCCACCTCACCACCCGAGTCTGGGTGCAGCCGCTACTGCAAGTGTAATGACATAAACAATCACATGTCTTTTTTGTGCCTAACTAACACTTTCTCGGCAAACTTGCCTGTGTAGTATTCGTTATTGCGTGCTGACGCAGTTAGGCCTGCTGTAAACTGTTTAAATTGTTTAGAGCTAGCCTTTCCTGCTGCTCTTTTTAGTGTAGTGTTTATTCCTTGTATTTATACACATTGTGACATTTAACTATCATGCTGACTCGAGGGTACCTTTTAACCCATTACACACATACTGTGTTCTTTGTACTGTTTGGCTTCCTTGACGTCATGCCCAGCGTAAACACTCGAGCTGTGAGCTCTCATAATGTTTGCCTCACAGCCATGATGAGTCAACGAGCCAGGCTCTCGTCTACATGCCCTGTACACATTGAAACAGTAAGTAACATTGCGGCAAGTGGAATAATTTAAAACAAGAGTTCAACATTTTTTAGCAGTGAAATACCAAGATTACTACAAACTAAGAGAACAAATTAAATACACATTGGAAGCAAAGGGACACTGGCTTTCCAATGGGTAGGTTAAGGGTGAATCTTAAGGCATGACATCTTAAAAGACTCTTTATCGCCTGGGCTTCTTTGTAGAGGTGGTTCAACACTGTTACATGCCACAATAGGCTAGTGGTGTAACAATAGCTCATGCAGCCCCGCGGTGCGGGGGTGGGCCCCTGAGCTCCATGGGTCCCCCTCTGGCACTGTGCACGGGCGGTGGACCCCTGGACTAAGTGCTCCTGACTTTGCAGGGGGGGCCCTCAAGTTGTAACGCCGTTACAATGAGCGCACATACACTTATACCCTGCTTTTAGGGATTTTCATGTGGTTTCTGCACCTGAATGAGAGACCAGAACAAGGGGTATCACACCTGAAAGCACCTGGGCCTCTATGCTGGGACGCTGGCATTCTTGGCTGGGAACATTATGAAATCCCTGCTGGGAGCCTGACTGAGCCATGGTCTGGGCCAGAGCAAGGGCACTTAATGGGCATAGAATGATGGAATGACTGGGCATTCTTAGAGTAGAGCTAGGCCGCAAGGTGATGCAGTTACACAAATATTCGAAGTGTGTAATGAGAGCCCAGCAAGCTACATGACTTAGAGGAGAAACTGGAGCAAGGCTGTGCTTGGGCTTGGAAATGTAGATTCCACAGGTGTGGGCAGAAATGGCTGCTCCTGCCTATGACCTGTAAAAGCTGTATGAAGGCCACCTTCAATCAGTAGTTGGGAGGGCTGCCCCAAAAGTGGGAGTCTTATGCCTATATCGGTAGGGTTATCAAGTATGCTGGAAACGTAAGCATTAAGGCTGAAGCTGGCCTCTGATAACGTGGTCAGTGAGCAATGAGTCAGTCTTTTTCTCAAGAGCTGAGGTCCCTGTACTTAGAAACCCTAAAGAGCAAGGCACCACATGTTAAATTGAATGTACTGATTCAGGAAGCCAGTGGGGTCTTCCAAGAGGGAATATCACAGGGTATCTGCGCTTGAGGCCCAGCATTTGGTTCTGACCTTACAAAGACAGAATCAGAAAGTAAATGGGGCTTGTGAAGGGGCAATTTACTTCTGCAGTTCCTGCCCAATATAGGCCTACTGGCAAACAACAGGGTAATACCCAATTGACCCTTTTAATACCTGGGTAAGGAACAATGAAGAGCAAGCAACAAATTGGTACAAAAGGAAGAGATAAGAAAATAACTTTGGTCAAGAGCACACTAATTGACTCTATATCTAGTTTATTAATCTAGACAGATTTTATCAAAATATTTGGACTTTCCTGCATCCGAAATGACCACGGACCTTGATGGAAGCAACAAAGCAAAAAATACAACAATACAAATATACATAAATTGAACATGTCAGAACGTCACAAACATGAAAAGACTAATAAACACAAAAAAAAGTTAACCCCTAAACAAACATATAATTTTCTGTTAGTGTCCTCCTAATAATTTCAGGACGAACCACTGGAAGGAAGTCCACAGAGCGCGCTGCGACTCAACAAATTATTGTCGGACTTTCTCAGCACACTCAACAGTGAGTAACCACACTGTACTTATTTTCAAGGACTCCTCCTTCAAAACCGGGTCTACGCAATTGCGTTTCGGCCATATATTTTCCTCGGCCTCCTCAGGACAGGGTTAATACAAGGAATGTACACACACTACAAAAAAGAAGTATATACACGTATAAATATACAAATATCAACATAAATCTAATCACAAGCATAGTCGTAGCAGTTCGCCATGCCGCCCAGCGGGGAGCCTGTAGTCGGTGACCGTCACCAAGGGGCAAAGGGGTGAGCCGGGGACTTACATCAGAAAATCTGTATATTCTTACCAAAAGGGGCTATAATTATAAAAAAACCAGCGTGTCAATCTCTCAGACTGGCGGAAATAATGTCACAACACAGACCCAGTGCACAGTCCACCATAGCAGTTGGTGCCCACACCACTAAGAGTGCAAGAACCTTGAGGAAACCCAATCTCACTTTCTCTCACCCATGGCTGAAAACCCGTCAGCAAACATGCAAGCTAAATGCTATTACTGCGTGTCTCTCAGGAGTAAACAAACATATGGCACTCACAGTGGTAGGGTGGCCCGATGGACGCTCCTACGTGCGGATCATCCGGGTCCCCAGATACCCAGAAGGGTGCCGACCCTATTAACAAGGAAACCAGGGGCTCAACACTCATGGCAGCGCAATAAATGTAAATGAGGGATACACCAAGGGATAAAGGGGGCTTACCTTCCTTCAACAGGAAGTCCTCCCTGCTTACACTGGCTGGCAACGACTTGTATAATTTTGCAAAACGATCACTACCTACAAAAGCAAAAAGCCCAGGGCTTTAGGAAACTTAACGGGGGCCAACAGACTATATGAGTCCACATCCTATGAAGCTGACGTGACGGCACTTACTTTGAAAGAAGTCCGACTAAAAAGTCCGGAACACACAGCCACTCCACTCGACAATCCTTACGGCGCCGGTCTGCGTGTGGCTACGGGCTGCACCAGTCCTATATTCCGGCATTGGACGAGGAGAGTAAACATAGAGGAAGGGTTCCACTCTGGAGTGAAAACGTGTCGGCCATCTTGGCATGGAGACGTCTGAATTCACGATACCCTCTATCTCAAAGGGGATCAAAAAGGAGGGGGACAGGACGCGGAGATCATCTAAACAGAGTGTGCATCTCAGCTGGTGCTGTCATCCACCTATAAGGTATGAATCACAAGGCAGCATCAAATGGACAGGGATAAAAGTACAACCCAGGTACAGCACGAGCTCCACACTGCCAATGGAAAAGGATTTCCCAAAATGTTCACAGAGTCTATTACAGGGGACAAGACCATGTATGTAATATCAAAAGGTCGACATCCCTCATGGCACCACCACCGTTAACTACTCCCCATGGGCAACACAGGCGACCGCTCAGACAAAGCTTGATCAATGCACAATCTATTAATACAACACAAATAAAAGACATATCTAAAAATGTGTAACGGGAAATGTAATCAGGCATTCGCACTAGTATCTTGTAATACAAGGCCCAAAACCCTCTACTAGGTACAGTATCAAGAGGACAAAAATACGGGACAGTGGTACTTATATCAACGCCCAGATCTCATCACGGTCATTTAAACCTAATCTGGATGTCTGATAACGTTCGATCATTCGTGCCTCAAGATGATTGAGCTTATTTTGTAATACTGTTTTAGTGAGTGCTTTCACCACCAATAGCACAGTCCAGTACAGGTCATCTTCATTGTGGTTCATTTCAATGAAATGTTGTACCATAGGAGCCCCTATGGTTCCACATCGTATACGGGATTTATGTTGTAAAATCCTCAACTTTACGACCTGAGTCGTCTGTCCGATGTATGTTTTTTCGCATGGACATGTGACTGCATACACCACATTTTTGGTGTTGCAGTTAGAAAAACTTAACTGTGAATGCACTACTTTATTGATTTCCACACACTTAGAGTTTTTTGTTTGCATGCATACCCCGCAGCCGTTGCACCGGAAATGTCCGACGAGGGCTGGGAGGCCCATCATTCCTCTCAGATCAGTGGGTACCATGGAGAGGCGGGAGGCTTTCACTAGATGATTTCTAAGATTCTTTCCTCTGCGGAACGCAAATAACGGCTTAGAAATATTCAAATGTTCCACCAATTTGAGGTTTCTTAGAATAATCTGCTTGATCTTATTAGCCTTAGGGTTGAATGTAAGTACACAAACCATTTGCTCATTTTCCTGTTTCGTTTTAGGTACAAGGAGTGTTTCCCTCGGAGTGTACCAAGCTCTCTTTAATGCTCCCTTAACCAATTTCTTTGGGTACCCTCGTGCTGTACGTTTTTGTTGGAGCATTTGGGCATTTCTAAAATAGTCATCCTTATTAGTGCAATTACGTCGCACTCTCAAAAATTGGCCGTAGGGCAAGTTGTCTCTGAGATTTCGTGGATGTCCAGAGGTATAATCTAATAGTGTGTTCCTATCAGTGGGCTTGATAAACAAGTCCACCTCCAGTTTCCCCTCTTTTTCAAAAATCCACACATCCAGGAAATTGATACGTTTATCACTTGATGACATAGTGAATTTTAAATCAGGTGTCCTAGCATTGAGCCAGGAATGGAATTGTGTCAGCTGATCCTGTGTTCCCTTCCATATCATAAACACATCGTCTATGAACCGCACCCACTTCAGGATATGGTCTTTAAAAGGGGACAGGGCATCAAAGATGTGTGACATTTCAAATTGATTCATAACCAAATTAGCAATTTCCGGGGCGAAGCAACACCCCATCCCTACGCCTTTAATCTGCAAAAATAAATCTGTTTTGAACGTGAAGAAATTATTTTTTAAACAGATCCGGGCTAGGGCAACTAAAAATTCAGTGGGCACCTGACGAGGTCGGGGCCGTTGATCAAGTACCACCCGCATGACTATCAAGGCTTCATCTTGTGGTATGTTCGTATATAAACTCTCAATGTCGAAGGAAACCAGCAGCTGCTGAGTTCCTTCGAACATTTTCCTGTTTCGTTTTAGGTACAAGGAGTGTTTCCCTCGGAGTGTACCAAGCTCTCTTTAATGCTCCCTTAACCAATTTCTTTGGGTACCCTCGTGCTGTAAGTTTTTGTTGGAGCATTTGGGCATTTCTAAAATAGTCATCCTTATTAGTGCAATTACGTCGCACTCTCAAAAATTGGCCGTAGGCAAAATACATAGATGTATTTCTTAAGCCATTTGTTCCTCTCACACAAGCATATATCAGAGATACCATGGACTTCATTTCCAAAATTGAACTCTCAATGTTCGAAGGAACTCAGCAGCTGCTGGTTTCCTTCGACATTGAGAGTTTATATACGAACATACCACAAGATGAAGCCTTGATAGTCATGCGGGTGGTACTTGATCAACGGCCCCGACCTCATCAGGTGCCCACTGAATTTTTAGTTGCCCTAGCCCGGATCTGTTTAAAAAATAATTTCTTCACGTTCAAAACAGATTTATTTTTGCAGATTAAAGGCGTAGGGATGGGGTGTTGCTTCGCCCCGGAAATTGCTAATTTGGTTATGAATCAATTTGAAATGTCACACATCTTTGATGCCCTGTCCCCTTTTAAAGACCATATCCTGAAGTGGGTGCGGTTCATAGACGATGTGTTTATGATATGGAAGGGAACACAGGATCAGCTGACACAATTCCATTCCTGGCTCAATGCTAGGACACCTGATTTAAAATTCACTATGTCATCAAGTGATAAACGTATCAATTTCCTGGATGTGTGGATTTTTGAAAAAGAGGGGAAACTGGAGGTGGACTTGTTTATCAAGCCCACTGATAGGAACACACTATTAGATTATACCTCTGGACATCCACGAAATCTCAGAGACAACTTGCCCTACGGCCAATTTTTGAGAGTGCGACGTAATTGCACTAATAAGGATGACTATTTTAGAAATGCCCAAATGCTCCAACAAAAACGTACAGCACGAGGGTACCCAAAGAAATTGGTTAAGGGAGCATTAAAGAGAGCTTGGTACACTCCGAGGGAAACACTCCTTGTACCTAAAACGAAACAGGAAAATGAGCAAATGGTTTGTGTACTTACATTCAACCCTAAGGCTAATAAGATCAAGCAGATTATTCTAAGAAACCTCAAATTGGTGGAACATTTGAATATTTCTAAGCCATTATTTGCGTTCCGCAGAGGAAAGAATCTTAGAAATCATCTAGTGAAAGCCTCCCGCCTCTCCATGGTACCCACTGATCTGAGAGGAATGATGGGCCTCCCAGCCCTCGTCGGACATTTCCGGTGCAATGGCTGCGGGGTATGCATGCAAACAAAAATCTCTAAGTGTGTGGAAATCAATAAAGTAGTGCATTCACAGTTAAGTTTTTCTAACTGCAACACCAAAAATGTGGTGTATGCAGTCACATGTCCATGCGAAAAAACATACATCGGACAGACGACTCAGGTCGTAAAGTTGAGGATTTTACAACATAAATCCCGTATACGATGTGGAACCATAGGGGCTCCTATGGTACAACATTTCATTGAAATGAACCACAATGAAGATGACCTGTACTGGACTGTGCTATTGGTGGTGAAAGCACTCACTAAAACAGTATTACAAAATAAGCTCAATCATCTTGAGGCACGAATGATCGAACGTTATCAGACATCCAGATTAGGTTTAAATGACCGTGATGAGATCTGGGCGTTGATATAAGTACCACTGTCCCGTATTTTTGTCCTCTTGATACTGTACCTAGTAGAGGGTTTTGGGCCTTGTATTACAAGATACTAGTGCGAATGCCTGATTACATTTCCCGTTACACATTTTTAGATATGTCTTTTATTTGTGTTGTATTAATAGATTGTGCATTGATCAAGCTTTGTCTGAGCGGTCGCCTGTGTTGCCCATGGGGAGTAGTTAACGGTGGTGGTGCCATGAGGGATGTCGACCTTTTGATATTACATACATGGTCTTGTCCCCTGTAATAGACTCTGTGAACATTTTGGGAAATCCTTTTCCATTGGCAGTGTGGAGCTCGTGCTGTACCTGGGTTGTACTTTTATCCCTGTCCATTTGATGCTGCCTTGTGATTCATACCTTATAGGTGGATGACAGCACCAGCTGAGATGCACACTCTGTTTAGATGATCTCCGCGTCCTGTCCCCCTCCTTTTTGATCCCCTTTGAGATAGAGGGTATCGTGAATTCAGACGTCTCCGTGCCAAGATGGCCGACACGTTTTCACTCTAGAGTGGAACCCTTCCTCTATGTTTACTCTCCTCGTCCAATGCCGGAATATAGGACTGGTGCAGCCCGTAGCCACACGCAGACCGGCGCCGTAAGGATTGTCGAGTGGAGTGGCTGTGTGTTCCGGACTTTTTAGTCGGACTTCTTTCAAAGTAAGTGCCGTCACGTCAGCTTCATAGGATGTGGACTCATATAGTCTGTTGGCCCCCGTTAAGTTTCCTAAAGCCCTGGGCTTTTTGCTTTTGTAGGTAGTGATCGTTTTGCAAAATTATACAAGTCGTTGCCAGCCAGTGTAAGCAGGGAGGACTTCCTGTTGAAGGAAGGTAAGCCCCCTTTATCCCTTGGTGTATCCCTCATTTACATTTATTGCGCTGCCATGAGTGTTGAGCCCCTGGTTTCCTTGTTAATAGGGTCGGCACCCTTCTGGGTATCTGGGGACCCGGATGATCCGCACGTAGGAGCGTCCATCGGGCCACCCTACCACTGTGAGTGCCATATGTTTGTTTACTCCTGAGAGACACGCAGTAATAGCATTTAGCTTGCATGTTTGCTGACGGGTTTTCAGCCATGGGTGAGAGAAAGTGAGATTGGGTTTCCTCAAGGTTCTTGCACTCTTAGTGGTGTGGGCACCAACTGCTATGGTGGACTGTGCACTGGGTCTGTGTTGTGACATTATTTCCGCCAGTCTGAGAGATTGACACGCTGGTTTTTTTATAATTATAGCCCCTTTTGGTAAGAATATACAGATTTTCTGATGTAAGTCCCCGGCTCACCCCTTTGCCCCTTGGTGACGGTCACCGACTACAGGCTCCCCGCTGGGCGGCATGGCGAACTGCTACGACTATGCTTGTGATTAGATTTATGTTGATATTTGTATATTTATACGTGTATATACTTCTTTTTTGTAGTGTGTGTACATTCCTTGTATTAACCCTGTCCTGAGGAGGCCGAGGAAAATATATGGCCGAAACGCAATTGCGTAGACCCGGTTTTGAAGGAGGAGTCCTTGAAAATAAGTACAGTGTGGTTACTCACTGTTGAGTGTGCTGAGAAAGTCCGACAATAATTTGTTGAGTCGCAGCGCGCTCTGTGGACTTCCTTCCAGTGGTTCGTCCTGAAATTATTAGGAGGACACTAACAGAAAATTATATGTTTGTTTAGGGGTTAACTTTTTTGTGTTTATTAGTCTTTTCATGTTTGTGACGTTCTGCACATGTTCAATTTATGTATATTTGTATTGTTGTATTTTTTGCTTTGTTGCTTCCATCAAGGTCCGTGGTCATTTCGGATGCAGGAAAGTCCAAATATTTTGATAAAATCTGTCTAGATTAATAAACTAGATATAGAGTCAATTAGTGTGCTCTTGACCAAAGTTATTTTCTTATCTCTTCCTTTTGTACCAATTTGTTGCTTGCTCTTCAATATAGGCCTACTGGCAGCCTGCTCTTCATCTCTTAGTTGCTGTGGGGGGAGGGTGCAGAAACTCTTCTTCTCAACCGCACCAGGTCATGTTGGGGTGCAGGCTGGCAGACAGGGGGAAGAAAAGATCAGTGTAGAGTATATCTGCTGTCCGTGGTCTGCTGCCATCTTTTCCCCAAATGGTGGTCCTTCACTCTTCACTCCTGCACTGCCTCTGTATGTGTCCCTGCATAGGCCAAGAGCTGAAATGCCAGGGAAGAGGATCTTATGCTTCCTCTAGGTAGGCAGAAAGAGGGGGCCTCACAATGCAGTGCTTCCAGGGCACCCCAAGGAAGCGTCACTTCATGTCTATGCTGACATATGGGCAGTGTAAAGGCTCTTGAGGTAAGAGAAGACCTGAGGTAGGGGTACAGAGGTAAGCAATCATGCGGCTGCAGTGTGCTGGGGTAGGTGTACTAGGCATATCAGGATGCCCGTTGGCACATTAACCTCTACTTGAGTACAATTTACATCCATTGGTAAAATCATAACATGTCTATTACAAAATTGGAATGCAAATGACATAATTCCCAAGCGTGAGCTCTCTGAGGGCTGCGCATCTCCACAAATGAGCCATTTGTGTCAAAGGTCATGAGCCTGCTGACATCATCAGAGCCTTGTTCTACGGCTAGCATAGTTTAAAAGAGCCTATGCATGTTACAGTTGCCATGACAGAGATGGAGGGCTGCCCTGGATGGTGACCCGCAAGCTTGAACATGCACAATCGATTTGAGAGCAGCATCTTTAATATGCAGCTTTTTCCCATAAATCTCGCCCCGAAATATGTTGTTCTGTTCAGGGGGGAAATTTGGACTAAGTAATGTTGACCCCTTGGAAGTCTCAGGGTTCACTCACAAAGTCATTTCTGGTCATAAAAGTACTTTTACAATCGAAATACCTGGATTTACGATTACTAGGCATTCACAAAAAGTGTGGTACAGCTTAAAAGTTATTATATTCCACTAACGCTTCTGTTTATGAGAGTTCACACACTTCCCTCCATTACTTTTACACGCTGGAAAGTACTCCAAGCAAACACAAGGCCCCAAGGGCTGCAGTAATTCCCATGCCACCTCAAGGGGAAAATGACACCCCCCACACTTCGTGCGATGTATGGGAAGTGGGTTCTTGTTGGAGAAAATAACTTTCTTGTGGGTAAAAGAAATGCGCAATTGCACAGCAACCGATGCCTTTCAACAATGTGGAATTCTAGTGTGCTTAGAATTGCACATGTGGGAATAACACCTCACCAAACAGTCACCTGACATCTATAGGCGTATCCATTGTTTATTTTTACACCGTGTCACCTTCTTCACTGTACTCATTTGCTGTCAGGCTCTAATTCTCTCCCTTTAAATGTTTTGGTGGAATTCCGTTTTTGGAACCTCCAGATTGCAGCGGTGTAGCGTGGGCGGGGCCACAGGGGCGGTCGCCCGGGGGCAAAATTCTTAGGGGCGCAACATTGTAAAATTTTCTTAAAATCTAATAGATGTGCTTGAGGGTAAGGGTCTCAATACTGGACTGGTGGAAGGGACTCAGGAAGTGCTAACGGTCTGCCCCGGATGCTGGCAACCCACACTACGCCGCTGCCATATTGTATCCACATTTGACTCATGCTACAAATGTTCTCCCATGTCTTCTAGAATTCAGTTGTTAGTGCATACGTGACACACCCAACTCTTCAATTTATATCCTGACTTGTGTTATTAGTTACTTGTTCTAAATAATCCCATTCATCTGTATATCTGTTATATGTCTGAAGCACTCTGTGACATATGTTTCGCATATTTGAGTAAGACTACCATCATTTCAAGCTATCAGTCACTTTGTTCCAGTTGGCTGTTTTACATTAATAAACTACGAAGTGTATAACATCCCGTTACTACAAAAAGAAAACACTATTAAGTCATTCGATCGAATATGTTATATTGAGGCATATTATGAAATTAAAACAATCTAAGGGGGAGAATTGTAGCCTAACACTGAGTGAGTGCAAACGGTAATACTGTATAAAAATAAACACTTTTTTGGACTATAGGTAAGTGCCAAGTGCCAGGGTACCTTAGGGCTGCATCCAAATTGGTTAATTAAGGTTTGTTTTTTCCAACAACAAAGGAACCTGTAAGGTAACATTAAAGACAGCACAACATAAAATAAAGCACAAGGGAGTGCCACAAAGGCATCTAATTTCGCATTTCCAGGAGTATTACTAGAAAGCTGCAAATGATGCAGCATTCAGTCATACTAAAGGGAGGTTTTGTGAATAGCTACACTCAATGCTACACTCATGCATCAGTGTATGTGTACCAATGTTGATTTATAACTTTTGTTGGTTAAGCACTTCCCAGTTTTTTTAGGTCTTGGCTAGACAGCGCATGTACTTTTTCGGAGAGACGTGTACTATTCTAGCTGTGGGCTTAATGCCCGCCCATAGTCTGCGATTTGTAAGCTTCAGCCTCGTTCTCATTTGCTTTGATGTCATTTGTCATGGCATGTGGGCATCACTCCCTCTTCTTGTTTTTGGTCCTCCCAAAGAGCATGGACCAAGGACATGTCTCCTTCCATTGCTCCTGGTTTTCAGCGCTATTTTTTTTGTCTTCAAGCACTCCACAAGAGTGCTCCTGTTTTCACACGTGCCCGCCCTCCATTCATGTTGCTTTTTTTTTTCATGGTGAGCAAAAAAACGATGGATTTAGGCCCAGATCTCTGTACTGGGGTGAATGTATGACATTGTTCTGCATTCTGTCCATCAATAGTTCTTTTTTCATTTGCCACCCGAGTGGGACGGGTATGCTCAGACGTGGGTCCCGTGCTCTCCATGCCACTGGAATCAAGCTACCCTGGCTGAAGAGGGGTGAAACCCCGAAACCGGTCCTAGGATGCTTGTTTCCAGTCCAGGGAGGACCTGGCCTGGCAGTTCGGGCTGGACTGTTCCCATTGGGCACAGGGTCACGACTGATTTGCATATGGCTGGGTTCAAACTGGAACGGCATGGTGAGCAAAAAAACGATGGATTTAGGCCCGGATCTCTGTATTGGGGGTGAATGTATGACATTGTTCTGCATTCTGTCCATCAATAGTTCTTTTTGCTTTTTTTTTCCTCCCTCTCGTCCCCACTGCTAAACTCTGTTAATTTCAGTGCTATATCTGCTAGGACATGTAATGATTACCTTACTTTCCACAGTACTGAATTCGGGTAAAGGAATGCTGTAGGGTCCAGAACTCACTCCTGAATACTTTGTCCATTAAACCTTTTGGTCACATGACTGCTTACGGTGGCCTGCACAGGCATTAACCTGCTAGACCCCTAGAGACCACAAATTAGGCTGTGGCAGAATGAAATCTAAGGTTCAGTGGCAGAGCGAGTCCGGTTTTTTTCTCTTTTTTTTTTACAGTGCTAACTCGACCCGAAATGGTTAGAGTGCTTTATATGAGCACCAGTTAAATTACACCATATACAATGCATTCACTTCTTGATAGACCTGGGGAGAGTAAGCGATTTGTCCAGAATCACAGGATGTTGACCTGACAGCGAGACTCGAACCTGGTTCCCCAGCTCCAAAGTTGGCAGCTCTGGGCGTTATGCCACATCCCCTACCCAGTCTGTTGATGGCTATTCATTCAGACTAGACTTTAACTCCTTTTAGCCTGACTGAAAGACGAAACATATTGTGATGGGAATAGAAAAGTACCGCATTTTGGGACACTCAAGTGCTCTTTTTGCCTGTTGACGTGCTTAAGAAACCGAAAGGTTACGCTGTCATAACATATAGTTCTCAGTGTATTGTGACGCTCGTTTTATCTTTCCTTGTAGGAAGCTCTTCCATCGTTTACCCTGTAAGGGCGGTGTGTAGTAAAATAGACTGCTAAGCATAATTTGTGTGAGCCTGTTTACCTTGTGACTTGCCTTTGTGTACATCATATTTTGCAGTGTGCAATGCAATTAAGAAACTTCCCATTTGTTCTAGCTTTAACCTAGATTCTTGGGAAAGTGGCACATTTTAGATGTCAAATGGGCGTCACATTGAGGGGGTGTAATCTACAAATGCCTTTACTAAAAGTTGTGGCTTAAGACGAATGGGAATGAATGGACATGTAGGAGGGAGTGTCCGCGTAAGAAGGGATAACAAGTTCTGTCACCAAGTATCATGTGGTTTCAGCGTTGCCGATTGGAGCAGGGATTTCTCTGCCATATCCCGTCTTTCTTAACTGGAACCATGCTGCCCTGTTGTTGGATTCAGAGACGCCTTTTGTTGGCTGTGCGTGGATAGGCCAATATTTTATTTGTTCAGTTCGTCATCCATTCCTGGCTTGCATGCATCACTTTTCAAGTTAAAACTCGTGGTGCATAAAGTCTTTAGTCGTCACTGTAATTAAGGTGCGCAGCTTGGTGTTTTTAATTAGATCCACAATTGCTCAGCCGCGGACCATGCAGGTAAGACCTGTGGGGACCGGTGGGGGAGATTTCAACGGATGATGATGAGGGAAAATTAAATAAATAATTAATTTCCCCTAGTCATCGTACATCTAAAACCCCCCCACCCACCGGGCCGCTCTTACCTGCACAGGCTTGGCTGCAATTGCTTCAGGGAAAGGATTGCTACTTGCTGCAATTCCTTTGTGAGTGACTCAGGTTGTGTCTGAGTCACCGGACAATCATTGATTCTTTTCGCGTTGAGACCCTTAGACTGTATGGGACTCCTTTCAGTCGCTCACCTGTACTTCCAGCTTTCAACCAGTTGTGTGATCTTATTACACTTTAAATATACAGGGATACGAGTTACAGGTTTAATGCATGCAGCTACTTATTTTTAGGTCTTGCCTAGCGTTACTGCGCACATGCGCAGCTCGCTCGGCGAGATTTAATGCATATGAGTACTTTCTCAAAAGGGCTTGAAGCCCCGCACCTTATTCCCATTGGCTTGCGTCACCGTTTATGTTAAACGCTGCGCCGCCATTGGAAATAAGCTTTCCAGGGTGTCTCCTTTTCGCTTTTTTGGCCAGCCCACCCAGACTGGCTCCCCTGCTTCACAGCTGCCGTGAAGACTTTTCTTATCTGCTTGTTTATTTAACAAGCAGATAAGAAAAGTCTTCAAAACAGCTGTGAAGCAGGCACGGAGCTCAGAGGCACACATGGTCATGGGGAGGTCAAGGCAATGGCGAGCGCTTTTTCCTGTTCTTTGTGGTACGGGCGTTATACAGAAAAACTTGTTTTTTTTTGCTCTAAAGATGCGTGGTATAACTTCGTCTCCATACGAAAACATTACAACGTTTGATGTTACAATGCTCGTAGTTTAATCTCTTCAAACATCGCCCTAAGACTCCTCAGGTGCACGTAAAGTTTTTTCTTGGCCACCTGTGGGCCGACGATATGGTGAGTTTGTGTCTGACACAAACATGGCAGCTTCTTTGAGACTTCGCGACTATCGAAGTGTAAACAACTCTAGTATACTTGGCGGAGTTTTTAAAACATATACTAAGTTCATTTAAAGTTTAATAAAGCAGAACAGAAGTTCATTGCCAAGTTAAAAGATTCGATTTTAAATCGATTGGGGGTTCGTAGAGATGATGCTACGTTTTTGTCTTCCGCGTGTCCCAAGTAGCCGGTGTAGTGGTTAGCCCAAAATCCCGTGACTCTGGTTGGCCCCAAGTCCTGTGATGTGCGTGTCGCATGACGTGGCAAGAGTCGATTGGCTGCATTCTGGTAGCTCCAGGTGAAGCGGTTGACAGTTGAGGCGGCGGCCAGGTCGGTACACGTTCTCGGGCTGATGGAATTCGGCGGAAGCGGGGCGGCCCGAGGGGCTTATTGAGCTCCTAGTGCTGGCAGGAAGCTTCGGCCTCGAGAGGTTCCTGCGGCAGCCACAGACTGTGACCCGAATCATTAGGGCGGTGAGGAATCATGAGCATAAGGAATCATGTTACGATCAAGAGCGAAACCGGAAAGCTTTACGCATTTAGAGTCGTAGTCTTCTCTTTGCTGACACAGTTAGAAAATGTATGTTCAATTGCACTTTCACTTTCCTGTTTCCTGTCATGATCCAGAGTTAGAAACAATTTGTAGAGCAGAGGGTGGGGTTACCACGCTGAAGCAGCAGAGGATGTTCTTCTACGGGTTGGTACCTGCTGCTAGAGGTGTATTGGAAGAGCAGTGTGTTGGTTCTCGTGCTGGAGCAGCAGAGGATTGGTTGATTCCCTCTCCTAGAGGTGCATTGGCAGAGCAGCGCATCAGTCCCCATGCTGAAGCAGCAGAGGATGTTCTTCTATGGTTGTTATCCACTGCTGGAGGTGCATTGGTAGAGCTGGACCAGCTGAGGGTGTTCTTCTATGGGTTGGTCCCGCTGCTAGAGGTGCATTGGCAGAGTGGCGCATCAGTGCCCACGCTGGAGCAGCAGAAGATGTTCTTCTACGGGTTGGTATCTGCTGCTAGAGGTGCATTGGCAGAGCACTGTGTTGATTCTCAGGCTGGAGCAGCAGAGGATTGGTTGATTCCCTCTTCTAGAGGTGCATTGGCAGAGCTGCGCGTTAGTGCCCACGCGGAAGCAGCAGAGGGTGTTTTCCTTGGGTTTGTACCTGCTGCTCGAGGTGCATTGGTAGAGCAGCGCGCCCGTCCGCACGCTGGAGCAGCAGAGGGTGTTCTTCTGGGGTTGTTATCCGCTGCTGGAGGTGCATTGGCAGAGCTGTAGCAGCAGAGGGTGTTCTTCTTGGGTTTGTACCCGATGCTAGAGGTGCATTGGCAGAGCCGTGTGTTGGTTCTCAGGCTGGAGCAGCAGAGCATTGGTTGATTCCCTCTCCTAGAGGTGCATTAGCAGAGCTGGAGCAGCAGAGGGTGTTCTTCTGGGGTTGGTATCGGTTGCCAGAGGTGCATTGGCAGAGCAGCGCGTCAGTCTCCACTCTGAAGCAGCAGTTTGGGTCCTCTGCTTAAGATGTGTGAGGGTTTCTGTAGTTCAGTGCAGATGGACTGCTGATCAGGATTGGGATGCATTGCCAGAGCTGTGCTTGCCAATCTAACTAACCCTGACCGAATTGTTCCTGGAAGTCTGGTTTTACAACACCTGCCCTGGACCTTATCCGTAAAGTAACCACAGTCCCATGCTGTTTCCTTCCCAGACTTCCTCGTCCATCCGGATGTTACTTAGTGTCCTTCACGTTTCGCTTTTATTGTAAAACTTATTGTAAAACATCAGCTAACAAAAAAGCAAATCAGATTTGTATTGTATTGCCATTTATATAGCTCCTTCCTACCCTTGGGAAAGCCCATCAGCTAGCAAAAAAGCAAATTAGATTTGTATTGTATTGCCATTTATATAGCTCCTTCCTACCCTTGGGAAAGCCCACAGCGCAGTGGGCTGGGTCGAATAGTGGTTGGGCTGACTGAGCCTGTCATCCTTCAACGCTCTATTAAATGGGCTCCTTTGAGCTGGGTGACCAGCAGTGATTTTTAACAGACAGTTCATACAAAGTCCATAGAGAAGGGCAGTCCTATGTGCAGCTTCTGTGTCGAGAAAGGCAACCTGGGAAGGCAGCACCAGGCCGCCAGCAGCAGCTAACAATCATTTGCAATGCAATAAGTCTCGCATTTAGGCGAGTTTCAACTATTAACATTGCAAATAACAGTGCCTTTTATTTTTGTTTCGTTTTTAAAACATAAATAAAAGGCATTGTCATTTACAATGCCAATAGCTTAAACTTGCGTAAATGCGAGACCTATTGCATTGCAAATGCTTGTTTCCCTTCTAACGAAGCATGTGCTCTGGAGTGTGCTTGCAGAAAGCTGCTGCATGTACTGGTGTGGATCTCTCCCTGCCAGGTTGAAAAGGTGGTCCTTGCATGTCCTGGTGGTTGGCCTACAACAGTGTTCTTTAGAATGATTACTCTGCTTTGTTTTCAGTTAAACAATGATTTCTCACTCGAGGTATTGCATTGCGTGACAGCATCCAGTCTCCCTAATTCCCTAATGTGGGCAGGGCTTTAAGTGAGATGAAAAAACTGGGGGGGGGGGTCTCTCAAAAGGGCGTGTCCAATGTAATTAAGGGCGTGGCTTAAAAACACGTAAGCTAAAAATCTGTGCTGAGCATAGTGTGCCGCCCGACTTGAATTTTGCTGTTTCTGTCATTGCATCCAGATATATGATACAACAAGTAACATCATACCTACAACAAGTCAGGACTATTGGCTTTGTCAATGGTTGTTAGTTGTATAAGATAAATAAGCAGCAACTATGGCTTGTATCTAATATTGACAAAGCTTGCATTTAAAGCCCTGGTGACACCGTGACAATGTTGTTGCTCCCGAGTTTCAAAAAGAGAAGGGAAATCCAGAGCGAAAATGACTCTCTTTAAAGGATTTCCCTTCTCCTACAACGTTCACCTGGCATGACATCATGCCGTAACTGCTCCACTAGTGAGAAGTGAGCAGTGTGAGCACGTGCACATCGATATGCCTGCTGTCACTTCAGTCCGGAAAAAAACGGACCGTCTGTGCCACGGCACAAAACAGAGCCCGGTAGAAAACCGTTTTGAGGCCCCCTTTAAAAAAGTGTTGATGCTCAGCACCGGTGAGACCCGGCACACTTAAAGCCCTGAATGTGGGTCTCTTTAATAGGCCCCCTTGTAGTTGATGCTGTATGGAAAAGTGCTTCTTTCCACCTCCCACTTGCCCCCACTGCTAGACGCTGTTCATTGGAGTGTTATATCTCTCTGCTATGATATATAATGATTACCTTGGGTTTTCTTTACCCCTTAGTATCGAATGTGTGCTGGTTAGTATCTTTCGTTGTCAATCACGTCATTCCAATGAATGGAAAATCCTACCAGTCAGAGATGGCCACTACATTCAGTAATAGCTCTGTGCGCTGTTGTCAGCTGCTTGCCACATGGAAGCTTGCCTCACAAACCCTACAGCAGTGGTCTTCAAACTTTTTAATGCTGCACCCCATGTGAAAAAAAAAATTCACAGGAGCCCCCAGAATTTTTCACAATTAAATTAGCAGTGTTCAAATATGTCTAAACTTATTTAAACATTGCAGTTAAGCTCTTTTACCATTTAAAAAAAGCAACCAAATACATGTTACATACATGATTGCCAAACATACTATTCTGGTCAGGCAGGCCTTACTAACCTGTAAAAGTATCCACAGTGTAAGATTATTAGAAATGGGCTTGGGGTGGGGGTTTGAAGAATATTTGGAGTCCCTTACCTTTATTCACATACTCTCAGCCAGGATATAAAGGACAAAACATGTTAGTGATGGCCCATTACAGAGCGGCTTTCTGGCACTCATTTATTTTCACTTAAAACAAAGCACTGCTATCAGGCATAATGCTTCTTTTGTCCAGAGCCTGGTGCGCCCCCTGGGATCCCTTGAGGCTCCCCTAGGGGCACCCTCCCCCCCCCCACTTTGAAGACCCTTGCCCACCAGGATACTACAGGAAACGATCTACAAGACATTAACATTGACAATTCCGATTGCTCGAGCATTGCAGAGACCTACTGGCTTTGCCAATGCTTGGTAAGCAAGTCACCACTGGGGTTGAGAAGAAGGGGGAAGTCGTTTTACAATCCAAGGGATTCCAATGAGGACTACATGTCAACCGTTAATCTTTCAGGATGAACCCGACATTCTCTGCTGGTAGTAATCTGTTATCCTTCCTCTGCCTTTAGATTCTTGTCTCTCTCCTTGCCTAATTGCACAGTAATTGCAGACAGTTCCATCATTTGTACGTTTTTCGAATGTTTACGCTAATCACCTGTTTCTAAACTACATTACATACCCATTACTTTTACTGAGTGAAATGTGACTGCTTATCACTTACAGTGTAGTTATTTTTCCTGGAAAGTGTTATTCTGCGTTTGCAGCAAAGTAGAGAAATCTAAAACTGCGTGCAATGAAATTAAAAATCACGTCGCAAAAATTGTCTTAAAACTGGAAAGTCTTCCGCATTTTCCAAAGTTCCCACAAGAGAACATGTGACGCTCTGCAAATGGAGAGTTAGTGCTCACTGCAAGAGCATAACATGAGAGTCAACTGTTCATCGCTCTGCAAATTTGATGGTGGAAAATCGACGCATCTGGTCAGCCATTCGTAAACGCCTTGGGGCAGATTTACAAGCCCCTTGCGACACTTTTGCGCCGCTGTCGAGTCACTTTTGTGACGTAGCAGCGGCGTAAAATATGCGGCCAATTTACAACGTGATGCATCTAGGGAGATGTGTCACAATGTAAAGCCCTGAGTCACATTATACCTCCGTCAGGTATAATGTATGCAGGGTGGGCGTTTCCACGCAGGAAAGCCTCATAAAAGTGACGCAGTGAAATCTACAAGATTTCACCACGTCTCTTCCAGGACACCACTGCAGGTGTAAGGAGTGACGCAATGTAGTGGAAATAGGCCTCAAAATGCATTGCTGGAGTTGCATTGTGGTTGTGACACGACTCCAGCAATGCGTGACTTTTGGGCCAACAGATGCGTCAGAATTTCTGACACATCTGTCAATCCTTGCGCTATGGTGCGCCGTATTATAAATACGGTGCATCCATGGTGGTGCAAGGGTTTCTCAGGGAGGCACAGAGAAAGTAACGCATCTCTACAGATGCGTCACTTTCTTATAAATCTGCCCCCTAGTAAGGTAATAATGACTATCTCACTGTTCCTATACTGGTGAGCTAAGGCATGTAGGCTTCAACACCCAGTGGCGTAGCTAGGCCTTGTGCCGCCCGTGGCGGTCCCTGCTTTTGCCACCCGCAGTAGCTAAAATGAAGAGCGTGGGGCTGCTGTTTCCAACGTTTTCTGCCTGACGGCCACAGGTAAGAGCGGGGAAGGGGGGAGACCACCGCCCACAAAACTTATGCCGCCCAGGGAACACCGCACCCCTCCTCTCCCTTGCTATGCCACTGTCAACATCTGAGAGAAAGGGTATCCACAGCCACCTTTACAAGTACATGAACTCACTGAATTATTTTGACAAATAGCAGCACACCAGGCCAATGACGTAACTCTAAATCAGTGTTCTCCAGTGTTGGTCCTGGAGGGCCGGATCCATTCCACATTTTTAGCATATCCACATTTAGATAAATGTAGTTATCTTTAAAATCTGACACGGATCCGGCACTCCAGGGCTGACATTGGAGAACCCTGCTCTAAATGATGGGGCTTCCCAGCAGAATGTGGAGAGTGGAGCCGCAGCCTCTCATATCATACAGGCCTTAGCTGCATACTGGGCCACCTGAAGGGTGGAGGCCTGCCTGTGCCACAGGGGGCTGCAGAGGCCTACGCACTGATATCAAATATATCTTGACTTCACCCTACTCCATCAGATCATGTGAAACAGACCATCTGGCATTATTATATGTACATCACAGCTCCAGAGCCATGTAGCAGGATAGGTGATGCCGCCTCTAAGCCACATCTATTTCCTCCTGTCAACGCACATCTCAGAACTTCTCTTGAACAAATTTGCCAGGGCAAACTACACCTTTCCACACACAAATAAGAGTCATTGCCATAGACTGTTATGTTACGAAGTGCCTGGAGCAGTATCCCTGGGTGGATAACATTCGGGCCATTCTTGCCGGCTGTCCATGGAAGAACTGGGCCTGCAAACTCTAGAACTGGTTTAATGCGTGCAATGGATGCAATGGATATGGACCCGGACCCGCGTGCTGTGCTGAAAGGGCTGCGGTCCGCTTCTGTGCCTGGCCCCCATTTACCCTGCTCCTGCATAATAGGAGGACCTGCATATGCTCCCCCAGCTCTCTCCCTACCTTATCTGAACATCACCTGACCACCCCTGCTGCCCAAACCATGGGCCTCAGCAAAGCCCCAACTCCCGCTTGCCACCTGCGTCAAGCAACCGATCTTCCCAGACCTGCATGCTATTCCTGGGGAAATAAATCACCATCTCTGGGTTTAGGTGCACGAATGCTAGCCACAACTGGAGACCGATAGTAAGGTAATACCACTAATCAAAACACCCGCATGAAGCTACGCATTAGACGAATGTCCACCCCAGCAAAGCAAAATAAGAGCTATATAATGCACTAACAGCCATGTTAGGTTAAGGCTTTCCTCAAACTGAACCCACTAACTCCAGAACACCCTGACCCCTTTAACTAAGAGCGTCAGAATCAAAAACTAACCTCCAGAGTCCAAGAGCTTTATGCAGTCTTAAAATCAGATGTAATTAATAAGGAATGTATCGCTTTCATTGCCTGTTCCCTACCTCTTTTTTCACCCCTTGCTTCCTGCTCTTTTCTGTCTGCCTTTCTCTCTTCTTCAATAAATAATGCCACGTGGGGTTAGCTATATAAACACCAATGTATAAACGGCAATTGATTCAACCTATGCTAACCCTGTAGCAGCTGTTGCAAATGTTTTTTTGTATTAAAAAAAAATTAATAAAAATAAAAAATGTACACGCCAAATACCGTTAGGATAACCTGCTGAACAAGGACACGTGAATCATGTTTATGAGATGGCAACTGGAAGCAGATGCTGTATCTCAACAAAGGAGGCTCTTTGTTGACATGTAAGGCTGTGATTGGCATATGAAGCAGTGATGGGCACATCAATCGGAGCTTTACCTTATAAGGCAATACAGGGACACAGAGGACTTGCAAGAGTGCACGAGTCTGTATGGGGGCCAAGTAGCTGAGTCTTGTTATGTGGAATTGCGCATGAGCCTAAGCCACTGTCCCTGGTCACATAAGACGAGCATGTGGTATGTAGCTAGTCCCAGGAGCCTGTAATTGGAAAGACAAGGCAGACATTTGGCTCTGATGTCTTTATGAAGCTGTGTTGTGTTTGTGAGAGTTTCTGATCATATCAAGCTGCAACAGGCACATGGGGATGAACACTGGGCCCATGAAGGAGCACTGGTCATACCTGGGCATATGAGGCTGTAATGTGGAAATGAGGTTGTACAAAGCAAGTAAGGGCTTGAGTCTGTACCCAGGCTTTTGAGATTATTCTGTGCTTGTGAGACAGAACATAGACATATGAAATCGTAACTTGACATACAGGGACGTGCTGTAACATGCAACACTATTCTTGTGCATCTAGAGACGTGTCTTGGTGTGAGAGCCTGCTCCTGTGCAGTTTACTCTGTACCGAGAAACATGATATTTTAGTTAGCTGCATGAGGCTACACCTATGCAGTGTCTGGGCTAACGGGGCACTCACACAATGCTGTACATAGGCATATGAAGCTATGACATAGTATATACCTGTATGTTAGGACTTTTGAGATGATATTGGGAATATGAGTCCGGGTGTATGAGACAGGACCATTTAATATGGGACTGTGCCTGCGCACAGGAGCCTGTAGCGGAGTATATGAAGCTGCATATTGGCACCTGACGCGGTCCCAGGCTGTAGAGCGCTGTTTAATAACCCTGTTATAAGACACACAAGGCTACACCTGGGCCCATGAGACTGTAGACGAACACAAAAGGATGTACACTGGAGCCACACCTATATGAGACTGTAGCTGGGTTAAAAGGCTCTCTCTGGGTTTATAATGTTCTGTGGTGCATATGAGTCTGTACATGACTGTTAGAGGGGACTCACAGCCATAATAAGCTGTACTTGACATGCACGTCTGAAACCGGCATAAACACTGGGCAAATTCATGTTTCCGTGATTTTCAACCATACCATGGTATGTGAGACCAGGGGTGTAGTTGAGAGATGTTACCTGACAAAGATCACTGTAGCTTTGTATATGTTTCACTTATTATACACCTTCACCTCTTTCTGGGCATGCGTGGCTCCTGGCATACAGATATACTGAGCAAGAGAGCCTTGCCCTGAGCATATGTGGCTGTGGTGGCTGGGCATGGGAAGCAGTGTCCAAGGACATGAGGCTGTACTTTGCCTTGTGAGGCTTTACTTGGGCAAGGGAGGTTATACATAAGCATATGTGGTTGGACAGAACCATGTGACACTACACCTAGACATTTAAGGCTGCATCTGGACATATTCATTTTTTTCTGGGTACCAGAGGCTATGGCTGCTCGCATGAAATTGGAGATGGACGCATGAGGCCATTGCTTGGCGTGTGAGCCTGTCTTGCCATTTGGTGCTGTACTTTGGTGCGCAGGGCTGGGCCCGGGGTTATGAGACTGGTTCTATGTATGTGAGACTTCCTTGGCCTCTAAGGTGGTACCGGCAGTTGAAGTCTGCAATAGACATATTAGTCTGTACCACAACAAATAGGCACATGAGTCTGTACCTGAGCATGTGGGTCAGTGCCGGGCCTTGCAATTGAGACTAGCAATGGGGTTTAGGCCTCAGCCAGACATGGGAGGAAGTAGCTGGGGATAGCAGGCTATTCGAGCCACTGGAGCCTTTACTGGGAATAAAAGGCGGAACTGGGGCAATTTGAAATTTATGTTGACAAGAGATGCTATGACTGGAACAAAACAATACAATACAGTTGAATGTATTTATTTTACATATTTCTGTAGTTCTAAAACACTGTCATACCTGAAAGTGTTAGTGTGTTTTACAAATAACAGTAAGCAGTGCTTAATTTGAGCCCGTGGCTTCCGGTGCCCTGCACAAGCACCTAATTGCCAGCACCGGGGCTTATGAGAGTCTGCCACATGTTGGCGCTGTCTGACTAATATAGTATGAGCACAACAACAGTCGTTTATTAGTTCAATTTATATTTACAATGACTAATACCTGTCTCCCAAGCCATTCTTATAACTTTGGGGGCCTGGAATAGTACGAATTGTCACACTTGTAAGAGTGTGATGGTTAGTAGCTGTGTTTGCACGGTCATTGGCAGCTGGTACGGACAATGTGTGGTGCAAGCTGCAGTGGCATCCCGACAATAGCCCCGGCACTTATTCTTTTACATATAAAGCACTGACAGTAAGGAATTACAATTGTAACATTGATGGTGTACATTTTCATAGTCAAAATAGAGGGAGATAGGGGGAAAACATGACTGGTGAGGCAGGATGTGTTTCCTGAAGGAGAGGGCGTCTGATTGAGCCCTGTCTTGGGGCGGGAGCAGTTCCATAGCCCGAACTCAGCATTGGAGAAAGATTGCTTCAGTGTGACAGATGTTTTAAATGCTGGCATTCCTTATTGAAGTGTCCTTGCGTCGTAGTCCCTTACATCCTACTAATATGGTTAAGGCCCTCGCCAGGTATGCTGAGGTGACCAGATGAAGGGCCTTGAACACCAGACAGAATTTGATTCTGACATAGACTGAAAGCCAGTGTAGCTCCTGCAGCAGCAGTTTAATAAGATGAGGCTGTACGTGGGTGCATGTAATGCTTCCACGCAACACCACAGCTGGACACATGAGCTGATTAGACTTATCTGCACATGTGGGGTTATGTCTGGGTATGCTACACTGTATCCTGATATATGAGGATGAGGTTGGGTTTAGTTATGTGCGTCTGCCCTGGGCATATATGAGTTTAATTAACCATTAAAGGCGTTGTTGGGCTTATGAGTTTCGGTTTCGGCATACTGTATTGTATTGTAATTGTATTTTTATAGTGCTTACTACCCCCTGACGAGTCGTCGAAGTGCTTTTCGGCAAGTAGCATGCTACTCCAGAACCCAAAAACAATTAGTGGTGGATTAATATAGTGAAGTTTGAATTAATTTGAACGGTGGACATGTGACTCTGTTTGTTGGATTGAAATGGCTAATGGGGGATAGAAGACTAAAGAGTCTAGAAAGTGTTTATTGGGAGATCATAGCAGTAAAATGAGGTTTGGGATGAGGATAAGGAGAGATGGAGAGAATAATCGCTAGAAATGGATTAGGGAGATCAGAGTAGAAAAATGAGTTTTGGGATGAGTCAAAGAAGGGACAGATGAGGGTAGAATTTCGATGGAGTGTTTGCAAGATCATAGTAATAAAATGAGGTTTGGGGTGATCCAAGGAGGGAAGAGTCTATAAAGGGTCATTTTGTACATCATATTAAAAGAATGAGGTTTGGGATGAGTCAGAGAGTGGAGGCCGAGAATATATATTGACAGAGCTATATTGCCTCATTTACAAGGAACTTACGCACCTGCATATGTCCTTGTGCCACCATAGATGCGCTGTATTTACAATACAGTGCTCCATGGCGCAAGGATTAACAGATGCGTCAGAAATTCTGACCCATCTGTTGGCACAAAAGTGACGCATTGCTGAAGTTGCTCATGAAAGTGACGCAACTCCAGCTACAGTGCCACAACAGATAGGTGAGTCCCATTCAAAAATCCTTGCGTCATTCCTTACGCCTGGTCTTATCAGGCATAGGGATTTTGATACAATGAAGGCGTAGCATGACGCAGTGAAATGTAAATTTCACTGCATCAGTTCTACATGGCTTTTTTGTGTGGGAACGCCCACCCTGCATACGTTATACCTGACGCTAGTATAATGTGGCGCAGTGCTTTACAACGTGACGCATCTCTGTAGATGTGTCACGTTTTAAATGGGCCTCAATGTGGCACATTGTTTACGCCGCTGATGTGTCACAAAAAGTGATGCAACTGCGGCGCAAAAGTGTCTCAAGGGACTTGTAAATCTGCCCCATAGGGTGAAATATAGGGTGGTAGATTGAAGAGAGTCAAAGTTTTTTTTAACAGCAGGAGTAAAGCAATAACTACATAGATACATAAGTATTTATGTCAAGAAATACATATATCCAGATACATACACATAATCAAATTAAATGTTTATATACACAGGGATATGCTGTACATTTGTGTTTGCGTATGGTGGGTATGTAGGAAAAAGCCAACTCTTGAGTAATCTTCTGAAAATAAGATTTTTATCTGTGAATCTTATGTTTGGGGGCAATGAATTCCATATTATGGCTTCATCAAGAGAGAAAGATGTACTACTTATGTTTTCTCTCTTGTATGGTGGGGTTTTGAGGAGAGGTGCCTATCTGGAGTGCAGGTTCCTTTTTTGAATGTATTTGGTGATTTTATTCCTGATGAATTTGAGTGATTTATTTGATCACTGCAGGAGCTGGCTGTTGTGTCACTAACACCCAACCTTACCAGTGTGCTTAAAGCTTGACCTTAATGGCCATCTAGGCATTCCTGCAGTGAGAGGATCAAGTAAACAATACTACAAAACGTGCTCAAGGCTATCACGCTGAACAGATTCTTGAATATCTTACATTTTAACTGTCTAGTCTGAAATGATCTTGAAGAAGAACTAGACTAGTTCCCAGAAATGGGTAAGTCCTTGTGCCTAGACTGGGGTTTTGCAAGTTCACTATGAATTCTAAAGTGGGCAAGACATGTTCATAAATATGGGAAAAGTGAGCTTGCCAGAACTAGTTCTTTTTCCTGTGGGTGAGAAAGAGAAATAAGGGGTAAAAAGAGAGAGAGTCTCCAACTGCAGTTTCTCATCAGGCAGCCTTAACAAGACCACATGTGCAACACACACACACACACCATGCGAAAAAGTGGTGACTCACTTGGCATCATATAATACAAGCACACTGCAGATATTATGCCAAAACTCACAGACCAACATTTCGAGAACTCTTGCTATTTTCTTCTGCATAATTTAAAATTCTCTGCAGCCTAATTATTAACTTTTAAGTATTAAAAAACGGGATTGCCTGTCTCTGTAATGCACAAATGGCTGTGGCAAGCACAGGCATATCTAAAGAAACTAACCACATTCAACTATTAACAAAACCTATAATCTGCAGAAAGCGAAACTCGCGTTCACACTTTAAGACAGTACTTTCACATAAAGACAGCGAGACACTATCCTCGACACAAACCCACATTCATGACTATGTCATTGCCATGAAGGTGGCTTCCCCACCCAGCCACCCCTCGCCCCCAGCCACACACAAAAGTACACACTCCTTGAAACCAGTTTCCACACATATGAGAATGTACATGTTGGAGGACCTTCTTTGGCACGTGGACCTGCAGTGAACATACAAGGCTTCTCCGTGTACTTGGCAAGGGACCCTCTCACGTTTCATCATGCCATTGCTTTTATTATTCTCCGTTTGAGTATTCTCCTAGCTTTGACATGTACGCCATCCTCCAATGAAATTCTGCTCCTCCCATTTTGTTTTCTTTTCCAGGGCCTTGACCACTTAGGGCATGCAGTATTTGCAGAACTCGAGCCCTCCATCCTCTTCCCCCAACACTATGGATTTACAAGTCATCCCGTTGTCTCTTTCCTGGAACCCTACAAAAGGGCAAACAGCCATTACACCGAAACTTTTACAACTCATGCCATTACAACACATGCCATTACAACGCATGCCATCACAACGCAAGTACCATCACAACGCAATGCCATTACAGCGCATGTCATTATAACGCATATGCCTTTACCACGCATGCCTTTTCAATAAATTTCGTTGTAAAGACATGATTGGTAAAGGCATGTTGGGCTCATTTATGAGCCCTTGCGACACTTTTGCGCCACCGGTGCATCACTTTTTGTGGCGCACCAGCAGCGTAAAAAATGCGCCTTGTTGCGCCCTATTTACATAGCGACGCATCTAAGTAGATGCGTCACTTTGTAAACCCCTGCGCTACATTATACCTGCGTCAGGTATGATGTATGCAGGATGGGCGTTCCCCCGCATACAAGCCTCGTAGAAGTGGCGCATTGAAATCTATTAGATTTCAGTGTGCCACTTCTATGATGCCATTGTGTCAAATCCTTACGCCTACGCATAGCAGGCGTAAGGGTGACGCAGTGCTATATTCATAGTCCTCCCCCCTGCATTGCTTGGAGTTGCATTGCACAACTCCACCAATGCGTCAGTTTTGCGACAACAGATACATCAGTAATACTGGCGAATCTGTCATTCCTTGCGACATGATGATACAATAAATATGACGCATCTATCATGTCGCAAGGAGGGTGCACTGAGAGGTGACGCATCGCTGTTTTCACGTATCGATGCGTCACTTCTCATAAATAAGGCCCTATGTGCTTTACATGGAAGTATAAGGTAAGTATATAGGGGTTTATTTACAAGCCTCTTGTGCCGCTGGTGCGTCAGTTTTTACCATATTAACCCCTTCGCTGCGGCGCGAATTCCGCCGCAGCGCTGGGGGGGTTTGGGGTGAGCGCGGCGCCGCCATGCTCATGACGGAACCACGCCGTCATGAGTCACGGGCGAGCTGTGCTCATGACGGCGTGGTTCCGTCATGACTCCACCCACTTGCGCTGATCGCCCGCACAGGCGGGGAAACAGCGCCGCGTGGGCGGAGCAGCCGCCAACGGCCGCAGCATGACGGAACCACTCCGTCATGAGCACACGGCGCCCGTGGCTCATGACGGAGTGGTTCCGTCACGAGCATGCAACGGGTTAAAAGTGACAAACTGGCGGCTAAAAGGGGCTTGTAAGTAAGCCCCATAGGGTTTAGGGTGGGTTTGTGTTTTGGGGGGCTAAGGGTAATTTTAGGGTTTACAGTGGGTATGAGTTTTGGGGTGCCAAGGGTGATTTTAGGGTTCATGGTGGGTGTGGGTTTTGGGGTGCCAAGGGTAATTTTAGGGTTCATGGTAGGTATGGGTTTTGGGGTGCCAAGGGTAATTTTAGGGTTCAGGGTGGGTGTGGGTTTTGGGGTACCAAGGGTAATTTTAGGGTTCATGGTGGGTGCGGGTTTTGGGGTGTCAAGAGTAATTTTAGGGTTCAAGTTGGGTATGGGTTTTGGGGTGCAAAGGGTAATTTTAGAGTTCATGGTGGGTATGGGTTTTGGGTGCCAAGGGTAATTTTAGGGTTCAGGGTGGGGGTGGGTTTTGGGGTGGAAAGAGTAATTTTAGGGTTCAAAGTGGGTATGGGTTTTGGGGAGCAAAGGGTAATTTTAGGGTTCAAGGTGGGTATAGATTTTGGGGTGCCAAGGGTAATTTGAGGGTTCAGGGTGGGTATGGGTTTCGGGGTGCTAAGGGCAATTTTAGGGTTCAGGGTGGGTATGGGTTTGTGGGGTGCTAATGTTAACTTCAGGGTTCAGTGTGGGTATGGGCTTTGGTGTGACGAGGATAATTTTAGGGTGTGGGGTTGGTATGGGTTTTGGGGTGCCAAGGGTAATTTCAGGGTTCAGTGTGGAAATGGGTTTTGTGGTGACATGGGTAATCTTAGGCTTTTGGGTGGGTTTGGGTTTTGGGGTGCCAAGGAAAATTTTAGGGTATGAGGTGGTATTAAAAGAAAATATATATATATATATATAAATTCACTGAAAAAACCATAGGTTTCACACATGTTATAGTTAGCGGAAATTTTACTGATAAAAAACCAGTGAAATTGCCCCGTTATAGTTAGTGCTGGCAACTATAACTCACGCGACCGCAATCCTCTGCTGATGCTAATACTGTATTTAGACACTTATTTGCCCATGTCTTCTTCCATACATTTTTAGCTATACATATATTACAAATATTTTTTTTTCATAAAGACACATATGTCATCAGCAGAAGATTGCGGTCGCGTGAGTTATAGTTGCCAGCACTAACTATAACGGGGCAATTTCACTGGTTTTTTATCAGTAAAATTTCCGCTAACTATAACATGTGTGAAACCTATGGTTTTTTCAGTGAATTTGCAAGGTTTTTTAAATGCTAATTCCTAACTATAACGTGTGTGAAACCTATGGTTTTTTCAGTGAATTTGTACGGTTTTTTAAATGCTAAGTTACTTTACGCCATTCGAGGCGTGCGCGCCCACTTAACGCAGTTCGTTCCGTGCACGGTTTTTATCAACTTTACTAAGCCCTGTACATTTGGTGGCCTTCGGCCACCAAAAGCACAGGGGGTGGGGTCAATGTGGATAGTGTTTTTTTTATTTCGATTTTATAATTTCATGTTGCCAAAATTTTTTTTTTTTTACCTATTAATAAGCCCTGTACATTTGGTGGCCTCCGGCCACCAAAAGCACAGGGGGTGGGGTAAGTGTGGATAGTGTTTTTTTTTTTTTTTAACCGTACGCTTACGGTAAGCGTACGGTAAGCGTACTCGGCAAAATTGCCGAAAAAAAAATAAAACCGTTTTTGCTCTTGGGGGATGTTTGGGGACTCCCTCAACATGACTGTGTGGGAGGGAGTTGTCAAAAATGCCCCGTAACATGTTTTTGGGCATCAAGTTTGAGAAATAACTCTCAATGCGAGAGACAAAATGGCGGACGCCGCTTCCTGGTTTCGGCCGATTCGAATGTTTACTAAGATCTAAGAGCCAATCAGAATCGCGCTCGCGTACGCCACCGTACGCTTACCGTAAGCGTACGGTAAGCGTACCGTAAGCGGGCTCAGATATATATATTGATTTAAAGGCTATTTTCTCAGAATCTACTGAACAGATTTACACCAAACCTACAAAAGGCACTTCCTTGACCTAGGGACTACCTCTCTGCCAAATTTCTAGTAATTCTGTTCAGCCGTTCGGGCTGTAGCTCGTTCTAAAGGTCCTATGGAAAAATGCATGGGAAAAACGCGTTTTGGGACCCCCCTTTTATCTCAGCCCCCGCTTGACGAATCCCCCCGAGACTTTCAGGGTAGGAGCGGAGCGTAGCGCCCCACCTATTTTGAGAAATTCGCGAGGATTCATCGACCGGCGCCAAAGTTATTCAAAATAGAATGTTGAGGTTTTCCTATGGAAAAGGGGTCCTAACTATAACTACCTACTGGCGACCGCCAGTAGGTAATATATATATATACATATTCCTACATAAGCATGGACGGAGAAGTACAAATAAATACATTTACCTAGGGTGACCAGGCGTCCCAGATTTGCACAGACAGTCCCGGTTTTCACCAACTGTCCCGGCAGATTTCGGGAAATTTAGCTCATGTCCCGGATTTTAGAGAGGTTAGATTGAAAACGGTGGGAAGTGCCTTTTTATGTTTTCCAAAGCAGGGATAGGTAGCAGTTTTTATAAGAAAGCAATTTAATTAACAGGCATGCGACTGGCTTTAAAAATGGCATTTTATTTATGTTCTTACTGCCTGTTCTGTAATTCTCCGCTGAGGAGCGCTGTCATTCTGTGCGCTCTTAACAGGCATGCGACTGGCTTTAAAAATGGCATTTTATTTATGTTCTTACTGCCTGTTCTGTAATTCTCCGCTGAGGAGCGCTGTCATTCTGTGCGCTCCCTTAATTGTAGTCCTTCTATTTTTGTAAAATGTCCCGGTTTTTGTCTTTAAAACTCTGCTCACCCTACATTTTCTCAAAGTTAAGATTATACATTTATGGGATCATTTTACAGGTGGCTGGGTGCGTTCATAACCCTTTTGCAGGTAGTTTCAGTCCCTGATAGGTTTCAGATTTATGCCGGGCAAGAACATGTCTAAGTTTGTGTTCCAATTTGGAAAGGTATGGGCACACTCAAAATTGGTAAAACGGTTTTTCGGTTTAGGAACAAAAAGCAAATACTTTGTACACATGCTCTTTCCCATATACATTTATCCGTGTGGCTGTTGCAGATACTTCTATTTCTGGACTAGCTTGAACATTCCATGGAAGTTGGAAATGTGGGCAAAGCCGAGGTGTTAGGCCTATGCGTGTAAATGTATTTCTTCTAAGTTGAACGTTTTAAGAATCAGCCATTAATATCTACCACATTGCCTTGTGTTTAGGTTGAATTGCTGGTGTTTCCTCAGAATGACATGACCTAGTGCTGCGAGCAATGTTGTGTAATTGGTTGGAATTAATGTCTGGCGGCCATTTTCATTATAGGAAAATAACATATCTCTCTTCATAATATTTTCTGACTCAATATCCTCTTTACTTCAGTTTTTACTTACTCTGATGAAGTAGACATACGAAAATGCAATGATGTTGTGTCATCTGTTTAGCACTAATGCTTTCCATATGTACTGTATTGCTTCTCGCTACTTAATGTTACCAAAAGCTGTGGCAGCTTACCATGATGGAAAGTACATCTCAGAGTGGAAATAGTCAAATAAGGTATTTTTAGCATGTGGCTGCTTGCCGAGAAGCTTTTAAATTGCAATTCTTTTATGTATGGCTTATTATTTTATTTGAGCTATATAGGGTAACTTACAATTTTTCTTTAGTGTTGTGTTGCTTAAAAAACTTGGTTTATCAGAACTCCTGCTGATAATGTTCCAACGAGGCATACAGTCTTATGGAACATGTTGCTTAATTTCTTTTTTTTTTAAACTAGTTGCCAATGCCAAACCTCTGCAAAAACATCTGAATGTCTCCAGTACTGTGCTGGCAACGAAACAGAAATGAGCATGATGGAGTATTTGTTGTATTTGGATGGAAAAGAAGGCTTGGCTTGCCTTAACGAAGATGCCCAGTAGGCTCAGTTAAAATCCATCATTTCAGTTGATTACATTTTGGTGGTTTTAACTCAAAAAATTAATTGCTGGTACAAAGCAAGACCATTACAAAAGCTGCAATGAAAAATGTACTTGGCATCAACACTTTGCAATTAGTTACTATTCGTACATTACGCAGTGGCGTAACAAAACTTGAGGACCCCTCCTGCAAAGTACATGGAGGGGGCCCACCCTACCCAGCCCACCACCTATCACTTTTGCTAAGGGGGGGGGGGGGTGGACCTCGGGACCCCCCCAGCACCACACGGGCTGCAGGGGCTTTTGTTACGCCACTGACATTACACTAAACATTTGCCACATTTAATTAATTTTAATCAATGCAGATTTACTTTCAGAATAATGATCACAATAATTAAAATCCTAATCAGTGACCAAACGTAGTTTTCCAACTTCCTCAATTAAATTCCAGAAACAGCTACTGTGCTTCATATTTCTCTCCCTTAGAGACTATACCCACCTTCAAATCGTTATCATTCTCCCATATCGGTTTTCTCAATGTTGTTTGAAAGACTGTTTAGAGACAGTATCTAAAAAAAATGACTATTGTTTTTTTTTGGGGGGGGGGGGGAGGAGGTGAAGCCCTTCTCAGGCAACAACCCCAATCCTTGTCAGGGTGAACCACAAAAGCCAATTAATTAACCTGTGTTTAACTCTCTGGTAGATTGGCACAAAAGCAGTCAGGCTAATTTCGAGGCACTGTGTAAATAATGTATGCAGCACGCAAACAGTAATAAAGTGAAAACACAACACAAGAAAAATCTCAAACAAATTTAGAAAAATAATATAAATATTAAAAAATAAAATGACACCAAAACGAATTACATCCAATCAGTAGAACCAGACTTAACAAATTATTCAAGTTTTAAGTGAAATACAGCGCCTACGTTCAAAGTGCGAATCGTGGTAATCTGGTCGCATGAGACTGGGGCAAAGACAATAGTTAAGGTCGACTGGAAAAAAGCATGGTCCTGATACACCATGTGGATTAGGCCTGGTCTTGGTCTTTTACCTTCAGACTTAGAAGTATTCTGTGAAAAAGTTCAGGAGAAGGTAGCATTTAACGGGGCAAGGGAGCAGGCTATTGCTGAGGAGGAGTCATCGTCGCAGAGGATTGCTGGAAGAAGTCTCAGTGAAGCTATCGGCGATGGTGGGAAAAAGCTTTGAGTGAGAGAAATTGAATTTCCAGGCCTAGGAGGTAGTCGTCGTCAATAGGGAGTCTTTTGCTATTGAGCAAGTGAAGGCTTTTACCTCGGACTTAAAAACTTTTTGGGAAGTTGAAAACCTCCAGCAGGACAAAGCTGCAGGCTGTAGCAAATTAGGGCTCCATGAGGCTGGGTACCATAACCGAGAGGTGCTGCTGAACAGGATTTGCTCCTGCGGAGAACAACATGGGGGGTAGTTACCACAAAGTCAGGCTGACCGGTGATGCATCTCGACCGCATTGGCTGGCAGGTAGGTCCTAGTCTTCTGTCGGTTTTTCAGGCACTTTTTGGTGAAAAGTTTTCTAAATTCCAACATTTAGGGTTAGGCAGGAGCAGCACCTCTAAACCACCTCTAAGGTTCCAGGCTTGGAGGGGCACCACTTGGGGGGTTAGGACTCAGTCCAGCAGCGGCAAGGTGCAAGGTCTCTGGAGCATATTACGTCCCTTTAGCTCACCCAGGAGGCCAACCACCTAGCCCTTGGAGTCACTCTGGTAGTCCTGGAATCAAGCGGCAAGGAAGGCCTCAAGCAGCAGGTCAGACCTCTGGGAAGTAAAGCAGGCTTCAAGCAGCAGAGCAGTCTTCTTGTAGCACCAGGGCAGTCCTCTGTGGTACAGAGCAGGTCTCAAGCTACTAGGACATGTAAAGCTTAAAAACGCATGTTCTACTTTTTAAGTACATGGCACCCTAGCATGTGGGCTGTTTAAGACCTAAGTTAGGGGTGACATGTTTCTGTGGAATAGGAAGATTTAGGCCTGGAAAAAGGTTTAGTTTGACAGGTCGAATTTGTAGTTTAAACTGCACTACAGGCTGCAATAGCAGGTCTGGCACATGTTTTAAAGTAATGTTTGACGTCACAATGCATGCCATCATAACGCATGCCTTTACAACGCAAGTGCTGTTACAATGCTTTACCATTACCATGCAAACTTATAGCACACACATGCCTTTACTACACGTGCCTTTACAAGGAATTTCATTGTAACACAATGCTTTGTAAAGGCATTTGTGTGCTTAAAGTTAAGTTTTAAAATACAACTATTTTACTGGTAAGTATATATAAATAGGTTTATATTTCCGTTTAAAGTACTTTTTTTTAGTAAAGCATACATATATATGTATATATATATATATATATATATATATATATATATATATATATATATATCACTGGATACACAAAGAAAGCGATCACTCAGAGGTCTGCATACACCAAAGGTTGATTTAATCCAGGTAACGCATTTTGCGCACACACACACACGCACACGCACACACACACACCAAAACACACACACACACCAAAACACACACACACACACACACACACACACACACACACTCTCTCTTCCTTAAAACCCAAAAACCCTACCCACCCTGAATCTTTTAAAATTGCCCTTGCCACCCCAAAACCTATACACACCCTGAACCCTAAAGTTACCCCTGGTACCCCAAAACCAAAACCCACCTTGAACCCTAAAATTACCCTTGGCACCCCAAAACCCATACCTACCCTGAACCCTAAAGTTATCCTTGCCACCCCAAAACCCATACCCACCCTGAACCCTAAAGTTACCCACGGCATCCCAACACCCATACTGGACCCTAAAATTATCCCTTGCCACCCCTAAACCCATACCCACCCTGAACCCTAAAATTACCCTGGCACCCCAAAACCCTAACCCACCTTGAACCATAAAAATACCCTTGGCACCCCAAAAACCATACCCATCCTGAATCATAGAATTACCCTTGGCACCCCAAAACCTATACCCACCCTAAACCCTAAAATTACCCCTGGCACCCCAAAACCCATACCCACCCTGAATCCAAAAATTACCCTTGGTGCCCCAAAACCCATACCCACCTTGAATCCTAAAATTACACTGGCACCACAAAACACATCCCCAACATGACCGGTAAAATTACCCCTGGCACCCCAAAACTCATACCCAACCTGAACCCTAAAATTACCCTTTCCACCCCAAAACCCATGCCCACCTGAAGCCTAAAATTACCCCAGGTACCCCAAAACCCATACCCTCCCTGAACCATAAAATTACCCGCTGCACTCCAAAACCCATACCCACCTTTAACCCTAAAATTACCACTGGCACCCCAAAACCCATACCCACCCTGAACCTTAAAATTACCCCTGGCACCCCAAAACCCATACCCACCCTGAACCCTATATACTTACATTATACTTACTTGTAAAACACATGTGCCTTTAACATTCATGTCTTTACAACAACATTTGTTGTGAAGGCATGCGTGGTAAAGGCATATGCGTTGTAATGACATACGTTATAAAGCATTGCGTTGTGATGGTACTTGCGTTGTAATTCTAATCTCACAATAGGGTCTCTAGTTGAGGAATTATTACCATTCAATGTACCACTCCAAATAATCCTACTCACAACAGATACCTAATGGAGAACTCTTTGGCGATCTAAAATACAATGTGCCTTGAATTCTCAAGAATGAGCATGTGCTTTTTAAAGACAAGAACCCTCACTCACCACTCGGGTGAGATGCTTCATCATTGGGTTCCCTCTTGCACATAGTGCCCGCAAGGTGCACTATGTGGGCTACAACTCTCCCAATGGAGAGGAGCGTGAGGTGTTTTATCACTCCAATGGAAACAGTGACTGAGGGGCAGAGCGCAAATCAAAAGTGACTTAAAAACATCTCATAAGGAAACCAAACTTTGATAACTTTCCTAATGGATGTAAATAAAAAGTAGTGTGACGATAGGTATAAGGATATTTCCTATCTGACTAGGTCAACATGTTTCTGCTAGGTGACATAAAGTTCATAGCATTCATCAGGACCACTGTCTTGTCACTCTGCTATAAAGTGGAAAAAACAAAAACCATACTTATATCATGTATGTATATTCGCGAGACCAACTGCAGTCTGGTCTTCTATCTGAAATATATAACAACCATTAAATGAGTACAACACATCGTGATAACCAAATGACTCATACCCAAGTGATGTGAACATTGTGACAACAAACATCACCACTGTGAAAAACAACATGAGTCTATAATCTCACCAATTCTGCATGAGAATATCCTCCTCTACCTAATACAGGTCCTTTTCAATATGTAGGTACCTAGAGGCAGGGTCGAATAACACAAATAAGTCGTGAAGGAACCAGCTTCTTAAAAACGTTAGGCAGATTTAATCTCCAAAAGGATTTTTGACTCTCATGATGTCACTAAAAGTATTTTTTATCATCTTATAGCCAATCTTTTTTTAGCTCTCTCTCATTCAAAAAGTGGCCCAAACATTAAATACATAACACCATTATTTCAATGTGGCCACATGTATTTAAAAAAAGGTTACAGCAACGCCATGCTTTAGCTCAAATCGTGTACATTGCTTTACACGCTAGTTTGTATAAGCAGTCTACATTTCCTTTTAATAGCTTCTCGCTCTACAACTATGAGCGACGGCTATCCACACAATGAAGAACTACTCGCGTGCAATAAACACATCGTCTCACAATGTACGCACATGATCAGCTCCTTGCAAACTCACCGATTATCCCCACATAAATCTTTTCGTTTAAAGGCCAGGAACGGGAGGAAAATGTCATGCTTCTGAAAGCCATTTAAACGCATTTCACTAATTCAACCCGGAAGTACAACCAACAACTTCCGGTTCACGAGCCGTGTCAGGCGTTCGTAAAATTATACCATTGAGTCCTGCACATACTATATCGTAATTACGCTCGTATTAAGTACAGAACTCTATTTAATCCGTCTCAATAAAAAATAGTCCCGACGATCGGCAAAACAATGTGAATGTTAATATTGTATTCAAACATACTGCATTGTGGGTAATGTAGTCAAAACAACCACCAATGTAAGTATAATATCAAACATAGTGAAAATGCAAAGAATAAAACGGGGATAGCTTAAATAAAATATAGAAGAGCATATCTCAACAAGCATGTGTAGAAGCAGCATACCAAACTTCAATGCAATATCAACAAATCATGTTAGTTACAATATGTTCCAAGGCATATCATCGTTTAAACCCAAGATATGGCTTTTTAACCGGAACACCCATCTTTGTTCCCTGTGAAGGAGTACTCTCTCCAGAGGCCCCATGTGAATGTCATACTTAGGTTTATCAATGATAGTCCAAGTAAAATCATCTTCAGTATGTGCCTTGTCCAAAAAATGTTTAGTCATTCGGGTGTTCATTCTTTTACACCGAAATGCACTTCGGTGCTCCACCATCCTTAGTTTTACTTTTCTGGTGGTCATACCAATATATATCAATGAACAAGGACATTTAATCATGTATATGACCCCGCTCGCGTTGCAATTTGTGTGTGTGTTCAATTGCCACGGGGTCTGAAGACCTAAATCCAGTTGGGTCACTTTTTTAGTAAAAGGACACACAGAACAAGACCCACACGGAAAATGTCCTATCACGGGTGTGGACCCCTAAAGTGTAGCTTGTCTAGTGTCCTGTATTTTAGCTCTTGATCTAGTATGTATTAATAAGTCTCGAAGATTACTGCTTCGCTTAAAAGCAAACAGGGGTCTTTCTAAAGATAGTGTACCAATATTCAAAATATGCCAAGCTTTATTAATGGCTTTTTTAACATTATCTGACAAATTGCTAAAAGTGGTCACACAGACCATCCTTTTATTATCAGATTTTTTATGAGACTCAAGAAGGGCCTCTCGATGATTGTTACGAGCTCTCTTTTGTGCCCCATATATCAACTTACTGGGATAATTCCTAGCTAGCAGTTCTTCGCTCAGATTCTTAGCATGTATCTTATATTGTGACAACTCACTACAATTCCTACGTAGCCTTAGGAATTGTCCTATTGGAAGATTATTTAGTAGGGCCCGTGGGTGAAAACTATAACAGCTCAGCAAGGAGTTGCTAGCCATAGGCTTCTGATATAGTTCAGTTTGTATCTTCCCATTCTTAGGATACAATCGTAGATCTAAATAAGAAACAGAACTGTTGCTGGATTCACCAGTGAATTTCAAGTTAGGATCTTGATTATTAAGCCATTGAGAGAAAAGATCTAGAGAATCCTGGTCACCATCCCAGATGACCAGGATATCATCTATGTATCGTCTCCACAATTTAAGGCATTGTACAAAAGGATTATTAGTGTAAAAAATGACCTTAGTCTCAAAACCATACATATACAGATTGGCCATACTAGGGGCACAGGTACTGCCCATCGAAGTGCCAGTCGTTTGCCAGTATAGTTCTCCTTCATAGCTGAATTTTTTTTCTTTAAGTGCCAATTTAGCACACCGCATTATAAACAGGTTAGGTGTGGAATCGTCACGCGGATGACTCTCAAGTAGTTGTTCAATAATTTCCAGAGTGTCATCCTGTGGAATGTTAGTATAAAGTGATTCCACATCATATGTGATAATCAACTCTGTTATGGGATCAAAAGATATTGTTTCTAACAAAGAAAGAACATGTTTAGTATCCTGCAAATAAGAAGGCATCTCTGCTACTACCGGACGTAAAAAGTGGTCCACGAACTTAGATAACGGCTCAAGAATAGAGCCAATACCGGACACTATCGGTCTCCCTGGAGGTGGTCTTAGTGATTTATGTATTTTAGGGACAATATAAAATGCCGGTATCTTAGGATCTTTTTGAATTAAAAAGTCAGCCTCACTTTTAGTAATCCAATTTCGTTCTTTGTCTTCTTTTACTAATGTACCAATCTGTGATCGTAATCTTGGTGTAGGATCCTGTGTAATCAAAGTGTAAAACTTAGGATCACTAAGTTGTCTCAAACATTCATTGCGATAAGATGTCGTGTCCATAAGAACAGTGTCCCTGCCCTTATCGGCTGGTTTTATAGTAACGTTTACATCGTTACCTAATGTCTGAATGCATCTCCTTTCTTCATTAGAAATGTTACAGTAGAGTTTCTTGGGAAACTGTAGACTGGATTCATACGTTTTAAGAACTGCCTTCTCAAAGGTATTAACCTCTGAGGGTACTTGTTGTAATGAAGGTAGGAAAGTGGACCTATTCCTCAAACCTGTACTAGGAGTCATAATTCTATCATCCTGTCCCAAATTTGAAAAGAAGAAATGTAATCTCACTTTCCGAAAAAACTCGGCTAGTTCTTTATGGACTATAAAATTGTCCCCCAAGTTCGTAGGAACAAAACCCAGTCCTTTAGATAGAACCTTATGTTCCAAGTCTGTAAGTATCTTAGAATTGAGATTTACCACTAGGCATTCTGGTCGCTTGTGGATGCTGTCATGCTCCGAGTCACTCTCTGTTCTATTGCAGGGTCCCAACTCACATGTTGTTGACTGACCGACCCTCGTCCTCTGTTGTTGCCTCTCCTTCGGCCTCTTCTGCCTCTGGCTTGACCAAAAAAAGGGGGGTAAATAGGACCTCCAAACGAGGGAACGGGAATGAAAGGTGACGGAGAAGGATATGGCCAAGATGGATGTGGCCACCATGGGACGTGTGGGGGATATGTTTGCATATTACCCCTTCCTCGTCTCACAAAATTAGTAGATGTATATTCCGGGTCTGAGTCATTGGAATCACTCCATTCATCTGAATTGGAGGTCAATTCATCAGTGTCCCTACGCCATCCTCTTAAACCTTTCCTTCCTTATTTCTTATTAAGGGTGGTTTGAAAATCATCGGAAATGTAGGGGTAGACTTTTTCCAGGGTAAACCTATCAAGATCCTTCTTCAGTTTGTTAACTTTCAACTTCACAAGATCATCCTTGATCTCATTAAGATTTTTCGAAATTTCTTCTAATTTCTTTTTGTACATGGTAATCTGGATACCTGATTTTAATTGATTCTCCAAAGTTTGTATCTCAATTGCTAGAAGGTCGGCCGTTTCCTTAGCTGTATTTATAATTAGGACCAGCCAATCCCTCGTACAACGCCATGCTATCTTAGACCAATTAGTAACAAAAATGTTATTGTCCAAGAAAAGTCTTGGAACATTGGTCACTATCAATCCTGGGGGTGCTATATTAGCTCTCAAATATTCTGTAAGTATAGCGGCGTGCAAAATAGTTCTAACATGCTGCTTCTTAACATTACTAAGTTTCGTCCACTCTTCTGTATTTGAGAGGGTCTGAGAGATGTGTGTGTCCAGGATACTTGGTGTTTGTAATATAGCCTGGACCATATCATCATCAAATGCTAATCCTTTGTTATCTGTCATTTTAACGTTATCTAAAAACAGAGCCGACGCAACAAAAATGTGTGACTAACTAAACATATAAAGCTAATCAAAACTAACAAAACAATCCACAGCCAACAGCTGTGCTATATATAATCTCACAACAGGGTCTCTAGTGGAGGAATTAATACCATTCAATGTACCACTCCAAATAATCCTACTCACAACAGGTACCTAATGGAAAACTCTTTAGCGATCTAAAACACAATGTGCCTGGATTCTCAAGAATGAGCATGTGCTTTTTAAAGACAAGAATACAATATTAACATTCACATTGTTTTGCCGATTGTCGGGACTATTTTTTATTGAGACGGATTAAATAGAGTTCTGTACTTAATACGAGCGTAATTACGATATAGTATGTGCAGGACTCAATGGTATAATTTTACGAACGCCTGACACGGCTCGTGAACCGGAAGTTGTTGGTTGTACTTCCGGGTTGAATTAGTGAAATGCGTTTAAATGGCTTTCAGAAGCATGACATTTTCCTCCCGTTCCTGGCCTTTAAACAAAAAGATTTATGTGGGGATAATCGGTGAGTTTGCAAGGAGCTGATCATGTGCGTACATTGTGAGACGATGTGTTTATTGCACGCGAGTAGTTCTTCATTGTGTGGATAGCCGTCGCTCATAGTTGTAGAGCGAGAAGCTATTAAAAGGAAATGTAGACTGCTTATACAAACTAGCGTGTAAAGCAATGTACACGATTTGAGCTAAAGCATGGCGTTGCTGTAACCTTTTTTTAAATACATGTGGCCACATTGAAATAATGGTGTTATGTATTTAATGTTTGGGCCACTTTTTGAATGAGAGAGAGCTAAAAAAAGATTGGCTATAAGATGATAAAAAATACTTTTAGTGACATCATGAGAGTCAAAAATCCTTTTGGAGATTAAATCTGCCTAACGTTTTTAAGAAGCTAGTTCCTTCACGACTTATTTGTGTTATTCAACCCTGCCTCTAGGTACCTACATATTGAAAAGGACCTGAATTAGGTAGAGGAGGATATTCTCATCCAGAATTGGTGAGATTATAGACTCATGTTGTTTTTCACAGTGGTGATGTTTGTTGTCACAATGTTCACATCACTTGGGTATGAGTCATTTGGTTATCACGATGTGTTGTACTCATTTAATGGTTTTTATATATTTCAGATAGAAGACCAGACTGCAGTTGGTCTCGCGAATATACATACATGATATAAGTATGGTTTATGTTTTTTCCACTTTATAGCAGAGAGACAAGACAGTGGTCCTGATGAATGCTATGAACTTTATGTCACCTAGCAGAAACATGTTGACCTAGTCAGATAGGAAATATCCTTATACCTATCGTCACACTACTTTTTATTTACATCCATTAGGAAAGTTATTAAAGTTTGGTTTCCTTATGAGATGTTTTTAAGTCACTTTTGATTTGCACTCTGCCCCTCAGTCACTGTTTCCATTGGAGTGATAAAACACCTCACGCTCCTCTCCATTGGGAGAGTTGTAGCCCACATAGTGCACCTTGCGGGCACTATGTGCAGAGGGAACCCAATGATGAAGCATGTCACCCGAGTGGTGAGTGAGGGTTCTTGTCTTTAAAAAGCACATGCTCATTCTTGAGAATCCAGGCACATTGTGTTTTAGATCGCTAAAAAGTTTTCCATTAGGTACCTGTTGTGAGTAAGATTTGCGTTGTAATGGCATGCGTTATAAAAGATTTGTTGTAATGGCTTTCAAAGTGCTACTTTAGTAGGTGGCACAGGGAGTGCTGTAGGCCCTCTAGTAGCATTTAATTTACAGGCTCTGAGCACTTATTAAATGTGCCAATTTGATGTAAACCAATTTTAACATGTTGAAAGGAGAAAACACAAGCACTTTAGCACCGGTTAGCAATGGTAAAGGGCATGGAATACTAATGGCAACAACATTGATTTTTAGAAGACTGGAGGATTGAAGGAAAAACATTTGGGGAAAGACCACACAATGGATGTCAGGTATAACAGGGTTGATGTTGCTTGATGTTCCACTGTTCGTCACGCCTCCATCCCAAGCACTCAATTTGTAATTCCGGTAACACCATGTTTTACCATACAGCCACTAAAAAATTGTGTACTACATTAGAAACCAATGTCTCACATCCTTACTTATTACATACATTGTCAGATGGTAGGAAATCTGGCACAGTATCTAATTCAGCATGCTCTATTAAGAATGCTATCTAGGTTATAGCTGCTTTTATATTTGTCACCATTAGGCCCAATTATAAACTTATTGTCACAACTAGAGTTGGTTGCCCCATCATGATGGAACCCCATGAGCTCCCCATGCTGGCCCACACAATCTTCAAAATCAGATGCATCCTGACAAGCATTCCTGCTTTTCTTGCTGACAAGCTGACCATCTCTAGTGGGTCCCGCCATACTCGTAGCTACGTAGTAGGACACTATCAGGCTGCAGACTAAGAAATTTAGAAAATAAAAATAAATGGCAACAGGCCTTTTCCATCTATGCACCCAGGACCTGGAACAACAGCCATATCCTTTTGGAGGGCTTTAATGCTGCATCAATTTAAGAAAGAGTTGAAGATGCACCTCTTTAAAGAACACTACATCACAACGCATTAACCATCTCCAACCCAGCTACCTCCTGTATCACTCATTGACTCTATGCTTGGTTATGACTTTGCCACTGCTCCTCTGCCTTTTTCACTAGGTTTGTGCTATAGAATTACCACATACAACATACATACATTTCTGCAGAGCCAGTACAGACTTCTAGCATCAGTACTGAAATAAATTAAAATTAGGCTAATTCTCCCCCAACATCTGGTTGAGCACCTTAATTAGCATTTCATTCTATTCTTAAAGGAAGTAACAGTATTCTCATATTAGCACCATTGAGCAAAGGGTTGGGTTGTACCTAAACTACTGCAACTTTACTTTGGTTCAAGATGCCGTAATTACTTACACCCTTTCCTGAAATTGAATATTCCCTGAATGTTCCCATCTTATTCTCATTTTAGATGGTTTGGGGCCCGTTCACAAAGGCATGTAACAGTCTGTGAAAGAGCACTACAGGAGTACTATATTACGTACTGTGAATGCCTTTTTGAATAGGCCCCTAGTGTGTGGGTTAGTCAGTATGAGTAGCAAAGGGCAAGAGGCACACCATTAGGATTAACAGGCTCCATATGCTGCTGCTGTTCACGCTGTCAAAAAGCCTGACACAAATCAGCAAGGAAGTGGAGCTTGTTTATATCATAAGCTCTCAGAGATGTCAATATTGAGCAATTATCAATGCTCGAATCCTAAGGGGCAGATTTACAAGCCCCTTGCAACACTTTTGCGCCGCAGTTGCATCACTTTTGTGACACAGTGGTGGCGTAATCAATGCGGCCAATTTACAATGTGATGCACCTAGGGAGATGCATCACGTTGTAAAGCCTTGCATCACATTATACCTGCGTAAGGTATAATGTATGCAGAGTGGGTGTTCCCACGCAGACAAGCCTCGTAAAAGTGACACAGTGAAATCTACAAGATTTCACAGTGTCACATCTAGGATGCCACTGCTTCAAAACCTTACGCCTGCTTGAGGCAGGCATAAGAAGTGACGCAGTACAATTAGTATAGGCCTCAACATGCATTGCTGGAGTTGCGTCGTGCTTGTGACACTACTCCAGCAAGAAGTGACTTTTGGGCCAACAGATGCGTCAGAATTTCTGACGCATCTGTCAATCCTTGCGCCATGGTGCGCCGGTGCATCCATGGTGGCGCAAGGGGATCGCAGTCTGGTGCAGGGAAACTGACACATCTCTACAGATGCGTCAGTTTCTTGTAAATCTGCCCCAACATTTTTAAACCAGGGTCCTGGGACATGCCTTTTTTTATACTTTCAACCCCTTTTTGTAACTCTTTAAAGATTGATGTGATGAAAACTCTCCCCGTACCCATCACCATTGCCCAAAAGTGTGGTGAACAGTTATTCCTTTGTCATCAGATTTTCCCCTTTTCTTGAACAGGGGCAATAACAAATTTCCCTCCATGAATCTAAGTTTATAGCTGTTAAATATATTGTGTCCAATAAAGGGACAAGTGTTGTAGCCCACCAATTCAGCATGGCCTTTAAAATCCTCTGTGCTGGGCCATATAGCCATTAAGCACGAGACGAATTTCAAGAAGATTAGTTAATTGAACATATTGGAAATGATGTAGGGCATAACTAATATTTTCGATATTATGGCAGCTGATCAAAGGAGGTGTTTTTTTTACTTCATACAAATCTATCATAAATCAATCTAGGTAGAATCCTCATATGGAATGGTCAGTTGTAAACCAATACTGTGACCACTTAATCCCCCCCATACTGTGGCCAGTTAATCCCCCCCAAAAAAAACGAATGATTCCTTTTGATATTACCGTACCCCAACAAATATTACTTGCGTTTTTCCTTTAACTCTACTTCAGTTCATTAAATGCTGCAAGACAATGCAGACCACTTCCTCTAATCTGTAGAGATGTATAATTAAATTAAATTCCATTTCAATGTTTATCAGATAACACTTCTTTACATCATATGCAATGGTTGAAAGTGAGCAGAAACATTATTATAGTCATGTTTACCAAGTAAATCCAACCCATGCTACAAACATATTAGAAGCTACTGATGCTTCTTCAACATAGTCATCAAAATGTTCTTCCTCAATGGCATCAGCCAAAATATGCTATTTACTCCTTCGGTGTTGCCATATATTAGCTAACCTTTAAATGGTGAGGACCAGTACACATGTAGGGGTGGGCGAAGAATTCCACTCCGCCGGCGGAGTTCGCAGAGTTTTGCCCACTCCGTAAACACGGGCGGTCGCAGCAGGTCACGACTGCTCGCATTGAGAAATTGGCCGCTCACGTTCAGGAAGCTGCCACTCGAGTAGAATGTCTGTTCGAGTGTCAGAAAGCAGCAGTGCCCTCTGATGTCATGCGTAGTGCCGTTTGTGCTGATTTTACAGCGTGGGACAAACTCCTGCCGCTAAAAATAGTGTGAACAGTGCAACTTAACAGACTCTGGTGGTGGTGGAACTCCGTGGATTGTGGCTGAGTTTTTGCAGTACTCTGCGGTAAAACTCCGCGAACTCCGCCCAGGCATATCCACATGTACACAGGGTTCAAGTATGCTAGACGAGCTCACCTTTTAATTAGCAGACTATTGATCATAGAACAGGAACCTTAAATATAGAAAGGAGTCAAAACTAAGGACAGCCAGGAATACATTTGGGAAGTATAGAGTGCAGCTTCTATTTCTTGTGTGCCAATTAAAAATCATTTTGGCCTGTCTGAAAGAGAGAAACATTTGAACTTGAGAGCCAGGGTTTGCTGAAGACTTTGTTAGTTTGTGTTCTTAAATATGTCATGATCTTTGAGCAGTTAGAAAAATGATGGCACCAGTACGCTGATGAATTGCATTTGATTTCCTTTCCCTTAAGGGCAATAAACCGCTTCCTGTATACTCACAAGACCATTTCAATACTATACTTATTCAGCTTTTTAACTAATTTACATGTTTGGCATCACAGACAATTCCACAAAATCACCTCTGACGGCTTCTCTTGAAATGACAAATAAGCACCTATAATTTGGGATGGAATGCACCACAATTACCATGATTGAGAATGTTTCAAAGGCACACTCTTGGTAGCACCAGTATGCTCTCATAGCTCTGCCTATGACTTCAGACATTCCCAGAGCACTGCTCTTGATAATATCCAAACTCACTCTGAGCTCTGATCACAACAATTCCCATATTCACTAAGGGCTCTGCTCTGGCTAATACCAGATTCATTCAAAGCTCAGTTTTTGATCATACCAGACTCACTCTGAGCTTTTTGTTTTTGATAACACCCAATCAAAATGAATAGCAAGAATAACTCAGAGCTTGGTTTTGGTAATATCAGACTCGTTCACAGTGCTACTCCTGATAATACCTGACTCATTAAAAGCTATGGTCTTGATAACATCCACTTTTACTCAAGAGTTCCCTAGATTTGATTACTTTGCATGTAGGTTTTCGTCAAAAGCCAGTGGGCCCCTTGATTTGTTTGTGATGCTGATTGTCTTGGTTACATCTCCCTGGCATTGCTATTCTAATCAAGAGCTCCTTCAAACATTATGTTTATAAACAGGAAGGTTTACAGGACTTTCTGGAATGGGAAATTATCAGGGAGTTGAAAACTATCTTATTGTCTAGGAATCTGTAGAGAGAAGTGCTTGTCTCCCCAGTCTATATGTTTGGATATGGAAGTGTTGAGGAAGATGGGAGTGTGCTTGTTGCAGAGGTATGAAAAGCCATGAAGATAAGTGTTTGTAGTGCAGTGTAGGGATTCTACTGACTCTTGGGGAAATGGGGTTGTGTTTATGTGTAGATAGGTTCCAAGCTAGGGCATAGTTAGCCTTCACTAAGATGACAAAAAGTTGTAGTGTGGGTTAACCACGCCCTATGTACAACGCTAAGTTAGCATAACCTCGATGGCTGTTAGAAAACCAGCTTGCCGCTTCTGCTGCTTTTGCACGCGACACTGTTGTTACATGTTATTCATTCGAGAACTGCTGACTCGACTTTGCTTCACATAAGAACCGTCTGTTGTTTAACATCCTTAACAGCGAGCTGTGACCTTGGTCTGTACACCGTGTAAGGAACGAGTCTGGGTCACTAGACGGGGCAAGTTGTTGTGTTCAGGTTGATCGTACCACTTCTTAGCCATAACATACATACAGCTGCCAATACCTGAAAGATGAGCCCTTTAATATTACAGAGCAGCATGTTTTCTGTTACATTCGAAACGAAGAGCTGTTGCAGGAGAGAGCCTAGCTGATCCTGTGATGTGATTCCCCTAAGCTGATCTATAAGGTATGGGGTCCCCCATGCAAGCCTAAGAGACCTTCTATTAGTCTAATAATACCTTATTAGTTGCTAGAGAAAGGAGGGTGGTTGCGTTCCACTGTCATTATTATTTTTGATTGCTCCTTTCATTTTCTATGGTATTGTAACAATGCTGATGGTGCTGATCCTAACCATTTGTCTGCTTGTGTTAGCCAAAGTACTGCGTCTTAGGACGCGAGGTTTATAAAATAAACTCTTTAAACTTTACAGTGTCTTTGGTATTCTGTTGTGGACTGATATATAGCTACCAACGGGTATTTCGGATTCCCACCACTCCTGAGAGTATCTAAGTCACTTGTTCTGGGTTGTCTATACATTGGGACCGCCGAGCTAAATCTCGGATAACGAATGGGACACTAAGCTAGTCGGATAGGGGTTCTTGGTTCTGAGGGGAGTTTCTGGTACACCACAATTCTCTGAGGTCCTGGTTTCCTGCGCATAGTTCTGTGCATAAGCAGAATCCCTGCAACAAGGTCTTATAGGTGTGGGATTTTGTAGGAAGCTTGCAAATATTCTTCATGCAAGATTAACTGTTCTGATATGCTCTGATTGCTCAGTAATTGCTTTAAACTCGAAAAATACAGACAAAAAGCATTGGATGTAGTTCTTTTTCGGTTAATCTTCATCTCAGAAAGTGGTACGTCACTGCGCGAAAATAGGAGACATTGGGCCTGATTTAGATCTTGGTGGGTGGGATCCTCTGTCACAAACGTGAAGGATATCCCGTCCGCCGTATTAAAATTGCCATAGGATATAATGCACTTGTAATACAGCAGACATGTCCTTAAGATGGCAGGGCTAACAGTTGCACCAGTATTGAGCTCGCACTAATAGAATCCTTGCAAATGCCCTTCAATTAAGACCTTACCCAATAGTTATTACACAAGATGAATTGACTGCAATGTCGCCGTTAAAGGTGCGGGTCTGCTACAGAGCTGCTGCCGCAACTCATTTACTACATTCTATGGGCCATAGGTTGAGAACAACTGACATATTGGAACCCACACCTGCCATTTTAGTTAACAAATGATGGGAAGATACACTAAGTCCTGCCTTGTTGCATTGCGGCCATGTCCGCAATGCAATAGTACAGTACAATGCAATGCAAATAGTGACTGATTTGGGTTATTTTGGCCTCAATGCATAGTTCATTCTCCAGTATTAGGATTCGTGTGTGCTGTGAGAACCTCTATGTGCCACCTGAAGCTCCCACCGCTTTTGCAGCTCAAGCGGGTGGTGTTAAAACTCACAGTTCTTTATGATCCTTTCTTGTCTGCAGCTCTGCAGACAAAAGCTCTCAAAAATACGAGACACCGAGAACAGGTCAAGTAAGGAAAGGTAATTGCAACAAAGAAATGAAGAGGGAAAGAAAGGGAAAGAGAGAGGGGGCTGGGAGGAAGAGTGAAATGAAGGGCATATGGAAATAAGGAAGAAACTGACAAGAAGGAAGGGTAAAAATGATGAAAGAGTGAATGGAGTGATGGATGTAAGGATAAAACAATATTTGCACGCGTGAGAAAAAGAAAGTGGCTGGAATGATAAAAGTCTGGGTGAATGGTCACCTGGATGGATGTGTAGAAGGATGGGTTGCTGGATTGATAGAAGGAGGGTGAGTTGGTGGATGGATAAAAAAGAATGGATGGATGAATGGATGGATGGATAAAAAGGATGCATGAAAGTTTGGAAGTGTGAGTGGAAGGATGGATGGATGGAAAACTAATAATCAAAGGGTGGAGGGATGGAATGGTGAAAGAATGGATGAAAGTATGAAAAGATGGATAGATGGATGTATATATGAAAGGCTTAAAGATGAACAGAAGGTGTTAATAAGGGACCTCATCTAGAGAGGTTAGGGCTTGTTGGCTTCGCTGACCTAATGACATCCAAGCTATGGATCAAAGTGGGGGGTATTTTAATTTTCTGGCCTGACTTGGCCTCTGACCCACAGACCACCTGTGCCTATGCCTTGACTTCTCATTGGCGCCAAAAAATATGCAACATGATTACAAATGAAATCAGCTAACAAAAGTCACCAAAATAGCCAAGTAACTTTGCAAAAGGTGCTTCATCCGATCCAAATGACTGGCTTCACCCATCACCCCACTTTCCCACCAAAAAAAACATGGTGAAGAATTGAAACCAAAATCTGTGTTTACTCAATTTTTGAGAGTTCAGGTAGAAAGGTGACCTCCAAAAGACTTGGCCCCTGGGTCAACGTTCAGTGGTCTAAGATGTCTGCTGTTAATGTTAATTTATTGTACTTTAATATTGCAATGTTGCTTTTGTGTTAAAACCCATAATGATGTGCTTCATGCAATTTGCCCTTTGAGATGAAGCCATTAAATAGTCATAAAGACAAATTAAAAGCAATGAGCATTATTAAGCTCTCCTTCTGTGAGGAAACCAAAGGCTCAGTTTTCTCCATGAGAAATGGATGCAATTAACGGTTTGCTGTTTTTACTCAACGGCTTTCCGTAGCTCGCTCTGTATAATGGGTTTGCGGTTTTAGTCACATTATGTACAGCAGGCAGCAGACCATATAAAGCACACAAAAATAAATGATTAGTGCACTTTTTAAGCATAATATTGTTATTAGCCGATAGGTTTTATAACCTGGCTATCAGACGCCAAGACGTTTTTGGCTCATCAAGATACAGGATAACCAGTAACATTCACTTTGTGGTTGGGAACGGAATTCCAGTTCATCGGGGGATACTGGCTCACAGATTATTGACAGCTAACCCCGCCACTCACACATGGTTTTTGTCAGCAAGTCACTTTATGATACATTCTGGAGTCTATATTTTATGGACCATGAAAACAAACTTTTGGGTCAGAGGTATTGGCTAAACTGAGAGAGCGTTTTATTTTTCAGACTAGACCACACAAACAGCCAGCATTTATAGATATGGCAACAAACTGCAACCAGGAACACAGGCTGTGCTTAATTTGTAAAAAACTAAAACAAATTAATAATAAGAGTAAGGGACAAAGTTTTTCATAGGAGTCACCTGCATGTGCTGCTAAATGCTGGGGTTGTCGAATACCAAGACTCACTTGCCTTGATTCCACCTTTTGCCTCTCTTTTCCATCATCCTACACTTCCTGTCGCTTTATCGCACTCTAGTAGATTTTTTCATCAATCCTTTCTCCCTCTGTCCCTGTTTTCCTCTCATTCTCTTCCTCCCTCTTTTTCCCCTTACTGCCTTCCTCTCTCTTGCTTTGGGTCAAATTCTTATGATGAAAACTAAGTCGCAGTCCCCAAAATAAGCGCCAGGGACAGACACCAAAACAAGCACCGGACACACTCTTTAGTTATTTGGAAGTCATTAGACCAACCAACCACTGCAGGCGATGGTGGAATTCATTTAAAAATGTTGTGCCAAAAAAGAAAATATTGCACCACAAAACTATATTGTTTGCGACAGCGTGACATGTTGTTTACTCTTGCCTTTTATATGTGATTTTACTGCTACTCTCATAATGTGTCTTGAGACCTGTGAACTGGAACGTAGAGCTGCCTGCGGCTCACGTTGAACAGTGATTGGTCTATATTCAGGCAGTTGCTCATGGACTCTCGCAATGGCCTTGCAGCACTGGACACCACTAAGAGCGAAGTTTGCAGCCTACAGCCTTAAAGTGAAGCAGGCGAAGAAACACATGTTGAAGTGTATCATCTGTGAAGTGATAAGTAATCCGGAAACAAAATGGCATAAGAACTTAAATCACGTCCTAGAGGCTCAGGAGGCAAGCAAAATGTGGTCAAGCGGCCTGCCAGTGCCCATCGTTGTCAAACTGCTGAATAAACAGGCAAGATTAATATCAATAGAATATGATGTACAAGCTGTGAAGAAATTGGCATACAGAGGGATTGCCTCAGCACTGTATGGGCCAGGGATCCTCCCATCCTATCTCTCCCTGCCTCTTGGCTTGAGCATGAAACATCGCCTAACGGGCTTGCGATTTGGATTAATCTCGTTGAAATCCTACTGGTACGGTCGCAGGAACCTGGATGAATCTGACAGACAATGTCACCTCTATGCAAAGGGAGAGGAATCACTGACACATGTACTTTGCATTTGTGACAAATTGCCCCCGTTAAAGAAGATCTGGCTTCGTCTAGTACAGCGCACTTTAAACATCAGAACCTTTCGAGGCGCTGTAGAAGCCTGCTTCAGAGGAGATTCGGCTCAGATATCTGGTCGCTTAGTGAAATTCATGAAATCTGTAGTCATACTGTTTGCGTCCCGCCAGGCCTGTGAATGACCTCCATGTTGAATCCACACTCTCTTGTAATGATCAAAGCCTGTCAACCAATCCAGACATTGCGACCAGCGGATGAAGGGGATAAAGGGGAGTCTTTTAGTTTGAGGAGTAAAAGGCCACCCATTATTTATAATTTAATGCTTTTAATAATAGCTTTTATATTCTTAACTTACTATTTAACTGTGCATTCTTTCCCTGTTCTGGAATCCTTGATTGCAATAATTTTAATTAATTGTGCAATAAAGATGTATCTATCTATCTATCTTGTACTGGCAGATCCAGTGTCCTTGTCCTGGACTTTCAGAGTTAAAGAAGGTGTGGAGGACTATGTTGCTGCTTTACAGATTCTAGTTGCAACTTGTGACTTTAAACACTGCGTAGATACTTATATAAGAGGTCAGTTTATTTTCTACTGTTTTTGTAAGAAAATACTGGAACAACTCTTGTACTTCAGGACACCCACCTTTTTTGAGGCAATGGATATTGAGAAAAGCATTGAAAATCCATGCTTTCATCTAAGAATGGACTAAGCAGTTAACAGCACTTATCTGTCTCCCACACGTTATAACCCCTACAAGATCATTGGGTATAATGCTTGACAAGAACCTTAATATGCAGGGGCACATCAGTACAGTTATCAAAGGTGCAAATGAACATCCTCAGGAAAATAAAGCCCTTCCTCACCCGACGACATCAAGTCAGCTGTTCAAGCTCTAGTAGTTTCCAGGCTGGAATATTGAAGTGCAACCTTATGCGGCTTAGCTAGATCTAAGCTGGCTCCACTAAAAGCTTCTCTTAACTCTGCCGCAAGACTCATCACAGGATCTAAAAGAAACAACCACATCTCTCCCATCCTAAAATCTCTAAAATGGCTTCCATATAAAGCAAGGATACAATTCAAAATTGCGTGCATGACCCATAAAGCCCTACACTTCAACACCCGAGATATCTTGAACAAAAGCTGGAGATTTTGGACGGCTGCAGATCCTCTAGAAGCACCAGCACTTTATTGTTGAAACAACAGAAAACCTACAACCGAGAAGTCTCGGGTATTGCTCTGAAAAATTGGAACTCCTTGCCCCCTGCAATCAGAGTGAACCCTTCAACTGCATAATTCAAAAAAGGAGTTAAAATGTTATTTATGAACAAATCTCTACTCTTGAATCTATAGGACCTACTCCCTGATCACTGTTTCAATGCAATATTATCATCCATGCTTTCACTTGACGGTTACTATCTTGTATGTATAGCTGTCACCTTGGGCCTTTTGATCACACCATCCGGCACCCTAAAATCTGCTACATTATGTATCATCTTCGAATTGGTGGTGTTTGCTTTAATTGTATTTTTCCACATGACTATTAGTAAAGCACTGTGATACCCTTATGGGTCATATTCGAGCTAGATTAACATTTTATATAAATAAATAAGACACTAGTCTTAGATGACTGAGCATCATCCGGTGAGACTGTACAGGAAACTGAGCAAGTATTCTCTGCTATCTTAAAAGAAAAAGTGTATAAAAGTTCAGTAAAAATGATTGCTGGAAATTGTTTAAGATGCATGTCACGACCACACTTGGTTAGCAGTGCAGGTTACTTCCAGGTGGTCTACAAAAGTGTCAGAACTCCCCTAAACGTAACAATATACAGACCCTCCAGGATTTTGCGATTCTCAAAATAATTGTGAAATCAGCTGATCAGTGTGATGACCACAAAATGTATCTTTTTGGCTGCAAAAATGGTCTCCAGCAGACAGCCAAACAAATGGTGAAATTTTATTGACTGTACGCGCAGAAGTCACTACGTGGTGCTGTACAGCCGTAATAGCTGCCTGTTTCCTCCGTTGCATTACAACGTTGTTGAACGAAAAACACAAAAATGTAAGTAGTGCTTCACTGGCAAACTCTGTAAAGGCTATAAAAGATGCACTGTGTGCCCATCATTTATAGGGACAAGTAGACAAGCCTGGGGGGCAATATCACTAATCGGAGTTAGTGTTACCCTGAATTCAGTTTAATCTGTTTACCTTTTCAAGAGACAATCGGATGCCTGGCAACAACATTAAATAAGTTAATCATGTAAGCATCAGCAGGGTGTAGTCAAAGGGGGCGTCATGGGCTTGCCAGGAGCATGTAGTGCCGTGAGGTGGGGGTTCTCACTTTCCATCTGTGGTGCGGAGGGCAAACATTTAAAACTTCTGAATCTGCCTCCCCCTCCCCCCACTCTCTAAGCAACAGGGGCGGGGGAGGGCCTGAGACACCCCTAAAGCTTTTGAGGCCATGAAGAGAGCCCAGATCAGGTGTGGGAGGGGACAGGGAGTCAGTGCACGTGACACGAGAGGGGGCTGTATGACTGCACCCAGAGAGTGAAGGGGGCTGTGTGACTGCACCCAGGGAGCATAGGGGGGCTGTGTGACTGCACCCAGGGAGTGAAGGGGGTTGTGTTACTGCACCCAGGGAGTGAAGGGGGGCTGTGTTACTGCACCCAGGGAGCGAAGGGGGGCTCTGTGACTGCACCCAGGGAGTGAAGAGGGGTTGTGTGAGTGCACCCAGTGGGCAAAGGGTGCTGTGTGACTGAACCCAGAGACTGACTGAAGCCAGGGAGTGAAGGGGGCTGTGTGACTAAAACTTGGGAGTGAAGGGGTTTGTGTGACTGACACCAGGGAGCATAGGGGGGCTGTGTGACTGCACCCAGGGAGTGAAGGGGGTTGTGTTACTGCACCCAGGGAGTGAAGGGGGGCTGTGTGACTGCACCCAGGGAGCGAAGGGGGGCTCTGTGACTGCACCCAGGGAGTGAAGAGGGGTTGTGTGAGTGCACCCAGTGGGCAAAGGGTGCTGTGTGACTGAACCCAGAGACTGACTGAAGCCAGGGAGTGAAGGGGGCTGTGTGACTAAAACTTGGGAGTGAAGGGGTTTGTGTGACTGACACCAGGGAGAAAAGGGGGCTGTGTGACTGAAACCAGAGATTGACTGAAGCCAGAGAGTGAAGGGGGTGTGTGACTAAAACCAGGAAGTGAAGGGGTCTGTGTGACTGTAACCAGGGAGCGAAGGGGGCTGTGTGACTAAAACCAGGGAGTGAAGGAGTCTCTGTCACTGAAACTAGGGAACAAAGGGGCTGTGTGACTGAAACCAGAGAGCGAAGGGGGCTGCGCAACTGAAACTAGAGCGTGAAGGGAGCTGCGTGACCGAAACCAGAGAGAGAAAGGGGCTGCTTGACTTGAGTGGAGGAGGCTGTGTGACTGAAACCAGAGAGAGAAGGGAGCTGTGTGACTGAAACCAGGCAGTGGTGAAAGTGGTGCCCCGACCGTGGTGCAACCATGGGCACTAGAACATCCCAGGGAGATATATGGCCCCCTCTCACGAGGCTAGAATTGGAGCTGTGCATTCATAGAGCTGCAGAAACTTTAAACATGCCTATTTCAAAGTGGAATACTCTGCTAAAACAGGTTGCATTGATTTAAGACTTAAAAGAAATGATTAAGAGTAAAATAAAGTGTTGCAATAATGCCACAAACGTTTTATTTTTGTGATGCTAAATTAAAATTTCTGTGCCTCAAAATTAGCGAATCTATGCCGCAATATCCTGGGGGGTCTGAAAATAGAAGTAGAGCAGGATAAATGTCATGTAAGATTAGCCAGTGTGGTGCTGACAGTGGATTCTCTTTTAATTGGTAAAACATGGCCCATGAGAGGTCCTTTGGGTGATGTGTTTGTGGGAGATGTTACATTTCAGGTAATGGCAGATTCAGGTCACCAACTGCCATTCTAGCTGATCAAACTTTTCATGAACACTAGGGTAAAGATTATATACTCTATCGTAATCTGGTATGAACCCAGGGCTTTTGGAGAATTAGATATAGACATGCTTGGCTTTTCCTGGAACATAATGCAGTGTTAAGGCAGAAAGACAGAAACTAAGATCCATATGGCATCCTGGGGTGGCAGGATTTGGCAAGTTTGGGCTAACTTTTTTAGATCTGGTGCCGGTAATCCTATGGTATGTTGTTAAATGCCAAATTTGAGTGTTGTTCACAATGTTGGGGATATCTCGAGTAGTGTGGAAAGAATTTGGAGGAAATGTCCTGAATTTTTTCAGGGCCACTTTGGTGAAGCAGAAGGTTTTGAGAGCTAAATATGGCTCAAATCTAAAACAACTCCTTTTGTTCATAAAGTGAGGCCTCTCCCATAGAGCATTGGGGTGAACATAAAGCCCTTCGAGACAAATTGTGCTCTAAAGACATAACTCAGGTAAGTGATCCTTCGGAGTGGGTTGCGCCAGTAGTGATCACCCGCAAAGGATCAGGCAAGGTATGTCTCTGTGCCGATTTTTGCACATCTTTGCACCCTAAACAGAAATATTCCAGTGATTTGTCATCCTTTGCCTAGTATACATGATATATCCGCAAATTTGGGTCAATCAAGGTATATTTCTATTATTGATTTGCGTTCAGGATAGAGTAAAATTCCCACAATGCAAAGGAGTTGACCACTTTTGTAACACTGTTTAGTACATTCAAATACCTACAGTTGCCCTTTGGACTTGCCTCAGAAGCAAGTGTCCTGTTTGGTGCTTTCTCAGGTGTACAAGCACTCCATGATAACATCTTGGTCTTTTTTAAAACTCCTAGAGAGCACAATATAATTCTGGTACTATGTCTCACAATATTCAATAAGAAAAGAGAGGGATGACGGTACAACATGACAAGTATACATTCTTTACGCAAAAAAGGTGGAGTATTTAACTCATACAGTGGATCAAATTAAGCCTACATTTTCTTTAATCCAAGTTATTAAAGAGGCAACACCATCCATATATATATATATATCTATGGATTGTGTTCCATTCTTGGCTTGTTATGGGAGTACTATGCTCATTTTATGCAGGTTTATGCTTTGTTGGTCCAAACTCTTTGACTGTTTTTAAAGAAAGGTTGTAAATTTGAGTGGACGGGAGAAGCTAATGAAACTTTTCAAAAGAGTAAGTGAAAAAGATGGTAGTGGTAGCACCAGCCCTAAAAACCCTATACCTCAGGAAAAGAAATGTGTGTTCATAGTAGCTGCCAGTTTATGTGATTTTGGGGGGGGGGGGGGGTTTAGGCCAGTGGGTGAATGAAAGAGAGCACATGGCAGCATTTGCCTCCCATGCATTGAAATCCACTGAAAAGAATTATAGCTGTATTTGAGCATGAGGCTCTTGCTTGCACATGGGCTGTAGCAAAGGTTCAGACTTATATTTTGGATGTTGAGTTTGAAATTTTCCCAGATCACAAGCCACAGCCAGGCTAGTTCGGATGCTGTCTAAACTCCAGGAACACTTGGGTTATATGGATGAGAGCTTTTAATTGTATCCTTGACAGTTCCAGGGACAAACACCCACCCAGGATGCACACTAAACTGGCTATGACTGGGGTTCTGGCTGAAGTAATTATTTAAAAAAAACTATATAGATATGTGGAGGGAACACCATCTGCCTGACAGACCCATGCCACTCAGCCACACACAACAGATATAGCAGGTTTGATGTCTTTATGATCACTTCCCCTCTGGTGATAGAATATAATAACATGCCTATCTGGATGCACATACTAACATGGAGACTGACCCTAGAAGATTTGAAAGAAGCTATGTTTGTGCAAGTGTGCTAGAAGGTTACTTTGGGTACAACATGGGGATCTACCTCCACGAGGGCTAATGAATGGGAGGCAATGAAAGCGGTGATAAGGGGAGAACGCCTGGGCAAATGGTATGCCATTAAGTGACAGCTTCAAATTAGACTGACCCATAATGGATAAGGTTTCCCAATGACAAGAAAAATACAGAAATTACTGTATACAGACATTGAGGTGAGGGTTAGATCCATTGGGTTAATATCGGATAGGTGGAAGGTGTAGAGGGGTGCCCGACAGGCCTGCCCCTTGTCACCACTTCTATTCTCTATAGCAATGGAACCACTAGTAATCAGCTTGAGAAAGGAGCTGCAGTAACGGGGCATGCACTTAGGTAACACAGTGCACACAGTATCAATGTATGTTGATGATGCCCTGGTATACCTGAACCAGCCCCAAATATCATTTACTGTATTGCTACAAGATATAGAGAGATTTGGCAATGCTTCAGGGGTACATATTAAGTAGGATAATATCATTCTGTTCCTCTTGGAAAGGCTGTCAAGAATAGTGTGCAGGGAACTCCCAATTACAGGTATCTGATAGGAAACAAATTGTTCTAGATACCTTTGTATCAAGGTTGTTCACTTGGTGAAGAGAAACAATATGATAACAAAAGAGGAAGGGTGATGGAGGGATTGTGGTCCTCAGTACAGTTCTGGAACACTCTTCCCCTGTTACTGATAAACAGGATAGCAGTGAAAAAGATGCTGTTCCTCCCAAGATGTTCACCAAAACACCCCTCCATACCCAAGTCAATATTTAAAGAATAGGATAGTTTACTGATTTCTCTAGCATAGGTGGGGAAAAGGAGTAGAGTTTGGTTGGAGATCCTGAAGAAGGACAAGAAGAAGGATGGCCTTGGATTGCCAGACTTAGAACTTTATATTATATGGAATATATATTACATGGAAGCGCAGTTGCAACACACAGCAAAATGGTGAGAGGAATCGGACAACTGGTACACAACACTGACAGGTACGTTGCTGGGTGGTGAACAGTTGCCACTGATGCTGTAGCAAGGAGGGAGTGGGTCTACCCTATATAGTGCATCAAATGGTGGCAGTATTGGAAACAGCTGTGAAAAGGGTGCTGGCCAACCCCCATTATTTAGGAACTTGGAAATTTGGTGGCTGCAGCCATTTGGGTAAATCAGCAAAGATATGTACCTGGTACAGTGCAGAAAGGGAGGATCACTACGCTGGGATATTTATACATAGGAGGGGGATTTATAACTTCCACAGGAGCACAAGAGACATTTGAAGTAAGGCCGGGGCAGTTCCTCCAATGTGTGAAACTGATCAGAATAGCCATGGAAATGTGGCTTCCCTAGTAAATACTCCCCACACCAAGGCCATCCCTAAGATAATAATAAATGAATATATGGATTAACGATCTGCAGAAAATTAATTCATTCAATCATTTAATCCAAATTTTTCCTATCAACTTTACATTGTTGTCAGAGCACAGGCATATTTTTGTATTATATTGATTGTAATTCATGCCCACTTGGGCTATAGTACTATGGTAATTAGCACTTATTTTGAATACGATAAATCAGACATCTTTGATTTCACTTGATATTAAGTAGGTCTTTGCAAACAGGCCCTCATGGGCATAAACAATATCGTTAGTGTTCGAAAAGTTAATTTTGATCATTACGTTCATTTAGTATTGGCTTGGATTAGCACATTGATGCATTGTCAAGAGCTGTTGCCATGTGCAAGGCAAAGTTATCTCAAAAAACAAGTTGTTAGCATGGAAAGAATAAAACGTTGTATTAGCCCTTGTAACACCATTTACAGGTGCTACTTGTTTCTATACTATTCTGCAACCCAATGTATTAGTCCTTTTACTATTTTTGCACTTTATATACTATATTTGATTTGTTGTTGACTCTGTTCTCTTACTCGTAACCAATTCTATCCTTCGCCAAAACGCATCAGGTAGTTTTACTGCCTGATAAATGCACTACACCGTGTTCACGAGCACTAAAGCGTGCATGCCTTTTGAGGAGGAGTTTTCTGTATGTACTCTGGTCTCACACCAAAGCACACACCATGGCATTAAGTGGCCAGAAGAGCATGTGAGAAACTTTTCCAGTAAAAAAATCCACACACACACACACAAAGTGTCACTGTGATCTGTCAAGCGGGAGTCAGGAAAAAGAGGGGGGGGGGGGTCCCAAAACAATTTTTACCTATTCAATATTCTTAGGAAAATTGAAAAGTGATACCACAAAACATTGCAGAATAGAGTTAACCCAAAATTTCAGAAAGCTAGATCTTAGCCCAGAAAATGTACTTTTTGTGATTTGGTGCAAATCTGTTCAGTAGTTTTTGAGCAATTAAAGCTCAAAACAATACTATATGTCACGGTGGATCCTCGTACCCGACAGATCTCAAGATGAGATCTGATTGTCTACCACCACAACAAGAACGATGTGGCAGCAGCAGCCATTTTAGGCCTTGGGACTCAGTCCTGAAAAAAAAGGTAACAATTATATATAAGGAGGCAGGGTTGTGATATCCTGCTCCCCTAGGCCTTGTGGGGGGGCAAAAACCGGAGGATTTGTAAATCTGTGCCAAATTGAATTCCCCAGGGCCAACATAATTAGAAAGGGGAGGGGGGGCTCAGCCGCCTCCCCGAGCCTGACAAGGATCCAGGGACCCCAGCCGCTGGGGACCAAATCGAAAAAAGGTTCCAGGAACCCCATCCCCTGGGGCCGATAATATTTAAAAGGGGAACAACTGGCACGAGGCCTCCCTCTACAAGCTTGAAAATGCCCCTGGGACCCCAACCATTGGGTCCGGCACACTAACTATGTCCCCCGGGACACAGCAGTTGCCCTGCTCTCACGGGCAGGGAAGGCATGTCTGCTCCCCACTCGGCGGGAGCTTTAAAATACTCTCACTGGGTGGGAGCAGACCTGTTTTTCCATACCCACAGGGAAACTCAGATTTCTCCCACGCAGCTGAAGCAGTGAAAAACACCTTCTCCTGCCGGTAGCTGGTGGTGCCACAGGGGCCCTGAGGGTTCAACCTTGTGGTCCTCAACATAGTGTTTTGTCGGTGCCACTGGTGGGCACCGGGCCATCCGTTTAATGCACCAGGGGTTGTGGTCCCCCGGGCCACAATTGGTTCAGGGAGGGTGTCAGCATGCCCTCTCCCCTTAAAAAACATAAAGGCCCGAGGGATGGATCCCCGGGGCCCACAGTGGTTACAGGAAGGACCACAGGAGATAACCCATAAATCCAGTTGAGACCTGGGTAGATCAAGTATAGCAATCAACAATGTCTGAACAGGTAGTATTTAAATAGACAGATTTACAAAGTATAAAATGTAAATTACAGTTGCACAGAAAGAAGGGAAGACACTCAAGATTTGTATGAAACATGCATAGCAGTCTATATTTAGAAAAATATATATACAGCAATAGTTATATACCACTATTTACAATGTATGTGGGTGTAACCCAAACAGTCGTGTGCACATACATGCAAGAAGTGATCGGCGCAAATGACACGTGAAAGAATGTGAAGAACAGTGGAAAGATGGCGCAGAAGATTGGGAAAATTGGTTACAAAACAGTATATTAGTAGTAAAAAAATGAATCCACTAAATTAAGGAACCACGAAAATGCCATTCAGCGCTTCTTTTGGCGTTTTATATATATATATATGTACATACACACACACATATATATCATCTACTTGTCATATTATTAAATTTTAAAAAATCGTATATTATAAGATAAATAAAAATTATTTTAATAATAGTTTTACATTTTATAGGGAATAAGAATATTCAAAACTTAAGGTATGGAGTAATGTCATCACCCCTCATAGCACAACTGGTGTTTCTCCTTATAAATTATTACGGTTAAGCGGAACTAAAATTAAACTTTGTCCTGGATGGATACATGATTCCAAGTTTAGTGATGTCCAAAATAGTTTGGGAAAATTTGGATTCCATGAAAGAGTTCTCAAGAAGCAGACCTCTTGCAAACTTCATTTTGATAAGAAGTTTTGTAATCTATGGATGATTTCGTTGTTGGGGACTGGTGCTTGTACAGAAACCTCACAAAAGGGCTTAATGAGAGTCAAGATTCTCAACCCCACTTAAGGTTGACAGTTAAGGGGTCATGTAACAAGTGACATTTGGTGTGCCTAACAAGTGAACAAACTAAAATTAAAGCACAGTGTTCCAGATACTGTGTCTACTTAGCTGGTCAGGATAGATGACCGAAATATAGCTGAAAGCCATTTGCAGCAAGAGCTGGAAAATCTAGAGACTCTGATCTAATGCTTTCTCAGCAGGACAATTTAGACTGTCCTGGTGTTCAAATCCATCACAAGATTCATCTCAAGTGCAAACCTTAACTTCTAAGGCTTCCGATAACTCTGTGACAAGAAGTAGTACTGAAGAATTTTCCTCTATGTGCGCATCCTATAACGAACACGGTGGAAGAAGTGGACACTGAGTACTGTGACGTTTATTTGTATTGAAATTACTTTCATGAGAACATTAGAGTGCCATCAAATACTGTGATTTTATCTGGGTTCATATTAATGTTTATTTCGTACTTCAAATAACAGGTTTGTTTAGTAACGTTTTCATGTGTTTTAAAAAGAAAGGAGATGATGTGGTATGTGTTTACCGTCATTTTCAATCTTACCTTTTAAATGAGATCATATTACTACTATGGCGTGTCTCATGCTCTGAAAGTAGGAGCTGGTATTGGCATGAGTTGATCTGCAAATGTTCTGTATTCAGGCAGTTGCTGTTGCGCTCTTGTACTGGCAGGTTCTGATTTCTGGTCGCAGACTTCTGGAATGAATAAATAGTGTTAAAGAACCTGGGGGCATATGTATCAAACGATTTTTTAATCGCAAACGCTGCGATTCGCAAAATAACAGCGTTTGCGATTAAAAAATCGGTAATCGAGATGTATGAGCCCAAATCCCATCGCAAAATTAAGGAATTGCTAATTTAGCGATTTCTTAATTTTGCGTAAGCATTTAAGAAATCGCAAATTGCGATTTCTTAAATGATATGTAAAAAGCACCCAAGTTGTGCGAATTATCCTTAAGAAATCGCAAATTACCACCAACTTCCAGTTGGTGGTAATTTGCGATTTCCTTTCAAAAAGCACTTTTTTGAATTTTAAAAAGTGCCACGTGGCGCTCATACATGCCCTTAGGGCATGTATGTGCGCCATATGCACACACATGCTAATTTCAGGGGTGCATCAGGGTGTCATCATGACACCCTTGCACCTTTGAAATTATTCTCAAATTGCGATTAGCAAATTGCAATTCGCTATTTGAGAATTACTTCCCATTCATTCCTATGGGTCTCCTGGCCCATAGAAATGAATGGGCAGGTATTCCTTAATTGCGATTTCGCAATTTGCTAATCGCAATTAAGGAATTTTAAGAAATCGCAAAAAGTTTGCAATTTTTTAAATACATCCCGTTTTGCAATTCTCAAATAGCGATTCTTTAAAAATCGCTATTTGAGAATCGCAAATGGTGATGTTGATACATATGCCCCCTAGTGTTTCATGTTTATTTCAACACAACAGGCAGTTTGACTAATTTAAAATAAACATCCATAGTTATCACAGAATCCCTTTGCTAGACCAATCATACGTTCCTCCTGAATGAAAATTAGTTCCTACAGATGAGGCTGATACATCTTGATCAATGGTCTTTTAACGGTGTATACTGAGCTCTAGTGTACAATACATGTTTATTTACCCCATCTGACTCAAATTATGATGGTATTAAGGGTTCTTTTTTAAAATTGCATTAAAAGCGTATGTATTAATTTTCGTGACAAAGCCTTGTGATCTATGGACATCCCTTTGCACCATTGGAGGAGGTCAGAAGACCTCTGATCAAGATCATGAGTCCTCCAGTAGGAACAGGATTTCAAGGCAATGCACCATGGAATCCCTCTTCCGCCTTTGGACTTAAGATACTCACCAGTGATCTTCTAGCAGAACATGGCTTAGCACGCCCAATGCATCCCTCCATGAGACTTCAAACTGAGCTAAGAACCCGCAATGGTAAGACTAAAGGAAGGGGGAAAAAATCCTTTAGAACACTGTCTTTACTACACAATGCCTTTACCACGCATGGTAAGTTGGTAAGTATTGTTAAGGTAAATATATACGTTTTATAGATGGGTAGCGTTAAAGAGTAGGAAGGATAATTTTATGGGTGGGTAGTGGTAAATGGTGGTAAGGGTATTTTTAGGGTTTAGGGGTGGGTAGTGATAAAGGGTTGTAAGGGTAACTTTAGGGTTTAGGATTGGGTAGTGGTAAAGGGTGGTAAGGATAATTTTAGGGTCTAGGGATAGTAAGATTATTTTTAGTTTTTATGACTGTATAGTGATAAAGTGTAATAAAGGTATTTTTATGGTTTAGGGGTGGGTAGTGGTAAAGGGTGGTATTTTAAGGGTTTAGGGGTGCGTATTGGTAAAGGGTGGTAAGGGAAAATTTAGGGTACGAGGTGGGTAGTGGTGAAGAGTGTTAAGCGTAAATTTAGGGTTTAGTGGTGGGTAGTGGTGAAAGGTAATTAGGAGTAAATTAAAAAAGAGGATTTAGGGGTTCCCCCTATAAAACCTCCCATTTATTTATAATACACACACAGACACACACGCACACACGCACACATAGGGGTTCCTCTCACCTTATAATACCAAGTGTGGTAAAGACATTTGCATGGTAAAGGCTGCATGGAAAAAGCTTGTGTATACAACCAAGGAAGGGTTCTGATTGCTAAATTTAGTCCAATATGCTTGGGTGCCTTAAGAATAACCCACTGACTTCAGGACACCTTCTCCTGACAGTCTGTTGTTCTTGACTTGTTCTCCCTCCTAGGTGTCCCTGTCCATGTTCAAAATACTACGGGGCAATTTTTTGTGGCACTGAACAAGACCCTTCATTGATGTACCACCTAGGGTGACTACTGTGTGCTGAGAGCCTGGGACAGTGTTTCCAAAAGACGAGGTAAAATAGCAGTGTTTGTGAGCCACCTAGTTGTGGGGCCGAGTTACTGAAAAGGTCAGATTTCAGTGTATTGGGAGTGCTTCAGTTTCCAAAGTTTAATTTTTCCTCAAGTGCTGAAAAGGTTCGTACTATTCATGATGCGCCCGCCTGTAAACCAAAGGTGAGAGTAGGTGAGGCGACTCTAATCTGAGGAAACTGCCTCTGGGAGCTGGCAGGGCAGCCTTTAAAGATGGAGCACCATATTCAATAACGTTTGTTTTTTTAAGCCTAGCCTACCAGCACAATGTTCGCCGCACCTTATGTGATCAAGAGAGTGAGCTTTCAGAGACGCTGAAGAAAGAGGGGCTTTGGCTCCGCACACATGTTGATTCCTACGAGTACAGCATTTGATTGACCAAGAATATGCTTCTGCTGAAAAAGAGTGCTTGTAATGCATTTTTTTCTTTGTGTGAAGGCTTACACTCAATACTCAGGACCGAGAGATGAGTTGGTTATGGGATAAGCCAACGATCAAGGCTATAGGCCTGATCTGTTAATTATTTATGACATACTTGTTGTGACAAAACATTTATTAAAGCCAATAAGCATTTAAGGCTGGATTGTTGTTAAAGCCTGTATATGGGTGTTTTCTTACATAGAATCTTACATACTACAATATTAGGAAAGGGTTTATTGTTTTATTGCATCCCAGCTGATAAACCTTTTGTGTTGAGGATTTGCACAGTGTTAATCCTTGTTAGGCCGTTTTGAAAAGCATTGTTTTCTTTTGCCAACTGAAGTATTGTACATATTTGTAACTTTATGATTATGGGCCTGATTACGATGTGGGTCGGAAACTTCTCCAACCGACACCCTCTCGGAATTGTTTCCGACTGACTTGCGGTCTGCAGTTCTGACAGACTGATTACGATGCTTCCGAACACTGTTCAGAAGAACTCCTGTTGACTTCAATGTGAGCCTGCGTTCTGACCGACAACACAGGCTCCTATGGGGAAAAAGGGTGTCTGCAGAAAACCTTGCACCCTGTCGCGGGCACCCCATGATGCCTGCCACACTGTGCATGGTTTTACAGGGAAGTCCCTTGGGTTACCCCACGGACCCCAACCGGAGACCTCAGGATGAAGAGGGTCTCCAAAGTCAGTTTCCAACAGCCTTTTCGTGTCGGACAGGTCGACTCAGAAAGGCTGTCAGAATATGACATCGTAATCGAGCTTTTGGAAACACTGTCCGTAGAGCTGTACGCATCAGCCCCAACCGACTCAGATTCTCTGAGTGCCGGTCAGAACCGATGCGGTATGACAAATGGTTTCCCTTTTGACCACGAGCATCGTAATCGGTTCCGTCGGATTTGTTTCCAACAGAGTCGGACGGATGGGTTCCTGCACATTCTAGGAGAATCCGACTGTCAATCGGAGGCTTTCCGACTGACATTGCAATCAGGCCCTAAATGCCTGATGGTTGCCAGTTTATGGACAATACAATAAACCTGAGTTGATTATCATGATAAGAAAATGATAAGGGCTTGAGGCTTGATTAGTTTATTTGAAAAATGTATGTCAGATGCCATAAATCGATCTGTTTATTAGAAAGAGTTGCAAAAAGGCTGCATGTCTGACCTATTTATTGTGAAAAGCATTTGTAAATGCAATAGGCCTTGTAGGACAGATTGTTAGCACACTATGTTAAAAAGCCATAGACTAATATTTTGTTCACAGATTACCATAGTAGGCAAAGCTTTTGGTGTTGTTTAGCCCCATGAAAATTCTTTGGGCAGAAGCTGCACACTATGATAATCTTCATCATGACCCTTTGAGAGGGGTTGTATATTTTTCTAGCTGTTATTTGACGTTTGTAATTTTATGCACAGGTTGGTGGGCCCGAGTTATGGTGACAAAGGTTGTAGGCTTAATTGGTTCATTGAGAAAATGTATGTCAGAGGGGTCGGTCTGCAGCTAGGGGTGGGCGTAGTGTGCGTAGTGGGGCTACGCGGAGTGCCACGGAGGGGGAAACAATCTTCGCACACTCCGCGTAGCCCCACTACGCGCCACCCGCCTCCCTCCCGCCCTATTAACAATTAAATTAAAAGCTTTAAAAACAATGTAGAAGTAAGGAAAACGGCTTACCTTAGCTGCGGCGTCCCGGGGCTCCCTCTTCCTCCTTCATCGCAACTTCATCAAAACTGCGGAACCGCGCATGTGCAGTTTTAATGAAGAAGTCGCGATGAAGGAGTAAGAGGGAGCATCAAAACTGCGCATGCGCGAGCGCGCGCATGTGCAGTTTTGATGAAGAAGTCGCGATGAAGGCGGAAGAGGGAACCCCGGGAAGCCGCAACTAAGGTAAGACGTTTCCCTTACTTTTACATTGTTTTTAAAGCTTCTAATTAAATTGTTAATAGGGCGGGAGGGAGGCAGGGGCTGGTGTCAAATCTGAACCACCATGGAGTGTGTGGGGTGCTGCCTACTCCACCTATTCCGCGAAACGCGGAGTAGGCAACACTCCGAGTATTCCGTGGGCGGAGCGGAGCTCTCCGCCCACCCCTAGTCTGTACACAGATGTTTGCATATGCAATCTCAAAGATTGGAAGAGAAGGCAAGAATATTTGGTGTTGGTAACACTATCAGACAAACTTTGGGCATAGAAGATTTGCACTGTTACAGTCCTTGTTATACCCTCAATCAGTTTTTAATAAAGCACGACTACTCACTCATAAGGGTCTCAAGGCTCTGAGTGGGGGGGGTGGATCTGCGGTACAGTCGAAGAGCCAGGTTTTGAGGTCCTTCCTGAATTGTGACAGTGATGGTGATTGTCTGAGGTGCAGAGGCAGGTAAGACCCTAGTAAGATGGGTCATATAATGTTTGCCAACTGTAATTTTGTACATATTTATATTTTCATGCCCGAAGGTTGTCTTGATTGAAACCTTATGCTCTGCATAGCAGACCAGAGTTGGTAATGGCGACAAGTCAATTTTACAGGCAGTGAGCCTGATTTATCCATTGAGAAATTTATGTTAAAGGCAAGAGTTATTTAGGGTAAAATGTTATAAAACTGTAAATCCTTTAGACAGTGTTTTGTTACATGGAATTTCACAGATTACTGTGGTAAGTGAGGGTTTTTAGTGTTTGTTACTGACAGACTCTTAGGGTTGAAAGATTGCAATGCTATAATCCTTGCTAGGCCCTTTTGAGAGGGCTTGTATATTGTTTTGCAAAAAGCTATTTTGAATATATTTCCAATTTTATGACTGTAGGCATTGTGGTTGCCACGTGTTGCATAATACAGTAGGCCTGCATCGGTTATGGTGAAAAGTTACTGATCAAGGCTATTTGCCTGATTGTTTCATTGGGAAAATATATTTCAGATGCCCAAGGACAGATTTGTTCAGTATGAAAAGTTACAACAAAGGGTAGATTATTGTTGATTATCCCCTTTAACAAACTCTGGGGTAGAAGATTTGCATTGTGATCATTCTTGCCAGAAGACCCTTTCAACTGGATATGACAGGTTAAAGAGCAAGGCTTTTCCAATCAACAAAAATCATAAAAATACCTGCATGATTGTATACATACATAGAGGTGCTTTGTGTCAGCCCTTTTTTGACATACACCTGAATTTCATTCACATTGTTTCCATCCGTCGCAGAATACAGTATGGGGCAAATGTGTCAGCCCAATTCAGCCTTTGGATCTTTTGGTCTGTGACTGATGACATTTTACTTCATATGTGCATATCTGCCTGAAAGCTGGTGGTCTTTAGTGCCAGGACTGCTGGGTCAGTCCTTTAGTTTTTCATTTTCTCTTTTTGCTTCCCCCCTTTTATTTTTTTCCTTCTCATTTAGTGTTTCTCCACTGTGAACTGCACTTCCCCAAACAGTGCTACTAAGCCACTTGCTGGTCACTTGTTTCATTTGCATAATGCCACATACCTTGCGGTCTCTGCTTCTAAACTGGGCGGAATGGTACTGTGCATGCATTGTTATTTTGAAGTTTGAATGTGGCCAACATGTTTCTTCTAAATGTGGTGTCAAAGTTCAAACTTTAAAACAATAATACACTATGTACAATACTATTGCAAGACTGTTGCCTGCTGCTGTGTTTAATTTACATTTTTTATTGTAAGCATATGTCCCCATGTTTAGGCAGAGGCTAGTCTTCATTTTTCTACTGCTATCTTTTAATTAACTTACTTACGCTTCTTGAATTTGCATCTGTATTTTATTGTGGTTGGGTAAGTTTGTGATTGCCAGAAAGAGTAATGGCCTGATTACGAGTTTGGTGGTCCTGGAGAGGGCCACCAGGCCAGCACTCCGCTCCAGAACCGCTAAAGTCGACCATCGGCTGGCCGACTGCCAAATTACAAGTAATCTCATGGTCTGGCGTGAGATCCTTTGGCGTTCCCACAGCGGTGCCTATTCAAAAGGCACTGCAATGGGAAAGCTAAAGCCCGTTCCTGAATAGCATGGACTGTAAAATCCATGCCGTGCAAGGAAGGGAGTGCACACAGGGGGGCACATGAGTACACAATGGCCTTTAGGCAACAAGGACCCTATAGGGCCCCTTTGTTCCTTACTGCCACAGTTTTCATGGCGGCCTCACCGCCATGAAATCTGTGGTGGTGATGAAACTCCAAATATGCTTGGCGGTGCTGCAGCGGCACCACCAGCATATTAGAGCCTCTCACTGCCGCAGAATTCATGATTCCCGGCGGTTGCGGTTCAGCGGTTTCATAATCAGGCTCTAAGTTGGTAGGAGACTGGATATATTTGTGCAAGGATGAGTAACAGAGTTCATTTATGACTAATTAGAGGTCCTAACCAAGTAGTGACAGAAAAGCCATTTTCTATTATTAGCCAGACCTATTGGCATTGCCCGTGCTTGTTATATAGTCGTAGGTGTCACATGTGAGCGTGAAAATAAATCTCTACTTCTGCAATTTAAATCTTGACTCACAGAATCCGATTTCCAAGCATATATGCAACTGTGTAAGTATAAATGCCTGTCTATGTGGCAGAGTTTTCCAATTGAGTATGTTCAGGAACTAGCTAGGAAAAGGGTGGGGGAAAGTGGGTGAGCTGGCACCACTTTTGAAATTTGCCTCTATAGTAGGAACTTTCTTATATTCTCAAATTTTTTCCATGTTGTTTTCCACCCTGGAAACAATCATAGATGCACACAAATAAAATGTTGGTGAAAGTGTCTGTGCAGGGTGGGAAAAGAGAATGGATTAACCTCAAATTCTGATAGGGTTTGGAAGATAGGGTTTCTCCAAAAGGAAAATTAGAAAAATAAAGAGAGAAAAGGATGTTCCATTGACTCCCAAAGCAGGCATGGAGGTACAAAGAAGACTACAACAGTCACAGTTTTCCACATGCAAGCCTCTTTTGTGAATTTCTTCAGGCTTAAATGTGCTGTCTTACTACCATTGTTTTTTGGGAACCAGTCCTTATGTGTGGACTCAAGACCTCTGAAAGAGAATGTGTTTTTCGTCTTTTACAGATAGGGCCAATCATCTGTATCAATGAAGAAAGTATGGCTGCCATATTAAACTTGTGTAAGAGCACATGTGGGAGAGTTTGAATAATAAATTAAAATATAAATAGTAACTTTCTGTCCTGCAATCTGCAACTATCCCGTGACTCCTATAATGGTGAAAAATTAGGCTGCATCTACTTCCCATCCCTAAATTCCTTGACAATAATTGGCACTAATACAGCAGCACAAGTACCACACATCTGGCATCTGGGAGGGATTCCATAGAAAGCATAAAAATGTCATTCACCACCACCTACATTCCCATTATGCATATAAGCCACATTCCTCATAACAAGACCTCTTTTGTCGAGCAGTGCTCGTCCCTCACACATGTCTGCTGCGAACGTAATGATCCCAAAGGAAAAACAGACGTGTCAGGCATGAAAGACAGACATCTGGAAAATGCATCACTCCTTATCCACACCTGCAAAGAGTAAGGGCCTCATCTCAAGTGTCAACCCTACACCCCAAATTAAGGAGGGTTGATAGACAGGAAAAGGAGAATCCTGAACTTTAACGTTCAGACTAAACCATTGAGAAAAGCTGCACACAAGGCTTTTCCAGTTCTCAGTATCGTTAGATGTATTCTTATAATAATATCATTACAGAAAGCAAAACTTTAAGGCCATCACATGTCTTAATAGGAGAATGGAACAGGAGGGGAGGCAACCGATGGATCGCCTAAAGGGGAAGTGAGAACAAGACTTGGAGAGGGATATCCCGGACGCTACTTGGCCTAAACTAGTGGAAAGAGCATGGAAGAGCATGCGGAACGCTAGGTTTCAGCTAATACAATTTTATGTGTTACATAGGGCATATATGACCCCGAAGCATATTAAGCAGATCTTTAAGGTAGAAGCGGCTACCTGCCCTAGATGTGGGACAGAGGGCGCGGTCTTTCAGCATATGCTGTGGTCCTGCCCGAATTTGACAGTATATTGGGGAGAAGTAATTACTGTACTGGAGTTGGTTAGGGAGCGAAAGCTTAACAAGGACATGGGGGCGAGTTTATTGCATTGGTTTCCGCACACTAAACATAACAAAGTGACCAGAAAATGTATAGATCTGGGACTGCTATTAGCAAAAAGGGAGATAACCAGTCATTGGAAACACAACCAGGGGCCTAGGGTGCAGAGATGGAAGCATGAGCTTCTTAAGTGGGCAGCAAGCGAAAGCGTGATTAAGCTACGGCTGGCGCATAGCCTGCAGAAGGAAACGATGTTGGAAACGGCACACGCCTGGGAGGCGCTGGTCGAGGCATTGCGCAGGCCCGATAGAGACCTGGAGGAGGAACCAGACCCTCCTCCAGACCGTTGACCATTGGGGATCGTGGGGGGGACACTGGGATTGATGGCGCTATGGAAGCGGAGAGTAGCAGACGACATGGGGATGGAGGTCATCCCACAGAGATGGCACATCTGAGGCATAATACCTATAGATTAGGTTACATTCGGAACTGTACACTGAGGTGGAGCACACTGGAGGGTGGGATAGGGGTGGGAAGGGGAAGTAGTTATATCGTTGGGAAGGGATGCACAACATTGGTATTATTATGCATTAATTCTTGATATGCCACGAGAAACTGTAAATGGCTGTCCAGGTAACACTGTGTAATACTATGCTTGGAATAGATATTAGCTCTGAAATTAACGGACAGTGGGCAGCTAGTAACTATGTAATATATGTCAAAGTCTGAGGATGATATGATGAAGATGAACACAAATAAAAAATGTTTTTAAAAAAAAATTACAGAAAGCAAAACTTAATTGATTAAGGGATATTAGAATAAGCCAAAAACCATAATAAATGCAATAATGCAATATGCCTTTAAGAGGTTAAATAAGCACTGCAAATCTGGTATTCAATAACAGTAAATAAGCCTTAAACACAGAATGGAACATCTAGCCCTCTCTAAGCAGCAAACAGAATGATGAATAAAATATCTAAAGTATTTCCAGAATTTCTTAGAAACAGTTAACAATTCTTTCCATTCAGTACAGCTCAGGTTTGTCTCTAAGCTTTGGGATATCTTTCATAAAAATCCAGAAATCCTGCCTGATCCAAGGTAGAGACATTCCTCCTGGCACTTATCTCAAGGTGCTTTCTTCTTCCATATTATCACACTCCAACTCACTCACAACTCGCCTTCCTTCATTCTTTAATGGATTGAAATCTATTCACACCAGCACAGTTCCACATTCTCCCAATCTATAATAATTCTCAACAATCCTTCTTAAATTCGCTCCCAACTGTATAAGTGTCTCCTTTCAGATCTCATTTTTTGTTTGTTCAGTTATATATGGCTCACTAATTCTTTTTTGTTCAAATCTACACCCTTCTCATTAGCCATTCCTTCAAGTTTCTATTGTGCACGACAAGCACGCTTACCTGCTTTCAAATTTAAATGCTCGGATTCATCAAATGTCAATTTTAGAACCCAATTTTGATCAGCTTTTGAATAAATAATTTGATGCTATTCAATTTACTTGTTGAAGTACCATCTGGAGAAACTACTGTCCCACTCTTCGGTGAATAATCCAAAACTGAACCTCCAATCTCCAGACCCAACTCCAATCCAGCAACCTCATTATAAGGTGCTGGAGTAGTCACAGTCAACAATCAGTCCATCAAGTCACCCTCTTCATCCAAATCACACGTTTTAATTTTTTATGTATTTCAATGTGCCCTTTACTGGATCATTGATAATCATAAGAAATACACCCACTGTTTCCACCACTTCAGTATGCCAAGCCTTCTTCTGCAAACACAACCTAGCATTAGCCCAGTAATGTACAACCGTAGTAATCTGACCTTTCAACATTTTCTTTTGCATCTTCATAATGGCTTCCAAATCCCATTCATTCAATGCACCACGCTGTGCTGGTCTTGGTTGTGATTTCATATAAAACAAACAAGTACGTTTTTCCAATTCAAATGTACCATTCTCAAACAATTATAACTTTTTGTATTCACAGTTGCTCTGTGCCATTCTTTAAGCCATTAGCAAGTATGCATGGCAGAATTTATAAGCATCTCTTGAGCCTGACTTCCAACTGGTGGGAAACTTTGGCTTTTGTCAGTAAGTTCCTTTTAGATGTACCCAGATTCACACCCATTCATGTAAAACACTTCCCAATACACCATGAAATCAAACACCAACCTAATCACAATACAATATCTTCAAACACGATAATTCATAAACCAAAAACTATAAACAATAAAACCTGTGTCTGTGTACCAGGAAACAGTACAGAAATCACGAAAATCAAAAACAAAGCACAGCACCACTATAAGTACCAACTGATCAACAAAAATCAGTAATGTATTTTAATTGCCCAAGTACATCATGACTTAAAACAATCCAAATGGCAAGAACGTAAACAACATATATTTATGGAAACAAGTTGACATGTAGTTGTAGTACATCCACAGCCGACACGTGTTTCGTTGATGAATGACTTTCTTAAGGCTTAAAGTTGCATCTAAGTGTTGTAGAGTCCACCAACACAGGCTATTTAGTTTATGCTTGAGTTTTGGCAACGGTAATAAGCTGTCTCTACCGATCCGTATGTGTAAGGACCTTTAGAAATATCATAAAGTCGGGAAATCCACATAGGCACCTCTTTTCCTCTCTGCTTGCGACTTCCCTGAAGTAATAGAAGTAACTGTAATGTTTTGATTAGTAAAAATGAGTTCCGAATTACCCGTTATGATAGTCGGTTCAAAAGGCAACGTCAACAAAAGCTCCTTGGTGGATTATCGGTCCTTCCCCAAAATCCGTGCTGTGTGCCAAACAGATTCCCGACTTGTTAAAAAAAGTACAGAAATCACACTCACCACAATAGGGTCATAGCATTTCAAGGCACTATTCCACCACACACACTGAGCGAGGCTTGGACCACCGATGACTTAACCTTGAATTTGAATAGCTTACCTTTTTGCACAGAATAAACACCACTGTTCAACTCTTAATTAGTGCTCATTCACAACCAGACTATTTAGGAATTTATAAACCCAAAAACTGTGGCGCCACACCTTTACATCTCCTACAGACACCTTTATTCAACTCAAGTTCAACAAAAATTCAATATCTTCACATAAAATACACAATGTCAAGACAAATAAACCATTAACAATATTTAATAATGCACCTTCATCAACAAACCTTAATACGCTACAAACCGTGCATGAGACAATACCTAAAACAGAGTACTATAGCACCACATGGACATAATCACCAAAACAGAGAATCACCTGCTTTGGGATGGGTGCTGGACACACCACAATTCTAGCAAGTCACAGCACAAGACCTACTACCTTAATAATGCTCACCCATCCAGTCTCCTGAACTGCACCACCAGAGTACCTTTGTCAGACTTCTAATGTCTTAACCACTGCTTCTCCGCACGCAGGATTCTTCAACTTGAGGGTTAGCACTAATTAACACTAATTAGTCATTGTCCGCTTTCCTCCACCAAAAACTGTTGGCCCTCCACTCCAAATTGAATAAGGAGCGTTGATGGACAGGAAAGGAGAATCCTGAATTTTATCGCTCAACCAAGACCATTAAGAAAACGTGCACAACAAGGGTTTTCTAGTTCTCAATATTTGTATATTTAGTCAAAAACAGTATCGTTACAGAAAACAAAAGTCATTAGAATCAAGGGAACTAGAATAAAACAAGAATCCTAATAGATGCAAACTGCAGTGTGCAAATGAAACAAACACAGCACATCTGGCAATCAATCAGCTTAATAATAGTAAATACAGAAAAGACCACAAGGATCTAGCACGCTCTAAGAAACAAGCTGCAAAGTCTGGCAGCCTAGGAAGAAATCTAAAGTCTCTCTCTTTCCAAAAAAACACATCTTTTATAATGTTCTTCACAAAGAAAAGCAAACACAAGGAGATGATGGACGGAGCGCTGACACTTTTCAGACACTCACCCCCAGTCACAGATCTGGGTTGAATCCATCATCGTTCTTTAGCGCACTTCACCACCTCAGTTCAGACCAGGCTATATGCAAATCAGTCTTGACCCTGTGCCTCATGGGAACAGTCCAGACCAAACTGCCAAGCCAGGTCTTCCCTGGACCGGTAAGAAGCATCCTTTGACTGGTTTCATGGTATTACCCCTCATCAGCCACGCTAGCTTGAATCCAGCGACAAAGTGAGCAAGGGACCCACGTCTGGGAATACCCTGCCAACTTAGGGCAAACAAAGCAAACACAAGGAGATGATGGACGGAGCGCTTAAACTTTTCAGACACTCACCTTCGAGTCACGAATCTGGGTTGAATCCATCATCGTTCTTTCGCCACCCCAATTCAGACCAAGCCATATGCAAATCAGTCTTGATCCTGTGCCTCATGGGAACAGTCCAGACTGAACTGCCAAGCCAGGTCTTCCCTGGACAGAAGACATTGTATGTTTTAATGCAAACACAAGAAGAAAAAACAATTAACTGCTTTTAAACATAAATAACGTCGACATGTTAACCAAGGCTCAGCTGAGCTGCCTTGCAATGTTGCAAGATCAGAACATCCTTTTCATGGAAGCTAGTGAAACTTTATAGTGTTACGTGCAAATATAGACCATGGTTTGTTGATGGACTTAAATAATTTCGTGAAAGCAAAATGAAACATGACTGTATACAGCTCGTTCACAGAAAATGCAGCATAGTTACGCTAACTAAAGCAAACCTAAATTAGGCAATATTATTTTAATACAAAAGTAGAATCGCACACAAGATCCCCCAATGTATACCCGGCATCAGGGCTGGACTGGCCATTTACCCTATCTGGTATTTCACTGGGGGGGGGGGGGGGTCGAGCCATTGGAGAAGTCATTTTAAAGTGCATGGATGACCCCCTTCATCACTCTCTCCAGCTCCTGGGGTTTGGCACCAGGCACAGCGAGGGGAGACAGAAAACCCAGGTGGAATGTGCTGGGTCTACGGAAAATCCACCGACTGTAAATGTGTTGGGGCCCCAATGGAATCATGTAGGTTAACCAAGGCCTAGTCGGACCAGGCACACAGTACAAATGAGGAGGCTTCCATGGCTGGGATATGAGCAACCAGAGGCTGAGCTGGGTAAATAAAGCAGAGCTGGCAGCCTTTAGGAGGAATCTTGCAGATGCACTAATGTGAGTCTCAGATCCTGGGATTACAATAAAGCATATCAAGGAATCTCTAGATGCTCTCAAACCAAACAGACGTGATCACCCTAATCACCCTTACTGGCATGCATCCAGGGATAAAGTCCATTCTTAACTGCTGACTTTGAAATTTATCGACCCTTTCTGAGATGACAAATGTCAATAAACCAATTTTGGACAATTCCATATCACAACAACCGGTATGCCGGGCCATATTTATTGATTAAGCACACATATGAGAGTCTTCTTGGTGCTATCTGGATTACACAACATGAATAAAACAGAAATATGGATTAAAATACAGACACGCAAACAAAATACATATATAGGCATGGCAGTATTATTGGTCCTTGGTCAAACAGTCATGTCTTGAGGACCAAGCTCCTAGCAGGGCAGATGGCATGAGGTCAGCCCAAGAGAAGGCTGACAGAAATTACCACTAGAAGCTCAGCTTAAGTGATTTGATCACTGTACTCTAACAATTGATTTGTGTTTGCTTCCTTGTTCTGAGACCATTTAATTAGGCCTAGAAATATTTTCCTGTTTAATTTGCAAACTAATTTTCGAGATTTCTCCACAAAAAAAGTGTCCAACTCCTCACATAAACGGCTTCGAAAAGTGATTCTAGACTATCTGATGGCAGAAATTGCAGGTCCTCTACACCTCTTTACACTAAAAGGATGCTCGTCTTATAGATATATGATTGTAAAATGATGTTTGTTGTTGCCAGACTGATTTTTATTGGTGGCTGATAAAGGAGAGTAAAAGGTTTTGAGAGTTGCAGACTAAGGGCCCGATGTAGAGTTTAACAGATAGGTGCTCCATCACAAATATGGCAGAGTACCCTATCCGGCAAACCGTCGGTCATCCCACTCTATTTGGAGTCCATCGGACCATCATCTTTCCCTCTGCCCCTGCTAGCTCCGCTGTCGGAAAGCTTACTCTGAGAGGCCGACGAAATGGGGCTATGATGGAGGTTCCTCTGAGGCCCTCCTATAAACTTGGGAGGACGAGGAGAGTTCAAGTCCAGTATACAGACCCCTCTGAAATCAAATAGTGAAAATTATGGTCTACTGTTTTGGACTGATTAGGCAGACTCACACTTGGGGTCTGTCGATAGTCAGTGGGAGTGTGTGATCGTAGGAGCAAGTGCACTTGCCCACCCGAAGGCGGATTGCTTCATCGTTGGGCTTGAGCAAGCCCAATGATGAATCATGCCACCTTCGGGTGGGTGAGGGCACAGGTTCCTCTGAGGGCACAGAGATCGCCAGCTGTTATCTCTAATATACAGGGGTAGTCGGCCAGGTTGGAGAACATAATGTTCTCACTACCTGGACAGATGACGGGCCACCCACCAAACTTTAAACCAGGCCCCACATTTTCCTCCATTTGCTCTCCAGTCAGGGGGCCTCTGGGTTTAAATCATCTTCATATTTCTATGATTTGAAAGTGTAGTCAAGTATGTAAATTTTTCTAGAAGATGTGGTCTAGGTTGAAGCAAAAGAGCCCAATTCACAATGAGCGAGCACACGCAAATTTACACCTGTAAACATGCTCCTTCACAAGGATGTAAATTACGAGTTTTAGGAATTCACACGCTTTCCCGGTATTGTACCAGAATATTGAGTTTTTAATATCATACTGCCAAAATATTGTAACCAGAATATTCACTACCACAACATTGTTAAGGTAAATATATACTGGTAAGTACAGATTTGCTATTCATAACTCGACGTCTATGTACCTCATTGATGCATATAGAAGAAGTGACAAGATGGTGTTAGAAGACAGGGAAAGTAGGGTGATGGGGAAGAGGCATGAGGTAGAATGGAACCTTTGGTAGCCTTGGTATTTGGCAACCCCAGCTTTCGGCTGCGGGCTCTTAAGACAATCTTTGGGCATCTGCCGTTTATTTTTGCATATTAAGCGCTGTCTGCCACGGATTTCTTTTTTCATTTCTTTTTTTTATATATATTTACCTTTTTTGAATTAAAAACATTATCAGGCCAAACCATATAACTGGATTTATATACTGGTATTCGCTCCTTTCCTTTCCCCCTCACTGAGGCTCCTTTTATGCCCAAAGGTGTTCACTTTACCCAGGCGTTTCTAACAAAGGGGCGGTCAATGTACGAGTCATTTAGTCACGCTGTGGCAACTGTGAAAATCAAACCATGCGTCACAATATCTCTGTCGTTAAACAGAACCCTGTTTTCCCAAATTATGAAAACTTCGGAACGCAAGCCATGTTTGGTATTATTCCTTTATTATTAAACATAACCCCGCGTCCCTCAAATTATGATATTTTACGCATTGTTTTTCTCTTCAAACAGTGGTGTGGCCAAAGCCTGGAGCCGCGCGCACTTCGGAGAGGGCTCCGGCCCGGTGCTGCTGGACGAGGTGCAGTGCACGGGCAACGAGCTCTCGATAGAGCAGTGCGCAAAGAGCTCGTGGGGGGAGCACAACTGCGGCCACAAGGAAGATGCCGGGGTGTCCTGCACGCCCCTCTCAGGTACAGTCCTCCATTACTGAAGCAATGATTGTAACGCCCTGCTTTCCGGAAGTGTCGTCCAGGTGTGCAAACGATGCAGTATGGCCTAGTTTGCTAGGCATGCAGATGACGCAGGAGGGATTATGTTCTCTGAAATGATGACGTAGGCAAGCGGTCGCAAAAACAACAGTTGATGGACAGAATGCAGAACAATGCCATATATTCACCCCAGTACAGAGATCTGGGCCTAAATCCATCGTTTTTTTGCTCACCATGCCATTCCAGTTTGAACCCAGCCATGTGCAAATCAGTCTTGACCCTGTGCCTCATGGGAACAGTCCCGCCTGAAATGCCAAGCCAGGTCCTCCCTGGACTGGAAACAAACATCCTAGGACCGGTTTCGGGGTTTCACCCCTCTTCAGCCAGGATAGCTTGATACCAGTGGCATGGAGAGCACAGACCCACATCTGGACATACCCGTCCCACTCGGGTGACAAATGCAAAAACAACAGTTGATGGACAGAATACAGAACAAGGTCATACATTCACCCCAGTACAGAGATCTGGGCCTAAATCCATCGTTTTTTTGCTCACCATGCCATTCCAGTTTGAACCCAGCCATATGCAAATCAGTCTTGACCCTGTGTCCAATGGGAACAGTCCAGCCCGAACTGCCAAGCCAGGTCCTCCCTGGACTGGAAACAAGCATCCTAGGACCAGTTTTGGGGTTTCACCCCTCTGTGGCCAAGATAGCTTGATTCCAGTGGCACAGTGAGCACAGGACCCACGTGTGGGCATACCCTTCCCACTCGGGTGAGAAATGCAAAAACAACAGTTGATGGACAGAATACAGAACGGAAACGGTAGGCCAAAGCTAAAAAGGGTCCAGTTTCAAACTGATGTATGTGCCCCGCCCACTGCATATACCTGGGAACATATTGGTGCAGGAAAAACATTACCGTCACCATTTTAGAGCACTTCCAAACTCTTACATAACAATTTGTTACACTCAGTTCCTTAATGTTACTCGTTCTTCCTTTTGGCTATGTTTGTGCATAAGCTCGCCTCTTTTTTTTTTGCTATCACTGTTTCCAAGCTACTCAAACTTTCTCTCTGTCATAATCTTCTCCTCCCTCACTTCACAGTTTTATTACTGTAACATCATTGTCGTTTTTGTGCTTTTATTTTTTTCTCCCATAGCCTCCTGCCCTGAATCCCATATTCCTTCCTTTTCTCTGGTGCCAGTCCTTGACTTTTTATCTAGTGCACTTTGAATTCTGAGATTATTAGTTACAGTTCCCAAAATAACTGTGTGGGCAGAGAAGTCAAAGAAAATATAATGATTTTGGCTAAAAAGGCAGGGCTGGAACCAGTAAGCAGCTACCATCAAAGTGTGAAAAGAGCTTTATTCGAGCTAAATAAGAATCCGTAATGGCTGAAACTCACAGGAAAGCTCAGTAAAATTTTAAAAGCAAAAACAAAGTGTTTCAGGTTCTGATTAATTTAAAAAACAACAAATTCGTTTCCACGAAGATAATTGCATTGATCAGTGAAATGGGGTTTCAATCTCAGATGTTCACTCTTTGTTGCTAACACTTTAAAAATCATTGACTTTCTTTTACAGAAGAATAAATAAACCCTCCTGCCCTTCTATGCCATTGTGCACAATCTCTGGTTGTCAGACCAACACAACAAAGGAAGATTACAAAAGACTGTGTAAACAAGCCCTTCATTTCAGAAAGCGTCCACGCATCTGTGGTGGTGTAACAGGAACACTGTGAGTACTACCACTACAGCTGGAACTGCAGGCCCCAAGCTCTATCTGTCCATAAGTAGCACCCACTGCATTTCAACTGCAAAGTGGACACGTCATAGGGCGCAGACCCAGAATGCTGGGGCCCCTTATGGTTGAAATGGATGAAATGACCTCACATCGTCCCTACCTAGGCATGTAGATGATGCAAGAATGATATTATATTCTCCCTACTCTAGAGAGCATGGATAGATGTTGACCCCGAGACACCTCAGGTAACAAGCGATATTCGGGGCAATGGAAAAATAAAATATTATGCCAACTTTTGGAAGTGACGCTACCTTTAGTTACGCACCTGAAAAAGATGACACATAGGTTGCACCCTCGCGAAAACAAATTTTCGGCGCGTGCAACGCCCAAACTGTAGGTTTTCACAAATTGGCTCCAGAGAGTACTTCTGATGGGCTGTGAGGTAATGGCAGCGCGTGAGTCATGATTTGAAAGCATTACACAAGATGATCAACCGTCAATGAACGTCACTCAACTCATTAATAACCACTTGCACTGCCAAAGCCAAGACTATGAATCCACATTTATCGGCAAAAGGCCCACCAGGCACATCTGTCCTCCTCTCCTCAGAGAAAACAATTTATATAGAGAAATGGCTTTCAAGGCTTCAATGGTAAATCTTCATCTAATACTCAATGTGAGAAGTTGTGGCAAAAACCACTCTGATCTCGCGTGCTAAATCAGTGATGCATGGGTCCTTCCAAGGCTCAATTTATTTTGAAAGCGTTTTTCTTTGATATGCAATTAGCAAAAAATAAATACATGGTATTATGCAGATGCGCTAAGTGGAATATGCTATGGATGGAGGGGCCATGACTAACGGGAAGGGGAGGCTGGGGTGAGTCACGAGGCCCTGCCCCCCCGCCAATGGTAGTGATTTCCTGTTACTCGATGCAGGTCTGCATACATGGTTTATGTCATACAATTCTGTCATGTGCATTAGTTCTGAGCAAGGATATTCAACCACAAGGAAGACAATAGCAGTTAAGCCCCTGCATTAAAATAGAAACTGTCTAAATAGAGGCCTTGTTTCTATAATAAATGTGTGAAGGTACGGTGGGAGGGGACACGAGGGGATGGTAGCACTTTAAATCATGAATTTCACGGCGGTTTAGTTTTTATACTGAGGTGTCTCTAAACCTATTAATCCATGTTAATCCCCTTTCAGCAGTAGAGTGGCATACATTGTAGTGGAGTAGAGTGCAGTTGCATATAGTAGAGTGGTGCAGAGTAGAGTTGAGGTGCGTAGAGTGCAGTGGCATAGAGTAGTGTACAATGGTGTACAGTGCAGTGGCACAGAGTAGAGTGGTGCAGAGTACAGTAGAATGGCGTAAAGTGCAATGTGTAGAGTGGTGTAGAGTGCAGTGGTGCAGTGGTGTAGAGTGGTGCTGAGTAGACTGCAGCGGCGTAGAGTGCAGTTGCGTAGAGTGGTGCAGAGTAGAGTGGGCGTATACAGTGCAGTGGGCGTAGTGGTGTGGAGTAGTGTACCGTGGTGTAGAGTAGAGTGGCTTGGAGTGGAGTGGAGTAGAGTAGAGTGCAGCTGTGTAGAGAGCAGTCCCATGGATTGCAAATGGCGTGGAAAGCAGTGGCCTACAGTACATGCATGGCATAGAATGCAGCAGTCCATGTCGGGTAGGTACTGATTTTGACGTTCCCATTGAGGTACCTATTTCATAGGCACTGCCGTTAGAATGCCAAAGAACCGCCGCTAGACAGGAGAAAACTACGAATCGGACGGGCGGTTCAACCACAGGTTTGGCGGTGCTGGAGCGGGGGCGGTCCTGCTCCGGCACCGCCAAGCTCGTAATGAGGCCATTATACTTCTTCATGTTTTTATCAGGCTTCAGGCTCCAGTGCTTGGTATTCTGCAATGCACACTGCAACAATGGCCGCTGCAAAAAAACGTTTCATTTAATGCCAGCCAAACACGTTGCCTGGATCCGCAAATCCTCAGAGGATCTGTGAATTCTTCATTGGACAGTGGGAAAAATAGTCCCTCTTTCAATTGAATTATTCTATTTTTTATTTTTCAAAGATTTGAGCGTCCACTCAATAAAGAATCTGCTAATTAACAATCAGGATATTTAGAAGTATTTTTCCTATTGACCCTTCAAAGTTTAGTACACATCTATTTTGTAGCACAAGGTTCCCAAAAACGAGTGAACATATTTACACCAAATCAAGTATAGACATATCTTTAAGTAAAGTTCTAGTTTCCTGCTAAGATTGGTGTAATTCCAGTCAGCAGTTTGGGCTGTAGAAGAGAGCAAACTTTCTTATATAGGTTGAAATAGCAAATCTCAACTTTTTTTCAAACCCCTCCCCCCCCCCCCCCCACAATCGTCTGTGCGAAACTTAACATGCTAAAACTTTGTGACTTATGTTATTAGTTTTGAAAAACTTAATGCACAATCTAACCTGCAAATCATCTCATTTACAAATCCCTACTCCTACTCCAAGAACGCTGTACCTATTTTTGTCAACGGAATAAAGACATGATATCTTACCTCCTCTGCTCAATAACGTTACACCTCTCTAGAAGAAGGTATTTTCCTGTTAACTCTATCTGCCTAAATCTATCCACACCATAAGAAACAAAACAACCTTCAGAATCTCAGACAAGTCTTTATATTGCTGATTTTGGGGAAAATAATTGGAACAGTTGTTGCAGCCCTACACCTAAAACATCATTAATAACAACGGGCCCGATTCAAAGAACTAACTTAAGACAAAATCCTAAACTTACTACTTTTGGTATTCACAGAAGGCATTTAGTAGTAGTAAAGTTAGGATTTTGTCTTAAGTTTGTCTTAAGTCTGTCTTAAGTCTGTCTTAAGTCTGTCTTAAGTTTGTCTTAAGTCAAACTTAAGACAAAATCCTAACTTTACTACTACTAAATGCCTTCTGTGAATACCAAAAGTAGTAAGTTTAAGATTTTGTCTTAAGTTAGTTCTGTGAATCGGCCCCAACCTCCTAAACCCTTTTCAATCTACTTTTCACTCCAAATTCAGCTCAAACACGGCCATGAAATAATGGATTGTGCACTTAAAATTTTAGAAAGTGGAGATGTATGCTCAAATAGGTTTGTTTAGACCTTTTTGCAGATTTCAATACGCTAGACCACCAATTATTCCATCATAGCCTTAAGTTTAGAATAGGATCAGAAGCAACTGTACTTAGCTAGTTGAAATCTTTCATCTCTTCAAGTTCTCAATTTGTGAAGCTAGACTCTTTTGACCTGCCCTCACTTCTAGTGACAGAAGATGTACCACATGGTGTACCACAAGGATGCATGGTATCACCTAACCGTTTCAGATCATAAATTGAACTTTTAGCAACAATCCTTAAAGAAAATACCATCTCTATTTGTCAATATGCTAATGACACCAAGGTATGTCTTTAAGAGTCTGAGCTATCAAACATATTAACTCCGAAGTCCTTCCTCTGTAATTTTGTGATCTGCGTGCAATGACTTTCAGCAAAACTGAATTCCTAAAATACCAAATTCCTTCTGTTCTCCCCTGGAACCCAACCCTTGTGCAGAGTTAGTTGCAAGTTTATCATTTAGGTATTTACCCATCCCTGGTTCCACATGCAATGTTGCTTGGGTACATTTTAGACAAAAACCTTTTCCTAAATAACCACATTGGCAAGCTAACTAAATCCGCATCCTACATATTCTACCTGCTCATAACACAAAAATCTATTATCCACTGGAAAACATCAGAACCATAGTACAGGTTCTCATGCTCACACATCAAGATGGAGTAAACACCTTTCAAAAGCCACCACTACACATCTTTCAGTTTTATTGCTCTACTAGTTGCAGGAGTGAAGAAATCTCATCACATCTCCCCCATCCTAAAGCACCTTCACTGGCTGCCATCCAAAACAAAAGATGAATTAAGGATTGCATACATCCCACCTAAAACTATTCATGCTTCTCTACTTTCTAACTCAACCTCACGGGTGGACAACTAAATACGAATGTTAGAGATCATCTAATTCCAGAAATCATGAAAAGGAAATCGAAAACCAAAAGAAAAGACAATCTTATGCCTAGGCGCTAGACTGTTCTTGACTACATATGCTAAATCCTAACCTTCTTGCTTTCAAGAGAGACATAAAAACACATCTCTTCAGAATATACTTCCCACACTGATTCTGTGCTACCTTATCCCATTCTTTTTCAGTGTTCATTTGTTTCTTGTAAAGTACACCTTTGTCCGATGGCTAAATCTGTATTATATAAATGCTTTCATAAAAATGTGATTGCAAAGTTTAGTGCAGGCTTGTTAAAGGGCGCCAAAATTATAAGTATTCAGCTTGTCAGTGGGACTGAATCCTAACCATAACTACACAGAAGCGAATGTCTCTTGTGTAATAGTCACTTCTCAGTAAAGTAAGCACGATATTGAGAATCTTTTGCATTTTTTTGTCCAGATAAGGAGAAGTTTGGAATCTTGATTGAAATGCTGTGCTATTTATTTACTTGTTCTGCTTGGATTGCAGAGGGGTCGCTAGTGAACTTCACATATGACATTCACTGACTGCCCCCATGAGTACTAATAGCTGCTGCACTTTATTGCTATTTGCACTTCTCCTGGCTTTCAGAGAGGTCGCTAGTGAATTAGCACGCTTAGCAATCACTGGACTGCTCACAAGACTACTAATAGCTAACACACGTAAGCACTTCAATCTATAGCTGCCCTCTTAGCTATCCTCAGTGAGCGGTCCTCCTATGCCTTCTTGCCAATTGCTCTTACTTGGTTCCCAAGTGAATTGCTAGTGAACTTACAAGCTTGGCAATCACTGGATAACTCCCACAAAAAATTAACAGTAGCTTCATGCTTGCATTTAAATTTATCACTGCCCTTAGGTACCCTGAGTGAGTGGCTTAAGTGGGTAATTGGAATCACCAGGGGAACATCTTTTTAACTAGTAGACCTGGAAAACAGTCGGAACACTGCGTTCTTAACCACACGTGTTCTGACTATGCAAGCTCAACCATGCTTGCCTTAACCACGCATATGTGTGGTTAAGGCAGTGCACCGTCTAGCTGCTGCTGCTGTGGTGAAGGCGGAAGCAGGAAGAGACGCAGTGAGGTGAGTGGGGCTCGGGGGTAGTTTTTAGGGCTGGGGGGTCAGGGTAAGTTTAGGGACAGCGCTGAGGTGAGGGGTGGGTCAGGGTAGTGTGTGTAAAGGGGCAGGGTTTTAGGGTTGGGGGTCGGGGTAGGTCTCAGGGCAGTGGGAGGGGAATGGGCATTCGGGGTAGTTTTTAGGGCTGGGGGTCAGGGTATGTTTTAGGGCAGTGGAAGGGGTTGGTGTAGTTTAAGGGATAGTACAGGAGGCGTCGGGGTAGTGTAAGTAAAGGGGCTGGGTTTTAGGCCTTAGGACAGGGGGAGGGGAATGGGTAGACCGGGTAGTTTTAGGGACAGCTCGGTGGTGGGGTGGTCGGGGTAGTGTTTGTAAAGGGGCAGGGTTTTAGGGACAGTGTGGGGGGTTGGGGTGGTGGCAACCTTAGCCACACATACCCCTTTACCATTCATGCCTGTTAGAAATGGGGGTCTCTAGTTGGCAGAGGGTAGGTACCTTTGTACAAATAGGGACCCTTGCTTCTAGTCAGGGTAAAGGGGATACACACTCTAGATAACCCCTGCTCACCCCCTTGGTAGCTTGGCACGAGCAGACAGGCTTATCTCAAAGGCAATGTGTAAAGTATTTGTACCAACACTCACAGTAACACAGTGATAACACCACAAATGGACACCACACTGGTTTAGAAAAATAAAGTATCTTTATCTGAACTCAACAAGACCAAAATGACAAAAATCCAACATACAAGTATTAAGAAAAATGACTTTGAAAAGGTTTTAGCAGCTGAGTCCATAGAAAACTATGGATGCATGATTTCTTGCAAAGTACCTGTCGTTGCGACAAAATTCACTGAGCCAAACAGCCGCAGCGATGACAGCGTCGAAAAACAAAAAGACCCTAGTGATTGTGATGCGACAGTTCCGCTGTACACAGAGAAGCGATGTGTCGGGTCCGGTCTGTAGGGGGAATCAATGCGTCGATTTTGGGACGACTCTGATCCTCGGGTGATGCGTCGGGGAAAACTTGCTGCACATGGATGCTGCGTGGAAATCCGGGATGCGTCGGTGAACGATGCGGCAGCGGCGAGCGACGATGCTTCGACCTTTTCCGCCACGATCCCTCAATGTGTCGATTATTGCCGCGGTGACAGGCGCTGCGTCGGTTTCGGCAGTCGCGCGGCGATGTGGGGAGTTCTTTCTCGCACGACGGCGTGGCGTCGGAAAGAAGAGCGATGCGTCGATTTCCTTGTTGTTGAGTTGCTTTTCCAGCTCCCAATAGCAGAAACATCCTCCAGAGGCCCAGTACAGTTACAGGCACCTCTTGGCAGGTCAGAACTCCCAGCAAGGAAGTCCAGGGGAGCTGGTGCTGAAGTCTTTGTGTTCCTGAGACTTCAAAACAGGAGGCAAGCTCTACTCAAGCCCTTGGAGATTTTCCTCAAGCAGAGGACACAGCACACAGAAAAGTCCCCTTTTCCTTTCTTTGGCAGAACCAGCAACTGCAGGCCAACCCCAGACACACAGCAAGAGCATGACTTCTCCTTAGTTTCTCCAGCTCTTCTCCTCAGCAAAAGTTCCTCTTGATTCCAGAAGTAGTCTAAAGTTCAGGGGTTTTAGGTCTAATACTTATACCCCAAAATGTATTTGTTCTCTTTGTGCAAGGGTCTCAGTCCAAACCAGTTCTGTCCTCTTGTGCAGCTGCCCGGCAGGCGGTGGAGACAGCATTGTGTAAGGCAGATAGGCCCTATCCAGGTGCAAGGGAAATCTCCTCTCACCACTGTAAATGCAGACCGGGCCTATTCAGGTGCTAGTGAGAACTCCCCTACTCTGAATGCATCCCAGGTCTATTAAGCCCAGCCCTGACTCATTCAGGAAAGGCAGGACACACATCAAACCCCCCTCCCCCCCCGGTGGCTGTCTGAGAGAATGCACCTCCCCAGCCCCTGTCACTCCAAAACCAGACAGTCAATACACAAACAGGCAGAGGCACACAGAATGGTTAAACAAGAAAATGCCTAATTTCTAAAAGTGGCATTTTCAAACACACAATTTAAAAACCATCTTTACTAAAAGATGTGTTATTAAATTCTGACTTCAGAGAGCCTTAACTTTATTTTCCTACCTTCTTTCCCAGGAAGAGTTATGTTTATAAGATGTCATAAACAAACTCCTCATTCTGTCCAATGGGAACAGGTAGCCTTGCAATAGAGAAAAACGAAATTGGCAGTAATTCACTATCAGGATATGCCACACTCATCCGGGCATGTCCTACCTTTCACATACACTGCACCCTGACCACAGGGGTACCTTAGGCCTACCTTAGGGGTGACTAACATTTAAGAAAAGGGAAGGTTAGGGCCTGGCAAGTGGGTGCACTTGCCAAGTCGACATGGCAGTTAACAACTGCGCAGACACTGCAGTGACAGGTCTGAGTTACCGTTTCAGAACTACTCATGTGGAGAGCACAAGCAGTGCTGCAGGCCCACTAGTAGTATTTGATATACCAGCCACTTAGTGCACTTTACTAGCGACTGACCAGTAAATCAGATATGCCAATCAGGGAGAACCAATCATAATAACAATTTACACAGGGAGCACTTGCACTTTGACACTGATTAGCAGTGGTAAAGTGCCCAGAGTCCTAAAAGCAACAACAACAGGTCAGAAAAAAATAGGAGGAAGAATCCAAAAGTTTTGGGATAACCCTGCAAAAAGGGCCAAGTCCAACAATGACTATACCACAAAATTGCGTGGTAAAGGAATGCATGGTTAAAACGCAGTCGTGATTTGGGCTACGTGGTAGAGGCACGCGTGGTTTAACCATACCTGCCTCTATCATACAACCATTAGATCTACCTTACTGCCTCTTTGTATCATGGTCAGCTTGTTTTACGATATTTTAATATTGATGCTTTTTGTATGATTTTAATTAATTGAAAACAAATCAAGATCATTTTGATTTGATTAATCAATACCACCAGCGACTCAATTTTGTCTCTGAATCACTGAGCCTAAATGTTTTTGGAAATTATGATTCACCAACAACCCAACCTCTCATTTCTATCTGTCCAGTGGCTGCCTAAATCGTGGTGTAATTTCCTGTGATGCCACTTTCGGTGATGTCACATACTGTTATGCCACCAGCGATTTTCTTTAGAGGGAACATTGATTTTATGGCTGAATGTTTCTCATTAACCCACACCCCCTCAGCACCGGACTACACACAACAAATACGCAGGCAGGGAAGTAGGGTTGGAGAATCAGTAGGGTGCCTGGCAAACATCGATGACGTAGACGGAACTGTGTACCATGGCCGAGGGTGCTGGACATGGGTCTACACCCCTAGTGCAAGTCTACAGCCCTAGAAGAGTTGCAGTGTAGTTAACACCAGTCACGCACACTTGAGTAATAAAATCAATGGCAACAGTTAATTTACTACCTCAAAGACATAGTTGGCAAATTACATTCCCCAACATATAGATTTCCTCTGGCTCAGATTCTGCCCAAAAATGTGTTTAATACAGTTGGATGGAGTAAGGCCTTAACTTCCTATGGGGCTTCTTTCTCTTACAATTTTCCATACAATGTAAAAGAGCGGTTTACGTCTTTGGCGGTTTACGTCTTTGTTACTTGTCTTCAGAGAGACATAACCGCGCTCTCAGTTACCCTGTTAATGAAGTGTCATCTCAAAATATTACTTGGATTCATTTTTAGCACATTGCAAACGATCCAGATTTTTTTTTTAAATTACCTTTTAAATCAGTCCATGAAAGGCATCTGGAAAGAGTCATGCTCATGTTACCCCATCTAACAACACCAAATATAATGTGACATGAATGTTATTTCAACATTCTTGCCAAGTCTCTCTTTTAGACTGTCTCCCTCCCAAAGATTATTCACTTCTTAGGCAATAGCCCTGTTATTTATTATCTCTGCCAGAGAAGCTAATGATCTATATGAACCCAAAGAACAAAGCCTCTTCCATGCTACGCGTCACCCAAGCCAGAACAAGTTGGTTCTGTGCATGGATCATCCTGATTGTTAAAATCAGGACACCATAAATATAATGTGCAGACATGTTCAGATCTGACGCTGTCATTTTCACCTGGAAGGCACCAATTTCTTTGAAAGCAAAAGAAAAAGGTACTGATGCGGAAACTCACAAAGCTACAAGGTTGCAGTACAGTAGTATAGTTTCTCATGTCAATGGCTGGACAAAGTCTTTTACACTTTGTGGCTAATCTTCTGGACAGAATGCTGTATGTGATCCCTAGTTCATCCAGTTCCTCAGAATAAATTATTTTCCTTCTCACCCATTCATGTCCTGCCTCCTCTGTCTGCCGAGGACCTCTTTGCTCTTTGCCAATAGGGCATCTTCTACACCGATGACATGGCCTTGATGTTCTCCGTATTCTCACAGCAGGAAGTGTGGAAGTACACTGGAAGCGACAAGTTCATAAATCAAAAGTCTTTGCAAAAGTTGTATGCTATGTGGGGTTAATGAACGGTCCCTGCTTGAGATCTCCACAAGGAGCAACCAACAATCAAAAGCACCAAATAATACCAGCAAAGATACAGGTGAGAGCTGAGAAAATGCTCCACTTCACGAAAGATGAGATGCTCATGATATTCATTGAACAGCATACACATCAGAAGCTTCTGAATCATTCTTGGAAATCCCAAAAGTCTTGCACAAAGGTATCTAATAATTAACCCCAGACAATCTTTTGCCGGCATTGGATAGTGGTCAAGGGCTATAATTTGAATCCATTAACCAAGCAGCATCTAATATGGGATTTGCCTTGGATGACTGCAAATGGAAATTGACCACAAACCAGCAGCCTTATGAAAGAATGAGAACTGGGTGGCATCTGGACTTATCAGAGAGCGGACTTGCTCTCCAGGACTGATACAAACACAATGAAATTAGGAGCATTGTGCTAAATATGTGTTATTTTTCTTAAAAAGGGGAGTAGGGCACAGGGGGCTGTGGTCCATGCGTGGGAATGGAAAATGTTAGTGACCCTGGTATAGTCAACGCAGGAACCCTTAAAATAAGATGACATGGTGAAGGCATGAGTGTTTTAGTGTACATATACTGCTGAAGTGGGTTCTATTGTAATCAAATGTGAATAGGTGCCGAATACAGGGAGCGGTGTTGGACGATGTAGGCTGCTCGCAGATCTGTGTGCAAATGGGAATACTATCTGTGCATGGGTGTTCCTACTTTAGAACCACTGTTTTGAATTACTTCTGGCCTGTGTGCCTGGGGCCAGGTGTGCCACAGATAGTATGTGTTTCATTTTAACTCGTTGCAAAAGTGTAATGTCCCCTGTACTGAGATGCAGTTGCCATCTGTTTGCAGACACATCTTATGCTGCCAGGGAGAATATATTGGGGGCAGCAACATCCAACCACAGTGAATCTGAAGGAGGGCCTGGGTCTCATGTTATTACCAAACTACACCACCCATCATGGCCGTGTGCATGACATGAGCGTAGTGCAGGAACACCCATGATTGCTTCAAAATGTGGTAGTTCTGGATATGTCAACCTCCATGCCATGACCCCCTCATCTTGCGTGATAATGCCAAAGGTGAAAGAGTATATATTCACTTGCCTTGTTTCCATCCCTAGTAGTAGTATCACAAACAATGCCCTCTGTCTTTCCATTCCGATTTAAATGACGTGGATCAACCATCAAATATGCCATCACAACACAGGCAAATGTTGTATAGAATGAGACCAGGGACACACCTGCAGGGAGGCATGCAATCCTGTAACATATGATGCTCAGTTATACATCAAGGGGCAGAATTCCGAAGAGGACACAATCAAGGGGGAGGAGCTGTAGGGACATCTCGACTATAATGTTGCTGATAGATAGGGTAAGGCCGAAACAACGTGTCCATAGCGGCCGCTTGATCTCTTCACACACTGAAAACAGGAATAGTGATAGGCCTCAGTGCCCCGTTCAAGATGGCATCACCCTAGCGTGGAAGGTAATGAGGCGATTTATCACACACCCTGGAGGATTTGCTTCATCCCCCACATGTACAGACGTATCTATTACAGAAGTGGAATGAACGGAAACAATGATGTGTGCACTTCTACCTTAGAGGGTCATTATGATGGCGGGAGGACCGCCGGGCAGAGCGGTGGCGGTCCTTCCTCCATCACCAAGTGTATTACCCACCGCCAAATTAGGATGGCGGTGGGTACCGCGGCGGACGCAAAGTCTGTCTGCCGCTTCACTGCCAACGGCAATTGCACCGATTGTCTGGCGGACGGTGCAGGGCCACTAAAATGGTGGCAGTGCCTACCAGGCATCGTCCACCAAATTAGGATGTGGGTGGGAAAAGGCCTTTCCATGGCCTTGGAAAGGCTGGCTGGGATTGGGTTTGGGGGCCCGTTGTGGGACCCCTTGTCTGGGGGAGTGCCACTGCACTGGGGAGTACCCATGGTACCCCCCTGCATTTCCATGCACCAAGTGGCAGGCACCACGTGGTGCCTGCCACGTAGTGCAGGTAAATGCAGTGTAAACCATTGCGTAAGGTACTGAAGCCAGCAGCACCGCCCGCAATGTTAAAAGCCCTGGATGCGCCTGCCAGTGGTCGGACCCCCGCATGTCTGGCGGGCGGTCCCAAACACCGCTACAATGGTGGGCGGACCTAGTCCGCCTGCCACCGTAATCAGCCCCATAGTTCCGGCCTTTTAGGGAGCAATTTACGGGCCACAGATGCCTATTAAATCCGTTAGTATAAGCGCTATTCGGGAGGAACCATTAGTAAACAACTTAATTGTACTTATAATTCACGTAATGAATGTACATAAAAGTACACAGTCTCACACTTGTAGCTATTCTCGACGCTATGAGAATATATAGTTCAAACAGAAAATACCGAAAAGTTGAATATTTCTCATATTGCAAGCCCATCTTTAAACAATCTGCCAACAATGTGAATTCCTCGGTCGCACGTGCTGTTACCAGCATCACCTCTCAGCTATCTCATGGCTCGGGGCCTTGGCCGTGTGCCCAGACAGGGAGCCACGTGCTGCGAACTCTGCCTTCTCTCATGTTCAGGATCAGCTCTCAGCCTGCTTTGAATCTGTCTCCAACCAGAGCTGTCTATGAGGGGCTCAGAGGTCATGTACCAGGTGATGGAGGTCACATAGCAAGGGCCCTCCATGGACCGATAGACTGGGAGCACGAGGCGGGAGACTGGCTGGGGGCTACATCCTGAGGGACTGGAGCTATGTACCCAGTCACTGAGAGATGGACGTCTGCTCTGCAGGCCTGCTGAATACTAGTATCATTATTTGTGTGGCTATGCAACTGCAGCCTGTCAGGAGTGTGGTATAAGGCAGCGGTTCTTAACCTTTTGACTTCTGTGACTTCCTACAAAAATAATTACCAGAATCTGGGGGACCCCCAATGAGTCATTATTGAAACCCGGGGATCTCCAGCCTGAGCAACTTCTATGGTTTGAATCTCAAGACAATACACAAAAATACAAAAACAAGTATACACCAAAACAAGTTCTCAAATATTTGATTAATTCACAATCAAATATAGAAAAGGTTTTCAATGTTTCTGCTCTATTTGTATCATACTTTATTAATTTTAATAGATTCATTTTAATGTTATTTAGTTTTGTAAAACAGTCGCGGACCCCAGAGGGATGAAAGTGAGTGTGTTCATTTCTGTTAGCAGCATGTCTGTGTTCCTTGAGAGTGGCAGCATGTGTTTCTGCCTGTCTATTGGTGGTTGTGCTCTGCCTCCCCCTCAATATCCAATCACAGCTCTTTGCAGGTGCGACTCCTCCGCAATGGCGGAGGAGCGTCGCCCCACTGGCTCCGATCCAGCAGCAAACAAATAAAATCATATTTCATTATTGTTTTAATTTTAAGCTGCAGGCTCAGCCAATGTGTGCAGGGAGGGGCGGGCCAAGGCATGGGAAGGGGAGGAGGAGTGCTACATGCACTCCCTAAGTGCTCATGTGTGTTTGGCTGGCCGTCTCAGGCAGACCAGAACACACATGCGCACTTAGGTTTCTCTAACCTGGCTGTATTGAACAACCGGGTTAGAGAAACCCTACAGACTCCCTTACCTGAGCGGAGCGTATTTCTAGCCCTCTACACCCACCCAAGACAGGGAACTTCCTGCACATATTCCACATGATCCAGAATTACTAGCGTCACGAAACTTGAGGGGGGGGGGCCTGCAAAGTACTGGAGGGGCCCCCTCCGGACTTATTAAGGAGCTCGCCGGGCAGAGTACTGTGCTGAGGGGGGCCCCTGTACTTGGGCTCCTCCTGCACCGCGGGGGCTGCGGGGGCATGTGTTACGCCACTGTCCAGAACATGGCTATTAATGGATTGTCTTCAATTATTGGTGACCACAAAGAGTTCCTTCAAGGGTCACTGCCCCACGTGTTAGGGAATGATATGTTTAGTCAACTGTTGCAACACAAGCAGCCTGGAAGTGATGTCGGCCTGAGATGGGAGGCACTAGCATGACACACAGATAGGTAAGGAGTGCACATATTTCCAGGGTTGTTTACAAGAGCTTATGAAGTAGTGGGTTCCTTCAGAGCTATCCTTCCTACTGCCATTGGATGCGTAAGCCTAACCATGTCTGCTTAGAGGACCTAGGCTTCCCTAGGCAAATTAATAGATCCACCCACAGATTCAGCAAACAGCATATTACTTGGAAGAATGCCAAGGGTAGGTGTAGTTAATGTTTAGTTGATATGTTTAGGTGATATGTTCTGGACAGACTTAATCATGTTTTAACAAAAGTCAAACTGGTTTCAAAGAAGTTAAGTAGTGGACAGTTGTCGACATTTTGTTCTAATGTATAATTAATATGCAAGACCACCCTCATGACAATGCTTCGAGATAAACTACCCCTTAGATTTTGTGCAACAAATTTCAGCCAACTTGTGATGAGGGTCTTTGTGTTGTTTCTGGGTAGAAAGGCTTGGTAAACATGCTATCAGACCCCACAGGGGGTCACTGGGCAGCGGAGGCTACTGGGCCTGAACTGTGAGGGGTGAGATTATTAGCTTCCTGAAGTCCATCCTACTATGGCTTTGCAAACTGGGCCAAGTGCAATCCCAGGCTTCTCAGGGAGGGAGTGTGGGAATGCTTGTGATCAGGACTCGACAATCCCACATTAGCGCAATAACTGATTGTCCAACAAGAAAATGACTTTATTGCACATTAGAACAGAATACTGCAATTGTCCTGGGTGCTCAAGTTAGCTGCACATCTATCCACTGTCTCTCCCTGGTTCCCCTCTTTTTCTGGGCTAAGCTGTTCTTACCTGGGAAGAAGCTAAAAGCATGATTATGGCTTAGATGCAAATCACCCCCTCTTTTGTAAGTTGAGCTCAGCCTCACAGTTCAATTACTCACTTCTTAGTTCAGTTGTTCATATCTTTCCACCCTTGGCAGCCACCAGGGCTCATTTCTACTGCTCGCTCCAGCTTCTAGGAGGAAAAGCATGTGAACTGGTAGCCCCATCAGGGTCTCTATATTGCTTGAGGCACACGCCAAGGAGACATATCCCCGGCCATGCTGCTGCTGCACATCTCTGATGACTGTAGGTGGTAGTCTCGCAGGGAGGGACGGCGATCTCCATGGAGGACTGGTTCACATATGGAACAGGTGGGCAGGTGCTCCGGGATCAGTGCAGTGCACATGGGCCAATCTCCTCCTGGTGGTGCGGTCACACTCAGACTGTTCTCCGACAGCCATACACAGGCCATTCTTCTCTGGGAAACAAGGCCACACACTGAACTAATGTGTGGGCAATGCAGCCAAATTCAGGCCATACTTCTTCTGGGCACTGCAGCTTGACACATGCCATGCTGGCTTACAGCCCCAATGGAGTTTCAGAAATCTTAAATTTGAGTGGTCACGGTTCCTGCCAGGAACCACTGTTGGAGAGAATGTAACCTGCCAACACTGGGTTACACAGCTCACTCTATGCAGTCCTCCTCTTCTGGAAGTAGCACCATCTCTGGTCATGCTGCACATTGCTCCTCCTGCACAGTCACTTGTTTTTTCAGGGTTGGCAAGCTCCTTCTCTCTCTCAGCAGGCAGACTGGATTCTAGGAGCTTCAGTTCAGGTATACAGACCTTCCAGCAAGCAGTAGGCTCACCTCTAGGTAGCTACAGACACCAGTTCTGGTTGTACAGCATTCCTCTGGGTACTCTGCAGAGCACTCCCTTCTTTGGTCATAGAGGATTTTGGAACAAGAACAGCAAGTGGGATAGTTAGCTCTCACCTTTATACAGTAACTGCAGACAAGAGCCGGTATTCCAGTGTCTGCACTTTCAGAACAGTTCTGGGGTGTTTCTTCTTTCCAGCGTCCTCTCCAGGCTGCTCTCCAGACACAGCCTCTGTGTAGAATGTTGCTTCTCACAGCAGGATTATCTCCTGCGTGGAACACCCACAATAGAGGCACAAAATGGTGTGAGCTTATTGCACCTTGCTGTCATCAGCCAATGTGAGAGAGAGATCAGGGAACTCTTTTCTTAAAACAATTTTTAATTGGCACATAATAATTCTGTGTAGATTTCATAAAAAAAGGAAAAATTAATAATAAAACAGAACACATCAGTCATAAATGAATGAAAGATATATTTTGTAGAATAACAAGAATAAATAACTCAGTTCGGATTAACTGAGTTCTATGACAGCAATAATTGGGCCATATAAGTCGTTCTTTAATTCATTTATGACAGATGTGTTTTGTTTTGTTACCTACAGACATACAGACATAAGGAAATAGTAATTGGAAAACAGTGAGGTGCAAAGGACAGTTTGAAACCCTAGTCTATAAGAGCTACAATGGAAGGAGTCAGTGACATTCTTTTAGACATTTCGAACACCAATACAGCGAGGCTGATAGTTCCCTAGAATAGAAATACAGCCAATACTAGACCTAACTCACCTTAGAAATCATGAGCTGCTGATATGATAGAAACATCACAGGTCCTGGGTTGCTTGTGTCCTGGTTCAGGGAGGACCTGGCCTGGCAGTTTGGGCAGAGCTGTTCCCACTGGAGCAGGGTCAAGATGGATTTGCATATGCCCTGCTCCAAACTGAGGTGGCACGGTGGGCGAAAAACAATGGACTGGCATGCCACTCTGTGTGATTGCCAGTGACTAAGACTAATTCAAGCATTCCATCCATCCTCTTGTTGTTGCAGTTGACTAGCACAGCAGGAGTTCGTGGCTGCACTAGGACTGCACATTTATTTCTGCTTAATTACGCGCACTGTTCCCGCCTCTTCTGGTCGCACCCAATGAAGGATGTGCCACAGCGCAGACCAAAACGATGCATCCAATCTGCAATTCATGCTTAGTTTGTTTCCACTTGCAGTGAGCAATGCTATGAGCACTTTAGGAAGCTATGTATGCCAGTAAGATGGCCATTAATACCCAATAGTCTAAGTGTTGAGCCCATTATACATCGGAGACATAAATATTATTCTGAAATTGTAAATCTGTTTCGATAATGAGTTTACTAAAGCAATGTAAAAAGCGAATGTGTGGGCACAGGTGTGAGGTAAAATAAATATTGTAGTCTAATTTTCATTTTAACTATACTTATTAACAATACCATGCTTTATTTTGTACTTTTTATGAAATGCATAACAAACAAAAAGAATGTATTAGGCAACACATAGCGCCACATGTATCAACATTTGTAATAGCGATTACCTAATTGCGATTTTCTGCGATTCGCAATTAGGTAATCGCTACTCCAAATGTAGCGATTCCTAGGGGGTCGCAAATTAACCTACCTCATTAATATTAATGAGGTAGATCGCAATATGCGACCTCCTAGGAATCGCTAAAATAACGGTGATGGTGGCCTGCTAGGGGCAGCAGAACATGTCCGTGATTGCTTTTCAGTATAGCAATCATATTTTTTTACAAAGCAGCCCGTTTTCCTTAACGGAAAACGGGTTGAGTTTAAAAAAAAAAGAGAAAAATGTTTTCTTTTCATTGTTTAAAAGTAGGCAGTGGTCCGTGGGACCACTGCCTGCTCTTAAAGAAACGTTTTTGCCACCATTACCAAAGGGGAAGGGTTCCCTTGGTGACCCCTTCCCATTTGCGAATAGGTTGCCACCAACTTAAAGTTGGTGGTAAAATGCTAATGTTTTGCAACTGCATTCACTGTCACAAAACATTCATACATACCGTTACTCTTTGGTATTTGGAAGGGATGCCCTGAACACGCCCCTTCCAAATACAGAACTGCAAAACCGTTTTGTAATTCGGTAACAGGTTACCGAATCGCAAAATAGTGTTTGATACATGGGAAAGCCTTTTTTGCGTTCACAAATGGGCCGATTCTGCGAATTGGCTTGTTTGCGAAAGGAAAATAGCTACATATATGTGGCCCATAGTGCTTTTACCTTGTTCCACAGTTGGCTTTTCTTGCTCGCTTTGCTAGCAGTAGCAGAGGATGCTTGTCATTTAGCACAGACCACGCATCCCAAACAGGAACATGTGAAGCCAAGCGATTAAACATCCCATTATTTTAAGAACTTGCTTTCTGTGGAACACTGTTTCAGGAAAAAAAGGGCTGAGAGGATGTCAAATGGATATATTATCTTGTATGTACCATCTGTGCCTATGGCCCCAGGGATATGTGCAATAAGGATGACAAAACATAACTAATTCTTGGTCCTTTTTCTGCTGCAGAGGGCGCAGTCAGACTGGCGGGTGGTAAAAGTAGTCACGAAGGACGCCTGGAGGTCTATCACCATGGCCAGTGGGGCACCGTGTGCGATGACGGCTGGACCGAGAGGAACGCGCTGGTGGTTTGTCGGCAGCTGGGATTTAAGTAAGACCCATTTATAGTGCAGAGATAAACACATAGCACCGCAGTGAAGACAAGCATGTCCTGACTGGAGGTCGAAAAGATGGCTCCCTTGGCATTAGAGTCTGTGGACTCTGACTAAACTTCTGCAGACTTGAACCATTCTTCCCTCTTTCTCAGGTAGATAACACAAAAAGCCAAAACTCGTTTAAAAAAAGGCTGCAACAAACGCAACAACAATAGAAAGCATCATTATCTGTGAATTAATTACACATGAATGAATATGCAGGACAAATGCCATAACATAAATGTGCATTCTGTAATGGCTGAGCAGTTTTATTTCATTGCACTGCAATATTTCATTTTTAATTGTCTCTGTAAATTTGTAATGAATGTACATTTAGAAAAAAACACCTCGTAATATCATAGACATTGGCCTCTTCCAACTGAAAATCTAAACCTTTAATTAAATACAGCTAAATCAAATCTTTTCTACGTCTCGGCTAGAGAGTGCATGCGTTGTCTCGAAGAGACGTGTTGTTTTCAATCTGTGGGCTTCAACCCGCCCATAGGCTTCCCATTTGCTCCTTCCATCGTCGCTCTCAAATCCTTTGTACCCATTTGTCCACAGCGTAAATGCGTCATACCTCTTCCTGTATTTGAACCTTCCCCAGACCATGGACCAAGTATTTGTGTCCATCCACTGCACCCATTTTCAGAGCTACTTTTATCCTTGTCTTGGAGCTCTCCATACGAGTGCTTGAGTTTTCAATAGCTCCATCCTCCGTCTCCTGTTTTTTTTTTTTATGAAGTTTTATATAGCACGAACACCACCGGAGTGTATTATTGGAGCGCTTTACATGAGCACCAGTTACTTTATACAAGGACATGTTCATTTTTGTAGGCACAGGGAAATTAACTGATTTGCCCAGGATCTCAAGATGTTGAGCCAACGCCAAGACTCTAACCCTGTTTCCCAGCTCCATAGTAAGCAGCTCAGACTGTAATGCCACGTCTTCTCCTCCGACGCTGAAAGGAGCTGAGAGGTCAGAGTGTGTGGCCCCAGAGTTGAGTTCTCCTTTCTTTAACAATATTATTGGCATTGCTCTCACTCCAACGCTATTTTCTGCCCCATGCAAACTATGAAACTAAAACTGCATTACGATTTATGTATATATGAGTGTTTCTAACTTGTTAACTGCTGCTTAATTGTGCAGACTTTCTTTTCACTAGCTCCGTCTCTTGTTTTTTAACACAGTTTTATATAGTGCGAAGAACACCCAAATGCATTTTTAGAGCGCTTTACATTAGCACTAGTTACTTTACACAAGGACACATTCATTTTTGTTGCTACAGGAAAATTAACTGATTTGCCCAGGATCACAGGATGTTGAGCCAACCCCGAGACTCGAACCCGGTTTCCCAACTCCATACTCTGCATGTCTGGCTGTAACGCCACATCCTCTCCTCCGATGCTGCAAGGAGCTGAGAGGTCATGTTGTGTGTCCACAGAGTTGATTTCTGCTTTCTTTAACAATGTTATCTAGGACTCTGGCAGTAGCAGTAACTGTAGCAGTAACTGTTGCTCACTTGTGCAGACTTTAGTAGAACTGTTTACCAAATATATGGTTTTATATGAAAATGAATTACACACACTGATGTAGGTATGTGATTTTAACCATCTCTTATATTTTCTACTCATATATCACTTTTTAGTGTGTGTTGTAATACGAAGCACTGACAGTTGGTTTTCTGTAAACACGACTTCATTGTAGCATACATGGCGAGTCTGGTGCCAAGAAAAACACTTGGTCCCAGAGTGTTGGCAGAATATGTTCAGTCAGTGCTCGTTCTCTCTTTCAGCCACCAGTGACTCTGTTATCGCCCCGCTTCTTCCCGTCTGTGTGTTGCAGGATGCAGATACTAAGAGTAGGACACTCACATTCTCTGGGGGCACCTGCATCCGGTGTGGCGACTCTCGATTTTCCTTTGAATCATTATATAAAAACCTAATCTGTCTCTTTCAGTGTAATTCAGCCACATAGTTTCACTTGACCAATCCTTTACTCCTAAGATTTGTGTCTCTCTTTTACTTTCTTTGTGCAGTTCAATGTCTGAGTAATGTTTTACCCCGCACATGTTTCTTTTTAACATTTGTTCATATTTGAGTCACAATACTGTCACAGAAACATCAGTTAGGGGACCAAATACGGCTAAAAGACTTTCACACTGACAACACCATAGCTCGGGCATTTCTGAGACCTATTGTCTTTGCCAATGCTTGTTAGGTCTAGGTTTTGAACGAGCAGCTATCAAACAACCGTATTGTTAACATACATAAAGAGGGGGCTTTGGACTTCCTCTATTAACCTGGCTTTCTTCCACCAGCCTCTTACAGACATTGACTTAATAAGTTGTCAGTCAGTATTCATCTCTCCCCTAATGCTATTGGCTGCTTAGGTCTATCTTTATGCTTTGACTCAACTTGGATTGTGTTGCACGGGGGTCTCCTTTACAACTATAGCCCTGTTATTTGAACCAGAAACAAGAACAAGACTGGATTGAAGGCAAGAGAACCCTCAATGCAGTCCACCTCTCATTTCTTGTCTGACTTCAGTGTGCTTATGCAGCATGTGTTAGCACTTTAAACCCAGACCTATTTGGCTTTGCCAATGCTTGTCTGCAATGTATTTATTACAAAAGCATATACGTGCAAACAGCTTTGCACACAATTCCAAACACATTATAAAGAAACACATTGCACATCACAGGCGTAGCAGAACTTGTGCAAAGATAACTTCAATCCAAGTTGTTAACCTTGACTGATGCACAAGATTAATTGAAGTCCTGTAACGCCTCTACTACTCTGCCACCTGTATATGAATATGGGGTTCAAATATTTTTCTTGTAAAAGAACCTTGCACTATTATTTGTTTTTGTTTGATTTTAACATTTAACACTGAGCAATCTGAACGCTTTTCACTATTGCAATATAGTTATTATTTGTTCATATTATCTGTGTCTGAAAGAGTGTCCTTTCATTAGTAATTATCTGGTGACTACTACCCCAGATTGATTTTGTAGCTATTTTCTAAGAGGAACCATGGTTGCTTCTATTTTATATGTGCACCCACGTTCTTTCCACCTACGGGTTTGCCCTGTCCTTTCTTATACTGAATTAAAAATCTATAAATATATTTTGCTGCACGACAGTGGGACCAGGAGAAGCACAGGGTGTGGGTGCTACTGCCCCCTCTGTTACACCCCTGTTATGACGGCTCGGTATCATCACTGGCATAGGACCCCCATCTGGGCACACCTGTCACACCAACAAACATAAAGATGAAAGTTGGCTTGTTTGGCACTAGCAAATTATCTGGGCCAATTCTAGACCATTGTTTTTAGGTCTCGCCTACAGGCAGCTTTAGCTGTGTGTTGTCGAAGACCTCTTGTCACTAATACATTCATATTATAAAAATTCCTGCCAAGTATATATATACATATAATGGTTATTAGGACAGCGCCTTGCTTTTCATTTGATGCCTTTCTTGACTATCTCATTTTCCTGTTACTTATTGAATGGCTTTCCTCCCAGTTCTTTGACCTACATTACCCTCACACTATTTCATTTCTCCCTCCTCCAATATTTTAACTCCCACCCCTCTCCTCATTGATCCATTCTCCCTGCTGCTCCCAGTAGCATTTAATTTGTCAGTCCACATATTTCGCTCCTCAGTTGCTCTCTCGCCCTCCAAGCTGCCTTTTTTGTTTTCCATATTTAGTTTTTTTAGAGACTTCATCCTTAACTGGTGGTTTCACACAGTTTTACATTTGTTTTATTTATCACTCTAATACAAGCATTTGCCATTTTGAAATTGTAAATACAAAAGAATAGTGGCTACATTTTGTCTCATGCGCGAGCATGCCTGGTGACACACATGCACGTATTTATTTTGAAGTTGGGAAGCTTTAGATTTATGAAGCATATGTGGGTAATGATGCATATGTGCGTACACATCAATGTGCTTTTATTTTTTTTATTTTTTTCTGCTTATGTTGAGCATTGGCAAGCAAGATGTGTTTTTTTTAACCTTTCGCCGATGCTGAACAACATTGGCAAAAAAGCAAAGCAATAGTTCCTCCCTCAGCCCCACCCTCTTCAACATCTACATGGCCCCCCTCGCAACCATCGCCAGAAACCACGAGCTCAACATCATCTCCTATACCGATGACACCCAGCTCATCCTCTCCTCACCAAGTAACCCGACATCTCCAGGCACAACTTCCAGAAACTTCCAGAAAGCCGTCGCAACTGGGTGAAGAACAGCTGCCTGAAACTCGTAGAAAACAGAAGTCATCATCCTTGGCTCCACGTGGGACAACACCTGGTGGTACCTGGCCCTCGGAAACCCACCCACTCTGACGGACCATGCACGCAACCTCGGCATCCTACTGGACTCATCGCTCACTATGAATCACCAGATCAACACTTCCTCCTCCGCATGCTTCAATACCTTCTGCATACTACGTAAGACATTCAAGTGGATCCCCCGACTCCAGGAAAACGGTCGCTCACGCACTCGTCTCCAGCAGACTGGACTACGGCAACGCTCTCTATGCCGGAATCAACTAAATACTCCTCCGCAAACTCCAGACCGTCCAGAACGCCACAGTCAGACTATTCCTCAATATCCCACGGCACAACCACATCACCCAACACCTCCGTGACCTCCACTGCCTCCCTGTCAAAAGAATAACTTTCAAGCTGCACACGCACACCTACAAGGCCCTCCACAACATTAATACCTCAGCGACCGCCTCTCCTTCCATGCCCCCAAGAGAAACCTCTGCTCAGCCTACCTCTCCCTAGCCACCGTCCCACTCTTCTACAAGACCAGAGCGGGTGGAAGGTCCTTCTCCTATCTCGCAGCCAAGACATGGAACGATCTCCCCCTTCACCTCCGGCGAAGCCCAACACTGCACCAATTCAGAAAAGACCTGAAGCAAGACCGGGCTCTTCGAATGACCCCAACGGAGCTGCTCACACCCACCCCTCAGTGCCTTGAGACCCTAGCGGGTGAGTAGTGCGCTCTACAAAACCCTGATTGATTGATAGTTCTGCATTGATTTTGAAGGCTGAGACCGATTTAATTTGCCACTGCTTTCTTTTTTTCTCACTAGATAAAAATTCAAGCCTCATGGTTAATGATTTGGCTTCTTGTCACAGTTGTTCAATTATATTTGCCCATTTCGACACACCATTTCCCCTCTAAACCCATTGCATTTGCAACAATGTACTAAAGAACTAAGGAAGTTACTCTAGATTGCAGTTTGCACATCAAAAAAATGCATTCCGTATGGTACAGCACCCAGAAGCTTTCTTAATGGAGCAACTAGGAATGTTAAATTACGGATCTGGAAATATATGTGGACAGCGAGAGGACGCGAGAGCAGCCATCTGACAGGAAGGCTGTTTGAGAGCGCTGCGCAATGTGTTTATGATCTAAGCTGAGGTCTAAGCACATGTCTTTAAAAAAACTGGCGGTCAGGAACCAATCCCAGGCCTTTTATTGGCCACTGCTGCCAAGCGAGCTCGGTAAATCTCTCAGCACCTACTTCCCTGAGCAGCGGCGCAGACAGTAGGGCTCTGGGTATTGGCCATGGGCTGTTAGCAAAACACACAAAGCTGGAACAAGAAGGCAGGATCAAAGGTGGCAGTCAATTTGGACACAACATATCACATAATTTGGAAATCCTGACTCCGATGGTTTTTCGTTACTGAGAATATTTTCCGTTTGTGGTTTTCTTCTGACGCTCTATTTCAGTACACTATTTTTACTATGCAACAACGAACGATTCTCATTAAAATAAGCTTTACTCATTTCTACACGGAGGGGAAGCCAGTTTCAGTTATGAAGCATTACCGATGGTTGCTGGCAGCAAATGGAATCTGTCTTGCTCTTTTGGGAAAACCCTTCGTAATGTGCATCCACACAGCCTTGGCTTCACGCTCTTTAGGCCTCGGGTCTCCTACCCCGCACATGTGTGATGTGCTTTTATGGCAGGCGCCACACAGGTTGAAGTTTACAGAATTCAAGACCGAAGGCCAAGACAAATAAACATACAACGTTACCCCCGGTCTGCCCCAGCTAACATATTTTTAAGACCTTCAGAAATCAGCACATAATGTTCAAATGGAACAAATAATTGCGGTATTTTGTGAAATGTCAAATCAATCTTTAAAGATCATGTTGTTACTTTACCTAAAAGTGAGAGGGAAATATGCCCTACTCTTACCGACCTTGGGACCTGAAGATATGGGTTCTAATTACTGATTGGGCACACTTGTGAGATATTTTTTTATTTTTTAGAGGTTTTATAGCACACAATGTGCCAGTTTTTGGCTACTACATTCTTCTGTAGATAATTCCCAGATGTGTAAATTGGGAAGCGGGAAGAAAATTTGCGCCCAGTCAGTACAGATTTGGTAGCAGTCATCTATTCTATGCTACCATCTCCAGTTGTACCTATTTCTCAGGTAGGCGAGCAGGACCAGTTCTGTTTTCAGGCCCTCCCTGAAACGCGTAATTAGGCGCTGTCCTCAAACTTGGGATCAATGGGTTTCACAATGTGGGTTCTGCGACTGCCAACAAACAGCGTGTATGTTTGATCCATTTGAAGGCTTGTGGGGTACTCGAGTGTACAACTGCAGAACACAAGATCTTGCTGGGCTGCAATGGGTGTAACATTTTGTAGGTATTTCAGGACTTTGCCCCAGTAGGCATTGTGGATGATGCAAAGAACTTGATTCTTATGTGCGGTAAGAAATACTGTACCTGTTTCAAGACTGCATTTTGTGGTTATACTTCCTCACAATGAAGTGCAATCCGAGAACCTGTGTTTGATGCCTGTGTAGACTGTCGAGTAGCCCCCATGGTTGTCTCGAACCCCAACCAGTGGTTGAACCAGATGGAGAAGAAAGATTTTCCAGAGAGTTGTTGCCTTAACCACCTTCACTTGGGGTAATGAACGGGATCTCCACATTAGAAATAACACCCAGGTTCCTTGAGGTAGGAAGTGAAGGATTTAAATGGGGAGGCAACTTAAAGAATGAAGTGTCTGTGCCACTGAGTGTTATAATCTCGATGTTGGCTCCTTGAATATACGTGAACCTCTCTTGCTTCTAATGGAGAATGTGACCCTGGCAGGATATAAATTTGCCTGGTTCGTGGATCTGTTTTCCAGCTGGAATATATCTGAATGTCACCAATGTACATATGGACATTTTTCTGGTGCTGTTGTGGGTCCCAGGCCAAATGGTGCACAGATACTTAAGAACAGACATGGAACAGATAATTGTGTGCCATTTTGCACGCCTTACGTTATGTTTTTTTCAAGTGACAGAATACAAACGTCTGGATTCCAGCTGGAGATGAAAAATCAAATCCATTCCTGCACAGGTCTAGAACTTCCTGCCAAGTATTTGAGCTTTATCAGCAAGATGTTATGGTTTATAGCGATGCAGGCTGCAGAGAAATTGTGGAGCTCGATTGCTCCTATCCTTGTTTTCATCCAGGGATAGCAGGAATTGTCCCGGATATTGGCCAGGGCAGTTTCACTGCTGGGCCAGAGCTGTAATCATGTAGAATTAGTTTGAGATTAACATACTCCTGAAGCTGCCTAGTGTTCTCCTTCCCCGTGATCTCAGCAATACATCTCATCCCTTTTTCTCTACATTCTAACAGGGATTTATTTCAATATGACAAACTTACTTGTCAGCTTTTCTTTTTTTACTGGAGTTTTATTTCACTTTCCTGAACAAAATTCCCATCTCGTACTATCTCATATTACATATGTATAAGGCCAACACCCAGACCCACTAAATAGAACAAACACGTGACTCAGAGTGTAAAATAGCGTCTCCATACCATACATAAACCAGTTGACAACCATTGACTGTGCCCATCCAAAATGTACATGCTTCAGGCATCTTAGTATTTTGGCTTAGGATTGTAAGATTGTATCTTGACATACTTTATCATAAAAATCATTATAATTTTTTTTTTTTAAAACAGTGGTTAGTTTTTCCTATTATGCACATTGCATTGGTCCTAATGGTGTTGTTTATGCCAGTGCTGCTTGAATCTCTGGTGAATACAATCATATCCTGTTTACTCCCATTTCAAGTGTTCCCCAAGGGTTATATGCAAACCCAGAAACAGAAGTCTGGTAGGACAAAAGCAGAGTCCTTCAGCAACCAGACTGTGGATCCACAAGATTTGTCTTGGCAACCTGCTCCCTCCACTTTCAAGTGTGCCCCAAGTGTTCTCTGTGAAGACAGCAGACCTGTCAATCAGGATTTGACACTCAAGCAGGATTTAACACCCTGGTTTAAAGAAGGTTGCCCACAGCCCTGCCCTGCATATTTGGTGGAGTTCAGAGGAGAAATCTCTGCCTATTGTTTGCTCCTGGTTGGCCTTTCACACCTATTCAAACATATCCAAGGCTAATAAATGGCTGAAAGAAGCGAGAAAGCCAATGCACTTTAGCCTCCAGGGACTTCATGCAGGGAATACAAAACGCTCTAAATATTACTTTTTCTTCATATTTATTAAAAATCTGACTTCACCATTGGATTGGATGTTTCGGTAACTATCAAAAACAGTGGTTTAATTGCTTTTATCTTTATTTAATATTTTTTTAATTACTAGCTTTTGGGTGCTAGTGACTGTAAGGACATGTTAATATTAAAGTTCTACATGTCCTCCTTTTAAATACCATGCATCATGGTCTGTGAGCTACAAGGCCTACAATGGGGGTGGGGGGTGACTAATTAATATTTAAATTCTCATCATTGAGTTTTAGCAGCACTGTTGTTTCAGTTTGTGTATTGAAATGGGATTCTGCAAACACACTAGCGCACTTTTGACTTGTATACGCAGTATAAATCTGTTTTCACAAATGTTTCTGATCATGAGGATTGCTTCCAAATGTGTGCTAGTTTATGTTTGAGATCCACTACATCACAGGGAAGATTGTGTTTTGTCATCAAAACACTTGTCCATAAGAAGGGGGATTCTTGAGCTTTGGTGCCTACTAACTTATTGATGGTTAGAAACCTGTAGTTTAGCATATAGCAGAAACAGACTCCCAAATGAAAATTGGACAAGATAAAGGCAAAACTCACACATCTTATGCCATGATATGTGTCAACATGTTTCTGCTCAACATAATTTAACTATTTATGTTCATCAAGTCTTCATATCGTTTGGTATTACCTGAGGGTTAGAGTTTAATAATCATAACTACATACCAGGAGGCATCTTATCAGTCATTATTAAAATAAGTACAATTACAATTTCAATCGACTGATGCATATCTTCAATTTTGTATTGTATACACTCAAAGTCAACTACATTATTTAAATTAATAAATAATCAGTACATTTTATCCAAGACCACGTGGCATACATACTGGTGTAAATTGTACATACGACCTAAACTGTAAGTGTCGATTCACTTTAGGGAAATTTGCACTGCTGCAAGATACAATGTAGATGTCCTATCTGGGAGGGTCTCCTGTTGTTTTATTACTCATTCTGCTTTTTCTCTTTATGTGATATATATCTGCACTGCACTGCTGGTGTGTATGCTTGTGTCTGTGTGCACAGCTTCAGGGATCTTTCTACCATTAGGCAAGATTAGGCGGCCGCCTACAGTGGCAAAAGGGCAAAAAAAATGAATTTGAAATCAAACAGCGAAAAAATTGAGCAAAGTAGGAGAAAATGGGAGGGAGCGGCATTCTTCAATTCTCACCTAGGACAGCAAAACACCTAGAAACGGCCCTGCACAGCTTGCACTGCAGTCAAGCTTGGAGGTCTTCTGTCCATCTCTCGCACATGTAGGAGGAAAAAGAGGACAGGATTGGAGGCAGAGGGATACTAGTAGAATGTGATAATCCAGAGTGAGAGGAGACCCAGGCAGGGTGGTAAAGACAGAGGGTAATGTACCTCATGCAGAGAGGGAGCACAGGGGGGAGAGAGAAAGAGAGAGCTTCCTGCAAGGAGGCACAACCAAAGTAAGCAGGAGGTCGATGCATAAGCAGGGAGAGGATCATGTTGAACTCTTTATTTATTATACAAGATATTAGAAAAGGCACTGTCTTCCTAAAATTGGATGCTGCAACTTCATCCTTTACTGTGTTTGTCTTGCCCCGTGGATTCCCCTGGCAGGGGTTGGCTTCTATAGCCATGCTTTTCTTGCAGTGGACCTCCAAAGGGGCCAATTTACAATAAGACATTTTACTCCACAGAGGAGCTCTATTTGGAGGAAATATTGCTCTCTGGGCACATTGTGATGCATTGATTTGCTTGATATAATCTTAGAATAGCAGTACGTCTTTGCAAGAGGGCTGCAAATGGTGGACTGGAATACCACCATGCTGCTTGCCGATTCCCTGCACTTAGTGCCCTCTTTGAAAAATCACTGTACTGTCCTCAAACATTGTTGGAGGGGCCACTGACTGATGACGGTCGGCTGGCACTTGTATGTTTGATGAATGATCACGGGAAGTTAAAGAAGACCACTATTGTGTTATCGTCCAACATGACTTTCTACCAATTGAATCCAGGATAAGACTAAAATTGCTTGACTATACATTTTATATAAGGTATGAATGCTGCTAAATGCATGTGGTTAGTAATTAAATACCAGGGTGTAGCCATTGCTCTGTTTTTTTAACTTGATGTGCTGTTTTATCTCTGACAGTTAATGTTATTGTCCTACCTAAGAAATAATTGTAAATTAAAACTTCAGGGGATAAATATGCTATTTGAATGGATGTAATGACATGTTCCGCCTGTTGTGTTTTTACAGGCATGGGAAGAATGCCATGGAAAGCCAGGCGGGGGACGGTACAGGACACATCTGGTTGGATAATGTGAGCTGCTCTGGCAAGGAGACCTCCTTTCTCCAGTGTGCCAGGAGAGAGTGGGGAAAACATGACTGCACTCATCAGGAGGATGTAAGAATAACCTGCAATCCTGATAATGGGACTCAACGGCCCTCCCTCGGTATGTTAGAAACATTTGAAGTTATACCAATTTAATAGCCGAGATGAAAATGTTTGAAAGGGTATCAATCCCTGTGTGACGTCCCAAGTATAAATATATTGATTATTGGTACTTTGTCTATGTAGTGCCACGTGTAATTATATTAATAGATGTGTGTATCAAGTACATTTATTTCGTTGATAATTATTAACAAATAAAATTGAAAGAACCCAAACTAGCTCCTCTGATAAAAGCGTGCATTTCAATATCTGATCTAAAATAAAAACAGGTAACATTGTTCAATAGTGTGCAATGATGGTGAAGTACAGTGCAGGTTATTTGAATAAGGAGAATAGTCTGTTCATTTAAATGGCGATTGTATGAAAGTTGATTTATTATGTGATGCAGTTGTGAGGCCTCACCATGTAATAATGCCAAAATCTCTATCAGGTCCAGTTAGGTTATTTAACAAAATCCCTTCTCTCAGCATTGGGTAGCTGTAGCACAAAGTGGCAAGGCTTAGCCAAAGGAACAAGAGTAACGCATTTAGAAGTACCAAAACAGTTAATAAGTAAGAGACACAGCACAAGAGAAATCTGAACATATGACTGCAATTTTTAACAAGCATTTGCAATGCAATAGGTCTCGCATTTGCAAGGGTTTCAGCTATTGACAAAAATGACAATGTCCTTTATTTGTGTGTTGGTTTTTAAAACATAAAAATAAAAATCATTGTCATTTGCAATGCCAACAGCTTAAACTCTTGCAAATGCGAAACCTATTGCATTGCAAATGCCCGTTTGGTCAAAGGTTGAAGCCAGAATTAGACTCTGGCCGTTGGCGACGCCAGGGCTTGGGCATTTTACTGCTGCACAGCTATTTTTTGTTGCGTACAGATCTCACATCAGCCAAACCAGTGTGTTCTGGGAATTGTAGTCTTAGCTGCTGCCATTTAACTAATTAACTAACACACCTGCTGACTGCTAAGTACCAGTGTGAGCGATCTAACGATTCGTGTCAGAAAAGCCAGGACTGGAGAGAGGGAGACGATTCCATAACACAGTAGGTGAGGGTCTGGGGCACACAGGGTGATTCCTAGGTTTGAAGACAGGAAATGTGAGTACAGGGCTACGGTGTGGAGACAGCAGTACTTTGGGGACAGACTGGGGAACCAAAAACAAATTATAGGAGCGAGTACACCTTGTTTGGCGTCAACTGCAAACCGAGTCCCACTCCCTCTTTGTTGGTGGTTCGGTGAAATTCCGATTCGATTCATGGTGTGCGAGTGGCCGAGAACTATCCCGGAAAACACCTCACCCTGCCCTCCTTAGCGGCGTTTGACACTGCCCTTGAAATCCAGCGCTTGACATTGGCGCTCTAGAGCGTGACTCTGCCAACCAGTGTCCGAGACTGTCCTCAAAAGTCAGCATGTGGCTCTGATACCAGAGCCAACTACTAACTCTGCTCATGGACATGAGCACCTGACAGTGCCAACCAGTGCCTTTAACTGTCCACCAGATAGAGTGGCTCACACTAACCTCAGAGCTAGCACCCGATACTGCATGCCAGCACCTGATTCCAAGCTCCCCATTGCCACGCTTGAAATTTAATAGAGGCCGTGCACACCCACAATGAGTACAGTACAGGCAGAGGAAAGCTACACAGTCACGCACCCTCACTTTCCAGTTTTAGAAACTTATAGACCCAGTTCTGCTTGCCTCTCTTACGGTATGTTACTGATACCATTCATGCGTCATTGGTGAGCACAGCATACACATACACGCACCGTTTCACATAAAAATCCCAACCCTTTTCACCGTGTACTGCCTTGGCAGTTCCAATGCATACTTTCCTCACACGCTGCACAGACCGGAGCTGTGAAAGCGTACCTGGCATGCGCCCTTCCAACACCTCACATGTGGTATGGGAAGAGAGAGGGACGTGAAGGATAGAGGGGGCGGTAAACACAAGCAGCAGCTGAGCTCACCCCTGAGCGTCGCCTCCGCCAGCAGGACACAGCCTTTAAAAGGCGAGAGAGAACGAGGAGAGGTCGACGTAGCTCCACTCGGGATTGTGCTTGACGGCAACCCGTGCCTGCGGTGCTGCGTGCAAGCAAGGTGGGCAGGGCCTAATGAACAGGGTGGACACCAACAAACGCAGAGAATGCTTCTAAAAAGCCCGAGCAAGGCTCGCAAAATATGTAGTCAGGGTGGGTGGGGCCTAATGCCGACAGGGTGGACACCAACCCCGCTTCCAGAGAAGCCGGACAGAAAAGCAATGACAATAGTTCTCGCCAAGGCGAAGCAGCGCATGCGCTGCAACACAGGCGAGACCTAAACATGGAGTGTATTTTTTATCTTATTTTAAACACCAACACGACAAAAATCGAGGGGAACTGGAGGTAGGATTTCTGAAATTTACGTAAAATACTTTAAGCTCTTGGATGCAATACATCATTGCAAGATAATAGTAGCCAATGGGCTAAAATGCCTGTTAGTCTTCTTGGACTAGAGACAGTGGGATGGGCTAGCCGCAGGTACTACTTAGGTCCAGGGTGACAGTTTGCCTGTTGTAGTCAGCAGTCTTATGGTCCTCAGTGTCTTTTTCCTTGTTAGAGTGATACAATCAAGAATGGTCCTGAAGCTGGGGATGAAGCATGATGAGATGCTGAAGATGCTGAAGGAATGCTGAAGAAATTAAGTAAGTTTTCCTGCGGCCACCCTGGCATCCACGAACTTCAGGGGTAGTCTTTGACCTCAGGGCTTGATGCCCACGTTGCAGTAGGAGACCCCAGTGCAGGTCTAGTTGCCACTGGTCAACTGTCCGCCCGGTTACAGCAAGTTCAGCGGTTGCTTAGAGATAAGCAAATCCTTTTATTTGGGGGACAGGATTCCACTTCCGCTTTGGGTCCCACTGGCATAACGGGAACCTCTGGAATGTCCAGACTTGGTCACCCAACAGGTACTTCATCAGCTGGGCGTTTAACCAGTGCAGGTTCCTTTAGCTTTTGGTGGCCCTGAAGCTTAACAGGAGGCTAGCCACCTAGCCCTTGGAGTCACTTTTTTCCATCCAGGCACAAATGGAGCTCTTTTCCATTATCGGGCTCAACATACACAGTCCTCTTTGCAGGTCCCTTGGATGCAGCAGGTGCAGTCCAGTCTTTAGTGCAGTCTCACTTTGCTGGGTTCAGGGACCAGCAGGGCAGTCCTTCTATCATCATCCACTCCAGTAGTGCTCCGAGGACTGTGGGCCTGGGGTGTCACTTTTATGCCATCTTCTCATTTGTGGGAGGTTAGGACTCATTAGTCAATGAGGCAATAATTTCTATGAGACTACCCTTCTGACTTTTTATCACTTCCTTGGGGGTTGTACCCGAATCAAAGGAGCCTCAAGCTTTCTTCCCCTCCGAACAGCCGTGGGCACACCGTTGGGTGTGCCCAGCATAATCAGCCACTTCTCTTGGGAAACCAGTTTTGCAACTGGTTTTCCCTCTCTGGAGGAGATGCCAGATTGTCTGCTTACACAAAGTAGAGGTCTGGTGAAGGTGTGGTTGCCGTTTGCTTCACCTAGGCGGTAGCATCTGGGAAGCTGGGCCATCTGTGGCTACCATACAGTAGTCATCCAGCTGTAGGACATCACACCTCCTCCTTCAGCAATTCCCTTTGTTCCCTGTTTCTGTGAGTAGTTCACACTTCCTGGCAGGGGGCAGCATATTGTCTCGTGGGACAGATAAACAGGAAAGGCTACGAAAGCTTTGAGCCACAAAGTGGTGACTTTCCAAAGTCACCTTTCTATTAAAAGTTACCTTAAATCCAATCTCAGCAATGAGTCTGGTTTAATGTGATACATTGGAGTAATATCTTAGCTGGTCCCATATGGAATTTAGCACTTAGCACAGTGGCTAGTGAAACTCCATGTTAGCCAATAGGACCATCGGCTCTGCTAGAGTGAAAACTGCAATTTCGAGTTTTCACTGTCAGGGCATGTTAAGCACAAAAGGGACATGCTCTTCTTTTTAATACTAAGCACCCTGCCTGGTGGGCTAGCTAGGCCTTCCCTAGGGGTGGCTTATTGATATTAAAAAGGAAGAATTTAAAAATGGTTTGTTTCGCCATGTTGAGTTGGCAATTTAAAGATGCCCAATTTGGCTGCAGTGGCAGGCCTAGAGTCACGTTTTCCCTTGTCACTGTAATGCTGGCACAATGAAGTGCTGCAGTCCGCTAGTAACATGTAACTTACTAGCCTTGGGTTCCTCTTGTATCATATACTAGGAGCTTATACATACATTAAAGTAAGCCAATCAGGGATTAGCCATTTGTACATGTACTTTGGGGGTCAGAAAACATGCACTGGAGCCTGGACAGCAGGGCCCAGTGCACTACAGTCGAATATCCAGCAGCATCTGTCCTAAAACTTGGAGGGGGAGGGGAGTCGTAAAAAAAGAGGTCCTTTCCAACAATGGTAGTTGTGAACAAGTTTAAGACTTCAAAGGTCAGGTCTGTTTTCAGCTGGCTGTTCATTGATGCTTTATGAAGGTAAAATATTAATTACTACATACAGCGAACACTTTTTCAGCTTTAAAACAAACCTTTTCCTTGAAGACCATCGTCAGGATTGGATGCTATATCTTTAAGTGCAACAATTCGCAAGTGTGTTTTGAAAGGGTATGATGCTAGTTACACACTGCAGTAGAGATATAAGGATGCGATGCTAGATACACATTGTAGTAGGATGTGAATATTCTTAGCTCTGGGCTGTGTCTTCTCATAAGGGCTTTAGGAAGCATACCGCCAGGCCAACTAATCATCTGTAGGTGTGTAGAAGGAGAACAATGCTACAGAAACCAAAGCAACCAAAAAGCATACTTGTGAATGATTCTGCCCACTGGGTAGACCATGTATCAAATATAAGGCGTAGACTATTTTTTAGAGCATCAGTTTAAGCATCAAGAAAAACAGTGTTTGCATTTGTATGATAGGTGATGGTATAGGCCTACTACTAAGGGTGTCACTGGTGGCACAGCATGCCAGCACGCTTACTTTACTGTTTCCTTTGGAAATTATGTCACCTAAGGGTCAAATGCCACTAAGTTCCTTAGAGTGATGTTGGAGACCAGAATCTCCAGCTGAGCACTAACCAATGGCACTCGCTGACCCAAGTGCTCAGATGTCCATGTTTCCCAGACAGGGCTTTCCACCTCTGAAGGTGCGGAGGGCAACTCCTAAGAGGCATCATTACTCTCCAGGTCCCTCTCACAACTGACTCACGCTTCTAGACCTTTCAGATCCGGAGTTCTTGAATTCTGGAGACCCCCAAAGATAATGATTCAATCTTTCATTGACTTCCTGGTCCATGGAGTGGTGGCACTATGTCTCAATGTTACTTATTAGAAGATCCAAAGGTATTTGGATATTCTCTTCACATCTCTCTTTTCATCTAAAATCTGAATTGCCTCTGTTTGAACAATCTACAATGGCAAACTCAGCTGCCAATCAAACGCTTGTACTGCAGTCAATAGACATGCACTCTCACTGTGACCAATCTAACAATGATATACTCTCCCTGCTGCAAGTTACCTTCAGCCCAATGCACTGTGCAATAGACATGCTTATAGAGAACACTTCCAGAGGGTCCATTTAGGCAATGCACTTTGGGGGTTATTTACAAGCCCCTTGTGCCACCGGTGCTTCACGTTTTGTGACGCACCGCTGGCGCAACCTCCTGCCCCATATTTACAAGGACACGTCATGTAAAACCACCCTGCGTGGCTTTTCCTGTCCTTGTAAATATGGCCCCTTCTCATGCAACACTTTGCCCCCTTCTCACGCAACACTTTGCGTAAAAAGGGGCATGACATGGTTGTTACTGTGGGTGTTCCCATGCAACACCCATGTATACTGCCGCATTTCCAGATTTACGAGAATTTGTAAACCTGGAAATGCGTCAGAAGGCTACGCCTTCTGAGGGGTGGCGTAGTGAGGCACAACGAGGAGAAATGTTTACATTTCTCTTCTTTTTTTCCTCTTTCTCTGGTTGCTGCATTCTGCTGCACACATAGGAAGAGGAAATCACCTCTTTTTTTTTGTTATTGTTTTTGTGCAGGAAGGTACCCTTTCCTGCACAGAAACTATCTCCCCGCAACACAGGAACCCTTGCACCATGGCACAAGAGTGCCTGTGTGGCGCTTGGCAGCCGATTGTGCGCCAGCGCAGGGGAACGCACAGGGATGCGTCCTATTGTTGTAAATATGACATATCTCTGTGCTTTGAAAATGCTGCCTGCGGTGCTGCGCTGAGACACTTTCTTGTAAATAAGCCCCTCTATATTTTGGCCATCACAGCCCTCTTGTTTAAAAACATGCCAGCAATACATACATACAACACCATAAATCTTTTTGATTTTGCTTTCTTTTATTTATTTGAGTTTGTAAATATGTATATGTATTCTGTCTACACTGGATGTTACAGATTGCTGTCATTTCATGTCGAACCACATTTTCCAATTCGCCGTAATTTGATGGAAGTTTCCTAAACCTGCACGCCATTTTGTGATTCATGTGACAATAGTAAGCGTGATATGTCTGCCAGTTTGAGCAATACCGTGCAGCCAAGTTTCAGGTTATTGAGGTATAAACGTAAGAATACCTTTGATTTTGTTATATAAGGTTTGCACTGTCACGCTTTTCTTGATTATACTAAAATGAATAAGTCTCAAACGTCACCGGAATATACTCCAAATACGCTGAGGTACTATAAAAAATATATATATTTGAAGTTTTCAAAGAACCGGTGCCAGAACACAACAACACATTCTGAATGAAACTGCAGGGGCAGCGTAAAAGAGGCAGCGCTCACAGAGGATGACATTGAATGTTGGCGATGTAGGACAAAGAAAATTCCGAGATAATCGTATCATATGATGCCAATATCATGAAGGGGAAGGAAGAAAGGAAATGGTTAAAACACATTCTTCACATACGGTAAATACAGAGGCAAATTCAAACATGGTATCAGAATGTAAAGCTTGTTAGAAGATTTTAATAGTATTCATTTCACTTGGCGTCAGTATTTGAAAGGGGATAAAAGGGATAGAAGTAACATGTGGAGGCTCAACATTGGAGTAAGATATGGTATTACCAGTGCTTGGGACATGTCAGGTCTAGGTGGACAGACCATTGGCTGCAGAGGCAGCATGCGGAGGTGTATACCAATGGGCTGTGGAAGCTAACCATGATGGCGGGGGGTGCCAATGTGTAACTGGCTTTCTTCCAAGGTGGGTGTCAACTAATGAGCTGGTCGTGGGATGGCTAGAAAGGCCAGCCCGTGCCCATGGCAACCTTCTCCTCCACGAGCACTTGTCTGGAGTGCGTCTTTATTGCAGGGATTGCATACTCAACCACCACTGTATCTCTTGGGTGATGCTCTGTGCAGGTTAATATATGCACTGGGAGTTATATTGTTACTAAAGTGAGTTTGGCCTTGGAAATGTTGGTGACAGCTATTAGAAAATAATAGTTAACAAAAAAACAGGGCTTGCTTGAGGAAACGTTTGCCAATGCTTGTTTCCATTAAAAACAGAAGTGTAATATCACAGACCCACGAAAGGGTCATGTCATGGTGCTCAAATGAGGTATGCAGCACCATGAATTAGCGCTCCCAGGGGACTCATTCTGTCGGGCCCCATCGAAACCCAGTCCGAGGGTCTGCTCCCTGTCTGAACCCTACAAGGATACCAGCCAACTGGGATCACTTACATGTGAGAAGAGGGCGCTTCAAGGCTCCGCGGAACACCAGGTGCCTAATCCTTTTACAGCATCAAGTGCAATAGAGAGTATCATGAAACTGCTTCTTGACACAGCTACAACCCAAGCTATGCTTTATTGTTCTCCGGCTCGCGTTCATTTCGTCTTCAGCACTGCGTAGGAGTGACTAGGTGTCATTCCATTGCTCAGCAGATGGCGGTTGTTTCAAGGTCTCACCTCCCGGACCACAAAAGTTGGCGTTACACACTGAAACGCTATGCCTCTAAGCCCTTCTTCCGCTGCTCACCAAGTCTTTTTCCCCGTGAAGCTGTACAGATGTTGATGGTTTTCCATATCCATGTTTCCAGGGTTTTTCATTCTACCATAAATGATATATTTTTCTTCTGGGATCTCCACGGCCAATAAGCTCTTGGAATTGCTGCAGTTGGCTCACTAGTAGCTCTCCTCTCAGGCCCAAGAATAACAGGAATTTAGACCCTGCCTGCTGCCTGCACAGACACAGACCATCTGGGTCGCCGCAGCCTCCACAGCACTAGATGTAATCTGAGTGGCCATCATGTCCACTAAAGCTAAATCCATTCCTAGGCAGAGATCATCTTTCCCGACTCCTCCAGCGGAGTCATAATAATGTGCAATTGCACAGTAGGCGCGTCTGTTCCAGGCTTCTACCATATGGGTAAAAAAACCATTAATTATTTTTGTAGTGATCAGTTAATGTCCGGCCCCCTGACTCACTGTAACCTGAGTATTTGCAGACCATATTATAAAATAATTTGATTTCTGTCCAGCTAAGTGTTCAAGTACAGCAGTCATCATCGTCTCAAATTTCAAATGTTTTCCAGGGAGTACTGAAAAAAACAGTTCACCCATAACAAACTTTGATAAATGAAAAATAAATGTGGAGAAACTTGATTTATAGAGCTGCCTCTGGTTTAGGAAATATAGGGATTGACTTAGAATTCGATGGATACGAGACATCCACCAAAAATTGTAGGGTGTTCTGTCTGCTCTTCCTACCTTCTATTCAAATGCGTACAATCTAAATAAGGCGGGCAAGACACACTGCATAATCGACATACGAAGCAACCTTTTGCTGTTTGCCAGTATAAAAAGTCTGCGGTTGCCTGTGCATGGGATCCTGGATGTCTCTTTCCTGTGAGTCTAGCTTCTTAACATGCCACAGATGCGCCCTATTATTGTAGCCTTTGGTGTATTCATGCGCTTGGGAAATCTAGTGTCTTCCATAATTTTTAAGGCGTTTGTTTGCTTTTTCAGCTGTGTGGTCATCTGTTCAGCAGCTGGATTTCTGACATCTGCCAGTTGGGCTTCTCACTATGTCATGGGACTGACTCATGCAAAGATTTATATGATGACCTCACCCATCTCTTTGTGAGGATGGTTCAGTCTCAATCATATTGCATTGCTTTTCCTTTGATACTGGCACCCATCAGTTTGGCTCAGCGATGATGGTGCCGGCATGCCCTGGTTTTAGAGATGGAAAGGGGTACTTGGCACCATCCCATCTGGGTTTGTCAGTAAAAATAACAGCAAGTGACATGACCTCTGAAAGATGACCTTTGGAGATAGAATTGTGTGTCTGCCTATGCCTTACATGCAAACTGAGAAAAGACACTAAGAAAAACTTGGACACTGCAACAAAACTTATTATATTGATCAATTCCTTTTATTAAGGCCACAGCAAGTCATTAACATACACAGATACTCGCCTACAACCCAGGGGGCCAGCAGCGTAGGTTAAAGCGAATGTATGTGTCTTGTTGGACACAGCTGTGTGCCTACAACCCTGGCGTTGACGGGCGGAATAATATAAACACATGAAAAAACCCAACAAAACAGCCCCCCATCTCCCAAAATCCTTTCGGAAATTATGCTAAATAGTCTAGAATTATGACGCTTGGGGGCAGGTTATAAATATAGGAGTCTGTGTGGCTTCATCGGGGACAAGCTAAAGTTTTTTGTTTTTTTTATTTGTTTATTTCGTCTGGTCAACATTTTCCCAAATCACATGTACAATAGAGCTAGCAGTTCACAAAGTACAAAGCACAGCATATTTATACAACAATGTACATCAGTAAGTTCCTTGTTGGGAACATAGGGATGATAGTTAAATGTGTCATCACATCACTGGGCCCTGACATCCCCCCAAAATTTCGGAGCTTGCAACACAACATTTTCCCGTAATGTCCATAACGGGACTCATGGGGACATTTTCCATCTCTTTTCTCTCTGTTCATTATGAAAAAAACACCAACACAAATGTCACATAATCTTTCGGTCCTTCAACTTATCATATATCAATCGTCCCCTTGTATAGACAGAAGGTATTGCTTCAGGGGCTCCCAGAAATCACGAGGTCTGGATGTTTGCGCTAGTTCTTCCGCATAAACCTCCAATGTTTCCCTACAATAGGACATGTCTACAAGCCAGTCTTTGAACCTAGGGGGGGCATTTGCTGCCCCATCCAATAGTAACACGGCGTTTTGCTAATAGTAGCGCTACAGCCAGGAATTTTCGTCGCTTTGCAGGCTTTAGTTTGTATATTCCCAGTAAACACACTAGCGGAGTATTCGGTACCTGTTCTACTAACATTGCAGTGAGAGCTCCTGTGATGTCTTGCCAGTACTTGTGTATCTGCGGGCATGCCCACGCCATGTGTAAAAAATCCGCATTCAAAGCATAACACCTATTAGTGTCTGTAATGCTTGCAGCGTTGTGGCTCTTCCGGGTAGGAGGCGTACAGCTCCCTGACCGCCACCTGTAGCCGCAAGTGGGCAAACATCTTCATTGGTGTGTTATGTATGCTTAATGACGGGTCACCTCTTTGGATAAATCTACCATGTGGGAAGACATCCTTCATTGTAGAGAGCTTCATGTCCTCTAGCAATAATGTCAACTTTTTTTCTTGAGTTACCGACAATTTCGGATGGTTTGCTACGGGGAACGATGGGGCGGGAATAGGTAGTTTATTTGCTCGGCTTCCTAGCATGTGCCATGCTCTTGAAGTGCAGTGCACAGTCTGGATCATGTCCTTATTTGTTTGAGACTTCGAGTCCGACACAAAAGCTATCAGTGGAGTGGGTCGTACACTATCCTTTTCCACTGCCACGTGTGAAATGTACGCATGTGGTTGTGTCCATTAAATAGCATGTTGCGCCTGTGCACAATAGAAATATAGTTGGAAATCTGGTGCCCCGAAACCACCCTTGTGACATGTTTTCGTTAGTATGTTCCAACTTACTCTGGCCTGTTTACCCGCCCACGTTAGCCTCTGCATTGCCGATCTTAGTTTAGAGAACATTGCCTGCGTTAACGAGATAGGAATATTAATAAACAGATATAAAAATTTGGGTAAGACAATCATGTTTTGCAGAGCTATCCTATCTGCTAACGATAAGGGCATCTGTATCCATCTAGTTATCTGTTCGTCAAGTTTAGTCATCGCCCTGCCATAATTTTCCCTTATTACTAGTTCTGGGTCCCTATGTATCCATATGCCCAAGTATTTAACTGGGTCAGTTTGCCATTTTAGGGGGTAGTCTAATTTCGGCTGGGTTGTGGCCATCGTAAGAGGTATGATCACTGACTTATCCCAATTAATTTGCAACCCCTCATATTGCTCGAAGAGGATATATTCCCTTATAAGGCTATTTAAATGTGTATTGGGGTGAAGAGTGAATAGTACCATATCGTCAGCATATAGTGAAATGCTAAGGGGCCAAAGGTTAAACTGTAAAGCGGCAAAGGAGTTGAATTAAAGTGCTAGTGTCTTCGCACCCCCTCCAGCATTCTTATGAGTGTTTCGGAATCCATGCCTAGAGATGAGCCTGGTCAGGTAGCAATAGGACACTATCTTGTACGCCATTTTGGTGCTAGCCATGTTGTTTGCTGTGTGTTTTGCTTTATAGTAAAGGTTCCTCCCCAGTTCCGCCTCCATCTAACCTGACCTGAGGATGTGGTTGATGACTTCCTTTTACTCAAGAGGGCATAAAGTTCTGTAATGAGGCATTTATCATCCTTCTTAAGGAGGACCCATTTTTCAAAAGGGGTAAGAGGTATACCTGCAAGTGGCCTAATGGCTGGCTGTAACGCCCAGTGGCGCACCTGGAGGTATCGAAGACGATCTGTTTTCTCCAGGTCATAGTCTGATTTCAAGTCTTTAAAGGGGATAATCCCGTGGGTACCGAACAAGCAGCCTCTACATTTGCACCTGCCCTCCTGCCATAGGCGGAATCCCACTTGTTGCAACCCCGGGGTAAAGTCTGCGTTAGATAGTATAGGGGTCATGGGGGAGGGAAAGTGATCACACCCGCCTTAGTCACTAGGGTGTCCCATACTCTAAAAACGTTGCTAGTCCCTGATGATGAGTAGAGACCCCATGCAAGGTCAGTATAGTTGAGTAGTTGAGTGATAAAGATTTAGGCATCGATCATGCAAGCTAAATCCCAAAATAAGGTATGGAGTCATTTGCCCAGTCAAAAGGGAACCAGAAGCACAGGTGTGCCTCGTGGAGGGGGGAGGGGGGGAGTGAGGGGGTTGGGGGAGTCGTAACCGAAAGTTCAAGATCTGGTACTTGTGCATACTCACTTCAAAGACAGAGACAGTACCAAAAGCCTGAATCTCCGTCACTAGGATGGGGAGAGAAGACATCACGTTAGTAATGGATAGAATCACTTCGTCGGCATACAGGCTTAACTGGTGATGATACACGCCAATGAGTAACCCTGAGATAGTGGGGTTAGTGCATACCCGCTGGGCTAGGAGCTCCATGTAAAGAGCAAAAAGAAGCGGGTAGAGGAGACAGACCTTACGTGTTCCCCGCAGGATTAGAAAGTACTGGATTGAGCCCCATTAACTGTCATGGAAGCTCTGGGAGCACTATAGATGCAGCGGACCCATATACAAAATGTATCACCGAGACCAAATTGTTTAAGGATTTCAAACACGTAGGACCTGTGGACTCTACTAAATGCTTTTTCTGTGTCGATAGAGAGAAGCAGAGCTTCCTTCTGGGACCCATAATTTTTTTCCCAAAGATGCAGGATGCTATTGGTGTTGTCGCCACATGAGAATAAAGCCTGCCTCGGCCGGGTAAACCAAGCCAGGCATTAGGGGGTTGAGGCAGTGGGCCAAGATACCAGTAAAAAGTTTTGCGTTGATATTCCGGAGGGAGATTGGATCCGCAGAGAGCACGGCCTTTAACTGGCCTCGGTATTACAGATATTGAGGCTTCAAGCATGGAGTTTGTAAGGGGTGCCAGTGTCAGCAAAGGTGTTGAAAAGACGCAAAAGTAGTGGGGCCAGATCTTCACAAAAGACCTTGTAAAATTAGGGTGAGAAGTCCTTGGGGACCCAGAGATTTCCTTACTTTGAGGTGAGCGATAGCTGAAATTACCTCCTCAATCTGGATGGATTCCTGCAGATCTTTAGAGTCACGGGCTGGGAGTGAGGTAAGGGGAATGGAATCAAGATAGCTGGAGGAGTCAACATCTGGACTGGACCATCAGAAGTGGTGTTCAGGGTGCTACAAAAGTTTTGGAATGCTGATGCTGTGTGTGGGTCGGTAGGCGCTTCACTGGACGGGCTGGACGGATCACCAAAACCGATCCAGTGTGGAATTTGTCCCTAAGGCAATGCGCTAACAGCCAACCACAGCAATTGCTCCTAGATAGAACTTGTGTTTCAAGCATACCATCACATACTCTGTCAAAATCCAAACACTTGAGGGAAAGGCATTCTTTCTCCAATTCTCACCACATTCTCAGGGCACCGGTAAGTTTATGTATTGCATCTGATTCTGAGACCGTCTGTTCTAAGCTTTGTCTTTTCTCCTTCCAGTGGGGGTTATACGAGGCTGATATGGGTATGAGTTACCCCTCACCACTAATTTCAGTGCCTCGCAAAGAGAGGCCAGAGATGTTTCCCCATTATCGTTGGAGTGGGGGTAATCGGCGATCACCTTGAGGAGTGAGGCCACCATGGTGATTGGAGAAGAGAGTCTCAGAGAGGCCCGCAGTACGGTCTGGGTTGATGAGAGTCAAGGCGTTGCACTAGGGACAAGGGAGCATGGTCAGATAGGGACCTAGAAGAAATAAGGTATCAGACACAATGGCCTATATGGTTGGGCTTCCCAGGAAATAATCAATGCGGGCATAAGTCTTATTTGCTGTGGAATAGAATGTGTAATCCTTTGTGGTGGGTTGGCGTTGCTGCCAGATATTGTGTAACCCACAGTCAGCCAACCAGTGAAGGCCCTGGGCTGAGAAGGCCCCAGCCTGGTCAGACCGTTGGGCTGATCGAGCCAGGTACGAGTCCATCACTAGGTTCATGTCACCACTGAACACGATGGCGGCACTGGAGGAACAAAGCACGGGCACGAGGGCATTCATAAGGAATGCCTCCTGGTGCTCGTTGGGTGCATAAATATTAACAATAGTGAACTGAAAAGTGCCTACCCAAACCTGTATGCAAGGAAGCGGCCCTTGACCTCAGCTACTTTAAATAAGATATCACCTTTAAAATTTCCACCTGCCTGTTTCGTAGGATTTGAGGACCAAAACTGGTGCAGGAACCATCGTGTGTGCATTCTACATGTATCTTTGGTGAGTAGGCGGGTCTCCTGAAGAAGGCATATGTCACTGCCTGACTGTTCTAAGAGGGAAAGGACAGCCGTCCATTTTACGGGGTTATTAAGATCTCAAACATTGAGGCTAGTCACCTTAAGATCTAGGAATACTGGCATCTTGCATGACATCATTGACAATATCACTGCAATATTTGCTATAAAATTATTGATGAGAATACGGAGTATGGCGGGGGCGCGAGTTATAATATATATTTTTTTATTTGAGAGAAGAAAGTGTACTTCTGAGGGCAGCCCTCATCTTCACTGGAAACTCAGAATGCACATTTATATATCTGCAAAGCAGGAAACACAAATAGGTCTAAATTCCTTGCATTGTAGTAATGGCTGCTACAACATTTTCCTACCTCAAATGTGATTGATTGGATCCACTGATTCTGTTGGTATCCATGGGTACTGAAATTGCAGAATAGATTATTTAAAAAAAAAATAATCTGCAGATTGTTTGCAAATTATTGGTTAAAATATGCAAACGTTTCAAACATAGAAATCTGTCCGACACATTTATAAAGTACAAATGCTAATTATAGATCACCCTAGATAACTTTGTTACTTTTGACGTGTTAGCACAACATTTGAAATCAGAAACTGGGAGGAATGGCTGAAATTTCGTAGACATTTGTCAAATTACACCAAAGAACATTTCATACCTCAGAGGGACCTGGAAAAAATGAACCATTAACAAAAATATGTTTTTTGTTTTTAATCCGTTTCAGTGTTAACGAACATTAAAAATTAGTTGAAAAAATAGGAAACCCCATTGTAGAGCCAAATTCGCACACTTTTAAATTATGATTCGAGAGTCACAACTGAGTTTCCCAATCTGCTATAGTTCATAGTATGCCACATTTATTAATACCGTTTCCTTTCTCTGAAAATCTCAGAGACAGTAGATCTCTCTTTTTTTTGTTTAAGAAGCATTGGCATTGGTATGTTTAATATTCTTTGACAGTCCTGGTTAGTAATAGAATGGAACGTTATATTTTCGTAGTATTTTTAAAACCAGCAAAGAAAATGAAAACACATCTTCGGAAGGATAAAAAGCAACGAAAATGATACTGTGAAGCAAATTCTGGGGAGGGCTGGTAGGTAGAAATGAATTCACACTGCAGACCTGCAACATAAAGGTGGAACTATGATTTAGTAGCGATCAAGGACAGAAAAGAGAAACTACACAAATACCATCTACTGGCATAGAAAAAAGACTAAAATCTGAATCCTGTTTGGCTTCTAAATGGCCATCGAAACAGAACATTGAGGGAGAGCTAACTGTAGGTAAAACTCAGTGGGGAATTCAACAGTGAATCATGGGAAATTAAGAATGAAGAACTCTGCTTTAGGGACCACTGGCACAAATTAAGAAGTGTGCAGACATCCTTACTCACAGCCAACTCTCCAAGGGCTGTGTTCCCGGGGGCGGCATCCCTTCCTCTGATGCTCAAGTTGAGGGCGTCCTCCGCACTCGCCTTATCCTCACCAGGTCTGTGGTGCAGCAACACACATCTGTCCAGGAGTCACTAGAGCCAGGAAGACATGAGGCAGCGCGTGGAGTGATACGGGGATGGATGATGTGGGAGATCTAGGAGACGTGAAGCATGATGATGCGAAAGGCAGAGAGCAAGGTGATCCAGGAAGGGACCATGATGGGGAGGGGAAGGGAGGAACAATGTGAGGTAAGAGGTGGAGTGCAAATAAACACAGCAGGGAGTTTGGTGACAGGAAGTGAAATGGGAGTGAGGGAAACGGGTGATGAGCAACAAGGAGCGTGAGAGATATTGTGAGTGAGGACTACTTCTTAAATTCTCAGAACCTAATGATTACAGCAATGGGATAATATAACCTTCCTGATGGACAGCCAGTGGTAAACCACAAAAAGCACATGACAGCCATTGGTTGAAGGAGCCCTCGTCTTTCTGTACCAGTTCTTGTATGTACTGTTTTCTTGAAGTATTCGCAATACTTTATGGGTTCCGGAGCAGCGTTCTACTTGCCAAAAAAGCGCTACAACACCCCATCAGGGGTAACAAGCACTATATAAATGCAAATTTTTTTCCCTCTTCTATCCCTCCGCTATCCTTCTGAATCCAAATAACTGACTAACCTATCCACCACTCAAATTACTTTCATATTTCACTATACTAATTTAACACTAATCCTGTATGTATTCCGGAGTAGCGTGCTACTCGCCGAAAAAGTGCTTTGACACATCATCAGGGGTAGTAAGCGCTATATAAATGCAATTACAATACAATGAGGTATGCCTGACAGGTAAAGCTGCCAGTAGGCAAGACCGAAAAAGTACCTTTATTATTTTTTCCACTTTTAATGCCTAAGTTCATTGATATTCAATTAATTCTGCCTGAGGCTAATGAAACTCATCAGTGCCTAGGGCCATTCATGCTTATCAATGCCTGGGCCAGTACCATACTGTCTAGGCATATAGATGTTCATCACTGCCTTGGCCCAATATTATTACTTGATACTGCTTGAGCTCATTAAGGCTGATCACTGCTTGGGGACATTGATGCTTATTACTGCAACAGGGACGCTGATTTCCATTAATGTCTGGGGTACCATTCATGCATGTGTGTATCTGTCTGCAACCATTGAAGTTTATTAGTGTAACTCTATTAATGTCAATTACTAAATGCAACCACTTCATTACTTTCTGGAGCTGTTGATGTTCACTGTTGCTTGAGCAATTGATAAACCTATAAGCCAGGGCACCTGGGGTGGATGTTGAGCAATGAGAAAAGCCTCTACATGCCTTGGTTAAGGATTGTGGGGGAATGTTGTTTCTGGGGGCAGGAGGAGGTTTATTTCCTGGAACTTTGGCCAGGTGTTTTGGGGGCACAGGGTTATCATCGTATGCTGACTGTCTTTAAGTGCACTCCCCAATATCTCCCCTTCTAATGACATCACCATCATTATATTAACCCTCATGACTGGGCACCCTATCTTTTTCCACCTTCACCACTCTCACACCACCACATTGTGGATCGTGCCTCATTAAATGTTAAACATTTTATACCTTAGGTAATTGGAATAACAATCAAAACACCCTTTAAATTCACTGAAACGGGATTAGTTAAAGTTTAGTTAAAGTGGGCAGGAGGGACAATGAGGTGTACTGCACAAAACTTTAAAAGATTGGTAGTTCAAGAGTTATGAGAGTAAAATATATTTTACTCCTTCCCTCACCAAGGTTTCTTCATAATGTGCATTAATTTACGCGAACATGCCATGCGCTAGCCACACACACTCTTATATGTCCATTACTAGTCTCTGGAATGCTACAACTTCACAAAAGGACTTCTTGTTAACAAAACAAATGTGGACTACAGCTACACTGAATAACCAGCGATCTTTACAAAGCTCTTCCCTGATTTCTGTTCCATACAGTATAGGTTTGTTCATGTTATGCTTAAGAAGTTGTCATCACATTCCCCAGGTCTTATGGTTCAGCATTGGGTGTTTTTACTATGAAACATGTTAAAGACCTTTGGTACTATATTTCACATGCCTATGTGCTTCTGCCACTGAGTATTGTAATGAACAGGTTGCCTCATACAGTCTAGGGAGAGTTCCATTGTCTTGCAGTACCACATCCCAGTTGTTTCCTAGATATTGGTTTTTCACCCTCAAAAACGAATACAGCATGTTACAACACATGCTATAACATTGCATACTATTACAACGACCGCGTTGTTAGTATGTGATGCATTTACATCGCAAGTAATTACAACGACTTGCACTAGGGGGCGCGCTGGACTTAGGAATAGTATTAATTACTATTCCTACTCCAGTTTGCGCAACAGTAGGGAAGGTGTTGGAATTTATTTCCAATACTTGAGCCCCCCAGTGCAAGTCGTTGTAATGACTTGCTATGTAATTGCATCACTTACTAACAACGCGGTCGTTGTAACGACCACGTTGTAATGGTAGCGCGATGCAATGACAGCGTTATAAATGCTGTTTCCCCTCAAAAACAATCCTATGTAGTAAGAGGCTGTATTCCAACATTCTTGAATGTGTCCCTTCAATATCCTTATTAAGTTCCTCCCTAAACCCTTACTGTTTCAAAGACCTTATGCTGTTTAGTCGTCCGTCGGTTCTATCCAGATAAAGGACAGTCTGGCCTAATTTGGAGCGGGATTGGGATAAGCCGGATAGGTATGGGAATGTTGTTCCAGACTCTTTGTGCATCAATGGAAAATGCCTGTTAGTTTTTTTGTGTTTTTTTTTACACTACTTTGTCTCCTTTCTGAGGGAGTATTAGCGGCGGATATGCCAGGAGCCGCCAGGACAATGAATGGTGAGCTTGTCATCCAGGCAGGCTGGGGTACCGGTCGTAATGTCTTTGTAAATGATACATCTGGTTTACAAGAGGGTGCACTTTGACAAGGAACCACTAGAGTTCCAAGATGTGGTGATGTGATCATATTTTCAGGCCCTGGTAAGGACATTCTGTGGTTTGTAAGATGTCCTTAAGGGGTGCCAGGGTGTAGTCTATGGGGGCATGGAGTAGGGAATTTCTACCATTCAGCTGTCAAATTAGGAGGCTTGAACAGCAGTTGTGAAGTAGCTTTCTGGAAGGAACAATTTTAGTTTCTTTAGTAGAGAAACCAGTTACTAGACTGTCTTTGTTTTCTTGGCAATGTATTCCTTTTGGATGAGATTGTTGTCCATGGTGAATCCAAGTGACTAGGCATTGAGCGAGAGTTTGGGTTCAAAGCCATCAAGTTCATGCCACTGAGTCAGGTTTATACTATTTTATACTTGTTGGTTTTGGCAAGTAACAGGAATTCTGTCCTGGTGTGGTTGAGCTTGCAGGGGCTGGACATTCAAGTCTGGATGAGGTGAAGTGTTTGAGTCATTGGTTGACTAGAGTGGAGGAGACCTTGCAGTAGAGTTGTGTATCGTCAGCATATTAATGAATTATGATGCTGTAATCTGTGAGTATAGCCCCAAAGGGCACTATGGGGAGGGTGAAAATGACACAGGACAGTATGAAACCCTCGGGAACCTTGCAGGTGATAGGAATCTTCTGGAGCTGCCCATGTGAATGATGTGGTGTTGGTCGGAAAGGAAGGAAACATTGAAGGGCATTGTTAGTAAATCCCATGAAAGACTTCAGGGTATGGATGGTTGTGAGATGGCGATGGTGGCAAAGCCAGCTGAGAGGTCTCGCCATATCAGAAGGAAGGGGTCAGTCATCTTCAGCTATGGTCAAGAGGGCATCATCTACAATGTCTACGGTATTTGTTTCTGCTGCAGCGTGATCTGAAGCTAGACTAGTCCTCATGGAGGAGATGGATGGTATTGATGTGATGGTAATATTGAGTGGTAGCTGCAGGGGTGCAGCTGTTGTTAATGCATCGGTAAAGTGTCACCTCGTCCTAAAGGTATGAGGGGCTCACTTCATCCTTATTTTGGCTATGCTTTACTTCTAAAACTGTTTTCTTTGCTTGCTTTTGGACCTGTTGGTGCTCTTACCATCATGGGTAAGAATTTGATTCCATACCACAGCTTAGTTCTCAAACATGATGATTTGATGCTACCATGTGCATCCTATTGCAACCAGTGGCCTTGGCTTGAATATTCAACCTCATACCCTCAATCATTTCACAACTTTCTATTATCAGTAATGTGATGGATAATATCATGTGGAGCAATTTCACAGATGCTCATTAGAATCACGTGTTTCTTAACAGTCGCAATTCAAGCTTACATCCCCAGCTTGCAACAGTTCAAAGATCAAGGTCATACTAAAGGATGCAGTAAGGCTGTGAGTGGTTCCCTTCAACAGTCTTATCTCCTTTGATTCTGCCTCACTTACTACCCTTATGGTCAAGAACCCAGCATATGTGATGGCTTCAATCACATAGGTGGTAAAAACAATCAATTGTACTTGCATCTGGGCATGGTGTATTGTCTTTCTTAACACTGAGGCAACATCTCTTCAAGACTAATGTTGGGGAATTGGTTATGCTATCCATCATAAGCATTAACACAACTCAATAGATTTGCAGAAATGTGTTTTTGGGCAATTCCTAAATACAGGCCATGGGAGCATGCTTCACAGGACATAGTGCATTTTCATTGGATATCAGCTACAGCGCAAATGCATGTTAATGTCATCACAAAAGTCTGTAAGACAGTCTTGGCTAAAGGTATTGCCTTTTTAAGGAGCATACAGTTCAAGTTTCAGGCATCATGCCATTAGGGCCTGTATTACATAGAAGATTCACTGCCCTTGTTTGCACAACGGCGCACCTCTAAGCAGATGCACCAGGCCCAAACATGCACATTGCACCATATTACAATAAATGCTCTGCCCCTAGGGCAGTCACGAAGTTGGACTGCCCCTGGGGCAGTGCATTTAGTGACATACGGAGCATCTGCTTCAGAGCCGCTCCGTGTATCTCCCTGCAGGTGGGCACAGTGAGTCACTGCACCCAACAGCAGTGGGGTGTGTGGGGGATTCGTGGGCCCCCCTGCCACCGATGAAGAGGCCTGCCCTTGTGGGGGCGCAATGACGGTGCACACTTTTGAGGTGCACAGTCAGTGGACTTTCTAAGGGAATGTTTACCTCTGCACCCGGGTGGTCATACATCGCAGGTGCAGAGGCAAAGTGTTTCCCTCATTTGCACGGGGCCCAACCCCATGCAAATGATGTAACACCCTCTCATGATAGTGCTGGCGCTACATGTGCGCCAACACTATTAGTATTACAGAAGGGCCCCTAAAAGCACCTGCAGCCCTTTCTGTAATATCATAGAGACCCAAAGGTGCATTAAGTGGCCACACATGTCCGTTGCACCCCAGGGGGTTATATGTAATATGGCCCCTGATGTTTGAAATAGTCGAAGCTCCTGGGGGTCTTTGAGGCCAGGTTTTGGAACACCAACGCAGTGGCATACAGGAGAGAGGAAGACCCTGTCCAAATTTCCAGAAAAGGCTGAAGACACCTATTCTCAGTAGCTGTTATTAAGAGTCTAAGGTGTCTATTGTTAGCTATTGTGTTGAGCCATAACAGAAGACCGGATCAGTTTCTCAACCCATGCGCTCTAAGGCAGCCCTTTTGAAAGAATGATTCAGTCAGTAAACTGAATTGTACCTTAACCTAAGCCTAATTTTCACTCAATGCTACCTTCAACCCTTTTGCTATGACCTTCACCTGTGTTTTTTATGTGCTGATCACGCTTTCTCTGTATCACCTTCAGAAAATTATGTAAAGGGCACCGGGCAACAAAATGGCTATGAAACTTGAGCTAAAGAAAGCATTGGTATACATTAAGATTATAGAAAACTCATATGTACCTATGTTTCCTATTTTTTACATACCTCACTCACCTTGTAAAATGCTGCTGTTCCTGTACCCAAATGATTTTCAAATTCAAGAGTCGTAGTTTTGCACACAAATTCCCTCACACACTTTTCTCCCCGTATCACTCTGTTTCTCTCCTTTCTCCCTGTAACTCTCCATCTACCCCGAGATGCCACCATTCTCAACAAGCATTCGCAAAGCCAATAGGTCTCGCCTATGACTTTGGCAATGTGATTTAGCCATGTTGTACACCAATGTGGCTACTGTTCAGCATGGCTAAAAGTTAGTGGCATGGTGTGGAGTAGGGTGGGGGCAGATTACGGTAGATTAGAGTGGGGCACAATAGGGTAGATTGGAGTAGTGTGGAGTGGGGTAGATTAGGCTACAGTGGAGTGGTATAGATTGGGGTACAGTGGAGTAGAATTTGGTAGACTGTAGTGGGGAAGACTGAGGTAGATTGGAGTGGAGTGAAGTGTGGTGGGGTATATTGAAATGGGGTTGAGTGGGGTAGACTGGGAAGGGGCGGGTGGGAAAGATTGGACTTGAGTGGGGTAGATTGGGGTAGAGTGGAGTGGGTAGATTAAAGTGGGGTAGATTGTAGTGGAGTGGGATAGATTGGAGTGGGGTGAAGTGGAGTGGGGTAGATTGGAGAGGAGGGGTAGATTGGAGTTGAGTGGGGTAGATTGCAGTGGAGTGGGATAGATTGGGATGGGGTGGATAGGAGTAGGGTGGATCAAAGTAGATTGGGGTAGAGTGGAGTGGTATAATGGGGTAGATTGGAATGGAGCAGGGTAGATTGGATTGGAGTGGGGTCAACTGGAGTGGAGTGGGTGGATTAGAATGGGGTGGATTCAGTGAGGTGGAGTGGGTAGATTGAGGTGGAGTGGGGTAGATTGGAATAGAGTAGATTGGAGTGGAGTGGGTTGGATTGGAGTGGGGGTAGTTTTGAGCTGGGTGGATTGGAGCAGGGTGGATTGGAGCAGGGTGGGTTGGAGCAGGGTGGATTAGATTTGAGTGGGGTGGATTGGGATAGATTGGAGTGGAGTAGGGTAGATTTTAGTGGAGTGGGGTGGATTGGGCTGGCGTATATAGGAGTGGGGTAGATTGAGGTAGATTGGGGCAGGCAGAGTAAATTGAGATATATTGGGGTAGATTGGGAAGGAGTGGAATGAGTTGGATGGGATAGGTTGGAGTGGAGTATATTGGAGTGGAGTGGAGCGGGATAGACTGGAGTGAGATCAATTGGGTGGATTAGAATAGGGTAGATTGGAATTGATTGAAATGGAGTAGTTTAGAGAGGGGAAGTTTGAAGTAGGGTAGAGTAGATTGGGGTAGAGTGGGGTGGGGTTGATAGGGGTCGGGTAGATTGGGGTGGCGTAGATTGGGGTGGCGTAGATGGGAATTTGGTAGATTGGAGTGGAGTGTGGTAGATTGAAGTGGGGTAGATTGGTGTGAGGTAGATTGGAATGGAATGGGTAGACTGAAGTGGAGTTGGATAGATTAGGTAGATTGGGGTAGATTGGCAGAGTGGAGGAGGGTGGAGTGGAGTGGGGTAAATGGTGTGGAGTGGTGGGGTGTAGAGTGCATGGAGGGAAACGGTGTGCAGTGTCATAGAGTGTCTTAGAGTGGAGTGTCTTGAAATTGATTGGCATGGCATAGAGTGGAAGGGCATAGAGTGCAGTAGAGTGTTGTAGAGTAGAGTGATGTAGAGTTTTGTAGAGTGAAGTAAAATAAAGTAGCGTGGTGGAGTGTGAAGTAAGCATGATGTGGTAACGCAGTGCCATTACAGATAACACATTTTCAATTGAAATGACCATTACATTTGCACAGACGTGCCGTTTTACTACAAACAAACGATAATGTGTGGGAATCTCATCACCTGGTGTATTGATGTGCCTTGATCATATTAAAATATTTGTTTCCACAACATTTCAGTATTATAAAAAATGTGCTTCATTTCTACCTTCCTAATTCTGATGGATTCTAAAATACATGCAGTTCATTTTTGTTGTGTGTTAGAAAAAATAACATCCTGCAGCCTGTCCTTTCACATGGGTACTCAGCAGGATGATTGTCACATAGATTCTCTCACTTAGAAGTCAGCAAAAGAAAAGTAAAAACCATACTCCCTCTGAATAAAGAGCCTGACGTTTGACTTCTGTCTTTGAATGCACAGCAAATGTGAAAAGATAAGAACAAGGTTTAAAGGGCTGTTGATAGTAAATGAATACTTGGAAGGATGCAGTAAACAAGGTATGCTCACGGGAGGGACAAACCCCAACTGGACAGCCTATAACAAATAAAGTTAGCAAATAGAAAGCAAGGACATTTGCGTACAAACCACAAAGCCAATAGTAAGTAATGGGTGAAATGCATTCCCAGGGAAGCTTTCAGAATACCCACAAGAGGTTGTAAGCAAACAGGCTTCGGCCTAAAAAAGACATTGGGCAGAAATTGGTTAGGAAGAACACAAAGTGGGAAGGAAGGGGTGATCAGTTTAAAAAAGAAAAGTTTTGATTACTTATTTATATTCCCATTGCTATGAAGAACTGAAAATCTCCCAAAACTCGAGGATCTTTTAGCACTCTGAACGTCCTCACGCCGAATTCTTGTCTTGCTGCCACGTTGCTTCACTAGGTTTTCCCCTTGGACATCATAAAACAACGTTTTGTCATGCCGACAGCTCTTCATTTCATTTGTCTGATGCTGACTGCTGTGATTTATTCCCAGGTCCCCCCATAAGGCTGATGGATGGAGAAACCAAGAAAGAGGGCCGAGTGGAGATTTACATCGGTGGCCAGTGGGGGACCATATGCGATGACGGATGGACCGATAAGGATGCAGCAGTGGTCTGCAGACAGCTTGGATACAAGTAAGATGCATCCCAAAGAGACAGTCCTGTGTGATGGTTTTGTCAACCTGTTTCTTTTGAGAGAAAAATGTAGGACTATGCAGTGCTTCACTGTCACATGCAACAACGTGTTTCATTGTTATGTAGTCACATAGGGCTGTGCCAGAAAAAACTGTTGACCAAGGAATGTGTTCGCACACATTGCAGGATAATTGAAAATAGAGCAGTTTATCACCCTGGAGTTTTTCTACTAAAACACTCTTGAGGCCTGAGAAACATGTTTTTCATCTAAGACTGCCTGCAGAAGTCATGCTGTGAGAGGCTGCAGCACACTGCAGCTGTGTGTATGGAATGTTCTCAGATATGAAACTCAATGTAGACACTGGCTTGATGTAAAAAAAAAGCCTCTCTGCGCCTATTGTTCACTTCAAATGGGAAAATACCTTCCTTTACAAGTGCAGATGCACACTAGTGACATATTGAATATGGTATGTATGTATGTATATGGAATTTCTATAGCGCAAAGCAAGCCGAGAGGCAAGGGAGCTCTGTACATTATCAAAGGCAGGCTTAAAGACAAAGAGGAACAGGAAAGGAAGATGAGTTGTGGAGGCTTAATGCGTTGTGATGTAGTGTTCTTTAAAGAGGTGAGTCTTCAACTCTTGCCTAAACTGGAACAATATGACCAATCTCTAAACCAACAAAGACGTCACAATTGGGGAGGATAGCTCTTGTTACCTTCTGCTTGATTCTTCTTGGTCTTGACCAATACCCGGAGAAGTTAAGTGGTAGCAGCAATGTGTAAAAGAGGTCCTGCACTATTGGCAGTGAGAGCATCTGTACCCTATGCATATGATACTGTTAACATTTGCAGAACCAGAAGAGGAATACTTCTTGTATATCTGTAAATATGCTTACAATGGTCAAATCAAGGTGCTGACAGCTTTAGGGATGCTAGCCTTATTATCAGAACATTGTCCATCTTGTGACTATGGACCGCACACAGGCGGAATGTTCTATTTGGCCCAGTTCTCCAAATGGAAGCTAAAATCCATCAAGGCCCTTGCTTCTGTTGTGCCCTGTGATGAAGTAACCCTGCCCAACCAAATTGTCCAAATGGCTGCCTACTTTGTCAGGGTGACAAGAAGATCTAGAAAACCATGCAAACTGTTACCCATTTCTCTTCCATTAGAATACCTTCTCCTTTTCCCCTGACAGTACAGGTCCTGCACTTTCTGGAAGCTTAAAGTCTCAGCATAACCTAGTACCCTAGTCTACTGTGATCTGTCATTACTGTAATGAGGATAGGTTGTCTCAAGGGACAGCCCCTCATCAGAATTTGTAGGTCAAGCTGCAACTTCAGCTCTTACCATATCTCCTGAAGTACTGGATTCAAGCTCTTGAAACTCTGTCCAACCAGATAGCAAGAAGATAGGAAATCAGGAGCTGGAGATGCAGATTGGCCCAAGGCACTCTAAAAACACATGCTGCCATGAATCCATGTACCTCAATTCCCTTTCTTGTATGCGCAGCCCTGCATTATAAAAGTACACGATTCCTGAGCCGAATGGCCTGCTATTCCAGTAGAAAGATTGGCCAGTGTATGTGCAAACTCGAACCACTTTAAGTCAGGTCTTTCGTTTTTATTTACTTTGGGTATTTAAATAGCACAGACTTCACCATATGGGTGTTGATAAATATCATCAGGATATGCCATAACCGCTAGATTAGATCTACCTTAAGGTATGTGCAATTACATAAAAAAAGGAGAGACTATGACTTAGCACTGAAAGTACAAGATGAAATCTAAGCTCTCAATGAATTGCATAACTCAGGCAGACTTCAGCTTTCCTAATGTCTTCCAGGATAGATTTCCAAAGCAATATTTGGGGTATGAGAAGGAGAATGCTTGAGCCAGTGTTTTCTTCTTTTCAGCCTCTGGAGTCACCATGACCAGGCTTGACCGATTTCTTACACAGTCATAGATAAAGCTGAAAGCGAGCCTATTGAGGAACCTGTAAGTTTTTCAAAGAGAAGCACTCCAAAGGTGATAAACTCATCCATATGCAGTCCGGGTCTCAAGAGGATTGAAGATTTATTAGCATCGGGTAGTGGTCTAATCCCAGAAGTAGCTCATGGGGACACAGCTCATCAGCAGCATTGCATTCTGGATGAGGCAGTTCACTTGGGAACTCCAGCATAAGAGAGACTCACATTGTACCATGAGCACTTCTTACTGATTACTGTCTCACTCTGCCGCTCTCTGTTTCCTACTTTTGGAAAGGAACTTCTTTCTGTTGATCTCGATACATACTGGCGAGGAATGGTTTCTTAAATGGGCGGGAGGTGCTTCTTTGTTTCGGAGGTTAAATTCATTGTCCGTTGCCAGAACCAGACAACAGGTGACTACCATCTGTATAGCTTCCCAGAAGCGTTCTATAGACCGGAAATGAATGCGCAGTGAGAAGCTGAGCTTGAGAAGAACGACGTGAAACACTAGATCACAATACTTGACTTTCCAGAGAAGTAAGATGTCAAGACATTTGCCAAAAACGTAAAAAATGTTAAGGTTTATTTAAGGATCACTCTTAAACTGAAACCTTTTGCTTCCCTTTTATGTCTGCTGAAAGCCATTACTCTTTAGAAGGTCAAGGAATATTTTCTTCCTAGTGATCCCCAAAGAGCTTGATCCACTATAATGGGAAATTCAAACGTGCATTGTTCATCCCAAACTATACCAGTGTGTCAGTCAGGTAGGTGAGATGTGTACAAGCAACGACCGTAGTATCGAACACAAAGATCGATGCATGACACCAGCAAATGAGAGAGGAATTCTGTTTCCTCTCCATGCCTTCCAACAGGGCTGAACACATTACAATTTCTTTGGCTGCTCTAAATAAGATCTTGAGATGGTTAACAGCAACCAACAAAGTAGGACGTATATGCATTATTGGCCTTGAGTACCAGATGCTGAAAAACATTGGTAATGGAGAAATAAAAAAAATGACCTCTCTGGTCATTCAGGTGTCTTTAGCCCTTACTCCCCTATCTCCACTTGCCCAACCATCCCCGCTGGCATGTGTTGCTCACAGAGTCTATGACTTGGTGTAAAATCAAGTGTTGAGACCTTGGTGACATAAGAGAAAGAAGGCCTTAGTGTGTGGGGACATATATGATCAGAGGACTTTTGAAATATTCTAAAGCGACCGCATATATATATATTTTTTATGAAAGAGTCGTTTTTGGCTTGGTCTGTGACAGTAGTAGGGATTCCAGCCAGCTTTAAAAGATGGAGAGCCAACGCAAAAAGTACATCAAGAACAAGCTTAATGTATTCAAAATCTAAGCCCCTGTAGATGTCTCTGTAATGTTCCGGCTGCTTTTTAGAATTGGGAAGGATATTTTCAATGGCATCTTTCATATTTATCTTGTCGTCTAGAGGGCATTCATAAATTTCATGCAGTGCATCAGTAATCACTTGAATGGATGCCAACTTCTGCTACACACAGAGCCATATAAATGTGTTTAGCCTGAAGCTTTCCCTTTCCTTTCCCTAAAACCACCTTACATCTCATCCCCTTGAGCTGTGAGGAATTGGTAATGTGATTAGTGCTGATGTATAGGAACAATGACTGACATGCTGGAATGCAGGTGTGCAAATCAGGATGCATGTGTGTTCGGATTCCGTGAGCCTGCCCCAGCAACGCTTAATTTGAGCCGGTGGTTGTCAGTGGGGGCCACCGGCATCTATTTTTGGGGGGTGGTACTTATTTATCATTGCATCAGATATTTTTCCGGGTGCAGGACAGGGCAAAACACACAGATCAGGAAGGCAGAGAAAGAGAAAGACGGCAAAATCGTCACAAAGGTGGAAAGCGGGGACATTCACAAGTGAGATAAAGGGGTGGCAATTGGCTGGAAGTGGATTGGAGAAACATGAGGTGGATTTACTACCAGCCTTATTATTCGCATCCCCAATATTTAATTTCACCGGCAGTGGACTTCTGAGCACAGCTCTGGGCATCGCCGCTCTTTCTTTTAAAAACTAAGGGATGTGCCCCAGCTATAACATATGTAGACCATTACCAAATAAAGACTCTCACTCAGTTGTCTGGGTGCCATGCTCAAGTATTTACTATAAACGTGGTATTGACAACTGAGGGATTCTACATCATTTGGTTCTGTAATCCCTATCAAGGCCTGGGGACCAGTAGGTCAACAGAGGCTATAGCTTCTTCTGTCCTGGCAGAGGGCTGCATGTCATAGGAATAGATCTCCACCTACCAGTGCAGGTTGCAGGGAAGACTGTGAACTTTGTCAAACCATGTCATGTTTCTTGCATCCACTAAGAAAGGTATTTTGTTTTCCAGGAACAAACCCTTCAAGTAAGGGAATGTTGTTGAAAACATTACAGCAGTCCAGCACAGGGAGGTGTTCCCCTCAGTAATAGGGACATGAATTGATTGCTCTGCCTGGGACCACCATGCTTTGCAAGGAAGTCCCAGGCATGGAGGTTTAAAAATTAAATAGGTTGGTGTGAGCATCACTATATCCTGGTGGCCCTATGACGCATGGGTAACCAGGTCAAAGTTAGCACTTCCCCACCTCTTAATGGAGTGGTGAAACTGAAGGTCTGACGGATCAAGGGAACTGCCAATGTACAGCTATTCTCCCATTGAATCAAATCCTACCGATATGACCCATAGAGGTCTCTTACACCTATGTAGGGCTTCAGACTGTAACTTAGATGTGGCACAGAAAATAGAACTGTGCCTTCTTACTTGGTGGCTTGCTGATCCCCCGGCTCTGGGGCTGCAGCAGTAATGTAGTCAAGCACAGACAGATTGCACAAGTTGATGTGAAATGCTAACTTAACTGCTTCCTACATGATTTCGATCTGGCAAACCAATGATCACTCAGTGTGAAACTTTGCCTTAGTGCTTGGTGGAGTACTGATCCCATGGAACTTGGAGTAAAATCCCCCCTGTTTCCTGCCTCACTCTATAACATGTGTGAAACCTATGGTTTTTTAAGTGAATTTGCAAGGTTTTTTAAATGCTAATTCCTAACTATAACGTGTGTGAAACCTATGGTTTTTTAAGTGAATTTGTACGGTTTTTTAAATGCTAAGTTATGTATTTATTAATATTTTTTTTTTCAGGTTTTTCACCGTGTGGGCACCGTGCGCGCACCGTGCGCTTCGCGCACCATGCGCACGCTGTGGGCGTTCGGTGCGCTTCGTGCACCGAACACCCACGATGCGTTGTGCATACCGTGCGCGTACGGTGCGCGCACCTCGCGCTTTTTCGAAAAACTTAAAAAAAGTTTTTTTCACCCTGGGGGGTCCTTCAGTGACCCCCTGACAAAGGCTAGGGGGTCAGGAACTGTCCACCCTGCCCCCTTTTCATGTTCTCCACCTTTGTTTTTCACTGCCTCAGACTGCGAGAGACAAAATGGCGGCCGACACTTCCTGATTTCGACCGATTCGAATGTTTACTGACATCTAACAACCAATCAGAATTGCGCTCGCGCACGTAAACGTGCGCGCACGGTGCGCGCACGGTGCGCGCGTATAGATATTTATATGGTTTTAAATGCTATTTTCTCAGGAAATACTGAACAGATTTACACCAGACCTGCAAAAGGCACTTCCCTGACCTTAGGACTACCTCTCTGCCAAATTTCAAGTAATTCTGTTCATCCATTCGGGCTGTACCTTCGACTAAAGGTCCTATGGAAAAATGCATGGGGAAAACGTGTTTTGGGCCCCCCCTTTTTTCTCGGCCCCCGCTTGACGAATCACCCCGAGACTTTCAGGGTAGGAGCTGAACGGAGCTCCCCATTTGTTTTGAAAATTTCGCGAGGATTCGTCAACCGGCGCCAAAGTTATTCAAAATAGAATTTTGAGATTTCCTATGGAAACACGATCCTAACTATAACTATCTACTGGTGACCGCCAGTAGATAATATATATATATATATATATATATATATATATATTCACTGAAAAAACCATAGGTAATCCTCTGCTGATGCTAATACTGTATTTAGACACTTATTTGCCCATGTCTTCTTCCATTAAATTTTAGCTATACATATATTACAAATATTTTTTTTTCATAAAGACACATATGTCATCAGCAGAGGATTACGGTCGCGTGAGTTATAGTTGCCTACAGTAACTATAACGGGGGAATTTCATTGGTTTTTTATCAGTAAAATGTCCAGCTAACTATAACATGTGTGAAACCTATGGTTTTTTCAGTGAATTTGCAAGGTTTTTTAAATGCTAATTCCTAACTATAACGTGTGTGAAACCTATGGTTTTTTCAGTGAATTTGTACGTTTTTTTAAATGCTAAGTTACTTTACGCCATTTGTGGCGTGCGCGCCCACTTAACGCAGTTCGTTCCATGCGCGCACGGTGCGCTTCGCGCACTGTGCGCGCACAGTGAGCACGCGGTGCGCTTCGCGCACCGCGTGCCCACGTTACGCTACATGGGCCATGAACGCACGATGCGCTTCGCGCACCGTGCGCACATGGAGGACATATGATGAGCATCGCTGTGATAGGTAAAATATATGTTAGGTTCAACTTTAAGAAGCTAAGCACAAAAGGTGGCCTTCGGTCACCTTTTGCACACGGGGTGGGGAGAATGTGCATATATTTTTTTTTTTTAAATTTCTTACCGTACGCGTACGGTAAGCGTAATCGGCGAAATTTTCGAAAAAATTTAAATTGCCTTTTTTCACTTGGGGGATCGTTGGGGACTCTCTCGACATGGCTAGGTGCTTGGGAGCTGTTTAAACAGCCCCTTTACATGTTTTTGGACTCTGTTTTTGAACCCCCTGTCAGAGTGCGAGAGAGAAAATGGCGGCCGCCGCTTCCTGGTTTCGACCGATTCGAATGTTTACTAAGATCTAAGGGCCAATCAGAATCGCGCTCGCACACGTCACCGTAAGCGCACCGTAAGCTGGCTCAGATATATATATTGATTTAAAGGCTATTTTCTCAGAATCTACTGAACAGATTTACACCAAACCTACAAAAGGCACTTCCTTGACCTGAGGACTACCACTCTGCCAAATTTCAAGTAATTCTGTTCAGCCGTTCGGGCTGTAGCTGTGTCTAAAGGTCCTATGGAAAAATGCATGGGAAAAACGCGTTTTGGGACCCCCCTTTTATCTCAGCCCCCGCTTGACGAATCCCCCCGAGACTTTCAGGGTAGGAGCGGAGCGTAGCGCCCCACCTATTTTGAAAAATTTGCGAGGATTCGTCAACAGGCGCCAAAGTTATTCTAAATAGAATGTTGCGGATTTCCTATGGAAACGTGGTCCTAACTATAACTATCTACTGGCGACCGCCAGTAGATAATATATATATATATATATATTTATATATATATATATATATATATATATATATACATACATACATATATATATATATATATATACATACATACATACATACATACATACATATCTATATATATATATATTATCTACTGGCGGTCGCCAGTAGATAGTTATAGTTAGGACCGTGTTTCCATAGGAAATCCGCAACATTCTATTTGGAATAACTTTGGCGCCGATGGATGAATCCTCGCGAAATTTTCAAAATAGGTGGGGCGCTCCGCTCCGCTCCTACCCTAAAAGTCTCGGGGGGATTCGTCAAGCGGGGGCTCAGAAAAAAGGGGGGTCCCAAAACCCGTTTTTCCCATGCAATTTTCCATAGGGACGTTTAGTCCAAGGTACAGCCCAAACGGCTGAACAGAATTACTTTAAATTTGGCAAAGAGGTAGTCCTCAGGTCAGGAATGTGCCTTTTGCATATCTGGAGTCAATCTGTTCATTAGTTCCTGAGAAAATTGCAGTTAAAAGTACATACATATCTATAGGTGCGCACCGTGCGCGCACGGTGCGCGCACGGTGACGTGCGCGAGCGCAATTCTGATTGGTTGTTAGATGTCAGTAAACATTCGAATCGGTCGAAATCAGGAAGTGGCGGCCGCCATTTTGTCTCTCGCAGTCTGAGGCAGTGAAAAACAAAGGTGGAGAACGTGAAAAGGGGGCAGGGTGGACAGTTCCTGACCCCCTAGCCTTTGTCAGGGGGTAACTGAAGGACCCCCAAGGGTGAAAAAAACATTTTTTTTTTTTCGAAAAAGCACGGGGTGCGCGCACCATGCGCGCACGGCACGCACAACGCATCATGGGCGCTCGGTGCGCGCACGGTGAAAAACCTGAAAAAAAAAATATTAATAAATACATAACTTAGCATTTAAAAAACTGTACAAATTCACTTAAAAAACCACAGGTTTCACACACGTTATAGTTAGGAATTAGCATTTAAAAAACCTTGCAAATTCACTTAAAAAAACATAGGTTTCACACATGTTATAGTTAGCTGGACATTTCCCTCGTAAAAAACCAATGAAATTCCCCCGTTATAGTTAGTGCAGGCAACTATAACTCACGCGACCGCAATCCTCTGCTGATGACGTCAGATATTACATCACTGATTACATATGTGTCTTTCTGAAAAATAAATATTTGTAATATATGTATAGCTAAAGATTAATGGAAGAAGACATGGGTAAATAGGTGTCTAAATACAGTGATGTAATATCTGACGTCATCAGCAGAGGATTGCGGTCGCGTGAGTTATAGTTGCCTGCACTAACTATAACGGGGGAATTTCATTGGTTTTTTACGAGGGAAATGTCCAGCTAACTATAACATGTGTGAAACCTATGTTTTTTTAAGTGAATTTGCAAAGTTTTTTAAATGCTAATTCCTAACTATAACGTGTGTGAAACCTATGGTTTTTTAAGTGAATATATATATATATATATATATATATATATATATATATATATATATATTCTACTGGTAGTTGCCAGTAGGTAGTTATAGTTAGGATATCGTTTCCATAGGAAGAACGTTTTTTTTTATTTGCCAATAACTTTGGTGTAGATGGACGAATCCTCGCCCTCCCCCAGGACATTGCAGCATGCTATGGCTTGGCGGGAGTACCGCTCATGCCAAGCCATAGCAAACACTGCTCTGCTTCATGGAAGCAACAGCATTAAAATGCTTTTGCTTGCATGAAGCGAAGCAGAATTGCTTTTGAACAGAGGGAGCTGCATGTTAGCAGCTCCCTCTGTCTAAAAGCAATGCCGGCTCCCGCAGGAGGCTTGGAGCCGGCATGGGCCACAGGTGCCTTCAGGCTCCCTCTGCAGACCTCAACTGGAAAAACTGGGTGCCCTGGTAGGGACCCCAATTGATGGGGTCCCCAGAGCCAAAAGCAGCCAGGGAAGGGGGGGGGCACGCAGCCCCCCTTCCTTTATTACATTAAAAAAGGACAAAAATTAAAAGCTGGGGGATGGGGTACCCGGGGCCGTAATCAGCCAGGAAGGGGGGCCACGCAGCCCCCATCCCCATTTTATAAAAGACTTGCCCCGGATGATGGGGTACTCTGGGCCTCTGCAAAGGCACCTCCTGGCGCAGTGGTGGTTAGGGAATGACGTTCCCTTGAATGCTGAGGGTCTTTGGGGGCAACCTACCCCTCTCCTCTTACCTCCAGTAAGTCCCACATAGTGGGATTTCTAAGAGGTCTTTGGAGGCCACACCACCATTTTCCACCACTCTGCAAATGCAACTCATGGTTGGGGGATGAAGATCCACTTTACTGCTGAGGGACCTTGGCGAACAAGCAGCCCCCCTGGTACCTCCTGTAAGTCCTACACAGTGGGATTCCTGACAGCTGGTCAGAGGCCCCACCCCCTTTCTCCACAACTCTAAAAATGCTACTACTAGTTAAAAAACATAGAAATTTTCTGAAAAAACAAAGGTTACAGGGACATTATAGTTAAGAATTAACATTTAAAAAACCTTAGAAATTCACTGAAAAAAACCAAAGGTTACAGAGACGTTATAGTTATGCTCAGGTGTCACTGTTAAAAAAACAGAGAAATTCAGCCGTTATAGTTAGTGAGCTAATCATAACTTGCGCCCCCGTAATGCACTGCTTATGACCTCACATATTACATCACTCATGACATGGTCAATGACATCACTGCCCCGCAATGCACTGCTAATGACCTCACATATTATATCACTCATGACATGGTCAGTGGCATCACTGATGACATCACTGATTACGTCTCAAATGACATCGCCCCCAGTGATGTCACTGACCATGTCATGAGTGATGAATATGTGAAGTGCTAAGCAGTGCATTGCTGGGGCACGAGTTATAGTTAGCTCAGGTAACTATAACTGCTGAATTTCACTGGTTTTGAATGAGTGAAATCTGAGCCTAACTATAACTTCCCTGTAGCCTTTGGATTTTTACAGTGTATTTCTATGGTTTTTTAAATGCTAATTCCCAACTATAACATCCCTGTAACCTTTGGCTTTTTCAGTGAATATATATTGAAAAATCAACGGGCCAAGCTGAGATCCAGCTTGTAGTTTCAAATGTGTGAAACTATCATATTGTATATAAGTTACATTGACCTGCTTATCAGACCTGTGCATGCTAGATGCATAAACGTATAATACATGCTAATGGATTGTTGTTTGTGCACGTTACAAGATGGCGCTTTGCATTACGTCCAGTAACGGAGTCCCTCCTTTATGTCAATAATATGCAATTGACATCAAAACAATTGTTTTTGTGGCAGCCGTCGACATTGACAAAGTCGCAATGCTGAAACGCGTTTGTTGTGTAAAGTGTGCAATAAATCCATATATATATATATAATTGAACTTCGATGCGTGGCTAGGTTATAGTTGCGTAAAATCAATTTTGTGGTACATAGAACAAACAACAGGATGCTCTAGGGAACAGAAAGGGAAAACAGCCACCAATGTCCCAATAATCCTCCATTACAAGGTACACAGAAGATAAATGCAAAGACAAAAGATCGTTCCCAAGCAATAACAAACCAATGTTCAGACCGAAGATATCAGTATATCAGAGGCAAATTCCAGTCCATGTAAATCAAAAAGAGGATCTTATTTATTGTTTTAGTTCTCGGGATCTCCCCATGAATATGTAACATAAAAAAGTGCATATACCACAGATAAAGACACCAAAGGGAAAATATATATATATATCAGACATTTGAGGTGAGCAGATTCAGAGGGTCACTTCTGTGGTAAGGTGCTCTACACAAGAGAAGCTCTCCACCTAAACTTGGAAGCTACACACAGTTCTCTGCTTCTTTTTTTGCACATTATTGTAGTCAGGTCAGCGTTTCCATACTGAATGCTTTTCTGTTTGGTTAATAACTCTGCAACCATTTGACAAATCTTCACAAAACATTCCAAAAAAGTGCTACATTTTCTTTAGTTTGCGCATGGAAAGTTTTTGGGTGATCCATCAGGCATGGGCCAAGAAAAAAGGGGATGCGAATACGCAAAATCCCCAAGCCTTTTCCATAGAATTTGATGAACAGCGCTACTGCAAACGGAATGACAGCAAATTTGGAATGAAGTTAGATCTTGGTGCAGAAAGTGTGCTTTTTGTGATTGGGTGAAAATCTGTTCAATAGTTTGGGAAATATTAAGCTCCAACGATTTTCTTATATCTGTATGGGTGGGTTTGAAGGGCTCTTGCGAGAGTCCCTCAAACCCAGTTATAATAAATAGAGCCTTATTATTGGCCTGGGGGCAGTTTTACCCTTGAGCTATCTTGCTCCCACAGCAACAAGGCTCTGGTAGCCAGCAATATGAGGAAAATGGTGCATACAGCCATTAGAGTACTCAAGGACTTAGTCCTCTGCCCTGAGGCTAAGGAAAAATATCGTATATGGAGACAGGGTAGGGATGACCCCCCCAGGTCCTGAGTGGGTGGGAGGGTCCCAGAGAGATCCCACTGAGGCTAAATTAATTTGGTCACAATCCCGTGGGCGGTCCATCTGCGTTTGAATATTTATATTCTTTGGGGGAGGGAGGCCTGTTGCCACACTCCCCAAGCCAGAGATGGACCCCGGGTACCCCCTCCCCTGGGGCCAGATTTATTCAAAAGGGGAGGGAGGCACATGGCCCCTCTCCCCGAGCCTTAAGAGGCCACAAGAACCCCATCCCCCCATCCCGTCCTGCCATAGCAAACAGCAGTGTCCTGGGGGTGGGCACCCCGGGACACTGCAGGAGCCGGCCCTGAGGGGTGGCGGTCCCCAGGGCCATGGTGGGCTCCAGGGGGGGCTGTGCAGCCCCCTCCCAATGTGATTGAAGCCCCGGGGAGGTGGTGGTCCCCGGGGCTCGGGGGTCCGTAACGGACCCCTGCATTTGCAGTATCAGTGCCCCGGGGAGGTGGCGGTCCCCGGGGCGTGTGGGGGGGCTCGAGCCCCCAACAGAGTTTTTTTTTTTTAAATCCCCGGGGGTGGCGGTCCCCGGGACTTGGGGGGAGCTTGGAGGCCCACCCACACATTAAAAACGAAGCCCCAGGGGGTGGTGGTCCCCGGGGCTGCGGGAGGGCCAAGTGCCCTCCCGCACATTATTTAAAGCAAGCCCCGGGGGTGGCGGTCCTCAGGGCTGCGGGAGGGCAGAGTGCCCTCCCACACATTATTTAAAGCAAGCCCTGCGGGGTGGCGGTCCCCGGGGCTGTGGGTGCTTCCGCAGGCCCCGCATATATATTTTGGCAATGCCCCTGGGACCTGGCCCACCCGGGGGCCTCCATTAAATGGGGCGCGGGAGACCACGCTTCATTTTTTTAAAAAATGTTGGCGCGATTCGGGACCCCAGCGATTTCGCCATTTTTTGGGGGGGAAAAATGCTATTTTGGGCCCTGGGGGTCCTTGTGGGACCCGCTGAGCAGGCAGGTGGGGTCAGGGTGTTTCTACCCTGCCCCCTTTTCTTTTTTTTCACCTTTGTTTTACCATTTTCTTGTGACTCGGGTCTACCGAGTCACAAGATGGCTGCCAACACTTCCTGGTTTGGAGTATTGGCAGCCAATCACAGTGAAGCTCGTGGTCTGAAGGGTTCGCGAATCCACTGCTGCCCTAAATATCGAAACTTTAATTTTTTTAATTTCTCAGCAACTACTGAACGGATTTACACCATTTAAGGGACGCTGTCTTAACCAAGCACTACCTTTTTGCCAAATTTGGTGTAATTCCGTTCAGCAGTTTGGGCTGTAGCCTTGGCTAAAGTTTCCTATGGGAAATTGATTTTCCGACCTCTATTTTTTAAATTTCTCAGGAACTACTGAACGGATTCACACCATTTAACAAAAAGGACTCTTTCTGAACCAAGGGCTACCTTTTTGCAAGATTTGGTGTAATTCCGTTCAGCAGTTCGGGCTGTAGCCGTGTACAAAGTTTCCTATGAGTGATGTCACTGACCATGTCATGAGTGATGTAATATGTGATGTCATCAGCAGTGCATTGCGGGCGCACGAGTTATAGTTAGCTGAACTAACTATAACGGGGGAATTTCAATGGTTTTGTACAAGTGAAAAGTCCAGCTAACTATAACACCCCTGAAACCTATGGATTTTTCAGTGAATCTCTGAGGTTTTTTAAATGCTAATTCCTAACTATAACGTGCCTGAAACCTATGGTTTTGTCTGTGAATTTCAAAGGTTTTTTAAATGCTAATTTCTAACTATGCCTACAGAGATAGGACATGTGAAGAAAGAAGAAACAATGCACAGAAAGAAACAAAAGAAGTGCAGAAAGAAGCAACAGAAGTCCTCAAATACGAAGATAAGTGCAGGAAGAAGGATAACGTGCAGAAAGAACAAAAAGAAGAGCAGAAAGAAGCCTTGTTGCAAAATCATCCTGTACCCTCAACTTTTTCAGACGGATACTGGTGGTAACTGAGTCTGACTAACCAGTCCTAGAGCCAGTGCTATGTTAAAAGACACTTAGAATACAGTGAAAACACCTACATACACTAGGGAACATTATGCGTTGGGGTCCCCCTGTGATAAGCATGACCTCCTCTGTAAGCCCCTAGTATATAATAGGGCATGGGGATTAAAACTACCTCTTAAAACAGGCCACAGGGCGTTTTTGCACACGTTAACTCAGGCCCCGTCCCCTCCCTTCACCACTGTGTAAACACGCCCTGTGTTCGTTTTTAGTTGGGAGATTAAGTTCATTTGAATCCTGAGGGTCCCTAGGGTCCAACTAGCCCACTAGGTACCTCCAGTAAGTGCCACAGAGCTGCGTTGCAGAGAGGTGTAAAAAGTGGCACGGCCTGGACCACCTCTCTGCAATGCAGCTCAGTGGCGCTTACTGGAAGCACTTGGTGGGCTAGTTAGCCCCCAGGGGCCCTCACTATTGAAGGGAAATTATATCCCCAATTTAAAACGTGCCATAGTGCGTGTTTGCACACGTCACCTCAGGCCCCGTCCCCTCCCTTCACCACTGTGTAAACGCGCCCTGTGGCTGTTCTAAGTTGAGAGATTAAGTCCCCTTGAATCCTAAGGGTCCCTAGGGTCAAACTAGACCACTAGGTACCCCCAGTAAGCGCCACAGAGCTGCGTTGCAGAGATGTGTAAAAAGGGGCTTGGCCTCAGAACACCTGTCTGCAGCGCAGCTCCCTGGCGCATACAGGAGATGCCTGTTGAGGCGCGTTTGCAGAGTGCTGCACGGAGGGGGCATGGCCTCCGGCACGATGCCAGTCTTTTATTTATTTACATTTTTTAAGAAGGGGGGCTGTGTGGTTCCCCTTCTTATTCTAATTTATTGGCCCTGATGACCCCATCCCCCAGGGCCTGTCTCCTAATTATATTTTTTTTACCCCAATCCCCAGGGCCTGCCACTGTTTTTTATTATTTTTAAAAAATATATATTTATAGACACACCTAGGACATGCTGGACAAACCGTACGTACCTATCACCATGACGATTTGCGTGATATTCATTAAAAGGCGACTATGCATGCAATGAATCCACGTGGAATGTATTTACACCACTAGTGAAGCTCTGACATGTCTGATGCCCTACCGTGCCTAATCCCGGTAGACACCCTTGTCGTTTATTTATACAAACATGGGTAGCTATTGACGGGCACATTTAATACACATGCACACCAAGCCATTCAAAGGGGATTCAACAAAAATTCGACCAAAACTATGCAAGAAACCCCCCTCACGGTTAATAAAACACACATCCACTGCCGGATGTGTAATACTTTTTATTTTACTCTCTGGAAAGGGGAGGAACATCACTTGAGAGTCACAGCGCGCTCCTGACAGAGCCCAATGCTGTGTTACACCCACCATTGCCTGCCGAGTGCCACACACCTCTGTGTTGTATTCCACTAGCTAGTGCATATGCTATGACACTCTCTAGCCCATGTGCACTGTAACACCACCCCGTGAATATGTCATGCCACACTTGTCTTCGCACGGGTTATATTGCCCCATCTAACGTGCCTTCCTCGATGCCTATGTTATAACGCACAGTGCTATGCCATACATATTACAATCTGGGATCCATATCTTTGTCACAGTGCATATGCAACGTTACACTCCCCAGCACATATTTTATATTACAACTTTAGAGACTAGTTAGGCTACACAACACTGCCCTGTGCATATTACACTCCAAGGCGCATATCGCATAGCACGCGCTAGTGCCTGTGCTATCTCGCGCTCTCCAATGAATCTGTCATTGCGCACAATGTATTGCATATTATATTTCACGCCCGGTTCATCTTATATCACACTTTTTGGTGCATAGTTTATACCATGCACTACATCTAGTTTTCATTTTCAATCGTGCTCTCAGGACTATGTTCTATATAACACTGTGTTCACCTACCCTTTTCACGGGCATTACATTTTGCAATAGGGGTGGAGGGTCAGGGGGTGTTTCTGCCAAGTGAGCCCGGAGTCACAGTCACAAACGTCCTCTTCTTCCTGAATAAAAGTGAGATTATGCTGCATACTTGTTCATATTTTAAGTAGTTCGCACAGACACAATGTTTTAAAAACAATAAAGTTCCTAATACCCGCCTTCTCTGAACAGTTAGCTTGCTGCTCCATCCCCCTCCTCCCTATCCTCTGTTGTGTGAATCCATGGACTAGCCTCCTCCCTCCTGCCATGCATGGTCTGATGTGCTGCCACTGCCCTCAATTTAGTATGATGTACCAGTCCACTCCTCCTGTACTCCATTGCCCAATTCTATGCCCCATCATTGACCTCCTGCTTAAACTCTGTGCTTAGCTTGCTGCCCCTATTCTCCTTCCCCCTGCCCTCCGATGTCTTTGTGCATGCCCCTGCTCCATCCTTTTTGCCCACCATGTCCCATGGACCTGCCACTCCTATCTACTCTGAGTGTTCTGTTGAGCTGCCACTCCCCTCCCACCTGCCTAGCATTGTCAGATGACTGTAACCTGTCCCTGCCACCTCCACCCTGCCTGTCCACATGCCATGCCCCTATCCTCTTCCTCCTGTCCTACATTGTCCATTGTACTGCCACACCCTTCTGCCCTCCCTGGTCTGTTGTGCTGCAACTGCTCCTCCTGCCTGCCCCGTGTGGTCTGTTGTGAGGCCCCTTCCCCTGAACTTTCTTGTCTGTGCACAGGTCCTGACCCTCCCTTCTATCCTCCATCGTCCTTTGTGCATGCCCCTGCACCCTCCTTCTTGCCCATCATAGCCATTGTGCTGCCACTAACCCTCCCACTTGCCATGCATGGTCTTCTGTGCTGCCATGGCCCCTCCCACCTTCCCTGTGTGGTCAGTTAGCTGCCCCTGACCCCCTCCCACCTTCCCTCCATGGTCTGTGTGTATGCCATCACAGTCTCACTGTTGCTCTTCATGGTGTGTCTTGCTTCTAGTGCCCATCCTGCCTGACCTCCATGGCTATCTTGCTGCTCCTGCCCTGCCCCCTTTCCCCCAGCCCTCTGTTTACATGTGCAGACCCCTACTCCCTCCCTCCTGGCTTGTCTGTTCCATTGTAATGCCCCTGATCCGTCCCTCCTGCCCTTTATGGTCTGTTATGCTGCAGCTTTCTCTCCTGTCTGTCCATTATGGTCAGCTAGCTACCATTGCCTCTTGCCCCTCTGTTCTCTGTTGTCCATGTGCATGGTCCTGTCCCCTCCCTCTTGCTTTCTATGGATTGTTGTGCTGCACTCCCGTCCTGCATGCCCTGTGTGGTGTATTGTGCTGCTGCAAAGCCTGATGCCTGCCCTGCAGGGTCAGTTTGGTGCACCTCTCCATGTCCCTCCTGTTCTCTGTTATCCAAGTCCATGTCCCTATCCCATTTCCTTCCATGATCCAATGTACCATACTTGCGAACATTTTCAACTTGGTAGGAGGGAGATTTTGAAAAAAAACTGGGGTATTGATTTTCCCCTTTAAGTTACATTGAAAAAGAGGAGATTGTAGACAGGAGACAGATCAAATAAAGCCCATTTGAGCTTAAAAACATTGGACGTTTCCTGGCTGAATCGGGTCTGTTGGCATGTATGGTTGTACTACCATTGCCTCTTCCTTCTGCCCACAATGGTCTATTACATTGCCACAGCCTCTCTTGCAAGTCCTGTATTGTTGGTTTGTTGCCCCTGCCCCCCTTTCCACTGCCCTCCATAGTCTGTTGTGCTTCCACTGCCCTTCCTGCCTGCTCAGTGTGGTTAAATTGTTGCCTTTGCACCCTCCTACCTGCCTTAAATTTTCAGAGTCCGTGCCCCTGGCCTCTGCCTCTCAACAGTATCCTAATGAACAACTAGATTGCTAACATTCTATATTTATTACAAAAGTGTGGAACGCCTGACATCATCTTGATGTAATCAAAACTGTAATACCTAGAGCATTTCCTTTAGAAATTACATATATGAGAGGGTCTTATTGGCATCAAAATTATGGTTAGTGCTCTAAAAGACTAAAATAAGGACATATTTTCTGAGTTTTCAAATAGCGACAAAGCACTTTTAAATTATCTGTTATCTTTATGTTTTTTTATCCAGTTGACCACTTGATTAAATGTTGCACTTAGGGGAGAGGATGTGGTGTTACTTCCAGAACTGCAGACTTTGCAACTGGGGAACCAGGTTGAAGTTTCTGCTTCAGCTCGACATTCTCTGATTCTGGTCAAATCACTTAGTCTCCCCATGTCTACAACCAAAATGAATTTGTTCTTGTGTGATGTAACCAATTCTCATGTAAAGCACTCCAATACCTGACAAGTCTGCACTATATAACACTTCAAAAACACAAAATAATAAGTGTTTTGCACACTTCTGTCATTGGGATATATTTGGGCTACATCTGGGTGATTTTGGGCTACATTTGGGCTCTTTTGTCTCCGGTGGCCATCTTGGGAGATTTAATTGTTATGAAGTTTCCTAATTTCCTCATGTACTGCAGTCTCCTCAGTAGGAAATGCTTTCAGTTTTTTACTTTGATTCCATCATGAAGGTATTCAGATATGTCACACATTTGCCATAAATTCAGAATGTTAGCACTCTTTTTGCTCATTAGATCACTGTAGTAAAGCTACTGCTCACCAGGGAAAACTGCTGCTGGTATTGAAAGTGCATGTTTCAGTCTGCATGTCAGAATGTTTTAATGAAATAGAAGAGGATTTGAGAAGTCACTCAAAATGTGCCCTGATTTTTCTTTCTGCAGCACTAATCATACTTTTTATGGAAAAATGAACCCCCTCATTTTGTTCCTTTTTAAATTAAATGTTTTAAGAGTTACCACTTTAATCCAAGCAAGATGGCTTCAGGTGTGCCATACGTTTATCACAAGTAGGACTGTTAGCGCTCTAGTAGTTCTTTTGAACACTCTGGAAGCTGCAGTAGAACACAAAGGAATCAACTGACAGTCTCTGCCCTTGTTGGATGTACATGTTTTACTGAGAATGTCAGACTTCATTCTCAGATGACTGAGAAAGATAATGTGAATTTACAGAAAATAAGCTCTCAGTTTAGCTTATAGATCACCTTCCAAACCTCTGTGGTAAAAGCATGAGAAAATATTTTTCTCTCAATCATGATATCCCAGCAGAAGGCTTTTTCACATGGTGAAATCACCTTAGAACATACCACAATTCCTAAAATGAGTATGGTACTATCAACAAATGATTTATAATGTAACTAAAGTCTTAAAACCTTCTATTAACTGCAATGCTTTTTAATGAGGTGCTATCATGTATATTGGTCCCAAGATGGCTGCCAACACTTCTTGGATGAAGTGCTGACAGCCAATCAGATCTCAGGATGAGATGTGTGGTTAGGCTCCGCCCACATATATATATGCTTTTAAATGCTATTTTCTCAGGAAATACTGACCAGATTTACACCAGACCTGCAAAAGGCACTTCCTTGACCTTATGGCTACCTCTCTGCCAAATTTCAAGTAATTCTGTTCAGCCGTTCGGGCTGTAGCTGTGTCTAAAGGTCCTATGGAAAAATGCATGGGGAAAACGCGTTTTGGGACCCCCCTTTTTTCTCGGCCCCTGCTTGACGAATCACCTCAAGACTTTCAGGGTAGGAGCTGAACGGAGCGCCCCATTAGTTTTGAAAATTTCGCGAGGATTCGTCAACCGGCGCCAAAGTTATTCAAAATAGAATTTTGAGATTTCCTATGAAAACTAGGTTGTAACTATAACTATCTACTGGCGACCGCCAGTAGATTTTATATATATATATATGTTCCCACCTGTGGAGATGCACTCTGATATCAACTGCAGCAACCTTCATGAGATAAAAGCCGAATCGGCGAGGGGATTCAGTTTAAAGCATGCCTATCGATTTACGCCTGGCGTAAGTGCAATGGGTCTGGGTTTAAAGGGATGTTGTATGGTAATGTGAAGCATTATATAACATGGAAATGGATATGTATTTGTGTGGAAGCTAAAAACTGGAGTACATGTTAAAACGTCAGGTGACAGTTGAATTGTCAAGCCAGATCTAAAATTCCATGTAGGTTAATGCCTGCCCTCCTCCTACCTGTGCTGCTGCCAGAGAAAAGCACCATACATTATCTGGTTATCTGAGACAGTTTATTAGCATTACAATGTTTGTGTGTACCTCCAAATGTTCAGGGTCAGGCAGCTGGAAGATAACGATGACAGCTGTGTGGAGGGCAAGAACTTTATTGTGGAAGCACACAACTTCTGCCCAATCAAAACATGTACTCCTGGCACCCAACATATGGGTGGAGCCAAAGCCCCTCTTCTCTTGGTGATTCTCAATGAATTGGCTGGCGCCACCTGTGGTGTCAAGTCAGACCGTAAAAAGGGTTTTTTACAGATATTTGTAGATTAAAGTTCAACCTTTCAATATTTCCTTTCACTGATTGTAGCTCACCAAACATTTACTCGCACCTTATCCAGGGCACTTTTAATGCCAGCATAGAAACCAGATGACATCAAAACACATTCTGCTGCAACAACATATGCCAATTAAATTCTTGTTCATTGAATTGACCTGTCTGCTTTCTCTTAAAATGCAGTTTGTGTTTATCGAGGCAATTGGCTTCCTGCATCAGATTTAGAGCATGGCTTATAGTGCCATTATCGGCAACTTACCCCCACCCACCGTCTGAGCATGCATGCACAAATAAATACACAAGACAACATTTGTTCTGGGAAAATATTGCTGCAGGTTTATTCCATACAAAGTATGCAATATGGTGAGTTATCTTACGGGCGATCCAAGGGCGGGAAGCTGTACCAACATATGCTGCCCCCGCCCGCCTGATGAGCCAGCACTGTGGAATACCCAGACAGTGCTACATCTTTGGTGATCCTCTTCCAGATCATGTGTCACATTGGTCTCGTATTACTCACGCCCTTTCCGGGGCGGAGCGTAGCAGGGCAAACCCCCGGTTGCTCAGGCCCCCAACCGCCCAAAGGACTAACGGGGCGCCGTCGCGTTTTTCTGGTAACCTGCCCTGAGGCTCCTGGTCTTTGGCTCTGGCACCCTTACTGTGCCGCGCAGAGGTACCCTTACTGTACCCGTGTGCTTCCAGATCGCCCTGTAACTCCGCCTGCAACGAAAAAAGAAAACATTACAACGTTCTACGTACATTGCCTGACACCCCACGCCGTGTAAACAGTAGGGTGGGAGATGGCGTGTCTGGCGCAAAGAGGATGCCAGAGAGGTGGGGGGAGGTATAAGTACCCTCCCCTGACCTCTGTCCGCCTGAAGTGACGCGCCTAGCGCGCCAAGGTGATGGAGTCCAACCCTTGGCCAGTGGGTGGCGTCTGCCAAATGGCACTAAAGGCCGCCCATTGTGATGGCCTCCTGCGGGAGCCGCGGACAGCCGCATATCCCTCACAATAAACCACTAGCCCTCCGATTGTCAAAATGAAGCGCTTTAACCTGTGGCCTGACCCCTGTTTCTATCCCGCTGATTACATTTGGTCATCAATCTGTCCAACATGGGGCAATCTCCCATATTCGAGACCTCTGGGTCCGCCCTGGCTACTTACTGGCTACTGAATGGCCTGGCCTTTTGATCAATGCTGGCCTCGCCACATCGGATCTGTCGACCTGAGGTGAAAGCCTGGAAACGATTTCGGATACAGCGCGGAACAGAAATATCCCGTGACAAGCTGACAGCTGAAAGCTAAGTAGCTGTTTTTCTGTAACTCCAAGCGTTTCTGCTGCTCTGAAGGGGGGCTCGCAAATCACTCACATGTGCTCATGGACGAGAGGGCAGGGAGGTATGTAATGGAGCGTGGAAACACGTGAGTAACAGAATACGGCCTCAAATCCCCAGGCTGGGCAGGTTGGGATATATGTGTTCAATATCTCTGTTTTTAAACGCTTTTCTCAAAGCCCTGGATGTCAGGGAGCCTCGCGCTTCAGAACGTGAAGCGCCTCGGGTTGGCAGGCCGTCTGGCTACCAATTAGAGGCGCTTTGACAGAACTCTCAGCAATTCTGGCTAGCAGCTTAATCTCAATAAGTGGCAAAGAGTCCAAGGAAAGTTAGGCGGTAACCTCTTAATGGAGAAAGCAGGCCTGAAGGAAACGTGCTGGCAGCTAATTAAAAGCCACTTAAGACGCAGGACAGCATTGGAAGCGACGGGCACGTTTTCAGAGCATTACCTCATGTCTGGCCCTGCAGTCTGGCAAATCAGCAGATTGCTGTTATTTAGAGGAAGGAATAGCACATCATTTCCGGTCAAATTATGTGTAATGGAGCAGCAATCAAAAGATTAGGACATTTATCACCAGCTGCACCTGAAGATACAAACGGGCATTCTCTGGGGCTTGCTGGGAAGGTGCCGCAGACATTGTTCATGCACTAAGGCGGCATCGGATGATTGTTCGCATTCTAGACAATCCACGTTATTTGCTTCTGGGTCAAACCAGGGCTTTATAAAAAAAACTGGGGGGTCCCTCATAGGGGCGTGGCCGCTGTAATTAAGGGCGTGGCATAAAAAGCTAATAAACTGTGCTTAGCATAGTGTGCTGCCCCACTGGTATTTTGCCGCTTCTGTCCATTCATCCAGATATATAATGCAACAAGTAACATTACACCTACAACAAGCCAGGACTATTGGCTTTGTCAATGGTTGTAAGATGCATAAGATAAATAAGCAACATCTATCACTTTGTTGTATATAATATTGAAAATGCTTCTCTCTTGTGGGTGAGGTTGTGGCGTAAGGGTAGAGCAGCCGACCTTCGAGCTCCTGTGATTCAAAAAAAAGAATATGTCCTTGTGTAATGTAACTGGTGCTGATGTAAGGCGCACCAAGTTTGCGCTATATAAAACTAGAAAAAGAGTCTCTTTGAAGTTACATCAAAGGCAGTGACGGGTTTTACTATTGCAGGGTTAAGGTTTTTCTTTTCTCACCCTGAAAAAAAAACTTAGCCCTGCAATAGTACCATCCATCACTGCTTTTGATGTAACTTCAAAGAGACTAATTTTTCAGTTTTATATAGCGCAAACTTGGAGAGCTTTACATGAGCACCAGTTACATTACACAAGGACATATTCACGTTTTTAGTGAGAGGATGTTGACTCGAACCTGCTTTCTCAACTCAAAAGTCGGCAGCTCTAACCGTTAGGCCACATCCTCTCCCACAATAACGGAAGCATTTTCCATCTAACGTACAGCGAATTCATAGCTATTGCTTATTTAACGTATGCAATTTACAACCATTGACAAAGCCAATAGTGCTGGTGTAATGTCACTTCTTGTGTTGTATATCTGGATGAATGGACAGAAGCAGCAAAATACCAGTGGGGCAGCACACTATGCTAAGCACAGACTTTAGCTAAAGTGGTTTAAGCCACGCCCTTGATTACATTGGCCACGCCCCTATGAGAGCCCCCAGTTTATACATTCCACTTAAAGCCCTGCCAATCGTGGTTCGTTGGTGGGAAGTGGCGCAGCAGCAATAGCTCCCTGTCACTCTCTCAGACGGCTACTTGCGACAAACATGGATGCTTCAGAGGTAGGTAATCTCTAAAGGTGATCTGGAGCAGAGCTGCTTGGAATGGAACAAACATCCATCGCGGTGAATGGCTAAATCACCCAAGCACAACAGGCAGTTTAAAGTGCCGAAGAGGAAGAACGTTTTCCTTGAACTTCAACCAATAGATAGCCAGTTTGTCCCGGCTCAAGGCTTTCTGGCCTTAATGTGTCTTACCCATTCATCCTGGGTGCAATTCAGGATATTTTAATAAAGCTTGTAAAGGCCTAGCAGCAGCGTCTGAACGTAAGAATCACTATAATGGGTTTAGTTAGCAAAGAAAGACAGAGGACACACACACCCATCAAGATTATAATATTCAGATCTATATTGTCCGTGCTTTTCAAAAGGATTTGATTTTGATCTATATATACCTAAGCTGGAGGGTCCATGACTCCCCCATACTGCAGTCCTTGGGCCTGGTGTACTAGGAATCCATTCACAACAAGTAGTCGCAAATTGTGCAATTTTGTGGACCACCTATACAGCTATTCGCAGAATTCCTTAAAGAATTCTGGGGAAATATTTGGGGAAACAGTGTGATTCTTCCCCTTCTGAGGCTGCAAGGACAATTCCTAAGGAGGGACACCTTCCCCTTTTCTGAGTCAGTTACCGCCTACTTTGAGTAGTTGGTAACTGGTCAATGCTTTGCGACTAGAATTGCTGTTCAAACCATTGACACATACCTTTCCAAATCACAATTCGGAAGGAATGCTCCTTTCATGTTTCTTCCAAATTGTGATTTGATATGGCTTCAAAGCCCATTTTACAAGTTGGAAAAACTTCCAAATCATAAAATGGGTTTTGTTTACTAGAAATAGATATTTTGCAGTCACCAAACCTGTGATTTTGTGAATCGCAGGTTTTCAATTACCAAATTACTTAGTACATCTGACTCAATGTCTATTGATTGAAGATGTAGTCTGTGTAACAGCAAATCCATACTCATTAAAATTCAGGACCCTTATTTTTAAAAATCATTTTCTGTGCTCGACTTAAAAGATTTGTTTTCTTTCTATCCATCTCAACACGTGACAATTAGTCTAACACCGCATGCTACCAAACTGTGGCCTTTCATATAGTCCATCATGCTCCGGAATTGAATAATATATTTATCATTGATTCGCTCAAGTTTTACTTGAGTGATTTCCGCATTCCAAAACCACAGTGTAAAGATGCAGTAACATGACACAGCCTAAATATAAAATTGTAAAGTTTATGAAGGTTGTTACAAGCACAGAAAGAATCTGTGCCATTTCACGCGGCAGATCACAAATTTACATTTGAAAGATCATTGTATAATTCCTTTGATTTCATTTATTTTAGTCTTGGCATTATAGAAGGCCTTTAGATTTTACTAAAATTATTTATATGCTATATTTAAATATGAGGGGCTTTTAATCAGCCCTCTTCGTCCAGTGGTCTGTCCTGCCATTACAATATGTCTTCTGCTTGCTACAGGATACAGCATGGGGCAATGGGTCAGCCTACTTCAGCCATTGGCTAACCCCACTGTGAGTATCAGCATTCTGCTCTTGCACAAGAAGCACATCAACACACAAAATATTTTCCTCCTGCGCTACATGATGATGTTTGTTTTTGAGACTTTTTGTGAATTATATGGGCTGGGGCAACGGTAAAACTTTACAAAGACCATGACAAAAAAACACCAGTAAAGCGAAAAGGCTGGCAACCACCAACCAACATATTGGCTTTGCCTTTGCTCCTCTTAAATTAGGTTAGCACAAGAACCCTGAGAAGGTGAATGAAAGGGCTTGAAATAATCTTCGTTTGTATACTCATGACAACACTTTAGCCTCACTTTCGTCAAATCTATATCGAAATATGAATGTTCGGCCCCTTTACACAGAACATTATACTACCATTTTTGGTATGATCAAAAATTAAACCAACTCAAAATAAAATCTGTCATGGGTCTAAATGTGTGCCTTGGTATCTATCTAAACAGATTCACAAGAATAAGACTCTCTGCAAAATATGGGAAAGGCAAAAACATTGTGATCATGGGTTGATTTATATAATTCCTGCCTGATCAATCTTAAGTCTTCCAGCAAGGTTCCTCAAGGCCCACTTCCCTGCCAGTGTCTTTTATGAATATCCACTCACACACATAGGTATTGGGCCTCTCCAGACTCCAAATGCTAACGAAAAATATTTGTAGCTTTACATTTGATCGCTTGAGTTTAGCCCTAAGCCTGGGTGTTGTCGTAGGCTTGCCATCAGTTTCATTCCTCCTGGGCTCTGCTGCTGACAACAAGGTCACCACGGACATTGTGGACGCTGTGGGGAGTGCTTTTAACTAGCGAACTTACTGCTCGGGACTGCGAGGACCAGGCTGCTCGGCGGCCTCATCAGCTGTCTCCTCTTCCCGGCCCCTCCCCCCGCAGGTACTTAACGCCTCGCGGCCCCCGCTTCGCGGGTGCCGCTCGTAGGCTTGCCATCAGTTTCATTCCTCCTGGGCTCTGCTGCTGACAACAAGGTCACCACGGACATTGTGGACGCTGTGGGGAGTGCTTTTAACTAGCGAACTTACTGCTCGGGACTGCGAGGACCAGGCTGCTCGGCGGCCTCATCAGCTGTCTCCTCTTCCCGGCCCCTCCCCCCGCAGGTACTTAACGCCTCGCGGCCCCCGCTTCGCGGGTGCCGCTCGTAGGCTTGCCATCAGTTTTATTCCTCCTGGGCTCTGCTGCTGACAACAAGGTCACCACGGACATTGTGGACGCTGTGGGGAGTGCTTTTAACTAGCGAACTTACTGCTCGGGACTGCGAGGACCAGGCTGCTCGGCGGCCTCATCAGCTGTCTCCTCTTCCCGGCCCCTCCCCCCGCAGGTACTTAACGCCTCGCGGCCCCCGCTTCGCGGGTGCCGCTCGTAGGCTTGCCATCAGTTTCATTCCTCCTGGGCTCTGCTGCTGACAACAAGGTCACCACGGACATTGTGGACGCTGTGGGGAGTGCTTTTAACTAGCGAACTTACTGCTCGGGACTGCGAGGACCAGGCTGCTCGGCGGCCTCATCAGCTGTCTCCTCTTCCCGGCCCCTCCCCCCGCAGGTACTTAACGCCTCGCGGCCCCCGCTTCGCGGGTGCCGCTCGTAGGCTTGCCATCAGTTTCATTCCTCCTGGGCTCTGCTGCTGACAACAAGGTCACCACGGACATTGTGGACGCTGTGGGGAGTGCTTTTAACTAGCGAACTTACTGCTCGGGACTGCGAGGACCAGGCTGCTCGGCGGCCTCATCAGCTGTCTCCTCTTCCCGGCCCCTCCCCCCGCAGGTACTTAACGCCTCGCGGCCCCCGCTTCGCGGGTGCCGCTCGTAGGCTTGCCATCAGTTTCATTCCTCCTGGGCTCTGCTGCTGACAACAAGGTCACCACGGACATTGTGGACGCTGTGGGGAGTGCTTTTAACTAGCGAACTTACTGCTCGGGACTGCGAGGACCAGGCTGCTCGGCGGCCTCATCAGCTGTCTCCTCTTCCCGGCCCCTCCCCCCGCAGGTACTTAACGCCTCGCGGCCCCCGCTTCGCGGGTGCCGCTCGTAGGCTTGCCATCAGTTTCATTCCTCCTGGGCTCTGCTGCTGACAACAAGGTCACCACGGACATTGTGGACGCTGTGGGGAGTGCTTTTAACTAGCGAACTTACTGCTCGGGACTGCGAGGACCAGGCTGCTCGGCGGCCTCATCAGCTGTCTCCTCTTCCCGGCCCCTCCCCCTCAACACCCTCCGCCCATATAGCTGCAAATCCGTTCAACGCGCAAGCGGGACGCGCGCGGGACATAGCCCGGGGCTAAGCCTGGGCAAAGGGTGGGCCCTCTTAGGCCCTCAGAGGCCGGAAGAGGCCGGGCAGGGCTCGGATATTATCTCCCTAGTTATCACATCATATTATTTGTGATATGGCCATGATTGGAAACAAAGCTCATGGGGAGAAGTCGGGAGGCGTGCTAAACGGCCCACTAGACAGTTACTTTAAAAGGATCAGTACGGATGAAGGAAGGGGTTCTGTATTGGATGAACGCAGAACTGAGCGTCGTCGCTCAGTGGAGAACATGAAACGTAAGCCTCTTGAGATCTTTAGTTCCCAAAGTCTCCAGAAAGAAGATGGTAATAGCGGTACCCATGATCCCCCTTCTACTCAAGACAGTGTTCCTTTTTTATTACGCGATTGCTCACCAACTGACTGTGCCCCTAGTATACATGTTATTAGCGATTCACTCCCTATAAACTGCACAGATAGTCCTAGGGCTCCCAAAATACAACCGTCACGCCGAGTAAAAACTATTGGGAAAAAGGCTAGGTTTCTGGCCAAGGGGAAATCTTATGGTCCTCCCCCAAGGAAAATAAGACGCAAGGAGGGGGTAGGCCTGACTAAATCTAGGACCAATCACTTATCCTTTGGTCAACACACTAAGGCTCCAAATGTTAAGGATTTGGGGTCAGACACCGGGCCAGATAACAGCACTATACCGACCCCTTTACTCCCTTCTTCAGACTTAGTTGAAGTAGCAAATAACCCCCTGACCAATGTATCCTTAGAAGATCCATCTCAGTCGGTGCTGCTTTCCACCGCTTTTCAATCTAAATTGGGGGATCTGCTCAAGACTTTTATATCTCCCATTACTGATAGTCTGAGAAGGTTGGAACTTAGGTTAGAGGATGTTGAATCCGCACTGAGAAATATGATTGTTGCGGACAGGGATCAAGTGAATAGGCTAACTTCCTTGGCCCCGCTACCCCCTATTAATGTCTCACAAGAAAGACCCCCTGTAATTAACAACATTCCACAGGCTTCCAATCATTTAGTGTTGGATAATCATAGAGAAGGGTCATCACCAACTGGGAATCATTTAAATAACAAATCCACCATTGATATTCTAGAGGGGAACATCATTGATGCAGTGGGGCCCAAACATCAGGAGCAGGGAAGGGTCAGTCGGAATGGAGGTTTAGGGAATCATGGTCCTCAGGTAGAATTACCCCCTGAAGCTGTGCCCTTGGTGGTGGTTTTGACGGGTGTTCCGATATTGAAAGATAATATAAGAGAAGACTATCACCAGTTGAAAAATAAAACTATACACTGGTTAAGTATACACAGACCAATACCTAAGAGCTTTAATGGAGAGATACTGCATGTTAGACGTCTCCCTTGGCTTGGTAGCAAATGTAAAGATATTGAGGGTGATATAGTTTTGATTAATTTTAGAGACCCAGGAGTGGTTGATTTTATATTGAATTGGCCCGTGGGAAATGGCAATACCAGAATCAGTCCCCGTCCCTTGACTTATTTTTATCCTAGGACTCTAGTGTTCCCTCAATTCCATGCTAGGAATATGTCCAGTGCTCACCAAATCATTCCTACAACAGTATATAGCAGGAAAGTGCTACCTGACTCCCAGGGATGGACCACGATCGCTCCTAGAGGTATTAGGATTAGCAATCAGAGATTGGAGCACGTAAGAGCTTTTTCCCCCCTGGAGCTAGCAAATAGGTTTGATGTTTTCTCGGGCATGGACGACTGTGATTGAAGCTTAAAGATTGGGAAGGGCAACGGGGGAGGTCTTGACACAACTGGGGTACAGGGTAATATAAATGTGCTCCGTGAAGAGGTCATTGAACCTCCTTCTAGGGATATTATTCCACTAGATCCTGAGAGTGTGGTTGGCATTAGGCCTTATGCCATCACCCACTATTTGCCAATGGACCGCTCTGGTAATGGAAGCCACTTCCTAACCCTTACAGACCCCCCTGAAACCTCTAAAGAAATGACCCCACGGGTATCGTTTGACGATAAGGGTGCTACTCTTCCCGAACCCAATACTGGCAAGGAGGTTATTCGTCTGATATCTTGGAATATAGCCGGGTTAGGGAGAAAGTTGGCCCTTCCAGAATGGAACAACTTTATTGGAAAGTTCGACATATGTATGTTCCAAGAGACCTGGAGCTTATCACCTTTATATAAAGATGGATATGCAACCTTTTGGGTACCCGCTTATAGTTGTGGCAAGGGTAGACCAGCAGGGGGTCTCCACGTATGGATAAGAATAGACTTAAATTGGAACATTTTAACACACGACTCGGGCTCTAGGGATATCCAACACCTCTCATTTGATGGTCAAACGAAACATAGCAGGATTGAGCTATTTAATATCTATGCCAGAGGAACTCCGGGAGATAAATCGTCTTGTACTTTTACGTTGCTAGAACAGGCATTAATAAACTGCCCTACAAATTCTAAAATATTGGTGGGGGGGGATTTTAACTGCACATTTGAACCCCTAGGAGGGGATGATCCCATGGGCACAGAGGAGGAGGATGCTAGCTGGTCTATCCCCACATTGCTACTACCCCCGATAAAAAAATGGTCAGCAAAGGCTCTACAGATTAATGCTCTTACCGTGGATTTTAATTTAAGAGCATTGAATGGTAGGTCATCCTCTGATCGAGACGGAGCCATGACGTTTAACAGACTCAATGGCCCGTCTAGAATAGATTATATCCTAATGGATGTCACCATGTGGTGCGACTTAATTGACATGGAGGTGGTTCCTTCGCAGGATAGTGACCATAACCCCTTATGTTTGACATTAGGATGGAGCAATTTAAAAGATGTCAAGAATCTGGCCCCGTTGAAGTTAACAAAAGAGGTGGTCCCATATGATGGTAACCGTAGATTGAAATGGGATAAGGTCAGTTCCCACCCAGCTAAATTGGCAAGGATAAAGGTACACATTGACGAATTGACCGAAGAATTGGGGGGATTAACTTTAAGAACCGGGGAAGTTAAGGAGTCGCCCTTTCCCCGGATATATAAAAATGCCATTGAGGAAATTGGTAAATATTTTTTATCACAGAGCTCCAAATTAAAATCACTTAAACCCAGTACCCCCTGGTATTCTGCAAAGTGTAGGTCCAAAAGACGGGAGCTAACAGCAGCCCTACGCAAAAGGAATCAACCCCTAGTTAGATTAGCTAGGAGGGAATATGCAAAGGAGCAAGAGCGGGCAAAAAAAGAGTGGGAGGAACAGTTCTGGCAGGACCTAAAAGATGCATCTAAACTGAAAAATGCCTCGCTGTTTTGGGAATTGATTAACAAGGCCAGAAACCTTAATAGGCCCCATTTGGAAAATCACATCACTAGCCAACAATGGTATTCCCATTTTTTACATATATACGGTGGGCAGGATGCAATTAACACTCCCTCCCTTGTCCCCGGTGACAGGGCCCCTTACATAGCGACTCTTGAGGAGCCATTCTTGACTTCGGAGGTAGTATTAGCTATAAAACATCTAACTCCAAAGAAGGCTGCTGGTCAAGATGGCATCCCGGGGGATCTGCTTTTGGAGGAACCCACAGCCTGGGCCACACTTATTGCATCAGTAATGAATTTAATCTCCAAGGGTCATCCTGTCCCAGACTCTTGGAAGGGTGCAGAGGTGATTACCGTTTATAAAAAGGGCGACAGGGATGACCCTGCCAACTACAGACCGATTAGTCTGATTGACGTGATCCAGAAAGTGGTTGGCAGGGTCATCATCCTGCGAGTGGGTGTATGGATGGAGGAAAAACAGATTCTTTCCCATTTCCAGGCCGGTTTCCGGAAAAAAGTGGGTACGATGGACCAGGTCTTCCGCCTGTTTGCGATCTATTGGAAAACGGTGAAAATCAACCATGGTAGCCTTTACCTGGCCTTCATAGATCTCAGAATGGCGTTCGACCTGGTCCCTCGGGCTAGGTTATGGGATATTTTGAAAAAGATGGGTTTTCCGGGCCCGCTTCTGGACCTCATAGAAAAGTTACATGAGGGGAACTATGCAAGAATCAGGTGGGGTGCCCAAGGTCAGTTGACCGAGAGAGTGCCGGTGAGAAGGGGAGTTCGGCAGGGATGTGTTATGGCGCCGACTCTTTTCTCCCTGTTTGTGAATGGTGTGGTGGACTATCTGAGGGAAGAGTCGGCAGATGCACCATCCCTGGCAGGGGAAAAAACTCCAACCCTTCTCTTTGCGGACGATACCATCTTGATATCGAAATCCCCAGTAGGTCTACAAAAGTTATTAAATCGCTTTAGTGAGTTTTGTAAGGACAGGGGACTCACAATTAACACCTCCAAAACCAAACTCATGGCCCTATCCCCTTCCAAAAAGTTTAGGAATAATTTAACTCTCAATGGCGAGACCTTGGAGATGGTGGATTCCTTTGACTACCTGGGGGTCAGGGTGAACAGCCGGATGAGTTGGAACGATCACCTGGCGAAAATGCAATTAAATTTTAAAAGAGTTGCTGGGGCGGTTATGCGAGCGCACAGAGCGTCAGCGAGTAAACCTGTAGCCCCTGCCCTCGCAATTTATGAAAGCCAGATTTTACCCACTGCCCTGTATGGTTCGGAACTTTGGGGGTTCGAGAATATCCCAGATCTAACTATTGCAGAAAATAAGTTCTTGAGGGATTTGGTCGCTCTTCCGGTTTCTACCCCATTAATACCATTACGGTTAGACATGGGCAGGCGCCCACTTAAAGAAATTGTGCGCCTTCGCCCCTTACTCTTCTGGGTACGACTGAGAAGGACTGATGAGCTCAGGAACTATGCAGCTGCCCTGGATGAACTTATTTCGCTTGATAAAGGTAATAGGATCAAGTGGATGAGTAATCTGAGGAACCTGATTGGTTACTTGGGCCTAAGTGACCTCTGGAAGAGCCAATCCCCGCCACCTAAACTTGTTATCAAGAAGTTGTATTGGGACAGGGTCCAGCAGGAGGCCTTGGGCAGAAATGTAGGGGGCTCTCTCACAGAGCGCTTCCTTGAGTTTAAGGGGACTAGGCTATTTGAACCATTCCTTGACTTTATTGAGAAACCCCTGGATAGATTACTTTACTTAAAAACCAGGTTTGGGATTCTCCCTGTAAATGCATTTACCTTTGGGTGGAATATTCAAGGTGGATTATCAAAGGCCTGTCCGTGCTGCGCAGCCCCTATAGAGTCCGTGGCGCATCTTATGTTCGCTTGCCCAGCATATAAGGTACCTAGGAGAATCTGGTTAAAACCCTTATGTAAGGGCTTGGGCCTTAGATGCCATATAATGGCCATACGGGTTCTAAGCACTGACACATCCTCTCCTTCGTTAGTATGTGGTGTTGCCAAATTTATAGGAAGTGCTTGGAGGATAAGGATGCGAAAACTAAAATCCTAATACATCTTGTAGATAGTAGTACCCCTTGGAGGGTAAACCCAAAGGATATGTAAACTATCCCTGATTGTAATAAGGCTGGGGTGGTGTGGTTAGACTGTGGAAGGCAGAGTAAACAAGAGGAGTCTTAACTGTTTTTTTATATTGTGCAGTTTTATTATGTTTGTCAGTTAAGTAAGGCTGGTGTATTATCGCCTTTTACTTATGATGTTATATAGGCCATGTTTATTGTATTTTCACTTTTATGATGATAAAATTTTTTATCGAATAAAGTATTGACTTGACTTGACTTGACTAAATATTAAAGTTGTTCAATTGGGGAGGTGGACTATCCACCAAAGCAAAATAGGAAGTTGAAAACATCTCCTAGTATTTCGTGTCAATGGCATGTCCTTAAGGCAATGCAGGCCATATCTTCTTTCAATGTTGAAAACGCTCGTCGCTTCCTTCGCTAACCGAGAAAACTGTGAACTGGAGCAAGGAGTAATGAAAGAAGAAGACTGGTAAATTTAATTTAATGAAGAGATAACCTGGAGACCAAAACATACCTCTAAAAGAAAGCAAGCATTACAAAAGTAAGCTCACAGGAGAGTCTGGCCACACTGAAGAAAATTAGGCAGGCAAAACTTCCAGAAGAAGCAACGAGCTATAAACAAGCATTGATCAACTGGAGACTGATATCTGCTTCCTTCAACAGTGGAGCTGTAGATACTTTCCTGGCATCACGGAAGGAAGGCTCGGTCGCTCATCAAGGTGGCAGACTTTATTAGTTGGAGCACCTCTCCTCTACAAGGAATACCTCAATTCCGAACCACGACCTGACGGCATATTTGCATTCCGCTGTATAAGGTGGCAAACTCTGACATTTGGAGTACCTCTCCTCTACAAGGAGTACCTCATTTCCGAACCACAACCTTCCGGCACATTTGCATTCTGCCATATAAGCCCTGGTGAAGTTCCAAAAGCTTGTGTTTTTGAGGAACGAAATGCGTTGGCTGTTTTTATGAGCGATTATCGATGTTGAAATACAGGAAGAAATTATTGAAATCACAACAGACTAAAAGTGTTGTTTGGTGCACCTCCTTATGTTCAATTTGCTCTATGAATCTGTAATCAGTGGCACCAAAGGGTGACATGTGCTGGATACTGTGCACAACAATTTTAAATACGGCAGCAGTGATATAGTGAGGTGCTATTTCATAGGTCCGTCACCTTGCATCGTCTTTGGTTTATAGTGCAGCTGATGGTCTTGGCCTGGAAGAGTAAGTTCTAATGCAGGAAGTACAAGTCAACCATAAAGGACAGGGAAGTGCCCAATTGCCAAGTATCCCTAATTAAGGTGCTTTCTAAAGAAAAAACAGCATGGAATTCAGGTGTAAAAAATGATCAGGAACCAGAGTTTGCTAAACGTGGCTCCTGTGCGGTGCTTCATGGCTGGGGAGTGTTGCCCTTGAATCCTCACAGGCAACCAGTGCCCCCCATCTGTGGGCCGGACAGCTAAGGGTTTAGAGACCAAAGGAAGCCTGTTATAGAAGTTCCACGCCACCCAGGGTAACTAGAGCCCCATCGAGACAAGCAAAGGGTCAACCAGAGAGAAACAGCAGCCACAGACCCACCAGGCTGTACAAATGACACATGCCAAGATGCCCATAGTTCATGCAAGAACTTGCACACAGCACGGGGGGAGAAACACTGGTTTTAGAAGAGATGGCGTGATGCAGTCCTAGTAAATTACCTAGCGGCCATCACAGTTCTGTGCTTGTCCCGTTTGCGTCTAAAAATTGCCTCTGCTACGAAGATTTGGATTCAACCAGATTCCGGTTAATAGAATTTCCTGATGAATAGTGGCGCATGAATAGAAGTGTCAGATTCCAACACCGATCGCCTGGTAGAGTCTTATTCTAAGTCAATGTGATACAAGAACTTTAAATGACTTCTACTATTTATATTCTTCATGCCCATCAACTAACACCATGCAATTGCATGCACATGTTGCAGTTTTCCTTCCAGAAAAAGGAACTGGAGAGAATATCGACGGGTGGAAGGCTTGATAAATCTGCAGATGGGAGCAGATCCAAGCAAACTGTCATCAGATTAATGTTTCTGGATATGGTAAAGAGACCATGATATTTTGGGATGAAATTGAAATGATGACTTGAAGTAGTGTGACTGAAAAGACACATACGAATCTCCTGCTTGGTAGAACGGTGCAAATCTTCTGTGTTGGCCTGTTTGCTTTGCTTTAGTTGAACGAGTTCCATATTAGACAACCAAAGTGTTTAATTTTTTTCAGAAATGGATAGTATGTATTGTACTACTGGAGCAGAGGTTTGTTTCAATAGAAGGTAAGACGGGATAGGCAGGAAGATGAGACATATTGGTGGCAAAAAGGTCTACATTTGTTAGAAGAAAGGTTTGCTTTGTTGTCTGCTTATTTTGCTGCAAAAGTGTTGATCCCTAATTGTTTTGCGAAGCTGTCACAAAGCAACATAGCTATTCCTCCTGTGTTCTACTAAGTTTTTCACTCTGTCTGTTGATGTGGGAAACCAGATCTCATAGTCATCCAAATGCCTGGTTTCTTGCATAACATAACCCAAAATTTGGACACAATCTGAATTTGGATTTGTGATTTTTCTAGGCAGGCTGTGTAGGTGAATTATTTCTGTCAGGAATACCATCGCTTTTGGAAGAGCTGAAAAATGGGCTAATTTAGTGAATGAGTCAATTATAAGCATACTAGTTGGGGAGCCTTCAGAAGAAGGTCCCTCAACTATGAAGTTGGCTGAGATGTTGGCCCAGGATTTAGCAAGTAATTCAAGGTTTTTCAGCTAGCCAGGTCACTGCTGATTCACAAAATTCTCTAATGCCTTGGCCATCCAAGAGTAAATTAGTCCACCAGAAACATCTCCCTAGCATTTCTTCTTTGGCCTTCCTTCCCTAATGACCCGTGTGGCACAGGTTTATGATAAATAAGCAAAGGCTGTTAGTTGGAACGAACAATTTCTTCAGAAAATATACTAACCTATCTTGACTTTTAACTCTTGTGTCTTCCTTATTGTTCCTATATTCATAATCCTGGAGTATCTTGGCTTTTGCTTGTAATTTCCACCACATTTTGGGTGTATCATCGGGAGGTCATTCTGCTGGCAAAGGCCTTTCAAGCTTGTTAGCCCTTTCTGTGATCAGTCTGCTGTAGGAGTAATACATTTATCTGTTTAGTTCTAGCAAAGGCATGATGTATATTTCCTCGTAATAAATGTTTTCATTTATAAATGATTCTTTAATGGCAAAGTTTTCTTGCTCAAGGACGCGATAAAGGATTGGCGTTGCAGTGAATCTACTTGATTGATAGTCAAGTCAAGTCAAAACCACTTTATTCGATTTGTTAAAATCATAAAAGTATGCTAAAACAGATATATATATAAAATTACACAAATCACAGTTATACAGTTAAAAATATTTCCATAAAGTTTCATCATCGACCATAATCAACTTGGTTACTTAAAGCAGAAATAGTTTCCTAGTGTTGGATGAGATCCACGTCTTGTGATAGTTTTAGTCTAGCCCTTCTATCTCTAACAGCGGCTACTAAAAAACTAGCAACACAAAACATAGTTAATGGACATTCAAGCAGGCTTAAAAACAGTAAAGCTGGCTTATACTGAGTAAAATTCCTACTTTTTAACAAAGGAATGATAAACTTTATCCTGGCAGATTTGAAAAACGGACAAAAGAGCATAAAGTGCGTAGTGTCTTGGGGCGAAAGATCGTCACACTTACAAGGGGCAACATCTTCCAATCTATGCCAACCAACCACATCCCAGAGAACTAAATGTAGCTGTTTGAACCGCAATTTGGTCAACAACCATCTATGAAACGGGTTGGATACTATTGAAAGATATGGTGACAACCCTGAGGACTGGGATAGCAGGACATGTTCCCTTACGGAGGATTTATGGAGTTCATCTTCCTCACGCTTGGCCTCCCTGAGTTTCCTAAAATTGGTTTTTACCCACTCAAGATCTGCCTTACATAGAGTTTCAGGGTTTAAAAAGATTTCTGGTCTCCCAATGTAGGCAGATAACGACTCTATATTAGACAACCAAGGAATTTTGTTCATGTTGTCAAGTCGAGTACAGTCCTTTAAGATTTTTTGATTTAGAGTAAGGTTTGGGTTTAGCCATATTTTAATCCATAGCAGCAGAGGGGCTAATTTGATCATGTCTGCTATATAGCCAATCCCAAGTTCCAAATGGACTGAGTAAGAAGCGGTTGATTGGGGGAGGCCAAGGAGGGAGCGCAAGAATTTGTTTTCCTCCGTTTGGATCACATCATGTTTAATATAACCCCAGATTGACGCCCCGTACCTTGCAATAGAAATAATTTTGGCTTTATAGATAGTTAGTATTGCCTCTATCGGCTTTCCTCCCAGCCTTTTAGCAAAGCCAAGTACTGCCGCAGAAGAATTTCTCACGGAGTTTACCTTAATGGAGAGCTGGGGGGCCCATGAGCCTTTGTCATCAAAGACAACTCCCAAGTAAGTGAAAACCTTCACTCTTGAGATTACAGCTCCCCTACAGAAAAAAGGCTTTACTTTATTTTTTGCTTGTCCTAACGACATAACATGGGATTTGCCGTTATTAACCACCAAGTCCAAGCTATGCATGAAGTCCCCAAATGAGTCCAGCAATCGTTGCAAAGCCAGGGGGGTCCTGGCCAACAAGACAGCATCATCCGCGTAAAGGAGGACCGGAATCGGGGTACCTCCCATACGCGGAACATCCTGTGTTGCCGTCAGCAAGTCTTGCTCCAAGGCATTTATGTATAGGGAAAACAGCATGGGAGCTAAGATGCATCCCTGACGTACCCCTCTACTAGACTTAAAGCTGGACGTACACTTTCCTTCGGTCGTCATCCTTATCGAGGCATTCAGATCTTTATGGAGCTCTGAGAGAAAATACACGAGGGGTGGGTCAAGTCCCATCTCTAGGAGCATTGACCACAGCTTTGACCTGTTAACAAGATCAAAAGCCGTGGACAAGTCCATGAATCCCAGATAGATGGACCCCCCAGTCGCCCCGGTGTATTTAGCTATTGTTAAGAGGAGGTTCAAACATTGATCCTCCGTGCTCCGACCGGCTCTAAACCCATATTGTACGTCTGCCAGAATGTTATTATCAGAAGCCCAGTTCGTAATCCGAGCTAGTACAACCTTCCCCAAGATTTTTACGGAGGAATCTATCAGGGATATGGGCCTGTAGCATCTGGGGACAGCTCGTTGACCTTTCTTGAATACCGGGATTATAGTAGAGCGAGACCAGGATTTAGGAAAACCCACGCATGCCGAGGTGTTAAATACATTAGTCAATATGTTGGCCCAGAACACCGGATTGGCCTTGTACAAATCGGTGGGAACCCCGTCAGGGCCAGGAGCCTTCTTTCCAGCCGAGTCTTCAATTGCTTTAGTAACCTCTCCTATGTGAAACTTAACTGGAGACAGGGAGGAGACCGAGGCTTGCCCGGAAAAAGTTTCTAGATCGAGGTGGCTACCATATATATTTTTAAAATGACTCAACCAGTCCTCCTCTGCAATATTAGTTTCCAACACATTATTATTAACGTTGGAAAAGAGAGGAGTATTAATAATTGACCAGAATTTCGCACTGTCTTTTAAGGTGGCTTTGTCCATAAGATCGGCCCAGGCGTTTTGTTTAATTTCTTTTTTCCGGGCCAGCAGTGCTTTTTTGTAATTACTTCTTAACTGCGATACCTGGGTTTTGTTCCTCGGGTAGGCCAGAAGCGCCTTTTTAAGATTATTATGGGCTTTGCTACAGTTATGGTCAAACCAGCCAGTAGCTACATTCTTAGGAGCTGATCTACTTTTGCTAGTCAGGTCCTTAGCCACTATAGTGCAAATAGCTTCAAACGAGGAAATAACTTTCTTCCCCGTTGAATGTTGGTCGCCACAGATTTCCAGATCCAGGGCCGCCTTTAGCCTAATTAATTCAGAAAACTCCACCGGAATTACCTTAGACCAGTTTAGCCTCCTCCCCTGGTCCTTTGCCTTAACTTCAATGTCCGTCATATGTGGGGTTGAGATGTTTAGGAAGGAAAAACCATCCAACAATTCAATTACCACTGGATTATGATCGCTAAATAAAGACTCTATAGCATTATAAAAACATACATATTTTAAAAGACCAGAAGAAAGAAATATGTAGTCAATTATTGTGTTACTGTCCCTTCCTGTAAATGTGGGAACCCGTGAATTTAGATCATAGAAGCCTGGATCATACAATTGATTTTCGGATAAAAGTTGTTCCAGTGCTTCCCCCTTACTTGAGTGCTCAAAATGTTGGGGGGATGTTAGATCTGGACCATCAATATCATTTAGGCAACAGTCATGACTACATAAGTGTACATTAAAATCACCTAACAATATAATATGGCAAAAAGTGGTTTGCTTCAAATTATAAGTTTTTAAAAAGTCCGTCAGCCATAACAAATGAACATTCGGCGAATCACCTTGCTGAGAATTATAACAATTTACCATTAGCAATTTCGTATTATTGGTAAGTTTAAATTCCAAAATTAGGAAGTTGTTACTTTGGCAGGTTATCCTGCTAACTGATCCATTTAGTGTCACCGAAAGCAAGATCATTAAACCCCCTATAGCCCTTCCAGATGGTGATTTTAGAGCTGGCACAAAAAAGGACGTATAACCGTCTAACCAAAAGTCACAATCAATTTCCCAGGTCTCTTGGAAAGCCTGAATGTCATAATCTTTCAAAAAAGATAACCAGGATGTGTTGTCTCTCTTGGAGCGTAAGCCGGCAATGTTCCACGTTAACATTTTAATAGAAACCCCCTTGCAGTTGTCAGCAATCAAGTGATTTACATTAGTACATACGGGGGGATCTAGAGGTTGTTTATCCTCATTAGAGTCCTGAACGGGGGATAACGCGTCCCCCCCACAACTACCCACCTCCTGTCAATCACACGTATCCAATAGAGAGAGTGCCTCAAATCGATTACGCGTAGGGATATGAAACCCACCCATGGACTGATAGTCAACACCTGCACCCTGAAGGGGAAACGGAGCCAATTCTGTCACTGGAAAGTGGTTCCTCCGGTTTATCAGGTGAAAGCTATCTCTAGATGGGGGGTGGGGGTAAAAATAGCCCAGAGGACGCGCCTGGATGTTATTTACGTCTTGTGGCAAGGATGCAGCCCTCAGTAGGACAGTAGCCGCATGTTGAGTGTGTCTAAAATTGACTATGACACACTCACCAATAGATGTTTTTATGGAAGGCCCGATCCAATTTACTCTTCGAGTACTTAGGATATCATTAGCAAAATTAAGAGGGAACCCACACTTCCTATGTAACCACGAGACTGCTTTTTGCTTGAGGGAGTCATGCGATTCCTTTTGCAAAGGGACTAAATGCCTGTCCTGGGGTTGGTTCATTGGTTAGAATCACGACATAAGGGGAACATGCCGGAGGTAGATTTATAGTTCTTCTTTTCATTTCCACCTCATCTTTATGCACCAGGACCGACTCCTTTACTACGGGGATTACTGGTTTTGGGGCTAAAGTGATCACTGGGAAAGTTGGCGTAACTATATCGTTGGTATTAGAGGGCTGAGATGGTGACTGTTGAAATTTAACTCTATCTGTGTTCATTTGTCCAACTACACTCAGGGTCTTCCTTTTATTATAGTCTACCCAGTTAGAATGATTTGATAATAATCCACCCAACCTCTTAACCTCATCAGCGACCTTGTCTAATTTCTGTACTAGAGGTTGCATTAGTAGTTCCAATTTAGTGTCAAGTAAAACCTCAAAGGAGCTGAGTAATAGAGAGAGTTGGTCAGGGGGTAATAGGGTCTTAGCAACGCAGCTGCTGTTTAGAGGCTCGTCTAAATCAATCTGTACATTTTCCAGAGTCTCGACCCTTTTTTTATCCTTTGTATAAGCCCCCCCCTTTTTACATTGTTGCTTTCTACAATTCCTGACGGGTCTTGAAACAGGAAAAACCTCGTCAATATCTTCACCCGCCATATTTGAGTCTGAGGCCAAAGGATCCATATGAACCTGGACAGAGGCCTTGACCGTTGCATTGACAGGGGAAGGGGGGGGTCACGAGTACCTTCGACCGTCGTACCCATCAGTGCATTAGAGGGGTTTAGGAGACTATCTTGGGGGCTATCCATCCCCAAAGAGGCCCTTCGATCGCTATTGATTTTGTTGATCTTTTTCACAAGGTAATTATCGAGAGGTCCAATCCCCGAAACACTTAGATCCTTCTGGCTTGTGGACATTTTTAAGAACAATCACAGAATTACAACTCTCGATACCAACGGGTTAATCACTAGTTTGGTAACAGTACTGTGCAAAATACCAGAATTTCAAATTTACCAGTGTAGATGGCTTCGCGGCCCTAGTGATCCCGAACACGGTTGTAAGGGGTATGGCCCAGCCCAGCCTCAGACAGTCCCGGACTGTCACAGACTGTCCGCCCTTTGTCCGGGCTTCGTCCGGCGCGTCCCGCTCGCGTACCGCGTAGCGGATGGCGCTATTGGTTAAGTAGGGCGTTTTTCACCGGTCAGGGGCTGGTGGGCGGGACGAAGCACAGGTGCAGCTCCACACGGACTCCTGGGATTGATTGATAGATGATGGAGAGTTCTTTCTTCAGGGCATTGGGCTGCAGTAAAACCACTTCCAGAGCTCGATCAAGAGTGTCAGTTTGAAGTATGAATGGTTTGGAAATGTCAGGCTCTTGTAAGCTTAAGATGTGTAAATGTCCTAAGTCTGGAAAAGGTGTGAGGGAGAGATCAAACTTTCCGATGAACGTCCTACGCTAGTTGTCCAGCCCCAGAAAACATTTGGCTTCCTATATACTTGTGGGAGTTTGCCATTCCAACAGGAATTTCACTTTTCAGTTGCCAGTCCATTTGCTAAAAAAAGAAAAACTCAATTTGCCACACATTGTGTGTTTCTTTGCACTTTCTACCCTGGAAAGGGATTTCCTCCAACCCTTTCGAAGGGGGGACTGGGGACAAATCTCCAGCTATTTTCAAGTTGAGAAAGGGTCGAAAAGGAGTTTTTTGAATCCTCATACACTCAAAGGTTTGCAGGTAGTCACAAACTCACAAGCTAACTACACGTTAGAATGCCTACTTCCAATTGCTGTAATAGAATTTACACCTGCATAATTGTATACAGTCATGATGGGAAATTACACTGGAGTAAAAGCATTTACAACTGCCTCGTACTGCTTTGTGAATGTCTTGTGCGCATAAATACCTACATTAACAGTTAAAAGTGGCTTATTGAATCAGGCCCAAATTCTTTAATCTTTTCTTTATATATGGTAAAGTCAATGATTAGGAACGAAGAACGTTCATTGCCTACGTGCTCCCTTGACACCACAGGTTGAATTTTATGCTGTGGGTTTGCACCATTTTGTGGTACTCATCTGCAGAGGAACTGAGTGGTCACTTACCTTTGAATGGAAGACTTTAGGTCTACTATGTGACAACCATCCTAAACACATATTGTAATAAGCTGTTCACTTCCAGACCGCAAGCGGAGAGGTGTGGCGCATCGGCCAGAGGGGTTGCTTTCGAAGCGTAGGGCTCATGGTTCGATCCCTAGTGCCGGCAGCAGCTCAGCATCATGTGACTCTGCACAATAGCTCACTTAATCTCCCCGAAAGCCCCCAGGTCCTGGATACCCACAGGGGTAATAAGTTGCGCTTTACAAATCTGGGATTTTTAAAAATGTATTTATTTGAGTTTTATATAGCGCTTGCAAGACCCGGAGGTATCAGAGCCCTTTACATGAGATTCGACAATGTTACAAAGTTACATCAGTTACAAGTTACATCTGTTGCTAGAAACATTTAAGAAGCATAGTTATTATTCATGTTTTGATTCTCGACCAGACCTTTGTCAACCGGACCCAACCACAAGGAAAACTAGGACTCACTTTCTATATATTCTCCATATTATAGTGTTAATCAGGATACCAACCGCTGCCAGGTTCTATACTGCATATTTTGATTCCTGACCAGGACGGTGCAAACTAGACCCGACCAGGGTAACAATCCGATCCAAACGCATGTTTTAGAAGCAATTACAACTGCGCTGATTACAGGACATTGCTCATTATGCATTGATAAAGCCCCTGGTCGGCGTGTTTCACCGAGGGGCAAAACACATGTTGGCTGTACACTCTTCAAATAATGATTACAGAAAATCATTAAGAATAAAAAAAATTCAACTACCGTCAATGGTGTGCTTGCAGATCCTTATCTCACCCCTGTGTATTGTCTTTTTATTGCTATTATGAAAATCTAGACGTGCTAACATCTCAAATCTCTCTGTGAATTTTTGTCTACTGCTAGGACTTCATGATTTCTGGGTGATCTGAGCATAACGCATAAAAGATAGTGGGGGTCATCTTACAGTAGGTATCTAATTGTCTGTGTTGGAGAATTGTCCACTATGATTTTTAAAACCTATGCTTAACAGTCTGTGCTGCGCCAAAGACTTTGTGGTAGATTTATATTCCAGCACTGTGGCATAATAAAGTTATTTGACAGGTGTGACTCAGAAATGCCAATCCTCTCCAGTTTTCTAAGATCAAGCAGTTGACACTCTCATGGTCTGAAACCTTATTTTAGAGATTTAGGGGCATATTTACTGGAATTGTGGTGCAGGGCAGCGAATCAAGTTACCTTGCTATGCTGCACTGCGTCCCAGGGACAAAGGCAGGAATGCACCGTATTTATCCTATTCAATTTGTTGTTTTCCCTTGCACTTGTGCCATTTTGGCAGCCTAGCGCAAACAGAGGCAGGATTTATTTTGTTCAGGACGGGGCACCTTCCTGCACAAAAACAATCTTCTGAGGCATTTTCATCTTTCTATGTGTGCTGCAAATTGAAGCACAAATAGAAAGAGGAAAAACAAGAAGAAGTAAAGGTATTTCTCCTCGTTATTCCTCACCTGGGGAGACGTAAGAAGTCCTTGTAAATCAGGGAATACATCAAAAACCATGTAAGTTCCAAGGGAACACCCACCACAATGCCCATGGAATGCCTCCCTTGCACAGCGATTTGCGTTGCATTATGCCATATCTGTGAGGTTTGCGTAGTGCATGTTGCGTGGTGCAAGCATGATGCAAAACCCTCACAAATATACTCCACGTGGCTCTCGTGCTCTCCATGCCACTGGAGTCAAGCTATCCTGGCTGATGAGGGCTGAAAGGCCGAAACCGGCCGTAGGATGCTTGTTTCCAGTCCAGGGAGGACCTGGCCTGGCAGTTTGGGCTGGACTGTTCCCATTGGGCGCACGGTCAAGACTGATTTGCATATGGCTGGGTCCAAACTGGAATGGCATGGTGAGAAAAAAACAATGGATTTAGGCCCGGATCTCTGTACTGGGGTGAATGTATGACATTGTTCTGTATTCTGTCCATCAATTGTTGTTTTTGTACAATTAGATTGTAGCATGCTCATTACCTTCATTAACTGACAATCCTTTTGTACTTCTTCTTTCCATTTCTTTTCATCTATTATACCAGAAGTTATTTAACAAACACTTACTTCATCTTCTAAATTATCTTTCCAATTCTGATCCTCTTCTACATCACAAACCAATCGAGACAGACAATCTGCTGCTACCTTCTCTACCCCTGGAAGATGTTCAACAACAAAGTTAAAATCCTGTAGGCCAATCACTCAACATCTTATCTTTGAAGAAATGAAATCCAGACCCTTTTTTGGAAAAAGATTCTTTAAGAGGTTTATGATCTGAACATACTTTAAAATGAGTTCCCCAAATAAAATTGCAAATCTTATTAAGAGTCCAGTAGATAGCCAAGGCTTCTTTTTCAATTAGAGTAATTTAACTCCGCACCTCTTAGACTTCTTGATGCACAAGCAATAAGTTGCTCCTTACCATCTCTTATTTGTTTCAAATTTGCTCCTAAACCTTTCGAGCTAGCATCTGTAACTACCATAATCTCCACACACGGAATAAAGGCCCGCAATTCAGGAGCATCTTTCAGATTTTCCTTCAATTCTTCAAACTCTTTTTGACAATCTTGCGACCAGACAAACTCTTTGTTTTTAGTAAGCAATTGTCTCATACTGTTAGATTTACTTGAGATTATTTATGAGCTTTCCATAAAACTCAACAATTCCAAGGAATGAGACAACTTCCTCTTTTGGCTTAGGAGTTGCCAATTTAAGAATAGTGTCTACTAATTCCTTCTTAGGCACAACACCCATGGACGTGATGCAATGACCTAAATAGGTGACCTCTTGTACTGAAAATTTACATTTCTCAAATTTCAAAGTGAGACCAGCATTTTCAAGTTTCTTCAAAACAAGCCCCACTGTAATATCATGTTCCTCCTGAGACACCCCAAAAGTTAATAGATCATCTTGATAACAATTGACCCCTTTGGTAGCTTTTAGGATAGAGGACATCACTCTCTGAAAAACTGATGCAGCACTCACCAATCCAAATGGTATTCTTTTATTCTTGAACGCTCCCATAGGAGTGATGAAAGCCATCAAATCCTGTGAGTTCTGAGTCAGTTCAATTTGGTGGTACGCCTGAGTGAGATCCAGTGTCGTATAAAATTTAGCCCCACCTAATGTAGACATAATTTCATCAATATTTGGTAGTGGAAATTTATCCACCACAACTTCTTTGTTTAGTGAGCAAAGATCTACACAAAGTCTTATGTCACCATTAGGTTTGTTGGCAACAACTACTGGTGCCAACCATTATGAGGCTTCCACAGGAGTGATAATCCCTTGTTTAAGAACCTTATCTAATTCTTGTTCTACCTTTTCCTGCAATGCAATGAGAATTCTCCTTACTTTGGCAATTGATCGTACAGCTCCATTTTTCAGCTTGATACCATGTTTGTACCCTTTTAAACATCCCAACTCATCCTTAAATAATTGTGGAAAATTCTTTAAAAAATCATTATTGCTGGTCTAAACTCCTTGAATTTGAACCTGAGGTACTGCATTAGGATTAAGGGTAACCCTGAAAAAACGTTGAGGCTACCAAAGTAATCCATCACCCTTTTTTGACACATAAACTTTTCCCAAAATCAACTTGTTTGCCAATTCAATGGTTGCATTAAAAAAGCCCAACATGTTTATGGGTTGACCACCATAACCTCCTGGATTTACATCCATTTTATGTAAGCGATTTTTCTCCTGAAACCACTTTAAAAAAATGTCCTTATCAATAATGGTAAGATGAGAGCATGAATCAAATTTCATTTCAAGATCAATTCCATCCAGTCTTACCTTACCCACAGGATGATCATTACACTTAGCTTCATTAACTTGACTTATAACTTCTTTTACACTTTTGTTTTGAAACCTTTTCTGTTTAGATTTGCAAAATCTTAAAAAATGATTTTTTTTACCACAACCATGACAAATCACATTCAAAGCGGGACAATTTTTATAACTGGCTTTATGGCCAACTCTCCCACAATGAATACATTCAAATGAATTACTTGGGACCTCTTCTTTTGGTACTTCTTTTGTGGTTGTGGGTGTCTTTTCATTTTTTACAAAAAAAAAATTATTTTATTACTTCTACAGATGGTTGTATTTTACTTTTCTCACTCTTCAATTCAGTAACACATTTCAACATGGGTTCAACTCCTTTCGCTACTGAAATAACTTCTTCTAATGGAGGTTCATCTTTAAGCCACAATTCCTCTCAAATGTTATCCTCCCTACACTTTAAAACAAATTGATTTCTTATTCGTTCTTCATCCAATGCCCCAAACTTACAGCTTGAATCCAATTTTCTGTTAACCAGTTAAATAATCTTCTACCGTCTCCTCTTTTCCTTGCTCCCTTAGCCCAAAATGATATCTCTCCATTATAGTACTCGTTCTTGGTAAATAACGCTTATCCAATTGTAAAATACAGATTTCATATTCATTCAAACCTCTTTGTTCCTCTGCGATAACTCTGGTAGATTTTCTAACACCTGTCCCTCTCCAACTAAACAATATAAGAGTAGTCAATGCTTCCTTTCGGCACTCAAGTTGGTCCCACAAACTCTTGCATAGTGCACAAATATTTTCCACTTGTTCCATTTAACTACTGGTTCACCTGGACTGGTTAAAAAAAAAGAATGTGCGGGTACATTCTGCATGACCTTTTTTCCTTTTTATGAAATGTCTTAAAGCACTGAAAATTAAAATAAATAAAATAATAAAATAAAACAAAAAAGACAAAAATAAGCAAGATTTTAATTTATCAAAATTATGATAAATTTATCTATTAGATATTTTTTAACCACTAGAATACTTTTATATTTTACCTATTCCTTTTTTTAAATGACACTAACACCATTATAAAACAGAATTGTAATATAAAGTAAAAGAAAGACAACTTTTTTTATTATGTTTAAACCTTTTTCCATATGCAATAAATTATGCTAATCAAACACAGAAGAATGTTGGTGTGCGCATCACCGAGATGAATTCCTTTCTTTACTAAGATGCGCTCTTGTCAAAAGATATATGTACCAATTTAAAAAAAATAAAGATTTAGTACTTTGAAATAAAAAAAAACACTTCCTGGTGTGCGTGTCACCATAGTTGCACCTCTCCAACACGCTGGTTCCTGATTGGATCCTTGTAGAACGTAAGACTAACATGCTGCAACCCGTTCAGTCATGGAAGACCACTGCAATCAAAATCGTTGGAGCTAAAGAAGTTATAAAGGTAAACTCAGATACCTTTATAGTTATTCACACTTGGCTGCGCCACCTGTTTTTAGACATTTAGGTATCGTGTAATGAATCTTCACGCCGTTCGCATGCCGGACCTTACTCGCGCCGATCGCGCACCGAGCTACGTAGCTTCGCTGACTTCAAACATAAGCTTGAGCCTTCAATAAGCCGCTCTATGTCCACGCACCGACCATGCGCCGAACTTCTCGCACATGAATAAGTTTAAATTTGCGCTGAAACTTCAATCTTTTAAATTAAATAATAAATCTGCTCAATAACAGTTATATGCCAGTGCGCGCCACTTTAAATCATGCGCCTGAGATCTTAACTTGTTGCTCCAACGTTCGCTGTATATTTAACTGCGCATAAAATGAATATTCAGTACCTTTACGGGTCTGATCCACACGCACACTTCATTCTGGAAGAGCTAAAAACAAAGCTCGGTTCCGAAAATACTTCCTTTCACCAATCACCATACAGCGCAGCTTCCTTCCGAATAAATGTATTAAATTTGATGTTGAGGTATCGCAATATTACCTTCTCCAGACGTCCCTCGCTTGGCGCCAGCACAATGTTTAGATACAGGACACAGGATACACACGTAGTGGGTTAAAGTTGGAGGTTTAATCATTAACACCTCATCCATCTGCAGCCGGTGAGCAACTGACAGATGAGGAATGCAATTAACATATTCCAAGTTCTACATTCCATAGAACTCTGAACATTGAATACCAAGAAGGAGAACACCACATATTTGGCCCACGATTTTAGGTCCTTTTGTTAGGGGTTGAGGCCATGGGAGCACATCAAGAAAACAGAGACATTTATGCTCTTTGTCAGTGCCATTGTCTTTGTCTGCTGCTGTTTGTGACTGCCTACAGGTCTCCTACCCGTTCCGAGCACAATGGTTAATACAAAAAGTGAGGAGCTGTAGATAAATAAAAAATGGATGGAGTGTAGCATCAAAATTCATAGAACTATCCGAAATTGTGCAGATGAAACACTGAAAGGGTGTAGGGGATTTGCACTCCATCGCCAATCCCCCAATGTGCCTCATAGTGCCCTGGGCTGCGGTTGGTAGAGCAGGTCTTAGGACAGTACCTTTCGCCTTTCACCACAGCTCACCCGAATGTGTTGTGGACAAGAAATGACATCAGTGGCTTAAGAATAACCCCTCAAAGATCACTTCAAGGACGTGGTATTGGCACATCGGGCCACTTTCTTCTTCCTGTCCATTCTCAGATGGGCCTCTTACTCCTCCGCTACGTTCTCATGCACAAAGAGTTTCATGGATGCAGAACCAAGGAGCATTGTTAGTGTTTGGGAGTCCACCTCCACTGGGCACATTTACACCAGTATCTTCTGCACCTTTGATGAAACCACAACTGTAAAAGACACTGGGGTTGGAACAAATCCTGGCAGCGGTGCTCCTAATCCCCTGCCCTCTTCTCTATACTGTGAGAATTCCTGGAGCAGTACTGGGCAGCCCTATGTGGTGAGCATGTGCATTTGGAGACCACTGGACAGTCTTACAATCGGATTGACCAGAAGTGCCAGTGTAATTTAAATGGCTGGAAAAACACCTGAAATGTCAGATTAAATGTACACCATCATCCAGGACATGCTAGGGTACTTTTCAAACTAAACCGTATCTGTGTCAGTGAAGCTGGTTTATTGACTCGTGCACATTAACACATAAGTCAAAGTCCCGTGCTCCATTCATCCAGCAAAATTAAGATGAAGACAATGAGGAGGACTCCTCCACCCAGTTTGTAAGAAAATGGTGGTGGAGCAGCCTGATTTTTCCACAGAATATTGAAATAATCCTCACAGACTGAAAAGCAATTGCCTACCTTAGCTTAAAATATTATCTTGCGTTACATTCTCCATATGCACTGTTGATATTTCCCCTTTCCTTTAAAACCCCACCAGCTGCCCGTAGCCTTACCTATCCTCAGAAAAAGTTACTGTGTGAGAATGCAAGCTGTGCTGAATATCCTGTGAAATATTATAGGTAGAAGTCTACAGGTATCGGCGCTCAGGAGGCATCCTATGACCTAGAAGGCATCATTGCCTGGCAGGGCATTGCATATGTTCGTGGCACTGTAGATGAAGCGCCAGCTTTCGTAAATGTACGTTTGCGCAGAGCACACCTGGCTGCATGGCAACAGAGGGCTGTACTGGGTCAAAGGCAAAGACACAGTCACAGAGCGATTGGTGGGAAAGCTGGGTCTGGAGAGTGGGGTAACCAGGCTCTTACATTGTCTGGGGCACTGATACACATTGTACAGCCCGTGGGCCACATGTGGCCTGCCAGGCCCTTTCTTAAGGCCCTCCTTGTGAGCATTCTATTGCTATTTGAAGCCTGAACCATTGAAAGCTGACACTTTCATGTCAGAGTGCTTCCCTGCTTTATTATCGAAATGTAAACATACAATTCATTACACATGAGGGGCACTGCAGAAACGTACAGAAGAGGAAATTAATAAATTTCTAAGGCAGTTTAGCTTATCATATTGGCATTTTAAAATGTTAATCATTTACTTATTGCAGGATTCTAGGTGAACTTTTCTCAACTTATTTTCTCTGGTTTGTAAAACACACACAGAAGAAGCGGATATTGCAAAATATATAGAAATGCATGCTTTAAGTAGATTTCAGAAGAAAGTATACATTTGCTGCTTTTGATTGCTTCCCCAACTCCCTTCCCAAAACAATGCGGCCCCCGGTCAACTCTAAAACTTTACCTGTGGCCCCTCAGTAAATATTTAGGAGTACCCCTGGTGTGAAGAAAGTAGGTGCCACCTAAGAGTGAAGATGATAGAGATGTGTGTTAAGTTATAGCATAGCCCAATAATCACCCTCATTTGGAGAGTGTTCCTCTCCTTTGACTTACCTTCTCCCTACAAACAATTAAACCCCCACCCTGAAAGCAATCCTCACCCTCCCAATTTGTTTTTTATGTGTTATGTCAAATGGCTCTCGTTGCAAAACCACTCGATGCCACCTTCCTTAAAGACTCAAAAGGCTGAGGGGTGGGGGGAGAGCAACAGAGAGGGTCTGAAAGAGGTGGAGGGTGCACAAGCACAGGGGGTCCTCTACACTGCCCGTGGGTGGGTGAGATTACTATTCTGTGCCCATATCTGAAGGGCAGTAGTAGGCCTAGGGGTAATTCAGGGGCAAATCAGACCCTACATCCCAGTAGTTACTCTGTGACATTAATGTTAAAAAATTGGGATAATTTATATATTTAGTCAATAACATTTGTGAATATGCAATCAGGAAGGAAAACCGAATGAGAGTATAAGGAAGTTAATGATCATGGTCCTTATTTATGAAGGGCTTGCGCTGCCCGACTTTTTTGTGACGCTGCAGCGGCGTAATCAATGCACCACACTGCGCCCTATTTACAAAGTGATGCATCTAGGCAGATGCGTCACTTTGTAAAGACCTGTACTACATTATACCTGCGTCAGGTATAATGTGTGCAGGGTGGCCGTTCCCACGTAAAAAAGCCTCGTAGAAGTGGCGCAGTGAAATTTACTAATTTTCACTAAGCCACTTCCACGACTTGACTGCGTCAATATCCTTACGCCTGCTTCAAGCAGGCGTAAGGATTGACACAGGTCTTTTCACATGGGACTCACCAATGGGTTGTGACACATTGCTGGAGTTGCGTCAGTTTTCCGACCCACTCCAGTAATGCGTAATTTTTGCACCACCAGATACGTCAGAATTTCTGAAGTATCTGTAAACCATTGCACCATATTGTAAATACGGCACATCAATAGTGTCGTAAGGTTGGCGCTATGAAAAGTGACGCATCGCTGTTCGTGCCCAGCGATGCATCATTTTTCATAAATGAGGCCCCATATATCTATCTGACATCATATGATGTGTTAAGTTTAGTAACTTTGGAAATTGTTAAGGGACATGGATGTAAGGACCGTGCAAACATCCCCAGATAACCCCACCCATGGGTGGAAAGTTTCAGAGTTAGGTAGAGCCAACAGGTCTGTGAAAGCAGTTTTACTCCTGGAGCTGGCTCTTTCTAGTTTTTCCTTCTTTGCGGTTGTTGGCTCAAGGCCTCCTTTTTAAGTAGCTGGAAATATTTTGATTAATGACTAAAAAACTGCAGCTTGTTTTTCTTTTGGGCTCAGGTTTCATCACTCTGGTCATTTTTCAAAAAAAGCAATTTTTCAGTAATATGAGCTTGTCCATGGGCTTTGTGGGTGTTTTTCCAAATTATTAAATTTCAGGAGTTACTGCATTATACACTGATGACTAATATTCTCTTGCTAAATTTTGATTAATTTTCAAACATCTGTTATACCTCCATTATACAGTACAAGGATGAACTACGTGATTGTGAGCATAGTTATTCCCAGAGAAATAGAATTTTTTTAGCTTATTATAACTGAGTAATGGGTAATCTTTTAAACGTGATGGATGGTGTGAGGGTAAATCAACCTTTCATCTGCGGGGGAAAGCAGAACACAATTTTCTTTCTTTTTTTTTTGTATATATTTTTTATTACGTTTTCTTAATTTGACATTTTCATGTCTGACCACTGGAGCAGTTCGTTACAACATGTAGCGACAACCACTGTGACTTACTTAATCATGACACCGAATTCTCCGTACATTTCTGCAATGGGTATGATATTACATAGATATGCACGCTTTACATTTGTCCGGCCACTATATGCGCGGCACATTATAACATGTGTACTGTAAAGAGTTTTTGCATTACGATTGTCTTGCCGGATCAAGTTCAGTTTGAGTTCCACAGACATTTTGTACATGCGATGAAGAAAGAAAACAAGGGAAATGGGGTACTAAACTTGGAAGAGAGCTGGAACAACCCCACGTGCTCACTGGTGTTTGTGTGTGGGTGCTTTGTTTTGTGCGCCCCCATGAATAGCCTAAGAACATGGTGTCTGCTGTGTGTGTGCTCCAGTCATAACACAATTTTCTTTCATATGCAAGGACGAAGTGATTGCGAGTTTTTGTAATAATGAAAACATACATTTCCTGTTATTTGTACACTTTTGGGCTATTCTCCATAGAATGCTATTTAACACCATTAAATGCTGATGGAGACTCCATTTTGAGCAATGAAGGATGTTCCCGCATTGACAGTGCTTCAGTAATCCTAAATTGGGTATCAGAGAGAATACATCTCCCCTTGCAGTTTGACTCCAGTCATGATTCTTCCACGGAAAGATGTGACTCTTGGCCTAATTGCAACAACGGGCTGGAAGGTAACTACCATACGGGGATGGAGGACGGACAACAGAAAATGCTAGAAAGGCTGATGCCTCAAGAGGTCAGATGAGGAGCGGGTGAGACCATGGTCCTGTAGGAACTTGTGTGCTGTCTGGAACCAAAGAAAATATTTAATGCCTGGAGGGTTTGTGAGGACCACTGATACAGACTGCTGATTGCTTAGGACAGGTTGAGAGGATCCATACCTGTGGTGAAGAAGGGACACGCGGTGCTACTATGAGAAGAAAGAGGTGCTGACAATATGAGCACACTGTACTGATTCATGAACCAGCATGAGTTACTTAAAGAGGGTTTTCTGTAAGAGAATCTTTAGAAAGAATTAGAAAAGTAATTGCCTGATTTTTTGGGCTTATGATGCGCATATGAGTACGTCGGGACTGCAGGTGCAGTACTGCGGAGAGCGCACCGTGTGCTAGATGGAAACACTGGTTCTGATGAACTCATTCATGGATAGCCACTTGTGGAGCTTGTCAGTCGCTCCTGGAGGAAGCATTTCCTAGACACTGAATGGTTGCTTCCCGATACCACTTTTTCATCATTTAAGAAGTTGTTTTTCTTTTTCTACCAACAATGACGTCATCATACACTTCTGTACACCAGTTCTGACACTTCATTGCCTCTACGCTCTGTGTGTCCTAGCTGTAGCATCTTTTCAAACTCTCGGTTGTCTTTTTTGCAAGCATTCGCCATCGAGGCAAGACCGCCCTTCACTTGTCATCGATGTGCCCTTCCAGTCATCATCAACTTGCCAGTTGAGTGCACCACCTTGGGCGGTGCCTTCATGTTACCACCTTTTGCTGCCGGTGGCCTACGAGTGTTCTGATCTCTCTGACCTCTTGCTGCTCGTCCCTTCATTGGCCTGATGCACTGACCCCACTCCACCCATGCCCTCTTCCAACATCAGCGTGTATGTGAGTCCCCCATCAGGATCAGACATTTTTCATGTTTGTTCCCCTGTATCATCAGATCATCTGCTGGATCAGGCAACTGCCGGCCCCGCTGTGCAACCTTCATCTGTTCTTAGCTGACTCAGTACACTGCGCCACAGCAATTTACAATCATGATTATTTGTTTGATTTTCAAAGTGCCGCAAACAGTGATCGTAAGTAGTTTTCGGCGCTGGATTCATTTGATAGTCTTTGTTAGTTTATAATGATCCTTTTCAAGAATTGCTATGTTTGAAAACATTTTATTGTTTTGTTATATTCTCTCATGCAGCACATGCACTAATCTCTTTTCATCAATGAGGGGGTCCCCAGTATGCACGTGCTGCTATATGTCCCTTGCACATTCTCCTAATATGTCTACTATACCACTCTACACACAAGAGGGGGGGGGGTTTACCCCTGGGCAGGATTCCTTTCATATACTCCATTATTACTGATGACTCACCATTACATGTCAGTACACTACTTTCACATGATACAATATGACCTGTGTTTAGGGTGTAATGTATTACTGATTACTCGTATTAACTAACTCATAATGTACAAGCCTTTATAGCGTAACAATATTTGGGTGTGCGTATACTGTCATTCAATATATAGTTCCTAATGGAGTGTTTTCTAGCAAATAGAGCTACAAACACTACTTGAGTTTTACCTCTTAATGGTTTGAGCTATTTACAAAGGATTTTTTTGCTGGATCCCCATATGATGTCTTGGTTGCCATGCCACCTTACCCAGCAACACTAAATTACTGGGCTTAGTAACGGGTAAACTTCTCTTGCATAAGCAATGGTTTGTCTAGCATTTTGGCCAGCAACAGGTTGCCATGCTATCCTCACAAGGCAATCACTGCACCCAGGCATAAAGACTCTATAACTCTGTCTCTGAAATGAGGAGGGGCAACCTACATGCCTCGAAGCCATGCCCATTCCAATGAAGTTCCCACCGCCAATCTAGCAGCCTAGTCACCTGGTGATATGCTTTGATGCTGCACTCCGGCTCATTGTCACTACGCCTCTATTTCAACTTTCATGTAAATAAGAACTAACAATCTAGAATGTGCATATATCCCTGGTAAGGGTTTCCAGTGATCTGGTCTCATAAAACAAACCATGAAATGAAGCCAAGGAAGTGAAGGAAATTAAAAAGTCCATAAGGTAGACTTTATATCTAGCATTCAGAGGTGCAGCACAAGCCTGTGCTTGTGGAGGTGCAGCATGAAACAGGGCTTAGAACATCATCTCCTGCTGCAATCTATTCCCTTGCACTAAACCAATTTCAAACCTGAAGGTGCGGCTGTTTAACAGGCACCTTTACAGGTTCTGAACTCTTGTGTGGCATGCTGTATGTCAGATTAGTCACCCTTTTTGAAGTTGGCCATTGATCCCACATAGGTTCGGGGAAAAGAAAAGAGAACAATAAAAAGACAAAGGAGAAGATCGGAAGCTACCATGTAGAAGTCACCAAAAAACACCAATTGGGACATCAATGAGTGGCAAGGTTCATTATAGGTCTGCAACCACAACCTGAGGCAGACCAACATCCAGGAAGGAGCGCAAATAAATATATAGAATAAAGAAAAGAAAGAGTTTGTCAGGTAGGGATCCTTAGTGCAGAAAAGCATATTAAGACTGTCTAAGTGGATATCCAAGACCTTTATTATGGATTCCATCCACTTGGCAGGATTAAAAAGAAGAACTTCATGGGGGTATATGGGAAAAGTAACATCATCATTACCCTATCTGCTGTATCAACATGTTTCTGCCCTTGACTGCCACCTGGTAGGGTCTTTGGCATTCATCAGGATACACATCCCTAAACAAATTTGTCCTCGTAGTGTGCCCTCCTAACCTAATCACTAGCTGGTAGGGGACCTAACTGTGGCAATACTTGCCCTTTATTAGACATACTTTGTCTGCATACCTTAAAAAATAAAACAAAGTTCATAATTATTTTGACTCCATATTACTATCACTGTCCTTATCCCCTTGTGTTTAATTATTAATCGATTATCTTTTCATGTTCCTCTTTTCTCCATATTCCGTGTTATGCCCTTTCATCAAAATCATACACCCCTTAGTAAGAAACACCCTCAATGTGAACTCCAGTGTATTACACCACATGCCCAGTGACCTTCATGGTGTCAGACTTACCCAAGTTTCATCAATGATAATCCTAACTTGGGGAAAGAGTGGGGACACCGTCCTATAGTCACACTCTAAAAAGGTAATCAGGAAAACCAGCAGTTAATGTTACAAGTTTAAAAACTAATTTCCTGATACACCTGATGCCGTCTGTGGAAATCTGAAATATACAGCTGGTCAGCTCACCCGCCCAATTTTGAGCTTCTTTCTTAAATGTTGTGCCCCCTGAATGGTCGGGGATAATTGCAGGAAAACGCTAATGGTGTATTTATTGTCGGGACACGCAATACTGTGTGCCCATATTCAACGTATTAGTCATAAAAACGAGTCTGATACATCATACAGTCTGCCCGTACATCGGCGGTCACATTCATTTCATGCTCTCTCCATCTCATTCAAACATGTTGGGGCACCATACTCACTACATCAAGGTACAGGTGTTTCCGATTCAGCCACTTTGCTCCCTCAGACGATGTCGGGAGGGGAATGACTTCTCCATAACAATCGGGGTTCTTCCGCTCATGTGTTCGACTCGTACCCGCCTCTTATCCAAGACGCAGGTTGTTCAGTTGTTTTGGGGTGGCCATCTTGGAACAGTGTCTCCCGTCCTAGACAACCGGACTTAATAAATGCTTATTTAGGGCAGCACTGTTCTTGGTTAAAGGGGTTCTCTCATCATAATTCAGAAAATTCCTGATCTTTATTTGTTACATACCCTCTGAATATAAAGGTAAGGTGAAAGTGATGGCATACTACCAAGATTGCTCTTTATTGGATACCAACTTGCAGACTTAGATCCTTCCTAGGGGTCTATCTACTTAGGTGGATCGATGACGGTAGTTATCCCATGTACTCGAGGGGATGGTTGGGGAAGAGGGGATACCCTGGGGCGTAAGTTGCATTGTTGTTGCATTCTTGCATGTTGTTTTACATGCAAAATGTTTCCACAAGATTATCTAATTAAAAGAGTTGCAAAAAAGAGAAACTACTTAGTTACTGGATTATGTCAGATCTCTTTTATTATCGTACGATGCAGTTTGGTAAATGTTGCAAATTATTTGAACATGTAGAATCTGCAATAATGGATGCTAATATTGGTATGCCTTTTTTTTATCTTTTGATAATGAATTGCTATTGGTTGTATAAAAAATAAGACATGTTGTTTCTTGCACACGGAGGTGCAACGCAAGCTGGGGAAAGATAGGGCTGAGAATGCGACAAATAAAAAAGACCACCTTCTTCGTCTTGTGTCGCATACCACAATAGAACTATAATCAGGCCACCTCTGTGTAGTCATACCAGTGAAATGAAGGTAGCCAAAGCTGCATTATTTCTTTCAAGTCAAGTCAAAATTAACTTTATTCGGCTGATTATAGCCATCAAAGTACAAATAACAAAACAGGACTGATCAATCTACAGACATATAATACATGGATGTAAAGTCAGTTAAGATCCCCCGTTTTGTGATCCATAAAACAAACATAAAAAGTAACAAGAATCATAGGACAGTTAATGATCTTTGTAAAGTCCTACTCATCACGAAATTCATTAACTGCCGCTCCCATAGGGAACAATAGAATAAAATACACGCCATCGAGTTATATGATAAATCATGCAAAAATGAGCACAACTCAATGGTCCATACCAGGGAAAGTGGCAACATAAATGAAAAAACGACCCACCATCACATAATTAGGCCTGGGAGTAAATAAATAAATAAGATAAAATTAGCCCGACTTACACTTGTTCATATTTACATTTAAAAATAAGAATTCATATTAAATAAAACTAGCACATACCAAAAAAAGATTTTTACATATCATGATTCATAACTGTGTCTACAGGACAGCTCATAAATGACCTATTCCTATACCTGATTGCTCCTGTTAAGAAACTTGCTACCCCAAAGCAGACCATAGGTGACGCTAGCATTTGTAAGTACACCAGCGCGGGCCTAACTTGTTCAAAGTTACTACCTTTGAGCAAGGGGAGGATGCATTTTCTTCGCAGTGAATTGTAATATGTACAAAAAAATATTGTATGAAGAGTGTCCTGGTCCGAGAAGTTGTCACAGGGGCAGGGATTTAATTTTCCTTCTTTAAAATACCTTTTAGGGAAATCAAGAAGCCAGGGAACCATATTCAGCCTAAATCTCGTCAAAATGAAGAGATGATATGGTTTATTTATGTAAAGTAAATATGGTTGCATCTGTTGACCCAAGCTCAGTGTGGCAAATCTTCTCACCGTAGGTTTTTTCAATTCATTCTCCTTCTTTAGTACTCTTCGTCTATCTAAAAACAGCTGCTTAAAGTCTCTAATAGCCAGTTTTCCCAATGCTATGGGGCTCAAGAATAAATCGGGGAAGCCGAGGGTTTCCATCTGATCTTTAATATATCTTATCCACGGAATGTCTAACACCTTTTCCAAGGTGAGACAGTTTTGGAGGATCAATTGGTTTAGGTTTGGAGTTGGTTGTGCCCAAATTCTCAGCCAACGCAATAAGGGGGCAACCGCAATCTGATCAGAAATAAAACCCGCTCCTAGTTCCTCGTGTATATTGAAAATTGGCGTGGATGCAGGGAACGAAAGCAGTTTACGCATAAAAATGTTTTCGGCCCCTTGGATTTCTCTGACATCTGTGCAACCCCAGATGTCACTCCCATAAGTTGCCATAGGAAGACACTTGGCATTGTAAATCTTCATAAGTGCAGGAGAGGTTTTGATCCTATTCTTTTTGCAAAGTCTAGAGTGTCCCCCGATGCTCTAGCTAATACATTCTTTTTATGTGCACGCTGCGTGCACCATGAGCGATGGTTATCAAAAAGAACCCCTAAATAGGGAAAAGCGGGGACTTTTACTAACTCAACTCCCTTACAATAGAATTTAACCTTCGCTGCCCTCCTTGAGCCTATAGACATGGCATGTGACTTTTTAAAATTAGTGATTAAGTCCAAAGACTCCATAAAATCTATAAAACAAGTTAAGAGCATTTGCAGCCCTGGCCACCAACACCGCATCATCAGCGTACAAAAATGCGGAAATCATTTTAGTACCAGCTCTAGGAATGTCTTTACAACAAGAAATCTGAGAATCCCCTAGCTTATTACTATAGAGGGTGAACAGCAAGGGGGCCAAAATGCACCCCTGCCGGACCCCTCTTTTTACTGCCCATGAATCAGTCAGGCTGCCATCTTCATTGAAGCGCACTGCCACTGTTGTGTTTTCATGGATGGCTGCCAGAAATGAAATCAAGTCAGCGTCTAGCCCTATATCTTGAAGGATCAACCAAAGCTTTGACCTATTGACAAGTTCAAAAGCTGAGGTTAAATCCACAAAGGCCAGATGGAGGTCCCCACGCTTTGCAACTGTATACTTCCCTATCACCAAATGGAGATTAAGACATTGGTCCAGCGTACCTCTCCCTTGCCTAAAACCATATTGGAGATCGGAAACTATACTTGCTTGATCGAGCCACTCTGTTATATGTGCCAAGACAACTTTCCCCATAATTTTGGCCGCGGAGTCAAGGAGCGAGATGGGTCTATAACAAGCCGGGTCATCCCTTGCTCCCTTTTTAAAGATCGGTATAATAACCGCCTTAGCCCAAGACGGGGGAAAACCAGACAGGCAGGGTGCATTAAAAACATGAGTTAAAATCTTTGCCCATAGCTTAGGATCTGCCTTCTAGAGATCGGCAGGTACTCCGTCGGGACCTGGAGCTTTTACCCCTAAGGTTGATATGATCGCCTTATTGACTTCATCAATTGTAAAAACAAGAGGGTGGCATACCAATTCAATAGCTGGCTTCCCTGCAGAAATCCCGGGGGTCGCGTCACTATACACTTCCCCAAAGTGTTGCACCCACCTCTCAGCAGGAACTAGACAATCTTTACTTGAGTTTGGTGAATCATCAAACAATGAACTTTTTACAACAGACCAGAATCTAGAACTATTGGCCAGCACACTGGCCTGGCTAAGCTCCTCCCAAGCTATCTCCCTTAATTGCCCTTTCCGACTCTCTACTGCAAGTTTATATGCCCTCCTTACATTTTTAACCCATAAAGCTACCCTAGGTTTTTGCTTAATTCCTGCATGAGTTCCTTATGGGTAGTCATACAGGTTTCATCAAACCATTTTTTAAATTTTGGGGGCCTTGGTCTACAGGATACAGTTAAGATAGAAGCAACCTGCTTTACGATTCGGTCAAAGGCATTTAGAACGGATAATGGTTGCGAGTCCTGGTCTGAGCAAATCCCAAACTCCTGCACACAATTAGTAATTAAACTATCAATAAAACTATCAGGGGTGATCCTTTCCCACCTCATTCTACGCGCTTGATCTATGGGTGCAATATTAAAATTAGTAAGTTGAGTCATGGTCCTTCCTTTATTTACAGCATGTATATTAAGGTCCAGTGTTAGTGGATTGTGATCATTAAAACAGTTTCTTGTCGCAATTAATGTGCCTATTGTCGACAACAATGAAGAGGAAACCAAAATATAATCAATTATACTGTGACAGCCATGATCAACATATGTAGGTATGGGAACTATCCTGTCTGACTGCTCGGGGCAAATCAAGTTATGGGTTGATAAAAAACTTTCTAAAAAAACGCCGGACGAGGTATGTTCAAAGTGGGTTAGCCCCTGGGGGCCATAGTCCTCCTCCAGCCTTGTTGAACAATTAATAGGGCAAACATGAATATTAAAATTTCCCAGGACTAATATGTCATAATGTGTTTCTGTACTGTCACCATAATCACCCAAAAAAGCAGTGAGAGCTCTAAGGTGCTCTAACTCCTCAGTTCTAGTGAAAGAATTATGAAAATTAACCACTAGAAGAGTTGGTAAATTCTTCCCTGTCAATTCTACTACTAAAATATGGGGAGAACATGATTCAATCAACTTTGCTTTGTAAGACAACTTGAGGTTGATCATCAATAATAGCCCCCCCTTGCTCTGCCTAAACTGGATGGTGTAGCGAATTTACAAAAAGATATAAACCCATCCAAATGAAAATTTTCGTTGGCCTCCAATGTTTCTTGAAGGGCTATAATGTGATGTGTGGGAAGAAAAAGTTCCCAGGATGCATTACCCTTTTTTGCCATTAAACCAGCAATATTCCATGTTAAGACTTTCATTATACCTCCATCAATTGCTGTTAGGGTAGTATTAGGTTTTACTATGACGACGGATGAAATCTGTTGGTTCAAAGGACAGGACGGAATAAAATTCCGTAAACTAACCATGGGAATATGTGTTACTTTGTCCGGTGTTTCCACTAAATTGTCTAAAATAACAGGTACTGCATTACTAACAGGTAGTCAATCTTGAGCATCTAAACCAGAAAGTATGTGAAACCTGTTAGACAAGGAAATGGAGGGGACAACCGACGGTGCGGTTCTTTAAGAAGGCTTGTAAAAATATCCCAGTTGCAAGGCCCAGATGGAGGTGGCGGACTTAGGGCAAGGATCCTGCACCCTTAATATCATCTGAACAGCCGTGGGATTTCGGAAATTAATGACCACACAGTCCCCCTCGAAATTCTTTGGTGATTGTCCCACCCACCCAACTCTGCATACCATAATAATATTATTGCTCATGGGTACCCTAAAACCTTTATGTTTGGATAACTAATCTACGGTTTTATTACGCAATTGGGTCCAAGAATCAGTTTGATCTGATCTAAGCAGTGGGACACCCGCCAAAACCAAAACATAAGGACATGCGGCCGGGGGTAGGTCTAGTACGTCTCTAGAACACTTAGCATTCAAGGGGTTAAGCACAATGGGACCATCTCTGTGGTGATTACTAGCTCTGGTAGTAAACTCGGCCTGGTCAGTAGATAATGGTCTCGGAGGTCCCACAGGCTGAGACGGGATCTGATCAGATGGACAAAAAGGATTAACCATGCCGCCTGTCCCCAGACCTCCCAGGCCCAGATGTGCAATATTCCCCCCAGGGCCAGATGCCATGCATGATGGTCGAGGTGTGGCTGAATTTACATTACCAATGTTCACATTAACTGCTCTGTGGGCCAATTCCCTATTGTTAACCCCCACGGGGCCGATGACTTCTGGCATTACCGGGGCCACAGGTGCTTTAGCTGCCCCTCGTGCCGCACAATGACACCCACATGCCTCCTGATTAACTGGCTCATTACTAGATTTTAAAAGGTCTGACAATTTTTCTTCAATCGCCCCTAGTTTACATAAAACAGGCACTAAGAAGGCAGTTATTAATGTCTCCAAGTGCTTCCAATGGTCAGGATCACTTCCAATGTCCACCATGGTGTGGGGGTCAATATTTGAAAAAAGAGGCTTACCACCATTAATTTGGGGGGTCTGATTCTCACATATCCCTAACGCTTGATGTTTAGGTTTAGCTTTAGTCTTGTTCCTCAATGCCACGCTTCCCCTTGTACATTTTGCAGGCGGCTCACCATTCCCTTACTCACTATTCCCTCCTGACCTGGATTTAGAAGAACATGCCACTCTTTCCCTTTCCCTTGCAGCTCTTTTGGATCTAGTAGCAGGATCACCCTGGGCTACACAGGTCGTTGTTGAGGTATGCGCTAGAGTTAAAACAGGGGGATCTATTTTCTCCGCAGATGAATTAACCAACAATTCCTGAGCTAAGCTCATTGTCAGGTTTTGAGCAAGTTCCAGAATGCTTAAGTGATCCACCTCCAGTACCCTCAATTTAGAAGCTAGACAATCAACTGGGTCCCCAACAGGACTTACAACTGGTGCGTCCAAGCTTAAGTGGTCAAACATTTGCAGAGCGCCCAGGGGAGATTGGTCAAGCTTATAGCCCCCCAAGGATGACCTTTTTTGCCTTGCATAAGTATCCAAAGAGAGCCGCTTTTCGGTGAGTTGTATTTCATGTGTCAATACTGACTCAGCCCTTGTTAAAAACGCATCCAATGTTCCCATAACCCACCCCCCAGCCCGCAATCCTTTAGCCTTACGTTTGGTTGTCATAACCAGTGCCTAAATATATGACACCGCCTTCTAGACAGACAAACGTATCAAGGAAAATATAACAATAAAATTACCTTGTGCTTCGTCCGGAGTTCAAAGTGTCTCGCACAGCTAAGGGGGTTGGCCCAGCCCTCGCACGTCCCACGCTGCGGGAGCCCTGTGGGCCTTTTGACCGCCTCCTGGCGCTCTGGTGTGGCATCAGCAGCGTGCGCGCCACAGGGGCTGCTAGGAGGAGTAGTCTGATGTTACCCCGTGGGCCTCCTGCCCCGAAATGGCCGAAATGACTCTCGCGGCGGTGGCGGCACCAGCAACAGCAACAGGCAACAGGCAAAAACAGGTAAGTTTCAAAGAGCTCCCTATTTCTTTCGAATTAGAAGGCCATCTTGACCGGCCTAGAGACTAGGATATAAACATATTTTAGTGATTTCATTTGAACAGGTGAAGACGTTTCTTCTTGTCTTCATCAGGCAATCAAAACTGAATCTGCATTTCACCAGATGGCATTGCTGACTCAAACTGCCCCCTGTAGATACAAGGAACTCACTGAAATTGAGACTGTCACTGCAGACCGTACCAAGGAAATACATTCATACAGTTTGGTGAAAATGACTCACCTACAGCATACAGAGCTACAAAAATGACATGCATCTTCAGAAAACAAATTCATTTAGAGAGGGAAATAAATGTTTCAAATCAGGAACAAAAAAAATACAGTATTGCATTGCTTAAATGTTCTCAACCTTTTAAGGAGGAACTAACCTAGTATGTCTCTTTAGCCGCAATTTAAGTTAAATAGCAATTAAAATGTTGAACATCTATGTAAATGTAAGTTGTGTCTCTTCATAACAGAAGAAGTGATTCTATGTCAGTTTATCTAAGAGTACCCACACATTTGTGTCCTGGTCCTCTTGCCCCTACAATAACCAAGAGAACACATCCTGTTCTGATAAGCGTGTGCACACTCACTTTTAGTGATATGCTCTGGCTTCCAGTGAGGATTCAGGTACCATAAAATAATCCTTTTTTGCTAGATCTTGCTGTCTGCAGCAAGTCTGCTGCAAGACGTTTCAGAGGCACAGTCAGAATGGCTATATACCATTTGGGCTATCGCCTTGCCCTTGCAACCTTGTCATTCTTTGAGAACATGTATTGCAAGCTAGTGACCTCTTGTATTGGTATCATAACGCAGCTGCCTCTAGTCATGTAATTGAATTGTACAGCTATCTTCAAAACCTTGGGTTAGAGAACAGAAAATTCCTTTTAGAATGAATGCTGCATTTATTTTTGGGCTGTCTCTCCAGTGTTAATTCAAACATTCTTCCACTGGAAACTGAACAACCTAGGGTGTATTATGTTTCTACATTAAAGGTGAAAATTGGCCTTTTTCTTCACCTTCCCTTATATTCGATTAGTTTTTTTAATGAGTATGTGTTATTTCCATAACTCTCTGTACCTCACTGCTGTTTGCTCATGAGGCCGCGCTCAACTTCCATGCTAGAATATGGTGTGTGGAGGCTTGAGTGTTCGGGCGGCAGTTGAACAGGACCTCGGGATCGGTGAGGACGCGGCTGATTACCCTCCCTTTACATCTGCCATATTTACCTCAATAGTAGTAGTAATGATCTTTATTCGGTAAGCAAGTACCATCAGAGTGCACATATATAAAAACATTACAAAAGGTATATCATAGAACCATTTCATCACGTCATAGCACAATTCATTAAGAACAACACTAATCATCTACTTTAGCCATTACTAATGTGCAAAACTTGAGCAAGAATCAGGCAAAACTGTGTGCAAATCAAGCAATAAATACCTAGAAAATACATAAAAACTAAGTCCAGCTGTATGTACAAAAAAAATATAAATAAGATAAAAACAGTCATTGAAACATTTTGATCTAGTCATTTATGGGCACAGTCAATATTCTACCACATTTATGCCATACCTCCAGTAAACCTTTGCTTGTAGCAATCGCTATTACCTTAATAAGGTCTTACCTCTTTTGAACATGTGTTCGCCTTTGTATCTCACAACACTGGCGCCAAGCATGGCACCGCACAACATCGCTACCTCTTACTTTCTACTTTGGATCCCTTCGGCATCATCAGGCGGCAGCGAGATTGCCATAATCGCACAAAGTCAGATGTGGAGAGACACGCAGCGGCATTAAGCACACCACACTTTTACTCACTGAATACGCACCCCACTGAATTTCAGAGGTGCTTTCTGTTGGCCATCAGATTTCTTCAGATGCTGTTGGAAAGATTCCGGTGATATCATCATGCAGGGGGACCTGGTTAATGGCGGCCACCTTTGTTGCTTGACCTGGTTCCATTGCTAGGGACAGGCATCTTTACTACTGTTTAATTGGACCTAAATTCTTTTTTTTTTTTCTAAACTGGTGACTGTGTCAGACATTATTTTGCCTATTTTACTATCCCATCTTACATCTGGCACTACATTACATCTACATCATCAATATGAAGGGAATAAATCTACCTCCTTCATTTTTACAGTCACCTGGTAAACCATGTATTGCCTGGAAAGCGGTTTAGAGCATTTAATGCTTTTCTAAGAACTAATGGTGGCTTAAAGTTCAAACCTAAAAGGAAAAACTGGTTGTTGAAACATTCATTGGGTCTGGAAGGTCAGGTAATTTTTGTACATTTGCCCTTCGTATCTGATGATGAAGAAAAAGATCTGGATGAATATGGAGAAGCGGTCAAGAGATTGGAGCCACTTATGCAAGCAGCCTAACTTGAGTGTTAGAAAACACACGTTTTTTTTTCATGATACCTGTATGCTACGGGATCTGTAGACATGTTTGTGGCTTTTTACATGTTTTAGCAGCCAAGTGTGAGTTTGGTGTTTTTACTGATCTGCTTATTAGAGATCAGTTGTTTACCAGGTTTTTCAACAAAAAGATTCAAGAAAGGCTACTACCATGTAAAATTCTATCCCTTGAAGAGGCTGTGAATATTTCCAGCAGTATCCAAGATTCCAAGTTGTCTGCAAAGGAATTGAACAAGAACACTGAGGAGGGTGTTATGTTGGTCAAAGGAAGTAAGACCTTCCCATGAAAATCACCTTATGTCAAGAGGGGAAAAAGTGGAAACTTCTGTTATCGCTGTGGATCTAGGTTTCATATTGCCTCTTCAAAGCAATGTCCAGCTCTAGGGAAGGACTGAAACAAATGTGGAGTTTCTGATCACTTGCCAGAGTGTGCTGGATGAACACTACAAAAACCACTGTGAATGCAGTGTCTGATAACCCTGATCAAGGGTTGGCAGACAGTATGAACAATTTACTTTTGTGTGTCAGAATCCATGAAAGTGTTGTTCCTAGATCCAGGGATCCCATTGAGGAGTTTGCCATTGGGGATGCCTGCGTACCTTTGCTTACTGACTCGGGCCCAAAATCACTATAATCTCCATGAGCACATTTACTGCTAAGTTAGTTGTCATTAGTTTAGTGTCTTCAGAAATTTTTTCTTTTGGGTATAATGGCAAGAAGATTGACTTGAAGGGACTCTTTAACACTGTTATTGGATTCAAAGGGAGGGAGGTGCAAGGCAAAGTGTATGTCTTACGTAAGGACCCTAACATTCTTGGTTGGCATCACTAGGGCTGTTTAGGTATTATCCTTAAACCTGGATGTGATCAACAATTTTGGTGTATGGGTAAGGACATTGTTTGCAGTGTGAGTGATTTGGAGACCGTCTCAAAATCATATGATTGGGGTTTGAAAACAAGCTTAGAAAACTGGATGATTTTGAACATGAAATTAATCTTAAAGAAGACTGTGTGCCTGTCAAACATTCTGGTACTTACTTCATTTAAAGTGTATTTGGGTTACAGGGTTCGTCTGGGACTAAATAGGAAACAGTGTATAAAAAATGAAGCTAAAAATCTTTTGTGCCATCAGCTAGGCAGAAGAAATGTCTGTTCTACGTCTGCTGAATATTTACTTGGTCCAAGTCCATTATCCAAGTAAAGAAAAATGATTAAGAACATAAACTTTTGCTCTGAAAGAGCACTGATTAAAAAAACGTAAAAACAAAAAGCCCCCAACTTCATTTTAATTTTTCAAAAGTTAACCATGTCCAAGATTTTTTGATCTTCCCCTTGACTCCCACCCAGTGCTTCAAGAAAAATCCCTTCCTCCTCCCTTTTGGCCTTCCCCTTTTTCTCTTCGTATTTGGAAAGAGTTCCTTGTTGGCCCAGCTCAAGAAGAGTGTAGATTGAGCTAAAGTAATAAATCATAATGATGTGCAGAGTTTCATGGTACCTTTGGGATTATGACATTTGCATATAAATGGTATGTTTCTTCTTTTCCAGAGGCCCAGCCAAGGCCAGGACAATGGCTTATTTTGGAGAGGGGAAAGGACCCATTCATGTGGATAATGTGAAGTGTATGGGAAATGAGAGATCACTGGCAGACTGCATCAAGCAGGACTTTGGAAGACACAACTGCCGTCACAGCGAGGATGCAGGCGTGATCTGTGACTATTTGGGAAAGAAATCAGCCACAGGGAGTAAAGGTGAGGTGTGACTGCCACAGAGTACCAGCAAATGAAAAGCTGCAGTATCCTCAGCACCTCCCATAGTCACATAGAGTAAAATCACTGCAAAGCATTTCTTGACAGAAGTAGCAAAGTTATGAGCAAATTCGCTATGGCTAGAAGATAAAAACCTAGTCAAATAATGGATGCTTTTTATATAAATAATATCTGCATTTCTTCTTATATAAGCTATGATCAAATGTTTACCTTAGCTTACATTTAAATATATTTATTCAATGTGAAAATAATTCATTTTATATTTTGTGTAACTAACGACTTTACTGTTTTAATGTTATTTTAGATTTTCTTATTATTATCATCATTTAAAATGTTCCCATTGGTAAAACATATCTTTACAATTGAATAATAAAAATCACAAATAGAGGCAATTAAAACCAAACATAGTTGAAATAAATAAAAACACTTCATTTAAATTACCAGAAAAATGTAAAACAGCTGTACAAAATGATCTTTAAAAGTCCGAGATTCTTGGCAGTGAAATTATAAACCGCAACAATATTGGAGAAAATATGTTTTTAAATACCACTTAGAACACTGTTTAAGAAATGGACTAATGTAAAGTAAATGCTTTACATCTTGAACTTGCAGTGAACACAATGAACATATATCAATTTGAGCCATTCCATTTGCCTAGATTGGCTTCCAAAGGTGAAACTCTGCTAAAGAGATTCAAGACAAATTTACACATTAAGTAGCTACATTTGTTTTCACACAGCTGATTCCACTACTGTAAGTAGTGATTAGTATGTTGAAGAAGGCTTAGCTGATCATACCCTCATCAAATCAAAATCATCTTTGGGATAAGATTTAAAAAAGCAATTTTAATTAGAGATCCCTTCATAGTAAAAGCTCCGCTTACAAATTGCAGCGAGCCCACCCCCTCACACTAGGTGCAGTGGGTGAGGATCCAATGATGAAGCATGCCACAGGTGGTACCTGTGGGTGAGGATCCTTTTATATAATCTAATAGATTCCAGGGTCCCACTGTTCAAAGCCCATACCTTTCTAGGGATGAAAAACAGAGGAAATCTCTCTCATCTTGATAGGATTTATATTAATTGGGAGGGTGAGGTTGTCCTAGATTTCTTGCTTCTCACTCCCCTTAGTGATACATGGTATAAGATTGTACCAATCCAGAAAGTTTTGATAAGTACAGCCTATGCATCTTAGAGCAACATTTTGATTAAAGTTAGAGTAATTCCAAGGTAGGATGATCAGTTCCAGTTTTACTCTCTCTCTTTCTTGAGGAATCTGGAGTTGCTTGCTTTAGTCAAATAACCCAGCGAATAATTGCACCAACAACTACATCATAAGCACCTATCACACCTAATTCCAATCTTATTGCATTTCAAAATATATTTTTTATTAAGCTAGTTTACAGTTAAATCAAATCAGAACAATGCTGATACCACCATATATTATAGCCAGTATATAAATCAATACAACACATTGGTTATCTAATAAACAATGAGAACATTAAATCAGTTTTATGAAAAAGTTGTAAACAATGATAATCAAGTCTTCAACTACCACAATTGCAGACTTAAAAAGACAATCCACATACCCTGCAGTTGGCTGGCAAATATGGCTTTCCTTTCAAAACTCACTGTATAGGATTTCTTAAATGCATTACAGCCACAATCACAAAATCTGAATACTTCAAAATGACACTTCCGCTATATAAAGGAGGTAGAAACCAGTATCTCACTTTCTCATTAAGCAAAAACAAAAAACAAGTTTTTAGTGAACAGGGGACATTTTCTTAATAAATCCAATCCTTTAAAATATTTATCTTTGTTACCCTAGGACCTTATTGAATCAGAATCATGTTGGGTTGAGGTAATTTCATACCAGATCCATCATTTAAGATATCATTTATGTTTTGTCTGGTACCTAATTACTCTTCGACTTACTTTGCCCTAGAGTCCACACATCAACATTTCATACAAAACCTTGATTAATAATGCACCCTTTTAGATGTGATGGTGCAGCTTGAAACAATGAATCATACATTAATTGCAAAATTATTTGTTTTAAAATATGCCACATAGCCTGTAATTAAATTTTGTATATGAGCTAGATGCTCGGTTGTCTCTTGTGGAAAATTTAAGATTCTGACAGAAATATCACATTGTAAACTTGAAAACCATTCCCCAGCACCAGTCATGAGCCTTCCTCCCAATTTTTAACATCCAATATTATAAAATCATAAGGTATCCCAAAGAAAGACAATAAAGGTACATACTTACTGTCACCTTTCACCTATTAGGTGTATTCCAGAATTTATTACAAGCTAGACTCCACAGAGAGAGGCAATATTTCAGTTGTCCTGCAATAGTTCTTAAAATGTATAATCATTTTGAAAACTATTTTTATTAAATTTCCAATGTTTCAAAGTGTGTATTAATTGAGTTGCAATCAAATATCATTACAATGTAGGCATTGCTAAGAAACCTGACTCAGTTACAAATCCCTTAAGTAAAGATGAAGGGTCTTGGTAGCCTAGAGAGATTTGTGTAAACTTCCATCTACCTCAGATTCCTAACACTCGCAAATTCGCTATGGCTAGGAGATAAAAACCTAGTCAAATAATGGATGCTTTTTATATAAATAATATCTGCATTTGTTCTTGTATAAGCTATGATCAAATGTTTACCTTAGCTTACATTTAAATATATTTATTCAATGTGAAAATAATTAATTTTATATTTTGTGTTACTAACGACTTTACTGTTTTAATGTTATTTTAGATTTTCTTATTATCATCATTTAAAATGTTCCCATTGGTAAAACATATCTTTACAATTGAATAATAAAAATCACAAATAGAGGCAATTAAAACCAAACATAGTTGAAATAAATAAAAACACTTCATTTAAATTACCAGAAAAATGTAAAACAGTTGTACAAAATGATCTTTAAAAGTCCGAGATTCTTGGCAGTGAAATTATAAACCGCAACAATATTGGAGAAAATATGTTTTTAAATACCACTTAGAACACTGTTTAAGAAATGGACTAATGTAAAGTAAATGCTTTACATCTTGAACTTGCAGTGAACACAATGAACATATATGATCAACTCAATTTAAACCATTCCATTTGCCTAGATTGGCTTCCAAAGGTGAAACTCTGCTAAAGAGATTCAAGACAAATTTACACATTAAGAAGCTACATTTGTTTTCACTCAGCTGATTCCACTACTGTAAGTAGTGATTAGTATGTTGAAGAAGGCTTAGCTGATCATACCCTCATCAAATCAAAATCATCTTTGGGATAAGATTTAAAAAAGCAATTTTAATTAGAGATCCCTTCATAGTAAAAGCTCCGCTTACAAATTGCAGCGAGCCCACCCCCTCACACTAGGTGCAGTGGGTGAGGATCCAATGATGAAGCATGCCACAGGTGGTACCTGTGGGTGAGGATCCTTTTATATAATCTAATAGATTCCAGGGTCCCACTGTTCAAAGCCCATACCTTTCTTGGGATGAAAAACAGAGGAAATCTCTCTCATCTTGATAGGATTTATATTAATTGGGAGGGTGAGGTTGTCCTAGATTTCTTGCTTCTCACTCCCCTTAGTGATACATGGTATAAGATTGTACCAATCCAGAAAGTTTTGATAAGTACAGCCTATGCATCTTAGAGCAACATTTTGATTAAAGTTAGAGTAATTCCAAGGTAGGATGATCAGTTCCAGTTTTACTCTCTCTCTTTCTTGAGGAATCTGGAGTTGCTTGCTTTAGTCAAATAACCCAGCGAATAATTGCACCAACAACTACATCATAAGCACCTATCACACCTAATTCCAATCTTATTGCATTTCAAAATATATTTTTTATTAAGATAGTTTACAGTTAAATCAAATCAGAACAATGCTGATACCACCATATATTATAGCCAGTATATAAATCAATACAACACATTGGTTATCTAATAAACAATGAGAACATTAAATCAGTTTTATGAAAAAGTAGTAAACAATGATAATCAAGTCTTCAACTACCTCAATTGCAGACTTAAAAAGACAATCCACATACCCTACAGCTGGCTGGCAAATATGGCTTTCCTTTCAAAACTCACTGTATAGGATTTCTTAAATGCATTACAGCCACAATCACAAAATCTGAATACTTCAAAATGACACTTCGGCTATATAAAGGAGGTAGAAACCAGTATCTCACTTTCTCATTAAGCAAAAACAAAAAACAACTTTTTAGTGAACAGGGGACATTTTCTTAATAAATCCAATCCTTTAAAATATTTATCTTTGTTACCCTAGGACCTTATTGAATCAGAATCATGTTGGGTTGAGGTAATTTCATACCAGATCCATCATTTAAGATATCATTTATGTTTTGTCTGGTACCTAATTACTCTTCAACTTACTTTGCCCTAGAGTCCACACATCAACATTTCATACAAAACCTTGATTAATAATGCACCCTTTTAGATGTGATGGTGCAGCTTGAAACAATGAATCATACATTAATTGCAAAATTATTTGTTTTAAAATATGCCACATAGCCTGTAATTAAATTTTGTATATGAGCTAGATGCTCGGTTGTCTCTTGTGGAAAATTTAAGATTCTGACAGAAATATCACATTGTAAACTTGAAAACCATTCCCCAGCACCAGTCACGAGCCTTCCTCCCAATTTTTAACATCCAATATTATAAAATCATAAGGTATCCCAAAGAAAGACAATAAAGGTACATACTTACTGTCACCTTTCACCTATTAGGTGTATTCCAGAATTTATTACAAGCTAGACTCCACAGAGAGAGGCAATATTTCAGTTGTCCTGCAATAGTTCTTAAAATGTATAATCATTTTGAAAACTATTTTTATTAAATTTCCAATGTTTCAAAGTGTGTATTAATTGAGTTGCAATCAAATATCATTACAATGTAGGCATTGCTAAGAAACCTGACTCAGTTACAAATCCCTTAAGTAAAGATGAAGGGTCTTGGTAGCCTAGAGAGATTTGTGTAAACTTCCATCTACCTCAGATTCCTAACACTCGCAAATTCGCTATGGCTAGGAGATAAAAACCTAGTCAAATAATGGATGCTTGGAGGAGGAGCCTAGCGCTTGACCAAGATGGCCGCGTGAGCTCTGAGCTCCCGAGACCCTCGCGCCCTCCGTCGACTATCCTGTCTCTAATCCTGTCTGCATGCACGGCATCGTGTAGATGACTTGTCAGGGAGGCGATCGATGCTACCCGAGGTCGGATCGCCCACCGGGAACCGGAGTTATGCATGGCGGAAGATTGCGGCCTATCTCCGAGAGATGCCAGGGGCTGGAGTTGGCAGGATGCCCGACCTCTAGTTGAACAACAGCGGCCAGGCGAGGTGTGAACTGTCGGATGGAGGTCCCCGTCCTTTCACTTTCACTTTCTCTCCCTTTGTCTGCCCTGCCCCTGGAGAGCCCTTGGTGGCTTTATTTTCCTTTGGACGCTCTACATGCTACTCTGGCGGCCCACTGCAGACCTGATCACTCCTGATTCCTCTTGCTGAGAGAGGGCCGTCTTATCGGAACCGAACTGCTTGGTGCCAACCATGTCGGGCAAAGCAGAGGTGGATCGGCTGAAGCCTAAGTCAACCAGGCGGGGAGCCTATTCTCAAGCTGATAATATGGACCGCTATGCTCTGCAGAAGGGGTCACCGAGTGGGTCGAGCCAGTCGCCGGATACCCAGAAGGAGGTCTCGCCCCTGGCCCCCAGAGCTTTCGCTGCAGGATGTCATGGGGGCGCTCGAGGGGATGCAGACCTCGATTGGGAGACAATTTGATGCCCTGGCGCAAAAAGTGGATACCATCTTGGTGGACGTCAACCTGATCCGTGCAGATTTGGGTAAAACCAACGAACGGGTTAAAACCCTGGACCTCAAGACCACGGGCCTCGCCGATGAGGTTTCAGAACTGCAGACCGAGGTTCGTAAGCTGAGGACCGAGAGTGATCTCGCCGCCCGTCGGCTGGAGGACTTTGAGAGCCGGGCCAGGCGCAACAACGTGCGCGTTATTGGGGTCCCGGAGTCCTCGGATGAGGCTTCGGTTGACCTGCTCGTGGAGGATTTGGTGCTTAACCACCTGCAGCCTAAGGGTCTTGGGAAGTTCTTCGCGGTTGAAAGGGCCCACAGAGTGCCGGGTGGGAAGCCCAGGGTGGGAGCCCCGCCGAGGCCGATCGTCGCCCGGCTCTTTCATTTTCGAGATCGGGACGCTATCCTGCAAGCATCGAGGGTAACGGGCCCGGTCCCCTTCCAGAACGCGTCGGTGAATTTCTATCCTGATTTCACCCAGCAGGTGCAGAGGCAGAGACAGGGCTTTCTGGGGGTGAAGAGGCGCCTTCGGGAGAGGGATCTGAAGTATGCCATGCTCTTCCCTGCCAGACTACGTGTGGTGTACGAAGACCGGACATTCTTTTTTGAGTCTCCCGCCATGGCCGATGAATGGCTGGACGCTTTGCCCCGACGACGGACGGGAGAGGACACTGCCGCGGATGGGGACAGTGGCCGGGATGGGCAAGGGTGATGTTTTCGGAGCTGGTCTGACTCGATTTGACTTTATCTAATGACTTGAACAGAGTGCAGTAAATGCGGAGGGTTGCGGGAGGACGAGGGGAGCTCTTTCCTCCCTTAGGGTACTTTTTGTAGATTTGGGTTTGGTAGGGCGACAGGCACACTGCAAGTTGGGGGGGCTTTGTAAGCTGCAGCAGGGGTGCAGGGTGGGGGGGATGGTTGGGACTTTGGGTTTGTTGTTGGGGGGTTTGTTTCTGCAAGGCGTAATGATCATTCTCGGGATTGTTCCATGGTGGCTCTTCGGGTGGGGGGTGGGCCTCTTTGTGTTTGGGGATGGGGGGGTAGAGGTTTAAGTGTTATTAGCTGGAATGTTAATGGTTTGGGAGATCGCATTAAGCGCGGGATAGTTTTGCAACACTTGAAACGGTGAATGCCAGATGTTGCCCTGCTGCAGGAGACACACCTCATAGGTAATACGTGTTATGCTCTCAATAGGAAGGGTTATAAATTCATAGCTCATTCGGGATTTTCCTCCGGGTCCAGGGGTGTGGGCATCCTAGTCAGGGCCTCGCTACCATTTGAGGTGGACTCCACAATTGTTGACGATAGGGGGAGGTTTGTGGCGTGGCGGGGAGGTGGGAAGGTAGAACTTTGGTTTTGGTTTCGGTTTATGTCCCTCCAGCCCTGCAGGCCTCCACGTTTACAGATCTGGGTAGGGCCTTGCTGGATCTCCCGGGAGGTATGCTAGTGGTGGGGGGGGATTTCAATGCTGTCGGCTCTGGGCTGCTGGATAGGTACCCGCCCAGAGACACTGGGGGGGCTCAGAAGTGGCTCCCAGACTTACTAGACACACTCGGCCTGATAGATTGCTGGAGGCTCCGGCACCCCACACAGCGTCAATACACCTTCCACTCCGGGGCGCATGGTAGCCTCTCTAGGATTGACTACCTGCTCACTCTGGCTGCGCGCGCACGCCCCACTGGTGTCTGAGGTCAGGCACATGGCGCGTGGCATATCGGACCATTCGCCAGTGTGGGTCAGGCTGGACATAAGCCGCGAGGGAGGGGGAAGGGTGGCTCCTATTAACCCCTGGTACTTTCGAGATTCTAAGATGCGCAGCGCATTGGTGAAGACAGTGGATAATTTCTTCAAGGACAATCATGGGTCCGTGGACTCGGCTGTGTCGTTGTGGGAAGCATTTAAGATCGTGCTGCGAGGGGAGGCCCTCTCACTTGTAGTGGCGGCCAAGCGGCGGAGAGATGGCGAGGTTATGCAAGTGGAGGAGGAGATCGGGGCTTTGGAGGGAGCATTAGAGGAGGAGGTAACAGCGGCCTCACTGCATGAGCTGAGCTTGAAGCAAGCCGAGTATAAGGACCTTGTGACAAATGCCGCTAAGACCCTCAGTAGGGAACAGCAGGGCCGCCTGTATGATGTTGGTGACAAGGCCGGGAAGCTCCTAGCTTGGCTGGATAAAAAAGAAAGGGTTAATAGAGTAGTGCCGGAGTTGACGGGAGAGGGGGGAGAGGTGATTGTGGAACCTGAGGGGATTGTACAGTCTTTCTCCGACTATTTCTGTAAGGTTTATGCCTCAGTGTCGGATAGGCCGCCCGAGGACTCGCGTGACCTCTTGAGGGATATCGCTCTGCCCTGTCTCTCTGATGTAGATAGAGATGATCTTGATGGAGACATAACGGTCGATGAGGTGGCGGGAGCTATTCGCGCGCTGAACCCGGGCAAGGCCTCGGGCCCGAATGGCTTGCCGATTGACCTGTATAAACTGTTCCCGGATAGGGTAGCCCCTCACCTGCGCGCCATGTTCGTGGAGGCGCGGGGGAGTGGGACCCTCCCGTTGGACCAGAGGCTGGCGACAATTGTTGTGATACACAAAGATGGTAAACCCCGAGATAAGTGTGCCTCCTATAGGCCCATCTCACTCCTCAACGCCGAGCCGAAGATTCTGGCTAAAATCCTGGCGGGCCGATTGGTCAGGGTACTTGGAGACTTGATTCACCCGGATCAATCCGGTTTTATTCCGCATCGCAACACCGCGTTAAACCTTCGGCGCCTTCATGGTGTGATCGCCAGGGCTGGCACGCTGCGAGAACCGGCTATTGTGGCGTCTCTTGATGCCACGATGGCCTTTGATACGGTGGAATGGGAGTATTTGTGGGCTGTGCTAGCCAAGTTCGGCTTTGGCCCTGGTTTTGTGAGTTGGGTGAAGTTGCTGTATGAGGGACCCCTTGCGAGTGTGGTGGTAAATGGCCGAGCATCGACTCCGTTCCGGCTTGGGAGGGGGACTCGGCAGGGCTGCCCCCTGTCGCCTCTGCTGTTCGCCCTTGCCCTTGAACCGCTGGCGGCGTGGATACGATGGCATCCGTCCATACGTGGCCTTCGCTGGTCGCCCGAACACGAGGATCGCATTTCGCTATATGCTGACGACATCCTGTTGTATCTTGCCTCGCCCAAGAATTCATTCATAGTGGTTTGTGACGTTCTTACATCTTTCGGTAGGAACTCGGGTCTTGTCATCAACTGGAGTAAATCGTATTTATACGTCCTTAGTGGTGAGGTTCCACCGGTCCCGCAAACTTGTTCGATCCAGATTGCTCAGCAGGGCTTCACGTATCTGGGGATCTTTATCTCCATGGACCCCGCTTTGCGGTATGAGAGAAACCTGCTCCCCCCCCTGGCGCGCCTGCGGCGGGATGTTGAGGGCTGGCGGAGGTTGCCGCTCTCCCTTGTCGGGCGCGCTGCCTTGTTCAAAATGATGTCCCTTCCTCGGTTCCTCTACGCATTGCAGAATACTCTGGATTGGGTGCCGGCCAGGTACTTTCGGGAGGTCGAAAGCCTCCAACGAACGTTGTTGTGGGATGGGCGGCCGCGGATAGCGATTGCTAAATTGACGCTTCCATGGTATGACGGGGGTATCGCTCTTCCAGACATCCGACGCTATTACTGGGCCACCCAGTTGTCCGCGATTAACCATGGTCTTTATGGCCCGGCTATCAGCCCTGGGTATGCCATGGACAGATGGTTGCTGCGTGGTGGGAACTATCTTAGGGCATTGTATTCGCGGTCCCTCGACTCGTCCCTCACGGGGCCCACTGGGGTGGCGGTGCGTGTATGGAAGATGGCGACTGACTCTCTGGGCTGGAAGGATAGGCTCACCCTAGCTACCCCGTTGTTTGAATCTGAAAGGTTGGGTAGGCTTTGGCATACGAAAGGGTTTGATAAATGGGACTTGATCGGCATCTCCAGGGTTGGAGATGTGCTGATTAAGGGGAGGGTGAAGTCCTTTGAAGAGTTGCAGACAGAGTATGAGTTGGGGGCATCCGAGTTTTTCAGATATGCTCAGGTGCATCATGCCCTGCGGTCAGTCCTTGTGGAGGGTGAGAGGGTGCCTGAGTCCTCTCCTTTGGAGGACCGGATCCTTGATGGCCATATGCCAGAGAGCACGATCTCGCTCATCTACAAGAAACTGATAAATGTTCGGGCTGATATGCTTCTGGGGATGCGGGACCAGTGGACCAGGGACGGACTCGAGTTGGATGATGAGGACTGGCAGTCTGCTGTTTCCTCTCCTAAGGAGGTTGCGATCCCGTCGCGTCTGAGGCTGGTGCAGCTCAAGATATTGCATCGAGTGTATGTGACGGGGCCGCGACTGGTTCAAATGGGATTCTCTGAGGAAGGCCTATGCAGGAGGGGATGTGGTATGGTGGGTACTTTCCTCCATATCATTTGGGAATGTGGTGTCATCACGGAATTCTGGAGGCGAGTCCATGCGGTGATGGGGGAGGTGACGGGCATTGCTATGCAGCCGGAAGCGCGGTGTTGTCTCCTGAATGTCTGGGGGCCCACTGATCATGATGAGGCGCAAACCCAGTGGGTGACTCTGGGTAACATGGTTGCTAAGAGGGACATCGCGCGCTTGTGGGGTTCCGCGGGGCCCCCCACGTTAACCGCGTGGAAAGAAAATATGGACTGGAGCATGCTCAGGGAGAAGACAGTCTATTGCGCTAGAGGCCGCCCTCGGAAGTGGCATGCCATCTGGGGTAGGTGGAATCAATACAGGGGGGGAATATGTCTTCCCCCTGATCTGGATCCCCCCGAGGAACAGCTTTCTTCTTGATCTTCTTTCCAGCTTAGTATGCAGATGTGATGGTTAATTGACTTCTTGGGCCTCTGCGTCCCCCCCGTTTTCCTCTTTTCACAGTACTGTAACTGTTAGACGATTGGGGTCCGGCTCCCCCCTGAGGGGCTAACACCGTGGGTATTCAGTGTTGTTGCCTTGCTGGGGTTTGTTGTGTGTTTGTAATTATTTAAAAATGGAACCTTTTCACTGCTCCTTCAATGCACTGTGGACGCTTCTTTGTCCTCTCCTACCGAAGCTGCCGAACCTCCGGGTTGTCGGCTGAATAGCTGTGTCCAGATTCTTGAAGAAATAAAGGTTTTATAAAAAAAATAAAAAAAAATAAATAATGGATGCTTTTTATATAAATAATATCTGCATTTGTTCTTGTATAAGCTATGATCAAATGTTCACCTTAGCTTACATTTAAATATATTTATTCAATGTGAAAATAATTCATTTTATATTTTGTGTACTAACGACTTTACTGTTTTAATGTTATTTTAGATTTTCTTATTATCATTATTTAAAATGTTCCCATTGGTAAAACATATCTTTACAATTGAATAATAAAAATCACAAATAGAGGCAATTAAAACCAAACGTAGTTGAAATAAATAAAAACACTTCATTTAAATTACCGGAAAAATGTAAAATAGTTGTACAAAATGATCTTTAAAAGTCCGAGATTCTTGGCAGTGAAATTATAAACCGCAACAATATTGGAGAAAATATGTTTTTAAATACCACTTAGAACACTGTTTAAGAAATGGACTAATGTAAAGTAAATACTTTACATCTTGAACTTGCAGTGAACACAATGAACATATATGATCAACTCAATTTAAACCATTCCATTTGCCTAGATTGGCTTCCAAAGGTGAAACTCTGCTAAAGAGATTCAAGACAAATTTACACATTAAGAAGCTACATTTGTTTTCACTCAGCTGATTCCACTACTGTAAGTAGTGATTAGTATGTTGAAGAAGGCTTAGCTGATCATACCCTCATCAAATCAAAATCATCTTTGGGATGAGATTTAAAAAAGCAATTTTAATTAGAGATCCCTTCATAGTAAAAGCTCCGCTTACAAATTACAGCGAGCCCACCCCCTCACACTAGGTGCAGTGGGTGAGGATCCAATGATGAAGCATGCCACATGTGGTACCTGTGGGTGAGGATCCTTTTATATAATCTAATAGATTCCAGGGTCCCACTGTTCAAAGCCCATACCTTTCTTGGGATGAAAAACAGAGGAAATCTCTCATCTTGATAGGATTTATATTAATTGGGAGGGTGTGGTTGTCCTAGATGTCTTGCTTCTCACTCCCCTTAGTGATACATGGTATAAGATTGTACCAATCCAGAAAGTTTTGATAAGTACAGCGTATGCATCTTAGAGCAACATTTTGATTAAAGTTAGAGTAATTCCAAGGTAGGATGATCAGTTCCAGTTTTACTCTCTCTCTTTCTTGAGGAATCTGGAGTTGCTTGCTTTAGTCAAATAACCCAGTGAATAATTGCACCAACAACTACATCATAAGCACCTATCACACCTAATTCCAATCTTATTGCATTTTAAAATATATTTTTTATTAAGCTAGTTTACAGTTAAATCAAATCAGAACAATGCTGATACCACCATATATTATAGCCAGTATATAAATCAATACAACACATTGGTTATCTAATAAACAATGAGAACATTAAATCAGTTTTATGAAAAAGTTGTAAACAATGATAATCAAGTCTTCAACTACCACAATTGCAGACTTAAAAAGACAATCCACATACCCTGCAGTTGGCTGGCAAATATGGCTTTCCTTTCAAAACTCACTGTATAGGATTTCTTAAATGCATTACAGCCACAATCACAAAATCTGAATACTTCAAAATGACACTTCCGCTATATAAAGGAGGTAGAAACCAGTATCTCACTTTCTCATTAAGCAAAAAAAAAAAAAAAAACTTTTTAGTGAACAGGGGACATTTTCTTAATAAATCCAATCCTTTAAAATATTTATCTTTGTTACCCTAGGACCTTATTGAATCAGAATCATGTTGGGTTGAGGTAATTTCATACCAGATCCATCATTTAAGATATCATTTATGTTTTGTCTGGTACCTAATTACTCTTCAACTTACTTTGCCCTAGAGTCCACACATCAACATTTCATACAAAACCTTGATTAATAATGCACCCTTTTAGATGTGATGGTGCAGCTTGAAACAATGAATCATACATTAATTGCAAAATTATTTGTTTTAAAATATGCCACATAGCCTGTAATTTACTTTTTTATATGAGCTAGATGCTCGGTTGTCTCTTGTGGAAAATTTAAGATTCTGACAGAAATATCACATTGTAAACTTGAAAACCATTCCCCAGCACCAGTCATGAGCCTTCCTCACAATTTTTAACATCCAATATTATAAAAGTCATAAGGTATCCCAAAGAAAGACAATAAAGGTACATACTTACTGTCACCTTTCACCTATTAGGTGTATTCCAGAATTTATTACAAGCTAGACTCCACAGAGAGAGGCATTATTTCAGTTGTCCTGCAATAGTTCTTAAAATGTAAAATCATTTTGAAAACTATTTTTATTAAATTTCCAATGTTTCAAAGTGTGTTTTAATTGAGTTGCAATCAAATATCATTACAATGTAGGCATTGCTAAGAAACCTGACTCAGTTACCAATCCCTTAAGTAAAGATGAAGGGTCGTGGTAGCCTAGAGAGATTTGTGTAAACTTCCATCTACCTCAGATTCCTAACACTCCAGTGTTTTTATTAATGACAAAATCATAATATAGCAGTGACCTATACCAGTTTTTAAATTACCATTCCTCCATTACAGGGCCAAGTCAAATGCAAGAGCCAATAACATGATGCAAGCTGGACAGGTTATAAAACTGTCAGATCATTGCCCTACTTGAAAATAAGCTTCTCTCAAGAAACCTGGGGTCCCAATTCACAAAGTCTTTTTTCAATCGTGTGGAATAGTACTACAGTAGTATGAGTAGAACTACTCCGTATTAGGTATAATGGCAAATCACAAAGTTCCAATTGGAAACTTAGGGCCCGATTTAAATTTAAGCAGACAAGTTACTCTTGTCACAACAGTGATGGATATCCCGTCCGCTGAAATATAAATCCCATGGGATATTATGAGATTTATATTTTGGTAGATATCCATCACCCTTGTGACAGAGTAACTCGTTTGCGGAAATCTAAATCAGGACCTGCAGCACAAACCTGTCTGCAGAATATTACTCCTCACATGCAGAACTATTTACACGAGAAAACGTAATTCTAGCCTAATGTGAAAATGTGAGATTTGGCTAAGTGATTGATGCAGAACTGAAGACTAATGCCTCCAACATGAGAGGAGTAAGAGAAAAATCAAGGAGAGGCAAGGGAAGAGCCATACAAATCCAACACACCCACAAAAGTACTCCACAAACATTCACAACAGTTATACTCACATTTACTCAAGGACTACCATAGGCTAAAGAAGCTCACATTTACTCCAACCTAGCTTTGACGTAAGTCACACAGCTTTAGGAACTGCAAAGGTATCATACAGAAATTAAAAATGGCAGGGAACAACACAACTCCTGTTGTACTACTTCTTGTATTCATGAATGCTGTTATGCATCCTTCATTACATTCTTTATCTCAGACACATCGTATACAAAAACAATTGATGTTTACTTTGTTTTTCACTGCTGCAAATAAAACACAACACAAAAAGTATAAAAGACAAAAACAAACAGAAAATAAAGGAAATGCTTCACTCCATGTCGCTCACATATTAGCAGTATGCTTTTAATTTCATCAACTATATTAATACTTTTGTACTTGCTATATTGCTCAACGATCAACTCAGACTATGGGGATCTAGCTGGATACACAAGGTCATCCCCACTAAATTCCATAATTTAGTTACAGCAATGCTAATTTATATTCTACAGAATCTTCTCTACGAGGGATGGGGTCCCGTCTTAGTTTTCTCAAAGGAAGTGTGCATCATTTCGGCATTCCATCCGTGAAAATTGAGGGTTAGGCTCCTCCTCCCCACTGTGGTGGAAAAAAAAATCCCATGTGTAGCAATTCTTCCGTCATTCCGCTTAATGTAACTAGAGTGAACTTTATTATCCCCTGGTCCTCCCAACCTTATGCAAGGGCACCAAATATTTTTTCTTAATACCTTAATAGCAAACGTGTACTAGTTTACATCTCTTCCGCTGCATCTAGGGGACCCTTTCCCTAACACGCATTCATTACACCATTAGGCAATCTTTAGAGGTGTCATGTACAAGTCAAATAATATATTTGTACAGTAGTTTATCTTTGACAATTTTAGATGCCTGAGGCATCAACCTTATAGAGTTACTTCAGTAACTGGCAACCCCAAGCATTTTGACTACACAGATGGCCTTCTTAGCAAATCCCTAATGATTATGTTCTATGATTGCTAACTCAGATACAACATATGCAAGGATTCAAGTTGGTCAACCGTTGAAATCGTTTGGTTTAGTTAAAGTATTCCTTGGGGTTGAAAATATCAAAAAAATTGATCTTTAGGAATCAGAAACCTTCTTTTTGCTAAATCATTGAAGAATATAAATCCATTCTGCCCAAAAATCTGATATTCGATTTACAGTTTGTAGCCTGCTCACAATTCATTGTGTTTAGTGTAAAAAAAAGACTTTAAGAGATGGAAATGTCCAGCGAGGCTGTTCCCCGTGCTGTTTTGGTATCAATAGTTCAATATATTATGCTATACTTGGATCATATCCGAAAGAACCCTATATTTGATGTGCTTGAGATGTAATTATTGTCCAGTAAATCTCATTACAATATATAGTTTTGGTCCCATAAAATAATCCACATACATGACCACAGGGGTTATTGAGTCTACAACACTGTGTATTATCATACCTAATTTAACCCGTAGTAAAGCTGAAAATTCGACAGGGCCAAACTGACTCAAAAAAGTCAAAGTTGAAGGCATTTATAAATATCTTGCAACTCTAAACCTACATGTATATCCGTGAATTTAGTCTCTTGACAATGCTGGCAAGAGGCGGAAAGATTGGCAATACAGGGCCGACACTGGTGATAGTGACGGGGAACAACCTTTACAACGCAACTTTTACAACGCACTACACTTACAACGCATTTTTTACAACGCAAAATCCATTACAACGCACTACACTTACAACGCATGACACTACAACGCATTTTTAAAAACTACCTTTACAACGCATTCCAATACAACGCCTACCATTACAACGCATAATATTACACTACACTATCCAACACTTACCCTACTGTTGCACTCCCTGGAGTTAGAATAGTAATTTTTACCCCTATACTATCCAACACTTACCCTACTGTTGCACCCCCTGGAGTTAGAGTAGTAATTTTTACCCCTATACTATCCAACACTTACCCTACTGTTGCACCCCCTGGAGTTAGAATAGTAATTTTTACCCCTATACTATCCAACACTTACCCTACTGTTGCATCCCCTGGAGTTAGAATAGTAATTTTTACCCCTATACTATCCAACACTTACCCTACTGTTGCACCCCCTGGAGTTAGAATAGTAATTTCTACCCCTATACTATCCAACACTTACCCTACTGTTGCACCCCCTGGAGTTAGAATAGTAATTTTTACCCCTATACTATCCAACACTTACCCTACTGTTGCACCCCCTGGAGTTAGAATAGTAATTTTTACCCCTATACTATCCAACACTTACCCTACTGTTGCACCCCCTGGAGTTAGAATAGTAATTTTTACCCCTATACTATCCAACACTTACCCTACTGTTGCACCTCCTGGAGTTAGAATAGTAATTTTTACCCCTATACTATCCAACACTTACCCTACTGTTGCACCCCCTGGAGTTAGAATAGCAATTTTTACCCCTATACTATCCAACACTTACCCTACTGTTGCACCCCCTGGAGTTAGAATAGCAATTTTTACCCCTATACTATCCAACACTTACTCTACTGTTGCACCCCCTGGAGTTAGAATAGCAATTTTTACCCCTATACTATCCAACACTTACCCTACTGTTGCACCCCCTGGAGTTAGAATAGTAATTTTTACCCCTATACTATCCAACACTTACCCTACTGTTGCACCCCCTGGAGTTAGAATAGTAATTTCTACCCCTATACTATCCAACACTTACCCTACTGTTGCACCCCCTGGAGTTAGAATAGTAATTTTTACCCCTATACTATCCAACACTTACCCTACTGTTGCACCCCCTGGAGTTAGAATAGTAATTTTTACCCCTATACTATCCAACACTTACCCTACTGTTGCACCCCCTAGAGTTAGAATAGTAATTTTTACCCCTATACTATCCAACACTTACCCCACTGTTGCACCTCCTGGAGTTAGAATAGTAATTTTTACCCCTATACTATCCAACACTTACCCTACTGTTGCACCCCCTGGAGTTAGAATAGTAATTTTTACCCCTATACTATCCAACACTTACCCTACTGTTGCACCCCCTGGAGTGAGAAAAGTAATTTTTACCCCTATACTATCTAATACTTACCTTAAATGCAATTTAATATTATGCGTTGTAATGGTATGCGTTGTAAAGGTAGTTCTTAAAAATGCGTTGTAGTGTCATGCGTTGTAAGTGTAGTGCGTTGTAATGGATTTTGCGTGGTAAAAAATGCGTTGTAAGTGCATGCGTTGTAAAAGTGTGCGTTGTAACGACATACATCCGATAGTGACAGACTAATTGTGAAAGTATGCTGGGATATCCCAGTGTAGTGTTAAACATGGAATGACATTGTAAGGTGCATATACAGACCTGGGTGTTTATGAGATATTTAGGTAGCAGTGTACATGTCCTGTGGCATATACCTCTGGTGTGTGGGTAGGACAGACATTGCTTTGACACATATGGCTTAGTTGGGGGGGTGAGTAATTGTGCCGGTCCTGGTTGTGGCCCTGCTACATGGGGTTGACCACTGTTGTTAATTCGTGCAGTGGTGCACACACAGGGCCCGTGTGCTGAAAGTAAAGTGCTTGACATTAAGTGGTTTTTGTGTTGATTGCCTGTCCTAGTTGCTTCAGGGAGGGGGGCCGGGTGTTGAGTTTTGCATGTGTTTGTATGACTTCCCTTCTATTGCGCTGATTTTGATGGACATAGTGGTATTTGTAGAGCGTAGGTCATGTGTTCATATGTACATCCTTCTTGGCCTGAAAGAGGTTTATTTCTGGTACTGGCAGGACAAGCAGCTCCAGAGGGTGCTTTTTAGAGAGGATAACTTTTATCCTTCACATGCCTCCTGTAAACCTGCCATCTTTAGTACCCGCCCCCATACGGTGTACCTTTCACCAATGCATGCACCCTATTGGTGGCTGCTTCTCCGAGGTGAGTAGAGTTAAAATAGTTCAATGTAGAGGCCAACTACAAAGTTTACCATAACATATGTCTTCTCTCTCTTGAGTGCGATTGTCTGTATCTTGGTGGATCAGACAGGGACTCTGGCTCTAATATGACATGCAGCAAAAGGGGAATAGGGCTGAGCGCTAGATGTAGGATGGATTTACCTTCTTTTGATTGTGATTGCTTTCTGTTGTGTGTGGTTGTGTTCAGGTTTGGTTGATATCCTATTTCCAGACATTCAGAAGGCTATGTAGTGTATGCGTTGGGACGCACAAATCCTGAGCCTAATGCTATGGGTTGTAGCCTTACATGTGTATTTTCAAGCGCAATGGACAGTTCATCTGATCTGCATATTTGCAAATGGACATATCCATATAAGTCTAAAACTAGACCTAATTTTGTGGCAAAAGTTTGTGAAAACGGTACATTCAGTAAAGTGAAAACAGTAAGTAAGTTTACTTCTACGTGTTAGTTCTTGTCGTAATATTTCCCCTTAGCAAATCAGGTCCAGCGATTGGGCTTCAGGACAGGAGCCGCGTAGGAAAGAGGAAGTTCCCACAGATCCTTATTGTCCATCAGCTCTGCCAAGTTGTTTTTTTTTTTGGGCAGAGCAAACAGAAAGATAGGAGCATTGGAGACTTCCCCTTCCTTTCTTTTGTAGCTCTGGACTTCACTGCATTTGGGTAAATACCATTGACGATGCGGGCCCAGGGGACGGGAGGGGGAAGCCTCAGCTGGTTTGTCTTGGCCCCTGCCTCTGTCTCTCCCTCTCTGTCGCCTGCACTGCTCCAAAAATCCCCAGAAGAGGGAGAGGCTTTGGATTAGGGCAATAAAATGTTTATGGGCCTCTTCATAACATTTATAGCCCAATGTCACTCTACTGTTTTCAAAGGAACTCCCAACATTCCAATGGTTTTATATCTTTAAAAACCTCTCAATGGGGATACCTTATACTGAACCACAGACAATGACAATTGACGTCCTATTAGATGTGCAGACACCTAGTAGTTCACACACTCTGACTTCTTTTCGACAAAATCAAAAGTGAGCTCTCGGAGAGCAGCAGTTTCCTAATTACAATATAAGTTACTTGTGATGTCATATCTAAAGGATCATGAAGAGATCAGTTGCCCAAAAATTACAGCTGATTATGTTTTAGTGGTATTATAAATAACATCTTTGGATTCACTAATCACCTATACATACATTTGGACAAATAGCAAATTCATGATGATGTTTCCAGTGGAAATGTGCCATGGGACTTTTGTAATGATCTGTGGGATTAAGTATGGACTAATTTGAGTTACATGAACTCTCAAAGGGGTTCATTCTTTTTAGGAAGTTGTGCATGTTAGCCTTTCTGCATTGCCATAAAACTTGCATTCTAATCTTCAACGCTCTACCCCTACTTTGTTTAATACTTAAGTAGAGCTAATTATGTCCTACTTTGATGTTGATGATTTGATTGTCTTATTTCCAGATCCTCTTTCTTCAGTTTGTGGACTGAGGTTGCTACATCGACGGCCCAAGCGCATCATTGGTGGCCTTAATTCTTTGAGGTATGTATTTTTCCACTCTTTAATCGGCACTGTCAATGAAAAATGCCAGAAAAATAAGATGGATCCCTCAAGGTATAAAGGAGAGCCACACAACTTCACTATAGACATGGCAGAACACTAACTTTCTGCTGTTTAAGAACAAGAAATCTGACTATGAAACACAAGCATGAAATCCGGTTCAGATTGAGTGGCAATGGGAGAGGGGTGGTTAGGGAGATTGACTGGTAGGGAGAGCTCCGTGATGGGGAGCTGTAGCCAGGGTACAGGCTGTAAGATTTGTGGGCTGGGCCGGACTGGTCGTAGCAGGCAGTGGGCGTTTCCCATTGGGCGGGAAGGGTGTGGGCCGTTTTTTGAGTAGTGGGGTCAGTTTTTGTTAATGGGGGCTGGTTTTACAGCAGCTGCAATATCGCCCCCCTCTAACAAAAGCAGCAGCAGTGCTTCTCACTAGCACCCCCTCAGCCCCTTCCTCCCCAGGATGATGGAGTAAGGACAGGGAAAGGATGAAGCAGGGAGTGGTGTGGTCAGAGAGGTGCAGGAAGGACGAGGTAAAGTGCAATATGTGGGCAGGTTGAAGTATGGGGATAAGAAGGGCAGGCTTGAAGAGGTGAAGACAGAGATAGGTGCCAGCTGTGAAGACAGAGATAAGTGCCAGCTGTAAGAGATGCGTGCAGTAAGTGCAGAGAAATGTGCAGGCACTGAGAGGTTCTGGCAGTATGAGAGGTGGCAGTAGTGGTACTGTCAAGAGGAGGATGAAGTAGGGATACATGCGGTCAGAGAGTTGTGGGCAGGAAGAGGTCAAGTGAAATGTTTGGCTAATGAGAGGTATGGGCTTAGAGGAATGGACTGAGAGAGGAGCAGAGAGAGGTAGGTGCAGGCTGGAATAGGTACTGACAAGGTACGGGCAGGGAGAGTTTGGACCTGGGGGGGGGAAAGGTGCCGGCAAGGAGAGGTGGGGTCAAAAAGGCCCAAGGTGAAATGGACAATCTTCACTATATTTATAAAAGACAATCCAATAAGTAATAACAAAATAAGGCATTGATGTCTAAAATTGAAATGTGCCACATTGGTACAACTTGTTTCAAGGAATGACAAAATGGCAGTTTTATGCTAATTTTTCAGAAAGCTTATGTGTGGTGTTGTAAAAGCAAAACTGTGTACCTGGAGTTAGTTTTGTTTTTAGTAGCAAAATTTCAGCAGGTCAATAGTAGTGAAAGATCTACAAAATCCAATTTTCAAAGACATGCTGCATAGCTGTGGTACTAAAGACATCCCATGAAAATGTATTTTCTGGGCTATTTATGCTGTTATTATTTTCTCTTCTAATTACTTCGACAGCACAAAACTTAGTACAATAGAAAGAAAATGTGGGTGACCTGGGCATATCCCAGGTCTCTACACCCCCTTTCCATCTTTAACTTCAAAGCTGTTTTGACAGTGAGAAAGCAGCCTTGGTCTCTGTTGTAGGTGGGATCATCCACTCTGGACTGAGACCATGTGTGGTCTACGAGCAAGTGTTTGTGTCTTCCAACTGGGATGGATTTAGATTCCTGCCTCTGAGGCGCGTGCCGCATCTGCTGACTGCTGGTAAAAGTTGTTGGATTTGGGAGAGGGCCAAAGCAAGACCTTTTAATGTTCTAATGGGATCTTATTTAAGCAAAACAATTTAACCAAATCCTTATGGGAAAGACCGGTTTTAATATTAGTCACATGTATCGGGGCACTTAAGAGCGAACATGACCTCACGTGACTAACATCCCTGTCCCAAATGAGGGTCAGGCATTAATTCATTCTCTCACAATCTAAAGCTTTTGGCACACGTAGTATTCTGATTTTGGCTTGATTAACATGTTCATTAACTTTATGACCTACTGTTTGTCCTTAATGCATCCAAATGGACATTAAGCTATAATGACCTTCTTTAGTCTGCCTCTTTCTTTTTTTCTCTTTCTGTGTTGAGAGAGTTACTCTTAGCAACTTTTAGATATTTCAATGGCTGGCGATTACCACAGCTCATGCACAACATACGTTTCAGGATTTAGCTTTATTGTATTTGTATGTAGTGGTTATGGTTGGATCTTGAGGGATGGTTCCCATCTGCATTGCACAGTGCAGGAATTAATGGAAACATCCTAGAAACAGATTTAGCGGCCTCACAAGTCTAATGGAATAAAAAGAAAATCATAACAATGGAGAGGCATGGGTCGGCCCTCTTTATCCACTGGTCTGTTAAAGTGTCTTTCACATGTTGCTTCCACCCACCACAGTATACCGGTTTGGCTGATGCTTGTTTTCATTTATATTTTTAATGTAGTTTTCCAGCACTCGCACATCAGAAAACAGTTTTATATATGGTGCACCACATGTACCCGAGAGATGCGAATGACAACCTCTATTTGATAAAGAGCAGTGACAAGAGAACAGTTCAGTGGCAAGATGAGACGCTTGCGGAGATAAACCTCTTTGGCCCTCTATGATGGGAGTATGTAATACACAAATGTCCTCCTCATCCTTTAAGTATATCCAGTTTATGACAGTACTCTGGTCACACGTGAGTTCATGGTTTTGACTGCTCAACTGCACTACATTTTTTAATGATGTTTTTATTAGGATTTATTCGGACATAAAAGGAAAGATAACAGGCTTCTCAACCAGACTACTCTGTGTAGAGTCTAGACTCCAATAGGAGTACTTGCCACCCAATGAGCACTGTAATAGCACCCAAGGCTCTCGGGCACCAGTGATAATTCAAATTTTCTCCCCAAAAAACTTCTAAGTAGAGACTCACTGTCCTGACACATTTAAAAAAGGTCTGAATATGTGTGATGATTTAAATAAGCCAAAGATTAAGAAATTACAGGGGTCAAGATAATTTGCACATCCCTCACAGTTGAAGCTTTTTGAGCTGTCATATTAACAAAGGGGTGGGTGCAGAGAAAAATATATCATTAAAAACAGCATATGCGGTCTGAGACCTTCTCAATAAGACTCATATTCAACTATAGGTCAAAAAAATTGGATGCACACCTTAGGCAAGAGGATTTCTCAATGCAGGTAACATTTGTTGATCAGTGTGGTTTTATGACCTGTGCTATCAACCTTTGATTGTGTGTTGTCTTGCCGCAAAATGTTATGCGTGCAGCATATTTTATTTATTTATTTATTTAGAAAGTTTTATATAGAGCGAACAAGACTCTTGTGAGTAACAGAGCGCTTTTTCAGGTCATAAGTGCAGATCTGAAAGTCATAAAGATTAAGCTAAACAGAGGGACAACTGAAGAGGGTGAAAACAGCATACGTCAAACATAAGATACAGAAAACCGTTACAGAGTTCATGTGAATTTAGCCATGAGGATCACTTTCAAATGCGGCAGAAGAAGGGTTCATTCTTGTTTCACTGGGTAAGGCATTCCAGATCCTAGGAGCCATACCAGAAAAGGTTCGGTTATAGTTTTTTTTTTGGGCAAATCTTTGTGGTTTCAGAAGAAGAGTCTTGTCACTCCTGGAGGCTCTGCTGCCCGTTGAGAGCACCAGTTTCTGAGCTAGGTAGTGGGGGGCATTGTGGTGGAGGGCCTTGTGTGTCATACAAGCGATTTTCAGATGTATTCTGGCCTCAAACGGAAGCCAGTTGAGTGCTCTCAGGTCTGGTGAAATGTGTGAGTTTCTCTTTGAGCCAGTGATGAGTCTCGCAGCAGAGTTGATCGTGGCTCTTAGTGGGGCTGTCGATGCCCTCGGGAGTCCGCAAAGGGTAACCGCCCCATATTCCACACAAGGGATTACTAGTGCTTGGACCGCTAGTTTGAAATCTTGGGCCGGTAGAAAGGGTTTTAGTTTTCGAAGAGTCTTCAGATGGAAGTTAGCTCCTTTTGTGGCGGCGCTGATATGTTTCTGCTTCTTTAGGTTACTGTCAAGCGTGACCCCCAGAGATTTCGCTGAGTCCACGACTAGCGGATGACCATTAAGAGCTGTTAGGTGTTTCATCCATTCCAGTATAATTGGAGTTTTGTTGGGGGGAGCGATGAAGAGGAATTCAGTTTTGAGGGAGTTTAGTTTCAAGTGGTTTTCGGCCAGCCAGGTTTGGGTTTTTTGTAACGTGGAGTTGAGTGATTTGATGTCATCAAGAGAATGAATCTTGATGTAGATTTGGGTATCGTCAGCGTACATGTGGAAGTGAATTTTGGCGAGGCTGAGAAGATCGGTGAGTGGTTCCATAAAGAGGTTGAAAAGGGTGGGAGAGAGAGAAGAGCCTTGAGGAACTCCTAACGTGACTGGCACGGGGTTGGACAGAGTTTGGTTGACCTTGAAGCTTTGGGATCTATATTGCAGGAAAGAAGTGAACCAGTTAAGAACAGAACCAGAAATTCCCATTCTGTTTTTCAGAATGAGCAGGTTGTTGTGTTTGACGGTGTCAAAAGCTGAGGATAGATCGAGTAGAATTAGTAAACAGGCTTCGTTTTGGTCTAGGATTTTTAGCGCGTCGTCTAGAATATGTGTCATAGCAGATTCAGTGCTATGATCTGCTCGGAAGCCTGATTGAAACTGGTTAAGTAGGTTGAATTGAACAATGTGGCTGTTCAGCTGTGAGTTAACGCATTTTTCCAGGAGTTTGGCAAGCATTGGAATGTTGGAGATCGGGCGATAGTTGTTTGGGTCCGAAGGGTCAGTTGTAGGTTTCATAAGGATCGGTGAGACCTGACCTGTTTTCAGGCTGTCTGGGATGGATCCTTGAAGAAGGGACGAATTGATGATCTTAGTCCAGAGGGGTAGAACTAGGGGAATGAAGTCTTTTAGGTAATTAGCCGGGAGCGGGTCTATGAAATGATTGGAGGGTTTCAGAGAGGTTAACGTCTTTAATATGTGATATTCACTGTAAGTGTTAAAGTGGGACCAAGTTGCGTTGTTTTTTAGTTTACATTTTGGGAGGTAATTTTCTTGAGCCTCTGCCAGGGGCAGAGATGGGTTCTTTTTCTGGTTTGTGATGTCTAAGAGGTCTTTTCGTAGGTCTGATTTAATGGATTCCGTCTTGCATTCAAAGACCATGTTTTCAATGTCCTATACCACTAACCACATTTGTTATGCTGTCCTATGCACATAAGGAGCCTTGTTCACCTTGATGGACACATTGCCACCTGAAGTAGTTACACTCACAAGTAGTAGAGCACATGTTGTCTAACTGCATGATTTAATGGTATCATATAAGCATACCACATTGCTGAGATACAATATAGGAAAATACTTCTAAATCACTGGAGAACTGGCACAGACTGCCATGGTTCAGGGCCTCGAATCACCGACACAAAGCACACTTTAGAGTAACACACTAGAGACGCAGCCACAGCACATGGTGTTCATTTAGCTGCACTCAGTAAAAGTCACCCATGCTGAAGGAGAAGCATTTTGTAACATTTGTGCAAATGGTCGCTCGTTTCAAGTTAACTAGTCCGGGTAGCAGATCTTTTCGCGTCTTGGCACCCAGATTATGGAATAGTCTACCCCATCACTTGAGGACCGTATCGAATCATCAGAGTTCTAGAAAGCAGCTGAAGACCTGGCAGTTCTAGGTGGAAGAAATTCTGCCTCTGCTGATTCGCGATAGGATTGCTGGGAAGCGCTTGAGCTGGAATGTCCCTATGTCCCTATGTGACATCCAATATGATGTGAAGGTAACAAGATTGAAAGCAGGCAAAGCCAACAAAGTCTTCCATACTAAGGTAAAAAAAAGTGAGGGCCATTTAATCATGTATTACATTGCTTAGACATAGCAGAAGTAGTGTATGAAGTACTATTTTAAAAATAACTTGTGTGTGTGCTGCTGTTGGCTGTCACTTTCCTGACCGGATGTGGAATTGCAATTATGGTTATGAATTCCTCCATCGGTCATGACTGTCATGGTCTTAATACCACAGTAGAATCAAATGGTCTACTGAACAAATTTGGAGAAAAATTCAGCAAAGTATGGAATGATTTAGAATGTGCAGCCGCATATCATTAGTAAATGGATCCCTGGCAATACTACAAAGTGAAGATATTATCTTAGGTAACTATTTTGGGTAGCATGGTGTTGGGGATATAGGGCAGAAAAACTCCAATTGATTGCTTTATGGAAGTGGACCCGATCAAGTACCATTTATAAGAAACCATATTTGGCCAATAATATCTTGCAGTCCTTGATTTTTTTAAGGACTGTTTATATTGCCAACCATCTTGAAATGGCATAAATTATCTACACTGAACAGAAGCTCGCTGTGCGTTAAGACTTCGCCTGACAGAGAGGCGGTAGTGAAGTCTGTGATACAAGAGATTTGAATGGTGCAGAAGCATCAATCCGCAATATAATGAAGGTTATGTTGTTTTCTTTTGCTTGACTAATGTCCATCTTTATGTTTGTTTTGTAGAGGTGGCTGGCCCTGGCAAGTTGCCCTGAGACTCAAGTCCTCCCATGGAGATGGAAGGCTGCTGTGTGGAGCCACACTCATCAGCAGCTGCTGGGTGCTCACCGCCGCACATTGCTTTAAAAGGTAATCTTGCATAATCAGGCGGAAAGTAATGCTGAGCGGAATTACTTTGTTATCATGCTCCAAGTTTCACATTCCAGATTTAGGTAAAGTGGGTTTTCCCAATTAATAATGCTCAGATTCAGACTACATACTGGAACTTACTTTGTAGTTTACAGGTTATCATTAAATACTCAGGAAAAGAGAAAAAAGGCAAAGTGATGGAGAGGTGACCCATTGGAGCGTAGGGGCACTTGCCTTCACACAGAGGTTTACCTGCCAATTAAGAGCTCCCTGATGGGGGTTTAAAAGTTATTGCTTCTGCATTCCCATCAAGGACCACCAGCCAATTTGGACTCCCACCGCCTCAACAGGAATCACTGGCTGAAAGTGCTTGTTAGATCAAGCCTAGTGCTGTGCGCATGCACTGCGCTGCTCTAGGAGAGGGCTCTTGGAATCACTCCAGACCTTCACTCGTGCATGTGGCGGCCTCCGGTTTGCGGGAGCAAGCAGGGGCGCGCAGGGTGCCATCTGTTCTGTCACTTTCGCGGCCGCGTGGCCGCGCTTCACACACCAGCACCTCGATCCGGCGAAAGCTGCATCCTCTGCCATGCAGAGACATAATCTACCATCCAGTAGTTTGGTTGCGCCAAAGTCACTGTCACTACTTGGACTGAATGCACTGCTCTCCATGTGTGGGGTGTGCTCTACATAGGACAAATGTAATAAACTACTCACTTATGAGGTGATTGTGCTAATTTAGTAAAGTAAGTTTCTCATGTGCTTTAGCGTCTAACTTGAACTAATGGTAAATTAGAAGCAGTATGATATTTGGTTTTTCCCTTTTGTGTGATTAATGAGACTTCTCGTACACTTGGCTTCACTTGGGGGAAACCAGGAGGCCCCTACGTCAGGCATGCACACATGAGGATTGTACGTGTTTCCAAACCGCGGGAGATTAGTGCCCAGTACTTTCACACATAATTAGTGGCAGGAAATAGTCATTGCTAGCAGGATTTGTGAACCTGTAAGCTGCTTGCACCTCCCAAAAAAGGTTATTTTTGGGGAAAAGGAATTGAAATGCGCGAGAGGTATAGCGCTGTGTAGATTACCCTCTGAACTAGGACATTCATCCCGTGCAAAGTGTTCTCTGTATCACACCGTTTGTCACTATCGCTTTGTAGCAAGCCGAAGGAGTTCAAAGTACTCGAAGGTGGCAGGTATTCTACTTCAGCTGACCGACATGGCGAAGCCTTTAATGTACTTACTCAAAAGGTTAGATCCGCCCTAATAGTATAGCCACAGTCTTTCTGTGTGATGCATCTGATGTCATGTCGTCACATGGATGCGGTGCACGTAGTCCTCGGTGATTTACTTTGGGTAAAGCAAAAATGGTCCAAGAGGGTTTCGATAAAGGTTTGGGGTTCCAAGAAAATATTTTTTTATTTATGTTGCGATCGTTATCGTAAAAAAAGTTAATCTATGAGTTGTAATGGCGTTTAAACAGATTATGCAGTGTGCAAACAATTTCGGGGAGTTTTAACCAATTTATTATTTACAAGTGAAACATTTTTTCCAACTGGTGCACAAGTTTTATGCTTTTTCACATGGCACACGTGCACATAACTTTTATAATATTTTCATTAAATTTGCATGGAAGCCTATCCTTGGTGTGTGTGGCCTTTCACCACTGCACATAAAGTAGCAGTAGATGATGTAGCACCCAGGATAATGTGCTGCATTGCTAAATACTTATGAGGTCCAAATGGCGAGACCTATTGGCTATGCCAATGCTTGTTCTCATGTGGCAGAAGCATTTTCATCAGAATGGTCATCCCAGACGTGGGGCTTTCTCGACTCAATTGGCCTATTGCTGGAAGATGGTCTTTGTGCTAAATCTTTCACAGCCTTAGGCGATTTCAACTTTCATTTAAATGACCCCTCGGACCCCGAAACAGCTCGATTAGTTGACATTATGAGTGCCGTTGACCTTCGGCAACAGGTATCTGGACCTTCTCATAGGGCCGGCCACACCTTGGATGCGATTTTTACTAACTCTCCCGGCCTGTCAATTGTGGGCAATATGCCTTTACCCTGGACCGACCACTCGGCAATCCTCTTTGAGATTGCCCAGTCAGCCTCTCCACAAGTCCACTTAAATCACAGGGACGGGTTAGCTACCAGGCCTTGGAAAAATATCAATTCACTCAACCTTAGTAAAGCATTGACTATCTCAGTCCTTGATTTACCTTCCAACATAGAGGAAGCCGCTGCAGCCTATGATGACTGGATTAATTCGGCCTGTTGTGTTCTCGCCCCTCTTAAATGGTGCTTCCCGAAACGTAGAACTCCCTCTGCCCCCTGGTTCTCGCAGACTCTCCAAAAGTTGAAATCAGAATGTAAGTGTCTAGAGCGGTCATGGAGGAACGGTTATAACTCTATCAACAAAGATAGGTACAGATCCCGCCTCCTAGATTACAAGAACTTGCTACTAACCGAGAAAAAGGCCTACTTTTCTAAAAAAATCTTTGAAGCTAAATCTTCCGCAAAAGAACTTTTTAAAACAGTTACTGCCCTTCTCACCCCCCCCCCCCCCCAAACTCACCCCGCACAGCAGTTCTGAGTTCTGCAACACTCTGGAACACTTCTTCTTGTCTAAAGTAGTTGCTATTTTTACATCCTTTAATAAGTCCACAGGCCCCCCCTCTGATACAAGCTCTGACTCGATGCCCTCCAACATTTTCCCAACTTCTGATAATTTCACGCCTTTGTCCACTCAGGTGGTGGCCAATCTTTTGCTGGGCTGCAAATCTGGCTCTCCGAAAGATCCCTGTCCTGCCTCAATAATCAAACTGTCCCCTGAAATTATCACTAGTACCCTTACTCTACTTCTCAATCACATTATGGTATCAGGGCACTACCCCATGTCATGGAAAACCACTTCGATCTTACCTCTCTTAAAAAAACTAAATCTCGATCCAAAAGATCCTAACAGCTACAGGCCCATTTCCCGTCTTCCCTTACCGGCCAAAATCCTGGAGAAGGCGATGAATTCTCAACTCAGCCTTTTTATGGACACAAACAGTCTGTTGGACCATTCTCAATACGGGTTCTGGGCTGGGCACAGCACCGAATCGGCCCTGTTGAAAGCTACGGAAGAGATCAGGGAAGCCGTCGACCAGGGAGGCTCAGCTATCTTGATTTTGCTGGACCTGTCGGCGGCCTTTGATACGGTACACCATGATGTTTTAACAGATCGACTATCTAAGGCCGGGATACAGGGCTCTGCCCTGGCCCTCCTGAAGTCCTTCTTGACCAACAGAACTCAAAACGTGGACATGGGAACTTTTTCTTCCAAGTCTTTTGTGCTTCCCTGTGGAGTTCCGCAGGGGTCTTCTTTGAGCCCGACGCTTTTTAATGTCTATGTTAAACCTCTTGCACCTCTCATAAGATCTTTTGGCCTTAGGTTAACCTCTTATGCCGATGATACCCAGATCGTGATCTCCCTAAACAAAGGGATTGAAGCAACCAGAGCCTCTTCCTGCCAGGACTGTATGGCCGCCATCACCAGCTGGATGGCTGCAAATTGTTTGAAACTAAACGCTGGCAAAACTGAGGTTATCTTGTTCGGGAATAATCCCTGCCTCTGGTCCCTAGCCTTAGTGGCCTAGTGAATTGGGCTGACCGTCGCCCCCCCCCCCCCCCCCCCCCCGCTATGAAAGTAAAAGACTTGGGGGTGATTGTTGACAACAGGCTCTCCTTTGAGAATCAGGTTAATAAAGTGAAATCCACTTGCTTTTTAACCATTAGGACGCTGAGGAAAATAAAGCCTTACTTAACCACTGATAGCTTCAGGTCTGTTGTGTCCGCCTTAGCTCTGTCCCATCTGGACTACTGCAATAGCCTTTACCTAACGATTCACAATAAACATCTAAGCAGACTCCAGATGGCACAGAATGCGGCAGCTAGGCTGCTAACAAATACTCCCAAATTTGTGTCCGTCAGCAAAGGACTACGGGATTTGCATTGGCTACCCATGAAACTTCGGGTTCGTTCTAAGGCCCTATGTATAGCTCACAAATCTCTACACGGAGCCGGACCTCAGGACCTTAGAGATCGCTTCCAGTGGTATCTTCTGGGGAGAGCTCTTCGCTCCAGTGATGCCAAACTGGCTGTTAGGGCCAAAAAGGCTAACTGGGGTGGTAAGAGTTTTGTGCGTAAGGCCTCCTATGCCTGGAACGAACTTCCTTTTTTTCTCAGGTCCACCTCCGATCTCCTCTCCTTTAGAAGAGGTCTGAAGACCTGGCTGTTCTCAGTCTAGGCACTTACATCGTTTCTGGTTACGAGTTCTGTTCATTGCCTCTCCAGACACTCTGCTATAGCGCCAGGACACCTTCGGGTATTAAGGCGCTCTATAAGCTGATATAACATAACATAACATAACATAATGCTATAGCAGCCACTCTGCATTATTTTTGTTTCTCAGAAACAAATCTTCAGAGTGGCATTTGTTTATGAGAAGCAAAGATAATGTAAAACAATGTGCTGGGAGTTGTTCTTACTACCTGAGGAATGGTAGTCCAGGTAAAAAAAAAACATACACAGGAAGGCATTCACTAAACTTGGTGGGCCTACAGATTACTGACCCAACGGTTCTGAGGCAGATAAGTGTCTCAGACAGAGATGCTGACAGTGGAGCCAGACAATGCTCCTTCATCGCTCCCACCTTTAAGTGATGTAGGTGAACCAGTTGTTTGGCAGGCCCGGAGTCCTGACTGTCCACAGCGGGTCCCTTTCTCCTCCAAACTCAAGATGTGCCCCTAAGTGTTTGGATCTTTGGAAGAACACCAAAGTATAGGGGTCTAGGAAATATAAGTAACAGCTTTGATATATGATGTTAAATGATTTGTTGTTCCACAAATTGCCACAAGTTCTAAAGTTACCTCTCAATGATGACTGAATTGGACACCGATTGCCGAGACATTGACAGCGACCCACCGCACATACCTGATTTCCTGGACTTCGATGAAATTGGTCACAATGATCCCTTGAAACAAATACTCCCTGTAAATTGTAAACCTTAATAAAGTATCTTAGTTCACGGCCCAGTGGGTTTACTTGCCATCAATCATGCAGTTCTGTTGTTGCTAGTATTTCCGTACTCTCACAGTTATCAAAAGTGTAGGGAGCCACAGGCACCACCTGCTTTTTTAGTTGCCAGTATCCCATGAGGGCACCATTTCACTTACGTAGCAGTGATACATTATGATGCAAAACAGCAAGTAACTCCTGCGATGGTATGAATGTCTAGCCGCAGCTGTTAGAAACATCAGCACAAAATGCGCACAGTGTCAGAGCTAGATTCGTTAAGGATTATCACTGGGATCCATCATAAAACTCTAGCCAAGAGCCTTGTAAATAATAAACATAAGATTTCAAGAACCTGGTCATTCCTACCAAATCGACCCTTAATTCACTGGGAGAAGCTGTTCCTTAATAATTATGGTGCCACGTCATGGGCAACATGATTATCAGGTCACCTTTTGTTTCCTCAGGTAAATTGCTTGTTGTTGCTGAAACAGGAGCTTGTGATTAATTTCTGCAGCTTTTTGGATTCGCCTGGTAAGTTTATTCCATCTGAAACGGACTCAGATTGGAAGTAGTACAAGCATTCGCAAGCTTGCTTCCAGCTGGATCAATACATTCTTATTCCGTTTCACTTCACTTACATGTTCAGACCTCAGGAATTTTTGTGTTAACTGAAATATTGCAGTTTCTAGCAAGCCTCCTCCCCTCAACTTCCCATCCAAAACAGATTACTCTACTTATCTTAATATTTCAAAAGTAAATCATATGGGGTTTATCTTGGTAATAGTTCAAATTTTAATAGCTGTAGAAAGCATTATACTAACAGCATTGACGTGGCTTTCGCGATTGAACGATAAGTGAAATATCTTGGGGTCCTGCCATTGCAACAGCTTAAAACAGAATAAAAAGACAATTATGTGGACGTTTGAAGAGACCAGCTGTTCATCATCTGCTGTAGCAATAGCTGATTTAAGAACTTCAATGGAATATGGTTTTAGAAACTAAAACTGCAAGTGAAATCACCTTTTGGCTCAGTGAAGTCTGCTTAGTGGCCAGCAAAACTCTTCAGGTTTTGGATGGGGAGATGTTTTTAAGGTTTTGCAGAAGACAGGTATTTTTTTATATTGTTTTTTTTTTTGATTGAACCATGGAGGGTGTTGTATTTTATTATGTTGTCTATACGTGGACCATCAAGCCAAGTAGGACAACATTGGAAAAGTGACTATGAGAGCCAGGATTTTTTTCTGTTTTTTTTTCTAACCGCATGGGCACGTAAGAAGGCTTTATATACCATGATGACCCCTCTGAAGGAAACTCTTTGCATGATGGAAAGGTAAAGGTGAGATTTTGGCTTATTTTGAAGTGTCACTTTGAGGCCTATGTAATTATTGCATAATCAAATATTGATCAAGTGAGAGGTACATTAAAAATAAGAAAACGATTAAGGGGATCTTTAGAGATGCAACCTCAGTTTTTGGACTGTCAAGACAGTTCCTTGTCATGCCAGAGACAGAAGCTTCTCATGGTTTTATTTCAGATTGCAAGGCCAGAACATTCTCTACCAAATAAACTCGCCACTCCTTTTGGGATTAGTCGAAGACTGAAAATAGAGGGTTTGGTTTAGAGATGATAGGTATAGCACAAAATATTTTTTGCCATTGCTGTGGTGTCTTTGGTGCACAGTCTGTGCTGCAAACACCTTTCACCGCTGTTATCATAAAAGTGAATTTGTTGTGCTGGTAACATATAACAACCTTGTGTGAATTGAAAGCAGACAGGCTGGAGTTAGCCTACAACAGCAGTAAAGAAAGACAGCATAACAACTACAACACAATAAGGCAAACCATATTGCAGTAACACAACACCACAAATGCACAGTTCAAAAACACAAAATATTGAAATACAACATCAATAGAACACACCAACGCAATACAAATGCAACAAAACAGAACAACAACAAAATCACAACACAGTAACAAAATACAACAAGGAACCAAAAACACATTGGCAACACTTAAACACAACAGTGGTACACAACACACACATTGATAAAAATACCAAACCGAAAATATATTCCACAACAAAAAAACACATTTCAACACGGCACTGCCACAAAAAAAATACAATGCTGCAGCATATGCCAACAAAACACAATAATACAACATCACAAAATAACAACACATGCAACAAGACTACAGGATAACAATGTCATTATATTGTGTTGTTGTGTTAGGGTGTGATATGTGTTTTTGTGGTGCATTTGTTTGGTTTTGTATTGTATGCATGTGTAGTTTTTGAAGTGGTTTGGTATGTTAAGAGGATATGATATTTGTTAGAAATTGGGTCTCTAGTTGGCAGAGGTATGCACCCTGTCCAAGTAGGGACCGCAATTCTAGTCAGGGTAAGTCAGTTACACACTTAAATCAGCCCGTGCTCACCCTCTGGTATCTTGGCACAGAGCAGTCAGTCTTAACATAAGAGGCAATGTGTAAAGCAATTGTGCATACATGGATACAGCAACGCAATAAAAACACCACAAAAAATATTCCCCTATGAAGTATGAAAATAGTATCTCTTGTACTCTTTAAAACTAGATAAAAACAATAAGAATCCAATTAAAACATGTCATGTTACGAATACTTCGAGAATGTACAATGCTGAAAGATTCCTTGCGCTTTCAGTAGGTTCTTTACGGTTATTAAGGGGAAATGACAGAGATCCACTCAGTGGATTTGAAACAGACTTTCTCTCTGCGTCTGCGCGAAAGCAATGCTTCCAAAGTTATTACAGTTAAAATGCAATATCAAGTTTACGTGAGGCTGATCTAATCACTCCATTCGTGGCCGCCTGCAAGAGCGCTGGTGGGTGGCAGGGACCTTGTAAGTCCCAGAGTGCACAGTACCTTTCTCAGGGGATTGCAGCAGTGCTGTCGGCCTGGGGGGTTGGGACCCTCATTACTGTAGTTTCCCCTTGCTGGATACGATGCGGTGACTGGAGTCACGGAGGGCAGACACCTGTCTTTCCCTGATGCGTGCAGAGTGCACCAGATAGCACTGCACTGACTTCGGGCGGTGCTGCTTCGGCAAAGTTGACAAGCACGATGGTCTGCTCTCGAGCAGGCAGACACGGCGGTTCTTGATTGGCGCACTGCGCTGATGCGTGTGGGTGTCCAAAAGTGGCTACCAACACTCTGTGAAGGTCCAGGACTGGTTAAGGGCAAGTCAGGCAGAGTCAGACTTTGGATAAGCAGAGCCTAGCAGTGGTTATTTGTGCAAACAAATCTTTGATGTCCCTAAGATTTCATGAACAGGGAGCAAGCCAACAAGCCCTTGGAGTTACTTAGGTTACAAAAGGATGTAAAGAAGAGGTCCGGTCCTTCACACCACCCAGGTCAGAGGCAGCAGGCAGACACAGCGGAGCAGGTAGAAAAATGTCAGTCCCTCCTGTAGCCAAGCAATCAACAGGTAGCAGGCCAACACAGCAAAGCAGTTAGCAAAGTGGTAGTCCCTCCTGTAGCACTGCTCCTCTTCTTAGCAGAGTCTCCCTAGGACCCAGAAGTGAACTGGTGAGAGGGGGTCATAGACCAAATACTTATACCCAAATGTGTCCTTGAAGTAGAGGTAACAGCAAAGTAACTACAAAGCAAAGCATCTTTTCAGCCCAGCACTATCCGCCAGCCTATCTGTGGGGAATAAATCTGTGTTTTGTGTGAGGCCAGGTCACTACCTATTCAGGTGTACATGTCAGCCCCTCCCCTCCCTCTTGCCCAAGAAGACCCATCAGTATCCAGATGAATGCAAGATGCAGCTGAGTGTCCGGTACTTGCGGCTGTCTACAGGGACTGCACAAAGTGTAGCTGTTACCCCACCCCAGATGTGTATTGGAGACAGGCTGCAAGGCACACAAGAGAGCTAAGAACAGAGAAATGTTCATTTCATAAAAGTGGCATTTCTAAACTAGTAATATAAGATCCAACTTTACCACTAAAGAGGATTTGCCATTACCAATCCAATGATATAAAACATAAAGCAGCTACTCCCTGCAATCAAGAATTAAACTTATAAAGGATATTTAAGGAATTCCCAATGTCAAGCTATGAGAGTAGCAGGCCTCCCAGTAGTGAAAACAAACTTGGATGGTTGTCACTACCAAGGCATGTAAAATAAAAAGGTACATGTCCTATCTTTTACTTACACAGCACCCTGCCCTTAGGGCTACCTAGGTCCTACCTTAGGGGTGACTGATATGTAATAAAAGGGGATTTTACGACTTGGCAAGTAGTTGGAAATGGCAAGTCGACGTGGTAGTATACTGCTCCCACAGGCCCTGTAGTGGCAGGCCTGAGTCAGGTTTGAAAGGCTACTTCTGTGGGTGGCACAATCAGTACTGTAGGCCCACTAGTGGCATTTGGTTTACAGGCCCTGGGTATATGGTATACCCCTTTACTAGGGACGTATAAGTAAACCAAATATACCAATCATGGATAAACCAATTATCATCACCTTTTACATAAGAGCATTGCACTTTAGCACTGGTCAGCAGTAGCAAAGTGCTTAGAGTCCTAAGGCCTGCAAACCCAAAGTAAAAAAACGGAGGTCAGAAAGCAAAAAGTCACGGGAAACCACCCCCAAAAGATGCCAGGTATAACAATACTATTGTATTGTTATAGTGCTTTGTTGTGTTACAATGTTGAGTTTTATGTTCTTGCCTTACTATTGCATTGTAATGTCCTGTTGTAGTTGTATTATTATATGGTGTTCTGTTGTGGTTGTATTATTGTGCTGCACTCTACTGTTTTTGTACTGCTACTATGCTGTTTTGTTTGGTAATGCATTGTTATGTTGTGCTGACATCTCTTGTCTTGTATTATTGTGTTGAAATGTCATTGTATTGTCAATGTGTCATATTGTGCTCTGTTGCGGCTGGGGTGGTGTGTTGTTATTTTGTGTACTATTAGGTTTTTGTTGTATTATAGTTTTGTTGTACTAGTGTGTTGTTGTAGTGCTATGTCGTGTTGTGTAACTACTTTACAGAATCCAAGTAATTCTGTTACCAAAAGCAGCCCATTCCATGAAATGACAGTGTTAAGCAACCATTTACAACCGCCAAATACAAATACATACCACCACTCAATGTCTTCATATTTTAGGGCATCTCTTAGTCCGATACATAGCATTGACCATGTCGTATATCAGCACTTCCGCCTTTGTGATCCTGACTTCACTGCATATAGTTGCACATGAGAGAGGTGGGAGGAAAACTGTTTGTCCCACTGAGTTTTTGCAAGCATGAGGCCATCTATCTTTTTAATGCACAAAAGCAACACTTCAAGTGAGCAGGATTGTATGACAGCAGAACACTTACGATTTAATGATGTCTAGTAAATGTTGGAGGCTCTTGTTGAATAAAATTGTGCAGAGTGGGAGGCTTTTGCAACTCCGCTGTCACTCCAGTTGTTGGGGATGTCACTGAAGACGTTGCTGGCTATGTAAATGTCAACAGACCCATAGTGTGTGTATATTTTTAGGCGTGTGTTCTATAGATGTCATTATGTTTGGTGGGAGGTCATGATTAACAATAATAAAGGCGCATATGAAAGTGTATTCTCAGTTCAGAGGCGGTATGAGTGCAGGTACCCCTATTATTTTGAAAACATTGTTTTTTCACTGTTATTGAAGGGCCAGAAGGTTTGATCTGGATCTTAAGTTTTATGACAATGACTAGAGGGACAACGGATAGTTTATTGAGTGTGGGAATTAATAATTTTAGGATTAGAGACAATTTCTTCCCAGGATGATTTGTTGGCTATGATGGGAAGAGTTGAAAGGAAGGAATATTTTTTGTGCTGTGGTAGGATGAACAAGATGGATCAAGCCCGATCCTAGCTTACCTTTGGACGTGGGGTCCGAGGAGGATCTGTTGTTGTTGGGGAGCTGCTGGACAAAGTGGTGGTAAAGATTTTTACCTTCAGACTTATTTACTTTTTTGGAAATCAAAAATCTCAAGTGGGAAGAAGATGCAAGCTGTAGTCCAAGAGGGCTTCACCAGGCCAGATGCCTTCGCCAAGAGGTCAATCTGAACAGGATTTGCTGCTGCGCACAGGAATGTAGTGGAAGCTGCCATGGAGTCAGGCCGACCGGTGACGCACCTTGGGTGAATCGGCTGGCAGGTAGGTCCCACTCTTATATCAGTTCCCAGGGCATTTTTTGGTGAAAATGTTTCAAAATACCAGGTTTTAGGGTTAGGCAGGAGCAGTACCTCCAACATCACTACCAAAGGTCCAGAAGTGGGGGAGAACCAACTGGGAGGTTAGGACTTACTCCATCAGAGGCCAAGTGCAGGGTTGAAGTTCCCTTGAGCCTATTATATCCCTATCGCTCACACAGAAGGCCAGCCAAACTAGCCCTTGGAGTCACTTCTGGTGGTTCAGAGTTCAAGAAGCTGGTCTAGGTATCCTTCAAGCAGCAAGGAAGGCCCTCAAGCAGCATGGCAGTCCTCAGGGGGTCCAGGCAGTCCTTCTAAAGTCTTCCACAGGTCAAGGAGTGTACTGAAAAGTTGCTCTGAGGGTTCAATATTTACACCTGGTGCCAACCTCTGAAGTGGTGGGGGGGAGGCTTCCTTCTACTACCCCCAAATCTGGTTCTGGAAAGTTGTTCCCTTCCACTGCTAAAGCCTCAAGAAGTCTGGGGTGACAAACAACTAGTGTCAAGTTCCTTTGTATTGAAGTGTAAGTGGCACAGGGAACAGCACCGCCCCCAGCCATCCTGGCAAAATGGCCCATCCTGTCAAGAACTAGTCACCTTTGTCTGAGAGGAATACACAAAGCCCAACAGCAGAGCAATTGATAGTCATGTGACCTGGAATACTGCCAGAAGGCACAAATGGGTAAGACGAAATAATGCCAACTTTCTAAAAGTGCCATTTACAGAATTGTGACTTCAAGTTTAATTTTACCATTAAAGAAGATTTTAAATTATTACTCCTTTGAGTCCAAGCATGATATTTCTACCTGCTCCCAATCAAAAGTCAGCACTTATTAAATGTAGTAAGGCAAACCAATGTTATCTGATGGAAAAGGTAGGCATTACAGTAGTGAAAAACGGATTTAGGAATTTTTCACTACCAGAACATGTAAAACTTAAGTTTAATTGAAACAAACATTATTTTCTGGTGATTATGGTAAATTGCTTTCTTCAGTAACAGCTGTAATGAGAACGCTGTTTTAATGAAACTATTTAGATTAATTGGAGGCCAATATTTACAGCAGAGCTTTAGAGTGATTTGACATATTAAATGTAAAGTTATTGAATGAGATATGTGAATGCTTTTTGCAGGAAAAACAAAATGCAGAGGTCTGTGGCTAAGGTAACACTGGCTTAATAAAATTGCAAAGCTGGCAGGTTTCTCTGTCATGTAAATTGTCACACCCAATCCTCCTCCCATCAGTAAATGTGAGGTCGATTAAAACAGCACCTTGTCCTGCCAACATGAACACAGAAATAATATATGTCGGCCCACTACAGAAAAGAAACCAAATGTTGAGTCTTGAATCAGAATACAGTGCTTTTTGGTGATAGGCTGACAGCAGATCTACGGTGTAAAATACTTCAGCACCCTTTAGTGTCATTAGCATTTTACCAGAATAATGCTTATTCAACCAAATTTCAGCAAATAGATTGTGTAGATACACACTGATCACAGATTCCTAATGGGTGTCTGTGCTAGTACAACTGGTGCTAGCCACTAGGAGGCATTTATATTTTTAATTATATCATTATATCGCCCTAGAACAATCTCTCAAGTTCTTTTTTTCCAGAGTTTTCACATTAATAGCAGCACCTTTCTAACTTTGTGTGCTTTAAGAACTGCCCTCTGCTTCAAGAATATTATACGCACAAAACTTGTGTCAATGAATACTTCTGGATACTTTGACTCCCATTTAATATTGGCATCATCATCTATTTCATCCAATTTAGCTCCCAAAACGTGTTCTGAATAAACAGAACTGAGTTTTATCAATAAAGCTGTTGTAGAGGCAATCTTACCAAACAAGACCCTTCAATGGAATCACACATCGTTTCCCTTACCTTCACCCCCTTGAAATCTAAAATAGCCTAAAAAAATCCCACCACTTCAATCGTTTTATTACCATATGCTACCAATTTTATACTGGGTAGTTTCAATTCCAGTTTGACAAATATAGGTAAGAATTTCTCACCGATGAGAGTACCTCTTGCCTCTGAATTAGTTAATACTTCCACTTAGTCACCATCGGATTAGATTTATTTATCTATTTCCCCCCTTCACTCATTCGCAGAATAAATTCATCTGCAACTACAACACTCTCACTACTTCTACTCCCTTCACAATCAGACTATTTTCCTTGCATATGCGATAATGATGTCATCTATTTTTGCCTTCATATACTTGAGTGATGGCAAGATAATCCTTCTCCTGTGCAGAGTTCTCCATCATGTTGAATTTGTATACAGTGTGAATGGATTTCAAGCTAGGAAATCATATTATTTCATTTCACAACTATTAAAGTAAGGACGCATTCATTGTTGCTCAAGGACTGGGAGGTCTTAGAGCAGGTTGCTAAGCATAATTGAGAATATTGAAAAGATATTGAGGAGGGTTATTTTTAATCGTTTACAAACATGGGCTTTGGACAATAAGATTTTATCTGCGCACCAATATGGTTTTTGTCCTGGGCTGGGTACAGTGGATCAGTGCTTTGAACCTACATCTGATAGTAAGTAAGTATACTGACGCCAAGCGCTGTCCACTGTACCTGGCCATTATGGACCTCTCCACCACATTCGATTCTGTAAATAGAACTCAATTTTGGCTGATGTTGAGCAAATTGGGGGTGAATATTGCGCTGGTCAATTTTTTGTATGGCCTCCATGAAACTTTGAGTGCTAAGGTTAGATATGTCCAGTCAGAAGAACTCTCTAACTCATTTATTTTAGCTAGCTTGTGCGCCAAGGGTGCGTGTTGGCACAGTTGCATTTTATCTTGTATATAAATAATTTAGGAGCTTGTTCAGCAGAGTCAACTAAAGATCTGCCAAAAATTGATAGCGTAGCCGTCCCGGCTTTGTTATATGCTGATGACGTGGTATTGATAGCTAGAACACCACGCGCCCTATGTAGTTTGGTTGACTCATTTGTGTCCTTCATGAAGACATTAGATATAAAAAACAATACGAGGAATCTAATATAATGGCTTGTCCCCTGGAAAGGGAGCTTTATCAGTACTAAACTTGGGAGACAAACAGCTTAGTGGAGTCATGAGTTTTTGCTACCTAGGCCTGGCGTTTGATGCAAGTAATTGATGGCAGACGCAAGTAATTACTGCACGTCGAAAACTAGGAAGGGCAGAGGATTCTCTTTTCAATTTGGCTAAGATGGATGGTGGGTCCACTATTTCTCCTTTTCTCAAACTATACAAAATGCAGTGTGTCCCCACAGCCACTTATGGAGCTGGGGTTTGGGGGTTTTATAATGCTGCCGCAGTCCAGGTGGAAGAAAACAGAATCTGCAGAAGATTCCTGAATCTCCCTCCATCTAGTGTCACTTTTATTTTACATTCCGAATTAAACCTAGAGCACATACACTATAGTGTTAAGTTGCCCCCCTGTTGCTCTGGGACAATATTTGGAGCAATAGGGAGGCCAGTTTAAACAGGGAAGTCATCAATGACTGCCTGATTTCAGATGAGGGACTTTCCATACCCTGGTTGTGATATGTGCAAAATTCATTGAACGATATTGACCTTTTAGAACTGCTCTGCACCCCCAGTTTGATTAATAAAGCTAGTAGAAATGTAGTGAAACAGAGATTCTTTGATCATGTTTCTTCTTTGTGGTTCCAGGAGATTGTGAACAAGCATACTGTTTGTTATAATTACACCACGTTTACTATGGGTGACATTTATTTATTTACTTGAGTTTTATATAGCGCTGGCTAGACCCGTAGGTATCAGAGCGCTTTACATGAGGAAAGTTACATAAGTTACACGTTACACATTGTTACAGAAGATACAACAGATTATAAGTTACATCAGTTGGTTTATGGTGAGTCAGAGGGTAAGGGGGTAATAAAAAAGGGTAATGGGGAGGGAGAAAAAGCAGAGAGATGAAGGAAAGTCTGCTCAATGTCCGGCTGGGTAGGTGACGGCCGTGGGGGAAGTCCATAGCCCATCTCCTCAATAGCTATCGGGTAGCTCAACCGGACATAAGCCAAATAGCTAGGTCTCATAGGGGACATAGCAGGGAGACGGGGAGAAAGAGTGTCCAAAGTTCGGCTGGGTAGGTGACGACCAAGGTGGTGAACCAGGGCTGATCTCCTCTTTAGCTGTCTAGGCAACTCCACCGGGCTTCGGCCATATTGATCAGTCTCCGAGCACAGTTCTTTTTAAAAGTCTTGCAGCGTTGCCACTGGGTCATCACAGGTAAGAGCCATTGGAGTATATAGTTCCCCTTCGTCGTGTGCTGGACCCTACTCAACTGACGTGGAGTCAATTTGCGACCTTGTTGGATACTTTTTGGTGTCATAAGGGTTGCTGCGCGAATCTGTCTTGTAAGTGAGCAGCTCTCTAAAACTGAAGCAGGAGGAGCCTTGCTGGTGGGTTGTTGTGCACTCGGTGGCAATGCTTCTGGGAACCAGATAAGCAGTCACTATTATGTTGTCTGGAAATTGGAAAAGCTTGATCCACTCAGGGATGGTGGAATTGTGTGGGCTTCCCTTGGTAGCGGTAGAACAATAGTGAGAGCGGCTTGTGCAAGGGGATGTTAGGTCGCCGTGAGGAGGGGAATGAACTATTGCAACACAAACTAGATGAAGAGCTGCCATCTTAGAGTCAGGCAACACGCTGCAGGTTGAGTGAGGGAAACTGCTGCGTTCATCTAGATTAAGTTAAAGAAATCGTACAGCGGGGGGACCCTACCTGCTGGCAGATCCTAGTGGGTCATCGCAGATGGTCTTGTAGCTTAATTGGTGTAAGAGTGACTACCACTCACTCTGGCCGCCATTTTAGGGTTAGGCGACTATTAGTAGGCGTTCGTCGCAAGGCTTAGAACACTGATTATGGCAACAAAAGATTATCTAGCATTGTCAAAAGAAAAGGCTGGAAAAAGACCTTATAAAACGGGCTCTCAAGGAGGGCAATCCTGTTGATTATTCAGTACCTTCAGAGCAGTTTTGATTGAGGTTTCGCTTTATCTGTCATTTTGAAGCTTCGCATACCTTTGTCCGATAGGAGTGCAGCAGAGATTTAGCTTGAATCAGCATCTTTTATCAAGCTATGATAATCCCATTGAGGCGACGCTCCATGCATCGGCGTTGTGGGGGAATCGGGCCCCAGATCTCCAGCGGCAGCTCAAGTGGTCCCACCAGGGGGGAACCCGGGCATCACCACTTCCAGGACCAAATAGTGTCTTCGTTGTAGAGTAGGGAGCCGGGCAGAGCACACAAGGACCGTAGTTTCAATCCGCCTGGGGGTGGTGGAGTCACTGATCATCAAAGTCGGAGGGCTCGGTGCTGCTGAAAAGCAGGGAGGCAGAGTCGGAGGGCTCGGTGCTGCTGAAGAGCAGAGAGGCAGTCGAGGCAGGCGACGTCGGAACTTAGGAGTTCGTTCAGGCCGGTAAGCCACTAGGAAATAGTAGATCCGGACTTAAGTGGTGAAAGATGTAGGTAGGTTTGGGGGTGGATGTTCGGGTAAATAGGGGATATCTTCCGATTTGGAGATCCCCAACCCGGGAGCTCCCGAGAGGAGCTCCTCACACGGCGGCCATCTTCCTGGCTTGACATCCTACTGTATCTTATGTTAGAGCTAACCCGTTGAGAGAGGTCACTCCTATTTAGATTTAGATCAGTGTCGGTCTGGGGTCTGGTTTGTTTCTATGAACCGGAAGGCCATTGGAGTAAAGAGTATCCCCCGTGCCCTTGCAATGGCAGGGTAGGGAAGAACAATCTTTGTTACATGTTATGCTTTTCTGTGACTTTTATCGTCGTTTTTTCCAGTTATGTCGTAAACACCTATTGAGAAAATTAGCCTTTCCGAAATGTAGGGTGGCATTAACTTTTCTTCAAATGTTAAATAGCTCTGAAATTTGTTTTAGCACTTGTTGTTTTTTAAAAATGGCCATCCCCAGTAGAAGAAAATCAATGGAGTGGGTCATTAGAGCATCTATTAGTTGTTTAGCTGTTTGTGGTGGCATTTCCTTTATTAGTATCTGATTCATTGTTGTGATTTTAATACTTTTATTATTTATATTGCACTGAGTTTGGTATTCGTGATTACGAGCTGTATATGAATTTTACTGTACCATTTTACCCTGTGCTTTTATGATCTTTTTAAGATGGAATCTGCATGGAAACCTTTGTCAGACGCAGCTTTCCCTCTGGCGTTCAATCTGAATTTCTGAGTTTATAAAAGTAGTAAAACTACACCCAAACACACATTTAAAAATTCAAGTGCAGCTTCACTGATTTTTTGTGAATGGGTCCCACATTGTGCAGGCCACAGGATTTCCAAAGTTGGTGTGAGTCTAGCCATAGGAAATTATTTCAAAATAAGAATAAGGAGCTTTATGAATGTAGATGAAATAAATAGCTTAAAGTGTGGGTCATTTTAGCAATATGTCAGAATTACTGTGTAATCTAATAAGGGACATGGTAATGTATGTTGGAAAAGTGTAGACAAAGAATTTATGTTGATCAATAAAGCTGTTTTGAATATTCCAATTTTAAAACCATTTCATGCTAGCAATCAAATGTATGTGAGCTTTTTCGGTTTGAGAGCTGCAATTTTACAAAAGGATAGAGGAGGGGAGTATTCGGTGGCTATTTCTACTGAATGATGCAGATACTAAGGAGTTGAGAAAGAAACAAGTGCCTGTGTTGGGACAACGGCCTACTTTTACTTGGGGCAAACTTGTTTGTATCAATATCAGAGAACAAACACGTGTTACAGGTCTTATTACCTGAAGGAGCAGATAAGAGACAACCACGCCTTGCACACAAAGTGTATTCATGTAAATTGTAATATGTGCCTGACTGGAAAAAACATTTAGCAGCATGTCTGACTAGTGTGCCACGAGAGGTTGATAGAGAGGGGCAAGATGCTTGGGATGGTGAGTTATTTGTAACAAGTATTCTGGATATGTTGGAGAGCTTAAATAGATTAATCTCAAGAATAAGGTTGGGGGAAGCAAAAGAAATTATGGACTCGTGAAACAGCTGCATAGATATTAGTAAGAAAGTTGGCAAAAAATAAGAACTTGATTTTTTTGGAAGGTGAAGGATGCATTTTCTGTCGAATTACAATAAGACCAAAAGGATGACAAACGATAGTGGTCACGGGTATATGTATATTTATGATATGCTAAATAGACCACTTGCTAACGTTCTCACCTACTCAATGTGCACTACTAAATCCCTGATATGTTTGTCCCAGACAATACACTTGCTTGTACCTAAGTCTGCCTTCATACCCCCTCTCTTTCCTGCTGCTAATCTTGCCAGGCATCCCTAGAATGGAGTTCCTGGTGAGTTTTTTTTAGCTGGAACCATTAAATGCTAAATTTACTACCAGCAGGCAGAATCAACTGGTCTCCAAAAGGTCCGTTTTTGACCCTCATCGACTCCTGACATGTCAAGAGGGTATCAAGCAGCCTGTAACTGCAAATCTCTGATTACAGAGCACTTCGGTGCAAGGCAGGTGTAGCTAAAGCGTGGGAAGACTCTGGGTGTTGTTCATACCAGAATACGACACTGGGATTTAGTGCTTATGAAATATCTAGTCAAGAAGAAGAAAAAGCACTTTAAATTTGAAAAAAAACATAGGTCTCGATTATGTTGGCGGGCAGATCGCCACCGCCCGTATGGAGGTGGCGATCTGCCCGCCAATGATCACCGCCCACCTACCATTTCCCCCTGCCACATTACGATGGCGGGGGGGGACCCCGGTGCACAGAAAGACCGTCCGCCGGTTTTCTGCCGGTCAGACAGGCGACCGGGCAGAAAAAGGCTCACATATGGTGGCGGTGTCTGCAAGACACCGCCATCCATATTATGATGTGCGGTGGTGCAGTGCTTTCCATGGCGGAGACCCCGCCATGGAAAGCCAGGCGGAGATCACTGTTGGGGGCCCGTTGCGGGCCCCCAGGATGTTGGGGGGGTGCACATGGGGGTACCTATGATACTCCCCTGCATCTGCAAGCACCAGGTGGCAGGCACCGTGCGGTGCCTGTCACATTGTGCATGCCTTTTTTATATTGCGGCAGGTGCTGCTGACAGCACCGCCCCCCCGCAATGTAAAAAATGCTGCATGCGCCCGCCTGTGTGGCGGGCGCATCCTAATTTGAATCGTGGGACCACCGCACATATGGCAGGCGGTCCCTTTTGCCGTTACGGTGGTGGGCGGACTGTGTCCACCCGCCATCGTAATAGACACCATAGTACCTCATGTATGAAAGATGTTTACAGGTACACAATATGCACTTCGCAACAATGCAGTGTTTGCACCTGCAAAAGAGCGTTTTTCAATTTTCTAAACTCGTTTTGTGAGTCAGATAATGTTTTAGACTCGCAAAAAGGATTGGGAATCATTATGAATCGCAGTTAGGAGGGGGTGGGGGCTTACAAGGTGTCTTATCTCCTAACTGCCAGTCTCAATGAAAGATAACAATGGTTTCAAATCAAATCAAATCAAATCAGGTGTTTGTTGAGCGCGACTACTCACCTGTAAGGGCCTCAAGGCGCTGGGGGTGTGGGGGGGTGGGGGGGGTTCGCAGGTTCCAGTCCATCAAGGAGGGGGTTTGTCGAAGAGCCAGGTTTTGAGGTTTCTTACGAAGATGGGGAGCGATGTTCTCTGTCTGAGGTGGAGCGGAAGGTCGTTCCAGGCTCTGGCCGCGCGGAAGGAGAAGGAATGGCCTCCCGATCTGGTCTTTCTGGTGCAGCGGACCATGGCGTAGGAGAGTTGGGCTGATCGTAGGGTCCTTTGGGGTGCATGGAATTTGAGTCGGCTATTCAGGTATGTTGGTCCGGTGTCGTGGAGGGCCTTGTGAGCGTGGGTTAGTATCTTGAAGGTGACTCTAGCTTCGATGGGGAGCCAGTGGAGTGTGCGCAGGTGATGGGAGATGTGGCAGTGTCTTGGCAGGTTGAGGACCAGTCTTGCGGCGGCGTTTTGGATGTTCTGTAGCTTGCGGTGAGGTTTTTATTTAATCCGGCATAGAGTGCGTTGTCGTAGTCGAACCTGCTGGTGACCAGGACGTGAATGACGGTCTTTCTGTGTTAATAGGGGATCCATGTGAAGGTCTTACATAGGAGGCGGAGGGTGTGGAAGCAGGAGGATGAGACGGAGTTGATCTGGCGGTCCATTATGAGCTCTGAGTCCAGGATGATTCCCAGGTTGCATGCGTGGTCCGTGGGGGTGGGCGGGCTTCCGAGGGCGAGGGGCCATCAGGTGTCGTTCCAGGCGTCTGGGTTTGGGCCCATGATGAGTACTTCAGTTTTGTTGGTGTTTAGTTGTAGGCAGCTGTTTTTCATCCATTTGGCGACGGTTTCCATGCCTTCTCGAAAGTTGTGTCTGGCGGTGTTGGGTTCGTTGGATAGGGAGAGGATGAGTTGGGTGTTGTCTGCGTATGACACAATGTTGAGTACGTAGGTTCTGACGATGGGGGCGAGCGGAGCCATGTAGACATTGAAGAGCGTAGGGCTGAGAAAGGACCCCTGGGGGACTCCGCAGGTGGTAGGTGTAGGGTCCGAGAGGAACGGGGGAGTCTGACCCGCTGCGTTCTGCCGGAGAGGAAGGAGCGGATCCAGTCGAGGGCCTTGTCTTGGATCCCTGCAGAGTCTGCGTATTAGGGTGCGGTGAGAGACTGTGTCGAATGCCACTGAGAGAACGAGGAGGATGAGGGCTGTTATTTCGCCTTTGTCCAGTAAGGTACGGATGCCGTCTGTTGCTGCGAGATCGGTTTCCGTACTGTGGTTTTTTCTGAAGCCGGATTAGAAGGAGTTGAGGATGTTGTGCTCTTCGATGAATGTGGCGAGATGGCTGTTGATGGCTTTCTCGATTACTTTTGCTGGGAACGGGAGCAGGGAGATGGGTCTGTAGTTTTTGAGGTCGGTGGGGTCCGCCGAAGGTTTCTTCAGGAGGGACTTGATCTCAGCATGTTTCCAGTCGTCAGGGGATCAGGCGGTTGCCAGGGAGCGGTTGATGGTGTGGCAGAGCATGGGTCCGATGGTGTTGGCAGCTCTGTTGAAAATGTGGTGGGGGCAGGGGTCCGTGGGGGCCCCGGACTGGATTGACTTCATTGTCCTCAGTGTGTCTTCGGTGGTGAGGGCTGTCCAGTTGTCGATCGCTGGCTTCAGGGTGTCGGGGGTGGTTGGTGAGGGTTCAGTGTGTTGGTTGTCTTCGTCGAAGTGTTCGTAGATGCTCTTGATTTTGTGGTGGAAAAAGGTGCTGAGTTTGTTGCAGAGGTCTTGTGAGGGAGGGATGTCGGTGGACTCGCTGGTGGGTTGGGTGAACTCCTTGATGATGTTGAAGAGTTCTTTGCTGTTGTGTGCATGAGTGGAGATTCTGTCTACAATCGCCTTTTTCGTTGTTTTTCTGATGAGTTGGTGGTGGGCATTGGTGGCGGCTCTGAAGTTGTTTTGGGCTTCTGTGGATTTGGTGTTCCTCCAGGCCTTTTCGAGGCGGCGGCAAGTGCGTCTGGACTCTCAAAGTTCGGTGGTGAACCATCTAGCTTTCTTGGCGTGGGTGTTGTTTTTCTTGAGGGGGGCTATGGTGCTGGCGCTCTCGGAGATCCATCTGTGCATGGTTCGGGCTGCGGTGTTGGCGTCCTCGTTTTCCACGATGGTTGGGGTGGAGTTGCTGAGTGATGAGGTTAGCTGGTCGTCGGTGATTCTGGTCCAGTTTCTTTGTGGGAGCAGGTGCTGGTGTCTGTGGATGGTGGGTGTTGTGAAGGTGAAGTGGACGCATCGAGGATCAGTCCATGGGAGTTCGGTGGTGTGGCTGAAGGTGATGGAGTTTCCTGTTACGGAGAGGGGGTCGAGGGTGTGTCCTGCTGAGTGCATGGGTTCGGTCACGATCTGGCAAAGTCCAATGTTGTGGAGGTTGTCCAAGAGGGATGTCGTGCTGGGATCCAGTTGGTTGTTGAGGTGGAAGTTGAGGTCTCCCAGTAGGGTGTAGTTGGTGGACGCGATGGCATATGGGGAGATGATGTCCGTGATCGAGTTGGCGAAAAGTCCACAGGGTCCAGGGGGTCGGTAGATGAGGGTTCCTCGGAGGGTGGAGGTAGGGCTGGCCAGTATCTTGAAGTGAAGGTATTCCATCAGTTCTGTGGGCTCGTCGGGGAGTGTGCTCAGGCGGAGGGTGGATTTGTGGACGATGGCGATTCCTCCTCCTGGGCGGGTGGGGCAGTCCTTCCTGGAGTTCTTGTATCCATGGGGAATGGCAATGGCGATGTCGGGTCCCGAGGTGGTGTTGTTCCAGGTTTCGGTAAAGAATGCTAGGTCCTGGGTAGTGCTGTCGAGAAGGCCCCAGATTTCAGTGGCGTGTTTGTGGCGGGATCAGACGTTGAGGAGGATGCATTGCAGGGTCTTCGGTTTGGTTGTGTTCTTGCGGGTGGATTGCGCTGGGTCAGTGGTCTTGGCGGTGCTGCAGATGTGCCGGCAGCGGTGACAGCTGAAGGGTCCGTGGGTGTCAGCTGGTGATGTTAGCTTGCAGTTGTTGTTGTTGCGGCCTGGGTTGAGAACGTGGAGTGCCGCTGGGTCATAGCATTGGCGGTGCAGAGATCCAGGGTTCCTGGCGCTGGTCGCAATCAAGTCGCAGACGGGCGCAGACGAGCTTGCCTTTGTTGCCCCGCCAGTGGCCGCCATTAAGAAGTGGCCGCCATTAAGATCGGGTCAGGGAGGGCTGAACAGCTGGGAGGCGGGAGCGAAGAGGGGAGCTGGATTGGGCCTGCAATTGAGGTTGCAGGCAGTTGATCAGTTACCAACCCTCAACTTATGGTAGTAACCAGTTTGCAAAGGGGAATGTTTGCCTATGGGAAAGCTTCCTCTTTGGAAATAGTCACTGTTGGACTCGAGGGGAGCAGACAGAGCTCCTCTGAAACACCCCACATGACATTTATTTTTAAAGTTGCACCTGTACCTCTAAGAGATACAGGCATCATCAATTAAGTAGACAGAAAAGGAAAATAGCCACCACTTTCAACCTAACCTCTAATGACACTGACGGAGTGAAGAAAGTAAGCCGGTCCCTTCCTATATTAGTTTCTTTCACCCTTGCATTCACTCATCTGCCCATCCATCCTTCAACCCATCCAGCAGCCTTTCATCATTCCATCCATCCTTTTATTATTCTAACCAGCTACTAAAGTTACATCCATTTCTGCACATATTCATCAATCCTTTTCCCTATCCCTCCACCTTTTGACCTTTCCATCCGTCCAACCAATCAATGATCATTCACTTCACACGTAGTTCTGTCATTCATGCACTCTTCCAGCCATTCATCCTTTGACTCTTCTGTCCGTTTTTCCATCCACTTATCCAACCCTTTCTTTCATCCTTTCACCAACTGATCCTTTGACCCTTCTATCCATCGATTCATCCTTTCAACTATCCATCCTTGCACTCACTCTTCCTTTTTTATGTTCTTTTCAACCACCAATCGTTTCACTTTGCTATTTCCTTCCTTCTTTGCACCTTTCATTAATTCACCTTCTGCCTTCTTGTCCTTTCCAGTTTCTAACTACCACACATCTCTCTTTAATCGTAAAAAAGTTTCCTACATGCCTTTACTTTTTAAAATACTATTTTATCCTCTCTTTGTAACGTTTTTCTTTGTTTGCATCATGTATTTTCCTCTCTTTTGTTGAACGTGTCTCACATAGCAGCGTTCAACCTCCCACTTTGCAGTCCTGCAGAGTCCAATGTTAAACTAATAAACTTTAAGTAGTTACCACAACTTAAGGTGCTAAAGCAGGGGGTTCATGATGCCACCAGGCAGCTTTAAAGGCAATGGAGGTCTTCTGTCCTCTGCAGGCCTCCATTCCTTCCATTTGTAAAGGATTGCAAAATTGAACATGCTTCATTAATATTCATGATGTAGGAGTTTTTGCAACTCTTACGAATATCCATTTTGCAATGCAACAGATTAACATATTAGTATTGCAAAATCCGGGGCAGGTTGAAAACAAATGGTGCATAATTTTCCATCCATTGTTGGTGACCTGCCCAAGCTGGTACTTAATTTCAAAGAGCCTACAGCAAAAAAAAGGCGGCTAAAGTTGGAATTCGTGGTCTGTAAGTCCTACAAAACTGAAGTAAATTAGTTGACTAATTGGGTCTGGTGGGTCATGTTCCGCTGCCCTGTAGCGTTATACACATCTCTGAGCTTCTAGTATTAGGGTGACCAGAATTTTAAAGCCAAAAATTGGGACATTTCACAAAAATAGAAGAAGGACTATAATGTTACTTCAAGCGAGCGCAGGGAATGACAGCGCTCCTCAGCAGAGAATTACAGAACAGGCAGTAAGAACATAAATAACGTGCAATTTTTAAACCCTGTAGCTTGCCTGTTAATTAAATTGCTGTTTTAAAACAAATGCTAACTTTCCCTGCTTTGTAAAACATAAAAAAAGAACCTCTGTTGTTTTCAGTTGACCCTCTCTATAAAGCGGGACATGAGCAATTTGTTCTTAAATCTGCCGAGACAGCTGGTGAAAAACCGGGACCGTCCAGGCAAATCACCACCGGAAGGGTGGTGGGTGTGGAAGCAAGGTTACCGCGTGCGTTTGGGTAGTGCCTTCCCTGTAAGCAGTCTAAGTGATGACGTGAACGAACGGTCTTGGAACTTGAAAGCATACTTCGGCAGAATAATAATGATTTTTTTTAGAGATGGCTAGTGATGTCGCGAGTAGGATGTGGAAAGGAAATTATAGACAGTCTTTCAAATAGGTCCCATCTGTTATGTTTGACAATGCGTGCTTGTAGCTACATCATGAATGGAAAAATGTTCTCAGGAGAGAGGAGCTTTTTTTTAATAAAGAGTATATGTTCATGCATTCGGAAATGAGCTGGAAAATGTTTGCGGGAAGATTAGGGTTGACTTTATGAGGACCTGCGACTCTTCATTGCTCCATCCTGTGTTTATCCTCTTCGTTGACGTAACTGGCCTGTGAGGCACAGAGGTTGAGCACCTGTGCCACTTAGATCTAGTAACAAAAAAATTATATTGTTTCGAGTCTCTGGATAGTGCACATGCGCTCTGCCATTTTTTTAAAAATCAGGAATGTTTTGTTGTAAGAAGCAACGGGCCTGAGTACAACATAAGCATTATATATTGAGGAATCCTAAAAATAACTGAATTTAGTGTGTGTAGGATACTATAGTAAACACATGTGAAATGTGGGTCGAGCCTGTAGCACGTCAGCCTAACTGTTATTGTTTCAATTTTTTGTGGCTGTCATGTGAATTTGGGCATATAATAATACGCAACTACTTTGTTTCATTTCTGCACTCACGTTTTTTTATATGTTATCTGTTGTCCTGGTGAACTATACATGTGATGCCACGGTGTGGTGGATTTTCCTTGTGTTTCACATTTGATTCGTGGTGCACAAGGCCTTCATGTTCTTTCAATATCGGAATGTTTTAAATTGCTGCTTTTATGAATGCTGTGGCTGGCCTAGGTTTGGGACCATTTAGTCCGCTTTTCCTCTAACTGTTTTCTTTACCAGCCTGCTTCATCTTTGTATGAGTTTTCAAGTTTGTATGCACTATGTCCATTTATTATGGTGTACTGTAAATTTCTAGATGGCACTGGGATTTGGTTTGTACTTCACCTCTCATTCCTTTGTGCTCCTTTTGGATATTTTTGTTGAAAGTCTTGTGTGTTCGCACAGGCACATCCTTTTATCTTAGAGTTGTCGGATCTCACCATGCCAACATGACACTATTTCTGTGTCTGGGCTTACATGTAAAAAATAATTGTTGCCTAGTTCTATAGACTAATTTGGTCATTTCGTGTCAACCAAGACTACAACTCCCCCTATGCGGTGGGTTGTTGAGTGAGGGCTCAGGACTGAAAACCTATTTATGTGCCAACGTGGTACTCTTGATGGCAAACTTTGCTGAAGATGTGTCCATAAGCTGGCTTTGGGTCACATATCACCTTTGGGAATACATATGTTCCAACACGTGAACTGACCACCAAATCAGCACCTACACTCTAGGATGTGCTGAAACATGTCAACCAAAAATCTACATACCAACCAATCACTCATGCAAGCATTCCATAAACACCAAGGGCACTACAGTAATAGTCCATAAACAACAAAGTCCTACACGACCTGGAATAGGCGGGTTTCAACACTTCTCTACTATGATGTATCCCACAGAGACAACCCTAAGACACTTCACCCTCAAGTGTTTGAATGGTAGGGATCCGGCTCAGTCTCAGGATCGCAACCATAAGGAAACACCAGCATTTAACGATACACCCTCAAATCACAACCACAGGGAAAACGTCAAATCCAGCACAGTACTTCTTGCAGTGTATAGAGAACAGCTGTCACCAGTCACTCCAAGGAAAGCTATTCCAGGAACTAACCACACGCGCAGACACATATATATGCACCCAGAGGTGCTAGGGCACGATTAACTCATGTAGAAATATAACAATTGCTGAACTCTGCATGACACACTTCAGTCTGCTGCAATACATGTTCTAACTTGGCATGATATAGCTACCCTTATTTATTCTGTGTCAACTTCTCTGATTTGTCAATTGTCATCAAGTTTGATTTTTTGCAGACTTTCTTCAAACCTTAATTTTACTCTTTGTGGAATTCCCTTCCATGTTTGCTTCCGCCAAGTAGTGTGAAAGTCATAGTGTCAGCTTCAGCGGTAAATTAGGAGGAGGGATTGGACTGGAGGGGGATTAAGCCAAGTGCTGGAGTTCAGGGACCTGGAGACATTTGGGTTAAGTTAGGGTATGCGAGGCATCACAACCACACTGAATGACAACAGATGTCTTGAATTAGAAACCACACAGGGAGACAGTGTGTGGGCAGATACATTAAACTAAAGGCCGTGGTCTCTATAGCAACATCAGCAAGATTTGCTAACATAAGGCAGGTTTTAAGTGCACGCAGGAGCACTGCAAGTATTCCATAACAGGATGTCTGCTTTTGGCGTGAGGGCAGTGGTGCAGTCCAGATGCTGGCCAACCATCCCATCCTTTCTCAATATATATATAACAGGGCCCAAATCACCATCGCTCATAGTCAGTCATGACTTTTCCAAGTCTGCAGCACAGAACTATAATGTCAGTAAACACACAGAGGCATAGAGTCCGGTCACGATTGTACCCCAATAATCAGGTGCAAATTGCACACCCACAAATTAGTACAGGCTGTTGGTGCACAAATTATTGAGTGCAAAACATGCTCCTTCATGAATTGCATGCAATTTGTACATTAACACATGCTTTATCAGGTGTACAAAATGACATTTTGCTCAATTTGCTTCTGCGATTTACAGAAGGTTTTTACTATTGCAAATCAAAGAAACAATTGCCTGAGATTTGCATCTATGATTTAATCCTGTTTCGGGGACGCAAACAGATGTTTAGGCCCTAAACGGGGTTACCGGTCCATTGTAATCGGAAATGCGCGCCTGCCACCACCATCTGTCCTTTTGCTCTCTCCATCACTGTGGAAAACTCCTGGTTCCAGCTCCATGATCGTTGTGAAGGCACCATACTATACAGTAAATAAGAAAACCAAGCTCTTGCCTCACAGGGATATACACCCCTCATTGCTACCAACAGGCGGGCAACTAAAGTCAAATTTTGGGGGGGGGCTGAAAAAGATTTCGGGGGGGGGGGAGGGGAGGGGTAATTCTTCCAGCTATAGGCAGAGTGGCTCTAAGAAGGGGTGAAAACACAACAAAAGCCTCATTAACAAGTAAATGGTCTTTTAAAGACCTGTGAAGTACTCGGGTGTGGCTGCAATTAGAGGCTCGCCAGCCCGCAAAACTGTCTCAGCCGGGTTCACACACACGACCGGGAGGGGGAGGGGGGCTGAAGCCCGGTGAGCCCAATAGGTGTTGCGCGCCTGCATCCCAACCTTCATCGGGTATCAGACCTTCAAGGAGATTTGTGTCACCATCATCTATTGAACAGTGCAGGAAGCCTCCATCTACCGCCACTGCAGCACCCCAGCTTGTGTCTATTAGAAAACCACACATTCTAGACTTTGCCTTCGAGGTGTCATGAGATTCCTTACCATTACCGGCAAATAACACATTCTGCTGAAAATCCATTGCAATTTGCTTATGTGCAGTTAGATAGGACTACTTTAGATCTGAATCTTTGTTCATGACATTTTTCCATATTAGATGGATTTCTTCCATCTTGAATTAGCTATAACCTATGTGATGATTATAAAACCCTTTTAATTCTTTGTAGACTAGAAATATATTTATCTGAAACAGCAGTGGTTTTAACACCTCCTGTTGAACCAGGGCTGTGCATTGTAGGGGAAAACAGTGGAAGATGCTAGAACCAGCTGACTCAGTTTGCAGCATATGTGAACATGAAAACCTTGAGCTGTTTAGGACTCAAGAATGGAGTGGGATGTGGAACCGGAAAGTGATACACAAGATGACCTTAGCTTCTATCCTTTCCAGGAAGGATGCAGAAAAAAAGAGGAGTCTTACCTCATTAAAAAATGGACGCAGGTCACTCTAGAAACTGCAATTTTCTTCACTATCTTATCTTTGTGGAAAGAAAGGACAAGGTAAACGTGTCTTACGTAGAGATTGGTAGGAATGTGAGGGAAAATCAGTCATCATTACCCTAATTTTGAAATACGAAATAAAAGGAACTTGTGGTTGCAGTTTGTTGTCAGGGGATCATTATAGAATTCGTAGGTCTTGTACCCTTCACTGAAACAAAAAAGGCTGCCCTCCTGGGCTTCTTATCATAGGGGTGCTTCACTTTGTGTGTGGGTAAAGGGTGAAAAGGGCAGCCATGAATTTTAGGAGGTCAGATAAACTTCTCATGGTCATCCCAGAAGTGAAGCTGAAGAGCAGAGGGGATTCCATCCAAGGGCCTGTACTGTGGAATGCCTTGCCTCAAGCTTTATGAGAGACAGCTATGTCCACTTTTAAGAAAGGTCTGAAATCACACATATTTTAGACAGATGAACACATAGAGACATTTTTGTAGGCAGTGTGCATTGTATAAATGTCATTCGCTCATTCATTCATTCCTAGACTGTCAAAACATTCTTGAGACAAAAACCTTAATTGAGGCTTATACTTTACCCAAGAATTTAATATACACTTACACATTATTTAGAGATGTCCCATATGAATGCACTATCAAAGAGTACCTGATTTATTTCCAGGCTCCTTGAGGGCAAATTTAAAGAGTGAGGCATCCAGTTCCATGTAGACATCCTTTCTGCCTTCCTTTGCCAATGCCTAAAAGCAAATTTCGTCCTAACCCCCTTCCTGTAAGGTCCAAGAGTAAAATAACGTAACTCCTGCTAACGTTTCTTCAGTGAGACCAAATATCTTTGCCAAAGGACTCAGATTTACCAGTCTCTTAATTGGAAAAATCTTTAAACACTAGCTTTTGAATGAGTAGCTTTTAAAAGGCACTCCACTATGGTTTAGTTTGATCAACTACTGCTTCATCGTAACTCTCGGAAGCTTTGTTTGGCGAAACATACCCATCATCCTCAGGTGTATGTGGAGTTATGTTTCTACTTCTCTTCTACTTCTAAAAGTAAACCCAAACTTTAGGAATCTGTATAGTTGATTGATTAAGGAGGAAAGGATGAATCTAAAGACTGGGTACCGGTCTGAAAGAAACTTCTTCCCAGTATTCCTATTTCAGATGAGACCCCCTTCTTGTGCTCTGTGAACACTTCCTATTTTTATCCTGAAGCAACTCCTGATATTTGTTAGTATTTCTTTTCTTTTTAAGAAACTTACTTTTATCACTTCAAATGTGATGTTGCCTGAATCCCTCCACTCCTGAAGATTGATAGTCTTGTGGGTAGTGTGTCATCCTGTAAGGTAAGCGGAATCCCTCACCTCTGTCCCTCTGGTAGAAGAGGCCCACCCTATCCAGAGACCCCCATCTTTCCGGTGGGGATCTCTGTGGTGAAGGCGCATTGCTGCACTTTTGGTTGAGCTGAATGCTAAGTGTGGTCCCAGGTTGATACAATAACTTGATGTAGCCCTTTCTGCAGTCTTCTTTCTGTCTTGTTTTTGACAGTGGGGCCAGCAGACTTCTGCCTTTGGAAACTAGGCAGATCCCCACATCTAAGCAAGGCGTGGAAAGTATGGATTTGTGATCCCTACAATGTCTGTCTGCTTCCTACAGCTGTTGAAAGTGAATTTAACTAACAGTAATCTCTCTCACAAGAATCTGTGACGTGATAGAAGAGTCTCCTGTTTGCCATAACCTCCAGTTAGAATACAGTATTGTTACCAGCCAAACAAATTATGCATCTGAGGTGGAGCTCAGTGCACTGCACTATTGTCCTGAGACCTGCGAACTCTGAAAACGGGCCTGAAGCCTGCTGCAACAGTGCAATGTGATACAGTGACCTCTTCTCAGCGCACACAATGTTGACAAGACAAATATGCCATCTGCATCTAGTGTGAGTTTCCCTCACAGCACTGCATAGCCAGCCAGAGAAGGATGAAAACCTGTAGGAACTGGGATAAATACTCGTGGACTCTAATAGTGCTACGTACAGAAAATATGGAAACATAAAAATTGAAAAAAATACCTATGCTCTCTGATGGTACTAACAAGCAATCAAGGTCTGTACAGAATTGTATTTTTTTTTTTTTAAGTAAGGGAAAACAAATTTTAAAATACTAGGGAAAAGCAAACATATTTTATGATACCTCAAAACTGTACATTGAATTCAATGTTTTCAATTATTCTAAATGGATTGGGTTTTTTCAAACACTTTTCACTCAAGAAACTCTGAACAGAATTTAAATAGAATAAGGAAGGATCAGAGTGTTAAAGAAAATGCTTTCCACTGGACGGTTGATCTTCTGCACTAGCACAGCAGTTAGCAAATTTATGGCCTCAAGGAGAGGGGTCATGATAAGTAAGCCTTCTACCTCAGAAGCCAGCTGCATGAGTGCAGCAGATGGCCCTTCCCTCAGTGCTCTGAAAGCCTTTGTGTGCCAAAGCTTCATGCAATATGTGGAATGCATGAGATAAAATAAAAATGACTCTTAAAGCCTGCTTTTCAGCCATACCTTGGCACAAACACCCCTGTTGCTGTGTTTTTGCAGACCAGCTGGGTGGGGTGGGGATCAACACAGTAAGGGGGTGGGGGGTATTTGAGTGGTGCAGCAGCACAAGTGGGTAGGAGTAAGTACATGCACTTTCGTGGACTGCTGAATGAAAGAAGTAGTTCCCTAAATGTGAGCAGCAGGATACATCAGCTTATCAAAAGGATTGTAAAGAAGCTACGCTCTCTTGGTGGGGAAAACACAAGAAGAGGAAGGCAAGCCATTGAATAAGAAATAAGCAAATACGATTGATGTTGGACTTGCCCTCTCTGCTGGGTCATCCACAGAGGTTTTGCCCTCACTCTCCTATTTTCTGAACCTGTTTTGTTTGCCTTTAAGACTCTGTGCAATTTACCACTGCTAACCCGTGCTAAAGTGCCCATGCTCTCTCCTCTAAACATGGTAAAATTGGCTTACACCCAATTGGCATACTTAATTTATTTGTAAGTCTCTAATAAAGTGGTACTGCATGTACACAGATGGAAGAAAGGCATCATTGTGCTGCTTCCTTAAAAACTATTAGCTGGCACTTCCATCCTGGCCAGCTCCAGACCCAACTATCTCTGCTGCCTCTGCCAGCTAAATTAACATACATCATCATCAACAAACAATTGTTTACCTTCATCGATTGCTTCACTGCAGGCACGGCAACTGCCTGCTTGTCTATGGGAGACGCTTTTGGGACGGGAGTGTCCTTGGATTAGGATGCGTTTGAGGCATGTGAGCCTGAGGCCTGCTTCTTGGCTTGATCCCCCGGAGTGTCACCTGAAGGGCTTTTGCCTTTGCGCTCAGGGGTGACTTTGGTGTGTTTAGGCTCTGGTCCGCTTGTGGTGCTGCTGTTGTGTGCTGCGTGTGGTGTATCTTGAGCCTGTGGGCTGTGGTGTGTGGTCACTCTCATAAGATGTAGCCACCGGCAGGGGGTGGCCGAAGGGACTGTAGCTGGACTCTGAGCCTGTGACAGCTGAATGGCTGCTGTCACTGTGGAGGACAAAGATTGGACAGTCCTGTCTATCCCACCCACATCTGAACCTCAGATCTGCCATTAACTCTCAGGAAAGTGCTATTTAGGAATCATTTCTTGCAAACACATTTTAGGGATTCATTACTTTGTTCCTACGCTGTTTGGATTTGCAAATCCTTATTTAGGAGGATTTAGTGCATCACATTGGCCAAGTCTATTGTACATCAGGGTCTAGATTCCCACCAGTCTTTGTACATAACTACATGTGATTTCCCTGCTGCCTAACTGTTCCCATAGCTCTCTGCATCCTACATTACTAATCCTCACGCGCGGCACCAACACAAAAAGGGAAATCTGCCTTTCAAACACATGTAATTCTAGGCTCCAAGTCTTTCTCTTTGTTCCTCCCTATACATTTTCCAAGAATCACTCCCAACACCATTCCCAATCTCACTCTTCTGTCTGTGTATTGTGTTGCAGTTGACATCAAACAACACTCCATTTTTTGTATAGGTCACATCAATGGTCACTCTTCCCATCTGTGGATGCAAACATCTGCAAGTCTTCCAAATGTGACATAACAGCTAAGACAGCCTCTTCTCGCAGTAAATAGATGTTTGTTTAGACTGTTTCTTGATGTGAAAGGTGGCATCCTCTTGCTTATGGGCAATGAGTTTCTCTTATATGTTTGTCTGTTGGTTTGATAACTCAGTGGGTGTGCACCATATACAAAAACCTGTGTGAGGTTTGCAGGTCACAGACTGCAAACAGGATTGTCCCACTCAACCTTTAACTTTGTAATAACGATAAAATGACTACCATTGAAATGGGTATTTATGTTTCCTCGCATTAAAGAGAACACAACAACATTCAGTATGTTGTGTGTACTAAAGAAATATTTCAAAATAATTGTTAATACTGGATCTAGTCAAGTGAAAAATGACTACATTAATGCTGTATTCTTTTTCACCCCGCCTTTGGATTTTCAAGGAGGGCTTACACTCATGACCATGAGAGTGAGATACTTCTCTAAGGGCCTTTTGGCTGCAGCTCCCTGCAAAGGGCTGGATTATGTTAGCAATTTAGCTTGGTGCGCTGTGGAGTTATCATGATGTTCTGTTTATTTTGAGCCCATAATTATGTGTAATACATTCAGACAATCAAGCTGTAAACACGGTAATCAAGCAACGTTTTGCGAAATATGAGCTTTAACAGTTCGGATGTCAAACACCAGCACACGTTTGAGTACCCGCCACACCCTCAGTATCCCTAGCGAATCACTTGTGCCATTGGTTAGTACAAGGTCAAAGGTCGATGGCCATGTGCCGCCATGCTGATCTGAACAAAGGTCCCCTGGCCTGTGCTCTGTGTTGCAGTTGAGTTACTTTCCAGCAGAGTTTTAGGCTCTGATGCACTAGTGGGCGTTACCTACAGTGCACCTCCATTAGTCATAGGTGACTACCATTCCCATGACCAGACTGTGACACGACTAAAGACGTCAGTTGTTCTTTAGTGGTGGGCACAGGCCTTTTCATTTGCAGCCCAAAGTGAAGAGGTTGCTTACGGGGTCTCCCTTGAAAAATCTATAACTAGGCGCTCTCTTGCATACCGTTTGTTGTGAGTGCGCTTGCAAAGAAGAGGTGTGGTGTACCAGGGTTTGGAATTTAATTGTATCTATTTTCTTCAAAGGGCTAGTGGTAGTGAGAGGTGTCTTCTTCTACCCTTCCATTCTGAATTGTCTGCTCTCTCCTCCCACCCCACTGCATTAGGTACTGGAGGTTAAACAAAACCAGTTCTGTTGTAAATACAAGGATCATGTTATGCTTGGTTAATAGATATATGTTTTGTCCCAGCCTATCATACAATGATGCAATTCATCCAAACGTAGCTGTTAATTCTCTATCTAAAGTTAATAGCCCAGTATCACTACCTAGGTATTGTCTTTGTTGTTTTGGATAATGTTCCTGAAATGTTATTACTTTTAAAGCAATAAATAAGCTGGGTGTTTGGTGTCTGGGTTTTGGATTCTTTCGGCCCTCCATGGAGCAGAAAGCTTTAGTTTGACCACTGGATCAAGTTAGATCCAACAGTTCAGCCATTGGCCTGGAAAAATGGATGATTGAAAAAAGGACCGTGTCCTGCTTTGGCCAGTGAACAGAATCTCAGCAACCTTATTGGTCAGACGTTGTTTGGGACTGATCCATATATCTAGTGGACATTTAGGAATGCCTGCCATCCAGAGGTAAACCTGGGAGAATGCACACCTTTTGAAAGGTCAGTTTGCATGGAACTAAACAACATTAATCAGTGAGATGCACTTGGTGCTGAATGATTAGAGTTAGAGTGCAACTTTGAATTTAAGTGGCTAGTGGGCGGGGGCGTGGCTAGCCGTCTGTCATAGCGGTCGCAGCACAGTAGAGCTCCAGGCCCTCCCGGGGGAACCTACTTATCCTTCATTGTCCTACGGACTTTTATGGATGGGAGACGGACGTCTAGGAGGCCCGCAGCCCCCAGCCCGACGTAGGACGTTTATCCGCCAGAATAGCGGCGCTCCGGTGAGAATCCTCCCTGGGGCCTGACATCTGCTGGATCCGAGTGGAGGCTGGGGCCTGGAGTGACGAGGGCACCTGGGCGTGAGACGAGCACCTGGGCGTGTTCCCGCCTGAGCCCCGCGCTTAGCGTGGGACTTGGGGATCCTCCTTTGTTCATTCACGGGCGCCCCTGCGAGGTCCGCGCCGCCCTACAACACCAAGCGTGGGGCCTGGGGCCCCCCCTACTGGGCAGTGGCTGTGGGGCGGAGAGTCTAGCGGGGGAACGGCCTGGGGCTCCGCACTGAGCTGGGAGTGTTGTCGCCCAGGGGAGTGCCCGCTGTGGGCTGGCGAGGTGAGTGGGAGCACCGGAGGCGCCTACGCTGGGCCCGGGCCCCAGATCTGTGGCCTGCTGCAACCCGGGAGCTACTCAGCCTGCAGAGAAGAGGCGAACGCGGGCCTGCTCAAGACCGCACCTGAAGAGAGGCCGAGACCTGCGGCGGGACATTGGCACTGCGACGTGGGCCTGGGGCAGCGGTGGAGGAGTCCGTTGGCCTGGCCCATACGACGCATATTTTCCTGGGACAGCCGCACGGCGGAGGTGTGCTTGAGGCTTACGGCAGAAAGACACTTAGTCCACGGACCGGACTGGCCCCCAGAGGAGGTGCGACCGAAGGGGCACGGGGGAGCGCCGGAAGACCCTGTTAATGGTCAGTACAGAGCCAGATGTGGTGCCACGGTGCCGCGTGAGACCCCTGCGGCCTGCCATTGAGCCTCGTGGGAAGCGAGGTGACCCGGAGTGTACAACCCTGACCACTTTTCCCCTGCCAGTGGGCTGCCTGGGCATAGAAGGTGGTCGGAGGGCCACGGAGCCCCATGGGGAGACTGCGTGACAGATGCTGAGACGCCTCCTCCCAACAAAACCTGCGACATGGGGCTGGCTGACGGGGGACCCTGGGCTCCCCTACCGTCGTCTTTAGTTGGAGTTCGATGACGCGAGACGCATTATCCTACGGTGGACCGAGTGTCTTATACACGTACTGGGGCGATACACATAGCGCACAACATACGGAGGGCCCTGGGAGGGCATACTACCTACCAACTTTAGGACACCACTGTCCGCGAACGCGGGATCTACCTGGTCTGCCTGGACCTACGCGGCGAGCTACTGCCTCCCTGGACCCCCTGACCCATCGGCGATACTCCTCCAGGGTGCGCTGAAACGCACTCAGGCTGTGCCATAACCCTACGAAGGACACTACCAGAGTTTCTGTGGACCCGATCATAGAGACGGCTCAGTACGAAGATTGGCGGCAACGTAGCGTCATGGGCAGGCATCGAGCTAAGACGCTGGAGGGACCACAGGGCCCTGACCGCTCTCCCGCCGTGACGGGCAACACTAATAGGCTCTCCCCGTCGGGGCAACATCGACCGGACATACAGAAGAGCCACCGGATAAACTGGACCTCATTCTCAAGGAGATCCGAGACACTAGAACAGCACTGGAACTACAAATGGGTACGCTGGCCACGGGGCTCACGCTGCTGAAGGCAGACCATAATAAACTGGCGGACACGGTAAAAGACCACGGCCAATCGATCACTGACCTTGCCCCCAGAGTAGCGGAACACTCCTCCACACTGCAACAACTACAAAAGCAGGTGACGACGCTCCTGGATCGGGTGGAGGATGCAGAGGGCAGGAACAGATGCAACAATGTCCGTGTCGTTGGCCTGCCGGAACGCTGCGAGGGGAACAGGGCGGCAGACTTCCTGGAGACATGGCTCAGGGATCATGTGGCACCTGAAGGACTTTCCCCGTACTTCTGTGTGGAACGAGCTCATCGAATTCCGACGGGACAGCCCAGGCCCGGTGTACCGCCCCTGCCCCCTGATCGTGAAAATACTCAATTATCGAGACCGCGACGTCCTATTACAGAAATCTAGAGAAAAGGCACTAATCCAGTATGAAAACCACCACATCTCCCTGTATCCCGACTACACGGTGTTGGTGCAGAGATAAAGATCATCCTACCAGGCTGTGAAGAAAAAACTACAGAAAGCACACCTCAAATACGCACTTTTATATCCCGCCCGGCTGAAGGTTATACACGATAAGAAAACCCACTTTTTTGAAAGCCCAGCAGACGTCGAGGAATGGTTGGAAGTAATGTGCATCGGTTCTAGACAAATTAGCAACCCGGATATTTCCTGGCAGGATTCAGAAGCACTCCTGAAAAGGACCCCTCGCTGAACTCAGAACCCCGACGGGAGTAGAGGAGGCGCCGGCCCATCACGGGAAAAACAGCGACAAGATCAGGAGGGAGCGATTGCGGCTGCCGGGGCCTTCTGTGATGACTCGCACAAAATCTCCACTGATTCTGAGGACAGTGCTACTCACTCAGACTCTGAGCACAGTGCAATTCTCTTCCCCACGATCACACCGAGGGCAGCTGATGATATGATCGACAACTGAATATAGGGGAAGAGTCAACGAAGCTTGAGTCGGAGGATGTGGGACTTGGACTTGCCCATGCCGATGGCGTGAGCCCTGCGCCTGAGAGACTATCGTATCCTTTATCTTATAATGCTTTTTGTGTATGCTGATGAGTTCCGGGACTCTCTAAGGGGGTAGGTGGGGCTACAGCCTTCTATCCTATTGATACAACTGCTGCACTCTGATGCACCTGGACTGTGCGCTATCTGCGGAGGGGCTTCGTGACACTCCCCATTGTGATGGAGTATGCCAATAATTATGTCCCCATCACATCAGCGGCTCTACGGGGTACCGTAGAGCCGCTGGGTTGCAGACCCCCTTTTTACGACCATGATTAGGTATTGGGGTGGCTACCTCCTTGCTTGCGTACGCACCGTTGTTTGTTTCATATTATTGGTACTCCAATGTTGGGCCCAGCGCAGTTTAGGCGCTGTGCCAAGTTTTGTTCCGGTTATGGGAAAGGGGTCTCCTGGTCAGTTCTGCTCTACTGGCTACACGGGAATGGGAGTTCCACAGTATACTTTGCAACATGGCAGGGAACGCTAACACAACAGGGTCGTATAACTTCATCACATGGAATGTACGGGGACTAGGTGCAATCCAGTAAAAGGCACCGTATTCATGCATTCCTCCTTCGACAAAAGACACAGATGGCGTTCCTCCAGGAATCCCACCTAACCGAATCTGAAACACAAAAGATGCGGAAGAAATGGAGGGGACATATTTATTCCACCAATTACTCCGCCTTCGCTAGGGGAGCGACTATTTGGATACGCCACGGGGTACCCGTTCTTGAACTGGAGCGCAGGGTAGATGACCAGGGTCGCTACATCCTGGTGAAAGGCACCCTCGATGGCTCCCCGGTGGTCCTTGGCAGCATTTATGCCCCTAACTTCGACCAGGACCATTTCTTGGGTATGGTGGGTGCAGTCTTAGCAGACTGGGACGGGATACCCTGGATACTAGGTGGGGATTGGAATGCGGTACTGGACACTGAACTAGACAGGTCACACCCCCCCTGCATGGCACGAATGCTAGCAAACTAGCAGAGCAATTCACGACATGGACCAGCCGGTGGACACTTTCTGACGTGTTGCGCAGCCTTCACCCAACCCACAAGGAATATTCCTTTTACTCCCCGGTACACAGTCTCCATACCAGAATTGACAGGTTCCTCTGTTCGAGATCCATCATAGCAAAGGCCCACCACTCCACATATCTATCAAAGACCTTCTCTGATCACAGCCCCCTCGAGCTCACACTCCGTTGGGGCATGGTGCCTGCCCCAGTCCCCACATGGAGGTTGCATCCACACCTACTTGAAGATGCCCCATTCTGCACGACTCTGTCCAACACTATCACCAATTACTTGGCTGAAAACTGGAACACGGCCTCCTCCAATCTGACCGAGTGGGATACATTGAAGGTGGTGGTGAGGGGGGCGACGATTGGACAGTTAGTGGGGGCTAGGCAGGAGACACACCAAAGGCTGAAGGACATTGAACATAAGCTACATGCACTGGAGAGGGAGGTAGTATCAGACCCTGCCAAATGGGGGGCATTGCAATCCGCACACATTGAGCATGCGAAAACGCTTGGAACACTGCGGACAATAGATTACAGGGCGTTTATCCAACGAAAACACACAGAAGTGGACAGATCGAGTACGTTACTTGCCCGCATAGTTAGAGATAGACCGGACCCACCCGTTATAACTAGAATCCGAACCCTAGCGGGACATATAGTCCACACACAAGAAGAAATCAACGCGGCCTTTCATGATCACCTTGAAGCACTCTATGCACCCCCTGTTCCGGTAGAAAGCTCCTCAATCACTGAGTTTTTCCAAGACCTCCCCTTCCCAGTGCTATCTGCTGATGTGCAGAAAGAAATAGATGGCCCATCACTCAACAAGAGATCCGCGCTGCGATCAAGGGTCTAAACCATAACAAGACGCCTGGGATGGATGGGCTCCCTGTAGAATTTTACCAGACCTACTCTGAATCTTTAGTACCTGCACTGGAGGCTGTGTTCAAGACTGCTTTTGAGCTTGGCCGCCTGCCAGACTCCACCATGCAGGCATTGGTCACGTCCATACCTAAACCAGTGCGGGACGGGCTGGAGCTGTCTAATTACAGACCCCTCTCTATGTTATCTACAGAATATAAAATCCTCAGCAAGGCCCTGGCTAATCGCATACAACCCTATCTTACAACGCTCATCCACCGGGACCAGTGTGGTTTCCTACCAAACCGCAGCACCTCTTTGAACACCAGACGGCTACATTATGTAATGAAGGCCACCCCACAAGCTTATCAATACGCAGGCTGTATGGCGTTGGACCTTAAACAGGCATTCGACTCCCTTTCCTGGGACTTCATGCTCGTGACTCTGAGACGGTTTGCATTCCCGGACGCATACCTTAAATGGGTCCGATTATTGTACACGTCCCCTACGGCCAGGGCTCGCACGAGTCTCTACATTTCAGATCAATATAATATTTACAGAGGCACGAGGCAGGGATGCCCTCTATCCCCCCTGCTCTTTGTCCTTGCACTGGAACCCTTGGCCCTGGCCCTACGGGTTTCCGAGGACCGGCTTGGCATTCCTATTGATGGAGTGTGCCACCTGATGTCCATCTATGTAGATGACATACTCCTATACTTACGAGACCTGACCGCTGATATTGCCCCTCTCCCTAATATACTGGCCACCTTTGAGCGACTGTCGGGACTGGCCATAAACCCTGAGAAATCAACGAGCTATTTCTTCCAAGAGGCACCACATCTAACCCGCCTGCAGTTCGGCACCCATACCCTACTGGTCACTCCTACCACCTTTAAGTACCTCGGTATCCAGGTCTACAGAACACAGGAGGGTCAAATTGAGGGCAATATACAGCGAGCAATAACGGGGCTCCGTGCTAGTGTAGGGTTTTGGTCTTCTCTGCCTTTATCGGTAATGGGACGGATCGCTATCTCAAAAATGGTGATGCTGCCGCGCCTATTATATTGCCTTGTGAATCTACCCGTGATCCTCCCGCAATCCATTTTTAACACATTAAACACGATACTGGTGAGTCTTATCTGGGGCGCTGGCCGCAGACAAATAAGTCTTCGAAAGCTCCAGCTGGCAACACACAATGGCGGTCTGGGTGTCCCTGACTTCCGAGGCTACTACTACGCAAGCCAGCTCCAGTGGCTCTCATACTGGACCGCAGGGAGGAATTTGCAGGAGATTGGGTTTACGTTGCAGAGGCTAGATCGAGGGAAATTGCATTCCTTGTTGCTACCGAAGGCTAGGATTCCCCCGGATTGTCCTCCCCTATTGAAGACCGCCCTATTGTGTTGGAGGAAGGCCCTATCTTATACATCTACGGTACTCCCGTACGCCGCGAACATCCCCATCCTCGGTATCCCTACACCGCAGGGTAGACTCACGAAGGCCAGACTACGAGACTGGACAGACAATGGGGTGGAGGGAGTGGGGGCGTTCTTTGGGGACGGCACCATGCTAGATCACGACTCTTTCATACAGGCCACGGGGGCACCCCCATGCTTATATCTCTCACACGCTACTGTAACGCATTACATCAGAACCACTTGGGCCCCAGAGAGGAATGAACCCCCACAACACGATTTGGTACACCTATTCTACTATATGGGACCCGGGGGGCATTTAGTACGTTGGCTATACACCGGAGTCAGGGCACATGCAGCAATTCCACTTACTTCCCTTAGGGCGCGCTGGGTGGAGGACTCAACTTTATTCAGACAATCATCCTTCATAGGTCATACCTCACCCCGAAAAAGATACATCGCATGTTCCCAGACTCCCCTCACTGCTGCCCCCGTTGTAGGGGAGACGAGGCGGACTTTATTCATATGCTGTGGTCGTGCCCCTGCATAAGGGGCTACTGGGGGAGAGTCCGCAATTCATTGACGAGGGTAATGCAGCACTCGGTTATGGATGAGGTCCTAAACTGCCTGGTGGGCCTTCATAGGCGCTCAGGGGTGCTGAAGGTGCGGTTAAGGTTCTTGGACCTAGCACTCATTTTAGCGATCAGAGTACTTACTATGAGGTGGAAGTCCCCCGATGCCCGGCGGTCGCTATTTGGCAAACTGACATGATTCAGTGGGGACGGGCGGAGGGTGCTGCTCTTCGCAGAGAAGAAGAGAGAGGGCTAAGGAAGCATCCTATCTCACTGGAGTGGGAGGCTATGATAATTGAACTGGAAGCACTTGATCTATCCCCTACATAAGCTAACCTGACCCAGCAATACGCAACAACGCCTTATGGCCTCTCGGAGTCAGGCCCTGAGACCCGAGAAATTATGATCTTGCTATGAAAATTACACCCCCCTAGGAGAATAACGTACATAGACCAATTACGATCACCATGCTAGTTGAAGTAAGAACGACCAGGAGTGGATTAGGGAGGGATGGGAGAGGGGGGGAAATGAGTTTGAATAAGCTTTATCAGTTGAATTATTGCCACAGAATGCGAACCTTAGCTTCCTTTTGTTTTTTATTGTTTTATAGGACAATGGAAACAGAATTTCTGTGGGGGCATATATATTGTAATTGATGTACTAAGGGTAAAGGAAAAACAGACTGTATAGACTGCATATTGCCTATGTTATGTATTTGACACATTGCGGTCATCAATAAAGTGTTAAAAAAAAAAAAGTGGCTAGTGGGCTTGTGCCCAACTGCCATTGACCTGAACTTTTGTTGACCCTATGAGACAGGCAGGAGATTCAGTTTTTGTTTGAATAAGCTCAGCCCACCAGCACTGACAAAGGACTGGAGAAAAAGTTTGGCTGCCGTAGGGTGCATACTTTAGGATTGAGGAAACACCTGCTGTTGCCAAGGTTTGAGGAAGAGGGTGTTGACTGTATAGTACAGGCTTTTGCAATGAGTAGCACATGAGCTACTGGTAACTCTCAAGCTATCTATAAGTAACTCCCCTGAGTGCATCCTAGCTTTCTAATTTTGAAGCTTTTTCTCGGTTGAATAAATGTATATATATCAAAATTGAAAAACGTGTATATGAGCAGAAAAATTGTGTATTGTCAGACTTTATAAGCTGATATTTGGAGAAAAGTGGCTGAAATTGAAAAATATGCATAATTGAAGCTGATATTTGAGTGAAAACTCATATGGTGTTTGGGAGACCTTTTACTAATATTATTTCCTTTGTGCCAGAGACAATACAGCATGCAGAGACGTTCCACATTGACAAAGCTATTTTTTTACATTACTGCTGGCATCCATGCATCAGGTGATCACTGCTCATATTTTGCATGTGGTGGCCACTTATATTGTCTTGCCTAATGTGGTCACTATTAAAATGTTAATAATATTAGTAGCTTGATATCATTTTCATTCAACAAAAGTAGCTCTTATAACAAAAAAGATTGGAGATCTCTGGTATAGTTTGTTGAGAACCTGCCTTATTCAAACTCATCTCTAAAGTTGCAACTTTTATGCCTGCTGAAACCGCAGAGTGCTGTCAAGATTGGAGACATCCTACTGCTGGCGGGTCTATCTCCAGCTTATCAACTTGAGTGTGGAGCTCTCCATAACCTCTCTCCATTTCCCCGATGAGAACCACATCTGTCATGGCACCCACAACAAGTGAGGGAAGATTCAACAAGTAGTGAACTGCTGCAGAAAATGCAAACTGCTGGAGATCGTCTTGTTTTCTTTCTGTGTTTGGCCTTGGCTCATTTTGGTGCGCCGTGGGGGGGTACACCCTGGCTGCTGCGGTTACCCTGTATTTTTTGGTGCCTCTGATCCTGGCCAAAAAGACTGCATCCCCCTCAACAGCTGCACTAGATTCACCACACTCTTAGGTGTTGTTGCTCACCCTGACTGCAAGAGTTCAAGCACATCAGAAAATTGCATCCTGCTGTTGCATTGTCTGCAAAATATCACGGAGTGATGAGGACCTCAGAACTCTCCACTCTGTGGCCACAACACTTTCTGAACTGTGATGCACCCAATAGCATCCCCTGAATGAGATCTGAGTGCCAGAGCCAGGAAGCTCTATCCTTACGACAAATGTGCTTGGGTCTGTGGACAAAACTGTGATCAGGACTTTTGAAGTGAATTATCGAAAGTTGCTGCACCAAAAAGACACTCTGCCTAGGCAGTCCTGACTATGACCATTTTCATGTTAATCCTGTCAGCATTCATAACTAAATCAAGAGCAGAAGCATTCACCGCGACCGATGAAGTTGAGATTAAGTTGAGACAATTGATGGTACTATGGAAGTAATTTCACAAAGCAATTGACCTTAAAAGGAATAAATGTCTATTTTGTCATAAAAATGTATGACATTGACTGGCGAATATATTTTTCATCTACTAACTGTATTTCATGTTCTTCATCACACCTGCCTCAATAAACTGTTGAAACGCCATGGCACAAATAATGCATGACTGCTACTAACAATTATTTGATGAATAGAGAAATGTTAGGAAATCTAGTTTAGGGCATTTTTGGTTCCTAGATATCATTTTGTTTAATTAAATAGATTCCCTACAATTCTTCCAAATGAACTGAAATGTGTAACTTTACAAGGAAACCTCATTCGTTTTCTTCATTTTCCACAGTCCCAAGTGGTCATAGAATATATCTTCTTCAGAGAGCAAGGCAAGACCTTCTGCTCATCAACTAAGTCTATTTCAGTGTTTCTCCCTCCTCAGTGCTGAATAAAATTTTGTCTGGAGTAGCTAAAAGTACGTTGTGATATTCTTTGTACCTTGAAAATGTAACTACTCGGCAGGATTTATTTTCTTGTAAATTAACAACTAATTTTGTTGTGTTTTTTTAGCTCATACAAAACTGTGCTGAGAAGAAAAGTATTTTTTTAATGATAATTGTAGGAGAAGCTAACATTGACAAGATGAGGGGACATTATCATGATCATTTTTTTGGTATTAAGATGTCCTCATTAGGAGACATGCAGCAAAGTCCACAAATAATAAACTACCTCTAATGTACAATCAATATTCTGCTACATAGTTTCTTCTCTTGTTGGAGCAGATTTCACGTCTGGGAATTTAAACTTTGATCTCCGCAATTTAAATTCAATTTTGGTTGCTCGATCTTTAAATGATATGTAAGCAAGTGGAACATATTCCAATTTATTAATGTTCACTTTATAACTTAGTATATTCACATGGTGTTGTTTTAGAATAATAATAAATATCATCTGCATATGCCTGAACCTTAATTTTTTATATCACAAACTACAATTTACTGAAAAAGAGAACGCCACATTGAAGTTAAGTGAGAAACAGCGATTAGCAAAAGTGGAAGGCTTAAGGGAATCACTAAGAAATTACACTAATTGTATAGCATTCTTCCTTGAACATAGCATAACATTTAATGTAACATATTACCAACTGCCACGAAAACAAGCATTGGCAAAGCCAATAGTTCTCACCTTTATAATGCAACTGCCATGCTGTTGGCTTTGCCAATGTTTGTCTGTAGAGTATTGTTCAAGAAAAAGTAAAGAAAAATACATTTCCATATACTGGAATAAAAGCAAACATCTTATGGTATCTCAAAACTATACATTAAAATCAATGTTTTCAATCTTTATAAATAACAGTGTTTAGTTACAAAAACGTTCCAGTCAGGAAACTCTGAACAGAAATTAAAAAGAATAAATGATTGTCAGAATGTAAATAGAAATACTTTCTAATGCTTTATTTACTTTCCACAGGCATTTAGGTGCAGATGTGCGACCGTTTTTTGCGGTCGAAAACGGGAATTTGGCCCGTTTGACACCACAAAAAAGGCCAGCCCCATTTACAAACCATATTTTGCGAGTCGCTAACCTATTAGCGACTCGCAAGATATGGTTTGCGACTCACTATTAGGAAGGGGTGTGCCAAGGGCATCCCTTCCTAATAGCGAGTGCAAATGGCATGTAAGATTGTTTTGCGACCGCATTTGCGGTCAACACAACACTCACAGTTTACCACCCTTTTCAAAAGGGTGGTAACCCACTCACAAACAGGAAGGAGTCCCCAGGGGACCCCTTCGTGAATGGATGCGAAAATGTTTTTTAAGAGGAGGCAGTGGTCCCGCCTGCCCTCAAAAAATGAAACTGAAAAGTTGCATTTTTCTTTTTTTAAATGCATCCCATTTTCCTTGAAGGAAAAACGGGCTGCATTTTAAAAAAAAACCTGTTTTATTAAAAAAGCAGCCACAGACATGGTGGTCTGCTGAACCCAGCAGGCCACCATCCCTGTGACTGAGAGCCATTTCCAATAGGGTCGTAAATTGCGACAGCCTCATGAATATTAATGAGGCATGCAATTTGCAACCCCATTGGGAATCGCAAACAGTGTCTGAGACACTGTTATACATTCATTTTTGCGAGTCGCAATTTGATGCAATTTGGGACTCGCAAAAATGAATAGTCATACATCTGGCCCTTAGTCTTCTGTAGAAGCCCAGTGAGCAGATGTTATGGACCTCAAGAAGAATCATCATGCTAAGTACATCCTCTGCCTCAAACACGAGCTGAGTGAGTGCAGCAGATGGCTCTTCCCCATTGCCATGAAAGCCTTTGTGTACCAAGGATTGTGCTTTCATGCAGTATGTGGAATGCAGAAGATAAATAAAACCAATTCAAGTCTGCTCTTCAGTCATTCTCCAGCAAGCAAAACTTCCTGTTGCTGTACTTTTATAGACAAGGTGGAAGGAATGGGGAGTAACACAGCACGGGGAAGGGGGGACCAGTATTTGAGGTGGGGAAGCAGCACAAGTGGGAGAATGATAGAAAAACATGCATTCTTGTTGAGTGCCTACTATAAAAGAAAAAGGAAGTTCCCTAAATGTGAACAGTGAAAGGATACAAGTCAGCTAATCAAAAGGATTATAAACAGGCTATGCTCTAGAGGAGGGACAAACATAAGTAGAAACAGGCAAACCATTGAATAAGGAGCGAGCAAATGAGTGAGAAAGACAACCAATGACAAGCAATGGTTGAGCTGTAAGCTCCATGTAAGTTAAAAAAGGTCGCCGTCTAGTAGGCGAGACCTAAAAAGGGGCTGCTCTCTCCATCCACAGGAAAGGCAGTTGCTTTCTATAGACATACATTTTTCAACAGTGTTTCACAAATTGCAATTCAAAAAATGTGATTTACATGATCACTTGTCCTTGCAAACTACATTAAATTGTTTTGACGATACGCATGGATAGACCACGCATCTGTGAGCATCAAAGCACTCTAAGATGTGAGAGGGCCATGACAAAAATATCTGTCCATTACAGCAAAGAGGGACACACGATACAGGATCTGAAATGGACAATTTTAGAGTACATCCCAAATGAATCTCAACAATTTTAGAAGGAACCTTGCGGCTCATACTAAGGGTTTATACGACAGAATACCATGGAGCCATTTTGCCTAAAACTGAGATAAACTACCACCCAGTCCTGGAGGGGTTAATAGGCGGTTTTGGGGATATCTGAAATACCCAGTAACTGGAAAAGAAAAAAAAGAGTAAAAGTAAGGAGCAGGATGGGGCTAAGTAATAACTTCAATAGACCACGAGGAGGTCTCCCCGCCCGTCACTATTTTTACCCCTACAGATATTTTATATATTCTTTTTTAACTCATTAAATCGATCTTTCTTTAAGAGCCTCTTGTGGAGAAATGCAGATTAGCAGGTACCCAAAATATAGCATCCAGGCCAAAGAAACCCAGAAATTGCAGACCGAACAAATTAATCTCTTTCAAACCCCCTGTCATTCAGAAAATATGCATTGAACAAAATCAATAATATACAACAAAATCAATGGTATACCGTGAAATACCAACACTGCGACTGATAATTTTTTGTAAATTAAATAATTCCGTTAGTTCGGACAAGAGACAAGAACCGGCGAAGGAGTAGCATTTGCTAAACAAGAAGCCGTGCCGTGCTGCTGATGGACGGCGATTTTTTTTAAAGTCTGCTTTCTAGATACAACACACACGTGGACACAGAGGAACGGAACCGCCTGATATTTAACAGGCTAAGTATGCGGGCGAGGGTGCAGCTTTGACGAAGTGAGTGCGGCATAGCTGATTCTACTCCCCTTTGACAACGAGCATTCCCATGAAGGATTAATAATGAAATAATTTCATTCTACCTTTACAAAAGAGTCACAAACAACTTACGCTCTTTTCCTGTATCTTTCATTGTGTGACTACAAGCGCTTCTCCCCTCCCATGGGGAGCTTATGGGGCAAAAAGTAAATATTAATTATGTATGTTACATGTAATGTATACCAACAACAAAAATTTTGTTTTTTTAAAACATAGGTAATTTATGCTAATCAAATCACCATAGCTCAAACCATTGATGCATGCCAGTAAGGAGTGTTGTTCTTTTCCAGCTAAGAGAACCACCAAATAGAGTGTGTGCTTTATGTTATATGTATTGTATTGTCTTGTTTGTTTCTTACAAGGGCAGCACGACACAAACTATATTTATGGTACATCGTACACTACTCAAAAATATATCACTACAGTTTCCACAATTGGTGATGTGTTTAATTCAATGCAACGTTATTGACTGTTTTAACAATGTGAAAATATCCTATCTTTCTAGATCCTTATTGAAGCAATATAACCATTAGGTATCGTTTTGGCATGAAAAAATCTTACACTCAACATTTTGCACTTGATTACAAGTACCTTGGATAAGACCAAGGGGCATAGCAGCAACAACCGGCGATAATTATCGCTAAGCGCACTTAGCGCTAGGATAATTATCGCCGGCTAACGTGGATTTTTATCGCTGAGATAGCGTGCTATATCTCAAAAGCGATAAAAATCTTAGCGCTAACTGCCAAGTGTGAGATTATTGCTGGAAACCCAGCGATAATCTCACGAAGTTTGGCGTTAGCTTGATGATAGGGCCTCACATACTTAGCCATGATATCCACCTTCCATAGGATATCATGGCTAAGTCAGTCCTGAAGCAGGCGTAAGGAAAGTAGCGATAACAGGGGTTCTCCAGTATTTGGGGTGTCTTTCATAGATTCACATGCCTGAATCATTCCCCGTCGTCGGAGTGGGAGTCCCACGGTACATAAAAAAGCAATAATCATGCATATAATAACCAAAAAACCTTGGTAACCTGAAACCAGGAAGTAAAGTAGCCTAAGCTACAAGGAAAAAACTTCCACACCTATGACTATCACAGTCATTATGTACAGTCCAAACTGCAGCCAATCAGGTGACAGCACCCACCAGAATGTTCTCCTCAGAGGCTCAGGCTCTCAGATTTTCTACCGCACGTCGTGTGAAGGGAGTCTCCCTGAGCTCTGCTCAGTACTTCACAGTTTTTTGCTGGTTTTTTGCTTCTTGATGTCAACTTCTAAGAGGTCTCTCTTTAGGCCTTGTGAGTAGGCCTGGGCCAAAATTCCGTTCCGTTTGCGGTAATTGCGATAATTTGGCATTTTCGCGTTCCGCGGAAAGCGCGAAAATGTCACAATTTCCGCATTCCGCAGCTTAGCGATAATTTGTTTCTTGCTCGCGCTGTAAAATAATACATTCTCGCGTGCGTGCGATCGCCTTACCTGAATCCCCGCGTTCGCCGACAAGTTTTCCCGATCCAGTCGCGTTCTCCACGAGATGTTGGATTGTTGGTAGCCATTTGCGCTGTCTCGCGACAGTTCGCGCCCGCAGTAACGTCATGCGTCGCGCGATCACGTCTTTCTTCTCGCGATCATGCACCGCGAGACAAGTGAAAACAAGATGGCCGCGCCCGCGAGCAGCCGCATGGGTAAGTTGGCGAGCCGCGACCACGCAGAAAATACCGCGAACGGGCGGGAAAAAAACTTCTGCATCTTCGCGATATTTCCTCGTGTTTGCGGAGATTTTTAACATTTTCGTGATCATTTGCGAAAGTGAATTTCGCAAATTCCGCCCACCCCTACTTGTGAGTCCTGTGGAAAGATCCGGCTATTGTCTGAAGATCCTCACAAGAAGTGTATCTACTGCCTCTATCCGGAACATGAGGTGAGGGATTGTAAGATCTGCAGGACCTTCCCTCAGAAGACCCTCAGGGATAGAGAAGGGCGCCTACTTCTGTGGCTACAGAAGATTAAGGACAAGGATAACCCTCTATCTGAGGTAGAAAGTGCAGCCTCTGGGTCCTCTGTATCCTCCAGAAAGAGGATGGCTGAAGAAGAATTATCTTTTCCTGGGGCGAAGGTGTTGAGGAAAGTTCAGCCTGCTAAGGGCTCTGGCCAGTCTTCTTCTACTTCTTCAAAGAAGGCTTCTCCACCTTCCAAATCCAAGCCTGCTACGCCCCCGAGGAAATCAGGAAAGTCTCTGGCACCTAAATGATTTCCTGACAAGGAATTACCTCAGGTAAAAATGCCGTCGTCGACGGCGTCGTCGACGGCTCCTTCGTCGACGATGATAATCGTCAACGCTACATCAACGTCGACGGTTACATTCTCATCTCCGAGACCGAAGATGATTATGACGTCGGCTTCGTCTCCGTCGACGCTGGTCTCCGTGGCTGTTAGGCCCATCTCGTCTACGAAGGAGGTGTCATCTCTCGTCTCCGCTCCATTGACGGTAAGGACAAAGAAGATCTCGTCAACGACTACTGCGTCGATGCCCACCTCGTCGACGGCCACCTCGTCGACGAAGACTACCGTGCCGTCGACAGCTGCCCCGTCGACGAAGACTGACTCGTCGACGAAGATTGTCTCAGCGTCGTCGTCGAGGCAATCTTCGTCGACGGCTAACATCTCGCCGACGAAAATTGCCTCGTCGTCGAAGACGGCTTCCGCATCATCCCATATCTTATTGCCACTACCGCCATCGTCGACGGTCCCGTCGACGGCACACTCGTCGACGCCTCTCTTATCTTCCTGCAATTTGCAGGTCTGGACTGCAACATCGGCGTCTGCTTCATCCATCCAGCCTTCGACAGCGGCTTCTCTTCTTCAAGGTCCTCTTTGGAAGCCCTATCACCATTGAAGCTGCCGGAATAGCTGTTAGATTCTGAGGAGGAGGATGAGGAGGACGAATCTGGAGAGAATGACAGATTCCGCACTGCAAGGAGTCCATCAGAACTATTTATTAAATACAAGAATGACGACCAGGAGGAAGATCCAGGTACTGAGCCTCAACCTCCACCTCCTGTCTCAGTTCCTTCAACACAAATGCCTTTAGAACTGCTGAACAATTTGCAATATATGTTGCAGGACTATTATCAGCGCTTTCCTCCATCGGAATCGGCAGAGACTCTTCCATCCACGCCTATGCCAAGGGTTGCCATACCCTCTTTCCAATCTCCCAGACCACCTTCTCCACTGCCATCTCGTCATTCCAATGACGCAAATACAACTGATGATGACAGGGAAGAGGGAGAGGTGGATGACCATTCAGTGCTGTCGGAGTGGAAAGAATATCAAATCCAAACTCCGTCACCGACCGCTCCGGCCCCCGTGGACTCTCCTCCGGTGGATATCGGAAGTTTTCATCTCCCTATGGAGAGGGCAAGAAAGAGATTTCTTATCCAAATGGAAGCAAAGAAAGATGACTGCTTTCTTTACGATTTTAAGGAGCAACCAAGAAAACAGATCAGGACAATTCCAATAATAGATTTTATCTGGAAAGAAGGCGTAAAATCATGGCGACACCAAATTCTCTCCCAGCAGTCTTACCTCGGTTGGACAAGAAATATAAAGCACCAAGCGACTCACCGGCATGTCTCCTCAGCCAGCCTAAAGCTGACTCTGTCATCGCCCAAGCGGCGCAGAGACGGGCCAGGACCTCTTCATCTCCTATATCAGCTCCACCTGACAGGGATAGCAGACGATTGGATGCAATTGGGAAAAAGGTCTCCATGATGGCTGCGACGACGGTTCGGGCTGCAAACTCCCTAGCCATATTAGGGAGATACGATCATCAAATGCGGTCCGACATCTCCCCCTACATTAATATGCTGCCGGAGCCTTCAAAGTCCGAGGCCTTGAAGATCTTACAGGAGGGGGAATATACCTCGGCTGAAATCATCGACGCAGCCGTGGATTTGGCATCCACTGGATTTAGACAATTGGCGGGTGCAGCAGTATTGAGGAGACAAGATTGGCTGAAGTCAACATCTTTCCGTCAAGAGGTCCAAACAAAGATCATCGATATGCCGTTCGATGGAGAGTCTCTGTTCGGGCAACATGTTGATGAGGCCCTTCAGGCTAATAAAAAAGATACAGAGACGGCGAGGTCTCTTGGTAGCCTGCAGTTTCGAAAGTCGTCTTTCCGTGGTGCCAAAGGACATGGATCCTTCACCAACAGGGGAGGATATAATCAACAACGTTCTTATCAATCCTCCCAAACTAATCAAAGATTCCATAATTACAGGCAGCAATCTTATGGACAGCGAAGTAATTCCTATTTGCAGTCAAGAAAGAAGCAATCCTTTCGTGGACGGGAGTCCAATAAAAAACAATGAGGTCAGCCAACTGCCACCATTTCTGCCGTTGCCCCATACAAAAATTGGAGGAAGAATATCCCACTTCTATTCGAACTGGTCCAAAATTACTACAGACAAGTGGGTTTTGGATATAGTAGCCAGAGGCCATGCTCTGGAATTCACAAAGATCCCCCCCAAGCTCTCCTCCCAAGGGTCCACCCCCTGCTCATCTCAAGGAGCTTTTTTCTCAAATAAATCTGATGATCCGGAAGGGGGCAATTGAAAAAGTCCCTCTGTTACAAAGAGGAACAGGATTTTATTCGAGATTTTTCCTCATCCGAAAAAAGTCGGGAGGATGGCGCCCTATTCTCGACCTTCGCGCCCTCAACAAATTCTTAAAAATGCTGTCCTTCCGAATGTTAACACTTCAAGAAATTCTACAATTCCTTTCGGCGGGGGATCACATGGCCACCCTCGACCTCCAGGATGCTTATTTTCACGTGCCGATCCTTCCCAGACACAGAAAATTTCTACGGTTCAGAGTGGCTGGCAGAGACTTTCAATTCAGAGTCCTTCCATTTGGACTCCGTTCAGCACCCCGGGTATTTACAAAGGTCATAGTGCCCGTCACCGCACACCTTTGTCTGCAGGGCATCCACATTTTCCCGTACTTAGACGACTGCCTTATCAAGGCGAATTCTTTCAAAACAACATCCGAACATGTTCAGAAGTGTCTGCTACTTTTCCAGTCTCTGGGTCTTTTTCCATAAATTTCGAAAAGTCTCATCTGACTCCATTGCAGAGAAGGAGTTTTCTAGGAGCAACATTAGACACAAAACTGACCCACACCTTTGTCTCAAAAGAAAGACAAGTCAAGATCTGCAACCCCGCAAGTCCTTCCTAGAAATGAATTCTTCCTGCATTCCTCTGATTCCCAACTGCCGTTACAGAATGAGGCCACTGCAGGAGGAGCTCAACCTTCAATGGCTCCAGATTTCGGGATCGTTCGAGGACATCGTTCGCATCACTCTTCGGATGCAGGATGCCTTTCATTGGTGGAGCAAGATGAAGAACTTGAAAGAAGGATGGCCATTTCTAGTCGAAATGCCGGATTTCACCATAGCCACAGATGCTTCCCTCGAGGATGGGGGGCGCACCTTCAGGGGATGACAAATGTGGCATATCAACCTTCTAGAGTTGCGAGCCATATTCTTGGCTCTAAAATCCTTTCGAATCATCATCAAAGGAACATCCATACTAATACGAACGGACAATACAACAAGTATGCATTACTGTCAGGACAAAGTCAGCCCTGTTATCTCAACAAGCACAAGAGATTTGGGATTGGGTGATTTGTCACAAAATCAGCCTCAAAGCCGTTCATGTCCCAGGAGTCACCAATGTTCTGGCGGATTCCCTCAGCAGATCCACAACATCAAACCACGAGTGGGAACTGCACCAACCATCCCTAAACAGGATGTTTCGAGAATGGGGGCATCCCAATCTAGACCTCTTTGCAACCAGCCTGAACCGCAAATGCCCATTCTTTGCAAGTTGGGTTCCCCACAAAGACTCACTCGGAAATGCATTTTTGATGAATTGGTCACAAATATATGCCTACGCTTTTCCACCGATTCCGTTGGTTCCACAAGTTCTGCGCAAAATCAAGAAAAAACCTTGCCGCATGATACTCATTGCTCCCAGGTGGCCTCGCCAGTATGGTTTACGGAACTTCTCCTCCTCTCGGAGTGCGAGCCCATCCAGTTCCGGCCAATTCCGAACCTTCTGACCCTCAAGAATGGACACATTTGTCATCCGGACCCAGCATCGCTGAGATTAGCGTCATGGCTCCTCAACACCTTGAATTTGCACACCTAGATATTCCTCCAGACTGTCAGGAGGTTTTAGCTAATGCTCGAGCACCTGCTATGATTAAAACTTACACACTAAAATGGAAGAGGTTTTGCATGTGGTGTCAGTCTGCCAAAATCCACCCTATTCAGGCAAGACCAGAACAAATTCTACCATTCTTTCTACAATTGGCAAAGTCCGGCCTCTCCCATTCTACTGTAAAGGTGTTCTTGGCGGCAATTTCAAGGTTTCGGCAGGATGGTGTTACCTCTCTGTATTCAAATAGAGTCATTCAACAATTCTTCAAGGGGTTGTTCCGGATGTTCCCCCCTATTCGACGTCCACCTCCTTCTTGGCACCTTAATATAGTGCTTACACAACTAATACGGCACCCTTTCAAACCTATTCACAAGGTGGATTTAAAGTTCCTTTCTTGGAAGGTTTCCTTGTTACTAGCTTTAACATAAACCAGAAGAGTTAGTGACCTCCGAGCGTTCACTATTCATCCACCTTTTCTACAATTTACATCCAAATCTGTAGTGCTGCGCACTAACCCAAAATTCATGCCAAAAGTCCCGGCAGATTTTCACCTTAATTAACCTATAATTTTAAATACTTTTTCCCCAAATCCAAACACAGCTGCAGAAAGGGCGTTGCATTCCCTTGACATCAAAAGATGTCTCAAGTTCTACTTACAACGGACAGCAGCAATACGCAAATCAGACCAGCTCTTTGTGGCATATGGCAAACCACGCCAAGGACATTCGGTCTCAAAACCAACCATTGCCCGTTGGATCTCTGCTGCAATTTGCTTATGCCATGATCAAGCGGGAAGACCATTGCAAGTGACCCCAAGAGCGCACTCTACAAGAGCAATTTCTTCATCCACAGCTCTTTTTGCCAGTGTGCCTCTTCACCAGATCTGTAAAGCGGCAACATGGTCCAACAGACACACTTTTACCAGACACTACTGTTTGGAAGCTGCAAGCGATGCAGATGCATCAGTGGGACAAGCTGTTTTGCGCAATCTTTTCAAATAAGGTGAGCCTCTGTTCTCCCTCCTCCACTATGCTTTTCTATAAGACACTTTTCCTTACTGTTTCTATCTTAAAATTGTTCTGCATATGTTGAAGCACACATGTATTTCTCTATAGTTATACTGTTTGATAATGTATATTGTCTATGATACAAAAACAGCATCTTATGAGCATGATGTTACGTACTGCTATGTACTCTGATTCAGGCATGTGAATCTATGAAAGACAGCCCAAATACTGGAGAAGAACAATAGTTACTTACCTGTAATCTGTGGTTCTCCAGTATTGGTGTCATTCATAGATTCACATGCAACCCGCCCACCTCCCCTCAGAGGCTTTTAGGCTATTATGTATTGGTTCACTCCTGTGCGAGAAAATCTGAGAGCCTGAGCCTCTGAGGAGAACATTCTGGTGGGTGCTGTCGCCTGATTGGCTGCAGTTTGGACTGTACATAATGACTGTGATAGTCATAGGTGTGGAAGTTTTTTCCTTGTAGCTTAGGCTACTTTACTTCCTGGTTTCAGGTTACCAAGGTTTTTTGGTTATTATATGCATGATTATTGCTTTTTTATGTACCGTGGGACTCCCACTCTGACGATGGGGAATCATTCAGGCATGTGAATCTATGAAAGACACCAATACTGGAGAACCACAGATTACAGGTGTTAGACCTACATCTAAGGGGTAGCTTGGCTCCGGTCAACAGGCTTATATCTCCCTCTGGCTTCTCATGCTTGCATCCTACCCAGCTTGCAATCTGGCGCAGCCTCACCCAAAAGAGGACGCTACACTGATTAACTGTGAAGTTTTATTAAAAAGACTTGACCACCTCTCCTCTTGGTTAGGCTTAATTAATCAATTTTCCATTAAACTGGTAAAACTTCAGTACCTTCCCAGTACCTTCCTAGTATATTTCTAGTACATTCCTAGCACATTTCTAGTATAATTCTAGCACAATTCTAGTACATTCCTAGCACATTTCTCTATATCTTGAGGCACACCAAATAGAACAGTACACGATGACTTTTCAAACAGTGTTTACAACCATCAAAGTTTAACCCCCGGTCACATTTCAGTCAGCGTTTTAGGTATGACTTGACCACTCCACAGGGAATGTTAATTCAATTTGGCATCCCACAACTACTTTCCCTGGGGCCTAAGCACAGCCCCTGGACTCTCTAGGCTGTTCCACAGCAGCTTGGTTAATTGTCATTTACTGCTTCTTGTCCCTTGTAGCCCTGGTATCAGTCCTGACCGCTGGGGTTGAATAATACTTCACACGGTCACCTCCTAACAATATAACATAGGCCTTAATCCCCCTAGTTCTGTGCTGGTCTCCTAGGGATCTCGGCTACTGAGAAAATTATGAATAACTCGTATGGTTTCCAAGGTCCCTGAGAACAGCTATGGGCCTCACAGAATTCTCTCACTCCCCTCTCTCCTCCACCAGGCCCAGCTTACGGTCAGTCTCGGTGTCCTCTTTTTCAGGGGTCCCGTCAGAACTGGAACCAACTCCCCCTCACTTCGTGAGAGACAGACTTCTTCGTCGGCGAGGCGTTCCCCTTCTCAGGGAGGACGAGGACTCGGGAACTTCTACCGATCCCCACCCCCCCGAGGAATAACTTATGGGAGATCCCCTGACAGGATAAACCACCTTCGGGCTCTTTCCCGCCCCCTGTCCGATTCCGTGCCTTACTCCGTTACAATCTTCTGGACGGACAGCTGCAGAGGACTTGAATTGGGGACAGGGACGTTGCACGACCCGCGCCTCTAGGGACAGGACGGGACGCAGTCTCCCACTTCTTCCGGCAACGAAGGGCGGCGCTTAGCCCCTTCCCACGTGATCGGAGGACGGCAGCCTCCGGGCCAGACACGCCTCCCCCTCCTTCTTCCTGACTGCTTCCTGAGGCAGCTCTCGCCGGAGCTTCGACGGAGTCGCTGGCTCCCGGCCCCTCACCTCCTCAGCTCACTGGCACCGCAAGTCCACACCGAGGACCACCGGCCACGCGACCAAGACATTGGGATCCGCTTCAGGTAGGGACCGGACACAAGTATTTTCGGGGAAGTGAGGGGGGGGGGGGGAAGAAGAGTCTGGTGCGGCCCTCACGCGATCAGGAGGGCTCCGGGAGAGTTAACCAATATGGCCCAGTCTTCTTGCTACGGGGTGTGACTCACCCTTCCAGACCAGGGACACAAGGCGAAGGGTAACGGGTGCTGGATCCCACACAGGGACAGTGACGGAGACCCGATAGACTTCTGGGCTTGGGCACTATCCAGCAATCCCCGGCAACCATGGACTCGGGAAGTAGGCGGCCCTGAACGTTAATTCATCCCCTCGTCCCGGCTATGTTCAGGGACCGGTCAGGTGGTTGAGGGTGGTGTCACTGCTGTAGATACCCTGGCAAATCCTGAGATCTGTCCACTCTTTGTCCAGCGCAGCCACCTCCCTACTCACGTGCCTTACTCCTGACTAGCCTGCCGCCTCACTCTACTCTAAAATGGCTGCCCTCCTGCCACCTCTATTTATCACCTTGGGCCTGACTTGCCAGAGGGGCCCAGAAGGTTCTGGAACCTCTCATGGTAGTCATGGCCCAGGTGCTGAGGTGACAGTTGGAGCCACCATTTTGTGCCTCTCACCTTCCCCATCTATTTCCCTCAGAGGAGCACCGTGTGTCTTTTCCTCAGGTGATGTGAAAAAAAAACACCCAGAACCTCTACATCAGCACCCAATAGTTAGGTAGACAGAAAAAATGAGGAGGGGAGAAGGGACAAAAATAATAAGATGAGGAGGGAACTGCCAAAGGGCTGACAGGTCTAACACGCGTCCCCCCCAGCTGAAAGTGGGGAGAGCTACCCAACCCCTTGGGAGTCCTCTTCACTAAGGCGGAAATACCTGGAGAGACCGTCAGCATTGGCGTGGTCCACTCCTGGGCGATGTTCCACCCTAAAGTCCATCCCCTGTAGGGAAATGGACCACCTCAACAGCTTGGGATTCTCGCCCCTCATTTGCATCAGCCACCTGAGGGGCCGGTGGTCGGTCTGAACCAGGAAGTGCGAGCCAAACAGGTATGGCCGCAGCTTCTTCAGAGCCCACACCACCGCAAAAGCTTCCCTCTCAATTGCACTCCACCTCTGCTCCCGGGGGAGTAGTCTCCTAGATAGGAAAACCACCGGTTGGTCTAGGCCCTCATCATTAAGTTGCGACAGCACTGCTCCAATACCGTGCTCCGACGCGTCCGTCTGGACAATGAACTCCTTGGCGAAGTCAGGGGCCCTGAGAACAGGTGCCGCACACATGGCCTTTTTCAAGGTGTCAAAAGCTTGTTGACATCCCTCGGTCCAGATCACCCGTCGAGGGTGCTTTTTGGAAGTGAGCTCAGTCAAGGGGGCTACGATGGTACCGTATCCCTTGACAAAGCGTCGGTAGTAACCAGTGAGGCCCAAAAAGGCCCGAACCTCTGTCTGAGTCTTGGGGGGTTCCCAGGCCATGATGGTTTCGATCTTGGCCTGGAGGGGTTGCACCTTGCCCCGACCCACCAAGTGACCGAGGTACACTACCGACCCCTGCCCGATCTGGCACTTACTGGCCTTGATCGTCAGACCTGCCTGCTGCAAAGCCTGAAGAACGGCCTGAAGGTGACTCAGATGGTCCTCCCAGCTGCGGCTGAAGACAGCGATGTCATCCAGGTACGCAACTGAAAAGGCTTCCATTCCAGAGAGGACCTGGTTCACCAATCGCTGGAACGTAGCAGGGGCGTTCTTGAGCCCGAAGGGCATCACACAGAACTGGTAGTGACCCTCGGGTGTGGAGAAGGCTGACCTTTCCTTGGCTCCATCTGTTAGGGAAATCTGCCAGTACCCAGATGTGAGGTCAAAGGTACTGAGATATTGGGCAGCTCCCAACCGGTCAATGAGCTCATCCGCTCTCGGGATAGGATGAGCATCTGTCTTTGTCACTGAATTCAGTCCTCTGTAATCCACACAGAACCGGAGTTCTGGGGTAGTGCCCGGTGGGGCAGCTTTGGGTACCAGTACCACCGGACTGGACCAAGGACTTCCTGAAGGCTCAATTACTCCTAGCTCTAGCATCTTGGTAACCTCCTCATGGATGCTAGCCTTCACCTTATCCGACAGTCGGTAGGACTTGGACTTCACAGGTGGGCTGTCCCCTGTGTCCACATCATGGGTACACAGATGAGTCCTTCCCGGAATAAGGGAGAACAAGGAAGCAAACTGCTCCAGTACCTGGCGACAGTCCTTCCGTTGTTCAGAAGTTAGTGACGGGGAAAGGATCACTCCCTCCACCGATCCATCCTTCTCTCGGGACGCAAACAGATCAGGAAGAGGTTCACTTTCCTCTTCCTCTGACCCATCAGTCACCATCATTAACGTGACCTCGGGTCTCTCTTGGTGAGGCTTGAGGCGGTTGACATGGAGCACCCGATGGGGCTGCCTGGGGGTCTTAAGATCTACCACGTAGGTAACCTTGCCCTTTTTCTCAACCACCTCAAAGGGGCCTGACCAGCGATCCTGGAGGGCGCTAAGCTCTCCAGGTTCCATCACCCACACCTTCTGGCCAGGCTCCAGCTCCACCGGGTGAGCGTTTCGGTCATACCATTCCTTCATGACCGTTTGGCTGGCTTCTAGGTTTTTGGAAGCTTGCTTCCACAACCTAGCCATTTGGCTACGAAAGGCCAGCATGTAGCTCACCACATCCGTGGGAAGTTTTCTGGGAGACTTTTCCCATCCTTCCTTCACCAGGCTGAGGGGTCCACGCACAGGGTGCCCGTACAACAATTCGAAGGGGCTGAAGCCCACTCCCTTCTGTGGTACCTCCCTGTACGAAAACAGCAAACAAGGTAGGAGGATGTCCCATTTCCTCCGCAGGCTCTCGGGCAGACTCCGGATCATGCCCTTTAAGGTTTTGTTAAACCTTTCCACCAGACCATTAGTCTGGGGGTGATAAGGAGTGGAGAACCGGTAGGTAACTCCACACTCTTTCCACATAGCCCGCATGTATGCCGACATGAAGTTGGTACCTCTGTCCGACACCACTTCCTTGGGGAATCCCATCCGGGTAAAAATTCCCATAAGGGCCCGTGCCACCGCAGGTGCAGTAATGGTCCTCAGAGGGATAGCCTCTGGGTACCGTGTGGCATGATCCACCAGAACCAGGATAAACCTGTGACCGGCCGAGGTTGGTGGATCCAATGGCCCGACAATGTCGATGCCCACCCTTTCAAAGGGGGTACCAACGACAGGCAGTGGTTCCAGGGGAGCTTTCAGCTTCACCCCTGTCTTCCCACTAGCTTGGCAGGTTACACACGTCCTACAAAAAGTATCGGACGTAATCCTCATCTGAGGCCAGTAAAAATGAGGAACAAGTCGAGCAAAGGTCTTGTCTTGTCCCAAGTGTCCTGCCAAGGGTATTTCGTGAGCCAGTCCTAATAGGAAGGCCCGGTAACGCTGGGGAACTACCAAGGCCCGGGATGAACCATGCACCGGAGCCTTGGGTTCGCTATACAGGAGTCCATCTTCCCAGTATATGTGGAAGTTCCCCGAACCGTTACCCGCTGCCTGGGCTTCGGCCTGCCGCCGTAAACCCTCAAGGGTAGGGCACTCTTTCTGGGACCGACAAAACTCTTCCCTAGTAGGTCCTCCCTCCACCTGCCAGTCTGCAGGGGTAGGCAAGCCCTCCAGGGACATTACATCCCCCTCCGTAGACTCCGGGACCACCTTGGTGGCCCCATCCACCTTTGGAGGGTCAGATGCCGGGGCAGGCTTTCCCCGTCCCCGTCTACCCTTTCCGGCAGCTGGTTGGGCCTTTGTCCCAGGCTCCAACCTCTGTGAATCCCCTCTTCGGGTGGTCACGGACCGAGTGTGGGCACACGTCCACTCAGGGGTCCCCAACATTTCCATGTGGGCCCTGAACTCAACCTCCTTCCACGCCGAGTGTTCAAGGTCATTTCCCAACAGGCAGTCGACCGGCATGGCAGGGCTGATCGCAACTCGTAGAGGACCCGCAACCCCTCCCCACTCAAAGGGAACCTGGGCCACCGGATAGTGACCCTCTCTGTTGTCAGCCATCACAACCGGGTGGACTACATTGGGGACCACCTGCTCTGGGGACACCAGCTGACTCCTTACCATAGTCATGCTGGCTCCTGTGTCCCTCAGAGCCTCCACCCTCTGGGCATTGATGGTGACCCATTGCCTGTACTTAGTAGTATTCGAGGGCATCTGGGTCTTAGGAACCATCTCACAATCCCCTAAGGACACTAAGGTTAGCCCTGCCCACTCACCTCCCTTATCTAGGGGCAACTCCTCCCCGAGCACTACACTCGCCACCCCAGGGGTCTTTCCTCCAATGGGAGGGTGTGGTCTCTTGGGACACTTGGCATCCCCCTTATAGTGCCCAACCTCACCACACTCGTAACATCGGACAACCCTAGGCTGCTGACCACGGTCAGGATAAGGGGGTTTGTGGGGAACAACCTTAGGAGGGAATCCTACTCCCTTCCCTGGTGAACTCTTTTGGGGGCCTTTAGAGAACTCCCTCTTTTTGTCTTCCCCCCCTTTCTTCTGGGGGGCGCCCTGTCCAGCCCCTTGGAAATTCCCTCCAGTCCCTTTTGAGGATACCCGGGTACTGGCCCAGATATCTGCCTCCTCTGCAAGCTTCCTGGGATTAGTGAGCTTGCTGTCTACTAGGTGCTGACGCAGCTCTGGAAAACTTTTCTCGAGGAGGTGCTCCTTTAGGATTAAATTGTACAGTCCCTCATAGTCCTTGACTTCACTACCCTGCACCCAGCCCTCTAAGGCTTTCCGGGCATAGTCCAAGAAGTCCACCCAATTCTGAGTGGACAACTTCTGACTACCCCGGAACCTCTGCCTGAATTTTTCAGGGGTCAGTCCGAATTTCCTTACTAAGGCTACCTTCATGACGGGTTACCTGGTCTGGTCTGGCTGTTCTAGCGCTAACAAGGCATCCCTCCCCACCGGAGGCATATACCTATACAGGCCACCCCCCCACTGGGCTTCAGGGACCCCATGGGCTCTTAGAGAAACCTCATAGGCAGCCAGCCATTTTACAATATCATCCCCTATGCCATAGCTAGCAACCACGTCTTTGGGCAGGTAGGGCCTGGACTCTCTCGAGACTTCTCTCAGTATGCTGCCACCATTAGGACTGCTGGGGGTTCCAAGTTGAAGGACTTTGAGCTCTAACTCTTTTAATTGAAGCTCGTGGAGGAACTTCCTCTCCTCCCTCTCCTTTTCCAACCGGGCCAGATCCATTCTAAGCTGTCTCTCTTCCCTCCGATCAACTAGGTCAGCAGAGGACAGGCTCCCCCCTGAGGCGCTACTTCCCACTCTTGATGGGGCCCTGGACCCAACGTCCATATTACCGCTCCCAGGGGGAAGAAGGACTTCCGGTTCTTCCTGGAGATCTAGTCCTGGTTCTTCTTCCCGTTTCCCGCTAGGGTGGGCCATAACCCAGGCTCTTAAGCTTGCCTGGAGCTCTGTCTTCTTCGCCCCCTGCTTAAAAAATACCCCCCGTTCCTGGCAGAACTCCCTCAATTGGGCCGCTGTATACTCCTCCAGCCTACCCAATTCGAATTCCATCCTACCAGATGGGACCCCAACACAGGAACTTTACTCAAGAAGGGAATATACACAGGACAATTTCAAAAATCCTCCAATTAGAAAACAATCTGGAGAAAACTCCAGTCAAAACAATCCAGTGTAGGTGGTGATGCGCGCAAAACTGCCACTAAGCGGATGCAAGCACTGAATAACTAATCCCACCGCTGAGCACCAATTTGTTAGACCTACGTCTAAGGGGTAGCTTGGCTCCGGTCAACAGGCTTATATCTCCCTCTGGCTTCTCATGCTTGCATCCTACCCAGCTTGCAATCTGGCGCAGCCTCACCCAAAAGAGGACGCTACACTGATTAACTGTGAAGTTTTATTAAAAAGACTTGACCACCTCTCCTCTTGGTTAGGCTTAATTAATCAATTTTCCATTAAACTGGTAAAACTTCAGTACCTTCCCAGTACCTTCCTAGTATATTTCTAGTACATTCCTAGCACATTTCTAGTATAATTCTAGCACAATTCTAGTACATTCCTAGCACATTTCTCTATATCTTGAGGCACACCAAATAGAACAGTACACGATGACTTTTCAAACAGTGTTTACAACCATCAAAGTTTAACCCCCGGTCACATTTCAGTCAGCGTTTTAGGTATGACTTGACCACTCCACAGGGAATGTTAATTCAATTTGGCATCCCACAACTACTTTCCCTGGGGCCTAAGCACAGCCCCTGGACTCTCTAGGCTGTTCCACAGCAGCTTGGTTAATTGTCATTTACTGCTTCTTGTCCCTTGTAGCCCTGGTATCAGTCCTGACCGCTGGGGTTGAATAATACTTCACACGGTCACCTCCTAACAATATAACATAGGCCTTAATCCCCCTAGTTCTGTGCTGGTCTCCTAGGGATCTCGGCTACTGAGAAAATTATGAATAACTCGTATGGTTTCCAAGGTCCCTGAGAACAGCTATGGGCCTCACAGAATTCTCTCACTCCCCTCTCTCCTCCACCAGGCCCAGCTTACGGTCAGTCTCGGTGTCCTCTTTTTCAGGGGTCCCGTCAGAACTGGAACCAACTCCCCCTCACTTCGTGAGAGACAGACTTCTTCGTCGGCGAGGCGTTCCCCTTCTCAGGGAGGACGAGGACTCGGGAACTTCTACCGATCCCCACCCCCCCGAGGAATAACTTATGGGAGATCCCCTGACAGGATAAACCACCTTCGGGCTCTTTCCCGCCCCCTGTCCGATTCCGTGCCTTACTCCGTTACAATCTTCTGGACGGACAGCTGCAGAGGACTTGAATTGGGGACAGGGACGTTGCACGACCCGCGCCTCTAGGGACAGGACGGGACGCAGTCTCCCACTTCTTCCGGCAACGAAGGGCGGCGCTTAGCCCCTTCCCACGTGATCGGAGGACGGCAGCCTCCGGGCCAGACACGCCTCCCCCTCCTTCTTCCTGACTGCTTCCTGAGGCAGCTCTCGCCGGAGCTTCGACGGAGTCGCTGGCTCCCGGCCCCTCACCTCCTCAGCTCACTGGCACCGCAAGTCCACACCGAGGACCACCGGCCACGCGACCAAGACGTTGGGGTCCGCTTCAGGTAGGGACCGGACACAAGTATTTTCGGGGAAGTGAGGGGGGGGGGGGGGAAGAAGAGTCTGGTGCGGCCCTCACGCGATCAGGAGGGCTCCGGGAGAGTTAACCAATATGGCCCAGTCTTCTTGCTACGGGGTGTGACTCACCCTTCCAGACCAGGGACACAAGGCGAAGGGTAACGGGTGCTGGATCCCACACAGGGACAGTGACGGAGACCCGATAGACTTCTGGGCTTGGGCACTATCCAGCAATCCCCGGCAACCATGGACTCGGGAAGTAGGCGGCCCTGAACGTTAATTCATCCCCTCGTCCCGGCTATGTTCAGGGACCGGTCAGGTGGTTGAGGGTGGTGTCACTGCCGTAGATACCCTGGCAAATCCTGAGATCTGTCCACTCTTTGTCCAGCGCAGCCACCTCCCTACTCACGTGCCTTACTCCTGACTAGCCTGCCGCCTCACTCTACTCTAAAATGGCTGCCCTCCTGCCACCTCTATTTATCACCTTGGGCCTGACTTGCCAGAGGGGCCCAGAAGGTTCTGGAACCTCTCATGGTAGTCATGGCCCAGGTGCTGAGGTGACAGTTGGAGCCACCATTTTGTGCCTCTCACCTTCCCCATCTATTTCCCTCAGAGGAGCACCGTGTGTCTTTTCCTCAGGTGATGTGAAAAAAAAAACACCCAGAACCTCTACATCAGCACCCAATAGTTAGGTAGACAGAAAAAATGAGGAGGGGAGAAGGGACAAAAATAATAAGATGAGGAGGGAACTGCCAAAGGGCTGACAGGTCTAACAACAGGTAAGTAGCTATTGTTCTTATCACTACTTTTCTTGCCGCTATGCTTCGTAGCGTGGGGCTTGATGATAGGAGAAATGTCGCTTAGCGACATTTCTCCAGTCATGTCAGGTCAGGAACGCCCACTTTGCATCTCATTAGAGATAGCGTGACCTTGCTAATTAGGCGATAAAATTATCGCTGCTTTTCGCCCAAAAACGGACGCAAAAGCGGCGATAATTTTATGTCGCCTCGGTGCTGATATGCCCCCAAGTTGGCATTTTTTAAAAGAGTGGTAAAGGGATCAATTCTTTTGGTCTAGACAAAAAGCCTTGGGGATAGGCTAGAAACATGTAGATCAGGAGACATACACCATTTATATTATATTTCTCCATCTCTCCCCCTTTTAACAATACCAGCCACAGGATTGAATAAAGGTTAGATTCGACGTGGCCAGGTATTATTTTAGATTCACATTGGTTTCTGACCCTTCCACTCTCACATCACTATATAGCCCAACCACCCCCAGAAAAAAAAGTGCTCCCATGTCTCCGTTGGTCATAGCACGTCCCATTCCACAGTGGGGCGGGAAGAACACGATGATGAAGCATACCACCAAGGGACCTTTTGATGGGAGAGGGTTATTTTAAGGAACCCAGTGTTTCCCTTAAATATAGATCTTGGAAGGATAGAGAGAACAAACGTACAGGTGGACTCTCTTTGGTTATGTATATATTTTTCAGAAACATGTACGGCCACCATAGTGTGTCACTCACAAAATGCTCAGCCTGTCCAAGCTTCTATTCTGATGCTTGGCCTAACCTCAGTCATCACCATTCTTACAGCGTTCTTAGTAATTTAATCTCAGTAGGGTTAGGTAACTTCTCTGGACTCACAGCCTTTTAAATGGCCCTAATGCTCTATTGCTGGTCCAGGTGATCAGGAATTTTGAAACAATTAGTAAAGGAAAGGGGTCTATGGATCTGGGACAGTAAAGTTGGGGATTAGTGGAATTTTGTCAAATGTTGCTCGTCACTCGGGCAATATTATTATTGAGTTTGGTAACCCTCAATTATATCAATTACAAAAATCGTACGTTGTGTACAGCTGAAATATTTGGAAGGTACCATTCTTCATTGACAACCTGTGTTGTTTTCACCCAAGAAGGAGTGTTGTTTTGTTTTTTTGTCCAAATGTGCTGATGTTCTATGTGCTGGGTCAATTTAATTCTTCACCCATCACTAGGTACCCAAAAGGATATAGAATATCCATATACATTGTTTGTACTCTGACCAAATTGTGCTCATGCCCAGCTTGATAAAATGATTTAGATTACCTGTACTTTTGGACCAGTGTCTGTTATTATATTCATTTGAATATTATCTGTAATCCAAATCTCCCAATCCATCTTTTTCAACACCACAAATGAGGAAAAGGCATCTCCTAATTTGTTGAAAGTTTATAGAGCAATATTCTCCTAAAGTGAAGTTTGCAGGCTCTGATGACGTATACCCCATATTGCATACTTTGCTGCCAGTTGTTCTTAGGAATACAAATTATTTTCCATAACATGGTTCTTTTCTGTCTCCTAAACTGTCTACACCCACTCTCTGCTTGACTACATATTCTTAACCATGTGTGCTTGACCTTTAAATTCCATATCACTGTCTTGTTCTTAGTGTTGCCGAGCAGGGGGTTTAGAGGGCTAAGACTGTATTTTGGTTACACAGAGATTCGTCTTTAATCTAATAGGCAATTGACTCAATTTATGGCGCATTATTATCATTATCCCACCTACCAGTGGGGGCTTGTTTACTGTAGTTTTATTGTAGCTTTAAATTGAAAGCAAAGTAAATATCCAATTAAAATGCTAATACTATCACTACATTATTTTTATTGCTGACATGCGACACACTTTCCTAGGAAATAAATGTGATAGCTTACATTCAAGTACTTCAAGAAATACAAAAAAGTCAAAGCAGGAGAGAGTTGTCACTCTAAACTTTACAGTGGACTAATACTGCATGATTATAAGTATCATTTTTGGACCACTTCCCAGACTTTTAGTAGCTATTATAACTAAGAACTATGAACGCCTGGAGGCATTAACACATTTGTACTTCCCTGTGGACAGCTAAATTCAACATTTATGAGTTATTTGGGAAAAATACAATTGCTATTCCCCAAGATCGGTTCCAGCCATTGCATGAAATAACAGCTTAGATTCCTGTATGTACAATATATATTTCTATATAAATCTATGTACTTTTAAAAAATTTATTCAGATTTTTGTTAAGCCATTAGAGCACCGCAGGACTACTTTCAAGTACTTCAAGGGGATGAGATAGGTTTACTGTGGGCATCAGAAGGTGAGGTGTGGACAAGAGGTGCAGGAATGCAGAATAGGACGATCATTTTATTTTTGAGCGGGCTGTTAATGAGGGACTAAGGAGAAACCCAACCCCTGATACTTAGACAGTATGCGTTAAAGGCTGCTTTATTCAGAAGCAACTAGAGCTCCCAATATGTCAACCTTGGGTTTAGCCAAACACAGGGGCCGATTCCGATGCGGTTAGGAATGGCTCCAACCCTCCGTTGGAGCCATTCTAACCGCATTGGACTTGCCTGTTCGGATTCCTTTCCGACCGAGCCATTTCGATGGGCTTGGTCGGAAAGGAATCCAACTAGGCTTTCAGGATGGCATCATGAAACCCTTCAGTACTCTTTACGGCCGAGGGCGTACGATGGCAGTTTTCCACTGCCTTTCTGTGCTGGCCTTTCCTACACAGAAAGGCATTTGGAAACTGTCTTTGGGGGCCCCCAGCAGGGCCCCCATGGGTGTGAGGCTGCCGAATGGTGGCCTAGGGGCACCAATGGTGCCCCCCTGTTGATCCCTGCACCCGGTCACAGGCACCTTGGGGTGCCTGCCACAGGGTCCAGGGATAAACTGCACCTCTGCTCTTAACGATGCAAGCATGCATTACGGTCGGAGAGAGATCGTTCGGTTCCAGTTCCTGACCGATGTCAGACGGACTCCGGTCCGTCCTACATCGGAATCGGCCCCTTAATGTCCCTCACAACATCCTTAATATTAACTTCAATCCCAGTCACTGTGCCCTAACCAGTACCCCCCCACTTCAGGTTGTACAGTCCTATGAATACAAACTCTATTAACAGTCCTAACTGTACATTTCCTATCTCATAATCCTTATTGCAAATCCCTATTGATAAATACATCTCTAACCACTTGCAAGGTCTGAGATAAGTATTGCACCATCAGAGATGTATTCCAGACCACTTCTACAAGTAGCAGAGCATGGTCTGCAGTATCAAAAATACTTTCATTAGCCCTAGAATGCAGAATGCAAACCGATATCAACTGAGTATGGATTGCCTGCATGCATAATCATTTTGAAATGCACCTAGGCATGTGCTGTTCCCCCGAAACTGGCTTAGTTTGATTGGTTCGCTGTCCATAGAGTACACACACATTGTGAGTTTCTACAGCCACATGTGTTGCGTCCTCTCCTCTAACCAAAACATACTTCTGCAGTAGCGCAACCCCAGGACACCAGGGCCCTCATTTATGGGATTTTGACATAGGGCAGTGAAGCAAGTCGCCTAGCTGCACTGCCCTATACCAAAATGAAAGGGCAGGAATGCATCATATTTGTGCAATAAGGTGCATTTCTGGCCTTTCTCCCTGCGCTGGCACTGTTTCAGCAGCCTAGCACCAACGTAGGCACCATTGCACCATGGTGCAAGGGTGCCTCTGTTGCATGAAGGATTATTTTTGTGCAGGAAGGGGCACCTCCTGCACAGAAACAATCCTAATAGGCGTGTTCCTTTTCCTGCACATAGAAATAGGAAAAAACAAGGAGAAATAAATATATTTCTCCTCAGTATGCCTCATCTTAAGAGGCATATAGATTTGGTGCTTCCTTAGGTTAACATGATTTTTTAAATCTGGGACAGAGATAAAATCCATGGGTGTTACGTGGAAACACCCACTGAAACGCCCATGCAACGCCTCCCGAGCGCAGAGTAAGGTGACACAGAGATTTGGGCTGCGTCACCTTACGCAAGATTAATGTGGCCTTATAAATCTGATTCAGAGCCCTCCGTCATGCAAGTACTACTTTACATGGTGCAAAAGTGATGCAAGGTGCTCACAAATAAACACCCAAGTATCAACATTGCACCTCTGCACAGCTTAACCCATGCAACATGACGGAGCTTACTGCTTGGATTGGGTGAGCTGATGGTGGTCTCCACATCACATGCATGAGGGCCATTTTAGCTAAGGAAACCACCAAAAGGAAAAGATAAGTGCAGAATGTTGCTGCCCACAGTTTAGACAGCTCCTGTTCCCTGCTTTGTTATTGCATTTATGACACTTCTGTTTCCTTGAACTCTGACCTGTAATTTTAGACACTATTTTTGTTCTAGCCTGCTTTTATACTTCCCATTGTCTCTTGTACCCCAAGTTTACTTTGAACCCCCAACCCATTTACTCTTCCTGCTTTCACATTAGTTCATCCCCACACTTCAATTATTCCCAGACGTCTTCTGCAACGTGAATGCCATTCATCATCACAATACTGCTACTTCTTTCTTGTTTCTGGCGATATTCGTATAGTTCGTGTAGTTCCCCGTTTGAGACTCTAGCGTTTGTATTAGCGGTATGGTCCCAGTACGAGACATTGCTGCTGGGAATCGTTGTAACACACTCACACTCACTCTATGCTTTCCTGTCCACTACTTAATGCCTTCTGTTGGTTCTGGGTCCTCTATAATCTCTCTGTTCTTCTGCTATGTTGAGGGCGAACGTCATTATACTTTAAAGTACGCAAGACACTTGATGGGGTATTGGGAAGCACAACCTCTAGCACTGTTCTTAACTCTCTGTTTTTGTTTGAACATTAACCTGTGATCATCTCTCCAATGTCTTCCCCTGCACTGCAAGAGTCTCCTTAGGTGAGAGACAGTGCTTTCAAAGAACGATGCTTTACTCTATATTCTTGGCGCTCATCAGGCTGTAGACTCACAACAAGCAAGTAAAGGATATTAGTGAAAATTAGAGGAGTACCAAAGATTAGAATCATTTCATTTATGAAAACTGCATCTTAATTACGATTAAAGTAGCATTGACTTGAATGTTATTGGCACCTAAATCATTTCCTTCAAGTCCAGTCAAAGTAAATGAACATCAATCACTAGCATTAAAAAAAAGAGTAAAAAAGAAAATGAAATGACTGCTGTGTACGTACATATGTTTTGGTAAAAATAGTGTAATGTAATCAATTTATTTATTTTATTTTATTTATTTGAAAAGTTTTATAAAGCACGAACATGACCCTTGCTCAGTACAATGGAGGTCAATATTGTAAAACAACAAGGAGTAAACAATCAAGATCAGGTACGGGTAGTGGGCCCCGCTCGTTCAGTTTCTCACATAGTGTAATATATTTCCTGTAACATTCAGCAAAACAATCATAGAGTGGCTTGTTACAACACAGTAAAATAAATGACAAATCTGTAATTGGCACAAGAAGTATTCTTCTAGTATAGTTCCAGCAGGGCCATAGTGTAAAATAACAATTTACCAACCAATCAAAAACAAATAGAGAAAGATAGGTTGGGATAAATGTCAAATCTGTCAGCAAGGAGACTTGAAAAAGAGTACAGGATGATGCAGTTAATGTTCACTCAGGAAAAGCCATTTGGCCTATTTCTTAAAAGAGGTAGTGGAAGGATTGACTCTAATCTCCGTAGGAAGAGCGTTCCAGATTCTAGGCGCAAGGCCGGAGAAAGCACGTTTGTACGTACTTTTCTTTTTGAATTTAGGGATGTTTCAAGAGTAGTGTGGACGTACTTCTTAAGTTCCGACCGGAGCCAGAAAGAACAAGCTTGTTCGCCAGATAGGCCGGAGTGATGTAATGCAGGGCTTTATGTGTGAGGCAAGCTATTTTAAAATGAATCCTGGCTTCAATAGACAGCCAGTTAAGCTGCACAAGGTCAGGTGTGATGCGATTGTGATTTTTGGAGCCTGTGATGAGCCTGGCCGATGCATTGAGTGTGGCTCTGAGAGGAGCCAAGCTCACTTTAGGAAGCCCTGCAAGGGTTACCAAACCATATTCAAGTTGTGAGAGCACCAGGGATTGTGCTGCAGGCTGTAGGTCTTCTGGTGGAAGGAATGGCTTGATTTTCTTAAGAGTGTTGAGATGAAAGTTGGCACCCCTAATAGTGGCACTGATGTGAGCTTGCATATTAAGGTATTTGTCCAAGGAAATGCCTAGTGATTTAGCAGAATCAACCACGTGAGGGGTGCAGTTAAGGGCTGTGAGTTGTTTTAGCCATTCCACTGTAGGTGCAGAGTGATTGTGTGGAGCAGTCAGCAGGAATTCATTTTAGAGGGTATTCAACAAAAGATGGTTCTGGGCTAACCATTGTTGAGTTTGCGAGAGAGTCTCATTTAAGGTTTTAATGTCTTCCAGAGAGGAGATCTTCAGGTAAAGTTGTGTGTCGTCCACGTATATGTAGTAATGAATGTGAGAATGGTTCAGAATGACAGTGAGAGGTTCCATAAAAAGGTTGAAGAGCGTGGGCGAGAGTGCGGATCCTTGCGGAACTCCAATCCTGACCGGGGTACTGGATGCAAGGGACTGGTTTAGTTTAATCCTTTGTATGCTGTTATGTAAGAAAGAGGCAAACCACTTAAGGACCGGTCCCGAGAGACCCATCCTAAGTTGAAGAAGATTAAACAAGTTATCATGTTTGATGGTATCGAATGCAGAAGACAGGTCCAGAAGGATCAGAAGACAAGGGATATTTTGATCAAGGGATTTCAGGGCGTCATCCACAATGTGAGTTAGAGCAGTGTCAGTACTATGCCCTGCTCTGAAACCGGATTGGTAGAGGTCAAGTAGTTGTAATTTCTCTATATGGTTGCAGAGTTGCTTGTGGACGCATTTCTCGAGCAGTTTGGCTAGCGTCATGATGTTGGTGATCAATCGGAAGTTGTTAGGATCAGATAAATACGAGTTGGGCTTCTTAGGGATGGGAGTTACTTGTCCAATTTTGAGGCAATCAGGGATGCCCCCCTGCAGTAGAGATTCATGAATGATCCTCGACCAAAGAGGTAGAATGGCCGAGTTGAGGGCTTTAAAAAATTTAGCAGGCAGTGGATCATTGAAGTGAGTGGCTGGTTTTAGAGTTGCCATAACGTGGAGTAGTTCTGTGCACTCTGGCAGAATTAAGGAGTTCCAAGAGGCATCATTTTTGGGAGATCAACCAAGAAGTAATGAGACTGCTGAGGGAACCACAAGTTCCACTGATGATGTGGTGTAGATTAGAGGTGGCACAATGGGAGTGTCAGGTTGTAGCTCCTGTTCAATTTTCCTAGTTTTTTAAGAGAAGTGCACTGTGAAGTGCTCTCCGCTAGGAGGCGGGGTCAAGGAAGCCAGGTTGGGGTTGGAAGAGTGGTTTGCTTGCTGTTTGATGATTTCAAATAGCATCTTGGGTTTATTTTTAGCACCGTCCAGCTGCTCCGTGAAATGGTCCGCTTTAGCAATGCAGATTGTTTGGTTGTAGGTGCTTCTCATTTTCCTTAGCTGATAGAGGCTAGTAGTGGAAGGCTCATTTCTCCAGAGCCTCTCTGAAAGCCTAAGTTTACGGCGTTCAGCATTTAGGGAACCGTTAAACCAAGGTTTGGATTGTTTGAAAGGGATCCTTTTAAGTTGTTTCGGCGCAATGGTGTCAAAGATATTAGCCACCAAACAAAATACCCATGCTCTATTATATGATACTAGACTAGCAAGTGAGTGACTGCATAATGTGCACGTTACAGCCTACAATTATGCGTTGTAGCTGTGTATTTTAGATTCCATAAAAAGATTTGTCCAATTGTATGTGTGCATGAAGACATCTATAATGTGCCATCTAGTTATTTTTTTACCAAAGTAGTTGAGTGAAGATATTTAGCCCAATAATTCAAAGTCTCCATGGCTCACTAAATGTGTGATGTCAAATAATGCTCCTTTAGGCCCAAATGCTTATATGGGCAATCAAGAGTGTCTGCAGCTGCAAACACAATACACTGTGAGGTAATGTAGGACCTTTTATGCTTTTGTATATTGCTTTAAACCTATTTAGGAAGATCGCTGCATCACAAATTCACCTGCAAAAGATATAACATCTAATATGATGCTGGCCCGTTAAGGCTGGCCCTACCAGTTTCAACCTGCCTCTGGAATGGTTGTCAACTGGATACATTCCTTCTGGCTCCAACTGACTACCATTCATTCCGACAATACAAATGATGATGTTTGTGTGGTCACTTCAGGCCCAACTACACAGCGACATTTGTACATGATGTTTGTGTGTAAATATGCATGTGTAGACTCCTGTAGCTACAAGAGTAAATGTGGCACAATTAATGTAGCTTTTGCTCACCAACTGGCACATGCATCAACAAAGACTTTTGCGATTCCTTAATTGCGATTTTTAAGGAATCGCAATTAAGGAATTGCAAAAGCCTATGCATGTAGGAATCGCTATAAAAATTGCGATTCCTACAAATTCCTTAATTGCGACTCGCAAATTGCGAGTCGCAATTAAGGAATGCCGCCCCATTCATTGCTATGGGCCTCAAGGCCCATAGGAATGAACTGGAGATTGCATGAGCAATTTGCGAGTACCAGTAGGTATTCGCAAATTGCTCATGCAATTTCAAGGGTGCAAGTGTGGGGGCATGTGTGTGCGCAATATGAAACTTTGAAAAATGCACAAATGTGCATTTTTCAAAGTTTTTGCAAATTACCATGAAGTTCAACTTCATGGTAATTTGCTCCCCCTATTAGCGAAATCGCTAATTTTTTCACTTTCATGCATTGCATTTAAGGAATCTCAATTTGGGATTCCTTAAATGCAATCGCAATTTAAGGAATCGCAATTTAGAGATTCCTTAAATTGCGATTTTTGCATTTGGGATGATGCATCCCAAATGCAAAAATACCGGTCGCAAAGGGGCAGATTCTGAGAATCTGCCCATTTGCGACCGGTTTTTACATTGATGCATGTGCCTAAAAGTGTTTTGAATTGGGATCTCTTGCCAGTAGTTGGCCTCTCACTTGGGGGTCAAAGTTTAATGCCTCTGAGATTCACTTTATAGGTGGGCTCTATATCCTAAATATATCACCAGGACATTCCTAGTAGTAAGGGAAAGGCAGAGCAGTTAGATGAAATCTGAAAATAAAGCATATTATACATCATACTCATCACTGGTTAACATATTTTGTGTTGTTGGCTTTGATCTGGATTTGAAGGTAGAGTGCATTTACATGCACCTAGTGATTGTCATATTAAATAATACAGGCTGCCTAAAACACAATGTACATGATCTCCAGTGTGAAATGGAAATAAACAAAGGATGTAGTGAAGGAAACATAAGATCAACAGGCCCACATCAGAAAGAAAGTAAAATATTTACTCATGTGATGTTTTGCCTAGGTTTTAGTTAAACGTATGACTTTCTTGAAATTAAATCCTGGACTAATTTTGCAACAAGTCATATGTGGGAAAATCATACTGAATATATTCACACATCCAAAAACTTTTCCTTTGTTTCTCCACTGGAAAATTATTTTCTCCTTCTGTAAGACCCATCAAATTTGGGGGTCTTTCTCCAGTGCCACACTGAGTAGGGACCTATTCATGGCTTTGTCAGGAGTAAATATCCAACTGAATACAGGGTGAAAATTACCATAGTTTGCAAATGCCCACAATCTTTCGAGGGTTCAACACTTTTTGAACTTGTCCCCACCCTGGAACACAAAGTCTGTTAGCAGGTTTATTAAAAAAAATCATACATAAATGTAATTTCATGTTTCGAAACTCATGTTTTGTGACTCTCTAAAGAGTTCGCACTCCTATGTGATGGCATTTGTGCACCTAATAGATACTTAGGGACGCAAATACCTTTATGACTCGTGCCCAAAGTGTTCAATCATTAGATTTTAATGTGGGTGTCACTGGGAAACAACCTTAAACAGTTCCAATATGCAAAGCAAAGCTAAACACAGATCCAAATAACAAAAACACAACTGCATTTTGGCATCAAGTAAACCATTGTCAAAATTGCAAACTTGGTGCTTGTCAAACTCAGATCCAGAACACCCACCTTGGTGTTTCACCCTATTTTTTATTTCCATTTGCATGATTAGATATTTTCAGCAAGTTGGTCATGCTGAATGAATGTAGAGTGTGTATCGGATTTGGATTACAGTGGGCTTCGTAAAATGTTCTTCTGACATTTTCCTCAGGTATGGGAACAATACTCGAAGTTACGCAGTGAGAGTTGGAGACTATCACACACTCGTCCCTGAGGAATACGAAGAGGATATCGGAATCCAGCAGATTGAAATCCACAAGCAATACAGGCCTGAGGGCAGCGACAATGATATCGCCCTGGTCCGACTGCAGGGACCAGAAGAGCAGTGTGCTAAATTCAGCTCTCATGTCTTGCCAGCCTGCTTGCCCCTGAAGCGAGAGAGGCCGCTGAAAACCGCACCAAACTGTTACATTACTGGCTGGGGCGACACAGGTAAGCTGATTGTCAGGTATTTGGTAGATCATGCTGAAGCTAACACCTGAAATGTAGCTCAAAACACAAGTGCCAAAATGAGTGACGTTAAAATTAGGTTTTATCTATTGCCTCTCCCACCGACTGGGATGGCTGTCAGGACGAACATAAAAAACCAAAGAGAATCCACCCTAGTAAACGGAATAATAGTATCCTTCCTAGGTCAGTTCTACACTGTCAAGAACTGTGTGTCCCCTACAGTTGTATAGGGAAACACAATGTTTTGTTAACATAACCCTCACCCACAAAAACGTACCTTGGTGGCATGCTTCATCATCGGGTTCTTCCCGCCCTGCTGCGGAACGGGGCATGCTACAGTGTAGAACTGACCTAGGAAGGATACTATTATTTTGTTTACAAGGGTGGATTCTTTTTGGTTTTTCATGATAACACAGAGGAGGATGAGTCCAAAACTTTTCCAAATTCTTCACTCCCTCTCTTGTTTATAAATACTGTGAGGGGGAACAGCCAGGCCCAGTCAAAGGCAGGCTTTATAATCCAAAAATAACACAAAATTACGAGACCAGCTTGGTTTCCTCTGTTCTTGAAAATGTATGTGAAGTAAGGCTTGGAAATTCTTGTGCAAACCAAGAAGCTAACATCTACATGGACGTAGTTTGGAGATAGTCAGAGGTCGCAGCTGTGACCTTTGACTTGCTCCCTGCTACTCCTGGCATTTCCTTTGCAACCCCTGGCCTCAGAGGGGGCAAAGGAACTGTAACATTTTCCAGGAGTACATTATATTACATGACCATTCCATCATGTGGCAGCATCTAGAAGCTTCACAAAAAGATATGTTCTCATCCAATACGGGGGGGGGGGGGGGGTTTGATTAAAAGAAAATATTTTCTTTAAGGACGAAAACCCTCACTCACCCGAAGGTGACATGCTTCATCATGGGGCTCCCTCCTCACACCGGGCCCGTAAGGTCCTAGGTGTAGGCTACAACTCTCCACCAAAAGGAAATAAGTGGAGAGGAGCTGAGGTGTTTTCAATGGGGGAGGGCCAATGAGATAAGTGAGCAAGAGGCAGAGTGCAAAAGAAATAGGTGAAATATTTAAAACTGTCTCAAGGGACTCAATAGCTTTATTTGGGCGTACCCTTGGACAAGATTAAAATAAAATAGGGCTACGGGTTAAGAACAAATATACCTCTGCTAGAGGTCAACATGTTTCTGTCCTCACTCGACTAGAAGCTACCTGATAATGCACAGATAATATTACACAAGCTTTTGTCTCCTTTTGTCTTAAGTCAAGAAGAATTCCCAGGAGTAAAATGTTCTGTAGTGCAAGGACCCTCAAAATATATCCAGACCAACATGTTGTTCTACAAACTGATTTACATAGAAACCTGCCTTTTAAAAATCTGTAATCAATAGCAACTAATGCTCCACAGAACCTCATGTTCAATGTTCTTGCATCTGCCAGCACAATCTGGGTCATTCACAATGAATCCCTCCTATAGCATCTTAGAGAAATTGCCACGCGCTCTGCAATAGATCATTGATCACTGACAGCCACTCCAAATTGCAGTCATCAGGAGCAACAAATACTCAAAATGTATATTAATAGGATTTATTTATATAAATTCTGACTGTGTTTATTTGACTTTTGCAAGATATTACAAATTTAAATATCTGTTATTTATGTTATATATTCAGAATCATGTTATACTCATTTATCTCATGAACACCATGTTTGATAACCGGAAAACCCAATTATTGTGGGGGCTTTTGAGGTCTGGGGTTGGAAAGAACTTTCAGACATTTGTAATTGAATCGGTACATCTTCCATCAACTTATCCAACCCTACTTAAAAACTACAACTTAAGACTGCATTTCACAAATCAGTCAAACCTGTTACAAACATTCCTTAATTGAAATCACAGAAGGTTTCTGTTGCCTCTGGTGTCTCTAGTTCAAGTTGCTTGTAGAGAATGTCTATCTTCAAATGAGGCAGATAGTTAGAAAGGCACAGCCTTTGGTTTACACCATCAGAATAAACTGCTTCTTGTGGTAGGCTCACTGTTAGAAATGGGATTTCTGGTTGGCTAGGGCATGTGCCTAAGCCAGTCAGAAACCACCACTCTAGTCAGGGCAAGGGAGTTACACGCTGAAGATAACCCCTGCTCCCCCCCTTGGTAGCTTGGCACGAGCAGTCAGGCTTACCCCAGAGGCAATGTGTAAAGGGTTTGCGCAACACACACACACAGCAGCGACACACTAGGCACACCACAAAAGAAACTCCACACAAGGTAATATATAAAAATAACCTTTGTATTATCACAAACACATTAGAAAATAATCACAAATGTACACTGTGCCATTTGGCACTAGGCAATATTTCAAGGGGGATCATATTCATAACAGGGCCAATCAGGCCACTGTCAGAACCCTCAGAATGCAAGAAACAACCAGCAGCTACTGGTAAAATACGGGAAACAACCATTACAATGCAGTCATTACAATGCACTACATTTGCAACGCAGTCATTACAACGTAACTGCCCTTACATCGCATGCCATTACAACGCAGACATTAAAACGCATGTCACTACAATGCATGCTATTACAACGCATGTCACTACAACGCATACCATTACAACGCATTATAAGGTAAGTAATGGGGAATAGTAAATGTTATCCCTACACTATCCAACACTTACCCTACTGTTGCACTTACTGGAGTGGGAATAGTAATTTTTACCCCTACACTATCCAACACTTACCCTACTGTTGCCCTAAAAGTATTATGTGTTGTAATGGTATGCGTTGTAATGGTATGCGTTGTAATGGAATGCATGTAAATGTAGTTTCTAAAAATACGTTGTGATGGCGTGCGTTGTAAAAGCATGCGTTGTAGTGGATGTTGCAATGTAAAACCGCGCTGTAAAGGCATGCATTGTAAATGTTTGCGTTGTAATGTGTCCTGTTTGTAAAATACTGTACTAAGCATCATCACCTTAGGCATAAACCCATTATGCAAAAGAACATTGGGCAAAAACACATTATGCAAAAGAACATTAGGCATAAATACATTATGCAAAAGAACATTAGGCAAAAACACATTATGCACCACATTAGGGCCTTGCGCCCTACCAGCACCTCAGGTGCTCACAGGACTCCCTGTCATGCCTTATGTCCACCAAAGCAGGGCGCTAAGCGGCCACTACAGCAGGGTGCAGGCCCAAAAGGCCGGTGCCAGAAATGGGGGTGCAAGGGTTTAACTCACCCTGGTCTCTCTTGACACCCAAAAGAATGCCCCCTCAATGTTGCAGCTGCCCGCAATCAGGACGTGCAGCTGTTGTAGTGTAGTCCCAATAATACACTGTCATGCAGGACCTACGCTGTTTACGGATAACTTATACTGTGGGTCTGGTGGCAGACTGACTCCATGCACCCCCACCGCATATGTTAGCCTATGGTTTACATTAGCTAGCTCGTAGTGCCACTAGAGTCTCCTGTTATCAGAGAGATTCGTTTTTGGCAACCTCAGAACACAATAACCTCAGACTTGTGGAAACAATATACTACTTTTCACCCAGTCACTTGTGCTTGCTTGTTTTGCTCTCAGAGAGATACAGAGAAGAAACAGTTGAGCGTTTTTACAATAAGAATTTATTGTACCGTAGTTCTTCTCATGTAAAATAAGTGCAGTGTTACAATTGTAACACAGTAGCAGAGATATAGAACCAGCAGTACAGTGAATAAAAAGGAATAGTATTGTTCTACCATTATGCAATAGTCACGAACATATACATGAATATGAAATGCATTTATAAAATAAAGTCCATAGTCCTAAGATGCCTGACTAGATGTACCTAAGCGTCCCTAGCATGTGAGTAGGTGCTACAGAGCCTAAGAGCCAAGAATCCCGCTAGGATTGAGTCGCACCCCCATACCTGAATAGTGAGAGTGTGGGACTTCGTCCTGGACTTGAGCTGGAGCTGGACACCCCGCAAGGGATCATCAGACCACTGTCAGCTGGAGCGATGGCATGCCGGAGCTGCAGCGTCTCTGGTCAGTGTGTCAGTTTTGAAGTCTCGGTTCCCTCCTGCCTTCAGATGGGAAGAGGTGCTGTATTTATACAGTCTATGTACGTGTGTTACCCATTGTTCAGTATGAGGATGACGTTGAGGATTAAACATTGTGCGTCGATGGGAGAGGTGAAGTATACCTCCTGGAGAGTGTATTCATCAATTATTCATATGTGCTAAGGATGACGTCTTACGGGAATTGCCCCGTAAGTATCCCTCGGGCCCACTCTCTCCCTTGAGATGGTTCTTTACGCCCTGGCATTTACACCCCTTATTAATTTCAGAACCTGTGTGACCTCCCTGACCTTCAATCACACCGCCGGGCTCTCCCACCTGCCCGCATCGGCCCCAAACAGGAATCGCTGCATGTGCCACCCCTAATTCCTTGTGGCCCCACGTTACCTCCGCAAGCGGATCCTAGTTACTGGAAGCTTTTCCCTTGTTCCCAAGCATCTAATACAGGTCTGTCTACGACAACCCAACTTATACCTTAGCTATATATCGCGCAGGCTTCGCAATTGATGCCTCCTGTTAAGACAGACTTCATCACATACCCTTACATGTCACCCTTCTTTCGCTCTGCCTAAACATCGCTTGTTCCAATTCCTGAATTCAGTTCCGCCTTTTCTTACGACTCCTCCCTAACTAGCTCTGTCGTTTCTCTTCCCTAGATCGATAACTCTACATCTGTTTTTGTTTTTATACTCGGGACATATGGTCACTCCATTGTTTTCTCCTCCTATAGATTCTACTTGCTCACACTTCAGTCCTGGTGATGATCTTTAGTTATTAAGATCGAAACGCCGTCGACCTCACAACCAAAACTCCTCCACTGTATTTGATTAGATTGGAGATTTGAAGTTTGTTGTCAATGCGATGTAAAGCTTTTAAATGTCACTAAGCACCTTCACTTCACGCATTTGCACTTTTTTCGTGTGAGCACCAGAACTATTATCATAAAGAATTGAATGATACTCCATTTCTGCTATTAATAAATGTGATGTCATTCCAAACCATGGGTCCCTTCATACATTGCTTACTGTGTCCCGCTTGGACTCCCTATGGAAGTGTTCCTTTAGATTAATACTGCTCTCATTAATAAGTAGCCTAGGCTACCCGAGGACCTTTTTAGGCCTCCCCTAGACCATTGTTCCTTTCAACTAAGGATGACGTCTGAGCAATCGATTGGGAAAAACCCACCCTCGTCATGGAACTAGGTGAAAGGTTTAGTCCATAAAAGGCTACTGTCCTTATACGGCGTTATGTCCGTATAAGGCATTCTGTCCTTATCTGGAGTTATGTCTTTAGAAGGCTCATTCATATGAAATGACGGGAGATGATGTAGGGAAAGTGTACGATGTTTCCTGAGCCTATATCAGGTTACCGATATGAAATATAACACTGTGTGACCAAATGGTTGTACGCACCTCTAGTGCTCTTCTGGCGGCCTCTGCAGCGCAGACAACACGTGTGATACACTGGGGGGCAGGGGTGCATCTCACCCCTATCTCTTCATAAAAAGAAAGAAATGCCCCGGTTGTTGCAGCTGCCCGTGCTTTCGCAGTGAAGCTTTGAAAAGCAGCACTGGCTCCCACAGTGCCTTGAGAGCCCCCTTCACCGGGGCTCTTCCGGTGCCACTCACAGCACCAACAATGCTCAAATTTCAGCCCCACTCACCTTGCCTGTTCTGTGTAGGATTCAGGCGCCGACAGTGTGCCTGGCAGGCCCCACCTCATGAGGCCTCTTCTCACTGCGCCCGGTCTCTGCTGGTACACGCGGGACTTCGGCAGGTAGCCCGTGAGGCTCTGGTCCCTCTTTTGGAGGCTCATCAATGCAGGGTAGGCTCCAGTCCACCGTCAGGAACAACTCTGCCTCACTTCTGCATCACGATGCCTCTCCTTCAACTGGCCATCTGCTTCCTTTTCCTGGCCCCGCCCACAGTCAGGCAACGGACGCCTGGCTTCCGGGTCACTGTGGCGGCTTCTCTTCTGTGCACCAAAATGTGGGGTAGGCTCCCGCTCCACTTCTAGGCAGCATGGGGGAATACCCACTCTGGGATTCCCTCAGAACAACGGGCAGCAAGACCCCTGGGGCACACCTCACAACCCGGGGCAGAGAGGGCCCCTTCTCCGGGGCGTCAGTCAGTTAGGGAGGTGAGCGCAGCCCACATTGAAGGGCACTAGCGCTCCTCCCGTCCTTGGCATCAGTAGCAAAGATGTAGCGCTCACGAGGCGCTAGGCTCCAGGTTATTTTTAGAGGGGCAGAGCTGGGCACAGGTAGGCCAGCACGTACGAGCCCCCAGGAAACAGCAGCTGGGTCCCATGGCGGTACCTCCTTGCCAAGCAGTCCTTCCAGCCCCTAAGCAGGTACAAGTCAGCACCAAGCACACCATACATGGGGGGAAACAGCCACTACTACGTAGGCATCACATCGCGATGCCATTACAATGTGGTTGTTACAACAACCGCACTGTTACCAAGCAATGTCATTACTACGTAAGTCATTACATCGATTTGCAGTAGATGGCATGCTAGTATAGTTTACTATTCCAACACCTTCCCTACTGTTACGTAGGCTGGAGTTGGAATAGTAAATTATAAATTTCTAATGTCAGTGCACCATCTATTGCAAGTTGATTTAATCACTTGCATAGTAATGGCTTTGCATGGTAACAACGCAGTCGTTGTAAAGACCGCGTTGTAATGGCACGCGTTGTGATGACTCACGTTGTAATGAGTTATATTCTACATGGGGTCACAGCCCCAATATTTATACTCCACTTGTCTTTTTTCTGCCCTGGCATAGGGCTTGGAGAACCAGTCCCAACTGGTTCTGGGGGGTACTAAAGCACGTTCTATACAGTGCTGACACCGTCCTTTGTCAGGTTAAGCTCTGGCCCCAGACACACCACAGGGGGCAGAGCCAGCATTGAGCAAGGCAGGCACAGACCTATTCAGGGTCAGGCGCTACTCCTCCCACTACTCCAAATGCAGTTATCCCTATTCAGCCTAGTGCTGACTCACCCTGCCCCTCTGGAGCCACACACCTCACCAACCTTTGTCACTCCAGAGCCAGACAAGCACTACACATCAGGCAGGCAAAGACACATAGCACATAGAAATGCCAACATCTAAAAGCGGCATTTCTAAAATAGTGATAAAAAATCTGCACACACCATTACGCAGCATTTATTATCACTATTCCAAACATACCAAACTTGACCATGCTGCTCCTCTCATATCAGGAATTACCACTGAAACACTTGTCAGGGAATCCCCAATGCATTCCTATGAGAGGTCAGCCTTACAGCAGTGAGAAACCAAAATGGCGGTTTGTCACTACCAGGACATGTCACACATTTAAGGGACATGTCCTACCTTTTACCTACAATCCCGCTGCCCATAGGGCTAGCCAGGGCCTACCTTAGGGGTGACTGGCATGTAGTAAGAGAGGGGTCACAGAAGTGGCACCCACTTTATGTGCCACGTCACAGCAACAGTAAACTGCGCGCACAGGCCCTGCAATGGCAGAGGCCTGAGGCAGGTTTGAAAGGCAAATCTGATGAGTGGCGCAAGCAGCACTGCAAGCCCACCAGTAGCATTTAATTTACTGGCCCTTGGTATCTGAGATAGCACTTTACAAGGGACTGACAGGTAAATTAAATACGCCAAACAGGTGCAGACCAATTTTACCATGTTTACCACAGACAGCACATGTACTTTACACTGGACAGCAGTGCTAATGTGCCCAGAGTACTAAAACCACCAACACCAGGTCAGAAAAAAGACTAGGAGGAAGGCAAAAAGCTCAGGGATGACCCTGCAAAAAGGGCCATGTCCAACACTCACCTTCTCTACAGGAATGTATTGTGCTCTTGTGAGAGCTTGCAGACTATAGCAGATGGCTTGTTTGCTAAGCTTAAGAATTGTATGACAGGGCAGTACAGTTGTCTGGCTTGCGAGCCTTGCCTATGGGGCACTCCTGTGGCTCCTCTTTGCTTCAGTGCCCAGCTCGGCTGTCAGGGACCTAACATTAACCCTACATGGGGGGCTTACAATGAAAGGTCAGAGCCACAACCCTGAAAAGGCTGTCTGGACCAGTAGAGACCTGAGGACTGGAGGATCAGGATCTCAGACTCGTTGAGCCACGCATGGCTAGATTCACTGAGGCTCTCATGGAGCCTTTCTTCACCAGGCTCAGAGAGGCAGAAGATGGAGAGGAGTTGCCAGACGAGACCCGCTGTCCCTTGGTGGGCACACTACATGGGTGACATGCAGTCAATCCCCACTAAGGGCTGTCACCCACCTTGAGAAGTGGGGGTGCACACTCAAAAATGGGGCTTCCTTCTAACATATTTTGGCTCACGGTCATTGCTACATACCCATGCCAGATATTAAGGTGGACACAAGAGGGACATCAGAGGGTCACTATTGCCACACCTCCACGCATGAGCTGTGCCTCATTTAAGTGTTGGACACAACTGGGATCGACCACCACTAGTAGACAGTTGAGGCTCTGTGTCAAAGATTGAGTAGTGAAAATGTGCCTCTAGGGCTAACAGCGGGGAGCAGTATGATTGAGTAGGAGTAGTGTGAATGAATGTGCCTGCCGTTTTGGAGAGCTGCAGTTGAGTTTCCTTTGAGTTTTGGTCTGTACGGACAACGGTCTAAGTGCACTTCTGAGTCTGGCACCCATCATACTTGTGAGTGTGTTTCATTAGGGAAAAAGATAAACAATGGGGGGTTTTAAGCACATAGGCGACACTTGAATTTTTACTGAAGATATCATGTCCCTATCACATTTTAACTCATAAACAAGGTAGAGTTGTCATTCCTGTACACGTAGCACCAACCATAACCACACAGAGAGGAGTACACCCTAAAAGAAAAGTCATATGCCCACAATGTAAAAACCTGGTTACACCAATAACTACTGAAGCTAAAATGAGATTGTTCCATAAAGAAGATTTACAGGTACATACCTTCTAATAATACTTTGATTCTGTGGTGGAAACCCTTCATAAAGTACTTGCGTTCTTATGACAGGGGTGGTGGCAAGTGGGGGTGGCAATTGTGTGTGTGTTTCTTCTTTTGTGCATCTTGCATGGGTTGTTGTTCCCAAAATATTTAATTCATCATGATGTTAAAAATGTTAAATACTTATTACACATTCTGACTCTAAAATATGTTATCTTTTTCTGAAAGGAAGGGCCTATTCCAGGACGTTGCAGGAGGCGTCCATCCCTCTGCTACCCAAGAGGGTATGTACACAGCGATACAAGAGCCGGTTTACAGGGCGGATGCTTTGTGCTGGGAGCTTCCAAGAACAGAAGCATGTGGACAGTTGCCAAGGAGACAGTGGTGGGCCGCTGATGTGTGAAAGGCCAGGAGGAAACTGGGTTGTCTATGGTGTAACCTCTTGGGGATATGGTTGTGGAGTGAAAGATTCTCCTGGAGTCTACACTAAAGTGTCTGCTTTTAGGCCATGGATCAAGAGTGTGACCAAACTATGAGGAGCCCTGCTCAGGAAGGAGAATTTCATGAAAGGGGCAACAACAGTGGGTGCTAATGGAGATACTAGAATGGTAGGGTTGCAGCTTACTTTGGGCCAAGCAGGGACATATCCTTTTGTTGTTCGTGTCTGTGGTTTTCCTTTTCTCAGTGAAAGCAGATTTACCTCATTAAATTTAGGGAACACCAATACAAAAACCAAAGCATATACAAGAATTCAATACATTTTGTTTGCAGATGAAAGTGTACTTGAAAGCAAATGTTTAAAGACAATCCAGGTTTTTAGTTTCCTAAAGGTGGACTGATTGCTTTTCCAATGATTAATTGCAATATTTACACCAAAGATTGCTTAGTACAGACTAGGAGATGGTGGTTTTAATTCACGTGGTAATTAAGCATAGCGATCAGGTTCCTTTTAATGGTAAACAAAGAAACATTGAGTAATTTAATTAGGCCCACATAAGCGCCGACACTGTGGTGCACAAGTCAAAGTCTCTCAGTTTGTTTTTAATTGCAAAAAATGCTTTAATATCATTCAGGGCCTGCTTCAAATTAGTGGGGGTTTACATGGACCTATAGGTGGCCATTACTTTTAGATCAGAAACAGTCCAGTCTCTCCCTGTTCTCTGTACATAGCTGTATCACACAAACAGACCTACCTCATCTGCTTACACATATGCTGCTGGAGCTCTGGTCTCTTTATGGAAAGGAGGATCCTGGCAGCCATAAGTACCATCTGGTTTGTGAGAAGGCAAGATGCACTGGCGAGAGATTAGAACCGGTACAAGCCAACGTCTGGCAGCATGCAGTGTAGACCTGGTATTGTCTGCCCTGACCCGGTCCAGCAGCTCGTTACTCAAGAACACAACCTTGCAAAAGTGACACTGGGAAAAAGCCAAAAGAAAATGCCAACTTTGGGCTTGTTTGTGTCTAAAAGGCATACTTTATTCTGGTTCCCATTCCTCTGCTCTCCGATGTGCCTAAGCAAATGCTGAGCTCACCCGAACTTAAGACTTTTCTACAGACTCAAGGCCATTCCAGTGTTGTATTTGTTGACACAATTGGTGCTAATGATTTATTTAACTATGATTTTTTTATTCTGCATTTGTACAGTTGTCTGTAAATATTCCTTTCGCATCTACAATAGTTTGATAGCTCCCATTTGCATGCTCCAGGCTGTGTTTGATAAGAGAAAATATTTTCCAGGTGTCCTCTTCAACTTTTCCTAGCCTAATTTTGCATGTATGTTTATTGTTGCGAACAAGACTGCAGAGCGAATTAGGCCCCAATGGCCTTATCGGTCTGAAGGAAACTACATGCGCATTGTAGCTGTGCAGCCAGTTTCCGGATTTCTAGGCTGAATCCAGCCCACTATGTGCACTTTTCTTGTTTCCTATGTTGTAAGTCAATGGAATATTTGTTCACTAAGCTAGGACTCAGTTTTAGGTTCAACTCTTCTGCGGAAAGCCTAGAATGCAGGTAAATCTATTTTGCATGAAAGTTGAAACACAGAGATGGATAATAGCATTTGTATAATACTTTATAAGCAAATGAATGCACATCATCTTGTACGTATGTATGTCTTGGTATTTCTATCTCAAAAGTCCAGCGGGGGCGCAACTGAACCTTGTACAGAGCAATAAAGAGACATAGGAATTATATTGGGAGAAGAAAGGGAATGATTTGTGATCATGTGGAATTCCAAGGGAGCAAGAGGGTTCCCTTTTGGGGGTCTTCCAGTGCACATGGACAGGAAGTAATTTACTATCCTTCCTAGGTTCTGTGCACATTCAGGACCTGTGACAGTATATCAAATTACATAGGTGGTTTTGTGGTTACTTACATGGAACACCTCTTTGTAGTGCAGTGAAAGTTCAACAAAGTGATTGTAATATGCATCAATCTGATAGTACGCCATAAGTGAAAAAAGATATGAAAAAGGTGTCCTGTTCTAGCCAGAACATTTCTTACTAGTACTGGGAATTGACATATTGATGTAAAAGATTCTTATTTATTATTACTGTAAGTGTGAAAGAGAAGTTTCTATGCGTGTTAGTCTTAGGTCAATGCATATTAAATTCAATGTTGCTTTAATTTATGGCCAAACATCAGGGTTGTCTGGCCATATGGGGCACATAGGAACCCCCAGTCTGTGAGAAGACAGTGAGCTACTTTGAGGAAAGAATGGGTGAAGGGAACATCAGCCCCTTAATTCCTCACAGCAGCACTAACAGTGTAACCATTTATCATAATAAATATACAAATAATAAGAAGTGCCCTCTGATTCCTTAAACACTAACTCAGTGGTATTTGAATCTGGTGTTGATTCAGGTCTCCCTTTCAACCAATGGATAGTTGTTGAATAGTGGATAGTTTAGTTGTTTACTTAACTTTTCTTAACTTTAACATAACTCTTTGAATTAACTTATTCTGAACAAGTGTATTTAAAAGCTTCATTTGAACCAGCCCTTTCAGCTTCTTACCATTTCTCCATCAATACAAGGGGATGAAGAACTCTATTGAAATATTAATTAAGTAATTATGCATCTAGAATACATAAATAATCCATGGATGGACAGTTGTTAGTAGATTACGGTGGTGTCCAAGCAGAGTGTATTTATTGTCATGGATTAAGCATTGTATCAGACAGCACACAAAATTGCTCATTCCAGCAAGGGAAGAACAGTTAGCATAGCATTCTTGATAGGTGTTTGAATTCAAGAAATCGGACTGCGGATACTTGTTCCTCCCTCTGCTTACGTTACAAATCATTATTGCCTTCACTCGGACACTTTAGCAGAAGGGTTGATTAAAAACATCTGTAGTTTTCTATATATATATCCAAAGTAACGTCTTCCAATGTTTCTTGGACCCACCTGAGAAATTGTTAGAAATAACTGTGAGGAAAATGGACAAACAAAAATCAAAACCAATCCTAAGTAACATTTATTTTCAAACATTCTTGTTCTTCTCTCGAAAACGTTGGCTCTGGTGTGTTGGTTCCACATATTACAGCTTCCTGGGAGGCTTCTGGTACCTGACAAACTGAGCTGATGTGTGTAGCAGCACCATTCATTGCAAACATGTTTTTTGTTTCCTGTTAACATGATAAAGCATTCCAAATAACAAACTGCAACTTATATGGCAGTCCTAACTTAGCAGGAAATATTTCAAAGAGAAAGAATCTCTGTGGGAGATCTCAATCAGTTATTAAAGGTGAGCACCTTTTCCTACTCTGTGACTGGCCTAAATGGTAGAATGCTCAACAACCTTCACAGTGGTCCACAACTGAGATGCTGTACTAAAGCTCGTAAGAAGCAGCTCTTTAATAAACCTTCCAAGAGCGCTTCATATGCTCTCCATCTGTTGGCGAATGCTGTTTATATGCATGTTTTGATTTTAAAATGCACCAAAATAGACAGATTTAACACTTAGGTGCCGATTCCGATCCTGTAAAACCCGGGTATGAATCGTCGTACGGAGCGTTTTCTCCGTACGACTCGTACCCGGGGAATGCACCTTACAAACCAGCAAGTACGATTCGTACAGAAATACCATTTCCGTACGAACCATAAAAAACACAGTGCGACTAAAAAATACATACAAGTCCGATCCGGACAGCGCGTACGCGACATTCGCACGGAGTCAGGCAGCGTTTTACGGGCCAGCAAGTACGATTCGTACCCACAGCACTTTGCACGGGAATATTTTTACGGGAGACAAAAAGTGCCGGAAAAACTAAGTAGGCCGCGATGCACTAGGAAAAGGGGGCCGGTACGCACCGTACCCCCATCCCTACACATCCGCACCGTACCCCCAGCCCCCCCGCATGTACGCGCTGTACCCCCAACCCCGTATGTACGGCGCGTAGCCCACCCCCGCATGTACGCACCGTACCCCCACCCTCGTATGTACGCACCATACCCCCACCCCCGTATGTACGCACCGTACCCTCGCCCCCGTATGTACGGCGCATACCCCCACCTGCGTACATGCGGGGGTGGGGTACGCGCTGTTCATACGGGGGTGGGGGTACGCGCTGTACATACGGGGGTGGGGGTACAGTGCGTACATACGGGGGTGGGGTACGTGCCGTACATACGGGGGTGGGGGTACGGTGCGTACATACGGTGGTGGGGTACGCGCCGTACATACGGGGGTGGGGGTACGGTGCGTACATGCAGGGGTGGGGTACGCGCCGTACATACGAGGGTGGGGGTACGGTGCGTACATACGGGGTGGGGGTACGGTTCGTACATACGGGGGTGGGGTGGGAGGCTGGGGGGGCCATACAACTCGTACCCCTCGCTCAGGTGTACCCGGGGTAGGGGTGGTACACAGTTCGCGCCGTACGGGACGTTTTACATACGAATGTGTATTCAGAACGCCGGTATGGATCGTACTTGTGTGCTCGGACTTCAGTTTTATGAATCGTACGTAAAACTGTCCGGGGACGTGTCTAGAGACTTTTCCCGAGGTCATTCGTATGTATTTTCCATGTACGAATCGTACTTGGCCGTTTGTACGGGACTTGTACGATTGGTACGTAAAAAAATACAGATACGAGTCGTACGGGAATTTTTTTTAACGGATCGGAATCGGGACCTTAATGTGGACATCCCAGGAAGAGTCACGTACAGCAGGAGTGTGGACGTCTAACATCCGCAGATAATTGAACAATTGACTGTTTTTAAGGCAGTGTTGTTGTGATTGATTTTGGTATGGTAAATACAATTATGATTAATGTTACAAATTGCCCCAAATAAATATATAGCAGCAAATGTTTTATTTGTTGCTCGCTTTCTATTTCTTCAGATCTTCCAATCAACTCATTTGGATTCAAAGAGAAAAGTAAATCTTTCTAAGAAATCAACAATCATATTAATGCGCGAACTGTAAACATTTAGTAAAACTCATGCATCTTCTTCAATAAACATGAGTAGAACTGTTGAGCTAAATTGACACTATGTGTATAATTCTGCATTATAACATCAGTTGTGCCACAGATGATTCAAGGCCAGCACCAAGGCTCAAGTAACAAAGAAATTACAAGACAGATCATAATTCCACATCAGTTATTATTTCATTTAATGATTATCTTATATTTTCACAAATAAGCTCCATGTAAATATGTAATATTGATTTTAATAATAAAAATCTTTGTGACAATTTGCTTCAATGTGTATTATTTGCCGATTATTTCACACACAAAAAAATAGAACCATCCAAAACTACCCCATAAAAGCAGATACTCATTATAATAAAGAAACAAGGGAGACAGTCAGTGGTAAAAAAAGGACATTTCCATGTCTAAACTGCACACATTACAATATTATCTTAACATGAAGTACTGTGACAAATCCAATCACAGGTGAGAAGATCCCATTAAAACAATTCACTACTTATGACACACTTTTGATTTTATGTGCATTACATAAAATAACCCTGTTGGAAGGCAAATGTAGGAAAAACCAGCAGGCAGGCTAAAACAAGTTTTACTGAACATAAAAGTAACATAAGAACAAGTAACATGAGGGCTCCATTGGCGGTCCGCTAGAAATACCAAAAACACACTCTCAATCAAATCAGAGTTCAACTTCTGGAAAAAGTCATACCCCAAAAAGGGTTGAGGACGTGGAGAAAATCCTAGCACAGATTGTACTTTTTCTTGGATTAGCAGGCTAAATAAACTACAACCAACAGGACCTAATGACAAAGTTGAACTTAAATGTTTCATTTGAACATATTTATTTATATATGTGGACAGGGTCATAGATTTACGACACTGATTCAATTTAATTTTGTTTTCATTTTCGTGTATGGGATTACAATTTGTAATACTGGATTATTCAAGGTTAACAGCAAGACAAACTGAATATGTCATATGTAAAATAATGCTTTGACGGTACAACATTGTTGAGTATAAATGCAGTTGATAATTAAACCTATTGAGGGTATATGTTGCAATCTTTTGTAGACTGCTAAAAAAACAGACACAAAATTGCTGCTTGAATGTAATGCCAAAGCATGTTTGCGGGTTGTCAATAGGGGTATGCAACATTTGGGTTGTAATGGTCAAAAGTTAAAATAACATTTATTTAATAAGAATAAATTATCTAGCTATTTTTATTTGTGTCATTATCCATGACCCAGAAGGGCTGACAATAAGATAGACAGTACAACAGCATTAGATCTGTTAACAGATCTTGTGTTTCCTCAAGAACAATAACATTGGAGGTTTGAGAAGCACTAGTAGAGATGTAAATGCTTTGATAACTTCCTGGGCCATTAGTCAGTGGAGATTTGACATCGTGAATTTAGGAGTTGATTTATCAGGCCTCAAATTGGTTGCCAGATGTCTGCTCTTCAGTTGATTAGTCTACCTGTATGCACAAACCTGATTAGAAGCATGGAAGCCACAAAGGTGTACACATTCGTAAACGTTGCGGTTAAGACTGTTTGGGTGTTCTTCCAAGAAGAAAATAGCTGGAGCAAAGATGCTTGAAACTTAAGCACTATTGATAAATTAAGGTAAGAAACCATAGGAGCAAACTGATAACATAATCAGAGAGGTGGTACAGGGGTGGTAGAGATGTGAACCTTACCCTAGGATGGAGAATTGAATATAATTAGCCAACTACTTCACAGATTTTGTTGTGGTCGCAGAGCAGGATGTCACAAAAGAAACAAGATGATCTTTGAAATGTTATGTGAATTTTGAACAAATTGAATGCTGAATGATGAAATGGGAGCTAAATGTTGGTGTAGGTTTGTGGACCAAATGTAAGCAAACAATTATACACCGTTTTGGATTACTAAACGAAAGGAAAAAGCACTTCTCGGATATATATTTAGGGTTGATTATTATTCCTCAATATTATCATGAATATTAATCAGTGGTCTAACTGTTTCCACATTTCCCCTGACGAAGCAATGCTTAACACAAAATGTAGTGGTAAATAACAAAAAGGTGATGTAGAAATGATCAAGTTACTTACCATCAGTAATGCCTTATCTGTTAGAGACTCTATCTAGCCACAGATTCCTTTCCTTAGAAAAAGCAGCACAGAGCCACAACAGCATTCTTATGGACCAGTGTGCCGAGAATAAGGGCCTAGAGGAGTCACCTTATGTAGAGAAATCTGTTCACAGAGCGGGTGAGGATGGAGGGGTTGGTAAGGAATCTGCGGCTAGATAGAGTCTCTCCCAGATAAGGCTTTGCTAAAGGTAAGTAACTTGTTTATCTGATAGAGACTTCTAGCCACAGATTACTTACCTTAGAACAGATACCAAAGTGATATCTCTCCAAGGGAGGGTCTGTGAATGTCTGTCATGACGGACCTGACTGTGCAGACAGTAGTGCTTGGTAAACATGTGCAGAGAAATTCACGTTGCAGCCTGACTGATAACCAGTACAAGAACTACACAAGCTAACGCAGTGGTCACAGCCTTGGTTCTTGTTGAATGAGCACACAAGCCTTCACCTGGTTGCTTCTTGGCCAATGCGTAGCAGATTTTAATGCAGAGCACAACCCATCTTGAGATGGTCCATTTCTGGGTGGCTTTTCCTTTCTTAACCCTGACCAACCTAATGAAGAGTTCATCGTCCATCCGGAACTCTTTGGTATGATCGATATAGTGATAATCCTCTGTTTGGGTCCAGGCAGTGGAGTCTCTCCACCTCTTTGAAAGGGTGAGGAGGAGCAAAGAAGTTAGATAATGGGATGGTCTGGCCTACGTGAGAGGGTGTTACCAGTTTCGGTACCAAAGTTGCAAGTGCTCTCAGAACCAAGAGTGATGCATCTTTCACTACATTCAGCACTGGGTGGGGAAGAGAGAGGGGTCTCCCACGACCCAGTTGTGATACGACAGCCACGAGTGGAGATCCTTTGCAGTTCTGTACAATATCTGGACCAGGTCGGAGAGATTCCCCATATGCTAGTCCTACTAGGACTTCAAGTCCCACTGCAAAGCCTGCAAATGTCAATGGGCATGTGTTACCAGGAGGATGCAGGAGGCCAGCAGCCTCAGGGTCAGTCTCACCAAAATTCAGGATGCAGGCTGAAAAATCATAGCCTGAATATCCTGGACTTGCAGCTCAGGAGGATAGACTTGAAACTGCACAGTGTCCAGAATAGCTATTGATAGCATGTTGATAGTGTACCCCGGCAAATGCAGGAGGTATGCCGTAGTTTGGCGTGGGAGACAACAGCTAGTCATCGAGGTAGGGGTAGACTGGAACTTGTAATCTCTGCAGATATGCTGCAATCACCGTCATCTCCTTGGTGAACACCCAAGAGGCGCTAGTGAGGGCAAAAGGGAACATAGCAAAACCTAAAATGTTCATGGCTCACGTTTGTGGCCCACCCTGAATCGCAGGTAGCGCCTGTGGGCAGGATAGACGGGTTTATTAAAGTAGGCATCCTGCGCTACCATCGAGTCTCCAGGGTCCAGGGCAAACAGAACCTGAACCAACATGAGCATCTCAAATTTCTCCTTCTTAAGGAAGAAGTTGAGAGGAGGCAGGGTAAAATAGAGTAGAGGCCTCTGTCCTTTGAGGGCACCAGAAAGTATGGGGAATAGCAACCACAACCTACTCCTGATGCCGGCACCCTCTCTATGGCTCCTTTGGCCAAAAGAGCATGCACTTCCTGATGGGGCAGGGAGAGGTGATCCTTCATCCGTCAGTCCGAGGATCGTGGTGTGGGTGACAAGGTTTCTAAAAAAGGGATGAAGTAACCCTGCTGAACAATTTGAAGTACTCACTTGTCTGATGTTATGGACTGCCAGCGAGGACGCGGTGATGTCGGATCCTGCCACCAACTGGTTGTCCGTGATGGTAAGAGCGCAAACTAAAGGTGTTTTGAGGCTGCGGTTGCCAAGGGGGTGGACTGGGTAGAGCATTGGCTGTGTGTCCCACAAGACTTGTGGGACCCATGTCCACATCCACAAAAGGGCTGAAGAGCCTGTAAGCCCATTGGCCTTGGGCCGGAATGGATGCAACTGATAGTCTCTACCGTAGTAACAGAAGGGGTGAAAGGCAGAATAGGGTTGGCATAGGCCCATGGAGAGACCCAGCAACAGTGCAGTTGCCCAGATATCCATAAAGTGCTCCAGCATGGAATCTGACTCATCTCCAAAGAGTTGGGTACCATCGAAGGGAATGCCCATAAGGTATTCCGGAACACCCCCCAAAAAGTCAGTAGATCTCAGTCAGGCATGATGTCTGACCCAATGAGAACGAAATCGCTCTGCCTATCAAGTCAGTAGTATCCAGTCCGCAGCAAATGGGGAACTTTGCTGAGTCCCTTCCATCGGTAATAGCGGTGTCACTAAGGCTTGGGCCTCCTCTGAGACAATGACCAGTATTTGCGCACCAAATTCCAAACAGTGAGGGTATATCAGCCCGAGGCAAGCAATGTTGGCCAACCGCAGTGCAAGGCTAGCCTAGGAGAAATTCCTCTTGCCAAAAATATCTAGTCTCTCAGAATCCCTATCTGGTGGTTTGGTAGGGAACACACCAGGGCTGATTTTGGAGGTGGAGGCCTGGACCACAATGTTCTCCAGGGTGGGGTGCTGGGTGAGGGAAGCTGGATTCCCAGCAGCGGGGTGATGAAAGCTGTCAATTGTCCTGTGCACAGTGCCTGTGTGAAGGGCTTGGCCCATACCCCAAGCAGGACATCTGTAAGGGCTTCATTAATGGGGATGAAAAGTTCTGGGGGGGGGTGACTCCCGGCTGAAGCGCCTCTGCAAGATGTTCACCTTGACTGCCACTGAGGGTACCATACGGTCCAGGACCTCAGCCGCCCGCCTCACCACCATGGCAAAGGGAGCCCATTCCTCCAAAGCCACACTAGGAGGAAAACCCATGTTTGGGGAGGTGTCCAGACCACTTGTATCTGCCATTTCCCAACACCAGATGTCTTTGGGCTCTTCTAAGGTGGTCTGGTAGCCATAATGATCCTCACACGTTCTCCAATCATACTTCTCACAGGGCCTGTCATAAAAAAGAAGTCCTTGGCTCTGACTCGGAAGGTCGAATTTCAGCCGGAGTCTACGTCTGGCAATGCATATCTACCTTTATATTGGAGTCGTATAAGATAATGGGTGTGTCACCGCTGTGGGGCTAGATACGGTGTCACTGGAACTGGTTCTTGCACTGTATACAGAGGGCCCGACTGGAGCTGAGGGGGAACCCGCCAGTGGAAACCCAGTGTCACGTACCATACAGGGGTAGTCGTGATGGTTGCATGTTTCGTATGGGGTTCCCTGGAGAAAAGTAACCCTGCTGAACAATCTGAAGTACCCACTTGTCCGATGTTATAGACTGCTGCGTGGACGGTGATGTCAGATCCTGCCACCAACTGGTTGCCAGTGATGGTAAAAGGGCAACCTGTTGGCAGTTTATGTAAGTTCTGGACTCACCTTTCAGCGTTTTTTTTTTTTTTACCTTACCTCATTGGGCCATATCTCCTGGAAATCCTCTGATGCGAGTGGCCATGTTGTGTTCTGTGTGGTAGGAGCGCCGCAGCCACTCTTGATTGGCTGAATGATAACCACATGTGTTGTGTTGCGTCAGTGGTTTATGGAGATGGAGCAATTTAGGGGGCCGTCCTCCGTAACCAAGAAGCTTGGTTTTGTTTCCCGTTCCAAGAAGGATTTCCTGTGGCTCGTATTGTTCTGTTCTAAATATTCTGCCCTGCTATGTTGGTCTTCGTTTCTTCCTCCTATTCCCAGATTTTTCCTTCCCTGTAATTTGTGTCTCCTTAGGGCCTTCATGGTGCTTGCCTCTACAGTTGCTGGATTAGCATATCGCCAGTTTCAAACGCCAGGATGCGTAAGACTGTTCCTCTTTTTTACCCTTTTGCTTCTTTTAGTACCCATGCTATTCATTTCCTACCAGGTCAGTGCACTGTAATCTGGATTCCTCAGTTTTGAGTTGAGAATATTCTTCTCTGGACATATTTTTAAGGATTTATGTCGACGCCCTTTTTGTTCCTGGTTTTGATTCTCGATGGATTTGCTTTATGTTCTCCATTGACTTCCTATTAAGAACTTCAACTAAAGAGGGTACATTTTTTGCCTTCACTACTTTTTCCTATGAAAGTAATAGGGAATGTGATCTGACCCTGCTCCTGTAGATTAATGGGAGCCGTTTTTTCAGTGCAGTTTGATTTTATGTGAATTGGGTACTTTGAGTGACTGCTTTTTACACATTGGGTGCGCTACGTCCACTTGTATTATATGCGAATAAACAAGAAGGTGTTTGTTTTGTATAAATGTGTTGTTGCGGGGATTCTGCTCATGCACAGAAGTGTGCACAGGAAACCAGGACCTCAGTGAATTGTGGTGTACCAAAAAACTCACCTCAGTACCCACAACCCCTATCCGACTAGCATCAGTGTCTCATTCGTTCTTCATATCATTTCGTAAGCTACCAATGATTAGACAACGCAGAACAAGCGACTTAGAGTACTCTCAGGAATGGTGGGAATCAGAAAAACCTTTTCGTTATTATTCTCATATCAGTCCACAAGAAGAGTAATCAGAGACAAGGAAAAGTTTAAAATGTTTATTTTTGACTACGTGCTCTAAGGTGCAGTACTTTGGCTAACATAAGCAGACAAATGATTAGAAATAAAACCATCAGCATTGTTATAATTCCATAGAAAATGAAGGGAGAAATCATATTATAATGATAGTGGAAACAGTTCCTATAATACCTTGTGAACCACCCTCCCCTGGCTAGTAAGCTAGTTTTATATACTAATAGAAGGACTCTAGGTTTGAATGGGGAACCCCATACCTCAAAGATCAGCTTACATGAATCACATCACAGGATCAGCTCTGCTCTTTGTGTCTGGAAAGGTTTTCTCCAAGTGTCTGAATCATGCATGCAAATGCAATATTAAAGGCACCCGAGTTTCAGATATTTGCAGCTGTGTGCTTGTTGTGTCTAGAGCGTGGGCCGATCAACCTGAATTCAACAGCATACATTGTTATTTGACCTTGACGGTTTCTGCACACAGTGTGCAAACTAAGGTCGTGGTGCACTTCTAGGGATGTGAACAACCGACCGTTCTCATGTGAATAAAAAGCAAGCAAGCGGTTTTACTTGTAATAACAGCTACCTATAGTGTTGTGTGCAAAAGCAGCAAAGTTGCAAGAAGGAGTTTAACTTCTAAAGCGCGTATGCTAACATAGCAATGTGTGCACATAAAACCCTGTCTTCACTACAGTGTTGCACGAGGCTTGTCCCCTTTTCTCATTGTCTTTTTGTTTTTGAAAAGAAGGCATTCCCAAAGCACCATTTTTGATGAAAGGGATATCAGCCAGAGGAAAAAAAAAATCCTGGACACCTACCTCATGAAAGCTACGTCACGGCATGGAGAATCCTTGCCTTGTTTCCCTTTTTCACCAGTGATTTACCGCTCAATGCTGTTCCCCAGTCAGCGTGGAGGGTTAAATACTCGAAAGACGGACCTTCTCTGTTCCTGCGGTGCCTGGTTTTCAGGTAAGTGGATCTTACTGTGACACCCAGTGGGGCACCCGTTGAAACTATGGGGCTCAAAGGGGTTCAGAGGGGTCGACCTGCCCAAATATGAGGTTCATGGCCTCTTAAAATTCAGGTATCTGGGCGAGAGTCAATCCAACACTGTGAAATTCAGGGAGAGGCGCGGAGCAGACCTAGATACAGACCTTCCGGCTAAAGATGTGGGAGCATGGCCTAGAGTGGTGACACCGTTCCCGTACCTCATCTGATGATTTGTACCGGTGCGGTGAAGTTGAAGAACACTTAGACTTCCTGAATTTCTTTGATTTTTTTTTGTGGGATTTTCCCAAAGACTTCGAGCTTGATGACAAACACTGGAACGGCTCCACGAAGGGGCTTAGGACTTTCTATGTGATCAGACCTTGAGCATCACGGAGTCGACTGGTGTCGAGTGACCAGAAGCTTAAGGGAGCGCTCCCGCACCACCTTGGGGTTCTAAGTTTTCAGAGGACTTAGAGTTGTGCCCCGGCTCCAGGCACTAGAGGCAAACTAGATGGAGCTCTGTCACAGACATCTTTTTGTGACAGGAACCACAAAGTTTAAAGCCCACATTTTTTCTGGGTGACATCTCTATTACACTGGCAGACAAAGTCAAACAAGCATTGGCATAGCCAATAGGTCTCGCCTTTGGGACCTTATAAGTGTTTAGCCATGCAACAGTTGCATAACTAAATACTTATAAGGTCCCAAAAGCAAGACCTATTGGCTATGCCAAGCGGCCGTGCTGCCGCAAAAGTGAAAGTAATCGCGGTCAAGTGCGGCGCGCGCGCCCGCGCACATGCACTGTAGCTCTAGGCTGGCCTGTTAGCACTTTTTGTAAGTCTCGCCAGACCAGCGCATGCGCTGGGTCAGGCGAGACCTAAAAATACATACCGAGGTCACTTTCCGGACAAGAGCCTCAACCATTAGGAAACTAGCCCTCCATACCGAGTGATCTGGTCTAGATGTTCATTTCATAATGTCTGTCCACCACAAAACTAAAACCTCTGTCTTATGGCAACTGAGATATGAAGAGTTGGACTTCTAACAGTCAGACACTGCAAATGGCCTCGCAGGAAACTTTGTATTGCCATCTGAACGTGAAACCCTGCTCAGTATCCAGCCAATGACGGCAGTTATTTGTCACATTTTTCATATATATAGTAGTCCGTATATTACAAAAGAAAGAGATTTGACCCATATTAAGGCCCAAACTTGGTACATATTCATGTGCAAGTTTTTGGGCGTCACTGAACAGTATGTGCCTTTTGGCAGTACTGGCTCAACACTTAGGGTACATGCCCAGATGGGATTCCACCCAGCAGCGCATCAGCACAGGTGCGGCTGCCCACAAAGTCTGTCAGGGCTGCCTGCAGAGTGAGCATTTGTTCCCCTTTGATTGGAATAAAATCTCACAAAGTTTTCTGAGAAACCTGATTTAGGATCCCAACAAGGGGCTGCCTACACGTTAGTTATTTACTTTTTCTGATTGGCAATTTCTGTTGTATTTCAGAAATCCACCAACATCACAAAGATGTATTCGTTCAACTACAGTTCCCAGGATGCAAGATGAATATTGCTCCCGAAGGAATCGACATTAAACAAGCCTTAAGCAATCCTCTGGCAGCCCTGGGAGAACGGGGGTGGGGGGGGCAGCTTGGGTTGTGATGTACAGATTTGTTTCTGGTTACTTGTGCACTTCTCCCTTTTTTTAAAGTTCTGCTGCATTAAACCATCTTTTTGTAGATGTTCCGATTTCCCACTGACGCTGTAATCAGTCTGCGCTCTGTGCATGTCGAATCTGATTGTTCTGCTAAATTCAGTGGTTAGCACCCTGCGAAAAGAGCCTCCTTTATACTGCACTGAATTGGTTTTTACCGCAATCACAAGACATGCTACCCCCTGGAGTGAACTGCCCAAGAGGACAAAAAGAATGAATGAATGAATGAAAAAATGAAAGGGAAAGAGGACCGTCCCCCTCCAAGGGTGGTGGTGGGAGGGAGGGCCAGGAGGGGATGGGTGGAGGGACTGCCTTTATCACACGGGGTCCCACTAAAACTATATTAACCTTACTGAACTACTGGACGCGCAGCGGCCCCCTCTCCACAACCAACCTCCAGAAAGTGGTCATGTTTTCATTTGACGGAAGAGGCAGGAACGTGTTAAAGCAGGCACTGGTTTGGTTCATTTCAGAAGGGGTGGGGGGAGAAAGGGCGAGGAGAGGGGACTGGACGGGAACTAAAGAATGCATGGTGATGTATAGAAATGCCTCCGCGAATTCCTTTTCTTAAAACTTCAATCTGAGACTTTCAAGCAATGAAAACAAGCATTGGACGCGCGAGACGCGATGGTGGGGGGTGGGGGAGAGAAGCGGGAGTTCTGATAAACTGGTGTGAAATAGCAGCAGGGAAGGGGGCGGAGAGGGGCTACGAGGGAGAGCGACGTAAAGCCATATGGCTGCTTTGCACGCGTGCACGCCTCGTGCACTGTAGCTCTATGCCAGGGGAAGCACTTTTAAAACCCACTTACAAAATGTCTCAAAGAGACAGCTTTCGCTGTCTCAGCGAGACCTAAAAATGAGTCAACAAAATTGTGAAAAAGTTTTTTTAAAAGTAGACAGAGGTAACTCTCCAGATCTGTCCTGATGGTGTAGAAAGAAAAGAACTGATGTCAGTGTACTGTGGGGCGTTTATATAGGAGCTGCACACATCAGTTCCGGTACGGAGCCCAACGACACCACCTACTGACGCACAGAGGCACTGCGTCAAATCCAATCTGACACCTGGGGAATATTCTAAGTAAGGAATCTTCAACTAGAAGTGTCTATCAGATCATATGATTTAGCAACTGGATGTACAACAGTTAGAGATAATTAAAATAAATACACAACATATGTAAAGTTGTTGCGCAGAAGAAAAAGAAAACGCACAAAAAAAATGTACAATAATAAACATTATTTTAAAACTAACGCCATGAAGTAGCTTGAAGGTTAATTATAAAATGTTGTCTAATATTTTCGCCAGCCAGCAGTGTGGGTGAAACAAGGTTCACAGTGCAAAAGAGTACAATGACATGAAAATACTGGGCCCGATTCACAGAACTAACTTGATTGTAACTTGTTTCTATTGGCATTTGTTAGTACAGTCGTTACATATCAGTATTGAATCGCAGTGTCATAAAGTACATATTTCCAGGCAGGTGATATCTATCTTGACATTTATAATTACCTTTACTTCAGTTATATGCAATGCAATAGGTGTTTGCCATATTAAGGAACAAACCAGGGAGGGGGAGAGCAAACTAGGGGGTTGTCATGGACTATCAAAGAGGGGCCAGCCGGACCATATCACATGTGGTTCGTTAGGGAACTGGTGAAGCAACACAGTGGGAACCCCTGGCCGAGGGTATTACCATGCAGGCGGACATACGGCATAGGTGTAGGCACTGGAGCAGCGGGGATAGGAAACCTAGCCGCTCCCGGGTAGGTGTGAAGCGTTAGGGGGGAGCGTCATCCGAGTGGGTTTGTGTCGCGTGTGACTGCGTGGCGGTAGGGGTGGTCGCGGTCGCGCCCTGATCAGCTAGGGACTGGGACTGTTTAAACTGATGTATCAAAAGCGCCCACTCCAGGGAAATCGTGGTTTTACGTATGCCCTTCGCTTCCTCCTCTCGCAGGGCATCCTCCTCAGCCGCGGCCCACTTGAGCACCGCCCCCTTCCATGCCACTAGCGGGGGGCCTGTAGGGGAACGCCAATGCATAGCTATGCAACGTTTAGCCAGGAGGTGTGCTAAGGAGACAAATCGTATGGGCACTTTGTGCCGTTTCTTCCGGCCCATTATTCCCAGCGCGCAGTACTCCCATGTACCTAGATGAGGCAGTCCCGTAAGATCTCGGAGGGTCCCGTGGATAGTTGACCAGTAGGTCTGGATATCCGGGCACGTCCAAAACATATGGAGGAAATCTGCGTCTTGCGCCTGACAGCGGGGAAAGAACTAACTTAAGACAAAATCCTAAACTTACTAGTTTTGGTATTCCCAGAAGGCATTTAGTAGTAGTAAAGTTAGGATTTTGTCTTAAGTTTGTCCTAAGTCTGTCCTCAGTCTGTCCTCAGTCTGTCCTCAGTCTGTCCTCAGTCTGTCTTCAGTCTGTCTTCAGTCTGTCTTCAGTCTGTCTTCAGTCTGTCTTCAGTCTGTCTTCAGTCAAACTTAAGACAAAATCCTAACTTTACTACTACTAAATGCCTTCTGTGAATACCAAAAGTAGTAGGACAGACTTAAGACAGACTTAAGACAGACTTAAGACAGACTTAAGACAGACTTAAGACAGACTTAAGACAGACCTAAGACAGACCTAAGACAGACTTAAGACAGACCTAAGACAGACTTAAGACAAACTTAAGACAAACTTAAGACAAACTTAAGACAAAGTTAAGACAGACTTAGGACAGACTTAAGACAAAATCCTAACTTTCCTACTACTAAATGCCTTATGTGAATACCAAAAGTAGTAAGTTTAGGATTTTGTCTTAAGTTAGTTCTGTGAATCGGGCCCACTCTGCCTAGCCAGGCCTATCAAACATTTTATGAAGACTCAAAGTATACAATGACATGGAACTTAAAAATTCCTCTGAAGATATCGAGCATTTTGCAATGCCAGATAAAGAACAGGGACATATATATTAAACCCCTTGTTTATGAATTTGTCAAAGATGTTACCATGTAAATACTCTTCCCATGGTACTCGTCGTGACATAGAAGTGAAAGAAGAGCAAAGCATAACTACAGCTGCTGCTGTTATATCTCATCAGGACCCTGTAAAGATACTACACTCTGGTATTCAAGTTTAGAGTATTTATTTAAGAGCAAGCAGATACATCCATCCAACAGCAAGGCTTCTCACTAACTGCTGCAGCCTAGCTCTAGAACACACAGAGGCATACAGCATCAGTCACCATAGCAATGGTTACTATGATAGCTGTGATGCCACATCTCCTCTCTTTAATCAACCAATATAAACTAGAACAAATACATATATGAGAAAGGCATATTCCTAAAGATATTCAGCAAACATTAAGAATTAGAATGTAAGAAAATCAATATGCAAAGGGTACATAGGATACATAGCGGAGCTCTACTCCTTCCTTTGCAAAAATAAAGAATAGTTACATAGCATAGCTTCTATATTTCTTCGGTAATCTTATCGCTCTACCAACACGTGTCATCTTCCCTGAACTACAGGAAGGTTGTACAGCGTCAGTAGGATAAACCCTGACAGATTGAGGATGGACATTTTTTTGATTAGTAACAGTGATATCAGTGACTTCATCCCACATCCAACTTACTGAGGAAGAAGGTTTCTCAGTTTTTTTATTGTGGCTAAAATCACCACTCTTAGACAGCCTGTTGTAATGCCAAACTTTTCCATCACTCAATTTGGCAGACTTTGAGTAAGGCTTAATTACTTGGAATGGTGCCGAGTATTTACTCTGTCCCTTTTTTACCTTAAAAGCAAGTTTCACCTTGACCTAATCACCTTCCTTCAGGCTAATGTCACAGGGGTTGTGTGTTTTGTCGAAATGGGCTTTGCAGGTTTCATGCATTTTTCTTAAGTTAGATCTGACCAAACGGGTAACCATTTACCACATGTCTTCATGGTGTTCCAAGCAACATTGTCTTTTGTAAATGGTTCTCTGCCTCGTAATATTCTGAATGGACTATAACCAGTACCTGTGGGTGTCATTCTGTAAGCCCACAGTATGCTTTAAAATCCCTTTTCCCAATTTTTACGTACATTCAATAATGCTTGTACACTGCCTGTTAAGACTCTTAAATCTTTCTACAATACCATTCCCTGCTGGATGATATACAGGGGTTTTCTTCCCACAAATTCCATTTCTTTCCAAGAATTTTATGTATTTTTCAGATGAGAATTGTGGTCCATTGTTACTTAGAATGTTCTTGGAAATCCCTTCTCGCAAAAACACTCTCCATAAATTTTATGACTTGTTTCGTATCAAAGTTTTTAGTGATCTCAATCTCCGGACACTTTGAGTAATCATCAATGACTACAAGAATGTGCTTTTGATGGCCTTCTTCATCATCAATGGGACCTAACCAATCAATACTGAGATTTTCCCAAGGGCGATCAGGAAGGAGTCTGGTACCAGGGATGGGTCTGAGTACCCGTTGGGTTTTATCAGCATCTTGATAAATAGAACATTGTTTAACAATTTTTTCTGTACCTCTGTCCATACCTGGCCAACAATAAGACATCTTGATCCTGGCTTTTACCTTTAGGATGCCAAGATGACCCTCATGATTTATTTCTAAGACTTTGGATCATAATGCTGTGGGAACAACAATTCTCTCTCCTCTACAAATGTAACCAGAATTGTCAATAGATAGTTCATTTTGTATTTCTCACATAGCTCTTAAATGTTCTTGACTTTAATTTTTGCTGGGCCATCCTTGGGTGATGAAGGATGCTGCTTTACACAATACCTCATCATGCGAAGGCTCAGTGTCCCATTCATCCTTGGTGATGGCATTAGTATTGTCATATACTGCAGCCACGTTGAAGTCATCCCAGTCAGATTGTTCAGAAGATTCATATGGTAAGGGAGATCTACTGAGGTGGTCCACTACCTGATTTCTTTTCCCAGGTAGGTATTCAACCTCATAAGTGAAGTCCAAGAGTTTCTAGTTCATTTTTGCTATTCTTGGAGTGGCTTTGAGTACACCTTCTGAGGTTAATACTTTAAGCAATGGTTTATGGTTGGTACAGAGAATGAATTTAGTGCCCCACACAAACTGCCTAAATTTTTCCATCAACCATACAGTGGCTAGCATTTCTTTTTCTATCACCGAGTATTTCTCTCATGTCAGTGATAGTGAATGAGAAGCAAAGGCGATGGTCACTTCTTCACCTCTGTCATTGATTTGAGATAGTACTGCTCCTAAGCCTTTGCCACTTGCATCAGTGGTGATGATACTTCGTGCAAGATTGTCAAAAGCTTGGAGAGGAAATGCAGAAATAAGATCACTTTTTATTTTTATAAAGTCACTTTCAAGTTCATCATTCCAAAGAAATTCTTGTTTTACCTTAAGTAATTGTCTCAAGTTGTAAGTCTTGGTAGCGAACTTTTGTACAAATTTGGAGTAAAATTCAGCCATGCCAAGGAATGATCTTATTTCATCTTTAGATTTGGGTACAGGCGCCTTTCTGATAGCTTCAATTAAGCCCTTTTTAGGAGAAAACCCATCACCACTTAAGGTATGTGACCGACTTCATGCTGAATTTACATTTATTTAGTTCAGCGGTTAATCCTTTTTTGGATAAAATGTGGAGAACAGTTTTTAGACTTTCATCATGTTCATTCTTGTCACGACCAATGATTAAAATATCGTACTGGAAGTAGGTTATGCCTTTTAAACCTTTAAATAGTTTGTGCATTAACCTTATGGAACACGGCAGCAGCAGAAGCAAGGCCGAAAGGCATTCGCATGAAGCGGTAACATCCAAATGGAGTTATAAAAGCTGTTAGACTTCTTCTGCTGTCATGTAACTGGATTTGATACTAGGCAGATGTTAAATCTATGGTCGAAAACCACTTAATGCCATTGGTCTGTGCAAGTAACTCATCAATTCTGGGTAAGGGGAATTTGTCTACTATGATGTTTTTGTTGAGATCTCTCAATTCAATGCATAGGCGCAACCGGCTGTCAGGTTTGCGCGCCATGACTAAGTGAGCGAGCCATTCTGCACTTTCTACAGGCTCTATTATTCCTTTTTTTTCTAAAGCGTCTAGTTCAATCATGACACCCTCTATTATACTAATGGGTACATTTCTGGCTTTATGACAGATTGGTATAACATTGTCTTTGAGTATAATCTTGTGTACAAATCCACAGTTTTCCCACCTTTCCAGAAAAATCATTAGGGAATTGTTTAACAATGTCATTAACTAGACTTTTATCTGACTCTTCTAATGGCATGAATTGGTCTTCCATTTTGGGATTAAGAATGATCCCTAATTCTCCCTGATCAATCCACCCTAGTACAGAGGGTCCTTTTTCTGCAACATATAATTTGCGCATAGCGCTTCTATCCTTGAATTTACAGATAATCTCCACATAACCTACCATGAGAATCTTTTCACCAGTGAAGGTTACTGGTTGTATGTCAGGAGGCTTCAATTCCAGCTCAAGAACATTGGCAAATTTGCTCTCCCATACAGCACGTTGAATGATGGTGTAAGGTGAGCCTGAGTCAGGTACACTTTGCAAACTAACACCTCCTATAGTTACTTCACAAATCGGTTTCTATTTCCCTGTAGAGCAAACATTCAAAAGTACATAATCAGCATCATTTATGTCATTTATGCATACTATACCATCATCACTAGAAGGATTTCCATCTTCAATAGGTTCTTCATTTTTGTCCTCAATACATCCTACCATCTTTTTGTTGTCTTTCTTAATTTTCCTTCTGCCAACCTTTGTGAAATGGCCCATAATACCACAAAAGATGCATCTGGATTTCAATGCGGGACACCATTGTTCATTTGCATTATGGCCTTTGTACCCGCATCTGTAACATGTTAGTTATTGGTCATCCTGATTTTTGTTTTTAAGTTAACACTTATCTTATTGACTTCTTTATAAGTGTGTTTGTCAAATTTCTTTCCCTCATTTTTGTTACTGGATACTTTGCTAACTACATTACCTTCTTCATTGTTTTTAAGTGCGACTTGTGCACACCTTTTTGACATTTCCCCTTTTTTAACAATAGCTATAATTTCTTTCAAAGGTGCATCCCCACATACCCACATTTTTCTTGAATAGCAGCATTATTAGAGTGCATCACAAGTTGGTCTCTGATGAAACTATTATGGAGATTGCCAAAATCACAATTAACAGACAATTTCTTCAAAGCAGAAACATAATCTTCAACAGATTTTGACTTATGTTGTTTTCTTTGAAAAAATTAATATCTGTTAATTCCTACATACTCTGTGGGTTGGTAATGAGCGTCAAGAACTTCCAAAGCTTCCAAAAATACATTGGAACCCTGTCAGTAATTGCTGGGTCAGGGAGGAGACCAGACGAGTTTGAATATGCGTAAGGGTTTGTTTATTTCAGGTTACAACAAGAGTTGGGGTTTCTTGGGTCGTCCGTCGACGTTCTTCCGGGGTACTGTGGTTTCTGGAGAAGGTCTTCCTGGCTTGTAATCAGTCTCGGGTCCCTCGAGTCGTTCTCCGGCTCAGGCACGGCACATACAGGGGAAATGGAGAAATCAGTATGAGGCAGGGTGCTCTCGAACTTGCGCAACCAAGGGAGGGGAAGTGCAGGGAGATAACACACAGCAGGACCCACAATGTGAGGGAGGGGTATATCCAAACACCCGAGAGTGAGCGGTTCAGAAGGGAAATCCCGAAATCAGCAGCCCAGTCTATGTAAGGTTTTTCCCCTGAGTGTCTGTTCTCCCCTGGGGAGCCCGTAACCCTTCCCCGCGTCTTAGCCCATAGAAACGGCAACGCACCTGTTTGTAGCCACGACCCTCCAACAGGTGGCGGGGCGATGCGTCCTCCTCGAAACTTTTAGGAACGTCTCTCTCGGCTCTGCTAACAGTGCTTCGCTCGTCTCCCACATCCGAATCCTCAGCTTCCTGGTTCCCGGCGTTCCCCTCATAGACATACTCTTCCGGGTTAAATGGCTTCAACTCTTGGCCGACGTCTCCGAAGGGGGCGGGGCTTTCACCTTCCTCGTTCTCCTTAAAGGGCCAGTTCAGAGACAGACTACTCGCTGTCTGCGACGCTCTTCTCCCGTACTCATCCAGGGGCTGAGAAAAGGGGAGAGAAGTGGGGCACGGAGGTGAGTCCTGTTCATAACGTCTGTATGACACCCGACACATCTCCCCCCTAGAGTCTTCCCGATTGGGGATGATACGTGACAGAAAGTCCGCATTAACGTTAAGGGTTCCTTTACGGTGCCGAAACCACCGCATGACACGAGGATTATTCCCCTTATGGCGACTCATCCAGACCAGGGGAGCGTGATCGGTATACAGAGTGAACCTAGTTCCTTCAAGGTAGTACCGTAGTTTGTCGATGGCCCATTTTATAGCCAGGCACTCCTTTTCTAGGGCGGGATAGTGCTGCTCTCTGGGAAACAGTTTTCTGCTGATGAACAGGACAGTGCGTTCCTGTCTGTCCTCAGGGGTTTGAGACAGCACTGCCCCAATACCGATGTCAGAGGCGTCGGTTTGTAGGATAAACGGTTGTGTATAGTCTGGTGACCTGAGGACCAGACTTTGTGTAATGGCAGTTTTCAGTTTGTGGAAAGCGTTTCTAACCGATATGGAAGGAACCTGGAGATGGCTTTTTGGGGTTCCCTTTTTTAAGAGGTCGGTTAATGGGGCTGCCAGTTCTGCGTATTGAGGAATGAACCTACGGTAGTTTCCCAGGAGTCCCAGAAACGCTCTGACTTCTCTTTTTGTGGATGGGAGGGGCGCTTCAGTAATGGCTTTAATTTTTTCTTCCTGGGGTTTGATACATCCGTTACCCAATACATAGCCCAAGTATTTCACCTTGGGAAACCCCATACGTGATTTCTTTGCGTTTATGTGGAGGCCGGCCTTCCCTAGCTCCTGCAATATCGCCTGACAGTGTTCTAAGTGCTTTTCCCAGGTAGGACTAAAGATGATGATATCATCTAGAAATGCGGAGGCATAGGCGTGATGCGGGGCTAGGACCTTATTCATCAATCTCTGGAACGTAGTTCACGTCCATTGGTGCCTCCGCTCTTCGTTTTGGACAAGTGCGGGCGATATGGCCCCAGTCCCCACATTCAAAACATTGGGGCCCCTTGAAAGTCGGCGTCTCTGACTTCGGCCACCGAGCCCTCTCAGGTTCCTTAATCGGTCGAAGCGGCCTTCGGGGAGGGGGTGGTGCACGAGTGTGTCTTTCCAGGTCTGGTACATAAGTGCGGGGTTGAGCTCTGGTGAATGATGCGGCCATGTCTACGGCCTGCTCGGGGGTCAAGTTAGAATGCTGTCTGAGCCAGCGTTGGGTTGTGATGGGAAGGGCCTCTATGAACTGTTCTAAATATATCGAATTCATAATTTCCTCTTTGCTTCTGTCTTGGGGACGGAGCCATTTATCAGCGGCCATTTTGAGCTTAAAATAAAGCGTCTTGGGGTTGTCCCCCGGGCTTCCCTTCTCTTTTCTAAACCGCATTCTATAGGTTTCAGCGTCCATGCCCAAGTGGTCAAGGATGATTGCTTTTACCTCCTCATACGGGGTGACACCCCCCGCGTTAGCAATCTGGTAGGCCGCCTGGGCTTCACCGGTTAGAAGGGAGGCGAGGAAAAACGGCCATTTGGCTACCGGCCACCGTGAGGCTCTTGCAGCCCTCTCAAAGTTCAGGAGGAACGCGTACGGGTCCTCTCCTGTAGTATACTTCTGCAATGCGACCGTGGGGGCTGCAGCATAGCTCCTCGACAGTTTCTGGCCGCTAGTTCCCGGCACGGGTTCTTCGGTCGTCTTTTGCAATACGTCCGCTTGCCCTTTCATCATGTCTTTCATTAGTTCGCGATCAGCTTGTGCGGAGCCCATCTGCCTCTCTACGGCCCATTCCAGCTTTTTTTGGCCTTCCACGATATGTTGTAACAGGGCTTCCATTTTCAGCTCCCAATGGAGGATGGAGTAGTTTCTTTTCTGTAACTCCAGTTCTGTAGTAGGGGTATCTCTGTTATAGTCATAATCTAGTGAATAGTCCCGCCCATGTGCGTGGACCCCGGAGCAATAAAAATTATCTCTTAAGTTGTCAAGCCATGCAGACCTGCATCTACACTTAAGAGAGAATTCAAAGACAGATAATGCAGCCTATATCCACAGGCTACACTGTCCAGTACTTCAACTAGAAAATTCCACCAACAGCACTGCCTTCCCAGCTTTTTCCACAGAGAAAAACCTGCCTCTACCAGCAAAAGCCTCTGGAATGATAGAGAGGGAGGAATGGACAGACAAGCCCCATAGGCTGCCATTATGTGGCTCAGAACAGGATACTGTGCCTTTAAGAAAACTTTCCAGAACTTTTCCAGTATCCCAGAATGCACAGCAGGTCCCTTTTACTTTCAGTTCTTTTTGAAGGCGTAACACGCCAGACCTGTAGCATTCCTTACATTAACATTTATCTCTCCACCGGGGAGGAGGGCTGGCGCTTATGACTATAACAGAGATACCCCTACTACAGAACTGGAGTTACAGAAAAGAAACTACTCCTTCTGTAGTAGGGGATCTCTGTGTATAGTCATAATCTAGTGAATAGAATGGCAAGCCCATCCCCACACCGAAACGGCTGTGGAGAAGACTACAAAATAATACCACTACTGTGCGAACAAATTACGCAGCGAAGCCTGCCCAACCTGAGCATCTGCCCTGGCATCCGTGTCCAGACAGTAATGTGCAGCAAAGGTATGGACCGACCTCCAAATGGCCGCCTTGCAGATTTCTGAAATCGGAACATTACGCAGCAAAGCAGTCATGGCAGCTTTGCCCCTGGTGGAATGAGCCTTAGGTTTACTCCCTAAGGTCTTATTAGCCTTTTGGTAACACAATTGTATACAGGACACAATCCACCGAGAGATGGACTGTTTGGAGGTAGCAAGACCGGTCCTGACTGATCCATAATTGATAAACAATTGGTCTGACCTACGAATATCTTTGGTCTTATCAAGATAAAACTTCAACACCCTCCTAACGTCCAGGGAATGTAGAGACCTTTCCGCTGGAGAAGAAGGATTCTGAAAAAACGTAGGTAAAGTTATGGTCTGGTTGACATGAAAATCAGATATAACCTTAGGAAGAAATTTAGGGTGAGTACGCATAACAACCTTAGCAGCATGAAATACCGTATAAGGTTCTTGGCAACACAACGCCTGAAGTTCACTCACCCTGCGGGCCGACGTAATGGCCACTAGGAACGCCGCCTTCCAAGACAGGTGCTGCAACGAAGCCTTGTGAATAGGTTCAAAAGGCTCCTTCATCAATCTGGACAGCACCACATTCAATTCCCATGAAGGCGAGGGAAGTCTGACAGGAGGGAACACTTTCTTCAAGCCTTCCAAAAAATCCTTGATCACAGGGATCTGAAAGAAGAAAGTCTGTGAAGGGTATTTCCTGTAAGCAGTCAAAGCAGCGAGATGGACCTTAATGGAATGGAAATTAAGGCCAGACTGCGCCAAATGCAAAAGGTACGGAAGGATGACATCTTCCTCACATGTCGTCGGGCCAAACTGCTTGGACTTGCACCAGATGCAGAACCTCTTCCACTTGTAAGCATAGGACGTTCTAGTGGAAGGTCGCTTAGCCTCCTTCAGTATATCCATACAATCTGCTGGTAGATTCAAATGGCCATATTGCACTATCTCAGGAGCCATGCCGCCAAACTCAAAGACGAGAGGTTGGGGTGCACCAACTGCCCCCCGAACTTCGTGAGAAGGTCCGGCCTGCACGGCAGCCGTATGTGAGGAAGGAGAGACCGGTGAAGCAGGTCCGTGAACCACCACTGTCTGGGCCATTCCGGGGCAATCAGGATCATCCGCGCCCCAGACTGGGACAGCTTGATGAGCACCGCCGGAATCAGGGGAATGGGTGGAAAAGCGTACAGAAAGCTGTTCGACCAGTCGATCCATAGCGCATTCCCCAGCGTCCCCCGCTGGTAGTACCTGGATGCAAAGTCTCGGCATCTGCTGTTTTCGGCAGTGGCGAACAGATCTACGTCTGGAGTCCCCCACCTTGCGAAGACGTCCCCTAGTACTTCGTCGTTTATGACCCATTCGTGGTTTTCCTGAATCAGTCTGCTCAGTGCGTCCGCCTGAACATTCTGCACACCTGGCAGATGCGTGGCCGTAATCGCCAGTCCTCGGGCCAGAAGCCAGTGCCAGATCGACTGCGCCTCCTGCGACAGCGTGCGTGATCTCGACCCCCCCTGCTTTTTGAGGTAATACATCGTGGTTGTATTGTCCGGCTGCACAAGCAGCGAGTTGGTCTGGAAGGACGGATGGAAGGCCTTCAATGCCAAGTAAACGGCTCTGAGTTCCAGGAAATTGATGTGGCACGTCGACTCCAACGGGGACCACTTTCCTTGTATCTGTAAGTCTCCGAAATCGCTCCCCAGCCGTGGAGAGACGCATCCGTCACGATACTCTGCGTGGGAATGTACTTGTGGAAGGGAACCCGCCTGAGGAGATTGCCCGCCGAACACCACCACTTCAGCGACTGAAGAGCATGCAGAGACAGCTGTATCTTGTCTTCCCAAGAACCTGTCCTCTGATCCCACTGATCCTCCAAGCACTCCTGCAGTGGTCTCATGTGCAGCCGTGCGTGAGGTGTGAGGAAGATACATGAGGCCATCGATCCCAGCAGCGAAGACACCTTCCTCACTGTCGCCGATGGCGCGGTCATAAGAGCCTGAGCCTTCCGAAGGAGTGATAACCGTCTCTCCTCCGAAGGAGACACGCTTGCGGACAGCATATTGATGGAGGCCCCCAAGTACTGTATGCACTGGACCGGAATCGGGACAGACTTGGACATGTTGACGTGCAACCCCAGCTTGTTCAAGAGAACGCACGTCTTCTGGAAGTGCGCTTGTGCTTCCGAGAAGGAGACGGCCTTGATCAACCAATCGTCCAGGTACGGGTAGACAAACACCTTGTTCCTCCGCAGGTGTGCAGCTACAACTGCCATGCACTTCGAGAAGGTCCTGGGCGCAGACTTTAGCCCGAATGGCAGTACTGTGTATTGATAATGATTGGCGCCGACTTGGAATCGCAGGAACTTCCTGTGCTTCTGTGCAATGGGCACATGGAAGTACGCATCCTGTAGGTCTATGGCACAGAGCCAGTCTCCTCGTTGCAGCTGAGGGTAAATCTGGTGCAACGATAGCATGCGGAATTTCTCTCTGCGAATCCATTTGTTTGCTTGCCGCAAATCCAGAATGGGCCTGAATTCGTTCTTGTCCTTCTTGCGAACCAGGAAGAACCGAGAGTACAGACCTCTTCCCCTTTGAGACAGAGGTACGTCTTCCACCGCCTTTTTCCAGGTGTCTGCCTCCGCCTGGAGCTCTCGCAGTTGATACCGTGAGCTTACCGGCGGAATCTCTGGGGGCGGGCTGATGAACCGAAGACTGTATCCATTGCAAACAATATTCAGCACCCACTTGTCCTGAGTAATTTTTCTCCACTCTGCCAGAAAAAATAGAACGCTTCCCCCCACTGGAGTGGGTAACGGTTGAAGGGGAAGTAATCGCTCAGGGCCGAGACCCAGCCGGGCCCTTGGTCGCTGTAGCGGACTGCTGGCCTCCTCTACCCTTCTGGCGCTTCTGGAAGGGTTTCCGGAACTGCTGTTGCTGTTGTTGCTGCTGTCCCGAGGCCTGCCCACGCCCTCTGCCTGCAGCCCCGAACCGTCTCTGGAACGGGCGCTTTTTCTTCTCAGGCTTCTCTAACCCGACAGCCGTCAGGGTCTCTGCCTCCGTCTTCATGCGGGCCATTTCGTCGTCCGCATGCTGGCCGAACAGGGTTTTCCCCGAGAAGGGCAGGTTGGCCACTCTTTGTTGTGCCTCCGGTTTGAGTGAGGTAAGGCGAAGCCAAGCGTGACGCCGTTGGTTGATGCCATGACAATATCCATGTGCCGCTAACAGAGACACATCCGCCGCCGCGCTGATAATCTGATTTGACACCAGCATCCCCTCACGCAAAGTCTCTAGAAAGTCCTCCTTCTTGTCGCGAGGCAGCAGCTCAGCGTACTGCTGGAGAGACTCCCACAGGGCACGGTCGTAGCGCCCCAACAGAGCCCCGCCACTCGCCGCCTTCATGGTGGTAGAAGCCGTCCCACAGACCTTTCTGCCCGCCGAGTCTAGCCAACGGCTATCCTTATCAGGTGGCACTGTCGAGGAAGGAGTGGGAGCATGCTGCTTCCTTACCGCCGTCACAATGACCGAGTCATGTTTCGAGTCCATCCTCAGAAAGGTCGGATCCGATTCCGGCGCCCGATACTTCTTCGGGAGCCTTGAGGGGGCTGGTTTTGTCCCCGCCGGAGTGAGGAACAACTCCGTAGCGGGCTCCACCAATCCCGGCACTAGTGGCAGCAGGGGGCGAGACAGGTGCTTCTTGTGCAGCATCTCGAAGATCACGGACGTCGTAGGGGTTGGCACCGTCACCGTGATCCCTAGCTTGGTCGCACCCCTCAGTAGCACCTCCTGAAAGAAGACTACATCGTCGACAGGCGATACACCCGTCCCTGGCGAGTCCGACAGCGTCTGCGAGTAGTCCCTGGTAGACGATTGGGTGCGGGATCTGGCTCTGCGCCTCCTGCGGCGCCGCCCAGATGTCGATGACGACCGTCCACGGCTCCGTGATCTTCCTCTCCGTCCAGAGCGGGAGCGCGATCTGTTTGTCTTCGGCCGCCTAGCCGGCCTCACAGGCGCAGGCGACGGTGGCGTAACCTGGTGCCGCGGCCTCGGATTTCTCTTCGGCGGCGTCGGATACCTAGGCAACGACACTGACCGTGGCGGGGCCACAGGTGGGCCCGACGGTGTGTGAGCGGAATGGGAGGAGGAGGAGGAGGAGGAGGAGGAAGAGGAGGAGGAGGAGGTGTATACACCACTGAGTACACCGAGCCTGGTGACTCCGTCCTCTTCCCTTGTGACCCCGAGGGACTCCCGGCGTCAGGACTCCTACTGTGCTGCCTCAGTGTCGACGAACGCCTCCTCGACGGCGAACGCCTCCTCGACGGCGAACGCCTCCTCGACGGCGAACGCCTCGACGTCGGGGATCCCCTCGACGGTGACCTTCTCCTCTTTGTCGACGGCGACCTCGCCTCGATGGCGAGCGCCTACGCCCGGACTGGTCTCGACGCCGATGACTCGACGGAGAAGTCGACGGCGTCGACGAAGATGCTGATGTCGTCGACGGCGGACTGCTCAGCTCCCTCGACGGCGAGCGTCGACGCCGTTTCTCCCCAGGGCCCTGGGGAGACGGTGAACAGACTGCCGCCATCCCCCTCGACGCCGTAGTCGACGTCGACGGTGAATGGGGACGTTTGCTGGGCTTCCTGCCCCTGGGGAGCCCCTCACGGGCCTCACCATGTCCTGACCCACCTTGTGCCCTCAGCCTTCTGTCCTCCAGGCCTTGGAGCCTGATCTTCATCCTTTCTCTCAGGGTCCTGGCTGAGAAAGATTGGCAAATGTCACACTCCTGTGGAACATGGGACTGGGGAAGGCAGACGATGCACACCCTGTGTGGGTCCGACTTGGCCTTCTTTCTCTCGCACTCTGGGCACTTGTCAAACAGGCCAGGCATGTTGACAACACAGAGCACACACAAGAAGGAAGGCAACAAGGTACGTAATAAGCACTTGAAAAGTGAACAAATTCCAAATAAACCCTTGAAAAGGGAGAGCTCAATGCTCCAGGGTCCTGCTAGCAGGAGCCGAAAAAAAAGAACTGAAAGTAAAAGGGACCTGCTGTGCATTCTGGGATACTGGAAACGTTCTGGAAAGTTTTCTTAAAGGCACAGTATCCTGTTCTGAGCCACATAATGGCAGCCTATGGGGCTTGTCTGTCCATTCCTCCCTCTCTATCATTTCAGAGGCTTTTGCTGGTAGAGGCAGGTTTTTCTCTGTGGAAAAAGCTGAGCAGGCAGTGCTGTTGGTGGATGTTGGTGGAATTTTCTAGTTGAAGTACAGGACAGTGTAGCCTGTGGATATAGGCTGCATTATCTGTCCTTGAATTCTCTCTTAAGTGTAGATGCAGGTCTGCATGGCTTGACAATTTAAGAGATTATTTTTATTGCTCCGGGGTCCACGCACATGGGCGGGACTATTCACTAGATTATGACTACACACAGAGATCCCCTACTACAGAACTAAAGTGCCCGCATTCTCCACCAAGTGTCAGTAATTGCTGGGTCAGGGAGGAGACCAGACGAGTTTGAATATGCGTAAGGGTTTGTTTATTTCAGGTTACAACTAGAGTTGGGGTTTCTTGGGTCGTCCGTCGACGTTCTTCCGGGGTACTGTGGTTTCTGGAGAAGGTCTTCCTGGCTTGTAATCAGTCTCGGGTCCCTCGAGTCGTTCTCCGGCTCAGGCACGGCACATACAGGGGAAATGGAGAAACCAGTATGAGGCAGGGTGCTCTCGAACTTGTGCAACCAAGAGAGGGGAAGTGCAGGGAGATAACACACAGCAGGACCCACAATGTGAGGGAGGGGTAGATCCCAACACCCGAGAGTGAGCGGTTCATAAAGGAAATTCCGGAATCAGCAGCCCAGTCTATGTAAGGTTTTTCCCCTGAGTGTCTGTTCTCCCCTGGGGAGCCCGTAACCCTTCCCCGCGTCTTAGCCCATAGAAACGGCAACGCACCTGTTGGAGCCACGACCCTCCGAGGCCGTGGCGGGGCGATGCGTCCTCCTCGAAACTTTTAGGAACGTCTCTCTCGGCTCTGCTAACAGTGCTTCGCTCGTCTCCCACATCCGAATCCTCAGCTTCCTGGTTCCCGGCGTTCCCCTCATAGACGTCCTCTTCCGGGTTAAATGGCTTCAACTCCTGGCCGACGTCTCCGAAGGGGGCGGGGCTTTCACCTTCCTCGTTCTCCTTAAAGGGCCAGTTCAGAGAAAGACTACTCGCTGTCTGCGACGCTCTTCTCCCCTACTCATCCAGGGGCTGAGAAAAGGGGAGAGAAGTGGGGCACGGGGGTGAGTCCTGTTCATAACGTCTGTATGAGGGCGAGGACACCCGACAAACCCTCACCAGATCTTGCTTTTTTATCCATTTGGTAATAGATTATAGATCCTTCTGGTCCCAAACTGTGCAAAAGCATTTTCTTTTTCCTAGAAGGAGATCATTCGTCTTCATTCTCTTCTTCTAAAGCAGATATATAATTAAGAAAGTATTCTTTGCAATCTGACCACTTCAATATGGGTTCACCTGGACGAATGAGAAATTGGACAGGAGGAACTAAACCATAGCCCGAGTAGCCATGTTAAATACGATTTTGTAGTAAACAACAACTAATTTTATAATAACAATTTCAGTGTACAGCAATAACAGTGCAAAGGTTGATTTCTCTCTCTATATATAATGTTGATGCTAGTTAAAAATCGATTTGATAGTATCAAAGCAGTTAGGCTGTTGATAGAATGATAAAGAGATGTGCATATCATCGTGGAATGAATTAAAGAGAAAATATTTATATTAAGGAATATGCACTAAATCCAAGCGGTGTGCATATCACCGTCGAGAATTACATTTTGAAAATGTTACCTTTGACTGTAAAATCGTAGTGCTGGATGTTTCAGTCCGTGTTGTTAGGATGCCAGTAGAGTTTCAAAATGACCAGATATTCTGGTCCGTATTGTGAAAATGCTAATAGGATTTCCAAAATGGCCACCACGTAACATCACGTAGTGTGACCCTGCGTGATGACACGTGCTATGCGTGTGCGTGCAGGCTTCCTTGCGTCGATTGCAGCATACGTCACCAAATGGGAACGAGAAGGCTGGACGTCATTCCGAATGGGTTCGTGGAATCGATGGTGATGACTGGAACGCAGTAGAATGTCTCCGCCGCTCGAAAAATGCGTCCGAAGGAAACCGTCTCAATGGTCACTGCAGGTAGGCAACATTAAACAAGTTACCTCACCAAAGTTGAAACACCACTCCACCATTCATTGCGAGTTCATCAGCATCAATGGTAATGTCTCTGCACACAGGTACACGTAGGCTGACACCGTGCTGGAGATTACTGATGACGATCATGAGACAACAGTTTTTTTCCTGCGAGAAAATCCAAGAAAATCGCCTTCCGTAGACAGGCAACAACATACAACACTTGAGATGTCCAAAAGAATTGAGCAGTTCCTTACTCTGCTTGCTCCCTGAACTGCTCACAAACGAGACAAAGAATTTTTTTTGTTGATAAGTAATATGGAGTCTTGTACAATCCTTGAAGAGTTCATATAGATCCTTGATGAGTCCAGATCCCTTCCGAAGTCGCCAAAATGTAAATATACTCCACTCTGGTATTCAAGTTAAGAGTATTTATTTATGAGCAAGTGCTAGAGCAGAGTTTTCTGTTTGAAAATTCATTGGTTTTTGAAGCTCTGGTTTGTCTATTTGTCATATTAATTACTAATTATTAATTATTAATTATTTGTCTTGTGTAAGTGTTTTATACTGATCAACCTGTATGTTTTAACAAGAGAGAATTACACGTGGGAACGCATATGTGTGCTGTTTAATAATAACGTGCATGTTTACGTGTTGCTGAGTGCTGTTTATTTTTAAAGCACGAAACGCATTCGAATTAATGCTTTTCTATGTTGCAGAGGCTAGATAATTACATACACATAAGGGTATTAGTGGGGTTAACACTGTTTAAATCACTATGCTGTGGTAACGTTGTTTTTGTCTCTTTCAATTAAGATGGTCTATTGTGGCCTATTGAGGCCTAGCTAAAAGATGGCCGACATTTAGAGCCTGGTTTCGAGTGAGCGTTTGAAATGGAAAAGGCTTTGCTGAATATGGATGCGAGTCATCTGTCCACAGTCCTTGCCTGGTTAAAACTTTCCGTGAGGACAGCAGCAGTTCTGGGCATGTCTCCAAATGTGTTGAGACGACAGCCTTGACAGCCTTGGAAAACAAAGGAGCTTTAAAGAAAGACTCTGAGTTCTGAGCTCATCGGAGGAAACGTGTGGAAGTTAAGAAGATACATTCGAAATGTTTAGTTCCTGTTCTGTCTTTTTATTTTTGTGATTTTTCTGAGCGGAGATTTTCCCAAATGTAACGAAGCTACATCCTTTCCTTCTCGCTTTGCTCGGAGACTCAGCGGATGCAATGAACATTTTTGTATCTTTCCTTTGTTTAAAACATTATAAAATTGTTAGCCTAGAGAGGGTCTTGACACTTGCCATTTTGCCGCTTGCCATTCCGAATCTGCGTTGGTGAGGATCGTTGCTGAGAGGACTACGTCTTGAGAGACTTTACCGAGAGACTTGTCCTGACCCGTTCTGACATTTAGCTAGAATAGGTAACTATGAGAAAAATGATTTATTCTGTTTTACTTTCTTTGACTAATTTTAGATAAAGCATTATAATTTTGAATACGATGTTGGTTATTATTTCTTGTCAATTATTGAGTACTATGTTTTGATTATTATGGTATAGATTGTTTAGATTATGTTTCAGGACAGTTACAATAACTAGGTCTTATCGACCTCGATATAGATGTGGGGTGTTTAGGAGTTTTCTTTCCACAGGTTCAGTGCTGGTAGAGTATTTGAGCGTATGTTAGTGAAATGGGCCCTAGTGTGTGATGAGTGTATGTGCGTGTAACTGTGAGATTACTCTATCCGTGGAAGTAAGGATATTATATACACCCTGATCTCTATCAATTTCCTGGTAGCAGAGTTGTGATGGTTATTGATGATTGTCTTGATCTGATTAGATTGCTTGTACATTAGCTTATTGATTATTGATTATTGATTGATGTTGGTATATGTACTAATACTATATGTTGGAGTCGTCATGTTGAGTTATATGTAGTGCTTCTGGAACTTGGGAGCTAGTAGCAGTTCCGTAGTAGGGCAGAGGGAAGTATATGCTGCTCTCGGGAAAGACGGGATTGTAGGGAAAAAACGTGTGACAATTGAAGTTGCGCGTCACATTGTCTGGGTTCGGAATTAGTGACATTGTCGTATGTTACTGTTAGATATTTCTGGTATATAAGGTGTGCGTATGGTAGCGAAGGTTATCTATGAAACTCTGGTCTTAAGTCCCAGGGATCCGTAAGGTTCACCGTTAAAGCTTATTGCGGTAGAAGTAATAGGTATTCTCTGAGCTTGTTTGAGGAACTGGGCAGAGGTAAGCTGCTTGGTTAACGTGTGTTATAATTCTGTAGTGGGACAGATTGTTCGCTGTTCTCGGGAAGCAGGATTCTGTGTGTATGTACTATATTTTTCTTGTATGAATGTGTGTGAGTGCTTATACATTAATTGATTGTAAGACTCTTTGGACAAGTCCTAGAGGAAACAGTTAAGGGATGTATGAAAGTTGTTGACTCTTGAGAAATAGATTTTCTTTTACTATTCTGTGGTTAGCGAAGCAGACAATGGAGATGTTTATATGTTGTAACTAATAGATTTTGTAGAAATTTTGACACGAAGTCTACTGAGAGGTTTTGTAAAGGAGGGGTAGACGAGTGACAGGAGACAGGAGACAGGCGACTGCAGCGACTGCTGACGTCAAACAGACCGCGCTCTGATTGGATAGTGGATCAGAATAGTGTCCGCGCTGGGATTGGTGCGTTGGTGTGAGTCACGCAAGGATTGGAAGAGCTATTCTAGTGACGTAGACGCTCCAGGATTGGTGCGTTAGTGTGAGTCGTGCTGTTATTGGTTGAATATTCGTATTGTATATTTATAATACGGAAGGGATTAGAAAGTTTTGCTAAACGCTAAAATGTATTACCAAGAAGAGAAAAAGAAGAAGACATTCTTTGGAAAAATTAAAAAGTGGTTTGATAAGGATAAAGATGTTAAGACAAGAGAGGGTGAATTGTTACCTCCAGCGAAAACACCTGCATCCTTCATGGCTGCAAAATATGGGTATCATACCTGTATATGGTTGGAGAATTGGGTTAGGTATACCAAAGAGGATGGTGTTCTAGCATTTCCAGAACATGGTTCATTTAATCTGGCCGTGTTGAGAAATTTACGGGAAAAGATGTTATGTCTTGACCCAAAACCAAGGCCGACACAGTTTGAGGCTTTAGTGGAATGGGAAGAGGAAGTTCATGAACGAGAAAAGCAGAGGTCTGGAGGACATTACAGGTATATGTTTGGGAGGAGACATGATCGTGAAACTCATCATGATCGAATGAAAAGATGGCGAGATGCTAGTATGTCAGAGGGATTATATCCTATGAGAACAGTTGAAGGGGGAGCAGAGAGGGTTCCTGAGTCAGAAATGAGAAGATATGGAGTTAATGAATATGAAGATGAGGTCTTGAATGACATGATTTACAAGAGACCACCTCCATATAGACCAGAACCAGATGAGAGTACACCAATTGTTTCTCCGATAAGAGATACAGTGAGTATCATTGAGACAGAAAATGTGACACCTGAGTTAAGAAGTGGTAATTCTTTCAGAGAGAGAGAGAATCGAGGTGGTGACGGAAATACAAGAGAATTAGCCAGAACTACAACAGAGCTGACTGAGAAGATTAGGGAGTTAACAAAGAATCTGGAAGCTGTTACGGTGCCTGTAACTATAGGTCCGGTTATGCCTGTGTTTGATAAGCAGAGGACAGGTGAAAATGGTTTGGTGATTCCATATGTTGGAAATAAGTTAGCAAATTCAGCTGGTCCCTCAGGAGATTCAGGAAGAAGGACAGAAAGTAGTGATCTGAGACAATCCAGACATGACACATGTAGTGAAGAACTGGATGCTAGTGAAGCTAGTTGTTCAGGGATGCCGATTTTAGAGCCGCAAAAGAAAGTGGTTCCAGTGAGAAAAACTACTGAAATAACAGCTGAAGATTGGAATGATTGGATGAAAGTTCTTCAGAAGAGGGATAAAGATTCACAAGTCGTTGATGTGGCTAGGTTACGTGTGGAATTAGAAGAGCTTGTTGCAGGGACAGTTCCAACAGAGATTCTTAAAAATCGTCCTGAAGGTGAGCTGTTGTTCATGTGTAAGAATATTACCTGGAGAGCGAGAAATACACATGACAGGTTAAGAGCAATAGCGAATGAACAGGGAGTTGACATAGATAAGGTGAAAGCTTTGCAGAAAACTTACAGGATGGATTTTACGGACAAGGACATAGAAAATCTGAATGGTACTGGTAGAACAGGACAGATTAAGGAAATGGTCGCATTATTGCGAAGATGGGGAGACGTAGAAAAGTGGAAGGATAGGTGGTACAAGAAAAGGGAAGAATCCGGAGATAGGACTTATTCAGCATTTCCAGTGAGAGAAAAGGAGAAACCAGTGGATAATTATCCTATGAGAGAAATACCTGGAGGAGGATATGTACATGTTCCATGGACCAGACAGGATATTTTATCATTTACGAATGATTTCCCTCGATTGAGAGAAAAGCCCGTCGAGTGGTATAGGCAGGTAGATAGGTTTGTGAAATTGTCAAAAGTGTTGTGGGTTGACCTGAATAGTCTATTTGATATAATTGTTCCAGCAGATTTGTGGACTGAGTGTAAAATAGTTGTGAGTTGGCCTACTGAGGAATATCCAAGAGATCCAAGAACAGGAGCACCAGATCCAGAGGTAATGAGAAAGTATGATCAGGTGATGGTATACCTGAAGAGTAAAGTACCTGCAAAAGAGACAGACTGGGTTAAAATAGACCGAACACAACAGGAAGCAAAAGAATCAGTTCATGCTTTTTACGAGAGGCTGATACTGGCATTTAAACAATTCAGTGGAGATGAACACCTGGGTGACAAAGATTTGAGTCATTTTGTATACAGATTTGTATATGGCCTGAGACCTGAGATTAGTGAGAGAATTCGTGAGCACACAGTGGATTGGCAGAGTAAGAAAATAGATGAGATTCTGAGACATGCAAAATACTTCAGTGATGAAATTGAAGCAAAACAAAGAAAGCTGAAAGAGAAAGCAATGTGGGCAGAAGTGAAGGTTGCGGAAATACAGGAAGCACTGTTGGTGGAACAGGCGAATAATGCAGGAAATAATGCAGGGAATAGACTTAGATATGCAGGAAAAGGAAAGGGGAATCTTGAGGAAGCAAAAAAGAAGTTCCCATGTCACAACTGTGGCCAACTGGGACATTGGAGGTCAGAATGTACTAATCCACCATTAGTGAATAATGAAGGTAAAACCTTAAATCAACAGGTGCAGAACGAAGGAAATAATCAACAGCAGCAACAACAGAAAGTTGTGAGACAGCAGAGTCAAGAGCCAAAACCGCCCTTGCCGCAGAATAGAGGGTCACAAAAGTATAATCAGGATTCAGGATTCTACAATGATGAACAGGTAAACAAACCAAGGCGTTCTAACCAGGTACAACAGTACTTGTTAAAGAATGAAGGGAGTGAGTCTGAGGGTGATTATTGACGGTGCCGAAGAGAGGAGGAAGAGTGCATACTTGGTGCAACTCTAGAAATAGACCAGGCAGGACCATTTGTAGATGGGAAAATAAATGAGGAAAGTGTTACTTTTTTGGTAGACACAGGTGCGACAAGATCAACTGTCAGGTCAACAGATATTAGAAATCTTCCTCTCTCGGATGAAGCAATCCAAGTAGTTGGTGTAGCCAATACACAAATCAGGACACGTCTTACTGAACCAGTAAAAGTGCAGATAGGGAAATTTTCAGACATGCACAGATTTATCGTCTGTGACACTAGTTCAGTGAACCTGTTAGGTAGGGACCTATTGTGCAAGATGAACTGCACAATTTTCTGTACACCGGATGGAATAGCCTTTGAAACACCAGATGAGGATGTTTTGTACCGAGTGACTCTAGAAAATAGAGAAAGTGAGTTAATTGGTGCATTTGCTGTGTTTGATCCGGAGGATTTGCCTCGAGAGCTGAGAGACACCGTGAAAAGAACAGTTTGGGATTTTACTGGAGAGGATGTGGGATTGATGAATAATGTAGATCCTGTGAAAATTTCAGTGAAAGAGGGAATTACGTATCCTAACATTCCTCAGTACAAAATGACACCAGAAATAATTGAAGGAATAACTCCTATAATTGAGAAAATGATTCAGCAGGGAGTTCTGAGAGAACTACTGAGTAGTTTGTGTAATTCACCGATAATGGGGTTGAAAAAGCCAAATGGGAAATTTAGGATCGTACAGGATTTGAGAAAAGTTAATCAAATTGTGGTGGCATGTTGTCCCATTGTGCCAAATCCATCAGTGATTTTGTATCAGATTCCACATGATGCTGAGTGGTACACAGTGATTGATTTGTGTCATGCGTTCTTTTCAATTCCATTGCATCATGACAGCCAGCCGATTTTTGCATTTAGGTTTGGCCAGCGTATTTTAGCATGGTGTAGAATCCCACAGGGGTATACAGAGAGTCCTTCGATATTCAATCAGTTATTGAAAAGATCATTGGAGAGCTTGATCATGCCTGAAAACTCAGTACTAGTGCAGTATATTGATGACCTACTTGTGGCATCAAAGACACGTGAAGCTTGTGAAGTAGATACTATAGCTTTACTGAATCATCTGGCAGATGGAGGGTTAAAAGTATCTCCAGCTAAATTGCAATTCTGCAAGAAAGAGGTGCATTATCTTGGACACAATATTGAAAAAGGTCTGAGAAAAGTGACTGATGACAGGATCAAAATCATCAGGGGAATGAAAGCCCCGAAAACCCAGAGGGAAGTGAGAATGTTCCTGGGAATGGTGGGTTATTGTCGTCAGTGGATAATTAATTTCTCGCTGATAGCAAAGCCACTGATTAAACTGACAAAAAGTGAGATGGCAGACCCATTGGAACTAGATGGAGAACAGATGGCAGCATTTGAGGAATTGAAAAGTAGAATGTGTGAAGCTCCAGCTTTGGGTATGCCAGATTATGAGAAGGAGTTTGAATTGTACTGCAGTGAGAGAAATGGATGTGCACTTTCAGTGTTAAATCAGAAACATGGATTACTGAGAAGGCCTATTGCGTACTTCTCATCGACACTTGACCCTGTAGCTGTAGGTTTACCAGGTTGTTTGAAATCTGTGGCTGCAACATGCAGAAGCCTGGAACAGAGTGAGGGAATCATAATGGGATATCCTGTAAGGGTATTCGTACCTCACAATGTGGCAATTCTTTTGACAAGAAGCAGAACCCAGTACATGTCACATAGTCGGCTGACTAAATATGAGAAAGTGATTCTGGGAGCATCAAATGTGACTCTTGAGAGATGTGTGAATGTGAATCCAGCGACATTGTTGCCGGATATTGAAAATGTGGGTGTGAAGACAGAAGATGATCACAATTGTTTGGATGTGCTTTATTACTGTACAAAACCGAGACCAGAGATAAGGGATCTTCCCTTACATGAGAGTGATCATGTGTTGTTTGTGGATGGATCATGCCTGAGGAATGATGAGGGTGTGCTATGTGCAGCATATGCGGTGTGCAAAGTTTCAGAGGTTATGGAAGCATCACCATTAAAAGGAGTGAAATCTGCGCAAGTTGCTGAATTGGTGGCGTTGACAAAAGCTTGTGAAATTGGGAAAGACTTGAGAACAACTGTGATGACTGATAGTCAGTATGGATTTGGAGTTGTGCATGATTTTGGCCAACTTTGGCTACAAAGAGGTTTCTTGACGTCGAGTGGGACTCCAATAAAGAATGCTGAAGTGATTGGGAAATTACTTGAGGCGATACATTACCTAAAGAGTTAGCAGTTGTAAAATGTGCTGCTCATGGACAAGGAGATGATTTTGTTACAGTTGGCAACAGATATGCCAATGACATTGCGCAATACTGTGCCAAGACTAACCAATCAATTAATCGGGAACGAGAAAGTGAAATGTCTTTTTGTTCTGTGATGTTTACTAATGTCTTAGAGACGTGGGATGAAGTAAAACAGTTGCAGGATGAGGCAGGAAAGGAAGAGAAGAAAGACTGGATTAAGGCAGGATGTGCCCCAAGAGAAACAGACCATGTTTGGGTCTATAGAGATGGCAGACCAGTAATGCCGAACTCCATTTTGTCGTCAATGGCAAGAATGTATCATGGCCAGGGACATTTGGGGAGGGATGCGATGATCAGGTCATTTAAGCAGACCTTGTACAATGCAAAATTCAGGACAATTGCAGAAAGCATCTGTCAAAGATGTTTGATTTGCCAGCAATTTAACACTGGGAAAAAGACAGTGGTGAGTCTGGGAACAATAGGCAGAGAAGGAGGTCCTTTTACAAGAATGCAGATTGATTTCATTGAAATGCCCCAAGTGAACAGACTGAGGTATGTTCTAGTGGTAGTCTGTTTGTTTTCAAGATGGGTGGAGGCCTATCCGACTAGGAGAAATGATGGAATAACAGTGGCAAAGTTACTGTTAAGAGAGTTGATTCCTAGGTACGGGTTTCCAGTAACGATTGAGTCTGATAGAGGTGGACACTTCTATAATGAACTCATGAGTTTGATTTGTGAAGCATTAAGCATACAGCAGAAGCTACATTGTGCATACCGACCAGAGGCTTCTGGTGTGGTTGAGCAGATTAATGGCACAATCAAGAACAGGATTGGTAAGATGTGTTTAGCCACTGGTATGAAATGGCCTGATGTTTTGCCTCTAGTGCTGATGACTATCAGATCTACTCCAGATAGAACTACTGGTTTAAGTCCGCACGAGATAATCATGGGACGTGCAATGCGACATGCATATGTACCTGTCAATAAGTTGATGACAATAACTGATGACATGATTTTGGATTACTGTAAAGGCCTGGCTGACGCAGTTCATTCTGTGTTTCACCAGGTTGGAGAAGAAGCTACCACACTTGAGAAGAAGCAAGCTCATGATCTGAGTCCAGGGGACTGGGTGAGGATTAAGGTGCACAGAAGAAGAAATTGCTTGGTTCCAAGGTGGGGAAGGCCAAGACAAGTCATTCTTACTACGACAACTGCAGTAAAGTGTGCTGGAGTGAAAAACTGGGTACATGCGAGTCATACTCTGAGAGTTCCAAACCCAAAGGATGGGACTGGTAAGGAGTATTTTGAAGAGTCAGATTCCAGTGATGATGAGGATACAGAACCAGTGAGTAAAGAAGCAGAAAGAGCTTCAAAAGAACCACTGAGAGTCTCAGAGAAGAAATCAGATTCTGTGAGAAAGCCTGAAGTTCTGAAAAGCAGTGAAGGAAAAAGAAAAGAAAAGAGTAATTCCACAGAGACTGCTCCTGAATCAGAAGAGGAGGAGATTGAAGAACCACTTGAGATTACACTTGAAGAAGCAGGGTCAGAAGAAGATAGAGAGGGAAAGATTGCGGAAGACCCCCGAGGAGGTGTAGGGAACATTCTTGACAAGCTAGGTGAAGGGACAAGTAGACAGCAAGAAGATTGCGTGTCGGAGACCCGAGGAGGGACAGAAGTAGGGAAGTCTCAAAAAGTGGTGAAAAAGACTGTGGAGCAAAAGAAAACTGCTGAAGAATCAGAGGCGTTTGAAACAGAATCAGATGAAGGTGAAAATGAGAAATTAGAGGGTCGAGTTTTGAGGAAGAGAACTTGGATTGGAGAGAGAAATAATACAGGAACAAGACCGAAAAGGGTTGTGAGAGGAGATCTTTGGCCTAACAACAGAATAAAGAGGCTGAGATACAGAGTGATAAGAGCAAATGACTCGAAAGCTGAACAAGTGAATGAGGTGACGAGTCAAAATCCAGCAAGAGGTGAAAAGAGAAAAGTGTCAAAAGAACCAGAAGAGATCAAGAGGATAAGAAAACCTAACCAGAAGTATAGGTCGCCGGAATGGACGTACGTGGCACTGTCTGAAGGTGAAGAGACAGAAAGTCAAGGAAATCCAGAGGAGACCGTACGAGAAGTGGTTGAGGAAGATACTGGTGAAATCCTGAAAGTAATCTTGACTGACATTGATGAAAAGTCGGATACTGAGGATATCGTTGGAGATCTAATACAGTTTGATGTTGAAGAGAATGAAGTAAAGAGTGATGAATATCCGAATTGAGTGAACAAGAGATCACTTGGAGGAAGTGAAAAGAAGAAGAGGAAAAAAAATTGAAATTGATTGTCTGAAGTAATCCAGAATTTAAAAGTCTCAAGTAGTGGAGTAGTAGAGGCTAAGTCAAAAGACACGGTCAAAGTAGTAAAATGGCTAACATAGAGAATAATCAAAGTAGATGTGCCTTCTTAAGAAGATGGTGTAGAATGTGCTGCTGCTGTACTGGATTATTAATGCTACTATGGGGTGTTTTAGTTTTATTAGTTACTTTTGGTACATTTGAGATGCATACAGAGAATGTGACAAGTGCAGAGAAGAGTTCACAAAATAGAATTAGTAATACTTACGTACATAAAGATATGTCAATTAATAATTTTTCTAGTAATGTTTTTTCAAAGTTGTTATACGAATATGTGAAAACAATGGAAGTTAGGGATTGCTACGTTTGTATGCAATTACCTGCATCCGTTTCAGAGGGTGTTACCTATCATCATTTACCAGCTACGTATGGAATTTCTTGTAGTATTTTAAGTAGTGTTTTTTATTTGTTAGGGAAAATAGATTATAAGATGTCTAACAGAGATAGTATTTTTGGGCACTTGCCAATGAACAAAGAGCTGAATCCAGCTAAAGAAGCTAACATGTTTGGTGAGATTTTTATTGAAAAAGAAGGATTAACATTAGATTACATTTTTAAGAATAATTTAACTTGCAGTCTGAAAGAAGAGGAGAAAGCTTTCCTAGATATGGTGGAGGAAAGGAGATTGAGCATGCATGAGAAAGCAGGGAAATATAAAGTGAGTGAGACAATTTGGGACATTGAGATGGGAAAAGAATTGAGAAATGGGGCTAGTCCAACTTTAGCTCTAGATGCATCACAGAAGGGTAAGCTGTGCATTACAAGAAAGAAATCCCAATATGATACATATTTTGTTGGGACTAGTGAGTGTCATGATACATACTTCATTGCAACAGGATGGGGTTTCAGAGGTGGAGAAGATACAATTTTTCCAGGAGTGTACTATGTTTGTGGGAACAAGGCTTATTACAAGTTGCCTGACCATTGGTATGGCACGTGTTATGTGGGCCTGGTCTTTCCAAAGATTTTTCATATAGATAGAATAGAAGATGTAGAACATATTAATTTACTAAAACGTTTCAAGAGAGAAACTTGGTCTGAAATTGTGGGTGATATTTTTGGAGCTTTAATTCCAGCAGTGGGAATTTCTTTGAATGCTTATGGAATTCGGAAACTGTCAACAGTGGTGGATCGCTTATCGACAAATACCGCTGGAGGGTTTCTTTTGGTGAATACGGAGTTGATTGCCGTACGTGCCATGTCTATGCAAAATCGACTTGCCCTTGATATTCTATTGGCCAAGGAGGGTGGAGTCTGTGGAATGCTGAAAGTTCAACATTGTTGCACTTACATTCCAGACGAAAGTAAAGACCTGAAGGTCTATATCAAAAATATTACTGATTTGCATGAAGAATCAGTACCACTTGAAGCTGAAAGTATCTGGACTAAACTAGCTAATAAGGTGATAGCTGTTAAGAGTTTTATTGCAAAAATAGGTAGTACTATTATAGGTAGGATATTGTTTCCTTTAACTTGTATAATTGTTGCTCTATTGATACTTAGATTGGTGTGTTTGTGTTGTAAAAACAGGGGAGGGAAAAAGAAATTAATTAAAAGAGATAATGAAGAGGAGGAGCCTAGCGCGCAACCAAGATGGCTGCGTAGGTGCGAGGCTCCCGAGGACCACCACGACCTCCTGAATTAATCCTGGCTATATCCTGTCCTTGTTGAGGGGACTGCATCGGTGAACCCGAGCTGAGGCGCCATCCGTTTTTCCTTTTCGAATCGGACCCCGGACACCGGTGGGAGCACCGATTGAAGGTTGCGGCCTTCTCCGCGCTGGCCCCCCGGATTGGAGTAGTGGGGCGATCCGGGGACAAGGCGAACAACAGCGGCGGGCAGGGCTGGGCGACTCGCGTATCCCGTGCTTTCACTTTCGCTTTTGCGCTCTCCTTGCCCACAAGCGAGGTAGGGTTGCGGAGCGGGGTGCGGTGGTGTGGCCTTGTCCAGGTGCCCGGCTGACCCGCCGGCCGCGAGTCGTCCCGCGGCCCAGTGGTCGCCCTCCCCCCCCCGGAACCCGTGAACTGGTTTATCGGCCCTTTCGAGGAGATTGGCACGACGGTGGGAGAGCAGGCATGTCCACCAAACAAGATGGCGACCGGGCGAAGGTGAAGACGACCCGCCGCGGCCCGGCGCCTCAATCCAACAGTATGGACCGCTACACCCTCCAGAAGGGATCTCCGGAGACATCGCGCACATCCCCGGCGGGCCCGACGGAGGCATCTGCTCAACCGGTGGATCTGACCCTCCGGGACGTCATGGGCGCCATCGCAGAGATGAAGGCCTCGGTGGACCAGCGCTTCGACACCCTAGCGCAAAAGATAGACTCGGTCCTGGTGGATGTTAGCCTTGTGAGGGCTGACTTGTCCAAAACCAACGACCGGGTCGATTCCCTGGCCCACACCACAACGAGCCTCACGACGGACGTGGTGGCCCTCCAAAAGGAGGTGCGCCGGCTTGGCCAGGCGAGCGCCCTGATGGACCGGCGACTGGAGGATTCCGAGGGTCAGGCCCGGAGGAATAACGTTCGCATTGTGGGAGTGCCGGAGGGACGAGAGGCGGAGGCGGCAGATCTTTTTGTGGAAGAATTGATCCTTACCCATCTTCAGCCCCGGGGGCTGAGTAAGCTTTTTGCGGTGGAACGTGCTCACCGGGTCCCTGGGGGCAGACCTAAGGCCGGTGCCCCGCCGCGGCCTCTCATTGCCCGGATTTTTAATTTTCGGGACAGAGACGCTATCCTGCAGACCTCCAGGCAACAGGGACCGGTCAAGCTTGATAACATGGATGTGCATTTCTACCCAGACTTTACTCCGGCGGTCCAAAAACTGAGATTGAGTTTTCTCGGAGTTAAACGTCGCCTACGGGACCTGAACCTTAAGTACTCAATGCTTTTTCCAGCTAAGCTAAGGGTGGAGGTGGATGGACGCACGCACTTTTTTGACCGACCCGAGGCGGCTGGGGACTGGTTGGACACTCTGCCGGGAGATCGGGGCCGAGGGGGGGGGGGGGGTGCGGTTGGCGGGGAGGGCCCGCCGGATCAGAACTGAGGGGTGAAGAATAGGCCTTGCTCTGGACAACATTCCTTTACCATTTACTGATCGTTTAGGTTCCCCTCCGATGGAGGTCGTGTGGGGTCTGTTGGGGGCTTCCCTCCTCCTCTGGGGGACTAGTTAGTTTTCATCTATGGGGCGACAGGCACACTGCACTTTGGGGGGGCTGTCTGGGCTCATGCAGGGGTGCAGGGAGGGGGGAGTTCTGTTGGGATGGGGGGGTGGGGGGGGTGTGTTGTTTGTTTGCACCGCAAGGCAAGCCCTTTACTGTATTGTTGCTCTCGAGATGCTCTGTGGGGGACGACTGATTGCTTCTACGTATGATGGGGGGTAGGGATTTGACTGTGTTGTCATGGAATGTTAACGGCCTGGGGGACAGGATTAAGCGTGGTGTGGTCCTGCAGTACCTGAAACGTATCTCACCAGATGTTATCTTCCTGCAGGAGACACACCTTATAGGTAACTCCTTTCATGCCATGAATCGGCGAGGCTATCGTTTGGAGGCCCACTCGGGCTTCACCTCGGGCTCGCGGGGGGTGGGTATCATGATTAAGAACTCGCTCCCGTTGGAGATTGATGAGGTGCGCCATGATGAGAGGGGACGCTACACTGTTCTGGTGGGTAGAATGGAGGGTAGAGTGTTTGTTTTTATATCAGTGTACGTCCCGCCTGGGTTACAATCTACTACATTTGCGGATTTGGGGCGCCTCCTCCTGGACCTCCCGGGTGGCCTGCTGGTGGTTGGGGGGGACTTTAATGCGGTAGTTTCTGGGTCTATGGATCGCCATCCCCCTAGGGACCTCCCCCGGGCACAGGCCTGGCTGTCCGGCCTTTTAGATACTCTGGGCCTGGTGGATTGCTGGCGACTAAAGCATCCCGCACAGCGACAATACACCTTCCACTCGGGTGCCCATGGTAGCCTCTCGCGGCTTGATTACATCCTTGTCCCGGCGGCCTATGCTGGGAGGGTGGGAGAGGTGTGCCATCTGGCGCGGGGCATTTCAGATCACTCCCCAGTACTGTTACATTTCGATGTCTTCCCTAGGGGGGAGGGCAGGGTGGCTCCAATCAATGCTTGGTACTTGCGTGACCCCACTATTCGTGCCGACTTGATCAAATCCTTACAGCGATATTTTGATGAGAATGTGGCGTCTGTCCCTTCGGCCATCTCCCTGTGGGAGGCTTTTAAGGTAGTTCTCAGAGGGGAGGCCCTCTCCTCTATCTCCCATGCCCGGAGGCGCGAGCGGGAGGAGGTAACCCGGGTGGAGGCCGAAATTGCGGAACTGGAGGGTGACCTGGGGAGCGGGGTAACAGACGCCAAGTTGCATGTTCTGCACCTCAAGCAGGCGGCCTATAGGGCCCTCGTCACGGAGGCGGCCAGGGGCCTCAGTAGAGAGCAACAGGGGCGACTGTATGATGTGGGTGATAAGGCTGGTAAATTGATTGCGTGGTTGGACAAGAGGGAGAGAGCGAGTCGTGTGGTTCCTTTGATTGAGGGGATGGATGGTGTGCCTGTCACCGAGCCGGAAGCCATTGTCTCCTGCTTCGCGGATTACTTCCGCGAGGTGTACTCCCCGGTTTCTCCCTGCTCGGAGGAAGATTCCCATGCCCTGCTTCGGGACATCGCGCTGCCCTCCCTTACGGTGGAGGACAGGGATTTGTTGGACGCTCCTCCCACCTCGGACGAAATTGCCCTGGCTATTCGCTCGGTCGCATCCGGCAAGGTCATGGGCCCCAATGGTATCCCCATCGAGCTTTACAAGCTGCGACCGGATGTACTGGCGCCCCACCTGCGCGCCATGTTCCTGGCGGCCCACTCGCAGGGTTCCCTCCCGCCGGACCAGCGTCTGGCCACAATCGTGGTGATCCACAAGGAGGGGAGACCCCGTGAGCGGGTTACATCCTATAGGCCTATCTCGCTCTTGAACGCGGAACCCAAAATCCTCGCCAAGGTACTGGCCAACCGGCTGGTTGGCGTGGTGGGCGATTTGGTCAACCAAGACCAATCTGGCTTTATACCCCATCGCAACACGGCTCTTAATCTGCGACGCTTGCATGGGGTGCTCGCGCGTGTCCCGTTTGTGCGGGAGCCGGCCATCTTGGCGTCCTTGGACGCCACCATGGCGTTTGACACGCTTGAATGGCCATACATCTGGGCGATGCTGGCGAAATTTGGATTTGGACCGGGATTCATTAGCTGGGTCAAATTGTTGTATTCGGGCCCATTGGCGCAGGTGGTGGTGAATGAACGAGTCTCGGCCCCCTTTGCGCTGGGGCGGGGCACGCGTCAGGGTTGCCCCTTGTCACCGCTCCTGTTTGCATTGGCCTTGGAGCCCTTGGCGGAGTGGCTGCGGTGGCACCCCTCCATCCGTGGTCTCCGCTGGACCCCCGAGCATGAGGACCGCGTGTCCCTCTACGCCGATGATATCCTTTTGTATCTCGCCTCCCCGCGTAACTCGCTGATTGTCCTGGTTGATGTTTTGCGCTCCTTCGGTCGTAACTCAGGCCTTGTCATCAACTGGGCGAAATCCTGCGTGTATGTGCTCTCCGGGGAGGCTCCGGCCCTACCACGGGACTGCCCGATCCAGATTGCCTCCCAGGGGTTCCGGTACCTGGGTATATATATTACTCTAGACCCGGAGGCCCGCTACGAGCGGAACTTGCTACCCCCCCTCCAGCGCTTGCGGGAGGACGTTGCGCGCTGGCGGCGTCTTCCGCTTTCGCCGCTTGGCCGAGCGGCCTTGTTTAAGATGATGTCCTTGCCGCGCTTTCTGTATGCGCTTCAGAACACTATGGACTTGGTTCCGGCGCGCTACTTCCGTGAGGTGGAGAGCCTGCAGCGGCGCCTGTTCTGGGACGGGAGGCCGCGTATTGCTCTGGCTAAATTGACGCTCCCGTGGTACGATGGGGGGGTTGCCCTCCCGGACATTAAACGGTATTACTGGGCCTCCCAGCTAGCTGCGATTAATCATGGCCTTTACGGGCCCGCCCTGAACCCGGCATTTGAAATGGACAAGATGCTCCTGCCCGGTGGCGACTACAATCGAGCGCTCTACTCTGGCGCGCCCGACTCCCGTCTGACGGGACCGACGCGTGTCATGGTGCGTGTCTGGCACGCGGCTAATGCAGCGATGGGGTGGAAGGACCGTTTGACCCGGGCGACACCGCTATATGCGTCTGAGAGGTTGGGCTCCCTGTGGACATCGAAGGGCTTCGAGAAGTGGGACACGATCGGAATCAGCACAGTGGGAGACCTCTGGACAAGGGGTGGATTTAAAACTTTTGAGACGCTGCGGACGGAATTTCAGCTGCAAGGCAGTGAGTACTTTCGGTACTTACAAGTCCGCCACGCGCTGGGCTCCGTCTTCCCTGATGTCGCGTCCATTCCGGAGTCTTCCCCCCTGGAGGACAGAGTGCTGGATGGCCATGTCCCAGACAGCACGATCTCCCTTATATATAAAAAACTGATCAACGACAGATCGTGCCTGCTGACTAGTCTCCGCGAGGCCTGGGTTGCCGACGGGCTGGAACTGGACGACGAGGACTGGATTTCCGCGGTGGCCTCTCCGAAGGAGGTGGCCATCCCGGCTCGCCTTCGCTTCGTCCAGCTTAAGATCCTCCACCGGGTTTACGTGACGGGGCCAAGGCTTCTACGTATGGGCTTTGTTGGTGATGGATTGTGTAAGCGTGGCTGTGGTGCCTTGGCAACTTTCATGCATATTCTGTGGGAATGCCCACAGGTGGAGCGATTCTGGCGTGGTGTGCATGAGGTCCTGCGTGTGGTGACGCGTGTTGCGCTGTTGCCTGAAGCGAGGAGATGCTTGCTGAATGTGTGGGAACCAAATGACTATTCGGTCCCGCAGACGCGGTGGGTGACTCTGGGATACATGATAGCTAAGCGTGACATTGCTCAATTGTGGGGATCCCGGAGGCCCCCGGCGGTGTCGGCCTGGAAAGAACACATGGATTGGTGTATGTTTCGTGAAAAGGTGGTGTATGTTGCGAGGGGTAAGCCTGGGGCGTGGGTGAAAATCTGGGGCCCCTGGAACGCCTATCGCGGGGGTATTTGTGAGCCGCCACTGCTACCGGCCGCCTCACCAGCTCCGTCCCCTTAGCCGACCCCCTCCCCCAGCCGCGGGCATGTGGTTCCCCTGTCCCTGATCTATTCCCATTCCCCTCTTCAGAGTTTGGCTGCTGGTTGGGATCCCCCACTTAAGGAGCACGTGCCGTCACTTTGGATGGCGGGTTGCCTTGCGGGTGTGGTTTTTTGTGTTGTTCTGTTTTGAAAAAAGGAAACCGTATTGTGGGCTTGGAGTTATGGGGCCTGCGCTATTGATATCTCCTGATTTACCGATCTGCACCGCCAAGAGACTCTTACTGTAGGTATGTCATATGCTTCTGCCACTCTAGCGGCCGGCCGGATGGTTGTAGGCCCATACTTGTAACCCTTTTTTAACATGTAATAAACGGTTTCAAAAAAAAAAAAAAAAAAATAATGAAAAGAAAAGAGAACCAAAAAGAAATAAAATTTTCAAAAGAGAACCACAAGAAATTGAATTAGAAGAATTGAGGGAGAGTGTCTACTTAGAAACAAAGAGGGATGATGAAAGAGTGACTGGTGTGTAGTGTTGTGTAAGGAGAAAAAGACATTTCCGATTTCTCCTAAATTGGGACTACATTTTCACAAATTATTTTTTTTTTGGGTTATTTGGTGATAAAATCACCAAAGGGGGGATTGCTAGAGCAGAGTTTTCTGTTTGAAAATTCATTGGTTTTTGAAGCTCTGGTTTGTCTATTTGTCATATTAATTACTAATTATTAATTATTAATTATTTGTCTTGTGTAAGTGTTTTATACTGATCAACCTGTATGTTTTAACAAGAGAGAATTACACGTGGGAACGCATATGTGTGCTGTTTAATAATAACGTGCATGTTTACGTGTTGCTGAGTGCTGTTTATTTTTAAAGCACGAAACGCATTCGAATTAATGCTTTTCTATGTTGCAGAGGCTAGATAATTACATACACATAAGGGTATTAGTGGGGTTAACACTGTTTAAATCACTATGCTGTGGTAACGTTGTTTTTGTCTCTTTCAATTAAGATGGTCTATTGTGGCTTATTGAGGCCTAGCTAAAAGATGGCCGACATTTAGAGCCTGGTTTCGAGTGAGCGTTTGAAATGGAAAAGGCTTTGCTGAATATGGATGCGAGTCATCTGTCCACAGTCCTTGCCTGGTTAATACTTTCCGTGAGGACAGCAGCAGTTCTGGGCATGTCTCCAAATGTGTTAAGACGACAGCCTTGACAGCCTTGGAAAACAAAGGAGCTTTAAAGAAAGACTCTGAGTTCTGAGCTCATCGGAGGAAACGTGTGGAAGTTAAGAAGATACATTTGAAATGTTTAGTTCCTGTTCTGTCTTTTTATTTTTGTGATTTTTCTGAGCGGAGATTTTCCCAAATGTAACGAAGCTACATCCTTTCCTTCTCGCTTTGCTCGGAGACTCAGCGGATGCAATGAACATTTTTGTATCTTTCCTTTGTTTAAAACATTATAAAATTGTTAGCCTAGAGAGGGTCTTGTCACTTGCCATTTTGCCGCTTGCCATTCCGAATCTGCGTTGGTGAGGATCGTTGCTGAGAGGACTACGTCTTGAGAGACTTTACCGAGAGACTTGTCCTGACCCGTTCTGACATTTAGCTAGAATAGGTAACTATGAGAAAAATGATTTATTCTGTTTTACTTTCTTTGACTAATTTTAGATAAAGCATTATAATTTTGAATACGGTGTTGGTTATTATTTCTTGTCAATTATTGAGTACTATGTTTTGATTATTATGGTATAGATTGTTTAGATTATGTTTCAGGACAGTTACAATAACTAGGTCTTATCGACCTCGATATAGATGTGGGGTGTTTAGGAGTTTTCTTTCCACAGGTTCAGTGCTGGTAGAGTATTTGAGCGTATGTTAGTGAAATGGGCCCTAGTGTGTGATGAGTGTATGTGCGTGTAACTGTGAGATTACTCTATCCGTGGAAGTAAGGATATTATATACACCCTGATCTCTATCACAAGCAGGTTCATCCATCCAACAGCAAGGCTTCTCTCTAACTGCTGCAACCTAGCTCTAGAACACACAGAGGCATACAGCATCAGTCACCATAGCAATGGTTACTATGATAGCCGTGATGCCACAGACCCTAGTTAAGAATGTTTTCTCCTATAAAAATAAAAAGAGACAGAAGAAGCCTTAGGAAACAATAGAATGATTAGTTCAGGTAACAACACTAAGGTTTTTTCAATATTCACAATCAGAACAACAGCAAAGGCAGAAAGTTAGTCCTGAGGTACTATGGGTAATTTGTAGAACTAGAACAGGGTTCATTTGATGATCTACAGCAGGATTCAAGCAAACCACAGTCTATAAAATCCACACTCACGGTGTGGCCAGGTAATTAGCTTTCCACCCTGTTGATGAAAGAATGTGTTGTGGTTATACTTTAGTATGTGTGCTGGCGAGATAAACATTCTACTGTAAGGGTTATCATTATGCACATAGAATGTTAAGGATATCACAAAAGCCATCAGCTCAACTTGATTCTAAACTTGACATGTGGAGAAGCCCTGACCTGGTATTTGGTTGGTGGTCTATGTCTCGCTACAAGTTCCCCAATATACCTTCTGAAGTAAATGTAAATGTAAAGTATTTGTAAAGCGCGAACAATTACCCAAAGGTGTCAAGGCGCTGGGGGCCGTCGGGAAGATTAAGCGAGCTATTGCCCAAAGTTACATGGTGCTGGGCAGACCCCTGCCGCCGGACAGTACACTTGCTGCTGTGTGTATCCTTTGAACAACGACGACAACAACAACACTGGTGACAAGTTGTGCCTGACTGAGGAACAGGTGGCGACCATCAACCCTGCCCCCTCCACTGCTTGTGAACCTGTGTTGCTGCTCTCACCTCTATTTTACTGGATATGTTTAGTATGTCCAACTGAATAATGTGGCAGAGCTCACTTCAACCTGTGATAAAGTGAGCTTACTAATGTTGCCTGTAGGTAAAAATCACTGGAAGGCCTCATCTTAAAATGACCTTGGTAGAAATCTACTATACCAAGGAAGTGTAGGATACTTTCATGGTACTTAAAATTACCACCTTTTATACGATACTGTATTTTGTTTTGTGAGAGATTGTGGTTGTAGTGAGTACGAGCAATCAAAATTAAGGCAGTGGAGATTACTTTTCCAGTAATTATTTAATCCTCGTCATGAAAAACACTGAAATGCTTCATGGATTAACCACAACTGTTCTGATACACTTTTCATCCTACTTCCATTTCCATTTATTAGTCTTTATTATCGATGTGTTACATCATAAAAGACGATTACAATACATAAAAGAGTACATAAAAAAGAAAAAGAAACACAAACAGAATACATAATAATGTTTCAGTAACCTAAAACCTCTTATTTCTGATAAACCAAACCCATGCCAAAACTTTAGCAACAGCAATAACAACATATTCACTAGGCTCAAATTGCAATATTTCAAGTGCTTCTGACCCTTGTCTTGTTCCCAGAGTACGACATAATGGTTTGAGCCATTTAGCTCGGGGTGCAGCATAAGCGGGACATACGAAAAAGATATGACCAACAGAGTCTGTGCAGTCAATACACCTTTTACAGGAGTCGCAGGAAACACCCTTCCATTTTTTGATAAAAGAGTTGGTCGGAAGGGTGCCTACCCTAAATTGGTGGTAGAGTTTCCTGTCACAAGGTCTGGTGATGGTATCCCAGTAAGCTTCAAGGAGAGGGATTCTTTTTTGGACTAGGAACCTTCCTGTCAAAGACTCAGCAGAGGCTAAATTTAAATGTTTTTGCTGCACCATTGACCAATAAAGACCCTTAAAATCTTTCTTGGAGGGAAAAGGGTTATTGGCTGGGTCGGTCCATAGATTGCCCAACCCCATAGAATTCAGGAGTTGTTTGGTCTGTCTGAACCAGGGGATGTTACCAGCCCCCAGGATGGATCGCACATCAAGAAAGGCCTTGGCATAGATGTCCAACTCGGGGACTGTCCATAATCGCCTCCAAAAAGCCAATGGCTTGAACCTAGCAATATCATCAAACGAGTGGCAGCCAAGGTCCAACAGGAGCGGTTTGACAGGGGTAGAGCAAGGAAGGCCCGTCAGCATTCTGAGAAATTTATATTGTGCCTTAACCAGAGGAGAAAGATCAGCGTAACCCCAAAGTTCAGCGCCATAAAGGATCGCCGAATTGATCCTAACATTAAAGATTTTGATGGGGGGGCCTATCGTTCTCGACTGGGATTGCTTGTGTTCTTTAACTAGGCAACCAGAGAGCTGAGCAAATTTTAGAGATAAAACATCGATTTGCGGCCTCCAATCCAACTTATTTTCAAAAACTACCCCTAGATAGGTCATAACATTAGTTCGTTCAAGCTGGACTTTGTCCATGGAAACGTGACCCTTCACACCTCTCCCTTTGTTAAAAACCATATATTTGGTTTTGGACACATTGACAGACAAGTCAAAATCAGAGCAAAAATTCGTGAAAACGTTCAGAGCCACCTGAAGTCCAGACAGGGTCTGGGAAAGGAGTAGGGTGTCATCGGCAAACATAAGGAGCGGAATTTTGGTGCCACCCAGCGTTGGAGCGTCCGTCGAAGTGTTGGAGTAATACTGGACAACTCTGTTAATAAACAGTAAAAACAGAGTGGGAGCAAGGACGCACCCCTGCCTGACACCCCTATTGACCCTAAATCGATCTGTAACCTGGCCCTGTTTCCCCCAGCGAACTTGTGCAAAATTATTATCATGGAGCCTAATAATGATATTCAAAAGATCGGCTGGGAACCCTAGCTCAGCCAATACACTCCAAAGTTTCGTCCTATTGACTAGGTCAAATGCTGACCGAAGGTCTACAAAAGCAGCATATAAGGTACCGCCACACAGATATACCGTTTTCCAGACAATCAGTTGAAATTTGAATGCCTGGTCGATGGTACTGATACACGGTCTGAAACCGGCTTGTAGGGGAGAGATGACATCCTCCAGCTCAATCCAGGCCTGGATTCGTGCCAGAATCATTCTAGCGATAATTTTCTGGACAGAGTCAATAAGACTAATTGGGCGGTAGTTCCCCGGGCAAGAGCGGTCACCTTTTTTGAAAATAGGGAGAATCTCGGCCCCCCCCATGAATCTGGAATATCGGCCCCTCTGGCTACGGCGTTGGCAAAGTGAGCGATGTAAGGCACCCAATTCCCAGGGTCAGATTTAAAGAGATCCGTGGGAACACAGTCCATACCCGGCGCCTTACCACTTGGAACCTTACTTAAAGCCTTTTCAACCTCAACACAGTCAAAAATTAAGGTCGGGAAAAGGGACAGGTCCCTGATTATTGCTGGGGCAGACCCCTCAGCCTGTGAGGAATCCGAAAACTGGGATTCAAAATGTGTCACCCAGGCGTCCGGGGGTACGTGGTTGGTAGGGACCTGGCTATTCTGCGAATTGCCCCACTTAACAATGTGCCAGAACTGGGTTAGGTTCCGGTGTTTGCTGGCAGCCAGAAGGTCGTTCCAATGATCGTTGTCCCACTCTTGTTTGGCCTTGGCTTTAGCCTTTTTATAAATTTTTCTAGCCAATCTGATGTTGTCTGGATCTTTGTTGGCAATAGCGAGTTTTAAATTACTAAATGATTCACGGCAAGCTTTGTTATACCAAGTAGATGGTTTTAAAATAGCAGATTTCTTAGCCTTACAGGGTTTTGAAAAAAGAGATTTAAGGCCAGAGAAAAGATGGTCATGTACGCGTGTAGCATTGTCCACGACGTCCTCAGTGCTCTGGAGAGACTGTAATTCAACCAGAGCACGGGATACCTTGGAGCTGATCTCGGATAATAATGCAACATCCATTGCAACCTTGTCCCAGCGTACACGCCGTTGGTCATTGGTTAAAACGGCTTCCGCAGTCACTGTTTCAGAGGGTTTGATTCTATGTGCTGGACAAAGTGAGAGACTTAAGACCAGCGGGTTATGGTCGCTCTCGGGGCGGTCGAATACCGCCATATCACATAATGTGGTCCAGAACTCCACTTTAACAAGGGCATAGTCAATTCTGCTGTTACAACGTCGGCCATCTGAAAAAGTCATCTTTCCACCCTTATCAGAGGCGGTCCGCCCATTGGCGGCCCTGAAACCCCGCTCCATACATAATCCCATCCACTGAGTGGCAGACTCAGTCCACCTCTTAATAGGAGGGAGATCGAGAGGGGGGATATTTAGGATCGCGTCCACCTCCCAAGTTAGTGAGTCAGAAGTAAGGAGCAGGGGTTCAAAGCAGCAATTTAAGTCGCCCACAATGTAAACATTAGTATGTATATTAATAGTGTCCAGAAACCCATCTAGTTGTATAAAGGTATTAGTACCACGTCCACCAGGGAGGCCTCTGTTGTAGACATTTATAATTAGAACTTCAGGTTCATTGAGGTGTTGCAAAGAAATAATCAATAGATCTGGGCTATCGATGGCCAATTCCTTGAGGGAATACCCAAGGGATTGCTTGACCCATATACAGAGCCCGCCGGACGGACGGCCCCTGGTACCACGAGTAGCCCCCTTGGAAAAATTAACATACCCGGAAAAATAGATCGGGTCCACAGCCCAGGTTTCCTGGAATACCAGGATGTCATGGGTGTTTACCCAACCAGACCAATCTTCCGAGGTTACCCTACTGCTGAGACCCGCAACATTCCACGAGACCAGGGTCAAGGGAAGAGAACTAGAAGGCATGATACACGGTGCAGCAGGGGCGGGGCCCGTAGCAGCTGGATTAGTTGCAATGTTGATGGGGCCCTTAGTTTCACTTTCGGGTGGGCGAGAATCAGTGAGGGTGGGGGGTGGGCTAAATGTTGAAAAAAACGTGGTACTAGTAGACATAGTGTCCAAACCAACTTGTGCCCCCCGTAAACCACCTCTCCCTGTTTGCTCCGTGTTATCTGAACCAAGACAGGCCTCCCGCAAATTACTCGAAATTGCCAAGTTTGGTGACTGTCAGTCAACCCCATCTAGAGAATTCAAAGGGGCAAAAAAGTTAGACAATGGAAGATAGAAATCCGACTTTGTCTGTCGGTAAGAATTCCTATTAACCCTTTCCCAGGCAGTGGGCGAATCACGTGTTGATGCAAGGGAATTGTGAGGATAAAAGTATGACAAATCCACTGTGGATATGCCGGTCGCTCTTGAGTTATTAGGAAAAGAGCGAATATGCCTCACCACCCTAGGGTCACGAAAATTTATAATCACACAATCACCCTCCACTTGTTTGGCTCTATAGCCCAACCAACATACCCTACGTACAGTCAATATTTCAGCCCGTAGCCCAACAGGTAATGGCCTATTATTATTTAACCAGTGAGTGACTTTGTTCTTCAGCTCACTATGACACTCGGGCTTTGCCTGCGAGAGCCGAGGAACACCGGCCATTATAATTGTATAGGGTTGGGACTCGGGAGGAAGGTTGATGCAAGGGAGATTTTGGAGGGAATCAACATCCTCTAGGTTGGGCTTACTGATGGAGATATTGTTTGTAATGGTGGCAGTGTTGATATTACGATCGGATTCTATCGGGACATTAATGTTGACATGAAGGCTGGGTGCTTCCACGGCCTGTTCGGTAGGAGCAGGGATATTGGGTAATGCTCCATCCAAGAGTGCGTTAGCAGTCGAAGCAAGCCTAGTTTTGTCAACTATATCTAAGTTAGAAGAAGTTGTGGGACCAATAGAAGACACAGCAATCTTTTCCATCAGAGACATGTTGGCAAACACCATACCCTCTATCTTCTCAAGCGAAGAAGCGAGTCGAGTGACTCGCTCTATTAGAGGAAGGAGTAATGATTTAAATAACTTCTCTACTGGCTTCAGAAAATCAGTGGTAATGGAGTCTGCGTTGGGATCGAGGGTGGAAGGGTGCGGGGATCTCAAACTACCGGTTACCGAATGGGGACTATCAAACATAGTAAAATTGGAAGCATCACCGGTATTTGCAGATTTATGTGGGATGGACACTTTAGTGGTTTTAGCACGTTTCCCCTTGGGAGGGGCTCCCGTGCATTTCCTTTTACTCAGGATACGCCTAGGCTTGGGGGCCTGGGTCGATGCTACAGTAGATAGCTGATCATGGGTGGACTGTGGGATGCTGGTGTTATCAATAGTTGGTTCACCACTGGACTCGGGGGTGCTAATTATCTCATGCAGGTCAACCTGCGGGCGGTGAACAGATGTTTCCGGCGGTGCATTTGGGGTATTACCTGACATGCCGGGGAGACGTTGGGGCTGGCAGTTATCAGGCGAGACAGCTATCATAATGTTGCCAAGGGATGATCTTTTGGCAGACAGTTCGAGGGACAATCTTTTTTCCGTTAATAAAATCTCATGTTCGAGAACACGAGCAGCTCTAGTAATAAAATTATCAAGGGTCCCTGTTACTTGACCCCCTATGCTACCCCGGGCTACCTTCCTACCGGACCTTAAAGAGGTCATGATTTGGGAAGAGAGCAAACAAACAATGAGGGGGGGTAACCGGGGAGAATAACAGATACACCTCTGAAGATTTAAAAAAAAAAAAATAAGATTAAAATTAACTAAATATGACCAAATCACACTAACATATAGGAGTGCTAGATATGGGCAACAAATACTGGATAAAAAAAAAATAAGGAATTCAACAGTCAGCAGTGACACGTGCACTCACTATAACAGCAAAGTTTGTAACTCGTTACGGGCAACCCTTTTTCAGAGAGGTGGCCCGCCCCGACCACAACCGACCACGAACGGCCACAAACGGCCCGCTCTTTGCCCGGTCTTCGCCCCGGTCGTCGGCCCGCGCGCGTCCCGCTGGCGCGTTACAGGGGTGTGATGTTATTGGCGAGGGCCGTTAACCTGGAGGCGGTACCGGAAAGAGCAACCAGGTGAGGCTAATGAGATTGGCGCTGGGCCCCTTGGTCCTCGCAGTCCCAGAGCAGATCAAGGCAGCAGCCTTCCCCCGTAAATCAGCTTAGCGTCCGTGGAGGTCTGTCAACTCCGAGGCACACAGCAAGAATGGGGGCTCGACCAGGCTTTTATGCAAATTCGAACCAGCGAGCGGCTCCCGCGAAGCGGGGGCCGCGAGGCGTTGTTTGGTGCAGGGAGGCGGCTCCGGGAAGAGCAACCAGATGAGGCTGATGAGATTGGCGCTGGGCCCCTTGGTCCTCGCAGTCCCAGAGCAGATCAAGACAGCAGCCTTCCCCCGTAAATCAGCTTAGCGTCCGTGGAGGTCTGTCAACTCCGAGGCACACAGCAAGAATGGGGGCTCGACCAGGCTTTTATGCAAATTCGAACCAGCGAGCGGCTCCCGCGAAGCGGGGGCCGCGAGGCGTTGTTTGGTGCAGGGGGGCGGCTCCGGGAAGAGCAACCAGGTGAGGCTGATGAGATTGGCGCTGGGCCCCTTGGTCCTCGCAGTCCCAGAGCAGATCAAGGCAGCAGCCTTCCCCCGTAAATCAGCTTAGCGTCCGTGGAGGTCTGTCAACTCCGAGGCACACAGCAAGAATGGGGGCTCGGCCAGGCTTTTATGCAAATTCGAACCAGCGAGCGGCTCCCGCGAAGCGGGGGCCGCGAGGCGTTGTTTGGTGCAGGGGGGCGGCTCCGGGAAGAGCAACCAGGTGAGGCTGATGAGATTGGCGCTGGGCCCCTTGGTCCTCGCAGTCCCAGAGCAGATCAAGGCAGCAGCCTTCCCCCGTAAATCAGCTTGCGTCCGTGGAGGTCTGTCAACTCCGAGGCACACTCAATTGTGAGCATATCACTGCAATCTGCCATACACACTCGTCTCTCCTTTCAGGCTCGCGGTCAAGACCAACTGTAGCCATTTCCATTCATGGTGTTATGTTTGTTAAATGTAATTCCAGTAATTATTCTATTTGTCATTTGGCGTATAACTTTTAAATGCCTCTAGCTGCATTACTCCTCAGCACTGTCAACGACTTCTTAATATCCTCAATTATTTTCTGATATTAGAAGAATGGTTGTAACAAGCATATCATAGCCACTTGCCTTCCTTACAGAAAAGGGAGATCTATTCTTGCTATTATTGCTGTTGTGGGTGAGAAATTATACCTAGCCAGAAAACAAGGTTTTATTCTCCGCAAACCTGGTGTAAAGGAAAGGAACATTTATAATGCCTTGATGAACTTCTTATGGGTAATGCTGAAGGCATTTTGATACTCACGCAAACGTTCTCGAATACCACCATTTTTTTTTTTTGCAAGAATTCAAGGAAAGAGGGAAAGTATAGGGTATTATGTGTCATGTCTTAAAACACTGGCATCCACGTGTGATTTTGGAAATATCACTGATTTGTTAATAAGGGATCCACTAGTGAGGTATACTAACAGTCATACGGTACAAGACATATTTCTAGCTAAGAATCCTGATCTTAAGTAGGTAAAATCAATTATTGAAGGAATGGCAAACTCAACGAATTGGGTGCGTGAAAATGTTTGATCCATGGTGACAGTGTGAATGCATTTGTGAAATTGTCTATAGACCTGAATGAAGAGTAATGATAGGGATTACCTGAGGGGTGTGTAAGCTGAGTACTGAGTTTGCGGCACATCACCAAATCAGTACTGTGGCTGTTCCTAGGGTGGTACTTCACCCCCAGGATTCCTCTTGCTTAGGATGGGGGCAGAACATGGAAAATGTGCTAAAAAGGTGCTTTAAAGCCCCAGCGTTGTGGTACACTCACAAGTGGGACGAAGACCGGTCCAAGAGCGGGCCCATCTGCGCCCAGACAAGGCTGGGCAGGGCCATCTCTTTCTCCTGCCCCTTTTCAGGTATTGTTGCCTTATTATTCCTCGGTTTGCCTTTCTGGTGGTGATATTTGTGTAACATGGTAAAGTGCAAGCTCACGGCACCCCCCCTGCAGCTGCAGGAACTATAGTGGATGGGTTTTTAAAGCGAGCAGTAGTGGTCATCTCGAACGAGATTGAGTGAAGAAATGCTGCCTGTCTCTCTCATCTCCTCCCGGTGTTGCTACTAGCCCAGTACCAGGCCCAGAGGACGCCCAAAACCGGCATGCCTGTGGTGTTCTCAGTGCCTCGACCATGTTGTCAAGTCCTGAGGCAGTGACTGTTGATGCCTCCCTGTTAGCACAGGTGCAAGGAAGTGCGCCAAAAATCCAATTTAGTGATATAGCAACTAGAGACCTGTCAGGAAAAAGGAAGAAAGCATCTGCTGGCTCCAAACTAAAAAAGGCCCTGTGTTTATAATCTTACCTCAAAGCTTGTTGTAATAAAGATGAAAGCGATAAATATACAGCAAGCACTTTATTGGCAACCTCGTACAGGCACAGAGATGTACACACGTCCACAGCTACACTCCAACTGTTCAGCCCGTGATCCACCCACCACCACGAGAACATAGAACCCAGAACACTCATGCCTCATAACTCTATTAAAGAGACATCACTACACATCCCCTTTCTTTATCTATGCAAAACCCTTATCCTCTCTAACTAAATAATGGAAAGAAAACCAAAAACAAAACACAAAAAAAAAACTATACATAAGTAATACAAACATAATCATTAAGTTTCACAGGTTTGGAAATTTTCCTCCCAAAACTGCTAGTTTTTTCCGCGCAATTTTGGCTACTTGAATTTAAATTACTACACTCAAGAGTATGACAAAGCTCATTGTCCGTGAAACAAGTTTCTTCAACTTGAACATTTTCATTGGCTGTGTTACTAATATTGATCCACCAATACTTGTCATAACTTGAACCAGAACTGGTAGGACAATTATCATTAACGCCATCATAATTATTAGCTAATGCTAGTTTGCTCATGTGGTAGATGGATCCATCTTCTAGTTGAACAGTATTTCTATTAACTCTAACAATTTTTTTTGGTTCACTAAATCTATTATCACCTTTGACAATCTTCCTACTAGATTTCACCCTTACCCATTGTCCCACATGAATATTGACATCCTTAACTCCATGTTTGTTATCAAAATATAACTTATTCTTTTGTTGAGACTCACACATAGAACCTCTAATTACGTCAATGTCCCAATTTGCCTTCCCACCTTTGTTCATCCAACCAGGATTAACTTTGGAGTGTGGAATCCTGCCTCTCATAATAGCAAAAGGACTATTGCCAATTGATTCATGTATAGTAGTTCTATGGCTCCATAACATTTTCATAATTTCTGTATTCAGATCTTTCTTATTCTTCTTGGAAAGCTGTACTATTCCTTTAATGACTCTGTTCATCCTTTCAACTACAGCATTACCCCTTGGGTGGTACAAAGCAGTGAACTTTTGTTCAATACCCGCATACTCCATAAATCTTTTCATTTCTAAGGACTTGAACTGAACACCATTGTCCGTAAGTAGAGATTTAGGGAAACCTTCTTTTAGAAAAATATTTTCCAGAAATTTGATAACAGAGTTAGTGTCAATCTTTGTAACAATCTCCAACTCAACCCATTTAGAAAACATATCCATCAAAACAATGATGTACCTTTGTGAACCATCATTCCATATTAAAGGTCCCATGAAATCCAAAGCTAAATCCTCCCATGGTAAATTTGGACAAACTAAGGGACTTGATGGAGGATTCAAAGTCTTTTGGGTTTTGTCAGCTGAAACGCATTCTACACACGACCTGACAAAACGTTCTGTTTCAGTGTCATTTTTAGGCCACCAATACAAAGATTTCACCTTTCGTTTGGTAAGTGCAATACCAGGATGTCCCTCATGGCATAAAGTAAGAATTTTATTTCTGATACTGGAAGGTGGAATTATTTTTTCCCCTCTTCCGAGGTTCCCATCCTCGTCGCCAAATTGTAATAAAGATGAAAGCGATAAATATACAGCAAGCACTTTATTGGCAACCTCGTACAGGCACAGAGATGTACACACGTCCACAGCTACACTCCAACTGTTCAGCCCGTGATCCACCCACCACCACGAGAACATAGAACCCAGAACACTCATGCCTCATAACTCTATTAAAGAGACATCACTACACTTGTCAAAGGGCCAGCCGAAAAGGACACTCTTCTGGGGGAACTATCCGACCTCTATTGTAACCTCTAGGGCTCTATTCTATGTAAGTTTGAACCCATTTACACCCACCTGGGGGCCATTGAAGCCAAGCTAAGCTATTTACCCCTCACCTAGATGCCAATCAACCTACGTAGGTGCCACCATCTGAGGAGAGTGAAGGTGCAGGGTCAGCAAACAACCACGCTGGCCCTGGGGTTATTGCTTCACCTGCTGTGGTCATTCACCGTACAACTGCTCCTTCACCATCACCTCCATCTCCTGCACCTGCATCAAGGGGCCTACACGTAGGAGGTTCAAACCACCTTAGTCGTTCCCGGCAAACTTCCATCAAGGAGGCTTCCACTTATAAAAATGTGCCCCATTGTGATTTGCCACCCGCAGTCTGCCCATAAGTTATTATCCTGGCTAATGTCCCAGGGTTGCACACTGATGCCAAGGAATCTGTGGTAGAATTAATTAATACGACTGCACATTGGGTCCATAGGAATGTTAGATGCAGAGGCAACGTTTCCCCATAGATTCACATGGCAAGGAAAGTGGGATTGGTAAGGAAGTTGCACAAAGAATTTGACAGGGATTGCATTATTGTTACTTTCAGGGATCCTAGGGTCACCGACGATCTCACCTGGGCCTCAAGGTAAGGGCACGGCAACCCTAGCAAAGTCAAGACACTTCCCCTGGGCTATTTTTATAGAGATCTGGCCATGAACCCCCTTTGGGAGGGAGAGAGCTCCCCTACCCGTCTGTGCAGCCATCCTTATTTAGTATACCGGTGCAGAATCGTTGTTCTCTGCTAGGTGATTTGTCAGAAAATGATTGACTGACTTCCAGTAATGTGACTAAGAACTGGTCTGTTGAGGAATCCAGAAGAAAAGAGTCCTTATTAGAACATGGACCTAGCCCTTTGCAAGAATTGCCTGTTAATTGGGGCCAGTCTGTGAATAACTCCCCAAAACCCCCTCTGCCAAGGAACAAGGTAAATCCTGTGATGCCAGTTATACAAGCACAAGTCATTAAGGCTCTTTTTTGGAACATTGCTGGGCTAGCCAGCAAAATGGATTGTGAGAGGATGGCCACTTTTATTCACAGCCATTAGATTATATTTTTCCAGAAGACTTGGGTGATTGACAATCTTTGCCTTGATCGGTATTGCCCCAACCCTGTTCCCGCAGTTCCATCATCGTCAGGCAGAGCTAGGGCTGGGCTAATGGCTTCGACCAAAGTCACCCTGGATTGTAGAATTAGTGTAATTCCTTCTGCTTGCATTTTATTCCAAGCATTTCTTTTCATGTGGCCTAATGATACAAATATTGTCTTGAGAATGTTTTTTCATTGTTTCTTTGAACGGGCCCAGCTATCAACAGATCTCTCATCACCCCCTATCGCCCTAGGAAGGACCTGCGATTGGCTAATGTCAATCTTGCAGTCGTCCCCAAAATCAGGAGGACAAGAAGCGGAGGAAGATCCTTTTCCTAAAATGTGGCAAAACTTTGGAACACATTACCCCTACACCTTTGCTTTGAACCCCATCTCCTTCTGTTTCGTAAACTTCTAAAAACCTGGTTATTTCAACAATCACCCCTATAATTTCACCTGTTTTTCACTGTTCAGTCACTTGTGCTGGGATGCCCGAGGGTAGCTATGCACTTAACAAATGCTCAATAATAATAATATTAATATGAAAATCTAACAAACTTTAATATGGAATTTGATTTTATTATGGACCAGGAAGACAAACTTGCTTATTTGCACAAAGGATATGATATAATTTTAGGTGGAGATTTTAATGACAAACTGGGGCTGACACTGTTGGAAGATAACTATTCCCCAGGTGTTAACATCAGTCTACAGCACAATCCCCTGCTAACAGACCGTAGAAATTTTGCACTGCTCCATCTGAATAAGATATTTGACTTGGTTAATGTAAATGAGGTCTGTGACCATAATTACTCAGACACATCCAGCTTTGAGAGGGGCAAATACTTTTCCATCATTCATTATGTTTTTGTCACACGAGAATCGTTGGCTAAGGAGGATGGGGCATCAATTGTTCCTAGCATTTATAGTTACCATAATCCCCTATGCCTAGATCTTTATCTACCAATGAGGGTGGAGGGAGTCAAGAGTGTGGCTTCAGAGTCATTAACAACTAAGTCGCAGGGCCTGCTCTTGACGTGGAGAAACGTAGACATGAACCCCTTTAGGCTAACTTGTGCTCACAACATTTTCCCCTGGTGTTCAACTGCCTCACTCAGTTGGCCGCTTATCGTGAGAGGACCATTTCTTTTGTGGTCAATGGGCTGTTACTGGAGCCCAGTAAACTGGGGTCCTAAATGCTTTATTATCACTTATTTTACTCACCATAACCTTGAGTATCTTTAGATTTAGCATTGTGCAAAAACAACTCCAGACTCCATTTCTGACCAAACTGATCCTGCTCAGACTCACCCCCACTGACCTTCAAGTTACACATACAGCACTCTTCAGCAGTGCCATTAACCTGTCTGGGTAGCTCCATAAACCATTTGCAAAGAGACATCTGGGGCACATATAGGCTATCGTGATAGAGGCTGTGCTGGCAAAACTTGCCTGGTGTTGGTACAATAAATCTATATAATATTGATACTGACTCAATTTTGGAGCCTGGACATTTTCAGGGATCTAAAAAAACTTACTAAGACAAGACTGATATAAGCTGGTTTCCATGGCTGCAATTCTTTAAAAAAAAACACACAATTGCAATACTCAAGGGAAATTAGTGGAATCACACGAATAGGATACAAGCAACGCAGATATAGGTCATGGAAATTTCTTGCAATCTGTGTTTTATTGACACAGCTTCATGAACATTTACATTATCTCAGAGCCCTGTTTCTTCAAAGAGTAGATAGGGGCATAGTTTTCATTCGTTTGCTTTCTTAAAAGTAAACATCACACTTAAGCCTAAATGCAAGATAAGTATAATATCTGATTTATTTTCCTGGCAAAGTATGCTGCTGTTGAGTCCGATAGAATGCACAGAGGAAAGTGTTGGAGGCGGGGTCAGTTTCTTTCAATTTCTTTTAGTTCAGTAGGGCAGCAGCAGAAGCGGGGCCAGCTGACCACAGGCCAACTGACTTCACTAGAACCCAGCTCCCCAGAACCCTCCTATCCAAAATTCCACAGATTGAGTCACAATTAATTAACCTAACATTCTAAAACATTCGAATGTTTAAGTTGAATGACACAGCAGGTGTAAGAGCAGGTTTACAAGAAAGTAAAAACACTAAAACCTTCCAATAGGTTGGTTCAATACAACATGTATGTACATATTTACAAGAGATAAGAACAGTGAACATCACACTTCTACTGATGAATTTCATAACAGGTATACTCATCACCATTGATTAATTACCTAATGTTGCATCCACCATGGAGTTTTTCTTTGTGGTTTTCTCGTCCACACATTGAAGACATTTTTATTGTCAACCATTCTTGATTCCTTAACCATTACTTCAAGCAAAACATCAGGCATGCGTACCACCCTCTACTTTTTCTAATTTTCCATCTGCTAACCCAAAAGCACTCATTCTAACATGTACAACCTTAAACGATCAGAGAACTGCAACAATCCTTTCCCCGCCCACCAGGTTTACTCAATCCCATTCACGAAAAGTTTATTCTGTACTCTCATGCTTCCAAAATTATTTAATCTGTCACCATATTCCAACATTCAACTTTGCATATACTTCGAACAAAACTTACATCCTCTAATCAACTCAAAGATATTTTTCCAGATTTTGTATCAGATGCAATTTGATAAGCTCTTACCAATTACTTAAAAGCTACCTTCCAACTCACTCCTTCACACAAGGCCAATTGTATACCTTCCGTCAGCACAGAGTACCACCTTTCTACCAAGCCATTACTCTGGGGACAATAAACAGAGCACTTAGTGTGATGCTCTCCCAATTCTGACAAAACACTTAATTTCTTCCTAAACCAATTGCTCGCTATTGTCTGTCACATTTTCTATTGACACTTTGTAATTGACAATCACCTCAAAAACAAAATAATTGCCTTACTTTCCTCAGAACCAAACACTTTACTACCAGCTAACTTAAAAATAATCACCTCCTCAGTCACTGTAACTAGCTTGGGTTCAAGCGTGCTCCTGAAGTCCCCTATGGCTTTTATAATGTCTCGAAGAGAAGGCTCCGGTGCCTGGTCTATGTCGCCAAGCTCCGCCGGGTCTCTAGCAGCTCCTCCCACCTCCTCTGCAGTCCCCAGTGAGACTGTGTACTTGTCAATTTGATTCGATTGCCCTGTATGGGGGCCTTGTTCCGCACCATGGCTGTCAGACCCCAGGAATAGGGCATCAGGACAGGATCGTAACCCCCTCTTGGCTTGGACCTCACCGCATGGGGCCACGAGTCTCTGTAATATTGTTTCCCCTACCAGGGCCGGTTCTGGAGTCTATCTTAAGAGGGCCCCAGAGTCACCAGATCACTGCCCAGAAGTGGCCCACCGTCTTCCAGAAGTAAACTGCTTCCACTTCTCAGGGCTAGTCACATGCCCTCCAGGCCACTGCGCACTCTGCTGAATGGTTTACGGGCCCACTCCATTTGGTACAACATGGAGGCAGATGTGGGCCGGCCTGGTCCGGGGGGAGGGGTCAGGGGACCTCCCGCAGCGAACTGTCCGTAGGCGCTTGCGTTGAAAGCCGCCTCGGGTCGGGCCCGGCACCTTGTCCTGGGGGGGGGGAGGGGGCGGGGGGAGGAGAGATAAACTCTATGTAGATGATGGTGGGGGGGATCTCCTGATTCCACCTGCTACTGAACAAATACGTTATGGCCGGCTGGGCTCGCGGTCCCCGCTCCCCCTTTACAGTCCCGGTGTGGTGGGAGACCCCTCCGAGTGAGCCGCCGCAGCCAGAGGCCTCCCCCGTATGGCCCACACTGTCACCAAGGCCTCAATCTTTGCAGGTAGGCCCGGGATTCGTTTTATCCGGCGTTACAGTCTCCATGCTCCACCTCGGACCCTTGGAAGTGCGCTGCCCAGGCCTCTTCACCGATGCCACACCATACAGGAGACGGCATGGGCTCCCTTGGCCCCACCGTCCGTCAATCCCCCGAGCGGCAAATGCAGGATTCAGGTGCCAGGTAGCCAAGGTGTAAAGTTGGTGGTAACTAGGGCCACACTTGTGGAGAAGTACACCAGCACACCTTCATTCTTAGCACGTTACTTTATTTCACACAAGGTATATGGGCGCGCCGGAGCGGAGCTCCGATCTGTTCGGAATCGGCGCGCTTACTCCCGCAAATGGCCGCCACCGGAAGTCCGCTGACGTCACACGCAGTGTGCGCCAGCAGACTAGACCGCTACACCACATCTCCCCCCTTTATAAACAAACCCACAACATAACACAACCCCTTATAACTTGTACAGTCTTACTTGCTGTCCATATTGAACTCCCCAAATCTCCTGGGCAGATAGACTCTCCTGCCACACCGAGTCCACCTACTACGATCGCCAGTCTTCGGAGTTGTGGCCTCATCCCCCGGGCTGGGTGCATCTTCCCCGCCCTTGTGTTCTTCTTCCCTCCACACCTCCAGGTCTGTCCCCTCCTGGGTGTTGGACGCTTGTCCTTCCATCTCCTTTCTCAGTTCGCGACCTGTTCCCAGTCGGGGACTGCCCCCTACTTCCTTGGGACCCTCCGGGTCTACTTCCTTGCTCCACTGGGCGCTGGCTGCTCCGGTGTTCTCCGACTCCACAACCGTATTCTTCCCGCCTGTTGACGTGCACCTCGCCATGCGGTCTTGTGACCAAATCTTCCCATCGCTGAGGAGAGCTGATCTGGAATACGGTTCCATCACTTGGAACGGGGAAGTGAACTTACTATCTCCCTTCTTCCTTTGCGTAGGCAGTTTGACTCTCACCCATTCACCCTTCTCGAGTTTGACCTCCTTGGTGTTGTGCTTCACATCGTAATGCTCCGTGTACACCGCCTGTGCTTTCTCCAAGTTCTTACGTACCACCGCTGGGGACCAGTGGCTTTGCACCGTGAGGCGTTTCCAGGCCACATTGTCTTTAGTGAAAGGCTCCCTTCCTCTCAAAACTCGAAACGGACTGTACCCCGTGGTGGTGGGCGTTATCCGATAGGCCCACAACAGCCGTTTCAACTCCCTCTCCCAATTGATGCCTTGGCTGATCGCTGCCTGCACCGAACCCATGATCACCCGGTTAAATCGTTCCGCGGATCCATTCCCTGCCGGGTGGTATATCGGTGTATGTCGTACAGCGATGCCGTTCCTGTCCATGAAGCTTTCCCACTTACTTGATGTGAATTGTGGGCCATTGTCACTCAGAATCCCTTTGGGGATCCCTTCCCTGATAAAGACTTCCGTTAGGAATTCCAGTATCATTTCAGTTTCAGCGTTATCCGCCACTTGGATCTCTGGCCACTTGGAGTAACGATCTATCACCACTGTGACGTATTTCTGGGTGCCGTTCGTGTCCTGTATCGGTCCCAGTATGTCAATAGAAATCTCTTCCCACGGGTTTTCCGGACAATCGTAGCGCCCCAGGGGCGGACGTAACAATTTCTGGGTCTTGTCTGCATTGCTGCATTGCTCACACGCCCTTACATAACGTTCTACCATTATGTCCATCCCCGGCCACCAGTAGTCTTCTTTTGCTCTCCATTTCGTTTTGACGATCCCTAAGTGGCCTTCATGTGTGATGGATACGATGCGGTGTCTCAAGGTGTTCGGAGGGACGACTTTATTGCCTCTTAGCAGGAACCATGGTTTGTCCCCTACTGACAATTCATCTCGGACCTCCCAATACTGCTTCAATTCTTCCTCCAACAATCTCTTGTCCGGCCATCCGTTGGTTACATACGCCTTGACAGCACTTATCTTCTCGTCCTTGGCGTATTCGGTCTCCCATTCCTGGGTGCTTATGGCCCTTTCAGGATCTCCTGTGAACGCAACCGCATAGTCCTCCCATCCTCCTTCTTCCTGGACCCCCGCGGTCTCTTTAGATGCTGCTCTACTCAAAAAGTCCGCCACCTTGTTCTTGTGTCCTGGTAGATACTCCACATCATATACATAATCTAGCAGCCTCAGCGTCATCTTGGCAATCTGCAGAGTGGCATGCTCGTGCCCACAGGACGTGAGGACCTTCACTAAAGGTTTGTGGTCGGTGCGCAAAAGGAACCTTCCGCCCCACAGGAACTGCCGGAATCTCTCCATTGCCCACACTGCCGCGAGCATCTCCTTCTCTACGACACTGAATTTACTCTCATTAGGAGCCAACGCTCTGGATGCAAAGCTTATCGTGGTGACGACTCCGTCAGTGGACCTTTGCGTGAGCACTGCCCCTAGTCCTTGGTCGCTAGCGTCAGTGGTTAACATGGTTTGCGTCTCAGGGTCGAATCCGTGTATGGGCACTGCCTCACTAATATGTCTTTTCATGTCCTCGAACTCCTGTTGTTGCTCTTCAGTCCAGTGGAACGTGGATTTGTCCTTCAGAAGTGACCTCAAATTATGGGTCTTTGAGGCAAAGTGTGGCACGAACTTACTATAAAACTCCGCCATACCCAGGAAAGTTCGGACGTCCTCCTTGTTCTTGGGTGTGGGGGCCTCTTTTATTGCTGCGACGTTGGACGCTTTCGGTTCGATGCCGTGTTAACTTATCTCGTGCCCTAAATACGTAACCTTGTTCATTCCAAATTTGCATTTGTCCCATTGGGCGGTGAGACCGTTTTGCATTAACACGGTTAGGACTTCCTTCAGTTTCCTGTCATGGTCCACTTTGGATGTTCCCATTACCAATATGTCGTCCTGGAAATATTGGATGCCTTCTTTCCGGTGGAACAACCTGTGCATCAGTTTTTGAAAAACTGCGGCTGCTGAGGCAAGCCCAAACGGCATCCTCAAAAACTTGTAGCATCCGAACGGAGTGATAAACGATGCTAAATGATTGCAGGATCGATGTAAGGCAATCTGATGGTAAGCGGATGTTACGTCTATGGTGGAGAACCATTTTGCCCCTTGAGTTCTGGCTAACATTTCGTTGATCCTGGGAAGCGGGAACTGGTCCACTACAATATTTTTGTTGAGTTCTCTCAGGTCGACCCACAACCTCACCTTCCCGTTGGGTTTCTGAGCTACGACTAAGGGCGCCAACCATTCCGCATTGTCGATCGCCTCTATCACTCCATTGTCCTCCAGTCTCTGCAACTCTTCCTGTACCGCTGTCCTGGTCCGGAATGGAATGTTGCGTACTTTGTGGGACACCGGGTTGGCCCCCTCCTTCAGATGAATTCTATGTGTGAACTTCGCCATGCGGCCGATGTAATCTTTGAAAACTTCCGGAAATTCTTCCTTCCATCATTGTGCTTCGTATTCTGGTCCTTCTTCAGTCATGAGAACTTGCGTGTGCCCACCCGGGTTCAACTTCATTCCCAAGGCTCCCTGGTCTTTCCAGCCCAGTACCGACGGTCCTTTTTCTGCCACGTACAGTTTCCCTTCGCATGTTCTGCCCCTGAATTCAAAGGTTAAAGGGCAAAATCCCACCATGGGTATGGGCTCCCCGGTGAAAGTCACTGGGTGGATGTCCGTGGGCCTTAGGTAATAATTTGTTCTCGTTACAAACTCTTTCTCCCATATTTTCCTTTGGATAATTGTGTAAGGTGACCCCGAATCCGCTACCATGGTCACACTTACCCCACCAACAGTCATTTCACACTTTGGCTTCTTATCAGCGGTGCACTCTATGCCTAGAACTTGCTCTTCCACTATCAAGATCTCGTCTTCCTCCTCCTCAATCTCTTCTTCTTCCTCCTTGCGTGGCCCTTGCGCCACATACCTGACCTAGTTTCTAGGGGACTTCCTCCTGCACACTTTCTCATAGTGTCCTACTAGTCCACAATATGCGCACTTGGCGCTGAATGCTGGACAGCCCTTGTCGTTGGCTGTATGCGTGCCGCCGCCGCATCTATAGCAGGCATTCTTACTCTAGTTCCGTTGTCCTTGCGGTCTGGCGGGTCTTGTATTGTACCTCTTGTAGTTCCGCGCTCCTTGCTGTCCTGATGGTTGCTTACTGTCCGTTGTCTTCCGGTCTTCCACTTTGTACACCTCTTGCTCTTGGTTGCCTTCACGTTTGGCCGCTTCTGCGCACCTCCTGGTCAACTCCGCCTTTTTTACTAAGGCCACGACTGTCTTCAAAGGTGCATCGCCATTGGTCCACAGCTTCTCTTGAATGGAGGAATTCACTGTGTGCATGATGATTTGATCCCTTATCAGTTCTTCCTGCAGGGTTCCAAATTTACATGTTAGGGCCAATTTCTGTAGTGCCGCCACATATTCATCGACCGATTCCCCTTTGTTTTGCTTCCTGTGGTAGAAATTATACCGATCAATCGCCGTGCATACCACAGGGCGGTAGTGGGCGTCCAGGTCTTCTATTGCGTGTCGGAATACATCATCGTCCGTCGGTGGTCTTTCCTCTTTCACCTGGTCTTGGTATATTCTTTGTCCTGCCGGGCCCAAATGATGAAGGAGAATTTTCTTCCGCCGCGAACTCTCCCTCTTCTTCTAGTGCTGAGAGGTAGTTCAGGAAGTACCATTTCCAGTCCTCCCACGGCATCTCGGGTTCTCCTGCTTTTGCCAGGAATGGCACTGGGTTCGTCAGCGAGAAGGTCTGAGCGCTCATTTTCCGCCCGTCGGTGGCATTCGTTTTCCCAGGGGCGGAATAGTTGGGGAACTCTGCCTCTTGGGCGCCCCTGCTGCTCGCCTCGTCTTCCTGGCTGGATTCCCCGCTCTCTGAGTGGCTTCCGCTGACCACCTCCAGGTTGCAGGGCACCCCCGCTGGGGACTAAGGGCTGATGGACTCACTCCTCCCTCGGGCGGCTTGGGGACGTAGGCCAAGAGGGCCTTACTTGCCGGGCGGTCGGCACCGGTTATTATAGGTGCGCTGTGTCTCTGGGCTTACTTCGCGGAGTCGCTCTCACCGCTGCCCTGCCACGCTTCCGTCTTCGTGCTCCTGGTGTGTACTTGCCGGCTCACAACTTCCCACGTGGGTTTGCTCTGGAGTGCAGTTCACCCCCTCACCACCTCATCGCCATTGTAAAGTTGGTGGTAACTAGGGCCACACTTGTGGAGAAGTACACCAGCACACCTTCGTTCTTAGCACGTTACTTTATTTCACACAAGGTATACGGGAGCACCGGAGCGGAGCTCCGATCTGTTCGGAATCGGCGCGCTTACTCCCGCAAATGGCCGCCGCCGGAAGTCCGCTGACGTCACACGCAGTGTGCGCCAGCAGACTAGACCGCTACACCACACAAGGGTCAAGTCCCCGCTGTCCTCGTCTCAGGTCACTCCCCAGCCAGGAGCTCCGGTCCCAGGAGCCGCCATCTTGAGCTCAGTCGCGAGCGGATCATCTCTGCCTCAGCCGTCCCCCGCTCCATTTCTGTGTTGCAGAGAATCTGTCCTGTGTCCCCAAGCTTCAGCCACAGTTTGCTGGGACAGACCAACACAAATAATGTCGGATGTGCAGGGTCTAGTCACTAACTGCTACGAGAGCTTCTGCAGCAGGCCATGCCCCCGACCTGCTCAATTTCAAGCATGCAGAGGTAACCTAGGGCTGCCAAGATCCCTATGAGTCAAAACAACACTGAGGTAACAAAAACTATTCACACTATGTAGGGATTGACTGTTGACATGCAGTCAAGGGGCCCCTTTCTTACCTGGGCCACACGTCATAATATGAGGCTTTCCAAAGTTGGTGATTAAATCAAGGTTACCCATGAAGGATACAAATGCCTCTACCACAGTACGCAAGGCTCTTGGTGTCCAGGCCAAGAGAACCGCATCAGCTGCATGCAGTAATGCAGGGACCAGCAGATACCCTATTCTTGGGACATAGGTAGTTATACTGGAAAAATGTGTATTCAAATTATTTATACAAGACTAAACAACAGATGAACCAAAATGCGTCCTTGATGCACCCCTCTAGACATTTCACATGCAGAACCATATCTCACTTTAGCTGTGAGGTTCTCATGCAGGGTGAATAAAAAGTCACCAATGTAAGATGCAGCCCAGGTTCAACAACATTAACTGTAATTTGACTCTATTTATCCAGATAGGCCAGGTACAGTGGGAAGTGCTTGGCTATGGTATATTTGCCACCAATCAGGTACAAATTCAGGCACTGTTTCACCGTACCCAGCCCTGAGCGGAAATCAAATTGGAATTGGCACAAGGTGTGATTTTGATAAACCCATGCTCTGATTCGGTTAAAACTACCCTGCCCACAATCTTGACGGTGCTATCAAGAAGAGATGGGACGATAGCATTTAGGCGCATTCCGGTCCCCCTATTTAAAGATAAGAACTATGATGGACACCACCCAGGAGCACAATATCTTATTACATAAGGAGTTATTAAAGGCATTAGTGAACGGGGCCCTAAATATCAGTATTACATTTAATAAGGTCCATGGGTACCCCATCCAGGCCTGGAGCTTTTCTGCCCAGACTTTGCCATAAAGCAGCTTCAACTTCTTGTAATGTGTTTAACAAAGGAGGGAAAGTACTCAATTTATTCCGTAAACATGCCCCTAAACTCTTATCCTATACAAAACCAATCATAACCAGACACATCACATGATCAGAGGGGTTTTACCAAAGCGACCCTTTACTGCGGTTACTCGTGGCTTCAGATTCCAGCAGGTCCCAATCCGTTTTAAGCAGATTCCCTGCTCTCTTTCAAGGTGTTTTTATAATGCATCCTAGCTGCCCTTATCATCTGAAGTTCTTTCAGGGAAATATGGAGCGCCTTCCTCAACCGACGATTGGCCGCAGAGCAATGCCTGTCAAACCAGTGAGGGCACACTAGCTGGATCCGACTAGGCTTCAACAAATTGTTCCTGATGCATAAGCATAGATCTTCATAAGGGGCCAACAAATCACCACCACTCCCAGCTGCCAAGCAACCTTGAAAAGTCTCCTGATGGTTCCTTAAAAGTAAACCAAGAGTGGTCATAGGATCCGTCAATTGCCAAATGAGCCTGAACCCATCATTGGAGTTCTGAGTTATCACTATAGAGGCAACCGGTTTTTTGTCCTTAAGCAGACTGAAGTAATCAAACAATTAGAGCATTGTGATCCCCCACATTGTTTCCTTTTTATAGCCCCGAAAGAACCATGACAAAAAGGCCCTGGTTGTAAACATATAATCAATAAGTGAGGCCCGTTACTCCCCCCCCCCTAAAGAGGCCGTAGGGGGTCCTTCTCTATTGAACATGCAAACCATATCAACAAGGTCATGATCAGAGAGAAGAAGCCCTAATTCCTTCCCTCTGAGAGCCATCTGGCCTTGAAAAGTTACTTGATCTTCACTCCCTGACTCCTCAGAATAGGTTACCTATTTCGCATTAAAGTCCCAACATAATATGGATGAGAGCAAGCCCCCTCCACAATATGCCTCTAACAAGATAGAAAAGAAAACAACTTCAAAAAATTGGCCCAAACTGAGTAACAAAATCATTATTATAGAAATGTACCACGTAAAATTAATAGGGACTCAAAATATCTTCAACAAGCAATGCTTGAAATGCAGGAATCCCAATGTCTAGGACCATGACTTCCACTTTAAGATTCAGTTTGACCCAGATAGAGAAACCGCCTTATGCTGTGCCATGGGGAGAAGGGGATGCAGCGCAGCAATAACAAGTAAACCCAGAACACAAAATGGGAGTAGTAGTTTCCTGGAATGTCACAAAATGGTATTTGGCAATAAAGCCAAGCAGGATTTATTAACTTACCCTTGATATCCATGACATTCCAGCTCAGCAAGGATAATGGGCTAATCGGTCCCACGACCTCTGAACAGAGACCTTCAGATGGTGCAACAAACCCCCTGAAGATAGAGGGAGTTTGACCAACTGAGAGGGAAGGGACTTCTAAACATACGTCCTCTGGGGTATGACCTAGCACTAGAATTTAATTCCCAGTACCATTAACAATTAGGGTTGCTGTTCGAGAAGCATCAGGAAGTCAATCCACACTAGATAAAACATCAAAAAAATTAACTACAGGTACATTGAATATATCCTTATTACACAAGAAAGTGGGGTGAACTGGACCAGGCACTTGCAGGACACAAACCTCAGGTAACACGCTAACTTTGCAGTAATTGCCATCAACATGAGACTTGGGTGACATTCAGTAGCCGGCAAAAGGGGAAGACAGGATTTATAAAAGTAGCCTTGGGGCAATAAAATGATGTTTCTCCTAACAGCAGATTTATTTAAGTACCCAAACTGCAAACTTTGCACCAAATAAAGAGACCAGAAGTTCATAATGCTCGTCACCTTGTATGTCTACCGTACCAGACCCTATCCATCCAACCCTGCGCAGGGGAAAACCTCTGTGCCGCGCAAGCCAGTCCAGAGTTTGTTGAAAGGTTCCTCATGCATCTCCTTCGATCCTTATGCAGAGTGGGGGCTCCAGTTAAAATCACCACATAGGAGCAGGAGGGCAGGGGGAGGAAGTGGGCACAATGACCGTGTTACCCCTCCCCTCTCCTCTCCCAATAAGAATTTTCCTGGGGATTTGAGCCCTTTGAATTACACATTTTTACCGGATAGAAGTGGATGAGCCTTAATAGGGGGATTCAGCTCAGATGCCTGTGCGACAGGATCAAGACAGTTTTTATTCAGTAATAGCCTCCGGGACGGATCTGGACCAGTAACGCTAATAAAATTGCCTTGAACAACATCCATAACCTGATTTTCCTTAGGTAGCAAATTCTGAACTGTTGCAGATGGAGGTAAAAATCTGCATCTCAGAGTAAATACCAGAGGCTGAGATGAATTCAATTATTCCATCCATAACTTTTTAGCTTACTTTAGTGTGTCGCCCTAGTGGGACGGGTATGCCCAGATGTCGGTCTCATGCACACTGTGTCACTGGAACCAAGTTGTATCCGGCTGATGAGACCATAACTAGTGCAAAACCGGTACTGGCCTGCTTGTGCTCCGATTCAAAGAGGACCTGGCTTGGCAGTTTGATGTGGACTGCTCCGACTGGAGCAGGGTCAAGACTGACTAGCATATAGCTGGGTCACAAGTGAGGTGAGATGTTGTGCCAAATAATGATGGACTGGGATGCGGCCTGAGTAATTACCAGTGGCTGAGATTAATTCAAGCATTCCATCTATCACTTTTTTGTATACCGCAGATGGAGGTAGCATGCGCATGAGAGCATTTAAATTGTACTCAATAGCATTCAGGCGATCACTAAGGGGAGAAAGCTCGGCTTGGAGGAGTGCCTTACATTTAGTAAAACAGCCCTCCAATAGTGGAGCTACACAAGGAGGGCTCAACACCAGAACACTCTCCAGACCCCTCCAGAAACGCAGAATGAGCCTGCCCCTGACAGCATAGTTTGTATTTTGAAAGGGCATGAAGGATGGAGTGTGATTGGTACAGTGCAGGCTCCCCCAACAAGTAGTTTGTGAGCTAGTGGTAGCTCACCTGGGTGCTGCCCACTCTACTAAATTAGAAGTTTTTGCGTTGCTGAATTTAATTATATGCATCCCAAAATGTAAAAGCCTGTATTTGAGACATACATATACATATTTTCAGAACTTATAAGTTGATGTTTTGAGGACAATGGTTTAGTTTTCAAATTATATTTAAACTCAATGCCGGAGTGATACGTTATGCAGCATTGGAGAGACTTATTACTATTATTACCTTGGTGCCGGAGGCCTTGCACCTATGGCTGTTGTATATAAGCCATGCATAGTCCATATTGATAAAGCATTTTTTCTTTACTGCTGGCAACAGTGCCTGATGCATGGAGGAGATCACTGCTGATAATCTTGCATTTGTGGCCAATAATGTAATCTTGTCTGTTATATGCTCACTATAGCAACACCAAGAACGTTAGTAGCTCAGGATGATTTTCAATGAACATAAGTAGCTCTTATTGCAGAAAAGGTTGAAGACCTCGTGGTATAGTGCATCATTCAACAAATGGTGAAAGTAAACTCCACGAACATAAGCAGCATGGTGATGTCGATTAAATTAAATTTGACGAGGAAGTGAATAAAGAGGTAAAAGAATATGAAGGGAGATAGTGAAGCTTTGAAAGGGGAAAGTAAGACAGGTGCGGTGTGAGGCTTTGAGAAGACAACAATTGGGGTTTCTAGTTGTTTACAAGCAGCAGGGTCCTAAAAATCACAATGTGGGTCTTAAAGAAAAGCACAGAGGAGAGAGATCACTGTCACGGAGTCACTGCACCTGCTGCACCAACGGAAGCAATACACTGGGAAATTGCAGGGGCAAAGGGTATGGACGGGAGAGGAACCTGTCAATCGGTGAAATGAAACACTGATCTAGGTTCAAGGGGTTTGTGTAGGGCACTGTGCCACTGCTGCACAAATGTGATATCCTGCCAACTAAGTGTCCTGGTGGCACTGCATCTGCTGCATGAATTGCAAGCACACCCCCAGAAGTGCAGGTGCAAAAGCTAGGGGTGCATTGAGGAGCCTTACTAGACCAGAGATGGATGTAGTTGTGACAACAGAGGCAAATATAAAATCTAAGTGCTCATTGTGGCAGGGAGTGGGTGATGCCCTCCCTGGTGCAGGGAAGGAAATAGGCTTATTGGTTCCTGTTTAAAATAAAAGAAGCAACATTCATTTGGGTTGAATGGGTCCCTGAGACCTTGTGACACCGCATCTGCTGCATGAATGGAAAGTACACCCACTGAAGAGCAGGTGCAAAGGGTAGGGATGGGAGACTGCGAGGCACCACAGAAGAAAGTGATGGAGGGATGGTTGTTTTAGAAGGAGCGACAAAATATTTCAAAAAGGGTGCAGTGGCGTAGCCAGTAAGTCATGGCTGTAGCTCACGAAAGGAATTGGGCTGCTCCCTGAGAAATAAAAAAGTAATCTGGATTGAATGTATTTTTGAGGCACTGGGCTACTGAACTTGCTGCAAGTAATGAAGGGGTGGCCCAGTAAGTGCAGTTTTATAGAGAAGGGAGAGGAAGGCAGAGGCATGGGTTTTGAGGATGGGGCTAGGGTGAGGGGGCTGAGAAAAGCATACTTTGTTAGGTGTTTAAGTAAAGGATACAGCTGTGAAGGAGCATAGGTTGGATTTTAGAAGAGGCTGGAAGGCATGAAGGATGGAGTGTAACTGGTAAAGTGCATGATTCAGCAAATGGTGAAAGTAAAGTCCATGTAAATGTCTATTGTTTTGTTTTCATTGTTTATAGGTCGCATAAAAAGCACAACTTGGGCGTGTTGTGGTGAAAAGCACACAGGAGAGATTACTGTCCCAGAGCCACTGCAGCTGCTTCACCAAAAAGATACTCTCTTGGAAATGCAGAGGGTAGGGACAGGAGAGGAATATGCGTATGGGTGAAATGAAGCAATCTGGGTTCGATGGGTTTGTGTAGGGGATTGTCACTGCACCTGCTGCACTAATGGGAGCTAAGGTCCAGTAAGTAGCTTCAGACAGGAGGGGGTGGATGGGCAATGAAGAAGGGTGATAGGTGGTGGTGTTAAAGCAGCACAGGCATGAAACTGCATAATTTGTACTGCACAATGGAGTGAAGTACAAAATTAATGGGAGTGTGCAGTGGGGCAGGCAGTGTGTGATGGCCCCCAGTGCAAGGAAGGAAATAGACTACTGGGCTCCAGTTTAAAATTTAAAATGAAGCAATAGTCTGGGTGCAATGGATCCCTGAGGCACAGTGTCATGATGCCACTACCCTTACTGCATGAATTAATAGTACGACCCTGTGCAAAGTCAAGAAAGAGCAAGGCACGCGGAAAGGCCTTAAAAGAGCAGTGATTGGGGTGGTTGTTTCAGGACATGCATGCATAGTTTATAGTGTACAACGAAAAGTGTGCAGTTGAATAGTGTCATACCCTGTAGTGCAAATAAGGAAATGGGCTCCCGCATGAATTGTGAAAAAGCAGTAATCTGGGTTGAATGAGTTTTGGGTCATGGCGCTACTGCATATGCTGCACATAAGGATGCTACGGCGCAGTAAGCGTAGCTGCATAGGCTACAAAGGGGAGAGAAAGACAGGCAGATATGGTGCAGGCGGATGTCAGAGAACATGTGGCGGGTTTTTGTAAGAAAAGGACAATGTTATAGAGCATAGCTTGGTTTTTTCAACTGACTGGAAGGGGAAGAAGGATGGACTGTAATATTTAATAAATTCCAGGAATGGTGAAAATAAAGTCCAGGACTATAAGCAGTAAGTGAATCTTGATGATATGTAATTACACAGAGGTGGTTAAAGGGTCAAAAGAACATGAAGGGAAGTTGTGAAGCTTTAAAATGGAAAAGGAATACTGAGGTGTGTGTGTGGCGGGAGCTTTGAGATGGACAAAGATCGGGGTTTATGGTTCCTTATAACACGGGTGATAAAAAAGCACAATGTGAGTTGAGCTCAAAAGCACTCATAAGAGAAAAGAGGTACATGGTGGGAAAAAAGCAGAAGTGTGAAATTGCATATAGTGTCAGGAATCCAATGCTAATGTTTAACATAGTACATCCTGCGAGAGGGATGAAAACAGAACAAGTGAAAGGCACCCACTCTCAAGCAGGGTTTTTACTAAAAAAAACGTTGTGGAATGATAAAAAGAGTCAGTCGGCTATGCTCCACAGGATGGATAAACAGGAGACAGACAAGCAAACAAAAAGCCAATCGATCACAATAGGCAGAGATTGGTTACATGTTGCTAGCAGACCTGGTAAGCATAAGTCTTTCGCAACCAGATGGCTGTACTGTCCGGCAAGCTCAGAGATAAAAATGAGAAAGTCATATCTTCCTGACAAACTTTGCCAAATTTTAGTCAAACAAATTTAGGAACCTTTTACTACAATTTACAAGGAATTCCTTGAGTTGAGTTAGATTTATGGTCACAGTCTTGGTAAGAGGTTATTATTCTAGATAGAAAATTGGGGAGATTCCTTGTTGTGAATATCATATAGGCCAAAGTCAGTATATTCCGACAGTAAGACTTCTTCCAAATGAATATCCAGTTGGTTACCAAAGGTGCTGGGAAGTCTGAACCAGGAGGACAAACAGGGATTCATACAGGATCAATATTTGGGCAGGCATATAGCAAAGTTACTGAACTCACACAATCTCCAAATTTTATTACAGTCTGGTTAAATAGACTAATGAAAACAGTATGGAGGATGTATTGATGGGGTTTTATGGGCATCCGTCTCTCTCCCTTCGCAAGGCTTAGATATTATTGGTGGATTATCTAACAAATACTATACACCAGATAAACTAGTAAGGATTTCTAATAAGCTTGCATGCCGATGCCCCAGATGCAGGTTATCAAATTTCACCATACACATGCTGGATTATTGCCCCAATGTTGTGGCTGAAAATGATTTATATTAATACATTTTAAAAAATCCCACTTCGGTGGGACTATTTAGTGGTGCAGTCTCGCGTTAAACATGTTCCTTTAATTTTTTGTATTAATATGCAACCACAAACATTGTAGTACTTGTCACCATCAAACAATTTCTTGCGATGGGATGTGGATACACAATAGAAGATGTATGCATTCTTCTGTAACAGCAGGCTACAGCAATCGCTCCTGTATGGCATTTAAGCATCTTTTTGCATTATTTAATCAGAGCTGAACAAAGATCATGTGTCTTGCCATCTTGGCATGTATAATTACACAAACTTGTCTCTTGACCTCTTTCCCATTTTTAACCATTGATGGTGGGCTTACCAATGTAGTATATGCAAAGAATACACCCCCAGAAGATTAATGATCAAGTGATATTTTATTTATGAATGATATATCTGGGCTCCTATGAACATCAGTCCAAAGTAATTGCTTTATTCAAGTTATACCTGCTACTCCCAATCACTACTTATCACAGCAGTTCAACAAAACCATATGAAATTGAACAATAAATGGAATTAATTTGTGTTAAAACCATGGAAAAGATTTGTTGTTAAAACCATGAATAGGGGCAAAGTTGCCTGTACTTTATACACCAACCATTAGCCAAACCAACTGGTTTACATTGTACAAAGACCTATAGCTTTCTATGCAAAAAGAGGCATCTTATTTGTGAAAACGCGTTAATGCGTTTATACTAGGGCAGTCCCTTCTTGTTTTGTTAAGGTACATATTGTCCTTTTGTAGTGCCTCAACAACATGCTCCATCAGCTTACAATTGTGGTCTTCGGTCAAGTCTGGAGGAGTCACAAATCTCATGGAACGTGCTAAGGTTTCATACATAATCCCTCTTACAGGATAATTGTTCTTTGTTGGAGTACATTGTCTGGCACTGTAGGAGGTCAACATTTTTCAACATACTGTGAGAATTTCAACTGTGCTCCTTAGGGCTGTATAATCATGGGGTACTTGTGTATTAAAAAACTAAAAGTACTACCAGAGCAAAACCCTCATACCTTTCTTCTAGCACTCAGTCTTGTCAAGATGTTTAAAACAAATGGTGTATGTCATCGTTGGTAGAGGAGTCTTGGTTATGGATCGTTTTACATAAAGTTACTAAGGGCCTGATTTAGAACTCTGCGGATGGGTTACTCCGTCACAATGGTGATATATATCACGTCCGCTGAAATATAAATCCCATTATGTTCTATGGGATTTATATTTCGGCGGACGGTATACCGGTCACCATTGTGATGGTGTAACTGATGGAGCAAGGACCCGTATAAAAGGAGACTTGCTCGGATGCATCCTCTCATATAACTAGTAACACTGTATTAATAAAGTATTGTGGAAATTAATATGCATATCAATATACATTTTAGTCAAGATGAAGCTTGCTTACGTGTTTTACTAACAAGTAACCCGAGTGGAACTTAAAACGGCTGCTAGAGACTGTACTATGCATGCGTCAACTGCATCTACGTAGAATGATGCTCTTTCGCTTGGAGGAAAATTTCTGCACCTGCGCAGTCGCTCTAAAAATGGCCGCTTGAAAGCTCACATGCTAAGCATCTGCCTTGCTGAAACTAAACAAGCTATTTACTAATTGCTAATGCGGGGAGAGCTTTTGTAAATGGGATTAGAGTAGAGATAGACGGTATACAGTGAAATCATTTGAAATTAATATGTTTCTTTTTGACCTCTCTATTAGTTCATATTTAGGCCTCAGAGTGAAACAGAAGTTCATATCACACGTGACTTTCGCACAGGCGCAGTAATAACCAGCTGGGAAGTCATGATGTCGTACTTGAAACTCGTCCAAGGCCATCATTGTAACATGGCCTGGGAACCTGATGGACATCCTGAAAGCTGAATAGAAACGAACATCATATGTATACATTTGTCTGATAAAGATGTGAATACGGGAGGGAAATAGAGCTTGGGAATAAGAATTAAGGGGCGGGAATATTAAACAAAGAACCAAAGAAAATTATTAAAACTTAGCATGGTGTGATGATCATCCCCCCTTGCCTGTCCAATCAGAATTAGGAGTTTCATGAAGTTGAAACATTAAGGGGTGGTACATGCCATTAAGAAGGTATAATTGAAGTAGTCTAGTTAGTTAGTTTCGGCTCGTGAGACCAGAATGCTGAGAGACCGGGATGCTGTCCAAGAGCTGAGCGAACGCTGAAGAACCAATTTGCAAACATAGAATTTTAAAGCCAAAATAATTAGAAGAAGATCGCAGAAGAATCAAGAAGGTAATTGATTAAAAGATCGCAGAAGAATCGAGAAAGAAGATAGTGTCAGAGAGGGGTGCGACGCAGACGTTGGATCTAGAAGAGGTGACCTATCCTTGGCTAAGGGGTTGGTTTCCACACCATTCTAGGTAAATATAATTCTGTGTAGTATGTCATTGTACTGCTCTCTATCCTCTTTTTCCTGAGTACTGTAATTGTGAAACTTTGTTTAGGTGACTGATTAATGAAATATTTGATTCTTCCTTCCATGGAGAAAATGGAGTTCGTACTGTATTCTTGTTTTGGCTCATATGAATTAACTAGATAAACATTTAAAACTTTCCAGAGTCTGTGGTTATTTCAAATAGGGTAAGAAATATAAAAATCTCTAAATGTCATTTCACCAACAACTAGTTCCAACTGCTAGGTCCATTGACCAGAGGAAATAACTTTTTGATCAGTGAAAGATTAGTTAAATTTTGATAGGTAACTAATCTCATAAAAAGGTATTTATAAAATTGACCCCCAGCGGTAATCACTAGTCTGAGTGTGTTTATGGGGCCAGGTGTGTATATGGTGTTTGAGTATCGGAGGCTGGTAACCTGATGGATCATAACCCATCCATCGAGATCTAAATCAGGCCCTAAATAGCTAGGCAAATGCTTCTGAATAGGTTAATTAACCCAGTCACTGCCTTAAACACCCATTGTAGTCTGTTTTGTTCTAACGAGTGGTGGTGTTCTGCCTTTTAATGGCCTGTTAGTGAATAGGTGATGTGCTGATTGGAGCATGTGTACACGTCTGGTATTGCTTGGTACACATGTAGTCTTGGTTTATTTTCCACACATGTGGGTACTAGGTAGGTGTGTGTTTGCACCATATGTGGTCATTCGGCAATGGTGTTTATAGCTGGAAAATCAGACTTCAAGAGAATCAGGTATGCGTTATCACAGGGCATGTCAGAGCTTCTAAAGTTATCCAGTTTCAAATGCCCAAATAATTATGCTTTTACAAAAACATGTTTATCAGTCAACTCCATATAAACATACCCCCTACTGAAAGGTGTATATAACAACAAACAAAAATTGTGTGAAGGTGAGAAGGTCCGAAGGTCCCTCACGTGTGCTTCGCTAGAGGAGCTACTGGTATGTTCTCACCAGGTTGCCCACGTTTCTCATCATCGGTGACCTTCCCATCATTAAGAAAAGAGAAATGTCCAGTCTGAAAGAAAGAGGTGAAGACAACAATATGTGCGTCTAAAAAAAGACCCCATAATGTGTGTGAGAATAAAGTATTTCTCAAAATAAAATTGAGTTAGGACTCACATGTACAATGATCCAGTTTTATTCAGAATTGTGAGTCTACTCAAAGTTTAAAAACAAACTGTATGTTGCAGACCACTTCAAGATGGGTCAACATGTTTCATTGCTTGTCTTCTATTGCGGCAATTTCATCAGGGCTTGAGGTCGAAAATCACCTCACTGGACTCCAACTTTCATATGCAGAGTGACTGGTAAACATAAACAAAAAGCACTAGTTAAAACTCCCAACCAGATAGGACATCCTCCATGACACCTATTTGATATTAAAGTCACAAGTGACTTATATTGCACAAATATCGGTGTATATTTACCAGGTGGTAGCCAAGGGCAGACATACAAGCTTCCCACCGAATCAGGGATTATTTCCTTCAACTGTAAGTCCCCCTCTGGCACACTCTGTTGCCGATAATATACCTGTGAAGACATGCACCAAAAATCCATTCACAAGTGAGACATCCATTCACTCCTTTGCGATGTATCGGAACACACAGTGGTCCCGTCAAGTTACACGTAGCAGACCGAGGCATATTAAATTCTTACTACTTTGCTGACCCGTCCGAGGTGGATTTCTTAAATAATGCCCTCCATTTTGCCTATCAACAACAAAAGCTCACAACCCCTCATCATTCTATTTCATAGGGGAATCATGTTTCAAAGGCTCAATCGCCCCTCATAACCACATGCGCACTCTTACTGCGTCTGTCCGATTATCGAGCTTCGTCTCGTTCCGGCGCGCTTCAGCCTGCAGCAAGCCGCAGTTTGAACTGCGTGTCCCAGAAGTACAACGTCACGTGACCTTACCAAAAGTCACATCGCGTCGAAGCCCCAGCCTGCGCGCCATATTTGAACAATGTTATTTCCTATACTGCGCATTTAGTAGCCATACAGCATTGTGTTCAGATTGAGCCCCACCACGCAATACCAGGGGCATTTCTTCATTAAAATTGATCTTGCTTTGGTTCCAAAACAACTTTTTCCTGAACCCCATTTTCTCAAGTTCAATCTAACATATCAATGTGCATGGATGCCAACATTCATGTCCTTCAATTCAGTGAGGTTTATATCACGGAGCGACCGCACACAAGGTACACAACATACCGGCCCTATTTTCAGGCTGCGATTTGTGCAATATAAGTCACTTGTGGAGGAGCAGAGCGGGCTGTGAACGCCGCCGCAGCTGAGAAAGGCCGCCGAAAGCTGCGGAGTTGTGGGCTGGGTTGGCCCCCCATTCATGCTTCCTGCTCCCCCGCAGGTCCGCTATCTGAAAGCGGCCGGGGCAGTAGAGAGCAGAACAGAGCCTGCAGAGCCCGCGAAGGTTGCGGCTGCTCAGCGGTTGGCAGTGGTTTGGCCACGAGACGGGAGTAAGTCCAGTCTGCACTCCTGCAACATTAACACGTTAGGCCCCTTCCGTCGATGCTCCCCCGACCGGCTGAAAGCATTAAACAGCCTCAGCTCATCAGAGCATAAGCTTAATTTACAGAGAGCAGCACCAGCAGTGGGTGGCATTAGAGAGCTTCTGTGACTGTCGCTGTGCTGGTGTTGGTTTGGCTGCTTGCCGGCCTGCTGGCCTGCCTCTGCCTTGACTCTATCCCGCAGCTGCCACGAGTGAGGGGGGCGTGGCCAACGCGCTCATAGCGCAGCCTCTTCCCCCGCGGCGCGGGAGATCTAACTGCCTGTTTGAAGTGTTTTCTTGCCACCCGCCACGCTGCAACTGCCCGGTCAAGACCCCTGGTGGACGAGGGTCCCAGGGGCTACGCCGCCACTTCTGCGCCATCTGCAACTTCCCTGCCAAGAACCCCTGGTGGGACGAGGGTCCCAGGGGCTACGCCACCACTTTTGCACCATCTGCACTGGTCCTCACACTCTGGGATGGACTGCAACCCCCAGAGTGCACCGCTCTATCCCACAGCTGCCGCGAGTGAGGGGGAGGCGTGGCCAACGCGCTCATAGCGCAGCCTCTCCCCCCGCGGAGCAGGACGAAGCCCAGGCCAAGGGTGGGCCCGTCAGAGACTGTATGTGGCTGGGCTGGGTCACCCCTTTAATGATTTGACTCTGAGACTATTTATGCACTATTTGTTTCCTTGTTGCACTTATCTTATTTGGGTAGGTTTCTTTCCCCTAGCATGAATATGTGTAAAAAACAAGGTGTTGCAGGGACTTTAGATGCCTTTCTTGTGAGGGCGAATCAGTCCTCATAAATGAAATTCAGTTAACAGAATGAAGATTGTCTCTAGAGCCCGTACCCTCACAGAATAGACTCTCCCTGACACCTGTCTTTATGAACCAGGTTAGGGCATCCAGTAACAAGCCGTCCCCTATATTGATTGGCACCTCACTACAAGCTGTAAATAATCAAGCAACAGACATTGATTCTCCCCTTCCCTCTGAATCCGAGGATGCCTCTGGTGGGCCGAAAATTATTATTAGAAAACAAAATGCCAATCTTAGGGCAGACATCAGCGCAGAACCCCCAAAGAAAAAGAGGTAAAATTGCGCAAAAACAGAGCAAACCAGCTCAGAACGCAAATAGAAGAGGGAAATCAGCTATTGATTTGGAGAATGGCCCACAGCCACCTATAAAATATAATGAGATCATCAAGATTGCTGAGGGGATATTAGATGGGAACTTCTGGGGAAACCTGGAGACTATGATGACATCTTTTTTAGAACCTGTCCTGCTAAAGATGACTAATATTGAAATTAGATTAGAAAAAGTGGAAGAACTGGTGACCAGTCGATATTCAGCTACAGCGGCAGCTGTCTCCAAAACAAGAGAATGCCTTCCACCGGGTGGGGAAACAGGTGTGGTCTCTGGAATAGCCGCGAGCTCCAAAATAAATAAACAATCGCATGGCAGGATCACCAATAATAACTCCAATGAAGACCTAGCATGTACTAGTCAACATCTCTCGGAAACTGTTCACCATCCTACAGCCTCTAAGAACCCGCCTGGCGCAAAGGGGGGGGGGGGGGGGAGTAGAATCCATCAGAGAATCTAACAAGACAAACGGCAAAAATAGAGCTTTAGAGAAGGGGAAATATTTCCCAGAGCATTTAGACCCAACTCATAACTTATCACAAAATTTAAATCTCCCACCAGAAGCAACCCCTTATACGGTGGTCTTAGCTAACGTTCCTTCTTGCTCATATAACGATTCTGAGCACTGGTCTAGCCTAAAGAACAAGTCTCTCCACTTTCTGGCCACTAAGATTGGTCTTAATAACCATCTATTTTCAGATTTTAACATGGTTTGCAGAATTGGATGGGTGGGCCCTTCACCTAAATCACTGCAGGGGGGACTGTGTTGTTTTAACTTTTAGGTCACCTCTATTAGTACACACAATCCTGGAAAGGGGTTTTAATGGACTTGTGAACCCACATGCTATAAACATATTACCGCTGGGATACTTTTACAGACCACCCAACTTGTTACAACGGCAAACCTCCATGTCTGAGACAGTTAATCATAGGGAAATATGGCAGTTTAGATATCCCATACCAACCTATAATCGGTAAGATGTACTGAACTCCCTAGAAAATATTGATTGACTGAACCCTGCAGTCTCTCTCGTGCCTCCCAGTCCTGTAATTAGGAACAGAGTAGGCACGATAGAAAGGGACAATGATACCTCTTTTGCATTCTCCAGATATGCAAACAGGAGTGAGGCTGGTACACCAGTAAGGGATAGTGACAACCTCCCCCCTAAAATTGTAGCCGGAAATATTAGAGATGAAGCTCTGATTACCAACAAAAAAAACGTATTGATGAGGGTATACTTCCCTCTTGCAATATTGTATCATGGAACATAGCTGGGATTACTGCTAAATTAAACAATCAACTATGGGGGACTTAATTACCAAGTTTGAGATTTTGTGTCTTCAAGAGACCAGGACTAAGAAAGAGATACACCTGAATGGATACAGGACCTACCATACCCCAGCAGTTGATGTACAGAGCAGAGTTACGCTGCTCGCCAGCGAGGATTATTACCACCTAATGAAAGTGGATGGGGACGTAACACGTTCCATAGCCTTGGTAAACTTTTATAATAATATTCCGGCTGGAAAAGTGGGCATTGTCATAACAAACATCTCACACTCACTGAAATTAGCCAAAAGAGGAAAGTCAAAAGAAACCATGATAATTGTGGCAGGGGACTTCAATTGTACGCTATGTCCCAATGCCGGGGATAATATATGTGGAGCCTTAAGAGAAGATGGGGTAGGTTTGTCACACTTTAGGCATACTGCCTCAGGGGAGTCGTTTAATGAACTTATCTTCAGTAACGACTTAGGATTTGTGAATGAATTATGCTCATCTCCTACTCCTTTACCAGGGACATTAAACGGGAGGGGACTTTGCTCTACAATTGACTATGTTCTCATATCAAGCAACCACGCATGCAGTCTCTGTTCTTTTTATGTCTCTGGAAATCCTCTTAGTGACCATTTCCCACTTTGTTTCTCACTCATATTGCCCTCTTGTAAGAGACCTAGATCACATAGCAACAACGATCAACTGCTGGGAACTAGAACTATTGGAATTACCAATGGATACTCCCTTCAATGGGCAGCCGTTGACCAAGAAAAACTTACCAACATAGTGATAAAGAAGTGTAAAACTGACATAGACCTCTGTTTGAGCGAAGAAGCTGCCCCTGAAAATATTTTAGCTTCCTTTATGTGTATAACTACTGTCATAAGTGAATCCCTTATTAGATGTAAGAAGAATAATGATTCTCAACGTGGATGGTTCGATTCAAAATGCACTCAAGCACTTTCCCGGCTTAAGAAAGAATTGCAGAAAATTCTCAGAAATATTTCTGCAATAAGGTTAGCCAGAGAGGCATTTAGGCACGCATCAAAGGCTAGAAAGACCACAATGAAGAAGGAAGCCTGGGAGGCCCTACATGAGGCCTCAGTAACTAAAGATAGTGCAGCGTTCTGGAGGGCAATTAGAGCCCCTTTTCTGACCAGTGAGGTGGGCCCAACTATTGAGATAGCCATACCTGAGGATCAGTGGATTAATCACTTTTCCCAGGTATACAAAGGTGAGGGCAGTCCCCTCATGGACGATAATCTCTCCCGGGAAACTTCTGGCATGAACTGCTCCTTGCAGAACAAAGACCTAGAGTTTACCCTAGAGGAGGTGGAGCGGGCCCTTCAAGCTAGCCAAGGTGGCAAACCTCCTGGCCCAGACAGGGTTCCCGTTGATATTTTTAAAATAAACACCCCGTTGTGGGGGCCCCTCCTGGTACAGCTCCTTAACGCTAGTTGTAGCACTAGCTTTTTGCCTACATGGGTAGTCTCTACTATCGTGCCTATCTTTAAAAAGGGTGATAGGCACGATCCGGGATGCTACAGACCCATCTCCTTATTGGATGCAATAACAAAGGTGGTAGGCAGAGTTCTTCTTGAGCGTCTTCAGGACTGGGCTGAGAACTCTGTTCTGTCAGACCTGCAGTATGGCTTCCGGGCCGGGGTAGGGACTACTGAGCAGGGTATAAACCTTTCTCTATTGGTGGGGAAATACACAAGGACTAAGAAAGGTAATCTGTTTTTAGCTTTTGTGGACCTCACAGCCGCTTTTGACTGTGGTCCATAACAAATTGTGGTCAATTTTAGAAGTCATGGGGGATGAAACAAATATTTATTTTATTAAACGTTTTTATTGTGAGAGCAAGGCCCGCGTCCGCTATGGTGTGAGGGGAGAATGCTCAGAAGCCTTCCCGATCAAGAGCGGGGTCAGACAGGGTTGTGTCTTGGCCCCGTTCCTTTTTAATTTGTATATAAATGGATTAGGGGAGGCTCTTCTTAAGGATAACCAGGATTTCCCGATGGTAGCGGAGCGTCCAATTCCAGCTCTCCTGTACGCAGACGACGCGGTACTGATGTCTCGTACCCAAATAGGCCTTCAGCGCGTTCTGGATAGTTCTCCCTCTTTATGAAAAACCTAGGTTTAAGAGTAAACTCTTCCAAAACTTGTATTATGCGCTGTGGTACTGGCATCAATAAGCGCAAGGATATGTTTGTGGCAAGGCAGAAAATTGGGGTTGCAAAGAAGTTTTCCTATTTGGGCATTCTCTGTACCCAGAACGACACCTGGCCCAAGCAGTTTTAGCTAAAAGGTTGGTTTTATTACGCACTACATCTGCTTTAATTACTTTTGCTAGAAAATTTGGAAAAAGACCCCCTGTAGAACTTTTAAAACTGTATAAAGCGAAGTGCGTTGCAGCGGCACTCTATGGCAGCGGGGTGTGGGGTTTTGCTGATTTACTCTCAACCCGGAGTGGAAAACTCATTTTTAAGATACATCTTATGCTTACCGAAAGGTTCCTCTGCTAGCGTTTGTCACGCAGAGTAAGGGCTTCCATTTATTTCCACCCTGATTAGAGTTGAACCTGTGCTTTTATGGCACAGGCTGTGGTCAAAAGATGAGGCCAAATTAAATGGAGAAATTCTTGCGGATACGCTGAACCTGGAAGGAGCATTGAGGATTCCTTTGCTAAGATATGTGTATCATTTTTTTAAGGATCTTGGCCATTCCGAGTTTTTCACCGATCCCTGCTCCCTTAAGCTTATAACAAGGAAGAAGCGAAGAAAAGAGGGTATACTGCTGCTAGACTCCAACAGAATGTCGACTGAATTTTTAAAACCCACCGTTCTGCACAATCAGATGGCTTTAATCACTTTTAACATTCAACCTTACCAGACTTATGTACAAGGTGCCTATGAAAGGTTTTTATTGACACGTTTTAGGCTGGGAATTTTTTATCGACTAGTCACTTTCCCCACACCAAATGACTGGTCTCAAAAATTCCAAACCTGCCCCTGTGACAATTTGTCCCCACAGTCCATGTCACCCTTATCTGTAAATTTTACACTGCAGCAAGGTCCCTGTACTTGTTGCCTATTCTTAAACAATTTGGGTTGCGCCAATGCCGACCAGCCTTTTTGGCTCTACAACTTTTAAATAATGAGCTCACCGTGTCTAGGATATTGATCTTTTTGAAAAAAGTCTTGTCCTATTGGAAGCAACTGTCCATGATCTGATACATCTTGTCAAGAGTTTGTTTCAGTTTAATACTGTTTTTAACTTTTTAAAATGTAGTATAAACTAATTAATATCTGTTTTTTTTTTTCTGTATGACTAATTATACTGTATTTTCTATGTGATTTTATGATTGTCTGTGCAAACAATCAAATAAAGCTTTCTTGACCTTGACCACTCTGCATATAAATGTTGGAGTCCAGTGAGGTGATTTTTGACCTCAAGCCCTGAAGAAATTGCCGCAATAGAAGACAAGCAATGAAACATGTTGGCCCATCTTGAAGTGGTCTGCAACATGCAGTTTGTTTTTAAACTTTGAGTAGGCTCCCAATTCTGAATAAAACTGGATCATTGTACATGTGAGTCCCAACTCAGTTTTATTTTGAGAAATACTTTCTCACGCACACAGGGTCTTTTTTATACACACATTGTTTTCACCTCTTTCTTTCAGACTGGACACTTTTCTTAATGGTGAGGTGGTCACCAATGATGAGAAACGTGGGCAAACAGGTGAGAACCTACCAGTAGCTCCTCTGGTGAAGCGCACGAGGGACCTTCACACAATTTTTATTCGTCGTTATATACACCTTTCAGTAGGGGGTATGTTTATATGGAGTTGACAGATAAACATGTTTTTGTAAAAGTAGAATTATTTGGGACTGGATAAGATTGGTAAACGGCTGTAACTAGCAGTTGGGTGGAGGTAGTAGCGCCCCCCCTCCCCCCACGACCAGTTCTATAAAGGAAATTGGAAGTTGCCCCTTTTCGATCAGATCGTTTTGTGTATTGTCACTTGTGAGTGGAGGGCGACTCAATTGATTTTTTTTTCCCCTCTAGAGCTTCTTATTGTGGCTGAGAGCTTCTAAAGTACCGATGTCTTCTGCTGCAGTTGATTAGCCACATTTCTCCTGTGCAAAATGATTGAACCGTGCCGGTCTCACCTTGTTGCTTCTCATTTCATAGATGGGACTCTATTTCTTCAAATTTCTCCTGCCAGGACACTTTCTAACGCATTCACCAGAAAATTTCAGTGTGCCATTGTTGCTCAACTTGAATTCTCTTCAAAGGAGCCAAGCCGAGTCTTGATGTCATGAAGGTCTGCCTTTCTCTCAGGGTCCCTAACAAAAGTAGTCCTTTTAATTTAGGGGAGAGGATGCAGCCTTAAGGCTAGGGCAGTCGACCGCGAAGCTGGGGAATAGGGTTCGAGTCTCAGCAGCCACGCTCAATATCCTGTGATTCTGGGCAAATCACTTAATCTCCCCGTGCCTAACAATGAAATGTGTGCTTGTGTAACGAAACCGGTGCTTATGTAAAAACGCTCTAATACCAGATATCTTCGGGTCTAGTTCACGCTATATAAAACGCTATAAAAAAATGTGGTTGCCAATGCAATGTATTTCCTCATGTTCACTACTGTAAACTAGCCTAACACTGATTTTTTTAAAATGTTTTTTGTGCAGTTTTTTTAGTGCGCCAACACCACTTGAAGGTAGTAGAGGGCTTTATATTGGCACAAGTTACTTTTTTGTGCAGTTTTATATAGTGCAACACCGCCCTAAGGTATTGGAACGCTTTACATATCACTTTACCTCACCGCTCCAGCCCACATTTGCTGTTGGTTGCCCGTCCACATACCAACTGTCGCTGCTTGCACTGCTGAACTCCGTTGCACAGATTCTCTCTTCCCAGAGTCTGCTTTTCACATTATTTTATGCTGTTTTACATAGCGTTAACACCACCCAAAGGTATTGGGAGTGTTTTACATTAACACTAGTTACTTTTCACTAGGACACCGTAAACTTAGTCAAATCTGTTGCACAAATCACTCTTCCCTCAGATCCCCCCTCGTCCCACTCTGCTTTTTACATTTGTTATTTTATGCAGTTTTATAAAGCGCCAAACACCACTTGAAGGTATTGGAGTGCTTTACATTAACACCATTTACTTCACACAAGAACTCATTTATTAAGGCACAGTGAGATTAATTGATTTGCCCAGAATCAATGATATTAAGGTGAAAGTCAAACCGGGTTTCCCAGCTCCATAAGCAACAGCTCAGGCCATTATGCCACATAGCGTCCCTAGTCTCCGCCTCAGTTACACATTTTGTGATTACAATCAAATCACTCAATCTCACTGCGGTTGGTTTCATGTCCATCGCTGATTCACCCAGTTGCACAGATCCCCTCTACCAGCCTGTTTTTCACTTTTTTTGTGTGCAGTTTTATGTAGCATCACCAACACCCAAAGGTACTGGAGAACTTTACATTAGCACCAGTTACTTTACACAAGGACACTTAAATTTTTGTAGGTTCTACAAGATGAAGTGATTTGTCTAAAATCAAAGTTGTTAAGCAGACACTGAAACTCAAACCCTGTTCCCAGCTCCATAGTCAGCAGCTCTGGTCCTTACACCACACCCTCCCCCAAAACACATCATCTCTCTAGCCTCGAACTCGGTTCCACATTGTGATTACAGCTAAATCACTTAATCTGCCAGTTTTAAAAATCAAGCATTGGCATAGCCAGTCGGTTTCACCTGTGCAAAATCTGTTTTTGGCTTGGCTTGACAGTAAATGCGCTGTCTCGAAGAGACGTGTTGGGTTCTATCTGTGGGCTTACAAGAAAGCCTATCTCCTACCATTAGTAAACTTCAGCGTTGAGCTCATTTTCTTTGATGCCATTCATCATGGCATGCAGGCGTCATTCACTCTTCTTGTGTTTGGCCCTCCCATAGCAAGACCAAGTACATGTCTCCTCCCACGGCTTGTGGGTCTATTTTGCTCAGATTTCAAGTACTACATAGGAGTACTTGTGTTTTAAGGCTCCCTTGTACACATACACTTACCACTAACATGCATGCACAAACAAATTAATTTCTTAAAAAGTTATTAAAACAAACCGCAATTTGTTTTGCACGATCCAATAGTATTGGAGCACTTGCTCAGTCTTGCCATAGCGAAAACACAAGCCGATGGTATAAGAGCGCTTTAAGTGCTCACCAGTTACATTCCACAAGGACATTAATTTTTGTCACTGATCCTGCTTCAATTAAGGATTTTTTTTTGTTTATCCCTTCATTGTTGCTTACTCCAGTAATTGCTTGCCCACCTCCCCATCCCCTCAAGCTTGACCCGTCCCACTACTACTTCCCGCATCACTGCTGATTTTAACGTATGATCCAATGGTATTGGAGCACATGCACTGTCCTCAGCCTTCCTTGTACACACAGCACAAAAAACCTGTATATAAACAATTGCATTTCTTTGAAAAGTTGTTAAAACATGAACAGCGGTTTCATTTCCTTTTTTGCACGATCTGAAGGTACTGGCGTGCTCACTTTGTCCTGCCTGAGCACGAGCCAATGGCATCGGAGCACTCACCAGTTACATTCCAAAATGGCACATTAATTTTAGTTGCCCATTCTGCTTCAATTAAGATATTTTCCCCCCTGCTTTGTTGCTTCCTCTCCGATCATTGCCTGCCCATGTCCTCCTGCTTGACCAGCCCCACCTCCCTCATTGCTGGAGCTTTTTTTATTTGTACAATCAGATGGTATCGGAGCACTCGTTCCCTCCTCCGTCCTGCCAGTCTCCCTTGTACATATACGACTAAAATGCATGCATGTGTACATAAGAAAATGCATTTCTTAAATAGTTCCTTGCTGCACTTCAAAGCTCCTCAACTGTTTCTCACTTTTCACTCCCACATTTGTTCAGCAAGACCCCATCAAATCCGAACAAGCAAAGCCAATAGATCGCAGCAGTGCTCAAGCTATCGGCCTGGTCAATGAGAGTGTCTTTTAGCCATGATGACTAGCAGCACATCTGCAATTCAGCATGGCTGAAAATCACTGAAAACAGTGCTATGATGGAGCCAGCACACGCCAAGTCCTTTTTTGTGTTAAGATTAGCAGGGCAATGAACGAGACATGGGGAAGCAAAGAGACGTGAGGACACAACATACTGCAACTCTGGACGTTCACCCATGCTGAAAAGTAGATGTGCTGCTAGAACACATGGCTAAAAGATATTGACAAGGCCAATAGGTTGGGCATTACAAAGTTCTATTGACTTTGCCATCGCTTTTTAGGTAGGAACAAAAACTAGATTGCTATTGGTGTGGGCAGAAGTTTTTTGGTCAATCTAGTGGTTGTTAATAAAATACTGTTACCAGTCTTCTTGGGTCTCAGGAGTCCAAACACTCTATCCACACCGAGAATCGTATGGTAGCATACATTTAGGCATGCTACATCTTACTTCAGAATGCAAGTATGCAGCTGAAGGTTGCTCCTTCAATCTTCAAATCAGAACACATTAACATTCCATATAGCCCGCTGCTGAAGGTTATACTGGGTAAGGGCCTATAACGAGGGCCTTCAAAAACCATTATAGCCTAAAGCAGAAGGGAATTAGAACATTCCACAACGGGTAGAATGATCTTAATTAAAAAGGGAGAAACATTAGCCCCGGAGCAACTGGTCTTCAACAGAGCTCCCAGTATTCTAAAATGGTTTATGGCTAATGTGAAGAGTAGTTCATAATATCTGCTTATGTTTGCACAAAAACTTATTTTATCTGGAAACATGGCACTTCATAGCATGCTTTCTTCACACTTTGGAACATCCACTATGCAGCGCTTCCAACAGACCCCAGTTTCTATGAGCTTATTTGCTCCCTTAATGGCTACCACCTGCTTAGTCTCATTCGAACGAGGGACACTCACTATCATCTTAAGCATCCTGCTCTTCTAGCGGTCACCATTAGGCAGTCAGCATTTGAGCCTTGCCTGAAATATGTTAGGATAGCAAAACATGCCTTAGATATTGCTTTTTAGGTCTAGACCCTGCAGTCTCATTGAGATCAGTCCTGGGAGATAAATGCCTCAGTTATCCAATTAAGAAAGAAGTTACCAGTGTATCCGCAATGAAACCTCTCAAAGTAGTTATTTGGGGGCTGCCTGGGTGAGTAACTGAAAAGCTACTAAATCTGGAGGTGCTGGCCTGAAGGATAAGATATTACTCATAAAGAGACCAGTGAAATTGCATGGCATGTGCCACAGCCCGGAACATACCCTGAAGTCACCTATGCAGAACATTGGTTGGTAAGCAGTTAAATTCAGATTTTCCATGTGAAACAACTTTCTCTGGAATTTTTGAGTGCAAATCTCTCTGCTGCTGAAACATTGTCCCAAAAGTATTTCCATAACAGTTATAAATCCGCGCCAAGATAAGAAATCGGCTTGCCAATGCATCTTTTGGTAGTTCTATTTCCTGGTAATGATCTTCGTGTGCATGCTGTTCAGGCACCTTTAGAGAACCATGTCAATCGCAGTCATATGGACAGTGCCATCCAATTTGAGAGCTCCGATGTGCCACATTCATCAGTCTGCCTTTTGCTAATTCAAGGAACGAAGATATTTATTTTGGGAAGCACACTGATTTTGTATTTACGGATTTCCTTCAATGTCGCAGCATCATAGTATCAATGTGAAAACTGCATTGGGTTCTCCTTCCTTTGAGGGACTATCCCTAATCTCCAAGGGGTAGTATGGCGCTTCAGATCTGGGATTACATTTTTGAATGGATCTTTGGTATGGGCAGCTCACATCAGTAATGTATTTGCGTTGATCATTGAGGTGATAATGTGTGCATGTTATTGCCTGTGACATTCGTTGACTTTCAGGACAGAACCTGAGGAATCCTCACCACAGACAAAAACTGTCAAAAAGAAATAGAGTTGAGTGCACATGCATGTTTTAGTCTATACAGATGCACAAATCTTAATACTGGACACAGTGGGGAGTAAATTGTGCTCAGGATATCACACCTAGGTTGATAGCACATTTGCCAAATCATTAAACGATGCACTGAGGTCCGAAACATGAGGTAGATGCAGGAAAGAATATTGCTTAAAATATATGCTTGATACCCAATTAAAACTTAAGCTAATTTAATCTATTCAGTGTTGTATTGTAAGAAAAGTAAAGGTGCACTGAGCTATACAAAATTACCTTTTTCTGTAGGACAAGATGCAACATTGGGCATTTTTAGCTGCACTACTACATCCTTGTGATCGACTGTTGAGGTCAACCAGAAAATCGTCTCCCAATATAACTACAGTTTTAGATTTACAGCAGAGAAAATGACACATGGCTGATAGATGGTTAGCTCACATTGCTCGAGTTAATGTATGAAACAGTGTTTACTGATTCTCTGCCTTATTTATCCCTCGCCAAATTGGCTTAAAATTTCTCTTAACCACCTTCTAATCTGTTCTTTAATCTACTAATTTCAAAGAACAAATATCCTAATGGGACACAGTTACGTGGTGTCTCCAATCACTAGGGTTAAATATATTTTTAACATTAATGATATTCATTCTTAAATATTAATTTATGCAAATTTCTAATAAACATTTAATGTAAAAAATTACATAATCAGAAAACTTGCCTTTTACACATTATCTGTCCCGTAGTAGGCAAAATATTGTGATCAAATTAGGGCAACCATTTCAATTTCTTATGGCTTCTAAAGCTCAAACCGCCAAAAGCATGCAGAAGACACCAAAAATCTCAATATCTTTGGTAGAAGACTGAAAGTGAGGGCAGGGGGCTTAGAACCTCAATAACGCCCTTAGTGGAACTATGGGGTTTCAACGCTACCAAACGGGCATAAATAATGTCGAGCTGATCTACCAGGCAATTTCTGCTTTTCCAATAAACATCCCATGACACACGAATCCAGCCACTAGATGGCAGGATAATGCAAGTCATACAGATTTATAAGCTTCAACCAGCAAAATCCGTATGCCCATGTTTTTCTCTCATGGTTTAAAAGACAGAAAGCAGGACTTAGCAATGTTTCTGTATGCAGGTGTCCAAACAGGATGGTTCAGGCCGACACCTTTAGGAGAGGACGAAAGCGCAGATCTGACGATAATCCTATTTAAAATGTCTGGCGGAATGTTCACACCAGTTCAAGTAAATCTACACATCTAGAGTCTCCAAACATTAATTCAGCGCGATTATAGTAATCGGATGTTTATGTTGCATTAGCAGATCAAAGTGAAAGGACTTAACAGGCTTAGAGGCAGAGGGCTTAAATAAAATGCTATTCCCAGTGGTCAGCGGTTTCAAAGCTCTTATTAATGTTACTAGCGTAGAATATTAAAGTACTATTGCGGCTTTGAATGAGGAGCCCTTAATAGGGTCTTGCATACTAATAAACATGTTCAATGCATTCCAAAGAAAATCTCACTTGCAGATATTAAAGTGTGGACTTATTAATCCAAGTTTACCAGATGAGTGCCTTCGCATAAAGGGTGGGGCAAGGACAGCCAGAAAGTGTAAGCGAAAGCTCACAAGTCAGACTTACACATTTAGCTGCAGAGTATAGAGAAAGAGGGTCGAGGTACCCTAGGAGAATGGGGAAACCCTCCGAATGAGGCAGGCAAGACTCCTGCACCAACTGGAGGAACCTGCAAACAAAGCAGAATGGGAAACAAAGGTCTTGCTTTCAGGTAATTAATCAGTCATGGCTTGAAAAACTGAAAATGCACTTATTTTTAAAAAACAAAAATTTATTAGTTATTTATAGGTTGTACATACACATTGCAGATGTATCGTATGGCAGAAATAAAGTACACATGTGTAAGCGAGGAAGGAGGTTATGAATAATAGTGTTTCCAGAAAAGGGTCAAGGGAAGGTGAACAGAAAGATGGCGGCATTACAGAAAGGAGGGGAACGTGAATTCAGCAGAGGGAGATGTTGATAGAGGATAGTATAAACTGAACCAACAAGAGAATCTGGAAAGTAGGTCTGCATCAACTGCCATGAAAAGAGCTCAGTCATACAAGAGGAACCCATTATTTAGATTTTATGCCATCTACACTAGATGTATTCTTCTTAGTTTATTTTCAAACTGTTCCCCTCCAAAGGCGGCAGTTGGGTTTATAGGTGCTCACAGGTTGTAACAATCTGCAAGAAAAAAAGGAATACATTATTATAGTTTGAAGTCTACATGGCGTGTCAGTTAATATCAAAATTTGTCTCGCCTAACAACCCACAACAGGCAAGCCTGAAATACTTTTACATTTAAGCGCTCCTGCTCAGACCCTCAGAATAACGGGGTCAAAACGTCACTGACAACTACACTTCTATAGACACCTTTTATATTGTTAAAATCATTCAAGACCGGAATCCTGTCTTTCATAGTGATGCACTGTTTTCTACTCCTTTTATCACACCTCACTGCACACCTGCCCTTCACAGAAAAGCATAAGCACTAGTTAGTTTATTACAGAGTATATAATCCAAAGATATTTTGTGCAATACATTCATTTGCTATAGAATTACTGGTCTTTGACCTGGTGTACACTAATTGCCTATAAAAAAACATGGTGAAACTTCAAAAGATTTTAGTTGTGAACCACTGTTCGTGTAAACCTATCATTACCTCAGGTTCTCAACATTTAGGGGGTTACCCAGTCTTAAACTCGAGGCAGACCACTGTTTTATCACTATAGGTTTATACCCATAAGCCTGGTGGCAGTGGTAGGTGCGAAGTAGAACTTCTGCACACGACTGCAGACTGCAGACAATAGAGTAGCATAATATGCTAATCGCCACGAGGATGCATCCATGGAACAGTGTTTGCACATGGACATGTGCAAACAGCCAAAATTAACGTAATAAATCAATGTGCTCAATTTCAAACCATGCCATTATAAACAATGGGGTATTCCCAAAAGGTCCCTGGACCTGGGTATCTGTTATTATAAAGAAAAAATGGTCCTGGACCAATTATTCAAGGAAGAGTTAGATAAACAGAATTAACTTATTTGAGCTTACATTAATCAGCTCCCAAACATCTGTAAATCGTGTAAATAAATGTGCAGAAAAAAAACACTAAGTATTATTACAATATATTTATTTAGTCATTTAAAGGAACAATCATTAAAGGGTCAAGAAGGTAGGAAAATGTTCTAGGGAACGTGTAAGGAGTGCTCAAGTGTATATACAGGAGTCAAGAGAGCTCAAAGTGTGTAGAAAAGTAAAGAGCATATATTTACAAGACTGTACAAAACTGATAAACAGTTTAATGCAACCTGGCCACATGCAAATTATTCATTTGAATTTGTAAGGAGAGTTTTCTTAAGGCTGTAAACCTGGGTAATGGGGGGGGGGGGGGGGGGGGGGGGGGGGAGGGGAAATTGGTCCAGGTGCGGTAGGGGGTAGCGTCGTTTCGCTCTGGCTTTTCGGCAAAAGAGGGACTTTAATACATCAGCTATGCAGATCTTCCTCAGGACAAGGGGACAGGTGAAGTGACCCTCACTCTTGCAACGCTCAATTGGAGCCCAAAACCTGGTTACACCAATGCCTGTAACCTGGCAAGGGCCAGCTAAGGACAATTCCTGTTATTCAGTAGATATAGACCATGGCGGTGGTGCCCAAACCAACCATGGAACATATTCAGATCCGTATTTGTGGCAAAAGTTGGCTGAATGAATCCGGCAATCCAGGGCACAGCGTGATTTTTACAACTGGAGACTATGATTGACGTCCTTACTCCATTGCGCTAGCAGCCGTCAGCAATCCCCTGGCCCCTGGATTCACGGTGGCATTCTTCCAATGTCTCCAGCCCTTTGGATTCAGATCTCATCGCTTCCGTTGTGCCGCCATCTGCAGATAACCGCATTTTCTGAAAAGGAAGCACAAGACAAATTCGGATCACAAGAATCTGACAAATTCTTGAATTGTGCACCAAGCAGGCGACCACAATACGAAGGTAAACTTGAGCCATATTATATGCGCAAAGAATTTCTAATTCAAGCATCGCTTTACCATTTATTTCACGGGAAAGCATATTTCTGAACACTTGACCCAGATTGTATTGAAATAAACAGGAAAGACACATTTCCTGTAATAGCCACAATATACAAAACTAACTTTGGGACATTGGTAATTATTAAGACTTGCAGAATCATAAGAGTCAGGCTGAACGTTTATTCAGAGCACCAACTTTGACAATTCCTGCAGATTATATTGACTAAGGTTGTGTTAATTCAATACCAGTTTCCCTGTGTAATCAAACCCAGTGTAATACACATAGATACCCTTTAGACAAAGTTGTTGTGCGTTAAGCACTAGTTGGCACGTTGATTTTGAACCGGACAGTATTGTCCTGAATTGACTCATATCCAGGTATGTTTCAATTACAGAGCATAATACTCCTGAGCAGTCCAAGTATCTGGTGAAACTAACTTGAACCCATTAGTATCGGACCCATGTCAACCTGAATCATTGAAGACCTCCTTTATCCCACCCCCTTCAGAACTGAACTTTCTGGGGTGCAGTGTATACTTCATTGCTACCTCGTTAGTTCTCACTGGGATTTGGGGAATATTGTCACTCATCATCGAAACCGCCTCGAGTTTAGGAGAGTGGCTCACAACAACTTCATGGTGTCCCTAGGGCTCCAGATGTCTCAGGCAATCAGCTTGTCCATGTGTGCTCCCCAGCCCTTGCGGGATGTGTCCATTATGTGAGTAGGAATTTTGAAAGGTCTCCCCATGCTCATATTTGTTGGGTTCCACCATTTTATTTCCTTCTGAACCTTTCCTGGACAATCGTTAGATACGCTAATTTACCTGTGGCTTGTGACCATCAATTTCGGAGCCATTCCTGTATGGGTCACATGCGCAGTCCCGCATGCGGTATAAGGGGGCTGCATGAGGTCATCAATTTCACCACAGTGCTCACTGTCAGAGGCTTCCCCTTCTGATACAAGTTTGTTCTGCTATTGCCCTCTTGGTTACTGGGTATGCCTGTGCTGATCTTGAGTCCAGTGTTGCCCCTAGGAACACATTCTCCTGTTGCAGAGTGGTGGCAATTTTTCATGGTTTATGGTGAACCCCAGGCATTGTAGTGCGTGGTGACTGTGGCATTTCTTGTTGAAAGTTTGCCATTATCAGCTAATTGTCCAGGTATGGGTAGACTTGATTCTGCAGTCTTCTCAGGTGTGCTGCCACTACCAGTAGGCCTTCGTGAACACTGCAGATTTTATGCCAAAGGGTAGAACTCTGAACTGGTAGTGTATTTAGTCCAAGACTAATCTGAAGTACTTCTTGTACCTCTGGTACTTCTTGTACCTCTGGTTCATTGTTATACGTAGGTGGATGGGTTAGGGTGTTCCTTTCCTTTAATTTGTGGCACTATCATGTTGAAGTGTTGCATTTGAATGAACTTTAGATACCAGAAGTTGAGAATTGAGGTCAATATCAAGTCTTGTTTTGGTACTAGGTAGTATACCTTGTAGACTCCACTATATCTCCCTTGGATATGGGGGGCAAAGAGGTCTCTGACTTGCTTTTTGACAAGTTACTTGACCTCTTCTCACAAATTAAGAGTTCCTGCTCCCACAAGGTTGTTTAGGATGGATGCCTGCACCTCAGGCACGAATAAGGTGCCCCCCACCCCACAGTAAATACACATTAGTCTGCCAAGTAGATTTGAAGGACATGGCGATGTTCCTGGATGACAGACTTCCCATTCTTTTCAAACTCCTCTGGAAGGTGCAGTATGAGCCCTTCAATATCTTCCCATTGCTGTTGGCCACACCAGTTGAAGAGGTCATTGGAGTTCGCAATTCTCCATTGCATTGCTGCCTCCCTTTCCATCTACGAGGCCCAGTCTATATACAAGCTGACCAGAGCAGGCCACAAGTTTTAAACATTTTGCGAAGATTTGGGAAAAGAATAAACACTTTTCCTATGGAAACTAGGTTCTAACTACAACTACCTACTGGCGACTTTCTCTGGTGGTGGCCTGGTTGACATGAGGGCATTACTCCTCTTCCTGGCAGTAGTCATTGTGATGGAACCTGCATGCAGGTTTTGTTTGATGAATATAGAGTCTCCATTGGAATGTTCATACATTTCTTTGAGGGGATTCTGCACTGGGTGGGACCTGTGCCTTCAAAGGTTCCTTACCCTGGTGCAGTATCATGGGGAGCAAGATTAGGTACAGGTTTGCATTCTGTAATGGCATCAAGGTCTCCAGGAGAAAGCAAGCTAGCTTAATCTCTTCCTCAAATTGGACCACATACGCGACAGCTGCCCTCTTAGTCCATTGTACATGGAAAGAACCTCAATGGGTAGCTTCCTACACCACCAAGGGGGTATTCACTGTTGAGATACTGCCATTTGTCAACCCTTCCCTGCCTCTCCATCACGATGGGCTCGTCCTCCTCATATTTGAAGAAGTCTTTCAGCTCCACTTCATGCAGTTCCCACATCAAGGACAACTTGATGTCTGGTAGGTCGCTGCCCAGTTCACACAACTCAGCTTTGTGGTAGTGCAGAATGCCTTCAGGGCCTCAAACTCCTTGTGCTGCATAAGTGTCACCATTTTGGCCTTGAGTCAGTCTTTCATTCTCCACCTCAGGAGAGAATTCGGCGTTGGTTGTCAAGAAGGGTTTCCTGTGCGGTCCGCCAGCTCTATGCTTTTTACCTCCTTGCTCTCGTCACCAGGTGCCATAAAAGATAATTCTCTATAACCAATGCATAGAATGTGAATGGAGCAGGAACCACTGCAAGAACGAAAAGGTCACCATACCTGTAGAAGCTTTAAGCTTGAAAACTCAATTCACATGCAACCTTCACCTCTGTAGAAATGTTAATAAAGAGAGGGCCCGACAGCTGTATAGCAGGTAGAGTAAATAAGTGATAATCAAAGGGAGGGGGAGGGGGGAAATGATATGAAGACTGGCCATGCAAGTGGACTTCTTGGGCATGCATTGGACATCAGAGGGGGAATAGACATCTACCAAATAGCTGACAACAGGGGTATGGGTAGTGTGGAGGTAGGGTGGGATGGGATTAGACACTAAATACAGGCAAACCACTACGTGTCAGAACAAATGATTAGCATGAAAATTCAGATAGCCTTCAAGCTCCAAAACTACTAAGTTAACCTTTTGTTTTTATCCATATCCAATACCAAACTACTGCTCATCATTGAAGTGAAATACTAAGCGTACACAAAAAACAGCTGAAAATGAGCAAAGGCACAAACCTGTAAACGTCATGCAAAGAAACAGATGAATGCTTCCACATCCAAACCATGATCCAGGGATGTCTCAAGTACTGTGGAAAGAAAAATAAACTTATCCTTCCAAAAGAAAAATATAAAGCCTAACATAATAAAAAGCATAGTTAGAAGGATGATAGTGAGACCGTACACCGATAACATGCATTTTACCAAGAATAAATAATCATGAGTATCTTGCTCATAGAATTCAGTGACCAAGAAAATGGAAGCCAATTTACTAATAAGCAAAATTTGCTCTTCCAGGACTAGGAAGGAAAACTGCCACAAAGGACAGGCCCCATGGATTCCTGGACTAATAATGACCCAGGCTTCCGACCTAAAGCACACTGTTACCAAGTATAACTCTAGGTTAACTGGTTGATTCTTTTCAGCATTCAAGTCGATTTCATGTGGCTCATTCACACCATGAACAATAGCTTCATTCCATTTAGATGACTGTCAACTATACAATAAAACAGAGCGACAGACACCACCAAATAAACTACAGGGACCAACAATATGTAACCACCATTTGAACTTACCAACATTAAAATAAGCACACCTCTAATCTCCAGAAAAGAGATTATGAATTGAAGTGCTTCTCAGCTTTGAGATCAGATTCTGCATCTCGAAATATTCTGTAAAAAACACATAATACTGAAGTGATTACTAGCTCAAATCAAGTGGACAAAAAATATCCAAAATGCTGGCCAACTACAAATTGTGTGAAGCACTTGTCTATTCTAGTTTGGAAATTGGGCCTGTGCGTCTTTTCTGGATCCATATAAACAAGTTAAACTTTCCAGTTTTAATCCACATCCTAGCCAACTAATAACCCTCATCTTCACAATATATATAAATTAACTCTGCATATCACCCAGCTGGTTATTAGTCCACAATTACAAGACTACTGGGTGGACATACAGGCTAGGAGACGGTCATGTGGGGTAGAATATTCTAGTGGGAGTTGGAAATACAACTTTATAATCAATGCATAGCAAGTGAATCCAGAAAGATTAGTGCTGCAAAACTAAAAGATTAGCTTACCTGTAGAAGTTTTGCGCATGAAAACTTTCAAGATTTATGCGCGACTCACCTCCCCATAGAAAACGAGTGAACAACAAACAAGGGGCCTAAAGTTGCATAGCATGTTGAGTAATTAAGTCTGAAGATACGAAAGGTCACCAAAAAGGAATAAGGTATTCCAGATGGTGAGGACTTAGTGGCCGTGTCTGACATAAAAGGGGTAACAGACATAGCCAACCAATGATAGACTACACAAAAGAGGGAGGGGGGAATTCTGGGACCAGCAAGTAGATGGTGGAATAAATGAATAGCATATAAATACAGAAAAAGACAAAGAGGGAGAGCTACCAGCAACTTACCATTTTTGTTTTACTTTATGCACAATACCAAACTACTACTCATAACAGATGAGTAACAATGGAAAGCATACAAAAAACAAGCTGAAAAAGGGCATAAACTTGCCAACTTCTTCAAAAGAAACAGATGAATGCTTCAAAATCTAAATCATGATCCAGGGACATCAAGTAGTACGAAAAGAATAGGCTAATTCCCCCACCCACTTAAAAAAATAAATCAGACAGAACTGAGACAGTATTCCTGCAACAAAGCATGCTAGTAAACATAAATCATATGTATTTTGCTAATAGAATTCAGAAACCAACAACGAGGAAACAAATTTGCTAATGAGTGAATATGCTACTTACCAGTATGCATCTGTTCTTGGCATGTAGGGCTGCTGACATTCATATCTGTGCATAGATCGCCGCCTAGTGTTGGGTCCGGATGTTTGCACGTTGTTGTCCTGGAAGAGTCTTCGAAGTATCCTTGGATAGGTGACTCCTCCCCTGGACTACAGTGCGCATGGGCATCCTCTCCATCCTCAGATTGTTTTTCGCCATTGTGGCAGTGATGGAGTAGATACAGAAAGTGATGACCATGCTTGCAGTAATTCTGAGAGCTGCAGCTGCGACAGGCGCCGGGGAGGAGGGAGGGCGATATGAATGTCAGCAGCCCTACATGCCAAGAACAGATGCATACTGGTAAGTAGCATATTCAGTTCGAGGCATGTGGGCTGCTGAATTCATATCTGTGCATAGAATACATAGCAGTGCCCTCTATTAGCGGCGGCTACCCGTGCCAGCTGCAGCGGTCTGAAAAAGTGTCTTGAGAACAGCCTGTCCTACAGCTGCCTGCTGTTTTGACTGCACATCTACACAATAGTGTTTTGTAAATGTGTGTGTAGTGGACCATGTGGCTGCTCTGCATATATCATGCAGGGGAATATTTCCTAGGAAGGCCATGGAAGCCCCCAACTTACGTGTTGAGTGGGCTCGTGGTGGAATAGTTAATGTGCGTTTTGCCTTTTGATAACAGATTTGAATACACTTAACTATCCATCTGGCTATCCCTGCTTTGGAGATGGCGTTACCTTTGTGGTGCGGGGCAAAGGCAACGAACAGTTGTTTTGTCTTCCTGAAGGGTTTAGTCCTGTCGATGTAGTACATGAGAGCCCTCCGTACATCTAGTGTATGTAGTGCCCTTTCTGCAACAGTTTGTGGGTTTTGGAAGAAAACGGGCAGTTCAATAGTCTGATTCATGTGGAACTGCGATATTACCTTGGGCATGAATTTGGGGTTGGTACGTAGTACGACCCTGTTGGCGTGAACCTGAATAAATGGCTCTTGAACGGTTAGTGCCTGGAGTTCACTAACTCTTCTTAGGGAAGTGATCGCTACTAGGAAGGCCACTTTCCAGGTAAGGAATTGAATCTCGCATGAGTGTAGAGGTTCAAAGGGTGGACCCATCAGGCGTGTGAGGACCAAGTTGAGGTTCCACATTGGAGCCGGTGGGTGACTAGGTGGAATGACTCGTTTGATCCCTTCCAAGAATGCTTTGATGGCAGGCACTCTGAATAGAGAGGTGCTGCCTGGTTTGCAGATAGGCTGATATTGCGGTCAAATGGACACGTATAGAGGTGTACGCCAGATTGCATCGGTATAGGTGGAAGAGGCAACAGATGATGTTGTGGATGGATGCGTCCAGCGGGTTGATGTCATTATTACCGCAATAAATGACGAACCTTTTCCATTTGGCTGCATAGCAAGCCCTGGTAGTGGGTCTCCTGGCCTCCTTGATGATGTCCATACAGTCAGGTGGCAGGTTGAGATAGCCAAACTCTAGGACTTCAGGAGCCAGATCGCCAGGTTCAGCTGTTGCGGATCTGGGTGCTGAACCTCTCCATGGTTCTGCGTCAAATGCGCGGGTTTGATCCGCAGCCTTTGATGCGGCACCACGGAAAGTTCGAGGAAGGTGGTGTACCACGGCTGGCGTGCCCACGTGGGAGCAACTAGGACGAGTGTCAGGGAGTGTTGTCGTAGTTTGCGAGCCACCAGCGGTATCAGCGGCGCTGGGGGAAAAGCGTACGCAAATCTGCCGGACCAGTTCATCCATATCGCATTGCCCTGCGACTGCGGATGTGGGAATCTGGCGGCGAAGCTTTGGCATTTTGCGTTTTCGCTTGTCGCGAATAGGTCTATCTCTGGATGACCCCACTGCTGGAAGTACGGTTGGAGTACTGATGGGTGTAACTCCCACTCGTGCATCTGGTGGCTGTGTCTGCTGAGCAGATCCGCCATCTGGTTGTCCTTGCCAGGGAGGTGTTCCGCCATGAGGAAGATGTTCCTCTGAATGGCCCACTTCCACATGCTCTGAGCCAGATGAGACAACTGTGGAGAGTGTGTTCCTCCCTGCTTCTGTATGTAGTACATGGCAGTCATGTTGTCCGTCCGGATCAACACGACTTTGCTGCACAGATGTACTTTGAATGCCTTCATGGCCAGGAAGATTGCCATCAGTTCCAGAAGGTTGATGTGCATCTTTTTCTGTTGTGTCGTCCATAGTCCCTGCACTGTGTAGTGGAGTACATGAGCTCCCCATCCCTGGAGAGACGCGTCCGCTGTCAGTACTATTTGCGGAACAGGCTCTTGGAACGGTCGGCCCTTGCAAAGGTTTTGTGGATTCCACCAATGCAGAGAGTTGTATGCCCGACCGCTCACCAACACTAGGTCTTTCAACTGTCCTTGAGCCTGATTCCACTGACGTGCTAGGCACTCCTGAAGTGGGCGCATATGTAACCTCGCGTGCGGGACTATGAAGATGCAGGAGGCCATCATGCCTATCAACTGCATAAACACTCGTGCCGGAAGCGAGTGATTGGGTTTGAACTTGGAGATCAGCAGTTGTATGCTGTTGATCCTCACTAAATTTGGCTGAGCTGTGGCCGCCAGAGTGTCTATAGTCGCACCTAGGTACTGTTGTACGTGTGCGGGCTGGAGATGTGACTTTGGGTAATTTAGTGAGAATCCCAGACTGTGAAGGTGAATGGTGCGGGACATGTGGCTTGCACATTGCTGTGCTGACTTCGCTTGAACGAGCCAGTCGTCTAGGTAGGGGTAGACGTGTATATGCTGCCTCCGTAAATGTGCTGCCACCGTAGCTAGGCACTTCGTGAAAACCCTGGGCGCTGTTGTCACGCCGAAGGGAAGGACTTTGAACTGATAGTGCTGCCCCTGAACAGTGAACCTGAGGTATTTTTTGTGTGAGGGGTGGATGGGTATGTGAAAGTACGCATCCTTGAGGTCCAGTGAGGCTAGGAAGTCTCCCTGCTTGAGAAGCGGAAGGACTTGCTGTAGGGTGAGCATGTGAAAGTGCTCTGAAAGAATGTACTGGTTCAGGGGTCTCAGGTCTAATATAGGCCTGAGCGACCCGTCCTTCTTTGGAATTAAAAAGTAGAGGGAGTAAACCCCCGTACCCTGCTCGTGGATGGGGACGACCTCTATAGCGCCTTTTAGAAGCATACTTTGTACCTCTTGCTGTAAGAGCGTTAAGTGCTCTGAGGACATAGGACGGTTTCTTGGTGGTATTGTGGGTGGAGTGGAGGTTAACTCCAGACAGTAACCGTATTTTACAATATCTTTGACCCACCTGTCCGTGGTGATGGAGTTACACGTGGACAGGAACCTTTGTAGTCTTCCCCCGACAGGTGTTATGTGGTCGGGGGGAAGGGAGAGGGCGTCACTGCTTGTTCTTGGGGGAGGACCTGGTGTTGCCGTAGCCACGTCCTCTGCCCTTTGTACTGGAGCCACGATATCCACCTCGGGTGTTTTTATCGTAGGTGGTCTGTGTATTGCCTTTGTTATACGTTTGTTGTGACCCCTGTCCTCTACCTGCCCCCTTGTTTCCGGGGCGACGAAAGGAGCCGCTCCGAAAGGACTGAGTTTGGAGGGCGCCCATGGACTTTGCAGTGTCCGTGTCCTTTTTTATCTTTGAGGGTGGTGTCAACCTCTGGGCCGAATAAATAGTCGGGTTGACGGGCTGGTTCAGTATGTTGTTTTGTACCTCAGGCTTGAATCCTGAGATTCGTAGCCAGGCATGTCGTCGCAGCATGACGCTTGTGTTTATGGCCCTGGCAGCCGTGTCTGCAGCATCTAGTGCACATTTGATGGACGCATTTGTGAGTAGCTGTCCCTCTCTGATAAGAATTTCTGCACCTTCTTTGAACTGGTCAGGGAGATGTTGGAGTAGTTGCTCCAATGTGTCATAGTGCGCTCTATCGTAGCGAGCGAGGAGCGCTTGTGTGTTGGCTATGCGCCATATGTTGGCAGCCTGGGCGGCAACTCGCTTGCCGGAGGTCTCTAGCACCTTGGACTCTTTGTCCGGGGGAGGAGCGTCACCTGTCGTTTGCGAGTGTGCCCTCTTGCGAGCATTCGCTACGACGATGGAGTCGAGTGGTAATTGTCCTTTGATGTAAGTAGGATCCCCAGGTGCTGATCTGTATTTTTTATCAATCCTGGGGTTTATCACTCGTGCCCTGGTGGGTTCCTTGAAAATGTCCTTAGCTGGTTTGAGGACCCCCTTCAGCATTGGCAGAGTCTTTACATGTCTTTCTGAGGATGCAAAAGTGTCCATTAGAAAGTCATCCTCGATGGTATCTGAGTGAAGCTGTACCCCATGGTTATTTGCAGCACGTTCAATTAGAGCGTTGAACGCCGCAGTATCCTCCGTGGGAGATGTTTTTGCCCCATAGAGTTGTGGGTCCTGTGTATCGAGAGGTGCACTGGGGTCTGCAGGGTCGCCCCAAGTTTGATCAGGGTCCTGCTGGTCATCAGGGTCTGTGTCTACATGGTAGGGTGCTTGGTCATCCATGTAGTCCTCCAATGCATCCGCGTCGGAGCGTGTGGGGGAGAACCGGTGTGGATCCTGGTAGGAGGAATGGAACGGTTCATAAAGGAGAGGTTCTGATTCCACAGGCAGCTTCCTTTTTAGTGGGATCCTGAAAGGGTCCAATGGCGGTTCCGAAGTTATTCTTCGGTCGTGGAGAATCATCCTGCCAGTGTCGGCGTCGATGACACGTGACGGAGACGTCTCGTCCGGTGGAACCGGAGTCTGGGTAACCCGTGTCCTGAGTTGGAACATCTTCGGGATTGTTGACGGAGGCAAGCCGAAGGTAATGTTGGCTGGCCCCGTAGAGGGTGCTGGAGCTCCGATCGGGCCGGAACCCGACGGGTCTTTGAGGGCCGCCGTGGTTTTGTTGCTTTGAGTCGCAGCAGGCCGCACTTGGGGCGTCTTTGAGGCTTTGGCACCGGGCAGGTTCTTAGAGCCGGGCGTGGATTTTTTCGGTGCCGGCGGGTCCTCGAGTCGAGGTGTAGAGGTCACCGTCGACGTCCTCGATACGTGAGGCATCGGCGTCGTCGAGGGAGCGACGCGAGGCGAAGCAGGCGGTATTGCCCTCGGTGCCGTTGGCGTCGGTAGCCGAGTAGGTTTCTCGGTGCCGATGGCCTTTTTCCGTTTGTCGCCCGATTCCAGTTCGGCACCGAAGTCCCTCTTGGTGCGGTCGGTGCCGACGCGTTGCGCTGGCGTCGAAGGCGTGGAAGGCCTCGATCCGACCAGCGCCACTTTCAGTTTCGGTTTCGTATGAACAGGAGCAGCTTTCGGTTTCGGTTTTGTGGTAGGGAAACCAGCTGGCTTATGCAGCAATGGCTGCCGCTGAACGTCCGAGGCCGGGCCCGAAGAACTACGGGATGGGTCTCGGGTAAGGCCCGAAGGCGATCCCTCGACCGGAGCCAAAGGCTGTGGCGCTGGTGTTTCTTCGGTTTGAACAGGTAGGCCTTGTTTATCATTGGAGCTACTCTCTTCGGCCCCTAAGGCCTCCTCGTCGTCTCCTACCTCGGTGTAGTCTTCACCTCTGTGGAAGAGTGACTCGTCGCCCTCGTCCGATCCGGGGTCGTGTTCGGAAACGGGACTGGAGGGTATGACTTCTAATTCTTCGACGTCGGCCTCGTCGAAGATGTCTGTTGGGGCCGGTGCCGCGTGCCGCGCCTCGAGTCTCGCCGCTCTTCGGTTCCTTAGAGTCTTCTTGGAACGGAACCGGGCACAGGCCATGCATGTCGATTCGTCGTGGTCCGGCGAAAGGCATTTGTTGCACACCGGATGGACGTCGATGTGTGGGTACTTCGCATTGCATACCGGACACCGTTTGAATGGCGTCCTGGATTCCATCGTCGAAGTAGTCGATGGACAGGTAAATGCGAAAGAAGTCGGTGCTGAAAGTTAGTAAACTAACAAAATGCTATCGAAACCCGATCGATAAACAGTACCGACGCGAACTAAAGGCCTTTTGGCCTCAACCAAAAATTTTCCTAACTTGAGCTAAGATAGCACATCCGAACCCAATGGCGGAAAAAAACAATCTGAGGATGGAGAGGATGCCCATGCGCACTGTAGTCCAGGGGAGGAGTCACCTATCCAAGGATACTTCGAAGACTCTTCCAGGACAACAACGTGCAAACATCCGGACCCAACACTAGGCGGCGATCTATGCACAGATATGAATTCAGCAGCCCACATGCCTCGAATCTAAATTTTACTCTTCCAGGGCTAGGAAGGAAAACTGCCACTGAAGACAGGCTCCATGGATTCCTGGAGAAATACTGATCACCGCTCCCCCCTCCAATCCCCAAAGCGTACCAAAGATTAATCAACAAGTACCACCCTTTGCTAACTGGCTGATTCTTTTCAGAGTTCAAGTTGATTCCATGTGGCTCACATTTACTCAATGAACTGAGCCTCACTTTATTTCGAGGATGTTAATTATAAGATTCAACAGAGTGGAGAAAACTGGAAAAATGTATTCAGAGGCCAACAATGTGTAACTGCCCGTTTGGGTTTTGTAGATGGGTTTGTGGCTTGTATTTGTTTGAACCTCCTGCCACCCTCCAATATTGCTTGACCTAAGAGTAGATACTCCGCAGCATAGATTGTGAAACCTTGTTGACAGGGACAGCTAAGTCTTCAGCCTTACAATGTAATTTTAAAGTCAGGTTGCACATTATATGTTTAAAATGCTAAGCGACCATAGAATAGGAGTGTGCCCTCCGCCACATAATGAGGAAATTAAACCAGAGGCAAGGCGAGCACCCTTGAATTAGCAGGTGTACTGTGATTTTTCCAAAAAGTACCAAAGGAACCACAAGACAGCTTCTTGGATGAATAAGACTCTAGGATGAATCCGATTGACTAATCTTACATACACTAGTGCCGCTCGCTTCGGAGGACTCCTGCACGATACATATCCTGGTTGCTAGCAATAGCCTACAATTGGCTATCTTAGTGTACCGCATGAAACGTGGACTAAAGTGGTTTTTAAGTAGCCACATGTTTACCTTATAGTTATGAACTTTACGAGAGACCACTTCTAAAGACATTTGCCTCTTCATATTAAAAGCACCTTTGAACAGCAATTTGCCATGTAAGCCCAACTCCATCCAGCATGGTTTTCATTCAAAGACACCAGGAACACACTGAAAATTGATGTGCTTCTTGGTCTCTCTATGGCTATGAAGCACTACATAAGAGCTATAATAAAATACAAAATATAGCTTGTTTTGTAGTCTATATCACCCACTATGAGAGGGCACAGGTGTCTATGGTGTCCTGTATTGTGCCATGGATGGTTTCAAGGTAAAGGGTCAGAAGTACTGTAAGCATGGTGAATGAGATCATCAATGTTAAGATGGCAAATGTCTAACAGCATGGCTATGAATGTATAGCACAGAACATTTTTGTATGGGCAGAAATAGATTGGATGCTGATTTTCAAGCGAGCTGTGTAGGATGAAGGAGGAAAGGTGTATTTTACAATGCAATCAAGTTACAAGAAAGGAACTAATTAGACCATGCTGGAAGACAAGCAGCATTAAGTGTTAGAGGAATTTTAAGTCTTTAAAATTTGTTGAAGTCAGAAGTTCCCTTTCAAGAAATTGAACACCCTGCAAATAAAAGTGGGTTGCAGAAGTGAGCAGTATGGAGAAATAATCTAAACTTTGGTGTTTCAGGTGGGTGATTAGAAGATTGTGAACTGTGAGGCTTCGACTTCTGCAAACATATTAACTTGTATTTGGATTTCTGTAAACGAAATCTTTCACGAGTCTCTTGGCGCTAAAGAGTGCTTAAAAAGGATCTGCGGTGGCTATTAGGGAGCAGTCAGCTTTCCAGAACTGCAATATAGCCTGTAATTCGATTGCTAAACAGAGTTGCATAATACGGCTCCTTTAGTCCTGAAGGCTCCATCACCCCATTTTGTGTAGTGATAATTGGGTACCTCAAAGATGGCTTTGTTGGTGCGTCCTGAGATTGAGCATGTGAGTATCTTTTTTAATTTATTAGAGGGAAATATGGGAGTATGCCATGGAAGAGGTTATACACCATGCAGGATTTTATAAATGGAACGCTCGGTGGCAGCCAGTTAATTTGTCAGATTGTTTCATTCTGAATAATGACCTTGCCAGGGCGTTTTGGATTCTTGTAAAAACATTTAAGACTGGTAATAGACCTGGAAGGGAGGCCAAAACGGCAAATGTCAGAAATGACAATCCTGCAAACAGTGTGTTAAGTTCTTTATTTTCATTTTGGCATCAACCTACCTGCCAATGTGCTGCAGGCTTCGCAGAAACGGCAAGGAGCTGTGGAGCGCTGGTGGCATAGTTTCATACTGCGAGAAATTCAGTTAAAACAAATATAAAAGTTAAAGACTTTAAAAAAAACTGGCATAAAGTTGTGTAATGCATTTAGAATAGTTTAAAATAGATTTAGAACATTTAAACCAAACCCAACATTCTCAAAACACCATTAACTTCAAATAATAAGCATTTGCAATGCAATAGGTCTCGCATTTACGCAAGTTTAAGCTATTGGCATTGTATATGACAATGCCTTTTATTTAGGTTTTTAAAACCAAAACAAAAATAAAAGGCATTGTTAATTGCAATGTCAATAGCTCAAACTCACGTGAAAGCGAGCCCTATTACATTGCAAATGCTTGTTAAATATTTGTGGACTCAAATAAGTTTCAATTTTTTTCTATTACTTGAAAGACTGCATTGTGGAGGAGGCTGTTCGGAGTTATCCTAGTCCGAGGAGGATATTTGGGATTACCATCAACTAGGAACTGTGGGGACAACAATGTCCAAGAGCAAGGAACATGAGGCTCAGACATGTCTGTATATATTAAGTTCAGACAAGTAATGCCTACTAAAGTCTACATTTTTTTCACTTTTACAAACGTGTGCTCTTCATTGCGTTTCAGCTTTGGGTATGTCAGTTATTTCAAAGCATCTTACACCAAATGTACTTTTTGCTGCACCAAGACTGATCTATCAGCACTCAGGACACCACAGGGCCATTCCAAGCGCTCTGTTCCCCCCGTCAGCGCGCGACAGCAGGAAATCCCAGGCTCGAAGTTCTCTGCAAAACCTCCTGCTAGTTTTAAACATTACAAAACGAGTTTGATTTTAACGAAGAGAAGCACTTAACAATAAGGTGAAAAAAGAGGGGGCTGTCAAAACGCAGCTCAGTCCAATACCAGCTGGCATTTAAGCCTCATCAACAGAAAAGTGCAAACAAAACACCTTGCCTCAGATTGGAAGACTTCATGACCCACAATGCACTATCCTTAAAGGGCCAATGCGTGCCCTCAGTAAACTCAGTCCTACCTGGGGAGGAGGTGCTGCGCCTCGCGGACAGAGGGTGTTAGTTTGTGGCTAGCCCCGATGCCGGAATAGCCCCCATCTCGTGCGGCAGCCCCTGGCACAGCCTCATGCCTCTGCTAACGGGAACTACTGGTTGCCATTCATGGGAGTAAACAGACCCGTGGCCCCTTCCAGAGTCACGTGAGGTGCGCATGCGTCCGCGGGGGGAGATAACAGCAAGGGGGCATTTGAAAGTAAGGATGAAAAGGAAGAAAGGAGTAATATCAGAAAAGTGAGTGGGGATCTGCTGAGGGATTGACAGATGGCGAGTGATACTTGAGGGACAGGTTCAGGCAGCAGAGGAGGAAAGGGCAAAAGCGTCATAACCTGGTTTGTTTCTCCATTGTGTGACTGCATGAGCGAATAAAGTACATATATTTACAAAGTGGTGGGCAAGAGAAAAGACTGATGTAGCAGAAGAATGGGACGATTGACATGGGGGGGGGGGGGGGGGGGGGGGGGGGGAGTGAAAGAGGACCGCGCAGGAGCATGGGGGGGGGATCTCTTATCTTTATGGGGCCATGTGTTTGGCCCCATAATGATAAGAAACTGCTTTGCGACATCAGCAAAGCAGGTGAGCCAGTCCGTCTCGGAGAAAAAGGGCGTGAACAGAAAACCCTCATTTCCAATGGCAGGCCACCGTTTAGCATAAATGGTGACGCCGGCCAAATGGAAATGAGGCGGGACTTAAAGCCCTCTTCTGAAAGTCCTCTTGCAAAATCTCCCGTGGAGGCGGAGCAGGGCTCTGCCCTGCAATGCCACGCGAGACCTAAAAAGACGTGGCTGACTTGCAAACTCTGAAAACCTATATTTACCAATTAGCACTTCACTTTTAACAAGAAAAAACATATTTCATAGCATATGCAATCAGTGCCAATGTTTTCAAACTGTTATAGAAAAATATGGAATACTTTGAAAATAAACTGGTGACAAATTTAATAAAATTGGGACAAAAAGCAATTTTTTTCCCACATACTCACTAAAACTACTCCGGTAAAAAGAGATCACAAATCCATGACTCACGAGTGTAAAATACATCATGTCTATCAGCAAACATTTACAACACTACTTTAAGCTTGAAAACTTTCAAAATTCACATGCAACCTTCACCTCCCTGTAGAAAAGGTGTTAATAAAGAAAGGGCCTGACCGCTGTATGGCAGGGAGTGTAATTAACTCCCAAGATGAGAGATGACCAAAAGGGGGAAAATGTATATGAAGACAGACCACGCAAGTGGATTTGTTGGGCATGCGTCTGACAGCATAGGGGTGAATAGACATCGACCAAATGGCTGACAACAGGGGTATGGGACACAGAATATAGGCCCAACAACTAGGTGGCAAAACAAATGATAGCATGCAAATTCAGAAACCCTTCAAGCTGCAAAACCTTTGTTTTACTCCATGTCCAACACCAAACTACTGCTCATTATTGAAGTGAAATAGTAAGCGTACACAAAAAAACTGCTGAAAATGAGCAAGGGCATAAACATGTACACTTCTTGCAAAGAAACATGAATGCTTCCACATCTGAACCATGATCCAGGGATGTCTCAACTAAGTACTGTGGAAAGAAAAAAGTACGCTTATTCTCCCAATAGAAAAATATATGCAACATTAAAAAGCATAGTTAGGATGATAGTGAGACCGTAAACCGATAAAAGGCATTTTACCAAGCATAAATAATCATGAGTGTCTTGCTCATAGAATTCAGTGACCAAGAAAATGGAAACCAATTTACTATTAAGCAAACATTTGCTCTTCCAGGGCTAGGAAGGAAAACTGCCACAGAGGACAGGCCCCATGGATTCCTGGACAAATACTGAACACAAGTTTCCGACCTAAAGTACACAGTCAACAAGTATAACACTAGCTTAAGTGGTTGATTCTTTTCAGAGTGCAAGTTGATTCCATATGGCTCCTTCGCACCATGAACTGAGCTTCACTCCGTTTAGACATTGTCAGCTATACAATAAAACTGTGACAAACACCACCAAATAAACTACAGGGACCAATATGTAACCACCATTTGGACTTACCAACATTGAAACAAGCACAGCTCTAATCTCCAGAAAAGCCATTGTGAACTCAAGTGCTTCTCAGCTTTGACATCAGACAGATTCTGCATCTTGAAAAAATTCTGTAAAAAACAAACACATCAATACAGAAGTGATTACCAGCTCAAAACAAGTGGACGAGAAATGTATTGGATGCCGGCCAACTACAAATTCTGTGTGAAGTACTAGTCTTTTCTAGTTTGAAAATTGGGCCCGTGCGCCTCTTTTCTGGATCCTAACAAGTTGAACTCTTCAGTTTTAATCCATATCCTCGCCAACTAATAACCTTCATTCGCAAACCATTTATCAATTAACTCTGCAAAGCAGCAAGTTGGTCATTAGTCCACACTCAAGGCTACTATGTGGACATAAAGCCTAGGAGACAGTCACATGGAGTAGAAGATTCTAAGACACTAATCTGTAAGTTCACACTTCTTTTGACCCAACCTTCTGAGTTGGAAATACAGCTTTATAATAAATGCATAGCAAGTGAATCCAGAGGGATTTGTGCTGCAAAACTAAAAGGTTAGCTTACCTGTAGAAGTTTTGCGCTTGAAAACTTTCCAGATTTATGTGCGACTCACCTCCCCATAGAAAACGTGTGAACAAACAAGGGGCCTGAAGTTCTATAGTATGTTGGGTAAGTCAAGATGCAAAATACCACCAAAAAGGAATAATGTATCCCAGATGGTGACCACTCAAGGGGACTTAATGGCTGTGTCTGACATCATAGGGGCCAGAGCCATAGCCAACAAATTGTAGACTACACAAAAGAGGGAGGAGGAATTCTGAGACCAGCATGTAGGTAGAATAAATTGTTAGCATACAAATCCAGAAAGCGCCTTTAAGATGCAGAGCTACCGGCAAGTTACCATTTGTTTTACTTTATGCCCAATACCAAACTACTACTCATAATAGATGAGTAACAATAGAAATCATACAAAAACAAGCTAAAAATGAAAAAGGGAATAAGCTTGCAAACTTCATAAAAAGAAACCGATGAATGCTTCAACATCCAAATGATGCAGGGACATCAAGTACTACGAAAAGAACTAAAATAAGCTTACCCCCCCCCCGACAAAAAATAAAACAAATCAGACAGTACTGAGATAGTATACTTGCAACAAAGCATGCTAGTAAACGTAAGCAATCAGATGTATTTTGCTCACAAAGCATGCTGGTAAACGTAAGTAATCAGATGTATTTTGCTCACAGAATTCAGAAACCAACAACAAGGAAACCAATTTGCTAATAAGCAAAATGTTACTCTTCCAGGGCTAGGAAGGAAAACTGCCACTGAGGACAGGCTCCATGGATTCCTGGAAAATTACTGATCACAGCTCCCCCTCCAATCCTCAAAGCGTTCCACCAAAGATTAATCAACAAGTACAACCCTTTGATAACTGGCTGATTCTTTTCAGAGTTCAAGTTGATTCCATGTGGCTCACATTTACTCAATGAACTGAGCCTCACTCCATTTCGAGGATGTTAATTATAAGATACAACAGAGCAGAGAAAACCGGAAAAACGTCTTCAAAGACCAACAATCTGTAAGTGCCACTTGGACCTACCAACACTGAAACAAGCAGAGCTTTACCCTCCAGGAGAGCGATCTTGAATCAGAGCCCTTCTCAGTTTTGAAATTCGATATTCTTCATCTGAGGAAATGCCTGTAAAATAAGTTTTACATTTAACATATTATATACACATGCATTCCTGTAAAATATATAGTTTAATTTTATATATAATAGACATACACATTTACAAATACAGAAGTGAAATAGTAGCTCAAAACTAACTTGCAAGCAATGAATAAGCTGCCCACCAACTACAAATCCTCTGTGAAGCACTGGCTCGATTCGATTCTAGTGAGGAAACTGGACCTATTCTCCCCTTTTCTGCATCCTTACTCCCAAGTTAAAATTTCCAATTTTAATCCACAAATGTCGAGGTAACATTCTTATTTTAAAGAGCACTTAAAAAAATATGACCAAGAAAAGGAAAGTCCTTTTACTCTAATAAGCAAGAAATCGCTCTTCCAGGACTAAGAAAAAACACTGCCACAATAATTCTGTTTCACGGATTTGTTGTGAAGAAATGAGACTAACTTCTGCTTCGGCACAAAAGCCTTTCACAAGGAGGATATAATTCGAGGAATGCATCAAATCCTGCAACTTGCATCAATAGCCAAAAGCCTGAGGGAGAAAATGACATCCCTTCAACTAGAAGAAATGATCCACAATGCAAAGGCAGGAGATATCCTTAAACTATTAGGAAATTAGGACCACCATCTGCTTGTATTCCAACAACTGAACGGCAGCCATGTTTGAGCAGGAACAACATTTTTAAACTCCACTAAATATGTTGGATATATACATCTACTGGCGGTCGCCAGTAGATAGTTATAGTTAGGACCGTGTTTCCATAGGAAATCTGAAAATTCTATTTTGAATAACTTTGGCGCTGGTTGACGAATCTTCGCGAAATTTTCAAAACTAATGGGGCGCTCCGCTCCTACCCTGAAAGTCTCGGGGGGATTAGTCAAGCGGGGGCCGAGAAAAAAGGGGGGACCCAAAACGCGTTTTCCCCATGCATTTTCCCATAGGACCTTTAGTCGAAGGTACAGCCCGAACAGCTGAACAGAATTACTTGAAATTTGGCAAAGAGGTAGTCCTCAGGTCAGGGAAGTGCCTTTTGCATATATGGAGTCAATCTGTTCAGTAGTTCCTGAGAAAATGGAGTTAAAAGCACATAAATATCTAGCCGCGCACCCTAACGTGCGCAATTCTGATTGGTGGTTACATGTCAGTCAACGTTCGAATCAGTCGAAATCAGGAAGTGTCGGCCGCCATTTTGTTTGCTTTGAGAGCGAGTGAAAAAGGAAGGTGGCAAACGTGAAAAGGGGGCAGGGTAGAGAGTTCCTGACCCCCTAGCCTTTGTCAGGGGGTCCCTGAAGGCAGAAAAAAACATTTAATTTTTTTTTTTTTTTTAAATCGTGGAGTGCGCGCACAGTGAAAAACCATTAAAAAAAATTATTTTTCAAGACGTAGTTTATTGTAAAATAAATAAAAAATAGAAATACATAAATTAGCATTTAAAAAAAAAACGTACAAATTCACTGAAAAAACCATAGGTTTCACACACGTTAGTTAGGAATTAGCATTTAAAAAACCTTGCAAATTCACTTAAAAAACCATAGGTTTCACACATGTTATAGTTAGGTGGACATTTCACTCGTAAAAAACCAATGAAATTCCCCCGTTATAGTTAGTGGAGATAACTATAACTCGCGCGCCCGCAATCCTTTGCTCATGACGTCACATTACATCACTCATGACCTGGTCAGTGGCATCACTCATGACATCCTTGAGATAGAGTGGCAGGGGAATTTCATTGGTTTTTTACGAGTGAAATGTCCACCTAACTATAACATGTGTGAAACCTATGGTTTTTTTAAGTGAATATATATATACACATGTATATATATATATATTCTGCTCCAAAGTTGTCCACCTGTAAGTAGCACTCGACCAGCAGCTTGATTTATGTGTAGGTAGGGACGGGGATCCGCTTGTAGAAGCCGCTCCGTAGTGGATTTGCCTGACGCGTTTCGAAGCTCCATATGCTTCTCTTCAGAGGCTTTAACGGAAACGGTGTGCACAACCGCTAACCCACCACCATTTAACATATGACACATCCACCAATGGGAGGCTCAAATGTGCATTTGATTTTTAAAATAGAACTCTAGGAGGCAGCCAGTTAATGTCAGATTATTATTTTTCTTCAATCTGAATGCGGAGCTAAACAGGGAGTTTTGGATTTTTGTAAAAAAAAAATTAAGACTGGTAATAGACCTGGGAGAGGGGCTAGAAAAGGCAGCATTGACATAGTCAAAGAGTAAAACAAATGCATTAGAGATCCTTCACTGCAAATGTGTCACAAACGACAATGCTGCAAAAAGTGTGCAAAGTTCTCAATTTTCATTTTGAGAAAGTCGACCTACCCGTTTTCTGCAGGCTTCTCAGAAACAGCATGGAGCTGTGGAGCGCTGGTGGCATAGTTTCATACTGTGAGAATTGACTAAAACAAATATAAAAGTTAAAGAGTAAAACAGCCGGCATAAAGTTGTGTAATGCATTTAGAATATATTTAAATAGATTTACAACATATTTAAACCAAGCCCAACATTCTCAAAACACCATTAACTTCAAATAAAACAAGCATGGGCATAGCCAATAGGTCTCACCTTTGGGACCTTAGGAGTGTTTAGGCATGCAACAGTTGCATAACTAAATACTTATAAGGTCCAAAAAGCGAGACCTATTGGCTATGCCAAGCAGCCGCGAATGTGATCACGATCAAACATCAAAGTGGCCATGCAAGTGAAAGTCGGTCAAGTGCGGCACGGGCCTGTGCACATGCACTGTAGCTCTAGGCTGGCCTGGTAGCACTTTTTGGAGCCCTCTCAAAAAGTCTCGCCTGACCAGCGCATGCGCTGGGTCAGGCGAGACCTAAAAAAAAATTTAACAAAGGAAGATGAGGCAGACTTGAAAATATACATTCACCAACTAGCACTTCAATTTAAAAAAAGATAACGTATTCATTGCATATGCAATCAGTGCCAACGTTTTAAAACTGTATAGAAAAATATGGTACTTGAACAAACTTTTGACAAATTTAATGAAATTGGGACAAAAAGCTATTTTTTTTCCACATACCCACTTAAACTACTCTGGTAAAACAATAGATCACAAATCTATGAGACTCAGTTGAGAGCAAAATACACCAGGTCTATCAGCAAACATTTACAACACTACTTTAGGATTTTAAATGTTAAGTTTGCGCCCAAGATGGCTGTAGCCATCTTGTGAGCCTCGGATTTTTATGTTACAAATGTGTAATAAATACATAAAGAAAGTTTAACCCTTTTCATTCACTGGTCTATTGAATGGACATTTATGTTTTACTCTCTTGACCACCACAACATCAGTCCATATCAGTCACAGGCTTCCTTCCAAAGAGTAAATGGGCATTGCCGGGTGAACTGTCAACAGCTGCCTGAAATGGGAGTGTACTCCTGTTTCAGGAATGGTGTGCTCAATCTGCTCGGCCACACACCTTTATTTTTAGGACTAGAAATCTTATTTGCATATTGCATCGGTTAAAAAATTTATATAGTTTATTTGCCAAGGCCAGATCTACTGCCTGTGCCAATGCTGGTTAGAAATAGGATCTCAGCGTTGAGATTAAATAGCTTTTATGTACTAAGGTAGGAAACCGAAAACAAGTGAAAGTTGCACAATTCAAGACAATGTATTGAAAAGTGGCAGAGACCTTCATTTCCCAGTAGACTTTCAGCTATACTCACACTGAGTTCCCATCACGCAAAAACCCAGCTGCTGCACCTGTGCCTCCACTATCTTCCCAAGTTACCATCTACGGACTGCAGAAAGCATAAAAAAGAAAATGTCCTTCAGTGCATCTTGAGGTATGTTGGAACCTGGTTGCCTACTAGTTTTAGTCTGCTCAGTACACACAATGTCAAAGCCTCGCAGGTGAATCTAGGTTAAGACAGGCAGCGTTCTCTGGAGCTGGGAGGATAACTGGCCATGGCTTTTGTGGAAACATGCCTCCTGGCAGACGCTTCGCTGTTTAAGAACCCAGCACCAGCAATGAAGAGTCTTGTTGACCTGTAGCACTCAACATGGCCAGTGGCCTCGCTGGATACAACAGCCCAACTGCACATCTACTGAATAAGAGGCAGACTACAGGTCTAGATGCAATCCCCCTTCAGGAGGGTCTGGATATAGAAACAGTATATAGCCACCTCACCTCAGGACCTAACCAAATGGGAGAGGATTGGAGGTTGGCAAGAAGGTGGCCATAGATCAGGCCAGCTTGGCAGCAGCCATTTTCTTATGGCCCAAGCATAAAGACTAGACACGTGGTAATACCAAACAGTAGGTGCTCCTCAAAAATGTACAACTCCCAGAGCGCCAATATTGGGTGTGGGAATTCCTACCTGCTGACAATGAAGATGAATAAAAGTATGTTGTGAAACAAACAAAATGAAAGTTGTTGAAGTATGTAATTAAATAAATCTAAAATAGTCTGTGTTTAATTCTTATGTTAATCAGATGGTCAAGAAAAATCTTGACCCTATGAACCCTTTAGTTCTTATTAACGCTCAAAACACTTCTTATACAACAAAACAAAACTGCTGCATCATGTCTTGCCCACGCCATATAAAAAGCGCAAATATAAAATTGAACAAAACTCGTGGTACATTTTACAAGAAAACCGACTGCATGTTAAGCAAATCAAGATTTTGGAGACTGCGGGCAGTACTAAGCAACCCCTCACTGTAATAAGGTATGGAACCCACAAACAACTTATCACCAGTTGAGCGATGCTAGCAATAAAACATGGCTTCTCTGGACAGTATGCCGTATCATGGAATGCAAGCCATAGTGTATGCTCGGTGATCTACAACGCTCACCAGTACAAATGACTGCCTAGATACAGACCTTTTCAAGTTTGTGCAGTATTTCATAGTGCTCTTAAGCAGACGTAAGGAATCTTAACATTTCTAAGCTGCTGGTCATTACTTTCTTAGAAAAGCCTTTCCTTACAATAGATGTAGGCACAGCAATCTACCAGACTAGGCTGGAGTACACAAATCTTACCCACCTATGCTTATCCAATATACTTGTGAATGGACAATGAAGACGCCCAAAATGCCACAAAGCACTACAATATAAGTGAGTACAGCTAACCTTGAAGGTTTTACATCGACTTCTAGACTTCAAACATACCAAATTACTTACATATCGCCCCTTAACCTCTAACTTGCTTAATCCAAACATCAAGCTCACTCAATCTTGAAGAAGCAACTCACAGGGCCCCTTTCCTTTTAATTGAACACAGCTTTGGAACACTTTCTCCGGTTAAGCTTTTCCAAAGGATTTCATGAGCCAATATTAGTAGTGATGAAAATGTTGATCCCCTTCTTCCACTGAATCTGCTCCCCACAATTATGAACTTAAAAAATGAATGGAGAATCATCTTCTCAATCTACTGCTCATCGCAGTGACAGGCTCCCCCAACTTGCAGATGGCACTGCTCATTGCCTATGTTATGGATGCATGCTCTTTGCTACTCATGCACATATTTAATGTGTATCCTATTGCTCAGGAGGCCGACTGACTACATCTGTAACCCACAAGCCTCCGCAGATCTCCTTCCCATAGATAAAAACAGTACATTGCCCTCCAGAACCCCAAGAATGGGGCTAGGCATCGCTCAACCTGGCCAATAAAAAAAATTGTTTTCTCTCCCAAACACAAGCAGTGGCAAAATTGAATAGGTTTCACCTTTCCAAGAACTATTGGCTTTGGCCATACGTTTTGCCATGCAGTACACCAGTGTGGCTGCTGTCAGCTTGGCTAAATGTTAGTGGGGTAGATTAGCATGGGGTATATGGAGTAGAGTGGTGCAGAATGGCATGGAGTGGGGTAGACTGGAGCATTGCAGAGTAGAGTAGCTGTGGCTACATCTCATGCACCCAAGTGCCTATGAATTTAAGGTGCCAAAAAGCAGCTTCTGTTGGAACACATGGGAATGATCACATCGGCACAGGTTTTAGAGAGAAAAGGAGTATTTGTTGCACTGCACAAAACTGAAGCACTTTAAACACACATACTTACGATGACCAGATGAGGGGAATACGTGAAAGCCACACGGTTTCAAAAGGCAGAGGTGTCCAAAATATTTGTGTTGCTTAGTCGCAGCCTCACCTGAAGCATGTGACTGGATAGCTGCTCTTGAAAAACTATGGGCATCCAGTTTCAGGCTAGTGTACGTTTTAAACAGACACTTTGTAATGGCAGAGAAGAGGAGCAGCTTACGAACAAATGCAGTTACACGTACTGCTTTAAGAGTTCATGACATTAGTTTGATACTGTAAAAGGAAGCACCGAATTTAAAGCAACAAGCAAACCTGTAGAACGGAAGTTAAAAGCAACCCAAAGGTGTAGCATGCAAATTGAAACGATTGGCAGAAAAATGACAAAATAAAGTCCTTTGAATCACAACGCAAGCAGAAGGACACTAGTCAAATAAATTAGTACTTGGCCAATGCCAGCCAAAATGTTGAAATAAATGTGTTCAAGTCTATTTGTGGCTGGTATACACCATTTGATTGTTCAGCTCACGTCTCGAGCCAATCCAGACCCTGGCGAAGAGATACTCAAGGCTGCAATACTTTACCAGGCAGTAAGGACAGTTCTCGTAAATATGTACTAGTGGGAATGCAGATGTAATAAGATAATAAACCACTCCCCTTTACAAAAATATTAACAGCTACTATGTATTAAACAGAAGCATTGGCAAAGCTATTAGGCCTCGCCTATGCAAGAGCTAATGGATTTGCTAATATGTTATAGCCATGCTGTACACCTGCTTGGCTGCTGTTCAGCATGGCTAAAATTCTGTGAAGTAAAACAGTGGAGTGTTGTAAAAGTCAAGTGTTAGTGGACTGTGTAAACTGTCATGGAGGGAGTAGAGTTGTAGAGTGGAGTAAAGTTGAGTAGAGTGTCAAGAGTGGACTAGTGTTGTAGAGTAGGTGGCAGATTGCCGTGAAGTGGTGTAAAGCAGAGAAGCAAAGTGTGTTGAGTAGAGTGGCATAGAGGGTGTACTGTAGAGTAGAGCAGTGTTACAGAGTGAAGTGATGTAGAGTAGATGGTCAGAGTGGAGTAGCGTAGGAGAGCGGAACGGCAAAGTGGGGTCACGTGGAGTGGCATAGAGTGTGGTGACGTGGTTTCATTTACAATGGAGTGAAGTGGCACCGAGTGGCATAAAGGGAGTTGCGTAGAGCATTTTATTGTTAGTGTTGTAGAGCAGACTGCTACAGAATAGAGTACCACAGAGTGGAGTAGAGTTTAATGGAGTAAAGTGCCAGAGTTCAGTATCGTGAAGTGTCATAAAGGGGACTAGAGTGAAGCAGAATTAAGTACAGTGATGCATAGTAGATTGGAGCAAAGTGCATTGCTTTTGAGTAAAGTGGTGTAGCGCTCACTGGCTTAGAGTGCAGCGACAGTGGTGCAGAGTAGATTGCAGTGGCACAGAGTGCAATTGCGCAGTGGAGTGACTGCAGTGTGGCAGAGTAGACTGTTTCAAAGTAGAGTGAACTGCAGAGAAAGCAGTGTGGAGTGCTGCAGGGTAGAGCGGAGAGATTTAGAGTAGACTGTTGCAGAAGGCAGTGATGCAGAATGGATTAGAGTGAAGTGATGTAGTTAGAGCAGTGATGAAGATTAGAGAGGAGTGCAGTGTAATGGCTTACAATGTACTGGCGTAGAGCGCAGTGGTGGCACAGAGTGGAGTGTCGTAGAGTGCAGTGTGGCATAAAGTTCATTAGTTTAGAGTGCAGTAGGGTGAAATGGTGAAGCGTACAATGGAATAGTGTTGCAGAGTAGAATATAGTGACTTACAGTGCAGTGCTACACAGTAGATTGTGTAGAGTTTATTAGTTTTGAGTAAAGTGGCAGTGTCCAGTAACGTGGAGTGGTGCAGGGTTGATTGCAGTGGCGAGTGGAACGGTGCAGTGTGAAATAGAGTGCCGGGAAGAGTAGAGTGTCTTAAGTGCAGGGGGTGCAGAGTAGATTGGTATCGAGTGCAGTGGTGCATTGTAGAGTGCACTGGCAGAGTAAAGGTGTCAAGGGAAGTGGCAGAGTGGAGTGGGGCACAGTAGAGTACAGTGGTGTAGACTGGAAAGGAGTAAATTTGCATATGCATGGTGTGGTAGCACGTGGTCTTTATACACAAGACATCTTCAAATGAAATTACTATTATATTTGCTCAGACAGTTTTACTGATAAACATACAGCACACTAACAGCGTGGAAATGTTAGTACCTACTGTATTGATTTGTTTTGATCATATTAAAGAAATTTGTTACACCACACTTCAGAATTACCAATAAATGTGCTTGCCATATTCTGAAATATCGGCAGTTCATTTACAGACATTTAAATTTTGTGCTAGAAAAAAAAAACCGTACAGTATGCCCCGACTAGCCAGCACGTGTGTCACAAATCCTCTTACTTTCAAGTCAGAAAGAAAGATAAACACCAAGGTTCCTGGAAGGCAGAGCCTGACATCTGACCCATCTTTGCATCCACAGCAAATCTGCCAAGATAAAAACAAGATTTAAAGGCCTGTTTACAGAAATTCAGTACAGGTGGAAAATTGGGTTTCGGCAAGAGAAGTTACAAACTAAAGCTGGACAGCTTAAAACAAATTGAGCCCACAAACAAGCAAATATGAGTTACAAACCACAAAGCCAATGGGAAGCAATGGGCAGAATGCATTCCCATGGACGTTTTCCATATGTCCCCAAGAAGTTAGCAAACCATGCTTCGACCTAAAAAATTGCTGATCAGAACAGTATTACATCATCCGATAACTAGGGTAGCCAACTGTCTTCCAATTTACACGTTTACCCTGCAATGAGGCTTCTCTTCTGTTGTCCAGTCACAGAAGGGACACCCAGTATCACACGTTGGCTCTTCACTGTAAACCTCTCAAAGTATAAACAGTCACTTGTTCATCCCTTTAGGAGGTTTAAAAGAGGTGCCTAACTAATTGGGAGTGTGGAGCTGCACCACAGGACGGATACCAAACAATGCGGCTTCAGCAGCACGTTCAGCTATTGAAATGCAAACCCAGTCACTTGTTGATAAACAACCCTGAATGTTAGGGACCTGCCCTGGAAGCATGCCTTTGGTGCTTATTCCATTAAGCCTGTTACAAAGTGCTGATTGGTTGTCAGAACAGTGGAGTGTGTAAGATTTGCTCAGGATCAAACTGTTAAAGTAGAACACCAGTGGCAGCAGCACACATGTACATGCTACAAAGATTATATACATTTATGACCATATTTCAATTTGGTGAAAATCTCATGAGACTGGGCCGGTCTCCATTCCCAAAAGTACTATCCAGTCCATTTATAAACCACAAACTTAAGAGAAGCTTTTACAGAGTGAAAACTCTGCCAATATTCTAATAAAACGCAGAGCGATTAATAAAACAAGCATTGGCAAAGCCAATAGGTCTTGCCTATGTGAGAGCTATTTGATTTGCCAATGTTTCTTAGCCACTTTCCAACATGGCTGAAAGTAAAGAAAAGCTGTATGACAACCAGCGTTGACCAAATCATACTGCTTTTTAGGTCTCGCCTGACCCAGCGCATGCGCTGGTCTGGCGAGACTTATTGAGAGGGCTCCAAAAAGTGCTACCAGGCCAGCCTGGAGCTACAGTGCACGTGCGCTTTACCGTGATTACTTTCACTTTCGCGGCCGCTTTGATGTTTGATCGCGATCACTTTCGCGGCCGCATGGCCGCTTTGCATAGCCAATAGGTCTCGCTTTTGGGACCTTATAAGTATTTAATTATGCAACTGTTGCATGGCTAAACACTTATAAGTCCCAAAGGCGAGACCTATTGGCTATGCCAATGCTTGTTTCCTTTTACTTTCAGCCATGCAGACCTGAAGCCAGCGCTACTGTACAATATGGCTAAAAACAGTGTGACAAAGCCAATAGATCTTGCATAGACAAACCTTACTGACTGCCAATGCTTTTTGTTGAGCAAGCACATCTATGCAATTGAACAGGCTACCAACATGTAAACTAATAGGATCTTCGATATGAAAGCATTGGTGAGGTTCTTGCTGGATGCTTTGCTAAAAATAGCATTAGGGGTTGATCTTAGATTTGTTCTAATAAATCTTTAGTGTTGCTGACTATATACATACTATAACAAGCATTGGCACAGCCAATAGGTCTCGCCTTTGGGACCTTATAAGTATTTAGTTATGCAGCACAATAACCTTGTTGCAACATCAACTTTTGCATGGCTAAACACTAATGTCCCAAAGGAGAGACCTTTTAGCTATGCCAATGCTCGTTTTAGAGGATTTTATTATGCGCGTTTAGCCATACTCTGGCTAAAATTAAGCCCCTTTTATAACAGTGTGGTAAAGGTCTGGCAGTAGAAAGTACAGGTTTAGGGGGGTTGGGAGTGTTAGCAAGTGATCGTAAACAAAAGTCTCCGCTGAAGGGAAACCGGAATAAAGGAGGAGGGCTATGTCTGGCTTGTGCCACTGGCGCCGCTGGTCTTTTTCATGCTGACACTTCTAACCGCAGCATTCTAATGTAACTGCTGGGAAGCGGCGCTATCTGCATGTTTGCACTAGCAGTATTCCGTTTTTATCAAGTTTTAAATAGTGCAAACTCAAACGTATTGGAGCTCTTCCATAAGTACTAGTTACGCAACCCAAGGATGCATTTTTTTGGGTAGGCATGGGTTACTAAGGAATTATTTGCAAATTCTTAAAACTGCTGTTTATGTCTCGCCTAAGATAGTCCTTAAGATAGAAATGCGTGCCCGTTTTATCCCAACTCAAAACACTTTGCAGTAAGATTAAAAATATTTAAAATTGTCTAAATGCTTCAGATGGGCAAATGTTTTATACACGAATCTTAACGCTCACAGAAAAGCGAGGGACAAAATTATAAAGTCCCAAAGCAAAAACCACAAATAAGATAATAAAATTACGCTAAAAGAAAAGGACATACCCAGTTCCTCCATGTTTAATTTTAACGCGGTTTTATTATCTTTAAGGCATAATGTATACATAACTCCGAGACTTTTACAAACGCGACAGCACAAAGCAATGCCTCCAACTTAAAAAAAAAAAATTGGTCTTTTTTGTTAAGGTGTTTAACTGCTGTCTTGCAGTTAAAGATTTATTTAAACCGCAGCTTTGGCATGGTTTCAAAGTTCGATTAATTTTTCAAAAGTACTTAAAACTAACAAAATGCATGCATTTTATGCTAAGTAGCAAAAGTACATTCAAGCATGGTTAGTAAATTATGTCAATGTTGCCTTGTCCTGTGGGGAAATAAAAAAAAGAACTAGCGAGAGAGTGCGAGCAAAAGACATTGTGAATGAGGGGGGAATACAACAAAAAGAAATAGCGAGATAGTGCATGGTTAGTAAATTATGTCGATGTTGGCTTGTCCTGTGGAGGAATAAAAAAAAATAAAGAAAACGAGAGTGCGAGCAAAAGTGGGGAATAAAAAAAAAAGAGAAATAGCAAGAGTGCGCGAGCAAAAGACAGTGAATGAGGGGGGAATAAAAAAAGAAATGGCAAGAGTGCGAGCAAAAGTGAATAGGGGGGGATATACCAAAAAAATAAAGAGAAAGCGAGAGTGCACGAGAGAATGACTAATGCTAAAAGTAACAGCAGCTGATTCAGGAGAGAGAGAGCCATGCACGAGGTAATAACTAATGCAGCCGTTTTCAAGCACCCTCGTGCTTGTGGCACCGTCCGCCTTGTGGGAGCAAGCAACAGCCAATTAGCATGCTCTCAGCTGCTTGCTCCCGCAAGGTGGATGCCGCCACAAGCACGAGTGTGAGCTTGAAAATGAGCAGCGCGACGGCTAAAGGCCATCCTATGCAGCACATGCATGCTGCGTAGGCGAGACCTAAAAAGTGTCGTCCCTGAGTGGTACACATCGCAGGGTGATGCTAACATTCAGAATGCAAAGCACTGTTTCAGATAAAGGCATATATTTTACATTTTCCAGGAGATGTCTTAATCACAGCATACTGCGCACAACTCAGTAGGATCCCTTTTGAGGTTCTTGCATGTCTGCATTGATCTAAATATAACAGTCCATTAATATGTACGAGTTCCACTCCATCCAACCCTGTGCTGAAATGTGAGAGCTCTATGCCATTTGCAAGGAGGAAATGGGTCAATTAGGGCATTTTCATGGACAGCCCTCAAACACATCCTCTTCTCTCAACCAACTCCTTTATCGCGAGGAACACATTTGTAGAGACACTGATGTGCTACTTCAAGACAGCTCTCTGTGGTATTATCGGTCATGATGTAAACCCAGATTAGCAGCAGTCTGCATAGATGTACTCACGGCCACACTGGCACTAGTCTGACACTGGTCACCTATTGGCCTTTCAGGGTACCAGCCCAGTTAATAAACTGGGTAGTTTGCCATTATTCCACCACCTCTTTGAATACACCGCATAGAATTATAGCTGTATTTTCTGCTCTAAAACAACCAAATATGGAAAACCTAATTTTTTTTTTTAAATCCTGCCATTTCAGTACAATATGAAAGCACGATTTAAAATTGAACAAAAAAAAGTTTTTCAAAAGATGAAATGAAGCGAACGTAGCATGAGCACAAACGCAAATTTCACATGATTCTGTGACAAAAAAAAACATACATAGGCACACAAAGTACCAAAAAATTCTAAGGATTTCTTAGACACAATGGTACCTTAGCAACGAGGTGGGTAAGTTTCAGTAACGAGAAAAATAAGCGCATCGGAAGACAGTACCTAACATTTGACCACAGTCTTTTAAAGCCCAGCAAATGTGACGAGATCAGAACAAGATTTATAGGCCTGTTTATTACAGAAAACGAGGTTGTAGAAAAATACTCAACACACTGCTTTCGTATGCGGAGGCACAAACTCAAGCTGGACAGCCTAAGGCAAATAAAGCCAGCAAATGGAAAGCCAGAACACATGAATTGCAAACAGAGCCAATGGCAAGCGACTGACAGAACGCATTCCCAGATCAACTTTCTGAAACTTCACAAAAATAATTTTTGCATAACAGACAGTAGTGCTGTCTGGTAGGTTGGCACCTAATACAAGCATTAAAAATGCAATAGGTCTCGCTTTCACAAGAGTTTGAGCTATTAACCTCTTCGGTGCCCGTGACGAGCTGGACTCGTCATGGGCCGCGGTGGCGCTGTGCCCATGACGAGTCCAGCTCGTCACAAACCCCGCCCGCTAATGTAACGGCCGGCACAGGGCGGGGAAAGGGGCGGGCACCGAAGGGGTTAACATTGCAAATGGCAATGCCTTTTATTTTTGTTTTTAAAAGATAAATAAACAGCATTGTTATTTACAATGCCAATAGTTTAAACTTGCGTAAATGCGAGGCCCATTGCATTGCAAATGCTAGTCTCGTGCTGGAACCGTAATCTTGCCTTCCCATCCCTGCCTAGAGGGCAGCAAAGGAATGAGTTTCCCGGAGATAAGACCAGATTTATTATGAGGTCTTTGAGCTTGACATGAAGGCCCCTTGATGTTTACAATCCCCAGGGGTCGGGGGGTTATGGCCTTCACAGATGCCTGCCAGAAGCTTTTTAAATGTTATCTGTATCTGGGTCCGTGCGCACTCATCATGGGGCCTAAACACCACAGGAGTGTGGGATTCCACATCAGAGCTCTTCCATCACTTTCACAGCAGATTCCTCATAATCCTCTAGTGACTATGAACCTCCCCATGTTAGACAAGTCACAATATAGCTGCATGCCCATTGTGCTGTCAGCAAGGCATATTTGTTCACGTGACTGTGTGAATGTTTTAAATCACGCAGAGTTCTAATAATTGACTGCCCATTCACACCCAACATTGTGCTCCATAACTTCACAGTACAATGCCCCCCAGCAGGAACACGGGAAGCCCCCAACCACTGCCCTCTCACTCGGGACTTAAGTCAGAATCAAACAGCACCTTGAAGGTGAGGCCATGAGCAGACCTATGGAGTTGTAACATCCAGAGATACATTTCATCGGCTCCCCAACTCAGCGGGCTACTTCACGTGACATGTCTGTGTCAAAGAATATTGACATAGATACAGAGTAGACATGGCATCCATGAGCATGTTGCGGAAACAGGGATAATAGGAATAAATGCACAAAACGCACCCTGAGATGGGGCACAAACCCCTAATGTCTAGATGTGCTTATTAAAGAAGGAAAGGTTTGCCTTCTCCCCCACCCCAGGACTGCATCAACCTCCCAGTGTGTTCTTCCTATCACCCGCCCCCGAGGGACCTCTGCATAACCCGAAGACATTGCTCCCTGTATAGCGCCTCCTCATCCCTCCCCAGACAGTGCTTCACCCCTAGTCACCCAGGGCCTAAACACTGCACTCCCCAGCCGTGGGTGTAGCGCCCACCAGTGCCTGGCACTGCAAATCCCCATACTCCTCCACTTCCAGATGTGGAAGGAATGCTGAGGGATTGCTCGGAAGCCCACCCCACCGCTTCCACCTGAGGCCGAAGAGAAATTAGGATAGCGGGAGGGGAGAAACCCAGATGTAATTAGACTCCAGGTGTTGTACACCTTGTCTGTGCCCATGGCACCTCCCTTCAACATGTAATGAGACCCAACGCTGCCTCTCCCCAGTGCCCCCTGCCCCCACCCCTCGGTGCGCCTTCGTCCCCCTCCAACCCCAATCAATGTGCATCAGTCTTCCCAGGACCACCCGCTGCGCCACACTCGGACAAAGTCCACCTCCCCGGACATCTAACAACCTGACCAGGACCACCGGCTGCCCGTCCACACCGAAAACCGCACCCCATCCCACCGGCCCACAGTCGACAGTCCCGCCCACAAGGCCCGTTGCCCCACCTATTATTGCCTGCTTAATAACATTCCTATCCTTCTTTCGCAACCTCCACAGTGAGCCTGTAGCCCTCCGAGAAACAGTCCCCCCCTCCCAACCACTACTCCTGCAACCAACCCCCCCAGGCGCCATGCGACTTTCACACATCACCCACCCATCCAAACCAGCGCCGACAATCCGGCCGTCCCACATCAAATCCTCCGTACTGCCCTTTATCCTCCACAGCTAGCCACATGCCAAGCCCAGCCCGGCAGAAACATCCATCCTCTCTGAATGGTGCTCAAACTGCCGACAAGCCTCCTCCCAGCCTTTGCACATACCCGACCCGCCGAGGAACGCCCACCTCCCCTTCACGCCCCATCCCGCACCCTCCCACGCAGCACTCCGACCTCCAACACCCCCCTTACCCTCAGCCAAATGCCCCTGCTTCCTTCACCCAACCATCCCACTCCGCCCACACCCCAGAACACCACCTTTGCCACTCCGTCCGATGGCACCCTGACCCCTTCGGGTAAAGTCCACGTTATATAAAAACGCATAAAATAAACTCACGTGTCGCCCTCCCTTCCCCTCAAACCCCGCCCGCTCCCACGGTCCCCCCCGCCGAATTATACTCCGTGCTTTAATTTCTTGCACCCATCACGAAAGTCTAGGAGACCACACCGACAGTCACCGTGGGCATTCCAACACTGCATCAACCCTAGATCGGCAACCAAGCAGCCCACGCCGACCTCCACAGACCCCAGCCACAGACCCCAACCACCTGGTGGCTCCATCACCAACACACCCATCCCCACAATTGTGCCTTGAGGAGGAAATCCACCCTCGGGCAGGGACCTCGCCAGACGAGCCACAATTGGTAAAAGGTGAGCTAAGCGAATACACCAATACTCGGAAATATCCTGCAACTATTTCCCTTAAAACTTTATTCATGCCCCATAACGTTCTTGCCGTTTATTACCATTTCAGTTGGTAATATTAACCCCGCCAGCTGCCCCACATCTCTCCCACCCTGTCCCCTGGGCAACGGCACCTCATCCCTCCCAAGGCCCACTGCTCCCTGCCCCCCCTCACCTCACACTCTGTAGCAGCAGCACGTGTGGTAAACTTTACGATTCACAACCTGGAATGTAGAATGCACAGCATGGTTCAAGCGCATATAAACACAAGCGCTTGCCATGACGTTTTCGTTTGGCTTTTTCTGCCGTGGCCTCGCTGTTGTGCTACTTGCTAACCCCTGTTCTTCTCTTTCCTTTCTTCCCTCCTCCGCGTGCTACCCTTCCCTTGCGCGAGACTGCTTACGCCAGCTGAAATGTTGACAGCTGGACGTTCCGTCGTTACAGTTATACGACAGTTGGTGAACATTGTACGATTCGCACTGAGCAATCCTGTTATGGTGTGTCGTCCTTTCAATCAATAAATACCTTACTTCTTGAAGATGTTCCCTGGTGTTTACTCAGACGGCACACAGAAGAACCCACGAACTGGAGAATTTAATTGAAAGCTAGAAGAATTGATGGTAAATCTAAACTTGGGATTACACTTAACCCGAACAGCGCTGAACCCATGCTAGTCACGCAACAAGAAGTGTTACCTGGTAGTAGCTTAGTTAACAGGTTTCCTAAAGTTTTTAACGGGAAAATTGGTAAACTAAAGGGGTTCCTACACAAAATAGAACTAAAAGAGGATGCTGTGCCATGCTTGCACAAGGTTAGACACATTCCAATGACACTAAGGGAGGAGGTAAGAAGTGGAGTTAATAAGCTACTGGAAGCAGACAATCGAACCTAGAGTCTTGTGAATGGGTCGCACCCCTGGTGGTCACAAGGAGATCCAATGGAAAATTGAGGTTGTGCATAGATTTGCATGACCTAAATAAAAACATACTTAAAAACCAGTAACCTCTTCCCAGAATTAATGAGATGTTATCTCTCACAAAGAATATGACAGTATTTTCCACTATAGACCTAGCCGCTGCTTACCACCAGGTACCTCCGCATCCTGAAAGCAGACACCTCAGCACCTTTGTTTCGCCTTTTGGTTGTTTCAGGTTCAAAAGTTCCTTTCGGATTAGCATCGGCGTTATGCCAGAGGCTCATGCATGAAATGTTCAAAGGCGTGAAAAAGTTACTCATCTTCCAGGATGACATTCTTATTATGGGTAAAGATCAGTTTGACCATGACAACAGATTGGTGCAGGTACTTAAAATCTTGGAAAAAAATGGCATGACAGCAGAATATAAGAAATGCAGGTTCAGTAATAAAACAGTCATCTACTTAGGTCATAAAATTACACAAGAGGGAATAAAACCTAAGAAAGAACTACTCAAAGCTATCAAGGATGCTCCAGTTCCACAAAATAAGGAAGAACTCAGAGCATTTTTGGGACTGGTGGAGTACTACTCCAAATTTGTAAGAAACTTTTCAACAAAAACATAGCATAAGGACACTTTTAAAAAACAAAAACAAATTTGAATGGTCTCAGGACTGTGAAGACAGTTTTAAATGCCTTAAAAAGGAGATTTGTGACGCACCATCCCTTAAAGGGTTTGACACTAATCTTGAATGTGTAGTCACTACAGATGCCAGCGGAAAGGGAATTGGTGCGGTCCTCACACAAATTGAACAATGGTATGGAAGTCACCATCGCTTTTGCATCCCGCTCTTTAACTTCCACTGAGGAGAGATACTCAGTTATAGAGCGGGAAGCCTTAGCTTGTGTGTGGGGGCTAGAACATTTCCGGCAATACATTTGGGGAAAAAGGATTGTTTTGCGGTGTGACCACAAACCATTGATGAAAGTGCTTACTGTTCAAGGGTTGTATAATGCTTCTCCTAGGTTAGCACAATTTTCCATAAGACTATTGGATTACAATTACGAGGTACAGTATTTGCCGGGAACCAAGAATGTCGCGGATTTCCTGAGCAGGTTGCCTTTGCATAATGAGGAGAAAGGGGTGAAGGTTGAGGAACTCTGTAGCCAGCATTAACGAAGAATTCCCTAGCATTCTTGAAGAGGAATGGGAAAAAGTGTCCTAAGGATGAAACACTAAAGGAAGTTAGTAAACTCATTGTGGTTGGATGGCCTAAGAAGAAATACCTTAAAAATGAGTTAAAGCGATTCTGGGAATTGAGAAGTGAGTTATCTGTGGAGAACAACCTTGTTTTAAGACAGGGTAAAGTGATACCTCCTGTCACATTAAGAGACAGAATTGTCAACATTTGCCATGAGGGTCACTTAGGCATTAACAAAACTAAACAGAGAATTAAGAATTGGTATTGGTGGCCTGGGTGCGATATCCAAATAGAGAGAGCAGTCAGGAACTGTATACAATGTGAAAATTCTGATAAGACTCAAACGACTCTCAGACCTCCTCTGCAACCTTTGAAGTGCCCGAACATGCCTTGGGAGAGAGTAGGCATTGATATAATGGGTCCGGGAAAATGGCAAGAAGAACAAGTGCACATACTGGTCTTAGTAGATCAATTTTCTAAATGGCCGGATATAAAAGTCTGCAGGAGGGTGGATGCTTTTGACGTTATCACATTCATGGACGGTATATTCACGAGAGAGGGTATACCAAAAACTATTGTAAGTGATAACGGAAGTCAATTCACGTCAGAGGTTTTCAAGAATTTCACTGTCAGGAATGGTACTACCCACAAAACTACTTCTGTGTACCACCCTGCCGGCAATGGGGCCGCGGAAAGGTTTAATAGGGTGATAAAAGCAGTTATCCAATTAGCTAACAACAATGGCAAATGTTGGAGAAAGGAAGTTAACAAAATGATTTGGGGGTACAGGATCACTCCAGGAGAAAAGACTTTGATAAGCCCGTTTGAGATTATGAGAGGCAGGACACCCATCTCAAAAGACAATATTTGATGGCTCAAGGAAGCTAGGAAATCTGAGTGGTCAGCAGAAACAGTCAGAAAAAGAATCCAAGAGGCACAAGATCTGAGTACGGTGAAGTATGATAGAGTGAGAGTAAGAAGAAGTGGACACATTGTCAAAGGACAGAATAGGTTTTCAGCGCCGTTAATTGTTGAAAAAGTGTTCTGTAACTGCGCTCCTCAGCGATGGCAAGGTGTGGCATGCTTCTACGTAGTCAGTTTGTTCTAGGATGGAAGTTGTCCAAACGGACACAAATGTACGGAAGATCAAGGATGCAGAGGACGATATGGGTGTACTGGACAAGTACGGATGGTTGTGCCAAGAAACGTCTGAGTCTGATGGAGAAGTAGATAAGTGTCACCACCTTTTGTGCATAGTACCAGGGATGATCAGGAACGTGATCTCATTGAATCCATTGGTGAATTCAGACCTCAGCACTAGGGCCTCAGAGGTATCCCTTGGCGCAAGTAGCATCACACACCTGTGGAAGACCAGGATGCTTTGGAGTTTAGCGATGAGAAGAGTGATCTTGCCACAGGTGAGACGGGTAGCTCTTTAGGTTCAAGAGGCAGCCCTGCATCTGGACATGAACTTGTGTTGGGAAGAGACACTTTGGAAGAGGTGGCCTGCACCAGTAGATTTGGTTGTAGCTTGGTAAAACCCAGCAAATACAAAGACTTTGTATGCGAATAGTTACACACCTGTTGCTCGCATTCAATCCGTCTTTTCTTATAATTCATAAGGAAAGGAGATGTGTTGTGCTACTTGCTAACCCCTGTTTGTTATTCTCTTTCCTTTCTTCCCTCCTCCGCACGCTACCCTTCCCTTGCGCGAGGCTGCTCACGCCAGCTGGACGCTCCGTCGTTACAGTTATATGACAGTTGGTGACCATTGTACAATTTGCACTGAGCACTCCTGTTATGGTGTGTCGTCCTGTCAATCAATAAATACCTTACTTCTTGAAGATGTTCCCTGGTGTTTATCTTTACACTCGCCTGCCAAAAGGTTTCTTGTCTTTATGGGGCCATGTGTTTGGCCCAATAAAGATAAGATACATTTTGCGACCAACGCAAAGCAGGCGAGGCCGTCCAAATGGGACAGCTCGAAAAGCCAAGCGAAAACGTCACCGGCACCTCTTTCCCAATGGCTGGCCGCTTACCATAAACGATGACACCGGCCAATGGGAAAGAGGGGCGGGGCTTAATGCCCCTTACTGAAAATACCCTATCGACACTAAATGTCGCCAGCGAGACTGCGCATGCGCGCAGCCTAACGCTAGCGAGACCTAAAAAGGGACTACCCAACAGCACACAATCTGACAAAATAGGAAACAGTTTTTTAAAAAAGTCACGTGGTTTATCCAGGTTCCATGTTCTCCGTGAGTCGGTAGTTATTAGATAGTATACAAGGAAAATCTCCCACTAACGTTTCAAAGCTTGACTATTTTGTTTTTATTTGAATACCAATCGTCTTTTAAACTTGCCTCTCAAAAGTTTCAATAGCAAACAGTGAAAACTTACTTACTTCAGGAATAGTTCTTCTTATAAGCAGGCCACTAGAATTATGCAATTATGTGGCCGCACCGATTTTTCGCATAATTCTAGATTAGTCACCTTTGCCAAATATATAGTCATCAGCTACATAATCTGCAGAATTAAACCCAAAAAAGTTTAGGTCAAATGGTTTAAAGGTTAATAAAAACGAAGCAACATGGAAAGGGGGGGCTCTTGGCCCCTCCGCCTGCATGGCAGTGCGGCGACCTCCCCCGGACTTCTCGGTGGTGGGGCGTGTTCCCTGGGGGCGCGCCCTACCACCGATTGGCTGCCTACGTGACCCGGATGACGTTAATCGACATCCGGGTTGGAGGGGAGGGCCTCTGGGGGGGATAAAGCGGCGGGGAGCGCCCAGGTGACCCCCTTGTTCCCTGGACGCTCCCCCACATCGGACGTGCCCTGGCGCTCAGGGCGGTAAATTTTCTCCTTTTCTTTTTGTCTTGCAGGTCGGCTGGCTGAATCGGGACTCTTCGGCGCTGGATTGCCGCCTGTTGGGGGAAGCTGCTGTCGACTGCGGGACCGGGGCTGGAGCGTGCTCGCCTGTTCGGAAAAGCTGTTTTCGCATCGCTTCTTCGCGCCTTCGTTGCCGACGACAGCGTCGCTTTGAGGTGAAGTGTCGGGGGCGTGTGCGGGGTTGTGCTGTTCTGCCTGCCTTCGAGCAGGGGGCCCGTGGGGGTGGGACAGCGAGCAGCTGTGTCCAGGTGCACCGGGCGCCTTTGTGCACGCGCGGTAACAAACTTTGCCTGGGTGCGAGTGGTGGCAGGAAACTGATTATACGGCTCTTCTGTTCAGAATAACTCTCCCGTGCCTAATAAAAGCCCGGGGGAAAAACGAGGAAAAGCGCGGGCATTCTGTATCGGTGCCCAGGAGCCGTAGCTCAGCGGCAGGGTTGTCGGGCTTTGGTATTGCAGGTCCCTAGGAGTCAAGGGTTCAATCCCTTGTAGGGGAGGCAAGGTCAGCTCTGAAGGGAAAATCTTTAGCAATCGTTTTTATTTTATTAGGCTGGGAACAGGTGCCTTTGTCTCGCAACAGATAGTGAATTTATTACCTTTGATTAGCCTGGTGTGATAGCTACAGTGGGGGTACAGCTGAGGGCAGTGGAGGGGTGGTTTAAAGAAGGTCCGAGCTTGCACATATGTTTTTATATTATTCAGTTTGCTTTCACCAACTGCTTGTGAGATTGCTGAGGTAGGGGCAACAGCCAAGGGCAGTTGGGGGGGGGGGGGGGGAAGTAAAAGTTCAAGCTACATACCTTTTCTAAGCGTGGTGCAGTCCGCTTTCACCAATTGTTTGTATTTAACACTAGTGTGTATTAATGCATTCTCTATTTTAGGCACGTGAACGCTGCATTCTTGTATTTCACGTTGCGAACGGACTGGTGGATATCGGTGTGGTCGCGGGCGAAATTCCGGCTGAGAGTGCGCCGGATCTTGAACGGTAAGAGGAGAGCGGGGGGCTCGCATTGCATTGCTTCTGGTAGCCGCCGGGTGGGTCTACGTTAGAGTTTACTCATCCCTGACAAACCGGATAAGCCGGGGCGTTGTGGTTACGGTTGCATGGTGCTTACAGCCCCCCGTATATCCTCCATCTGGTGAAGGTAATAAGCATACTTACACCTGTATTAGGGTATTAGTGTAGGGCGGTGCACCCAAGTCATGCCGGGGTCGATGGGTGGTGAAGGGGGGTCCAAGATGGAGGCTATGATGCAGGCCATGATGCAGGAGATGAACAGCATTAATAGGAGATTGAGTAAAGTGGATGAATTGGAGGCCCGCATGAATGAAAGGTTTACTGATCCCCCAGTCCCCTCAGGCAGGCCCGCGCGGCAGCGGAAGGCACCCTTGCCAAGAGGGGATTTTGCTAGCCCGCACAAGACATCTAAGGCAAAGAAGCGCAGGTGCAGTGCCCCAGCCCCAGTAGTACCGAGTTCGATTCCACCCGCACCCGCGGTTCCGGTAGCCCTTATACCTGTGCCGGTAGTCCCGGCGCCCGTTACACCGGCTCCTGCTATGCCGCCGGCGCTACCTCCTGTGGGGCCTGCTCCCCCGCCCGTGGTACCGATCCCAGTGCCGGGCCTGCCGCCGGTCACTCCGTCGCCTGCCATACCGGTGCCACCGGCCACGCCCCATGGGGCGCCGGTAGTCCCAGCGGACAACCCGGACTCGGTCCCGCCTGAATTGGCATCCCAAATAGCGGCTTTATTGCCATGGCTAAAAAAGGGGGGCGCGTTACCAGCGTCATCAGATCATGCTGCAGAAGCAGCACAGTTGGTAGAAAAGATTAAATCGGCAGCGGATAGAGCTGCGGTTCCCTCCTCTTCTTCACTTGCAGGTTCCAGCCCCGCCCAACCGAAGGCAGATGGTGGTCAACCGGCCGCGGCGCAGGAAAATGGTAAGGAGGTGGCCCTGCCCCTCTTGGGTGATGGGTCATTGCCCTCTAGGAGTGAGAATTTGGCACAACATGTGTCCCAAGCAACGAAAGAATTGATTTGGGCGGGAAAATATATTTACATTTTTTCATTGCTACTGGATCACAGGGAGATGGAACAGGCAAAGACACTAAAGGAGTGGATGTATCCAAGTGAATGGACGGCACAGTGTGCTAGATTTAGGGTGGAGGAAACTTTACTCAATTGGGTTAGGGCTTTCGCAGTATTCACGACCATCATGGCCGAACGGCCCCCTAATGTGCAGGCGCCATTGGCTTGCTACCAGAGTAGGATTGTGGGGTGGAGCGAGCAGTACCTGGGGGATGCCTGGAAGGAGTATGATGTCAATTTCAGGAAAGCTAAGGAATTTGACACATCATTGACATGGGACAAGGTTGACTCTGTGTCATGGCATAGGCAGTTCTCAGGGAGCTCTGCCCCACTGCAGTCCACCAGTGCGGTCAGGGGGTACTCCACCAGACCTCAGCACCCCTTTCGGGCGGCTCAGGGGAGCGAGGTCCCGGGTAGGGGTAGGGGGGGTATGAGAGGAAAGGGGTGTGTTGGGATTTTAATAAGCGCACCTGCACGAGGGCCCCTGGCACCTGTAAATTCAGACATGCATGTTCAGTCTGCGGTCATCCCTCCCACCCCGAGTTATCTTGCAGGTCCAAGCAGGGCAACCACAGTCAGAGGGGGAGGGGGAAGCCAGTGTAGTTCAGTTATTCTGGATATACCAACCCCTATAGATGTTTTGGCAATGATCCCTTGGTTGAATAGGTACCCGAATCACACAGCGGCCACTCTACTGCAGGAAGGTTTTTCTCAAGGTTTTAGGATCCCGGCAGGGGGCAACACAGGTAGCGCACATTGCAGGAATCAACTGTCGGTGCAACATAACCCCTCAGTGGTGGCTGCTAAGATTAGCGAGGAACTGTCCCTGGGTAGGATAGCTGGCCCTTTCCAGAAGGTGCCGGTCCCCGATTTTGTGTGTTCTCCACTAGGGGTAGTACCCAAAAAAGAGAGGGGAGTTCAGATTGATTCACAACCTGTCGGCACCGAGAGGTGCGTCACTGAATGATGCGATTGATGAGGGGATTTGTAGTGTAAAGTATGCCTCATTTGACCAGGCAGTTGATTTATTGCGGGCGCTGGGGCCAGGGGCATTGATGGCAAAATCAGACATAGAATCTGCCTTCCGCCTCCTCCCAGTCCATCCTCTGGACCACCATCTCTTAGGTTTCACTTTCGATGGCAAGTTTTATATGGATAAATGTATGCCCATGGGCTGTTCTATCTCATGTGCTTACTTTGAGGAGTTTAGCTCATTTTTGGAATGGGTCATGAGAGAGGTGACGGGCCACCGGCAGGTTATGCATTATCTGGACGATTTCCTTTTCTTAGGTGCGGCGGGATCTCAGGAGTGTGCTTGGGCGTTGCAGGAATTTTGCGTGCTCATGCGGGCTTTTGGGGTCCCGCTAGCGCCGGGAAAAACGGTGGGCCCGTCCACCTGTTTGGAATTCCTTGGTATCTAAATTGATTCCGTGGAGGGATGCTTCAGGTTACCCATGGCCAAGGTATCTAGCTTTAGAGCAGCCCTACGTCAATGCCTACGCAAGGACAAGGTTACATTGCAACAGCTACAGGAGGTGGTGGGGCAACTGAATTTTGCGCTCCGGGTCATCCCAATGGCACGCCCTTTTTCACGCTCTATTGCCCAAGCTATGAAAGGGCTACGGGAGAAACATCACCACACGAGGTTGTCATCTGAGGTTCGCCAGGATATGCTTATTTGGATGGCATGGCATTCCTGGAGGATTTTAATGGCAGAGTAGTGTGGCCAGGTCCTCCCTCCACATCGGCGGAATTGGGCTTATGGACGGACGCTGCTGGGAGTACCGGCTTTGGCGCCATTCTGGGTACCAGGTGGGTCGCCCAGCGGTGGCCAGCAGAATGGAGGACACAGGGACTGACCACCAATATTGGCTTTCTGGAGCTCTTCCCGATATGGTTGATGGTCTGGCCGGAACTCTTATGCAACCAATCCGTGGTGTTCTGGTTGGATAACATGACGGTTGTGGAATGCATAAATCAGCAGGGGGCACGCTGTCCATTCATACTCCGTTTACTGAAGGAGATTGTGTTGCAATGCTTAAAATTGAATGTGGTTTTCAGAGCCAAGCATGTCCCTGGCGTCCTCAATAATGCAGCTGACTCCCTTTCTCGCTTTAAAATGCAGGTTTTCAGGGAACATCTTCCAGCGGCAGATCCCAAGCCGGCGCAATTCCCGGCAGTACTTTGGCAGATTGGTGCCCCAGATTACAGGACTTCGTGGTTGCTAGCTTAGCCCCCAGGACCAAGACAGCTTACGAAGGGGCGTTTTTGTCTTACCGGGCGTTTTTGGGGCAGGAATGGGAGGCTAGGTGGGCCCAGGAGGACAGCTTTGCAGCTTACCTAGAATCGATGCACAGGGAAGGGCGCTCAGTGGCGACTGCGAACAGACATAGGGCGGCGGTCTCCTTTGTGCAGGGTAAGGGTGTGCGAGATCCCACTAACACCTTTCTGGTGCGCAAGGCCTTGAGGGGTTGGCGCCGTTTACAGGGTTACCAGGGCGATAGGAGAAGGCCCATTGGACTGACACGGCTGACGGCCTTATTGGGGGCGCTGCACAGTGTTTGTAGCTCCCAGTGGGAGGTTATCTTGTTCAAGGCGGCATTTTCCCTGGCCTTCTATGGGGCTTTGAGGGTTGGGGAATTAGTTGCTGGGTCAAAAGCTGATAGAGTGGGGGGACTACGGTGGGCCGGGGTTGAGATCAGGGAGGACGTTATGAGAATAACAATTCAGAGATCAAAAACCGATCAGGACTCTCGGGGTCACACCATAGTGCTCCATCGGGCGCGGGCCAACCCCTGCTGCCCGGTTTCTCACGTGGAGGCTTTCTGCAGGCAGCGGGAGTGCACGGCGGGGGACACACTGCTGTGTCACGCCGATGGTACACCATTGACTAGGTACCAGTTTAGGCGAGTCTTGGAGCTAACGGTCAGTCTGGCGGGGTTCGATCCAAGGGAATTCGGCACCCACTCATTTAGGATTGGGGCAGCAACCGAGGCAGTGGCGAGGGGTCTCTCAGTGGAGAATGTGAAGACACTGGGGAGATGGTCGTCTGAACGTTACAAGAGTTATGTACGAATTGACATGTTGTGACAGGATGGTGCTCACGCCCGGTATGTTTCTGGTTTTTTGCAGTTTCTCAAACCTGTCACGCAGGGGAGGAACTCGTCACCGGGCGACAATGACCAACATCGGCACAGCACGGAGGACACAAGAAATTGGTGACTTGGATTGTGGGCCACTCTTATGTTAGGCGTGCGGAACATGTTTTTCTTTCAGGAGACCGTAGGACGAGTGCAGCGCAAAAGGGGTTGGATATATCATTTTTTGGGAGGGGGGGGTTTATGCCTCAGCCAGTTTCGGAATTTTTTCCAGGGACTCTTAGCTCAGCAGCGGCCCCCCCCGTCAGTGGTGATACTTCACCTGGGGGAGAATGATTTGGCAAAATTGGGGAGGCGCGTGCTTATTGAGGAGATCATTTCCACTGCGGGGTGGGTGGCCAGGGCTTGCCCGGGTTCCACAGTAGTTTGGTCGCAACTTATTCCTCGGTGGCAGTGGCGAGGGGGGGTCTCGGTCAGGGCGTTGAATCACTCGGTACGGAGGGTCAACACAGTTGGACAAATTATTTCGGACCCCCCAGTTGCAGACGATTCCACATGGGTGTATCTGGGGCGAGCATTTTTACTTGAGGGACGGGGTGCACTTGATGGAGGCAGCGAACGTCTTGTGGTCTAATAATGTCTGGGCCTGGTTGGAGGGATTTGCAAAATAAGCGCGCTCCTGGTTTAGGTCTGGGTAGAGGGGGAGGCCAGATGGTTGGTTAACAATGCTGGCCTGTGGCGGTAAGGTCATGACCGGTGAGCAACTATTTGAAGGTCTGAGGGGGCGGGCATCATTCTACGGAGGTGCCCGCCCAGGGGGAGGGGCCATCGGCCCCTCCTAGAACTTCAGGGGCAAGGTAACTGCTGCTTCAAAGGGGCGCGGGTTGGGGAGTCACGCTTTCCTTAGGCTGGTAGCCACCCCCACCCCGCGCGCGCATACTCATGACGTCACCGGATGGCGCAGAGTAAGGGCCCTCCTTTAGTGGGTAAATGAAGTTCACGGCGTGGACCGGGTAATTACCGGGCCCGGCTGCGCATGCGCACACCTGTAGGGGAGGCGCAGCTAGTAGGACCTGACACCGGTTAGCGACCTTGCCATATGGCCCAGAAATGTTAGTATACAAAAATGCAGAGGAGGATGTTAGACTCGGTTAGGAAACAATCTGTATTAGAGTCTTTGTTAAGGATAGTCACTCACACCTATTGACAATAATGTATCTAATGTCCTGCTGAATTTTTGTATAACTGTTTATCATGCAAATTTAAAATTTATTGTTTTTGTACTTAATACGGCTGGGGGGTCTCTCGACCTCCCGCCTTCCAAAGATACCACGTCTAGGTGCTGTGTCCGGGGGTTGTGTGGTCATAGGGGTAGGGCGGTAGCCAGTCACTGACCATGTGGAAAGGGGGGGCTCTTGGCCCCTCCGCCTGCATGGCAGTGCGGCGTCCTCCCCCGGACTTCTCGGTGGTGGGGCGTGTTCACTGGGGGCGCGCCCTACCACCGATTGGCTGCCTACGTGACCCAGATGGCGTTAATCGACATCCGGGTCGGAGGGGAGGGCCTCTGGGGGGATAAAGCGGCGGGGAGCGCCCAGGTGACCCCCTTGTTCCCTGGACGCTCCCCCACATCGGACGTGCCCTGGCGCTCAGGGCGGTAAATTTTCCCCACCCACCATCCCTGGAGTACATGGTTGATGCATTGCTAGTCCAACTAGTGGGCATTGGGCGCGTGAAACTGTTATGAGATGTTAGTTTCTGATGAGGTTTTCTTTTAGGACTTTTTCTCCCATTGTAGTGATCAATATGGTATTGTGCAGTTATGTTCTTGACTATGCTTTCTTGTAGGCCTTTTTCTCCCAAGGTAGTGAATGATACTGTATTATGTGTAACTGATGCAGTCGTGTTTAGGCCTTTTCTCTCCCTTGTAGCTTTATGGTGTTATACATGACGTGTGATTTTAGTCAGTGTAGTTGTCCTTTAGAATTTTCTCCCATAGGTCGTCGTATTTATTAGGTATGGGGGCATGCGGTAAGGTCATGACCGGTGAGCAACTATTTGAAGGTCTGAGGGGGCGGGCATCATTCTACGGAGGTGCCCGCCCAGGGGGAGGGGCCATTGGCCCCTCCTAGAACTTCAGGGGGAAGGTAACTGGTGCTTCAAAGGGGCGCGGGTTGGGGAGTCACGCTTTCCTTAGGCTGGTAGCCACCCCACGCGCACATACTCATGACGTCACCGGATGGCGCAGAGTAAGGGCCCTCCTTTAGTGGGTAAATGAAGTTCACGGCGTGGACCGGGTAATTACCGGGCCCGGCTGCGCATGCGCACACCTGTAGGGGAGGCACAGCTAGTAGGACCTGACACCGGTTAGCGACCTTGCCATATGGCCCAGAAATGTTAGTATACAAAAATGCAGAGGAGGATGTTAGACTCGGTTAGGAAACAATCTGTATTAGAGTCTTTGTTAAGGATAGTCACTCACACCTGTTGACAATAATGTATCTAATGTCCTGCTGAATTTTTGTATAACTGTTTATCATGCAAATTTAAAATTTATTGTTTTTGTACTTAATAAATACGGCCGGGGGTCTCTCGACCTCCCGCCTTCCAAAGATACCACGTCTAGGTGCTGTGTCCGGGGGTGGTGTGGTCATAGGGGGAGGGCGGTAGCCAGTCACTGACCATGTGTTGCGGCGTAGTGAAAGGCCCCGTGCAAAAGAGGACTGGTCACATTTCTGTTGTATTCGGCTGGTATACTGGTACTAAGGTGTAACCAATGCGCAGACAGTCTTAACTGTAAAATAGACAAAATAATGAGATAAAAAAGTCTGCTGCATTAATCAGCATAATTTGCGTTTTCTTCCGGCCATAATTTACTTTAATCATGCCGCATAATTCGGCCCTTCCTGCCGCGTAATTCCAGTGGCCCCGATTAGAACCCAAATATAATGAATAGTAATCGCACGCGAAAAACTAAAGCCTCCGACATATGTTTTAGGAGGACTTAATTTAGAGGGGAGTTTAAAATAAAACCTAAAAAAAATCCGCTCATATTACCTCCCAGAAACAAGCATTTCTGCGCCCGCACGGTCTTCCCCTTCCAAGGTGTCCTAGCAATTCTAAACTTGACACCGCTTCATTACGGGTTGGCACTGCTTTACTAAAACAACCTTTCAATTCGCCGTCATCAGACTAGCACTTTAAGCTTACAAATGCTAAGAAACGTTGACCAAAACCGCGGTCAATTTTACACAATTATGTCACACTGCCCACATCTCACTTCCAAACCACGAACATTCATCAAGATTTGCCAAACATGTGTGTGCATATTTATATAGCGCGAACTCGACCCGATGGTACTGGAGTGCTTTACACGAGCACCCTATTTACATTACACATTCAGGCACGGGGAGATTAAGTACATTGCCTAGAATCAAATGATGTGGACGCGACCCCGAGGATCAAACCCTGGTTTCCAGCACCAAATTCGGCAGTCTTGCAGACGGACTACATCCCCTCCCCTATATCAAAAAGAGGATGATGTTTCGCTTAACCTTTGCAAACATTACGAGTAAAACGGCTAAACTCCACTCCAAAAGGAAGCTCGAGTAAGACCTTTCTAAAGTTTTAGATCCCGAGCCGAAAACTAAACTATAACAAACTCAAATCAAATAACAAGAGCGACAAGAACACTAAAGGGAAACTACACTCCTTACTTACATTTTGTGAAAAACTCTTCTTCACGACCCGCACGTACGCGAAAAGAAGAGAGAAAGAGTTTAGACCGAGCCGTGCGAACCAATTAAATGCTTTTTTTTTTTATAAAGCGAAAGACTCGCCCTCCAATCCGAGGGCTTTTCAATCTTGCACCTACCAAGCTGTTGGATTGGTTTCGACACCGAAAAGGAAATGACGCAATAAGCCATCGTAAAATAAATGAACCACGTCTAATGCTATAGGGACTTACCAACTACTACGGCTTCGGAACGATGCCAAGACTATGCAAAAGAGAAAAAATAACCATGTGTTGCTAAAATGCTTACTGTATGTTTTATTTTATATTTCTTCTCAGTATAAGTGATGTAGTAACATAATGCACATAAAAGTAAAAAGTGGTTATGAATAGTGTTGTGCACTTCAGTCTATCTCTTGGGCAAAGATTGTAAATTACCTTGTGACTAGTGCAGATCTCACAGCGGATTATTTGGGTTCTCAGCTTTTCTGATATGGCTGCAACATAGTACAAACGGGTTTGAGCATATCTAGTCGCGTGTTCAAGCCAGTAACCCGGAAGCAGAGAAGGGAAAATGACGTACGTCCTGGCGCCTCTTTAAATTCAAACCTAACTTCTGCTTGCTGTGTTGTTTGTGAATGTTCTGTTGCGCTCACGCTGCTAGATATACGAATTGTTGTGAAATGGGGTTGATTTATTGATGGGTCTAGAGAAGTTTTTATGTTTGTTTTGTTCACAGTTGTCGGGTCCATAACAAAGTTAAATTAAACGTTTGCAACAACTGAAACGAGGAGATAATATCAATGTATAACAAACAAGGTTGTTTAGCCGTGGGTATGATTTTTTTTTTAAGGAGTCGAATAGAGATAACATAGTTTGTACATACATATTAACCAATACACCTGATTCAGACGGCAAAGTCCCGATATTTCAAGTGACATTTATTTTTATTTTGGCGGTCTCCCGCCTGAAATTATTTCAATAGAAGTCTGGGGGAAATCCATTATGCCGATTATTATTTTTTAAATCGCCCAGTTTCTCCTTTTCAAGTGTTGACATGTATATACATATTGCGTCCTAAATTTCTAGATAAATCAAAAATATACATATTTTGATAGTGTCGTTTTGCCCTACTTTGTGCAACACTTATCTTTCTGCTGTCCTTTAACTGTTAGAAATGCACCCACACACCTTCAGGTTTAGCTGTGATAAAGACGCATAGGGTTAGATTGTAGTTTTAGTCCTCGCTTTTTTTTTGATAGGTTGTTTGCGTCACATTTATGTACTGCTTCATTTGTAAACTGTTCCTGTTTTGAAATTCATAAATGGTATTTTTCTTAGAATTTTTTTAACTACTAAAAAAACTGCTCTTGAGTTGCAAACTTTATTGTTTTCAATGACTGATGCTACGTTAAACTTTTTAGTTTTCAATTTGTAAACTAATTATTTTACAGCTTACTTAATGTAAAATGCTAGTTTGGCCCATTTATTATAGAAGTTAAGAAAAATAATGCTGTTTTTGACTAAGTTTTCGTACGTACTAAATAAATTAGTTAACTAGGAGGTAGCCCATAATACAGCACTAGACTAAGGGCAGTTTGTATTGGCCGCTCTCACAATTCACTGAATGCTATTTTTTCCTGAATTTTATGAAATTATTTTTATGATCTTTCGTATCTGAATTTTGATTTTTGCATAATCACACTTTATCGATTAGAGAAGAAAAAAGTATTTGTCTCCCTGCAACCAGGGCAGAAATACTTCTTTTTTTAAAAAAGTCTGCCTAAATAGCATTTGGCTTCTGTACAGTGATGTAACTACCTTATCCCTTTTCTTAATGAGTGAATGCATAGTTTACGTATAAGACCAATCTAAGCTGTGAGATATGTATGTACATTAAACGTCTATTGACTTGTTTTTTTAAGTGAATGCAAAAAAGAGAACATTTTTAAATCAGTTTGCATAGTATGAAATAATTGCTAAAAAAATTGTTTAAAGATTGTTTTCGCTCCACAGCTACTTTAGTTATTTTAAAGCCATTGAGCTGATGTTCGTAATGACATTAAGTCAAAAGCAATTATTTTTAATAAATTATAGGTAAGCTAAGCTAGTACGACCGTGCATGAGGTTTGTTATGTTAAAGTTTTATGAGTTATTCGGTATGTTTGATACATATTGACGCCCGGTGAGCCCAATGGGTGTTGCGCACCTGGGGGAAAGGTAATTCTCTGTAGTTAGGATTCCCTAAGGACTGATACTACAGCAAAGTAAAAAAAAAAAACACAACGACCCCATTATAAGTGTATGTTACTGTGGCTGATTGCACATGTGAACATCTTTGGTTAAGGATCACGGCTTCACACACATTAAACCCCCCTCTTGCTTCCCTGAGTGGGACAGTATCCTCTCTCAAAGGGGGAGGGGGGTTACTTAACTCAATCCAACCCTACACGTGCACTGCCAGAATATTGTTCTAATTTCTTTCTTAGTGTTGTTTGCCATCTGACTTGGTGAAACATTCTGTCATATAAACAACTTTGGTTGGGGCAGCTAGAAAGATTTTGTTTTCTAAAGTTTTGTCTTTTGAAGTGCTCCTAGACTCTACCTGGTTGTAAATGTTACTGTGCTTTTTAGGAAAAAAATATGCAACATTCTATGTTTGAGTACTCTAAAAGAAGATATCTTTAAGCTTTAGAAAACGAAATATTTTAGCTGTTGTTGACAATATCATTTGTTAATCCACATTTGTAAAGTGTGGCAGGGCCTAATGCAAATATACTAAACTGGTGTGTGGGTTGAAAAGGGTACCCCAAAATCGGGACACCCAAATATTTACCTCAAACAGATTTCACGTTTACTGGTTTGAAGATGGTGTTAATCCTCAATTTCATGTGGTAATGAGTCTCAGTGTTAAGGTATATTCCAGAACACCAACATCAGTAAAAAATACAACCCATCAATAAATTGGGAATTGAATGAGCCCCATCAATACCGAAGTTCCTGATCAATGAAAAGTTAAAGATTTTGATTTCAGAATTTTAAAATAAGCTGTACAGAATCAATGTCATGAAATACTCAAATTCAGAGTTATACAGGTATGTAAACATCAAAAAATATTTGCAGTCTCAGTGGGCATCAGAATCTGACAGCATCCCTAGAACAAGAAAGTCTTGTGACTCACCCCCACAAATTAAGGGTTTTTCTAAATTTCTTGCACAGGAAACGTAAACATCTGCCGACTCATCGCGGCATGAGCGAATGTATAATTTCTTTAGAAAATCAGAGCACTTTAAAAATAAACCTCTTACTACCTTAACATCAAAGCCCTAACCTACTACATGAATAACTATTCAGCACCCTCTATGCTGGAGGTCCTCAAATACGTTTTAACTCTGAGCCCCCTACCCAAAATGTTTTCAAGGTGGACTCCCTTCAAAACTTTATGGAAAGAGGATGTGGCCAAACGGCTAGAGCGGCCGACTTCGAAGCTGGAGAACTGTGTTTGAATCTGAAAGGATGTTCATTATCTTGTGGTTCTGGGCAATGCCTAATAAATGTGTCTGTCTCGTACGCCGCAGGTGCTCATGTAAAGCGCTCTGATACCTTCGGGTCGACTTCGCGCTATATAATAAAAAAAAAAAAAAAAACCTCAGTCTCTGGGTATAACACACAGGGCTGAGTGAGGGGAACGTATGAGATCATTTCAGGGGTACGTTTTTAGTCTCATAAGCCACAATGAACGTGTGGCTTATAAATGAAATTACCTAAAACAGACAAATCACTACTCCCATTGTTTGAAGTCTTTTGAACCCCTCACTCTTGGGCCCTAATACAACTGCACCTGCAGCCCTAAGTAGCTGGCCATACCCTCTGTCTTTTTCACCCCTTTCCCATCAACCCTGGCCATCACTGAACAAACACTATCCTTTTCAGAAAACATGAACTACTATGTAATTCACGCCTTTTTGCATCAGTGGCAGAGACATTTTAAGGCATAAACAAAGTGAACTCTGGCCCAGGGCCCCAGTGTTTTAGGGGGGCCCCTGATAGAGCCGGCTTAGTTCTGCAGAGAGTTTTGCCCTGTTGACCTTGAATAATTTTTAAACCAATTGTTTGAAATACCGATTTACTTTCATTTATGTTTAATGTGGATGATGTGTGAGTCTATTATAGGCATTTTGCTGAGAAATGTTGTGCTTATGTTTCATGCAGCAACGATTAAAAGAAATAGAATTTGTTTTAAACACAAAGGCCTCATTATAAGTGTACGGTACTCTGGCCGATTGCACATTTGACTGTCTTTGGTTAAGGATCCCAGTTGACACACATTAAAACCCCCTCTTGCCTCCCTCGTGCTTAGTGGGACATCATCCTCTCTCCAAGGGGATGGTACTTTACTGAATTCAGCCCCCACTACATGTGCAATGCAAGAATATTGTTTTGATTTGTTTCTTAGTGTTTGCACGCTGATTAGGTAAAACGTTCTGTTATATGAACAACTTTGGTTGGGACAGGAAAAAAAAAATTAAGGTTTTGTTTTCTAAGGTTTTGTCTTTTGAAGTGTAGTAGACTCTAGTTAGGATAAAAATATGCAACATTTGAAGTCTGTATACATTTGAGTTCTCTAGAAGACGAAGATAAATTGAAGTTTTAGAAAACTGAATATTCAAGCTGTTGTTGTGATAGTGTGGCAAGGCAGAATGCACACATACTAAACTGAGGTGTGGGATCAAAAGGGTACCCCAAAATTGGGACATCCCAAAATTTACCTCAAACAGATTTCACGTATACTGGATCGGGGACAGTGTTAATTGTCAATTTCATGTGGTAATGTGTCCCTGTGTTAATGTACATTCCAAAACACAATCAATAGAAATCAAGGCATCAATAATTTGGGAATTGAATGAGCCCAATCAGTTTGTAAATTCTAGATCAATTAAAGATTAAAGGGTTTGATTACAGATTTAAAAAATAAACGATACAGAATTAGTGTCATGAAGTACTCAAATTCAGATTCATACAGAGTATGTAAAGTTCAGACAATATTTGTAGTTTCAGTGGGCATTAGAATCTGACAGCACCCCTATGACAGGAAAGTCTTATGGCTCACCCTCCCAAATCCAGGGTTTTTATACATTTCTTGCACAGGAATTGTAAACTTCTGCAGACACATCGTGTCATGAGCGAATGTATAATTTCTTCAGAAAATCAGAGTACTAAATAAACGTCATGCTACCTTAACATCAAAGCACTAACCTACTACATGAATATTTACTCAGCAATCTCTATGCTGGAGGTCTTCAAATATGTTTTACGCTGGACTCTCTCCAAAACCTTATGGAAAGAGGGAGAGGATGTGGCCCAATGACTAGAGCGGTCGACCTCGAGACTAGAGAACCGGGTTCGAATCTTGTCACAGACGCTAATCATACTGTGGTTCTGGGGAAATCACGTAATCTCACCATGCCTAAGAAAAACGAATGTGTTTGTCTCAAGCACCACTAGGCTCATGTAAAGCACTCTGATACCCTCAAGTCAAGTTTGCGCTATATTAAACTAAAAAACTAAAAAAAGAATATCGGGGTACGAGACACAGGGCTGAGCGAGGGGAGCATATGAGATCATTTCAGGGGTACTTTTTCAGTCTTTCATAAGCTACAATTAACGTGTGCTTTTAAATGAAATTACATTGAAAAAACCTGAAATAGACAAAAAATCACTACTCTTATTGTTTGGGTTCTTCTGAACCCCTCACTCTTGGGCCCTAATGCAACTGCACCTGCAGCCCTAAGTAGCAGGCTATCCCATCTGTCTCTCTCACCCCTTTCCCTTCAACCCTGGCCTTCACTGATGAAACACTATCCTTTTCAGAAAAACATGAGCTACTATGTATTTCCCGCCTTTTTGCATCAAGGGCAAAGACATTTTAAGGCATGGACAAAGTGGGCTCAGGCCCAGGGCCCCAGCATTTCAGGGGTTCCCCCGAGAGAGCCGGCTTAGTTCTTCAGAACGTCTTGCCCTGTTTACCTTTAATAATTCTTAAACAGATTGTTTGAAATACCATTTTACTTTAATTTATGTTGAGTGTGGGTGATGTGTGAGTCTATTCTAGGCATTTTGCTGAGAAATGTTGTGCTTGTTTCATGCAACACCAATTAAAAAAAAAAACACAAAGGCCCCATTTTAAAGTATGTTACTGTGGCAAATTGCATATGTGAACATTTTTATTAAGGATCTTAGTTTGAACAAGTTAAATCCCCCTCTTGCCTCCCTTGTGCTTAGTGGGACAGCATCCTCTCTCAAGTGGGGGGGGGGTTACTTAATTCATCCCCTACATTTGCACTGCCAGAATATTGTTCTCATTTGTGTCTTAGTGTTGCTTGCCACCTGGCTTGGTAAAACATTCTGTTATATGAACATCTTTGGTTGGGGCAGCAAGGAAAAAAAAATAAGGTTTGGTTTTCTAAAGTTTTGTCTTTTGAAGTGTAGCTAGACTACCTGGTCATACATGTTATTGTGCTTTGTTAGGAACAAAATATGCAACATTATAAGTCTGTATATATTTGAGTTCTCTAGAAGACGAAGATATCTTGAAGCTTTAGAAAACTGAATGTTCAAGGTGTTGTTGACAATGTGAAAGTATGGCAGGGCCTAAAGCAAGCATACTAAACTGATGTGTGAGATCAAAAGGGTACCCCAAAATCTGAACACCCTAAAATTTACATCAAACATATTTCACTTTTACTGGATCGGAGACGGTGTTAATCCTCAATTTCATGTGGTAATGTCTCACCGTGTTAAGGTACATTCCAAAACGCCAAAATTAATAAAAATACAACTCATCAATAATTTGGGAATTGAATGAACCCAATCAATTATAAGTTCTAGGTCAATGAAAAGTTAAAGGGTTTTGTTACAGAACTAAAAAATAAGCTATACAGAATCAATGTAATGAAGGCACTCAAATTCAGATTCATACAGAGTATGTAAAGTTCAGACAATATTTGTAGTTTCAGTGAGCATTAGAATCTGACAGCACCCCTATGACAGGAAAGTCTTATGGCTCACCCTCCCAAATCCAGGGTTTTTATACATTTCTTGCACAGGAATTGTAAACTTCTGCAGACACATCGTGTCATGAGCGAATGTATAATTTCTTCAGAAAATCAGAGTACTAAATAAACGTCATGCTACCTTAACATCAAAGCACTAACCTACTACATGAATATTTACTCAGCAATCTCTATGCTGGAGGTCTTCAAATATGTTTTACGCTGGACTTTCTCCAAAACCTTATGGAAAGAGGGAGAGGATGTGGCCCAATGACTAGAGCGGTCGACCTCGAGACTAGAGAACCGGGTTCGAATCTTGTCACAGACGCTAATCATACTGTGGTTCTGGGGAAATCACGTAATCTCACCATGCCTAAGAAAAACGAATGTGTTTGTCTCAAGCACCACTAGGATCATGTAAAGCACTCTGATACCCTCAAGTCAAGTTTGCGCTATATTAAACTAAAAAACTAAAAAAAGAATATCGGGGTACGAGACACAGGGCTGAGCGAGGGGAGCATATGAGATCATTTCAGGGGTACTTTTTCAGTCTTTCATAAGCTACAATTAACGTGTGCTTTTAAATGAAATTACATTGAAAAAACCTGAAATAGACAAAAAATCACTACTCTTATTGTTTGGGTTCTTCTGAACCCCTCACTCTTGGGCCCTAATGCAACTGCACCTGCAGCCCTAAGTAGCAGGCTATCCCATCTGTCTCTCTCACCCCTTTCCCTTCAACCCTGGCCTTCACTGATGAAACACTATCCTTTTCAGAAAAACATGAGCTACTATGTATTTCCCGCCTTTTTGCATCAAGGGCAAAGACATTTTAAGGCATGGACAAAGTGGGCTCAGGCCCAGGGCCCCAGCATTTCAGGGGTTCCCCCGAGAGAGCCGGCTTAGTTCTTCAGAACGTCTTGCCCTGTTTACCTTTAATAATTCTTAAACAGATTGTTTGAAATACCATTTTACTTTAATTTATGTTGAGTGTGGGTGATGTGTGAGTCTATTCTAGGCATTTTGCTGAGAAATGTTGTGCTTGTTTCATGCAACACCAATTAAAAAAAAAAACACAAAGGCCCCATTTTAAAGTATGTTACTGTGGCAAATTGCATATGTGAACATTTTTATTAAGGATCTTAGTTTGAACAAGTTAAATCCCCCTCTTGCCTCCCTTGTGCTTAGTGGGACAGCATCCTCTCTCAAGTGGGGGGGGGGGGTTACTTAATTCATCCCCTACATTTGCACTGCCAGAATATTGTTCTCATTTGTGTCTTAGTGTTGCTTGCCACCTGGCTTGGTAAAACATTCTGTTATATGAACATCTTTGGTTGGGGCAGCAAGGAAAAAAAAATAAGGTTTGGTTTTCTAAAGTTTTGTCTTTTGAAGTGTAGCTAGACTACCTGGTCATACATGTTATTGTGCTTTGTTAGGAACAAAATATACAACATTATAAGTCTGTATATATTTGAGTTCTCTAGAAGACGAAGATATCTTGAAGCTTTAGAAAACTGAATGTTCAAGGTGTTGTTGACAATGTGAAAGTATGGCAGGGCCTAAAGCAAGCATACTAAACTGATGTGTGAGATCAAAAGGGTACCCCAAAATCTGAACACCCTAAAATTTACATCAAACATATTTCACTTTTACTGGATCGGAGACGGTGTTAATCCTCAATTTCATGTGGTAATGTCTCACCGTGTTAAGGTACATTCCAAAACGCCAAAATTAATAAAAATACAACTCGTCAATAATTTGGGAATTGAATGAACCCAATCAATTATAAGTTCTAGGTCAATGAAAAGTTAAAGGGTTTTGTTACAGAACTAAAAAATAAGCTATACAGAATCAATGTAATGAAGGCACTCAAATTCAGATTTATACAGAGTAGTAAACATCAGAAAATATTCAGAGTCCCGTTGGGCATCAGAATCTGACAGCATTTCTAGAGCAGGGAAGTCTTGTGGCTCACTTCCCCAAGTCAAGGTGTTCTATACATTTCTTGCACAGGACACTAGACTTCTGGAGACTCATCGTGGCATGAGCAATTATATAATTTCTTCAGGAAATCAGAGCACTTTAAAAATAAACGCCACACTATCTTAACATCAAAGCACTAACCGACTACATGACTAATTATTCAGCACCCTCTATGCTAGAGGGCTTAAAATATTTTTTACTTTGAGCCCCCTACCTGAAATGTTTTGAAGTTGGGTCCCCTTTAAAAGCATTAACTATGATCAGCTGAACCAGGCGCGCAACACCCATTGGACTCAAAGGGCTTCAGCCCCCCCTGTCGTGTGTGGGGCCCGGGATGAGACAGCTTCCCGGCGCACACACAGCCGCACCCGAGCACTTCACAGGTCTTTAAAAGACCATTTGCATGTTAATGAGGCCTCGCTGTTGTTTCACCCCTTCTAAGAGCCCTTGCAGTTCCACTCTGCCTATGGCTTAAAAGATTCAGCCCCCCCCCCCCGAATTTTTTTCTTAGCCCCCCCGAAATTTGGCTCTAGTTGCGCCTCTGAGCTGAACTAAATTTAGCTGGGCATGAGCAGAAACCTGACAGGTGAGGGGGGAGTCAAAAATCCCCCAGGCAAAGAAAATGGCAAGGCATGACATCCCCTCTGCATGTTCTCTATGCCCTCTCCATTGAACAGAACAGTGATGGGAGTTTCCTGTCGGGAAGCAAACCATTCCATTCAGAGTTTCTTAATTGTTATGAACACTTCAGGCCCGAAAAAGAAGAAAAATGCACATCCATTTGTGTCTTCTTGAACATTTTTCAACTCTGAGATTAGTAGCTGGGATGGGATGGAAAGGTGTTTTTCTCTAATTCAGGAAAGAACTGGACAGATACTGATAACCGACAGCTCAGACATTTCTCCCCCCCCCCCCCCCCCCCCATTACTTGACAAAGGGCTTTGCAGCTTGATCATCAATGTGTACCAAAAGCGCTCTCTCCTGGGGCTGATCAGTTAAAAAAAGAAATATATATATATATCTTCCAATCTTCCAGATCTCCTTCCACAGTCCTGAGTCAGTCCAAATCCATAGTGGTTTTCCATACTTTGAAACAGACATCATAGGTCAGTTTGACTGGTTGAAGCTCAAGTTAGACTCCCCTCACCAATTGCTCTCGGAAAAACCACAGAAAGAGAGAACATTTTAGAGACTGTCAAAAATCAGGACTTCATGTTCCCAAGGATGCTGCACTCCAGTAAGGCACAACTGCCCTGATTATAAGCTTAGGTGCCATTTAGCACACCTGATAAATAACAATACCAAGGTGTATGTTATTTATAGGGTGCTATAAATGGCACCTGATGTAGGCTTATGGAGAGTAACATGCTGATTTTGGTGTTTTATGCACCAAAATCCACATGATACAGTAAATACCGTATGCTTTTTCCCTGTTAAATTTCTGCAGTTTTGGCCTGTCAATATTTAAATAGCCTTGAGGTATTTAACTCATCCAGTAATTATTAGATGTGTCAAATTAAACAACACTCTTAATTCTGACCCGTGCTTAAACAGGGGTTTACATATGGTTTGGATATAACTGTCCCACTCATAATAAGGCCCAACATGTTGTACCAGAGGCTTCAAATGAAACATAACCGAAACCTCTATAAATACACATGCTGCCAGGCTTCCTTTTGGGTGTGCCCATTAAAAGACCAGGAGGAGTCTTCAGACCAAGAAGATAGTCTAGATGTGACCGAAGCCTTACAACTCTGGCAGATAGGAAACTCTTAACTTCTGACAAAGAACCATATTGGACCAATCAATTAACACCAAATGATCTCGGACTGCACAGATCAAGAAGTGCATCGAAGCGTGTATCTTTAATTCCCCAAGACTTTAGCAACCCAACTAGAAGAGCCAGAAATGTTGTTAATACCCTCAAGCTGATCTCCACCCAAAGCCCAGGACTCTGTCCTGAAAATGACTCGGTGAAGTTGCAAAACAGAGGCACTGATAATGGCAAGAATGCACAGGAACGTGGAAGTATGCTTCCTGCTAGTCGATTGACATAACTGTCTCATTGGGCAACAATAGTATTGATCTTCTGTAATGCATTCAGAGATTGTTGAAGTGGAAACCTCCATGCTGCTGCTGGAAGCCCAGGTTGAAAGACCATCTTCTGCAGCCTACTTCTTTAATTCTTCCAACTTTTGTCCAAAGATTTCTTTCCCTCAGAAAACTCAATTTAGGCACAACATTCATCAGAGCGACCTTGCCCCTTCCAAGAGTGCATCCAATATAGACAATAGCCAAAAACACCAAGAAGTAAACCAAAGATAAGGCGCAATGAGCAGCAATATCTAATGCCAAATTGTTTTCCCATCACTTATTGAATAAGACCAGAATCTTCCCCTTACTCCAGGAAAAATAACAAATGGAACTGGGTGGTTTGTTTGCATATGTTTGAGAAGTTAAAGCAAAAATAGATGCTGTGGCCACTTTGTTCAAAGAAGAGCCCATCTTTTTGTCAATTGGGTCACAAGGTGCAGCATTCCCAGACACAATATAGCAAGTAAATCTTCAATGTCTTTGGGAAATCCTCAGATCTGAGATAAAGATACAACTTAAGTCATGAAGATGGGAAGATGAGATTTTAAGATTCCTCCCATTCACAATGTGAATAACTTCCAAAAGCTCCAGATATTCCTGAATGTGATTCATCATTTCAGTGAACAGCTCTTAATTTGCCAGCTCGACCACCTCACTTAACCTTCTACAGCTAGAGAAGGTAGAAGGACCAGCTACCCCTACAACAGTCACCAAAAGAGCCACTGAAACAGGTAGTCTCTGATTCAGTGGCCAGTAAACCGTTTCAGCAAAACTTACCCTTGAATCCCTTGACTGCAACCTAACTCCCAGAGATGGCTGGTGTGTCGCCATACTTCCTTGTAGAATCTTTGTGACCTGAAAATGAAGAGTGAGAATCGTGCATGGACGCGAAAACAAAGCTTTAAATTCTACATGACTATATCGCTGCGGTATTTTCTGTGAAATGTTCAGCAATAAAAGAATCAAGGCACTGCCTTTACGTTCTCAAACTGTCAAAACTCAGGACTCTTCATTTACAAATAAGTAGCACACATACTAACCTCCAACTAAATCTAAAACTCTCCTTCATTCTCGACATCCTGTTAGTTGACTGTTTTCATATGTTGCCCGAGCCAGAATCAGAGGTTTTGCACATTGGAAGCTAATGAGGATCCTCCAGCAGTGGTTAGCCAGCCACCTCCACAGTGTAAAAGTTAGGTTTAGCCAGGAATGGGGACAATGGGGCCTCAGGGCCGCTGGTTCCTTCATACCATAATGCAACACAACCGATAGTGACCATGAGCCCATGGCTTGCATAGGTGTGAACGTGATGGTGCGATATGGAAATATAAAGAGACAAGATCATTAGTGCACAACTACCAGACCACCCACTGAAAGGGACATGAAAAACAGGCTATACCTAGGCCTACCGTGCTCTTAAGGGTGATGCATGGGGTGGAGACTTTGTTGTTAAGGTTTTATTTTATGCTTATTGAACCCATGTCAAGGTAAGGTAAAACCTTATTAAAGAATGTAATGAAGGTGAGTGATCTTGGGTGGGAAGGAGGAAGGGTTGTTAATAGCAGATGTACAACACTGACACAACGTGATGTATAATATGTCCCCATTTGTATTTCCACAACGCCATACAAATATTTAATATGAAGTAAGTTGCCTTTAATTTGATTTGACAATTTGAGTTGAAGTGCCAATATAAGTTTTTAATGACTCCAGAGAGATAAGCTATGGAGCTCACTGGTTACTAAAGTGAAGCAAGAGCTTGTTAGTGCTAACCGATGGTATGGTTTTAAACGTTTGTCCTCTGGGACGGAAATACCATATCATGACACATGGTGGCAATGTAAGCACATTTTAAACAGTCAATGAAAAAATCAACGAACACCCTTTCAAACACTAGTCATTCACCAATGTAGTGTTAATGATTTTAACTTCCTGCCCCATTCACTTGAGTGGTGTCATTAGCTTAAATGCCTTTTACTTTAGTGTTTTTGACAATCAAATGGAGTTCTTTGAACCAGGTTCATCTCTGTGTTCGTATGGAAAGAAATTTGGACACAAACATCAATTAGGGGAAAGTTATGCAAATGCGGCTGCCCTCGGCCCCCGCAGGGGGCCACCTCAGAGGGCGGCCACCCTTAGTTGCATTTGGGCTCTTCCCCTGCTGGAGCAGAGTTTTCTGTTGAAAATGTATTGAGTTTTAAGCTCCAGTTTTATTTATATGTTATGATTAAAATTACTAATCTATAATCATTGTTTTGTTAAACGTCTTAATTAACCAACATTATTAATGAGAGAAACTACACGTGGGAATGCATACATGTTGCTTAATAATATGTGCAATTTAATTAAATGAGTGTCGCAAAAGTGCTATTTGTTTCGAGTTTGCGCTTTTAAATAACGTGTGCTAATGCTTCTTTGTGTTGCAGACGGCTAGGTAATTACATACACATAAGGGTATTAGTGGGAATTAACACTGTATAATCATTATGATGTGGTAACGTTGTTTTGTGCTTCTTTTAATTAAGATGGTCCGTTTTGGCCTAAACCAAGATGGCTGCTATTTACAGCCTGCGCTCGAGTGATTGAATTGTGACGAGAGGCCTTGCTGAACATGGTTGAAAGTCACCTGACCACAGCCTCTGTCTGAATTAAAAGTTTCCGTGAGGACAGCAGCTCTGGGCATGCTTCCAATTGTCCTTGGAGAAGAATAAAGCCACAATGGACAAAGATAAACCTGCGGTGGCTCTGCTATGGTACCAAGGAAGAGCATTTATAAATGTATCACTTGCAAACTCGAGTTTCCTTCTTCCGTGTTTTTATTTTTGTGATTTTTCCTGAGCAGAGGTTTTCTAAATGTTACCAAGTGACATCCTTTCCTGCTCGCTCTGCTCAGCGGCTCAACGGACATTCAGAATTTGTTTGTAACTTTTATTTCGCTAGTTTTGTTATAAATATACTAGACTAGAGAGGGTCCGTGGTCATTGCATTCGGGATTTTGAGGCCACTTCTTCCTGAAGTATCACAAAAATAGAGAGACATGGGTTTAGAGTCTTCTCTGACTCCCTTAACAATATATGAAACTCACACGACAGAGAAAAACTTCATAACCAAAAATAGTAGTACTATAAAGTGAAGACGGGAAATCAAAATAATTTTTAATACTGCCCTCACACACTTGGTAGTGTCATGCTTCATCATTGGGCCGCATCATACACCCAGGTGCAGCCCAACACACTGGATGGAGCGCAATTTTTTGAAAGATGAAGGACAGTAGTGAGGGTAGAGTGTAGTAAAGAAAGACAAAAAACACAAAAGTGTTTACTCAAAACATAAAGGAAAATAAATTTTACTCCTGGAAAAACGGGACCAAGAGAGGTGCAGGTATGTTAATAAAACTGCCTAGGTGTTAAACAATAATTCTTTATTTAATGTCAACCTCTGGCAGGATTAAAATTCTGATTATGGGGTATTCAGGGAAGGTAACGACCCTTATATCCCCACTGCAATTACCAACATGTTTCTGCCAGTTTTTTACGCGCCACACCTGGTCGCTCTGGCATTCGTCAGGGTGTTGGTCCCTATTTTTTGGTCTGTCCCCTGATTCGGGTTTATTACCTTGTTACTCTGTGTAGTGTGGGCCTTGTCCCACCGTCACTTTCCTCTGGAAATTTCCAGGAGAGTACACAATTTCTACAGCAAAAGGAGAGATAATGTGTTAAAGTTGGAAACAAACCTTGTTTTCCATACTCAACAGTATTATCAATAACCTTACCACTTTTTCAATTTTCCCATAATTATTAAAAGATATATTTCTTGCAGCCAGTGAATTATGCACACACCTTAACCCCTCAAACTGAGAGCACCACATATACAGTAAGCACAATCCTAGTTCACAGGTCATGGGTGTCAAATTTAAAAAGGGTTTTAGGTGAGGAACCATATGTGAATCCATCATGTAGGTATTTTAGGGTTTAAAAAGAAGAAGGTACAAATTAGCTCTCTCACAGCACCCAATGTGTCTTATTGAAAATTCAGAGATGCGATAAAAACTCCATCATTACTTACAAGAGTTTACGGGATTATTTTCTAAACCCGGGACTGCGGGGGAATTGTTCTTATTGTCACACTCTAGTTGCGAGAGAACAAACAAGCAACACCAGGGGAATAAAGAAGAGAGAGGGATAACACCATTAATAAAATACTTTTTCACTTAAAAGAAATCAATTCGAAAGCTCCCTCTTACTCTTCTTTTGAATTCTGCTACATACGTAGAGAACTCCGTTATTCATTATTTCCACCCCGCCTACTCTACGAGCAAATGCGCGTTTGGTAAAAAGTTGTAAAACCATCTCTAGGACCCCGGTATTGTCAGTAATTACGCTGGGGAATCCTACTTACTACATCAAAGAGACACTTTCTCCGGTAGCCCCACACACGTCCTCCGACGCCGGATTCTGAGTAATCAGCCTCCATATAAACCTTGTTTCACGATGTTTGCTTCACCGATTCCCATCATTCCCGGAAAATCATGAACATAGAAAGGGGCTACTCGGGCAGAGATGTTATTGCCAGGCAGCTAGAGTGGCGGCCATTTCTCAGTGTCACCAGTGCCAAAATCAGGGTATTCAATACATGGCAGGGCAATCACCACGTAACTATTCAAGAGTATAAATGCAATAGTTCTGTACACTTCATATAATGGACAAAAAGCGGGTATATTAAATAACCCTATTCATGCAAAAATGATTTGTTGGACAATTTACCCTTAGAAGGAAACAGAGAGCTGTCCCAAATACCCTAAATGTGATCTATAGAGTTCATTACAAGAACTGTTCTGTTCTGTTAGTGGCGAACTGGGGCACCTAACATCTTTTGTATTGAGTATCATTTATTTCTTCATAATCCCATGAAGTTGGAACCAAGGTATGTCATCGTTCAAACCCCTGACATTACTCTTAAGTCTTGCCACCCATCTTTGTTCTCTCATTAGCAGAAAACTCGAAATATCACCCACATTAGGATGAATAAATGGTTTATCTAATACAATCCACCTCAGTTCGTTTTCATTGTGTTTCAATTCATGGAAATGGGCGGTCAATTTTGTATTAGTTTTTCCACAACGTATAGTGCTCATATGCTCTAACACGCGGGTTTTGACTTTCCGAGTGGTCATGCCCACATATTGCATATCGCACGGACATCTGAGTAGGTAAATAACCTTATCTGTGTTACATGTGGAGTGTTGACGCAACTCCCAGGGGTGATCAAGGCCCAAGTCTATATTCTTTCCATTCATAGACCCGGGACACGCTCTACAGTACCCACAAGAATAATGTCCTACCACAGGGGGTAACAATAGATTACAAATTGATGTATTACCTCGGTCCCTTGATGACCTCGGACGTGTGTTCACAATCTTGTCCTTGATGCTCGCACTTTTTTTAAAAGAGAACAAGGGAGTGGGTTGGTTCAATCCATTCGTATTCAGAATCCGCCATTTCTTCTGTACAATTCTTTTTAGATGGTTCGAAATTGTATTATATGTTGTAACACATATACTTCTGTCTTGTGTCTCTCTTACATGAGTTTCCAAAAGAGATTCCCTGTCACAGTTCCTAGCTCTCTTCTGTGCTTTTTTAATCACACTTTCCGGGTAATCTCTATTCCTAAGTTTTAAACTGAGGCACTCTGCTTCTTCCTTATAGTCAGAGATCTTCGTACAGTTTCTACGTAAACGCAGAAATTGCCCGTTGGGCAGATTTTCCTTCAGTGAGCGAGGATGGAAACTATGAAAGGATAGTAGATTGTTTCTATCCGTTTCTTTGTGGAAGACACTGCTGGTTAGAGTACCCCCCTCTGCCTTGATATTTAGATCAAGAAAAGGAAGGGTGTCGTTAGTTATTGAGCCCGTAAAGAAAAGGAACTGATTTCTTTCATTCAACCAGGTTAGAAATGTCTCCGCAGAGGCTCTACTACCCCTCCAAACAATCAGCACGTCATCTATATATCTGTGCCACCCGCTTATGTGATCCAAAAAGGGATTGCTAGCTGGAAAAATCGTTTCTTCTTCAAACTTTGAGACATACAAACACGCCAAACTGGGGGCACAAGAACTCCCCATAGATGTACCATGGGTCTGTAAGTAAAATTGGTCTCCAAATTGAAAAAAGTTTTTTGTCAATGACAGTTCCAATAGACAGAGAATGAATGCCCTTGGGGTCTGGAAATCCCAAGCTTCAGCAAAGAGTATATTCTCAATTACCCTCAGGGTTTCTCGTTGGGGTATGTTTGTGTATGTTTGTGTTGTAAAGTAAAAGGTGTTTGGTACAGGATGCACACGTCCCCATTTTTTAATTCACTTTTAAAGTTTAGAAAGCTGACTACATTACCTTATTTCAAGTCCTACCACTAATTTACAGTGAAAAAGATAAAGCATGTAGTAACATTACACTTTTCAGCTCTTAAAAAGTAAATGAGACTCTTATAAAAGAAGAAAAAGCAGCTCCGCTTTTGAGTATACTAGGGGTTCTTTGGCATGAAAGGGTGACCGAAGGGAAAGGTATGCTGTGCTCTGTTCTGTGTTTTTTCCATAAGCATTCTGCAGTAAGACCCTAGTTCCCAACCAGGTATCCCTTCTATCCATCAAGGACACCAAATCCAAGGGGATATAGCAAATGGCCTCCCCTCCTTCGAATTGATTTACCTCTCCAGAAAGGTAGATCACTGTAGAGGTGTTACCTTTAACACAAAAATAATTCCTAATAGCAAACAAATCACCAAAATGTGTGGTAACCTATATCTTATTATTAAATAAACAAGAGTTAAAGCTTTTGAAATAGAGCCCTTATTCTGTTTCATCCTCCCAACAACCTAGCTAACTTTGTTTATTAATGTCTTTGTTGAAATAAAATATACAGAAATAAACTGGGGGAGCTGCATGCATGGAAACTGTAACACATACTTCAGAAGGTAATGTTTAAGAAAACATTCACCTTGCACTAGACATAATTGAATACTCTTTTGTTTTATATACTGCATATTAAAGTGCCCACTTGGTGGAAATCAGAGATATATTATGTAGCCTTGATTTAAAAATTTCTGCGAATAGCACCTGTATTTACATAATACAGCTCCTAGGAATATTGAAATTAGATGATGGGGACACATGTGGCCTTGTCCTCGTAGACATCTCCGCAGCCTTCTGTGCATATGATCATAGTAGGTTACTAACTAATCATTATCAAGTGGTGGAAATTGGTGACCACATCTCTGAAACAGCCCCTATTGTTATGTGCTACATGGGTTAGACCCATGTAGCAAAGCTGCACATTTCCTTACATCGTCCTCTTTCCAGCATAATAACGTTATTGCTGTGACCTTTTGCACATATATTCACATGCGTGACAATGTTGGACTAGTTTCTCTGAAACTACTTCTGTTTACACATCTGGCTTCACTTAACATTATCATGGTGCCTCAAACACTGAGTAAAGGTCTTTTGCGCACGATGTACAAATGTCATCCTATCTTCATCCATGGGGGAACAGGGTTATCTGCCTACCCACAACATTGCTAATCTATATGTACATCGCAAGGATGCTTTTGTAAAATAATGTGTCCCATAGGATGGGCTGAGGAGGCACTTCAATGGTCCCTGCATGCTGAGACTTCACCACACAGCGGTCTGACATCTCCATGAGGCATGTCCAGTTCGTGACCAGGACGGGGGTCCTACATTCTCTCCCGGCAGGTAATGGGGTTATATCGTCCCTTGGGGAGATTCTAGGCTTTACACCTACATACACTCTAGACATACATAGAGTAGGGCTTGCATAGTAGGAGTACGCCGGACTACTTGCTTGTATTATATACCTGCATATATACACTGTCTTAACACCATGGTAGAACTGTATCTACTTTTCACTCTTTTTGTGCTTATAATCACTTTAATCTGCTTCTATCTACTGCAGCGGATATATGAATAAACAACTTTGCCTAAACAACGAATTCCATAACTGCTAAGGCTAAACTACGAGCAATGCCAAACCACTACATTTTTAACGAGTACCTAAACCACAAAAAATATTCAATTCGCTCATTACCCGTTTCCACCACTATGTTCTTTAAAATTTGCATGTTTTCACGGATCGAAAGTCTCCAGAGATTTAAGTCTATTTAAGGTTCAATAAATTGCTTTGTTCAGGGTGTGCCTGAAATAAGTGTGTTTTCTGTGTCTGTCAATGTTTTCCAAAGTGTAGTAAACTAGCTTGCGCGTGTTAGGTTGATGTGTTTTTTTACTACCTACTTTAGTTAATAAACGAAGACTGTGACAGAAGCATAGGCATCCTCTCACTAGTATTGTGTCTTGGGGCACGTGCTCTGAAGGCTGCTGATATGTGTGTTCAAGGAGGATTGTTTCTGTCTTGCTCTGGCTACACATCTACATGTTTGCCTGATTTGCAATGAAGTGACCATCAGTGTGGTGTTTTTTCGAAGCAAAGCGCACAAATGAATAGAAACAGGCCTCCTGGATTTCCCAATGCTTCCACCAAGTGGTAATGCATCCTTTGTGAAGAATAAGCTTTGAGAACCAGGATTCACTTTTCTCTCAGTGCTTTGTCTCTGTCCCTGAAAGGTCATGTTGTTATTACCAGGTGGCAAGTCGAGTAAAGCTAAAATGTACGTAAATAAAGACTTGCGATGTAAAACTTCAAAAAATGTGTCTAGATACGATCAAAATAAAAATAGAAGTATCCAGTTGAAAAAAGTCCCTTTCCCTGATCGGGAATCGAACCCGAGCCCAGATCCGACTATGAGTACTTCATCCAGCCCAGGGTTTAGCTTTGGATGCTGGGTCTCCTCGCCCTCAGTTTAGAGTGTTAGAAACAAGACTACAAGTCCCAGAATACACTGCAATAACCGGACTAGAATTTGGAACTAATGCTGGACCTAGGAATGATAAAATCTCTGAGGATGGTGGGGAGTGCACGTCCGGGCCAGTGGTACGTTCACAATGTGCCTGTAAGTTCTAAACCATTATACTTAAACAAAGATTTAAAAAAAGCTTCACAGTCATATAAAACAATTCCTCATTCTGAGCCCGATCAGAAGAAGAATGGGAGAATGAGATATATGTTCCACATCGTCAACACATACAGTCTACTTAATCGAAATTACAGTCCACAGCGAATTCCAGATGTAGTATCGAGTCTCTGCATGCTAGTGAGCCATTCAACATCAATATGTGTCTGCGCAAAACTCTCGCACGTCTACGTAAAAGCCATTATCACGGTATGGATTGGGAATTGTGTGAACGTAATGGCCAGTGAGCCTCGATGTTGGCACCTGGCAAGGAAATACAAAACAATTTCTAACAACCAAAGAACAACACAATGTGGAAAAGAAAAAGGAAAAACGAAAACACAATAACTGATACATATGCAACCCCTAACTGCATTCTTATATTTGGCTTTACAATATGGACCGCAGGCATGACTATTGATACCACACAATTCAGATTGGGCGTGTGTCTATTCAATTGTTATATACCAAAATAAGTCCTGAAGGTAATATCTTGCATGGAGGGAGAACGCGTCAGCCACGCAAAGTGAGTGAGCGGCAAGCCAAGGTACATTGCAGCTAGGCCTACTGTTACTGCCGTTATCAAATGATACCAGAGATTATATGTCAAACAAATGTTTTGATCACATTTGGCAGTGATAATTAGTAAATCAGAGCTGAGGTTCTAAAAACACCGATCAGTGTTCAGCCAGTGTAGGTCAAGACTTGAATAGTTTGTAAAACCTTTGGATCGCATCATTCAGAGAGATGGTACGTGCTTCACGTATGTGTTGCTTTGCATCAGACATACAACCAGTATGTCAAGGAGAGTAGGCGGCAAATAACGCTACATTGCAACTCCGCTTACTGTTACTGAGGTTTTCAAACAATCCCTGTAATTGTATATATCGAGACAGACTTTATAACCCAAACACACCCAGTATTCACGTACCATGATAAGCACCAAAATGCCTCACCTTTACTATTCTCACTTTACTGGAACTACAGTAAGGGATACCTGCCCATCCTTTTACTCCTGTTTTTATATGCATCCCAATCATGCTAATTAAACCCACCTGTCATCAGCCTGCCCAAATTACAAAATCCCACTGGCGACATTGGAAACCCGGTGAGATGCATTGTGCACATGTTAGCTGAGAATCCAATCACTCTTTGTACCACCAATGCAGCAACATTGTGTAGTGAGGATAAGGACACACCTGCACACATTGCTAAGTTAGCATATGTTGGACGCCATTTTGCCGCTTTTGCTCACGTTACTATATGGCACCTTTCTAGTAAACACTTTGCTCGCTCGCTTTCACATGAGAACTCTCTGTATTTCATGTATTTAGTTGAACACTGTTCCTCGTCTGCACAGCGTGTTCAAGGTAAAAAAAACAATGAGCTATGTTAAATTGCTTTGGTCAGTCTCACGTCCCTAGCCATAACATAGAACACAGCTGCAACCCTGGAAATCTGTTGCTTTTAATATTGCTGTGCATGCATGTTAGCACACTTGGAGAAAACGCTTTCCAGAATAGAAGAGCAAGGCTTGTCTGGAGATGTAAATTCCTGCATCTGAACTCGAAGGTATGGGGTCCCCTGACAAAGCCTGGAGGTCTTTTATAATTATAATAAACTAGCTTCTAACACGGGGAGGGTGGCAAGGTGCTATGGTCCTGTTTCCACTATCATTATAACCTTTTGTTCTATATGGAATTGAATTGTAACCATGCTGATTTGTTTGATCCTATGCATTTTGCTGCTAGTACTGGCTCGTGTATTGCATTATAGAGCACATTAGTTAAAATAAACATTTTAATCTATACTTCGACTCTATTTACTCATGTTGTGGACAAGTACGAGAGTTTGAACGAAAGAGTGTTCTTGTTGCCACGTATCCTGAGAGAGGAGGGAGTAACATGTTCTAGGATGTCTAATCATTGGTAACTTCGCTGTAGTAGGGAGAACGAATGAGACACTATAGCTAGTCGGATAGGGGATCTGGGTACAGAGGTGTGTATTTTGGTACACCACTACACACTGAGGTCCTGGTTTCCTGCGCATAGTTCTGTATATGTGCAGAATCCCTGCAACTATTGAAATCCATGCATCGCAACCCTTCTTCGTACCACAGTGCAGCAGCGCATCTCATTAAATGCCTAAGCCAAAATTCAATTTTATCAACTCAAATATAGATGCAAACACAAAAGGAAAGAGGCAACTTACAGATACAACTATAACAAACATAGAAGGGCAACACAAGAAATGTAAGCAAAACAGTGTAATTTACTCAAATATTGCATGAAAACTAAACTTATTACACATCCACACTTCATTCGTGTCTACAATCACACTAGTTTCATCCACACTGAAAGCAAGGTACGCCAGAAAAAACACTATTATTTCAAATGCACCATACATTTGGTGCTTTTTGTGTATTAAATACAGTGGTATTCCAATGAGAAAGATTATGCGTGGCTTAACAATAGGTTATCTTCAATCATCTATGCCCATTTCGGCACAGGAGCGCCTTTTTCAGGAAAGCTACTAAAAACACTTGGATAGTACCTGCAAATGTATAAAGATATATATGCCCCATATAAATATATTATAAGATAACATCAAAGTTTATAATGTTTGTTTCTGTTGGCCAACCAGAATAAAAAATGGCAATAGTCGAAAACTAATAACTGAGAAAAGAAAAAAGAACTAAGGGCCCAGTTATCCCAAAACTTTCTGTGAATAGACATGTGCAGAAGTAACATAATTAGCACCAAGTGAAACATGCGCTCCCCCAGATCGTGCCAGATAGCCTTAAGTGCAAGTGCCTAACAAAAGAAAAGAACAATAGACCTGTACCGATTTTTGAGCCTCCAAGGATTAAAAAGAACAATTATAACCGTCCTGATATGGATGGAGTTCCTGTGACAACAGAAACATATAAAGCAGCGTAAGTGCGTTACTATTGCAAAGTTGATATCTACACCTGAAAAAATATCTGAAGTAGAGGGCGAAACACATGAGGCCTTTGGCTAGAGAAAGAAGGAAAGAATGCCATAATGTAGCTACCCGTGCTGAATGACAATCTCATTGACCAATGCTTTCAACATGTATAGTAAAAGAGCCCGTGAATCACCATGAAAAAGAGACCAAGATGATCCTGTGCACATCTCTCCACATAAATGGATGGCAATGTCTCTGGTGCGACATTGGCAAAATGTCTGTCAAAGGTAAGACTAACATTAGAGAGACAGAATTCGGCAGAGCGTTCAGTTAGAAGTTATGTATATCCGGAGAATAACTCACCAGATACACAATGATATGGTAACTTAATGAGCAGCAACTGGGCGACGGTACGAAATGGTGGAACACAGTATCTGAAATGCCAGGTGGAATAAATAACAGAACGCTGACTAGTTGCCTTTCAGAGAAAAGTGGTATTATAGAGTTGAATTATAAAAGAAAGCATTTTATGTACTTTGTGTATAGCTAACACTGAAGAATTCACCAGCTCAAAAGTGATCACAATAGTATTGTGCCGGTAGAACCAATTATTTATTTGAGAGTATTCACGCAAGCAGTGCCGATAAACGTCTGTAAAGGGAAGCAACCTATGGCAAAGTCTAAATAACTATACACAACATGTAAGTGACATACAGAATGTGTTAAGGAAGCGTAGGCTTACTAGTTATTGTGAAAGGAGCTAATGAAAGGCATCTTTGTACAGAGCAGAACTCTGTCTGGCACAAAATGAGTAAACCGTAACAAGGGCGGTTATAAGGTGGGAGACGCACACGCCGTAATGACGTGTTAAACTGTTCTCGGCAAACCTAGCAGCCTCTGGGGCAGCCATGATATAGTATGTGCGTGATAATACTAAGGTAACAGAAATGAGGTGAGGGGCCTCGTATCCATAAAAATAAATATTGGAATGGAGTAATGTCAAAAGTCCCAGTGCAGCGGCAATAGTGATTGCTATTTTTATGAGAAACATGAAAAGCAAAACTTAGCATGACATGGGTCCAAAAATAGTGGCCATCATTACATAAGTACAATGTGAAACTCAAGGGTTTCACGTACCAATATAACTATAGAGCAGTTAACTTAGACAGTGGTCCATGCATCAAATGTAAAAAAGTATGTAACAGAACAAACATTAAGATTTAAATAACAAAAATTGGATCATTCTGGAAGAAATTAGTCCACATATTGCAACATATAACCATGTATGTGCCAAAGATGTCTTAATGAGTAAAATGTTTGTGCACTGCTGAATTCCAAATGGAAGATCATCCCTTTTCCCGTGGTTTGCAATGACCAACTGTACTCAATTATCATGGTTCATTCCATATTGAATTGCTTCATTCCAATATGCACTTATTCTTTCAAATGTTGGGTTTGTGTAATGGTTGTAGAAAGAATGTTGGAGAGGTGTAATGCATGAAGGGAGTGACATCAGAGGAAGGAGTTCTGAGAGGCAGAGACGGGCGGAGAGTGTACCGGCTAACAGCTGGAGATGTGAGCAACTTCAACTAATAAAGAAGATGAACTGATCAAAGAAACGTGTGAACTTCATCTTTACATTGGTGACATCAGCGCAAGCACTCCACGTGACTCGTCATGCACTGATACAATCAATGTGCTGTGAGAGCATTCTATACGATGTAACAATCAACGTGAAGTCCCAAGCATATTTGACAAGCGGCAGAGCGATATTCAGCGTGAGCACTTCACGCGACTCGTCACGCACTTATACGATCAATATGTTGTGCAAGCATTCCATATGATGTAACAGGCAACGCGGTGTCACAAACACTCAGCACACATGTAACTTTTAAGTGACTCAACCAAGTACTGAGGAACTAAGCAATAGGCAGTAAACAAAAAGGAATTACTCACGAGCACGATTCCTTCAACTCTTCTTACTCCCCAGCTAGGGGAAACTAAAAAAGGACTTCACCTTAACTGTAATGAAAAGGAAAGAAAGACTAGAATAAACGAAGAGAAACACATTTGTTTTTTAAATTGTTATTTTAGTTTCCTATTTTAATTTGTGTTATATCTTTATTTTACATTATTATTTTATTTATTGTTACATTTTTTTTTTTTTTGGTACCACATGGCGGAGCAAAGTATGACATCACCTCCTTTGTTTTTGGCTACACCTGGAGAACCACCGATTCCATTGAAACAAAGGAAAAAAATTGCTTCTTACTTATGTTAGCCATTGGGGGTGATAGATATGGACCTTTTCATTCAACAAACTATTCTTCTTCATCATTTAGAGGTTGAAGGGGGGAGAGTATATGAAGAACTACCTGAAGTAGCACTAGGGATGGGTGATGGGTAATCCAACAATGTTTTCGAACTGTCTATGCAAATGCTAGATCTGCAGTTCATAAAAAAGATACTTAGTTTTAGAATATCATACATTTTTTTCAAGGGTACAAAGGATGGATGAGGCTATAGCATCCTATGTAGCTGCATTGAGAGGATTAGTGTCATCTTGTCGTTTTCAACAATTGGGTGGAATCAAATAATGAGATGTGCTAATAATAAAAAGATAAAGAAAAATTGTTAATAAAAGATCCTGCTCTGAATGAGGCTATCCAAATTGGTAAAGGGATGAAACATACTGCCATGTGGTTACAGGAAATGGATAATAATGATAACCGAAATGGAAAACTTGTAAATGAAGTAGGAGCAATAAATGGCAAGAAAAAAGAAAGTGAAAAGGCACAAGGTGATGCTGACGCTAAAGCAAATGTGTACAAGGATGAGTTGGAATTGATATGAAACCAAAGAGTATGAATTGGAGAGAAATAAAATGTTTTCTTCGTTGGGCACCTGGACATATTGCCTCAAGCATGATGTGTGCTGCCAGAATGGCAATTTGCTGAAATTGTGGCAGGAGAGGTCACTTTTCAAAAGTATGTAGGACCGAAATTGAGTAAAGAGACCGTAAAGATAATATAAAAATTCAAGTAGTTGACCAAGAAATTCACGATTGTTGTGAGAGCATTGAAGAAATCTTATTAATGGTGGAAGGTGAGCAAAAGGGAGTGGAACAAAAGGAGAAAGAAGTATTGGAACTACAGAGAGTAAAAAGAGAAAGCAGTGATAGGTTGGTAACATAAAGCTAAATGCTAAGGAGATAAGGGTCTTAGTTGATTCTGGAAGTTTATTTACTCTCATATCAAGAAGAACCTATGAAAATAATTGGAATACTCCAGAAGCAGTGCAGTTAGGAAAACCTGACATTTAAGCTGTAGGATATGCTGAAAAGACAATACAAATTCTAGGAATGGAATGGATGATGATAAAGTTTAAAGGAAAAAAGTGTGTGGAAGAGTATATGTCAGACTTTGGATCTGATTGTTAGTATGGCGTCATCAAAAGGATTTAGATATAATGATCAATCCAAATGCAAAATAACCTGTGATGGTGGCAGAAAAGGATGAAATTGAAGAAGTATTGGAAGATGTACAACTAAACATGGTAGAAAAATATCCACAAGTCTTTTCAGAGAAGTTGGGGTTGTTAAAGGGTTTTCCCATAAGATTATTCTGAAGAAGGGTGCAAGGCCGATAGTTCATAAAGTGAGAGGAATCCCTAATCTCATGAGAGAACCACTGCAATTAGAGTTGAATAAACTTTTGAGCTAGCAGATCTTAAGCCCATCGAAGCCTCAGAATGGTTGTCTCCAATTGTTGTTACACCAAAGGAAGGTGGACAGATTCGTTTATGTGGAGACTTGCGAGATTTGAATAAAAACATCTAGGTTGATAGACAACCACTTCCCAATATTTCTGATATGTTAACAACAAAAGGAAAGGGATCTGTGTTTAGTGTGGTAGACATATCGGCTGCTTATCATCAAGTAAATCTCCACATGCAGTTGAGGCACCTTACATCGTTTGTAACACCATTAGGAGCTTTTTGTTATAAGAGAATTCCTTTTGGGCGTGCTTCGGCTGTTTTTCAAAGAGTAATGAAAAACATTTTCAGAAATATGGAACAAATATTATGCTTCCAGGACGACATTCTTACTGTAGGAAGGTGTGGAACTGAGCACAATCAATTGTTTGAAGAAGTGATGAGAAGGTTAGAGTAGCATGGGTTAACCATAAAGAAAGAGAAATGTCAAATAAAAAGAAAGGAGGTAACATATTTGGGGCATGTAATCAGTAAAGAAGAAACGAAACCAAAGAAATGCATAGTGTTAGCAATTGAAAGGGCAACAAAACCTGCTGGGAAAGATGAACTGAAATTGTTTCTTGGACTTGCGGAATATTGTTCCAAGTTTGTTGAAAGGTTTGCAGATGTTGTGGAACCTCTTAGGAAACTAATGAATAAAGGGTCAAGATTTTTATGGAATGAGGACTGTGAAGATACCTTTCAAAGAATAAAACAAAGCAGTGTTCAAGCACCTACATTAGGACATTTTGATATTGCAACAAGGACATATGTAACCACAAATGCAGTGTTCTCTCAAATTAAGGATGGAGAGGAGTATGTAGTGGGTTTTGCATCTAGGAGGTTACTAGGGGCACAGACAAAATATTCTGTCATTGAAAGAGATGCTTTGGCTTGTTGCAGGGGAATTTATCATTTCAAATTTTATGTTTGGGGTTTACCTTTCAAAGTAAGAACAGATCACAAGCCATTGACTTACATTTTCAAAGGTGGAAGGGGGCTAGAAGTAAATGTTACACCTCGTATATTACAGTGGTTATTATCAGTGATGGAGTTTAACTTTGAGGTGGAGTTTGTGAAGGGCAGTAAAAATGTGGTTGCAGATTACCTGTCAAGAATGCCAGTAGATGGAGAGGCCTTTGTCGAGGAGGTGTTTGGCTGTGATGAGTGTGGAATACTAGGGCACAGTACTGTAAGTGTGGAGGATTGGGACATTGCCAGGAATAATGATTTGGTGATGAGAGAAGTAGAACGTAGGGTAGTGCAAGGTTGGGATGGAGTGGAGTTGACTGAGCTGATGAGGGGATATTTTAAGATTAAGGAGGAGTTGAGTATTGTAGATGGAAAATTGATAAGAAGGAGCCAGTTTCTTCCTCCAGTTGGAGTTCCTGCACATATTGTTGATATTGCACATGAGGGGCATTTAGGATGAGGAATGACAAAGAGGAAGGTGAGAGAGCCTTTTTGGTGGCCAGGGATGGACAGTAAGGTTGAGAACAAGGTAAAGGATTGTGTGGCCTGTAGAAATAGTGATAAAATTAAAATTATGAGAGAATTTCCTTTGGGATGTGTAGTTTTTCTAAACTACCCATAGGAAAAATTGGCTGTTGATTTTCTGGGACCTATAGCAATGTTGGGTTCTAGTAGTAGATTTTTGTTGGTGTTAGTAGATTATCATACTAAGTGGTTTTTAGTGAAACCCGTTGAACATGTGAATACAGCTGGAGTAATTCAATTTTGTGAAGAGACATTTATGGCGGAAGGAATACCGAAGACTATTGTATTGGATAATGGAGTACTTTTCATTTCCAGGGAGATGACTAGTTATTTAGCCAAGATGGGAATTCTTCACGAGAGGGTGGCTCTTTTCTGACCACAGGCCAATGGATTAGTGGAAAGGGTAAACAGGTTGATAATGGAAAATGTTCAGTTGTCATTAGCTAATGGTCTTCCTTGGAGAAGAGAGTTGAGAAGGATGATTTGGATGCATAGGACAACTCCTAATTCTGTCACGGGTGTGTCACCATTTGTGTCCTTGAAAGGAAGGGAGCCAGATGTGAAGGAGCGTCCCATTTGGTTGAGGGGAAGGAATGATGTGAGGGTCGATCGTGAGGAGGTGAGAAGGAGAGTAGAGGATTCACAGGTAAAGAATATGGAGTATTACGATAGGAGGAAATGTGTGAGAGTCTCTGAACCAGAAGGGAGATTGGGTTGTAGTAAGGAGGGGTGGTTATGTGCACAAAGGGGACAGCAAGTATTCTAAGCCTTGTAAGGAGATGGGTATTGAAAGGAATGTGTTGATTTTGGATGATGGAACAACAAGAAGTGTAGGTGATGTGTGCAAAGTTTGCAGTCAAATATAATAGTTTTGTGCTCTGAGAGATATTGTATTCTTCGTTCGCATATGTTGTTTTTTCAAAAAGTTTTGACAATGAAATTTTGTTTGAATAAACATTTACCAATTTTATAAGGGGGAATATGTGTAATGGTTGTACAATCAATCAATCAGAACATTTGTAAAGTGCACTACTCACCCGTGATGGTCTCAAGGCACTGGGGGGGGGGGGGGATGCTTCTACTGCTCGAAGAGCCAGGTCTTGAGGATGAGGAGTCTTCTGAAGGTCAGCAGGTCTTGGGTCTGTCGTAGGGAGATGGGGAGGGTGTTCCAAGTCTTGGCGGCGAGGTAGGAGAACGATCTGCCGCCGGAAGTCGCTCTTCGGATGCGGGGGACTGTGGCGAGGGCAAGGTCGGCGGAGCGAAGCTGGCGGGTGGGGGTGTCGAAGCTGAGTCGTCTGTTGAGGTACTCCGGTCCGGTGTTGTGGAGTGCTTTGTGTGTGTGTGTGGAGCTTGAAGGTTATCCTCTTGTTGACGGGGAGCCAGTGCAGGTTTCTCAGGTGGGGTGTGATGTGGCTGCGGCAAGGGATGTCGAGGATCAGACGTGCAGAGGCGTTCTGAATGTGTTGAAGTTGTTTCAGTAGTTTGGCCGAGGCTCCTGCGTAGAGGGCGTTGCCGTAGTCCAGCCTGCTGCTGACGAGGGCCTGGGTGACTGTTCTTCTTGTTTTGGTGGGGATCCACCTGTAGATCTTGCGGAGCATGCGTAGGGTGTTGAAGCAGGAGGACGAGACGGCCTTGACTTGCTTGGTCATGGAGAGTGTTGAGTCGAGTATGAACTTCAGGTTGCGTGCGTGGTCGGTGGGTTTTGGAGCTGCTCCCAGTGCAGTCGGCCATCAGGAGTCATCCATGGCCCAGGGGGTGGAGCCGAGGATGAGGACGTCCGTCTTGTCCGAGTTCAGCTTCAGACGGCTGTTCTTCATCCACTCGGCGACGGCTTTCATTCCTTCGTGGAGGTTGGTTTTGGCGGTGAGGGGGAGGATCAGCTGGGTGTCGGCGTGAGAGATTATGTTGAGGTCATGAAGTCAGGTGACGTGGGCGAGCTGTGCCATGTAGACGTTGAACAATGTCGGGCTGAGGGATGATCCTTGGGGTACTCCGCAGATTATCTCTGTGGCTTCGGAACGGAAAGGGGGGAGGCGGGCGCTCTGGGTTCTGCTACAGAGGAAGGAGGTGGTCCATTCCAGAGCCTTGTCTCAGATCCCTGCATTGTGGAGGTGTGTGCGTAGGGTGCGGTGGCAGACAGTGTCGAAGGCGTCTGATAGGTCCAGGAGGATGAGGGCCGCGGTTTCGCCGTTGTCCAGCAGGGCCCTGATGTCATCGATGGCGGCGATAAGGGCAGTTTCGGTACTGTGGTTGCTGTGGAACCCGGACTGGGACGGGTCCAGGATGCTTTTCTCCTCGAGGTAGCGGGTCAGTTGTCTGTTGACTGTCTTCTTGATGACCTTCGCCGAGAAACGGGAGCAGGGAGATGGGCCGGAAGTTCTTGAGGTCCCTTGGATCCGCCCTGGGTTTTTTGAGTAAGGCGTTTATCTCGGCGTGCTTCCAGCTCTCCGGGAAGGTCGCGTTCTCGAAGGAGATGTCGATGGCCTTGCGGAGGTGGGGTGCGATGGTGGCACTGGCTTTGTAGAAGATGTGGTGTGGGTATGGGTCTGACGGAGAGCCGGAGTGGATGGTGTTCACGATTTTGATGGGATCATCGTCGTTTATGTTGGTCCAGGTGAGCAGGGGATCGATGTGGGTGGTGGCCGTGGGGTCAGAGGTCTCGGTGGCTGTCGGAGCGGTCAGGTTGTTGAAGCTGCCGTGGATGTCTGCGATCTTGCGATGGAAGAAGGTGGCAAGGGAGTCGCACAGGTCTTGCGATGGTGGGATGTCGTTGGTTTTGGAGCAGGGGTTGGAGAGTTCCTTCACGATGTTGAAGAGCTTTTTGCTGTTGTGTGCGTTGTTGTCTAGGCGGTCCTTGAAGGAGGCCCGTTTGGCGGATCTGATGAGGTGATGGTATCTGCGTAGCTGTCCGGCGTCTGTTCGCAGTGCCATTTCTTCTCTAGTTTTCGGCAGGTTTGCTTGGAGGTCCGCGGTGAACCAGCGGGCTTTCTTGTTGGTGCGACTGTTGGAGGGTTTCTTGATCGGGGCAAGAGTGTTGGCGCAGTCGTCGATCCACTGTCTGAGGTTGCGGGCAGTGGTGTCGGTGGGGTCGACGGGTGGGCATCGGGCGAGGGTGGTGTTTAGCTGGTCTTCAATGACTTTGCTTCAGCTGCGGCAGGGGATCTTTTGAGTGCGGTGGTGCGTGGTGGGTTTCCAGAAGGTGAAGTGGATGCAGCGATGGTCGGTCCAGTGGAGTTTGGTGGTGTGGTTGAAGTTGACGTGGGAGCTTAAGGAGAAGATGGGGTCAAGCGTGTGGCCGGCGGAGTGGCTGGGTGTTGTGACAAGCTGTCTGAGTCCGAGGTTGGCGAGGTTGTCAGTCAGGGTGCTGGAGTTGGTGTCGTTGTTGTTCTCGAGGTGGAAGTTCAGGTCCCCGAAGAGGATGTAGTCTGTGGAGGCAAGGGCGTGCGTGCTGACTAAGTCGGCAATGGAGTCGCTGAAGTGTGGCCGGGGGGTCTGTAGATGAGGGTTCCTCTGAGGGTGGTGTTGGGATCAGTGTGGATCTGAAAGTGTAAGTGTTCTGCGGTGCTGAGGGTGTTGGCGGTGCTGGTCGAAACTCTGAGGGTGTTTCATAATAAAGATAAGGAGGGTGTTTCACAGAAAATAGTGAAACTCCTCATCCGTATTGTGGCTCATTTCAGCACTTCGTAGGTGACAAATCTAGCCTGCCTCCTTCTGCCTCAGGAGTAGTTCTCTATCTCCCCTTCTAGGGTTAGGAGGTATATGACAAATGCCATGAAACCATATAAGGGGTATATGATCAATGCCATGAAACCATATATTGTCATTGTTGACATGATGTTCCATCATATAGGGTATCTCATGTCCTTGTTTCTTAGGGCCTGAACATGATTTCAAGGACCTCAGTGTTCTACATACATATATTATATTGCAACCTCAATATATGTGACAAATTTTGTTTTACAATTGATGAAGTGGCGGATTTCATATGTTTAAGTGTTGTTATAGAAAACCTTGATCTTATTTTGCCCAAATCTGCAAACATTACAATCTTGACCTGTGAAAAATCCCCTAGTTGGGGCTGGTAGCCAAGAATTTCCCCCCTTGGGTGTATTTACATAGCTTGGACAAAACCAATCTCATGTGGTTTTGTCTTTACGGAAAGTCATTTTTTTCTTGTTGGTCACATTGTCCCTTAAGTTAGGTACTTCCATAAGTAGGTGCCCATGTCTCTGCAGTATCTTGTAAATTTCATTACTGTACATTGTGTACTTGGTGACAAATGCCACTTTAACCTGCCCTCCATCTCAACATTTTGTCTTTTTTTCCAGAGTTTCCTCCCTTGCTACTTGTTTGATCCTCCCCTCCGCTTTTTTCAGAATTCTATCTTCATAACCCCCGGCCTTAAACTGTTGTTTCACATCATCAGTATTGGTGGTAAATGTCTCAATCCTGCTATAATTTCTCCTAATGTGCACCAACTCACCAAAGGGTATGTTATTGATTACCGACTTTGGGTGAGCACTGGTGGCATGCAAAATTCCATTATAGGTCGTGGCTTTTCTGAACATGGTACTCTGTATCGAGCCCCATTGATCATAGAACAAAATATCCAGAAATTTAATTTCCTTTCTGTTGTGATTAATGGTTAGACTGACATTATAGGGGTTGTCATTCAGATACACATAATATGTCATAATTTGGCCAACCTTACCCTTCCACAACATGATGGGGGTGGGGGCATATGTGCCCCAGGAATGCTCCCGCTCATACCAGCCCATTAAAAGGGTGGCATAAGAGGGAGCAAACCTGGAGCCCATCTCGGTACCCTGTGCCTGATGATGCCATCAACCCTCATGAAGAAAGTAGTTCTTTGAGAGAATAATGTCCATCGTCTTAACAATCATGATGTTGTGTTCCAAATAATCTGCACTTTTAGTGCGTAGAAAGGATTCTACAGCCCGAATCCCTAAGGCCTTCTGTATGCAAGTATACAAATTGGCCACGTCTATTGTCACAAACATTAAGTCTGATGACCAGACGACATCCTCAAACTAATTGTGGATGTCCTTGCTCTCCTGTATGTATGCTGGTAAATTGCAAACAAAGACCTGTAGGAGCCTTTCCACATATTCAGATAATCATTCAGTAGGGGAGGATGCACCCAAAATAATTGGTCTTTTCGGGGATATGACCCCCCTTATGCATTTTTGGCAGTATGTATATAAACGGGAAGCGTGGATTCCTGACGAAGAGGTAGTTATATTCATCATTTGATGTGAGGCACCTTTCCCGCCAATCACTTAGCTTCTTACTAATGAAAGAGGCAAGTTCATTCATGGGATTATGTGTAACCAGTTTGTAACAGTCGGTGTCAGCTAGCTGTCTATTGATCTCCTGAATATAGTCCTTCTGAATCATTATGACTACATTACGGCCCTTATCAGCCTCTCTAATTATGATGGTATCATCTGATTGTAAGTTGATGAGTGCATCTCTTTCCACTTGAGTTAAATTGTAATTCCTACTTAGTCGTTCCTAGTGTTCATATAAATCCTTCGTCACTTTCCCCTTGAATATATTGTTATGATGTGTGGCAGAAGGTGTGAACCTGGAGCGTTGTTTAAGACCACTATCGGTATTGACATTTTCAACTATATCACTGGCTCCTCATTAGAAAATAAAAGTTATAAATCAAACAGGCCAGACATTGTTTGTTTGGGAGACTGTATGCGTTGTATTAATGGAACAGGCCGCATACGGATGGCATTGAAATGTTCTTTTAATTTCAACAGTCAAGTACATTTGTACAAATCCACAAAAACATCAACTGGAGCCCCTAACTGTGAGGGGCAAAAATCCAATCCCTTACTCAGAACATTATGTTCTTGCAAATTCAGCAAGCGGTCTGATAAATTAACAATCACTAATTCACTGGTTACACTATTAGTGTTCCCGATATTGCTCAACATTGCATTCATACTACCTCCATTCATCGCTCTGCCTATTTCTTATTTGAGTGTGTCTTCGTTCCTGGGGTGCCTACTCATTTTCTTCTTTCCATTTCCTCCCACCCATTCGAATCTCTATTCTCTTCTTGTTTGTTTGTTTCCCAGCTGTAATCTCTCCATCTCCACTAAAAAAGTCGAGGTGCCTTGTGGAGTGGAGGTTGTCGTGGCCCTTTCATGTGATGCAATACTTTCTATTGATGTTAAGGAGCTACTACTAATGGACTGAGTCTCAATGGTATCCTTGTGTCACCTTTTTCCTTCTCCAGGTAATTTTACACTATCATATTTGCGTGCAAAAGTATATATTCTTCCCTCCTTGTAGTCAATGTCATCTCTTTTAATTTTCTTTAAATGTTTGACATGCTGATAAACCTGGTATTCTTCAATTAGTTGATCCAGGATTTCATAGTTCATTTTGATTGCCTCCTTAAAATCCATAGCCTCAATCTCTTGCTCTGTTTAAGTCTATCTTAGAATATGCATCATTGTGCAAGATGCAAATTCCCCTCCCATTCTTTTAATGACTCCTCATCCGAATCCTCAAATGAAGGGAACATTAAAATTCTTAAGCCTTGTCCAGATACTTTTGAAGTGTGATCCCATTATCTAGCCATTTCCTGTTTCCTCAATCTCTCCAGTTTCTGAAACATAGTTTTTAATCCTTCCTTGTTTTAGACACCCATCCCACTTGTCTCGGGTGTGGCTTGTGCAGAAAAAAGATCCTGCGCTAGTTCTTCCCGTTTATCCTTAAATCTGGACATTGTCCCAAATATCGATCTGATGATGGAATAATAACAGGAAGGACGAATGCAGTTTGGCCCTTTGAATAATATAAGCAAACAAGAAGAATGAGCAGCATGACTACAATCACCACACCTCCCCCTTGTCCCAATAACAGTAAATACAAGCAATCCAATGCGTGTCCCTGTGCACTCACTATAAGCACCTGCTGCCCCAAGGTTCATGGTTACCATTTTGCACATTGGTGAAGTGTTTCGGCGGAGTTTTACCTCGTGGTGCATTGTGGAGTAGGAAGTGAGGAGCATTGCTTACTTTACAGATATTCCTGGTGGTGGTAGCAGTTTTGATGCGTGGTTTCTATGGAGAGATTCTCTTTCCTTTTGTGTTTGCTTCTATATTTGAGACGATAAAATTGAGTTTTTGAATTGGCTTTTCATGAGACACGTTTCTGTAGTGCGGTATGAGGAAGGTTTGCCAAGCTTTGTTCACATTGTTGCCGCATTGGTGGTACACAGAGCGATAGGATACTCAGCGAACATGTACATGATGCGTCTCACTAGGTTTTCGATATCGACAATGGGATAACTAGATTTGGGTTTTTAAGACATGTCATGCTGGCAGGTGGGTTTCAATAGCGTGATTGGGATGCATATAAAACAGAAGTAAAAGGAGGGTCGGGTTTCCTTTACGGCAGTTCCCGTCACATGAAAATAGTGACGTGCAGCATTTTGGTGCTTATCAAGGTACGTGAATACTGGACTTGTTCAGGTTATTAAGTCTGTCTCGTGATATACAATTATGGGGATTGTTTGACACCAGTGGTAACAGTAAGCCAAATTACAATGTAATGTTGCTTGCTGCCCACTCTCCTTGACATCCTGATCACGTGTCTGATGTGAAGCCGGCACATACGTGAGGCATGTACTGTCTTTCTGCAGGATGTGATCCAAAGTTTTTACAAACTATGCACTTCTTGACCTACACTCGCTGAACACTCATGGGTGTGTTTAGAACCTCTGCCCCAATTTGCTTATTGTCCTTGCCAAATGTAATCAAAACTTCTGTTTCTTGACATATTTGAAAGGTTTATTTATTTATTTGAAAGGTTTTATATAGCGCTGGCTAGACTCAGAGGATTCAGAGCGCTTTACATGAGTATCAGACCATAGTTGCAGGTTACATAGTTACAAAGGTTACACAGTTATTAGAGCATAGCTACATAGTTACAATCTCTGGGATCATTTTATAGCGGTGGTAAGAGTAGGCAATATAGCTTGGCTTTCCGCTCACTCCCCTTGCATGGCTGACCTGCTGTCTCCCCATGCGCGACATTACCATCAGGACTTATATTGATATATAACAACTGAATCCTGGTCAGCTTATCAATAGGTCTCCGCTGACAAAGACTTTTACGTAGATGTGCGAGAGATTTCATGCAGAGACCTATTGATGGTGAATGGCTCACTAGCTTGCTGAGACTCAACACTACATCTGGAATTCAGTATGTGGTGTCATTTCCATTACGTAGACCGAATGTGTTGATGATGTGAAACATCACGTTCTCCCATTCTCCTTTCCACGTTATGTTATTCTCGTCTTGTCTGCTTTCTTTCCCACTTAGTGCCTGTCTCTTGTGCCCAATAGGAGGTGATAAACCCTGAATGTCACAGTATGTTGCAAAGATGGTGATTGCTAATATGAGTCATATTACTAATAGTAAGATGTGGTAAATGCTTACAATACCAATGGCGAATAAATCAACATGGTTATTTCAAGTATGTAGGCTCGTAGCAGGAACCATATGACGTGATGAAATGTTTACAAAACTTTTTGATTAATATAAAATGTTTCTTTACCATATAGCCAAAGAAAATGTGATGGTCTCCTTCCAGTTTTTGATCATGATGATTGGCCACATGTAATAGCATTGTCCGCCTTTATGGGTAATGCATTGAGTTGCTATTGTAACAAGAACAACATTTTTTTTAAAGTGTATATATTTGTTTTTAGTGCGTGAACCCATAGGGGTTCTTATCACCAATGATGTTTGTTGTTTTTTGTTTATACAACTCTGTCTGTGCTAGGAAATTACGATTTGTCCATGTGTCTAGGGTATTTGGGGGATTATGCGTTGCACACATCACTTACACATTAGTAGGTTTATGCACTGATTGCATTTATTGTATTACAGCCCTGAAGAAGCCACGCGTTGGCTGTTTTTTCTGTGTCGTTTGGATTCTTGTCTTTAATAGGCAAAATACAAATGAAACAAAGAATTGGGACACCTTTGGAATTTAATTTCGACTTTTTGAATGCAGTGCACCTTTATTTGTGTTCTTTGCATGTTCTGACCAGAGGGTTGCACCTTGGGGCAGCAGTTGCTTATAGTGAGTTCACACGGACATGCATTGGATTGCTTGTATGTACTGTTATTAAGACAATTGGGAGGTGCAGTGATTGTAGGCCTGCTGCTCGTTCTTCAAGTTCCTTTATGGAACCTGCTTGGTGGATATTTTATTTCCTATATATTATTCTGTTTTGTATCTTTTTCCTTATAATGTATAATTTCAGATTGCAGGATCATTTAAATATTTATGCTCCTTCAATATTTTTCTTTCAATTTTGCTGACTGATTTATCCTGTAACCTGAATTAATCCGTTAATAATACCCATATGGCTTGAACAGCATACTCTGTTGTTCTTGTGGAGCCAAACAGGCATACATTTATAAATTGAAACCAATAAAAATTCCTTTCTTACATTTTAAGTCGACAATCAAAGGTTCGTATGACCAGTGGGGGATTTTCTTTGATTTTTCCAAGAGGTGGCGATTCATGAAACCCAACTTTATCACTCCCTTACCCAATCAGCCCAACCTCCTTTGGAGGCCACAGATGTTTGAGCGTATCATTGAGGAGTATGATTCTACTTCTCAAAGTGAAATCCTCACAACTAGTCCAATCATTATCTTGCACTGCAGTATACTGCCCAACTATTACGTGTTAGCTTGTATCTACAGTCTGTCGCTGTTGTTGCTCTACAAAATCATGTTTATGATTTCTTTAGTTTCCTGTTGTGCTGTAAAGCACCATAGTGAAAGTGCACTACAAACAGCTACAAATTATAATAGTGCAGCATCATTGTGAGACATATCTATGAAGCAACAGCACTAAGTGCGAGGACCCAAAAAAACATCTAAATAATACTTGAAAAGCAACTCTTTCCCTTTTCTGCATTCACATATAAACCACCTATTCTCTTTCTCTCCCCTTTTCATGCCATTGTTTTGATGCCTAATCACTTAAGGAATACAAACACCAAAATGTTTACCCTTTTTTTAATGAAATTGTTTAAATCAAATTAACAAATGAAATTCAAACATTGCTTCTACACCCAAAGTCATGGGGGGGTTGCACACACTTTAAAAATCTCTTAAGCTAAATCAAACTATCAAAGCCAATGTAAACATGTAGCATTATGTACAAAGCTGTTTTGCAGTCATAATGGCTCCGATTTGCAACATTAGAGCCTTTGCTATGGGGGCGTGGCCAGCGGGCTGAGAAGGCAGGCCCATTTGTTTGAAGCTCCATATCCCTGACCCTTCATCCGGCATGAATCCTGGCCGCAGTGAAAATAAGGCACCATCCTGCCAACCGAGCAGCACATCGCCCCCCCCCCCCCCCCCCCCCCAGAGATCCCCGCTGGCTGGCTGGCTGGCTGTCTGATGTGAGGAGTGGCACGCAGTCACCCCAGACTGGGTGCGAAAGCATCTCACCAGGACCCGTGCTGTGCAATGTGCCGTAGTGCGGCAGATCAACAGCGGGGTATGCCCATTATTGCATATCGGCGGTAGAGATGGTCCTCGACCAATGTATGCAGCAGCACTAACAGGACGCATGGGGACTGACTCTGATCTAGGAGCTCAAATCTACCCAGAAGGAGTACACGCATTGTTGCTGGAGGCGATACGAGGCCCCAGTACCTGGAATTGGACGTGGGGCCGTGCATCAGTCAGAGGCATTAACAAACAAGTACTGACCTGTTGGTTCTGCACAGGAGGGATTGGCGGTCTGTGCTTCCCTTTGAGCTCGCTGGGATGAGACGTGAGGCCTGCTGACCGAGTGACCCACCTGATCTATAGCTGGTAATCACCCAGACGAACTCCTGCTGCTGGCGTGCTGTACAATGCTGCCGCCATGTTGGACAATGGCACAGTGAGAGGACTCTGAGTTCTCGCAGTCTGAAGCAAGGAAACTGCACTGGTGCAAAACAAACACGAGGTGAGCGCTTCTAGATAAATCTCCCCTCCAACTACCTGTTGCCTGCCCCCCCACCCCACGAGTGACTGCAGCCGAGTGGACCCGGGGGTCAGATCAGGCCTAGGCCACGAGATGCGGGGGAAGTAGGATAACCATCTGCAGTACTGATGCTGTAGGTAAGGGGGAAGGCCCGGGATCCCAGTGGAGCCAGACATGAATGTGCCCTTTCACTCGCCATCTAATAGACCATCAGAGGGGCATAAAAGGACTCGCCCTAGCACCACTTGTCGAGGCCAGCCTATTTGAACACCGGGGTCTTGGCCTTACTTTGCACGCAAACATTTGCACCCTGGGCGCTTCGCAGCCCGACACAGAGTGGGAGCAGAACCGGCCCCGGCACTATGGTATTCCATCGCAGCAGCAAGAAACACACTATACTGGAGTGTGTGGGCTAAACTGAGACTAAAAGAGGCCCAGAGGACGGTCCTCCCCGGCGACCTCTCTGTCATGGAAGGACATACCCAGTAGAGACGTGGCACCTTTTCTCCCTTCCCATCTCAGCAAAACCCAGCGCTGACCCAGGGGCCAGACAGGGTCTAAGCAGCATTAGAGGACTTAGTGGTCTGCCTTCAAGGCACACTTGGGAACCTGGGGAGTGTGCACCATCAACTATGAAAAAGCCAGTGGACACACCAGGGGTAAAAACACGCAGAAATAGCAGTAGGAGGGCAGATGCTGATGAGTAGTGAAATGGGGCTATGTGGAGGGGAGGGGGGGCAGAAGAAAAAAATGCCATTCTGAATCATTGCAACTGAAACCACCACATTGAACTCTGCTCGCAGCATACTGCCTCCACGAACATAAGTGTTTTATAGATCGATCATTCCTGCATGGAGGAGGCACAGACTGTTGGCATTTAAGTGAACAGGTCAGAAGCAGTATCAGCGGTGGGGTGGAGTGGGTAATTAAAAACTAACTGGGGTGTGACAAACAGGAGTAAGCTATGTGAATTTATGAGTTGCCTTCTTGATCTTCCTTTAGTGCCCCTATCCAACACAGCTTTCCCACCCGCACCTCATTGCCAGACACGGACACCGGGATGATACAGAGGGTCAACTTCCCCCCCAGTACACATTGGCGATGTGGTGGGGTGGGGCTGGGGGTAGGTGACTTTGTGTAACTTAGTGATGGTACCTGCTGCCTGCCCCTGTCCAACACTATCCTCCCGCCCATGCCCCACTGCCAGACACGGGTGCTTGGGAGACACATAGTGGATCAGCTTCCCCGCCGGGACACATTGGGGAGGTAGTGGGGTGAGACTGGGAGTGGGCGTCCTAGTGTAACTAGGGAAAACACTTCAAGCCTGAAATCCTAGTATATAACCCGACTGCTGCATCATGCCCTCAGGTAATGGAACGCTGGTCTCAGTCACCCTGTATTGCATCGTTGACAAGACCACTAAGAGATCCCTGTAGCTCAGCAGATGACCATAGTCCAACAACTAGTTATGGGATGCCTTCGCTCTAATTCCCCACCCACCCCAACAAGGCCGGCCCTGCCAATGGGGGAAGCATCCAGGGGGAGACACAGAGGTGAATACATCACACACTGACATGGCGCTAAATGACAAACTAGACAATGTGCTAACTGCAGTGGATAAAATTGGCGCGGCCCTAGAAAACACAAGGATATCGCTTGAAAGCAAAATAGACAAAATTAATATAAACTTCAATTAACTGTACGCCGACCTGCGCAAACTGAACTACAATTGGAAGAACTGCAGCCAGACACTCAAGAAAATACGACTACGTTGCAAATGCTCCTGGGGCACGTGTCTGCTTTAGAAAACAGAGTGGAGAATACTGAAGGTAGATCATGACACAACAACATACGCGTGATTGGACTGCCAAAGGGAACGAAAGGACACAACACTCTGACATACACTGAGAACTGGCTGCGAGAGTGGATGCTGTAAACAGAGCTGTCTCCCCAATTTGTGTTTGAGCATGCTCACCGTGTGCCATCACGGAGGCCGCCACCGGGGGCCAGTCCCAGACTGTTACTATTCCGACTACTTAACTATAAGGATCGTGACAGTGTACTCCAAGAAGCGTGTCGACGGCAGGAGATCAAAGTAAACAACGCAGAATTGATATTGTTTCGGGGCTACACAATTACTGTTCAGAAACACGGACTCTCCTTTCTGGCTGTTAAACGGCGCCTACGTGAGCTAAACATACGTTACTCACTGCTCTTTCCTGCATGCCTTAGAGTGGTGGACAATGGCAATACTTGTTTCTTTTATAACCCAGAAGACGCATGGGATTGGATGGAATCAGCGGGGTCACGCGACAACGAGGCCCACCACAAATGAGAAAGTTTCTGGCATTGTGAAAAGATGCAACCACGGAAGACGGACGGGCTGGCTGACCTGGATCACCGGTGCCATTACCAAACTTAGAACAAATGATATCAGAACGGATGAGTGCCTTAAAGACGGCGGTGGTGCTGCACACAGAGGCCCGCGCCTCGAATCCAGATAATGATCCAGCAAAATCCACCAGTGAAGATGACTCCATAATTGGGCATGTGTCTGACTCAGACCTTCCGATGCCACCAGAGGTGACACCACAAACAGTCGACCTCATCATATGACCTCGCAAGCCAGACTACCACATGTACCCTTAGGTCACAGATAACTCGCAAGCCATACAACACAGTGGCTGTTGGTAACAACCATAGGGAACCCCCCCCCCCAGACAAAATTAACCATATGATGATAAACATAAGAAGGGGTTGAGGTAGAAACACATTAGAATTGAATTACTGCCTGGGAGAATATGCACTTTAGTTGGCAAACAACATATGCAGAAAAATGGGCACGGGAAATTTGGAGACCTAGCCCCTCATCCCCATAGGTTATTTACACCAGGACCACCACGTATGGGGCCATACACTTGTTGCCAAAGGTTGGCATGCTAGTTTGGGCGGATCCCTGTTACATATCTGCTCTGTCATTGTTATGCAAGTTATGTTTAAATAGTTGTCTTTATAACTGAGCAAAACTGTCCTACTCTCTGCGATCACACCCCGACGCTCAATACATGTAAGGGTACAAGTTACTATCACACAGAAAGGCAACGTAGTGCGAGCCATAAACCACTTCAACAACAATGGCCCACACAAACATAATAACGTGGAATGTGAGGGGCATGCACACGCCTACACGCTGCTATTCCATCTACTCCTACCTAAAGCATAGATCCACCCACATAGCCCTTCTACAGGAAACCCACTTGCCTACCCCGGAAGTTGGTTATTCATCCTGTGCGAGAGGGGTGTTAATTTGGTTGTGGGCGGGGACCCCCCTGTGGTGGAAGAGGGAAAAACTGACCCATAAGGGAGCGATGTGTTAATAAAAGCCCGGCTGAATAGCCTATAGTTGATATTTTGAGTAATATATACCCCCAACTAAGCCGGCACCATTCCTCCAATCCCTCTTGGCTGCCTAGCAGGATGGAGCGGACTTCCATGGTTGATAGGTGGAAACTACAATGCTGTTATTGACACGACATTAGATCGCTCCTTCCCTCCATTGTCCAGCACACATTCCCTGACTAATGTCCAAACACTGAGGGACTGGCTGAGTCACTGGTCACTGGTGGACCTATGGCGTGCACGGAACCCTAGCGCAAGAATATACTCCTACTACTTAGCACCACATGGACTCCATGTATGCATCGACTGGATAGTGGGCACACCAGCACTGCACCCAATGGTCGACCATATAGAATATCTCAGTCGCACGAACTCCGAACACAACCCACTGCTCCTACAACTGAAATGTGGGACACTTCACCCAGTGATACCCACATGGCGTCTTCAGCCGTCAGCTTTGGAAGACACATCATTTTGTGAAGCGGTGGGTTCTGCTACAGCTGAGTACTTTGAACTTAACAAGGGGTCGGTAGGGAACAAATCTAGGGAATGGGAGGCGTTTAAAGTGACCATCAGGGGTAAATGTTTAGGCATTAACTGGAATATCCGCAAACGTGTTGATGAGGCTGTGGGGACCGTGGAGAGAGAACTCATGCAAGTAGAGGCAAATTAGGTGGCTGGTCTGGACAACGTGACGCGCTTAGAGGTGAAACATGGCAAACTGGCAGACCTATTGGAACGCCTCAGGTGTGTAAACTACGCAGCACACTCTGCTGGAGTGCATGTGAGCTCAGACTATGCGCACGGCCACCTGGCACGGCTCAAATGACAAGACCAGGTGTCACACCCCATACATGCCCTTAGAAATGAGGCTAGTCATCGGCTATGCATGCAAGCTGAAAATACATGCTGAGTTGATCCACTACTATAATGAAATGAAAAGAGCCTTTATAAAGCGCGATGGCTACCCTAAGGCGTCCCAGCGCTATATAAAGCTGCGTGTGCGTAAAACAAAAAGGAGACCTAATCTGAGATATTAAACAGCAGCGTTTTTAGCCCCTTTCGAAAAGATAGATGGTTAGATTCTGAGCGTAGGTGGAAAGGAAGAGAGTTCCAGAGTTTAGACGAGTTGTAAGAAAACAACCGGCCGCCGGATCTGGCTCTCTTAATTTTTGGCACCGTGGTCAGAAACATGGAAGCTGATCTAAGTTGTCTAGTGGGAGAGTGGGGAGAGATCAGGGAGTGGTTGATGGTTGTGCCCGTTTTCCAGAAGGCGCGATGGGCAATACATAGGCTCTTAAAGGATATTCTTTCCCTGATTGGAAGCCAGTGAAGTTTCCTTAGTTTGGATTTTACTGACAGATGGCGAGGAATCTGCAAAAGAATTCGTGCTGCGCAGTTCTGAATGACCTGAAGCTTATTAAGAGTAGCCTGGGGAGCCCCCAGGTAGAGGGCATTCCCAAAATCTAGACGAGATAGTATAAGGCCTTGGGTCATGATTTGTCTGGCTTTAAAGGGAAGTAGGGGAAGGATTTTTCGGATGAGCCTAAGTATGCCGACACAGGTAGCTGAGAGTTTGGCTGCCTGGTGGGTAAAGTTAAGAGACTTATCCAGCCAGATACCTAGGCTCTTAATTGAGTCCTTGGGAGTGGGGGTCAGTCCAAGGCATGCTGGCCAGAAGGAGTTATTGATGGTATTGGGAGAGTTGCCCAAGAGCATCAGCTCTGTCTTGTCCCCGTTTAATTTGAGACAAGATGAGGTCATCCAAGAAGCAGCTGCTTCTAAACAATCCTTCATGTTATTATTTGTCTGTTAGTGAGTTTGATTTAAGGCTACCACTAGCTGGGTATCGTCCGCATAAGTCACAATTTTTATCCCAAAAGGGCGGACGATAGCAGCCAGGGGGGTCATATAAATGTTAACGAGCGTGGGACTCAGCGAGGAGCCCTGCAGCACCCCACATCCCAGAGGTTTGCTGGGAGAGAAGGCATTGCTCTCAAAGACCTGAAAGGAGCGATCAGACAAGAAGGATTTAAACCATCTAAGGACATGAGTTGAAATTACTAAATTAGTGAGCCTCTGGAGTAAGATGCTATGGTTTACAGTGTCAAAAGCGGCACTCAGGTCCAGGAGGAATATGGCTACAGTGCCTCCTCGATCAATAATCCTCCTGGCCTCTTCCGTCACTGTAACAAGAGCGGTCTCAATCCCATGCTAGGGCCGGAACCCTGTCTGGGAGGGGTCCAGCAGGTGGTTGGTCTCGAAACTCCGTCAGTATCTTGTTGACGTGTTTCTCTAAAGTCTTACTGAGCCAGGGTAATAGAGAAATTGGACGATAGTTTGCAGGGTTATTGCTATCTAGATTTGGTTTTTTTAAAAGAGCTTTAACCATGGCCCGTTTCCAGGTTAGCGGGATTATGCCGGTAGCTAAAGGAAGCATTAAGCAGGTCCAGGATGGTGAGTAGAATATGTGAACTGACTAGCATCAGAGATCGCGGGGGCGCAGGATCGTTGGGGGAACCAGACTTGATCTGAAGCATAATGGACTGTAACATGGGACGTTTGAGTGTTGCCAGGGGGGAGTGCTCTGTCTCAATAGCTTCGACGGCCATTGAGGAAGTCTGGATGAGAGGAAAAGAGGTGTAAATGGCTTGAATTTTGTTATGAAAAAACTCTGCCAAATCATTGCAACGAAGTTGGGCATTAAGAGGATTGGGTTTTTTTTCTGGGAGTTTAAGAAGGGTTTTAGCAATGTGGTAAATTTGCCTAGGCTTAGAGGCTGCTGCGTTGATCTTAGTTTTAAAAAAAGCTTGCGCGATCGTAATTTCGTTCTTATAAGATTTTATCGCAGCTCTGTATGCAATTTTCCTGGGCAGTGAATAATCCAAACGCTATTTCCTCTCCAGTTTTTTGCATTGACGCTTGCTTTCTCGCAGGTCTTGGGAGTACCAAGGGGCAGTTTTGGTTCCGCGCTTGGGTTTAGTGTAATCTATGGGAAGTACAGAATCTAGAGTTTAAAATCCATTTATTATAGTTTCGATTGGCTAGGGTGGGGTCAGAATTAGAAGGAGGTCTGGATGAATCGAGGGCCAGAGCCCAGTCAGCCCGTGGGAGTTTCGACCAGTTTCGTTCTTTCCGGATAACTATAGAGGAAAGAGAAGGGCTGTGTGCGGTAGTCAGGCGAAAGGGGATCAAAAAGTGATCTGTCCAGGGCAGCGGGGAGGGGTTTTCCACCAGGAGATCTATGCAGTTGCTAAAGATGGGATTCAAGAGGTGACCCTTACAATGGGTGGGTTTCATTACTAATTGCTGAAGTTGTAAGGCAGCAAGGTTCGCGGACAGGTCTAAGGCATTGCGGTCGGTGATGTCATCAAAGTGAATGTTAAAATCTCCTAAAAGTGTGTAATTAGCTGAGCTGCATACGCATACAACACTGGCTAATGAAGAAGATAGGGCATTAAGGAATTGCCCCATAGGCCCCGGTGGGCGGTATATAAGTGTCCCTGAAAAGGTACTGGTGGCAGAGAAGTCTAGAGAGAAAGCTAAGCTTTCGCAATTGGGTGGAGAGTTAGACAAGCTGCGGCAGCTATAGCAGTCCTTATAAATAATTGCTAGTCCACCCCCTCTCCCAGTGAGGCGGTCTGCCTGTAAGATCTGATATTCTTTTGGCAGTGCCTGGATAATATCAGGTTCTGATTCAGAGTTAAGCCAGGTTTCTGTTAAAAAAAAGAGCATCTGGTTTTATTTCCTCTAACAACAAAGAACTCTGTGCCATGTTTGGGAAGCGATCTACAGTTCAGTAGATACATGCTAAGTTGGGTACTTTTTTTCCGTGTGATTGCAGAGAGGTTGGAAGTCACAATGTGGGCAGGCTGATCCGCGATCTACTGGATTGCACAGGGGGAGGCATAGGGGAGAGGCCTTTATTCTAAGTTGATGTAGCACCGTGGAGCTGTACCTCCTTATAATGGTTAAAGACGGAGCAGGGGTCATGGCCCCTAGCCCCGGTCGGCCGCGGACGGGCGCAGACGGGCTTGCCTTTGGCGCGCCTTCGGCGCACCCGCTGCGCGCTTGCACCATTGCCCGGTTTATAGCGTGTGGGAAGCAGACGCTAGACTGCTCCCCACGCTACTCTCAAGATGGCGGGCGGACAAGAAATCAGGTACTTCGCCGTTTTTCAGAAGGATATGTTTGAAATGTGCCACAATAAGATGGATGTTTAGATTAAAAACACAATGAAAGGTTACTTATTTTAAAAGCCCCGTATAAAACCACAACAAAAGATAAAAACTAGTTTTAAAAAAAAAAGCAGAATGAAATCTCCCTGGCGCTCCACGCACACGCAGTCAGCCTCGATCTCCTGGCTCAAGCCTCAGGAGATGTCGACGCTGCGCGCTTTCACCATTGCCCGGTTTATAGCGTGTGGGAAGCAGATTCTAGACTGCTCCCCACGCTACTCCCAAGATGGCGGGCGGACAAGAAATCAGGTACTTCGCTGTTTTTCAGAAGGATATGTTTGAAATGTGCCACAATTAGATGGATGTTTAGATTAAAAACACAATAAAAGGGTACTTATTTTAAAAGCCCCGTATAAAACCACAACAAAGGATAAAAACTACAGTTTTTTTTAAAAGAGCAGAATGAAATCTCTCTGGCGCTACACGCACACACAGTCAGCCTTGATCTCCTGGCTCAAGCCTCAGGAGATGTCGACCACTATAGGGCTCTGTATACATAAAAAACCACCTACAGTAATACAACGTTTACTACCCTTTTCTCCCTAACCATACTCCCGGTGCTAGAACATGCACAGCAAATAGAACTGGAGGAACCCATCACCCCCAGTTAAAATTGGGCGGTGATACGGGCCTTAGCCACAGGCAAAACTCCGGGTACCCACAGCCTCCCTTCTGACTATTATAGAACATATGCACATACAGTAACACTGCGCCTACAGCTGTTGTATAACTCAGCACTTGACACTGGCTCCCTTCTTGCTTCGATGCAGCAGTTGCTGCTTGTCTTGCTGCCTAAGCCTGACAAAGACCTGACTAAACCTGGATCATATCACCCACTGGCTCTACTAAACAAAGATGACAAAATCCTAGCAAAGGTGTTAGCTGATCACATGGCCCACTGGTGCCAGCACTGGTGGGCCCAGATCAGAATGGCTTTGTCCCATCCCACAACATGGAGCTGAATCTCAGACACTTCTTCAGGGTTTCCACTTACACTCGGCATGCCTGGTCTTAGACCTGGAGAAGGCCTTTGATTCCTTGGAATGGAACTACCTTTTTTTGGTTCTTACCAAATATGGATTCATGGGTCGATTCCTCCAGCTGGTCTGACTATTATACACACCGTCAACAGCAAGAGTGAAGACGTGCTGTTACATCTCTGAGCCCATACCGATCTGTCGAGGCACCCAGCAGTGTTTCCCACTATCCCCACTGCTCTTTGCACTACCAATGGAGCCACTTTCGGCAGTGCCTCAGAGAACATGGCACAGAATGGGGAATCCCCCTGGGAAACGGCATACATGCAGTGTCCCTGTACGCGGATGATATATTGGTATACCTTAAAGACGTGCGCTCCCTCCCGTCTATACTAACCCACACACTCACACCATTTGAAGCCCTATCTGGCCTGCGGGTCAACTGGAGCAAGTCCTGCCTATATCCCTTCGGCCATGGACACCCAGTCCGGGCACTCCTCTTTAATAAAGAGCGCATTAACTGGCAGCCCGACACCTTCCGCTACCTAGGAATCTGAATCTACCACCAGCAAGAGGACCTCCTGGAGGGTAACTTAGGGAGAGCGACCACTGCCATGCTCTTGCAAATGTTCTTCTGGCGCACACTCCCCTTGTCAGTTGAGGGCCGGATAGCTCTATTGAAGATGGTGGTACTTTCCAGTATGCTGTATTATTTTACAAATCTTCCCATTTACGTTGCGCCATCTCACTTCCGGAGATTTGAATGCGCGATGAGAGAATTCATCTGGAACGCATCCCGATGACTTGTAGCCCTTACGAAACTTTACCTTTCAACAAACAAGGGTAGCCTAGCGGTTCCTAACATGGAACAGTACTACTTAGCATCGCAACTACAATGGGTAGCAAAGTGGATGGCAGGGCTGCAACTGTCTGACACGCCACAGATGGCTCGCCCTGTCCCTGGCAGGCATCCTTCGAACATTCCACCCATGTTCCAGGAGCAAACTGCCTGAACAACTACTCCTTAAAGTCGCGCACAAAACTTATCGTATAAGTCTATATATTACGCGCACAGTACCCCCTGTACATACCGACACTGCCGGGTACGCCTCGTTGAGGCAGCACAGTGACTGCTACAGAGCTGACAACCTGACTGACTGCTGGAGTGCAAACCCTGGTAGACCTTTACCAGGAAGCAACACTTTTACCATATGAGGTGTTAGCAGACCTGAACGGCCTACCGCCTGGCCAGTTTTTACAATATCACTCTCTCCTAGCGGCACTCAGAGACAAATGGGGCGACATGACTACGGAACCGCCCACACATCTAACCATACAATACCTGCATGTTATGGATAGGGGTAGGCACCTCACTAAATGGTTTGCTGACTCGCTGCGTCTCCACACAGTGGTGTCACTGACATCCATTAGACATCGATGTGAGCATGACAGGGGGCGCCCCTTCAAGGACAGGGAGTGGACAGAGATACTGAACAGCCCCATATATGTCCCACGAAATTCAGGCTTTATGCTTATCCAACATCATATAATCCAGAGGGCTTATCTCACTCCAGCGAAAATTAACAAATTCTATAGTAGGACAGACGTGACGTGCCCCAGATGTCGGCAACTAGATGCCGACTTGCTACACATGTTGTGGGCCTGCCCATCATGTACCTAATGGAACCAAGTTAGTACTGCCCTGACAGTATCCACGGGCTGCAATCTGGAGTGTACATGGGAGGAATGCATAATGCACCTTTACCCCAAAGGTAAGAAGCTAAAGGTCACTTCCCGCTTTCTAGTCTTGGGTATGCTGACAGCTAAACAAATTATCACAAAAAGATGGAAGAAGCATGATCCATCTGCGTTGCTGTCTTGGAGACGATCACTTCTAGTATGGCAAGGGCGGAGGGTGTGGCACGCCAAACTGAAGATCTCCGCAAAGAGCCTATCGCAATACACTGGGAGGCTATAATACAAGATTTTCAGGGGACACAGACAGGCAGCACGCGGGCCCCCTCTCTGTACTCCCTTGGCGTACCAAATTGCTGAGGTGGGGAGTTGCGAACTGAGAAGTTGCACTACTCAAAGGGCAGCTCCCATGGCTCATTTCTCCCCTGCTCCCCCTGTGGCTGTGTCTCACACTCTCCTGTAGAGTGGGAGGCACCGAACCCGCTTGTGAACTGTAGAAGGCAGTCATAACATGCCTTCAGTGTACATTCATATATTATAGATGTTGAATCGGCTGACCGTTATCAATCAAGCATAGCTATCGTGCATCCCTCGCCTCAAGCCACGGATTTCTTGGAAGACGGCAACTAACTGATAAACATACGCACAATGACACATGCAATGCCTACTCAGCCACTACAACACTCAGAAAAATGGGGGCAGAAGTGCACAATATAGATCTCCCATAATGTGTAAAGAAATGTGGAGAGAGATTGAAATCTGAAGGGAAGTCATCACCAAATGCTCAGAAGTTACTGTTTATGTTAAAACTTGCTGTAACAGCCATCTGTTTAGTGGTTTAAATATGTGCAAACAACCAATTTGAATTTAAATATAGGCAATGTATGCTTGCTGGTACACTAAATTATCAAGAATAATGAAGCAGTTTAAATGTATGCATCCAACAAATCAATTGTAACAGGAAATAATGTTAGCCTTTTATAACACTGTGGGAAAATGCACACAATATATATTGTAACCATAACAAAAATCAAAAAATCAATAAACAGATGTTTAAAAAAAAAAACAGAACCTTTGCTACAGCAAAATAGCTTTTGGGCCTGTACATAACCCAAACTGTAATTTATTAATATGTTAACGAATCCCAAAATAGTTTTCTAAATATGTACCCAATCACAAATTGGAAGGGTGTATTTAGGGCATTCCTTCTAGTTTTTGGTTCCTTAACTTATGCATCAAGATTTGTGACCGCCTAACGTTGATAGGTTACCAACACCTCTAAAGAGGTGATAATCAATTCGCCAATGGGAAGAGATCAACGGGGGATCCCCCTTTCACTTTGTGAATTGTCAGAAGAACATTTGTATGAATAGGCAGTTTATTTAAAGTAATCACAGGCATGGTGGTCTGATGATCCAAGCAGGCCATCATCTCTGTGATGGCATTGAATCATAGTGGGTCACAATTTGTGACCTACCTCCTTAATGTTCATGAGTTTGGTCAAATTGTGACCCACTATGATTCTGTGATACAGGCAGTACAGGAAACGCCTCTCCTGTGCCCTTCAAGATGGCGACGTCCGAATTCCAAGCGGAGGACGGTAGCGGTCTAGCTCTCCAGGCAGGGGCGGATGTGACGTCCCGCACCAGGACGAGAGACGCGAGGAAGGCAGAGACTAAAAGGGAGGAAGCGGAAGCGAAGGGAGAGTTGGAGAAGACGGCGGAGAGTGAAAGAGCGACGGATCGAGAACCATTACCCGGGAGAGAACCACGGATCGAACAGCAGTGTGGGAGTAGCAGAGAGGAAGACTCGACGGGCGGGGAGGCCCCAGCTGATACCGCTACAGTGTCCAGTCGTCCCTCGGAGAGCCAGGACACCGAGACACCCAATGCTACGGTCCTGGAGGACTGTAGCTCCAGGTCAGTGTCTTTCTTCAATTCCTTAAAACGCTGGACTGGGAGGGCGAAAGCAGGGAGAACAAGTAAAAATGGGCACTAGTCAGGTCCGCCCTGTTCCTCACATTTCCCTTCCTCACAGACCCTGGTGACTAGACGAATAGGTGGAGGGTAAATCACAGAGTCACGAGAGATAAGTCCTTGTTACTGACGGGTGGTTATTTCTTTGTTTCCTTTATCTCCCGGGGACGCCAAAACTAACCTGAGGACCTCTCAAGGAGTTGACCTGAAGTTACCCACACAAGAGGGACCTGCAGAAGCGGCTACCGGACCTCTTACATTGTTCTCTATATGTTCCCGGACTTCTGTTTACCTTTCTTTTGATGGGATTTCTCAGTTACACCTAAACAACCATAGTCTATACCTTCAATAAACAACCAGCCTGGTAACTCCCATGTCGTTAGATCGTGTCCTAAGAGGGTCAGTCACAGGTCAGGGTGGCCAACCAACTTACAGATTCGTATTTTGTGAACTGACCTATTAGTACATAGGTTGGTTCGCAAAATACCAGAGTATGTGGTTAACGTCGGTGCACACAATGTGACCACTTTTACTGAATGCATTCTTTGTATGTAAGGCCCTAAATTCTTAAATAGTCAATTTTCAGTAAGCATTAGCTGTTCCTAAGATCTACTTTTACAATACATGTACACAGCTGTCAACCTGATAACACAGGAGATAAAAGTTCCAGCCAGAGAAAATGTGCTCTACCCATTTGATTTGTTACATAATGTGAGACGAGGCAAACTTTAAATGTTGACACAGTACTATTCTCATTAAGCTTACATTAAATGTGAGAAAAACCTGGGTCGACTTGAGTAGAGACCCAACCAAAGCCCATGCTTTATTTAAGTTTAAACAAATAGAAAAAGTCAAAAACCTCAAACGTTCTAACAGTGTTATCTGGATGGCAAAATAGAAAACTGTGGGACAGGCACAATTATTGGATCTACTGACCCATCTGTAAAAGCCATACCACAGTATGGTTCATGATGGTACAGTGTAGAAGCTGTTTTGAATGTTCGTTACATTTAATGCAGTACTCCATTAATTCCACATGGGATGCATGTTTTTGTGGTGTTCTGGGGAATATACCTGCAATGCCTCTACAATGTGCAGCAGCTGCACTGGAGCATTTGGAATTCCAGGGCATTCTGGGTAATCCATCCAATGTCATACAGTGGCTGTGGTGTCACAACTTGACCGGGTAGAAAAAAACAATCATTAAGCAGCAAAAATTATGCAGGGCACCCATACCCGAGTGCTTAGCTGTCAAACTAATATCAATGGAGTGCATTTCATTCCAGTTGACCAGATACCCATGGTTTCTGGTGGATCCACTTACTAGTTCATGGTATTTTGGACAGCTGTTTTTGTTTAATATTTTGTTAGTTTCACCATGCACTTATTTTATTTTAACTAAAATTAACATTGCTTTTTCTGATTGAAATATTATACGCTAATGTGCAGAAGTCAATATCATGCAATTGAGTTCAGTAGAAACCGCTTTTTACTGGACAGCTGAAATTCCCACCAGGGGTACTCTTACACAAAAAATAACTTGAACAACTTTCCATAGAAATATTAAAATGTGGAGAGTCAATTATTTCAATTTGCAATTAAGTACATATCTTCATAACTTAAAGCTGCACTAGCAAATGTGCCCTTGCCACATCTCATCCTTTAGAAATGCTTGCACTGTGTTTTAAACATTTCTTTTAACAATCACATCAATCGTAGATCATGTCTGAGGCAGATGTAACCAAATTCTTAAGCTGTAAGTCACAAAAGTAGAAACATGTTCACAAAGGAAATGGCTTCCGAAGGCCACACTGATTTCGGTGCTCAGTTTACACTTTTTTTCATGTCTGGTTATTTAACAGCTGTGATGAGTCAGCCGGATAGGGGATTAAGGAAAAGAAAAAAAAAGACATGCATGGCTGAAAAAATGCTTTAATCTTCAGCTACAATAAAGGAACGAGTTGGATCAAGTCACGCTAGGTATTCCGGCGCTCCGGTATCATTTGAATGTGGCTGGCTGCATGGCTTGGCTTGAGTTCATGACTTTAGATTTACAGTAGGTACTGAATGTGTGAGTCAGGCTTTTTCAGAGCGACGCTGTGCACAGACTGCCTGCCACCAGACACTAACAGAAGCTGGCACCTAGCTATTACCTCCCCTGCAAAGACTGTCTAAATATTCTCCTGCTGCCTGCAGACACCAATCACCACTCTGAATGCAGCCAGGCGCGATATAATCACACTGCTCTATTCCTGAATAAGCCACACAATCAAAACACCTCCTATAGTTTAAGACAAACAGCCACCTATCTAATTGTACGCTGCATACACGTATTTTAAAAATGGCAATGATAGTGGTGGGAAATACTTGAGGGAAGTTACCTTCATGTCTTTTGGTTTGGGCTAAAGGTATTTACTGTAATGAATGAAAACATTCACAACACACCTTTCTGCTAGTCCTAGGAAAATCCCTGGGCTAATCAATATAAGCAAGTCACAAACTCTAACATTATCTATAAGCCCATTGCTTGCGCGAACTTTGTGAATTTTCAAAAGTTTGGGCAGAAGTGCACATAGTTTGGAAAGCTACAGTAGCAGGAGTCTGGTGAACAGAAGGGAGCAGGGGGGTTGCCTTATGTTCAGAGAGGCTGTTCAACAGAATTTGTATCACATTATGTTATAGCTGCATTCATATAGCGCTTTATACCCATGACGAGGCGCTAAGGTGCATTAGAAGAGAGGTACCACACTACACCAGTGGGAGTGATTGGTTGCACAAGTATTGACACTACAGGTGGCCTATGTTGGAATAGTTTTGGTGATGTGAGTGATGAGCGAAGTGCTCTGATTATATTTGAAGTTGCTGCTCATAAGACTTCTATAAAAGGAGGAGGCGTGAGCGTCAACTGTAGTAAATGATCTCAAGTGCATCCAGTAATTAGGGAAGCCCCATCCTCCCAGTCTTGTACAATCAACCACCTCCCACCCACACCAGGCACACAGACACAACCATAGTGAGTGTTCCTTAAGGACTACTTCTGAATTTCTTTGGAGTGACACCCAGAATTGCTTTTGACTACAGGTAGATTAAGTAAATTTCTATAGTTTCCCCCGACACTTGGGGGGCAATTTGAGAGGGACCTGTGAGCATGGAATTGTTGCAGCATGTTAGGATAGTGGACTTACAGACAATACCCAAGGATGATATAGGAGTGGCCCTGCACTGGATACAGGCAGCCATTAAATGGGATTAAAGTGACTCATTTAACAGGCAGTAGGCATACACATGAGATACTGTGAGAGCAGGTGCTTTTTAGCCTTTACCCATGACTGATAGAGGTCAATCCACAACTGTGTGCTGATTACAATCCATCACGATCTCTTGGTCACAAAGACTGTAGATAAATGGGACAAAGCTTGTATGATAATCACAGAGGAGAAGTTGAGGAACAGCCCTGGCTATAGGGAGTCTTTGTAAGTGCTCAATAGGGCCACGCAAGAGAGGACAAATCCATAGTGTGGTCTGTTTCAGGTGATAGCTGTATGTGGTCTATGATGTTTCTTCTCGCACTGAATAGTTTGAGAGATCAATTGTCTGTGGAAAAATCTATGACGGGTCTGAAGGTTTGGTCTTCTCTTTTGTGTTAATCTTGGTTTGTTGGTGGTCCGCTGAGCTGAGAGATAGGAATGTCAAAGTGGTTAGTTCAGCCCAATGGTGAAGCTAGTTTGCTTTGGATTGTTGGTCAGATTGAGAAGACAAGGTCAAGGATGTGGACCTTGTAATATGTTGGTTTATAATATCCTGTGCATTGATGATGTGTAAGGGAAGAGGGAGGCTTGTTAGTTGTGTATTTTTTAGCTTTCTTTGTCTGGGAGGTTAAAGTCACTAAAGAGGGTGGTGTTGGCATGTCAGATGGCCAAAGTGATGAGATCATCCTAGAATTCATCAATAAAGTCCTTGTTCTGCCTGAAAGGCCTATAGAGATGTGATGGAAATTGGCAGTCTGAGTTGCAGAGATGGAAATGGCATATCAGCAGCCCCATAGGGTTTGCATAGTGTACAGGACCAGGAAAGCCTATAAATGACAGTGTGATAAGTGTGCAGTCAACATAGTGGATGTTGCAGCATGTGGGAATGAGGATGCCTAGAATGTGCAAAGATGTGGGAGTAAACCTGGTCTCTGTGATAACTAGGGCATCAGGCTTGTGGCCATGTTTGTGATGACTGCTGAGTTCTGAGCTGTCTAGCACGTGGAGTACTGCAGAGCGAGCACTAATGTGCAGGTGCTGGAATTTGTGTTCTGTATTCTGAAGGTGTATGGTAGTGTGTATGCGGTTGGGAGTCTATATGTTATGCAAATGCAGTGAGTGCCTGTGTTGTCTACATCTAGGTGTGCTCTAATCACACTAGTGGAGAAGGGGTGACACCACTGCACGTCCTCCCCCTGGACGATATACTATAACCCAAATGGGTGTGGTAGCTACTACGAGAAAGGGACTACTTCTCCTTTGTGAAAAGCAAAATCCCTGCCCTAATTAGGCATCACAGGAGGTCTGTTGGTGCAAGTGGGAAGACCAACCTTTTGGAAGAGGAAGCCTCACCCACAATTTGTGGCATTCTTCTTTATAGGCAGCCTCTTCCCACTCTGGTAAGACAGTGTGGATCCAACTTCCAAGGACTAGGAAGAAGGAGGGAGTTCCTAGATAAAGTGCAATTTGCTTGATCCAGATCAGTTAAAAATAGCTTAGGGCACCCACGTGTTTCACCTTTAATGCTGAGGACCTCTGATATATGTAAAAGCAATACTGAAATGGGAAATGAGGACACTGGCTCAATCCATCCCCCTAAGCCAACATGTTTCTGCCCCAATTGTTAACCTATACACGTTATGGGAATTCTTCAGGGCCAAGGATCCCTAATGAACTGGCTTATTTGCCGTAAGACAATACTTGGTGAAACTAAGAAACCCAGATGAGTCTTACCTGGATTGTACGTATATCACACCTACAAATTTGAAAACAAGAGAGAAAAATGATCTTAAAACGCTGATTGGAAATCCTAGCATTAGCATGTAGAGACGTATTGTCTCCTTTTGAAAACACAGGTGGCAATGCAGAGTACGCCACTCACACACGTGTGATGTGGAAAGCGCACATGCAAAAACAGCGCACTTGCACATTATAAATACTTATTGTTCATATTGGTCTGTTCTTTACCGCAAATTTAGGGGATACCAGCTCCCCGGTCTGGGAGGGGACGATGTCCTCTATAGTCACACACTAACATAACGGAATAAAGGGGTCATTGTGATACTTGAGGGGTCTCTGTCTGACAAAAGGACCAATGGTTCGATAAACTCATTAAAAATATCTTATCCTTATAACCTTCCTAAAGATTATTTGAGTTCTACTCTTTAATGGGGAGCCAAGACTTGATACTTGATAGTGATAATAATTATCTCATAAGCAACATGCTCAATGGTGTAATTATAGGTCTTGATTTTTTTTTTTTTTTTTACATGATACGGATAATTATCTCTGCAGCAACATGCTCAGAGGTGGGGTTATAGATATTACACTGTTAATATGTTCAATTGTTTTGGTAGTCATGTGGACCTCAATATTCGCAGATATAATCCCGGATCACAATGCCGTCAGATCATTGGTGGTAGTGAGAGCTGTGAAAAAATAAGTATATAAAGCGATCCAAAATAACAAAATCCTTTGTGTGTATCATAGCAAGTTATTGTGTGCATGTTCGTTCGGATTACAGAGTTGCATAGAAGGATCTCAAACATAGGTCCTTGTGAGACCCTCAACAGTGATGTTCGATCGGTGGCATGCTATCTCGCTGACATACTGGTGACAGTTAGCATCATCATCAGGTCTGTCCTCCACCAGGATGAATTGTCTCTCACACCAGAGACGTTATAGGATCTGTGATTTCAAGACTGTTTAAAACTAACTCCTACCCCTTTGAACGAGAAATAAATAAAAGAAATTGGGCTAGAGGAAGTTTAAAAGAAAAGATGTGTATAGTCAACATGTTTCAGCCTAATAACACCAGCTATTGTCGATGGCTTTCGTCAGGACCGTAATGTAATTGTATGGATCCCGTTTGTAGAACCAGGACACTTTCCCCTGCTTATTGGTGTGTTTGCTCAATGAAGGAATTGGAGAATATCATGGCTTCTCCTGAAAAATATAAAGAACATGAAAACACATATATATTCAATGTTTCACAGTGATACTAAATTTAGCAACCTGTTGACATTAATAACCCAAACCAGGCTATTGTGAATACCAAATATATCACTCTTTGCATGTATGCACCTCTTTCAGTGTAGACTAACAAGATGGATGAGTAAAAAATGGACGAACCTAACAATGGTAAGGTAACTGAGACTGCTTATTTTAAAATTTTTAAATCTGTATTTCAGCATATTAGATGTGATAATTTATTGCACTTTCGGATTAAGCTCTTTTGATATCTTAAGTAGGCGCATCGAAGATATTTGAGAGAGAGGGAGCATAGAGTTTCTTACTTCTGTTCCAAGGTTATTTCTTAGAGATTTTCAAAATATATGTAGGCTGCTAGAACTATGCGGTCACTATTTATTGCGTGAAAGTGTCAATTGTGTGTCAAATGTATTTCAGGTGGACTGACATTACATTTTTCTTAACAAGGGGCTCAGAACTTTATTTTTCACACTAACATCAGTGTGTGTGCAGGCTTGATGTGCTCATCAGTGTGTTCGGAGCAACGATAAACTCAGTGTAGTCCGATGATGAATACGAACTATGTTTGTATTTATCTAGGGTGTTGTTATGGTGTAAGGAGATATACCTCTGAAGGTAAGGTGAGGTAAAGATCTAGGTAAAAAAATATAAGGTGGCATGATTCATAAGCTCAATATAAAAACTCACATAGAAGAGGGGTAGGAGGATTAAGTCCCGCTTTGACCTCCTTCAACAACTATGAAACCGGGGGAGGAGCCAAGATGGCGACCGGGACGGCAGCGTAGATTCCCGGCTCCGTGAACCTCCGCATCCCGCACGGATATCCTGTATGAGATCCTTATTCTGCGCTACGAGATCGTGTTCGTAAACGAAAGTGGCAACCGATCGTGTGACTCCGAGGTCTCTGACTGCCGTACAACCGGAGAAATCAGCGGTTGAACTTTGCGGCCCGTGCGGTCCCGAAGCCGGGACCTCGAGTGGACGCCTTGGCCGGGTGGCAGTTGAACAACAGCGGCCTGTGGTGACTGGGTGGAGTCGGTCCACCGAAGTGGAGCGCCCCTCGGCCTGCATTTTGCTGCGGCCGCGCCCCCCTGCTGAACGTTGCGGACTAAGGACATGCCCGGGTGTGCAATTCTCGGATTCCGTGGCGTTTGCCCCTGCCTTTGACGGTGAGCTGCCCGGACGCCGTCCCTGGCTCACCCTGATCCTTGCGGGCTGCTCCCGGCTTTTCGCGGGAGCTGGTCCGTGGCGGAGACGACTGTTGCCCGTGACCGCGCAACGGCTGAATCTGTGCCTGCCCCAGGATCCCTGTCTTCAGCGACGTGGACTTTGAGGAGTTGTTCCCGGGGTCCTGGCCCCACTACGAGTCGGGCCTTCCCAGCGGCCATTTTGTCGCGATGCAGCCTACCATCCTGTCCGCTGGGACGCAACGAGACTGGGGGTGTGTGACTTTCGGGAGTGTGGCGGAGCGATCGGAGGGAGCTGCTCTGGGATACGGCGACCTCCTGGAGGCCCTTGGTGCCCTTCATTACTCCTTGGCACATGGCGCCGGGGTCCTGAAAGGGGAAGCTAGATGGTGTGGTAACAGCGTTGGGACAGTGGCGGCATGCTGGTCCACAGGTACACAGTGGCTTTCCACACTGCACACAAGAGGAAGATGTTGCGGCCCCCCCCCGCGATTAGTGTACAGCCGGACACTCCGGACAATATGCTACCGTGTGGTCAGCTAACTGTGGACTTGATCTGTTCCGGAGGTATCGGACCTGAGCGGAAAATGGTGGCCTTGTCCCGTGCGCGGTCTCCGGCGGCCCAGGGACAATTCCAGCAACGTGTGTCTCATTTGGCTGATTCAGCCTGTCTGGACCTTGTGTGCAGTGTAGATCCTGGGGCGGCACTGGAAAAGACGCCCCTCCATGAAGCGGTCTGTGCGGATGCTCAGAGACTTCCACCCCACCTGTGTGCGGCGCTTCCCGACTGCTTTTGGACACTCCTGTACCTTGGGACATCGGACATGGTGCTGGGTCGAGGGACAGGCATGGGCAGAATTGCAAAAAGCGGTCAAGGCTGAGGCTGATCCTTCGGGGGTGGTCACCTAGTATACAGGCGGACTCATGGTTGCGCGCTCTCGTGGTTATTCGCATAGTTGGTGTATAATGCTCTCCATTCCCCCCCCCCCCCTTTTTGATATGGTCGACTTGGTGCTGCTAATCGTTTGCTGGGGGGAGACTTCACCGTGCGGGAGGGAGAAGCCGGGGGTATGTTTTTAAGGCCCTCCTCCAGTTTATTATATTCTTTCCGCCCCCCCGTCTGGGGGGGGCTCTTTCTCACTCTCCTTTTTCCCTGTCTCTTCTATATTTCGGGTCTAGTTCTAGGGCGACAGGCACACTGCTGGGGGGTGGGGCCATACTCATTCGCAGAGGTGCAGGGTGGGGGGGTGGGGGAGGGGACTCTTTAGTCTTTATCTCTTTTTCCATGGCCTCCGTTTTCTTCTCTGTTTCTTTTTGCTTTCTTTTTCTGGGATCAGTGCGATACACCACCCTGATTGTGAATCGTTTGTTCTTTATGTGTGCCACAGTTTCCGGGGGGTTCGCTGGGCTTTAGGTACAGGGACCTGTAGGCGCAACTATCTTTGATATTTCTCCTCATCCGTACTTTCCCGCGTCTGCGCCATTGATTTAATGTAGTGCTGCTTATTGTTTACGTCTCTTATCCTTGCCCCGTCTCGCTGTTGGGAAATTGTTCGGCACCTGATCCTACTGTTTTGTCTTATCATAAAATGAAAAACCCTTTCTCTCCTGGTGTCCTACCTGCGCGGCTCATTGGCCGGACTATATTGGATTGAAGACTTTGCTCTCCGAGGTGCCGCATGTGTTGACATTTGCTATTATTATCCTGGTTACTTAGCGGCCGGCCCCGGGGGGTTGTAGGCCCATACGTGTAAATGATTGAAACATCAATAAAGGTTTTTAAAAAAAAAAAAATAAAAAAAAAAAAACAACTATGAAACCACTACATAGAAGAGGGACTGTGTTCATAAAATGCTGTAAGTCAAAGGGGAAGGGGGGAATCACACAACTGCCCTCACACATAGTAAACTGTGTAATGCTTCATCATAGGGCTGCTAACACACCTCCGCGCAGACCAACGCTGGAGGTGGAGCAATAGGGAGGGGAAGACAATACAACAAATGAATGAGAAATAATGTGGGGATCACAAGTGGAAATAGGTGCAGAAACAGTGATATAATTGGCTTCAGGGAATCCCGTCTAACAATTTTAATGCTGGGTACCCTGTACAGAACAAAAGTGGTCACGCCTGGATCAGTGGATGGTGGTGTGGGAGATCTGTTATGGGTCACCAACCCCTCCACTCTGCAAAAACCGTCAACATGTTTCAGCCGGCACAATCTCATAACCTACACATGCTGGGAGAGACACACGAAGGGGCCCCAGCTCACCTTGATGAAAGTGTGACTATAGGGAGCTGCCCCCGCTCCCCCGCCAGTTCAAGTTTAGATTTTATATGAACTCAGTTCCATTTGGAGAGCAATGCGCTCTGCCAGATGTGCTCAGGATAAGTTACTCCATAAGGGTTTCTTCCCTCCAGCCCTGGAACTAAGGAGGTAGGGTTAGTTACCTTGGGATCATTGAGTAGTGAGTCCTGATGAAAGCTGGGTTATTAGCTTGTGCCGGCTGAAACATGTCGACGATTCAGAACCCCAATGTGAAGCTGCAGAACACGCAAATTAGTTTTTTCAAAACTTTTCTAATTGAAAAAAGATTGGTCGAACTCATTTGACGCTTAGAGGAAGACAACAGGTGCCCGTTTTAATTGAGAAACAACTATCACAAAGGAATATAAGATCCAAGATACAAAACAAAGGACATTAGGATATAGAGTTTTGGAAGAAAGCATGTCTGAGTTACCCAAGCTTCACTGATTCAACGTTATTTGATGGTTCCCTTGGACAAATTACAGATAAGGTGAACATAAGAATAGATCTACTAAACCTCATCAGCCGACGATTTGGATACATGCTTTTATGAAAAAAAGATGAGCAATTTGTGAACACAATAACAGTCCTGAAGAAGGTGTTGTGAAAATAAAGATACACCGAAACGCGTCGACATATGTTGGATTCTGTATAACATTAATAATTTTGTGGCTAATGAATGTTATGTGTTTGAAAAACATCGAAAAGAGGTTGCTAAGTATTTAGAATTTCTGACAAACTACTTTGAGTATTTGCATCTATAATTCGCCAGTGATATACTTGCAATATTAATGTAATGAATTTTGATGAATGTCTATCATGATATAAATGCTTTTATTGTATTTTAACTTGTACTATGCTTTTAGTTTTCTTGTAAATTGAAATCAGGTCTTTTTTATAATTAATGAAATAAAGTATACTTTTTTCGATACCTTGGTGTATAGGCTTAATGCTGTAAATTGCCATTATTATGGTTCAGTGCAAACTATTTATAAGATAAAATTGTGGTTACAAAAGGGAAATCTTTCTTTGTTCAGTTACAGCATTTTATGCACACAGTCCCTCTTTTATGTAGTGGTTTCATGATTCATAAGCTCCTCAGGAGCATTATTGTATTGTATTGTATTGTATAATCTTTTGTAAAGCGCAGTCTGCCACCCTACGGGTATCCTGGCGCTGAGAGACTATGACAGCATGAAGCGGCACAGTGGATCCTGGTGCACCAGTAATGAATGTGGGCCATACGCCCACTGACAATGGCACTATCAGGGTAAATGACGACATGGCCCAAGTTGTGAGACTCAATATGTGGGCATAGTGGAGGATGATGGTGACACTTCTTAGTCAATGAGGTGAGTTTTTGTCCCAGCCGAAAGATCCTTAGATAAAGCAAGTGAAAAGAAATATCGTCAGTGTTTTTTTATAGGATCCATAGGGCCTGGGATGGAGGCGGACTGTGACACTCCTATGCATAAATGGACAGAACAAAATATAAGCCCGACTGGAATTAGATGTTTTACGGTCTATATCCTGAGTTAAAATTAAAGCATCAGGGCTAACAATATTATGCGTGATAGCGAGTGCATGTGAACTTACTTGGGAGCAAGCATTCGTGCTTACAGCGGTCCTTCCCGTCCTGCCTATTAGAGGGTACTACCCTCGATGTTGTTTTTAAAGGTAAGAAGTTGCTTACCAGGGGGCCTGAATCATTGGTGTAGTGGCATAATGTCACAAAAACAATTATGTTTGGGACCGGGGGGAGACTATCTGCGTGGTCAATAATAACTATAGAAAGGGGGCTCGACACTTTTGTGTGCGGCTCTAGCATAGGGCCAAAATTCGGTCTGTGCAACTGTGGATGTAACAGAGGGAAAATAATATTCCAGATGGGGTTGCCCATAGCGTGGTAAGGGCAATGGGGTTGTGCATAACACAAAGAATGATTTGAAACCATGACCAAGTGTTTTTCAGACCTGTTATTATTTCATGACCCTATTTTGGTTTCTTTAAAGAGAGGAATAGTATCATTTATATTAGGGCCATTCTTTGAAAGCGTCATACAGAAGGAATCCCCAACTAAAGAGGAGATCATTTGACATTAGAATCATCATAGGTAGCCACAGGAATCTTTATTGGTTCATTTTCCTAGAATTCCAATCCTCTTGATCATGAGTTCAAGTTAATAATGTCCACAGGGTATTGTCGTTCAGGCCTACTTGAAATGCGCCCAAGCGGTAAATCCAGCGATGTTCTTTGCACAGTAGGTCCTCTCAGCATGCACATCTTTGTAGTCTAGGGCTTCCATCGCCACCCACTTCAGTCCATTTATGAAATGTTTCATATTGAAGTGACTGCTTCTTTTTGTCGTAGTCTTACTTCACCTAATATTGCTGCTGTGTTTGGAAATGCAAGTCCTCACCTTCCTACATGTCATACCGATATATCGTAGACCACACTGGCACGTCATCATGTATATAACGTGGGAGGTATTGCAGTTTGTGTGCTTCCGCAAAGTCCATGTCAAATCTTGCTGTAATGTAATGTTTTTGTGGTTGTGTAAGGTGACAAACGGAGCAGGACCCGCAGGAATGGTGTCCAACCATGGTGGGGGGACCCCATAAGGTTGAGATAGTTTTTTCCATTCTAACATTCTTTTTGGGTTGATGTGGATCACGTGGTCACATACGTTTTTCTCTCTGAAGAGAGAAACGTGGTTCAGGCCAATTGAATGTTCCTGAGTTAACAATCTTCCAGTTCTTGCGTACTAGATTTTTCAGATGGTTAGATGCTATGCTGAAAGTTGTCATGCAAGTTAACAGTCCCTGTTCAGGGGATCTTATCCTTTCTTTTAGGAGAATATCTCTGTGCTGGTTGCTGGCTCTCTTGAAACATTTCTTAAGGATGTGAGAGGGGTACTTCCTAGATCCCAATTTGGTAGTTAATACCTTAGCTTGACTCCTGAACTCAGACACATCCGTTCAGTTTTGCCTTAAACGTAGGTACTGACTGTAAGGCCGACTTTCCTTCAGTGTATGAGGGTGGAAACTGTTAAAAAGCTACACGGTGTTCTTATCTGTTAGTTTGTAGTATGTCTTCATTCCTATTTGCTGGTTGACGGCGAAAAGTATAATATCCAAAAATAGGGTAAAACTGCTTATCTGACTGGTGAACTTCAGGTATTGATCACATGTGTTAAACCATACTAGGAATTCCAAGGCTGATGTTTGAGCTCTCTCCCATATGATTTGGAAATTGTCTACAAATGATCACATCTAATTTGCTGAAATACAGATTCTAAATAGGCAGTCTTAGTTACCTTCCCGTTGTCCCTCACGTTTTGTCTATTTTTAACTCACCCATTACCTAACAGCCCAAACAGGCAACTGCCCTTGTCCTCCCTGCCCTTAGCATCGATGCCAAGAGCCCTATGCTTAAAATTGCCCTATTGGCCAATGGTACACTAGCCCTAACCAATCAAAACCTTAACCCTAGAGCCAATGGGAGTCCTGGCCATGTTGACAAATCACAGGCCTAGCCCTAATAGCCAATCAAAGTCCAAGCTCTAATCCAGAAGTCCAATAGGAAACCCTAGCAGGCAATCAGAACCCAAGCCCAAACAGCCTTTGTAGCAACAAAATTATTACACCACATCCATGCCATCTTGGCGCACTCATAAGCACTAAATACATCTGGCCGGAAGTTGAATATTAGTAAAGTAATTACACTACTAGGACTTTGGGACCTGCCCTGCTACTTAACCAAAAGCGTGAAAGATCGTTAAGCTAAAGAGGAAGACAACTATTAGTACAGCCAAAAGATTTCACAAAATATTTGACCAGCCGAAACATCAATTGGCTATATTACACCACATCCACATTTGCCTGCACACATCAGCCACATACATATTGTGGAAATCGCAGATAATCTGTTAGCATAGGCTGAAGCCATCTTGTTTGTGGCATCCATTTTGTCAGCTATGTAATTCTTCCATCCTCTGCTGCTCGTCTTTTTTCCCTGCCTGTGCTGTATATTTTAGTTAACTTCCTGACTCAGCTAAAAGCAATATGCATGCTAAAGAGTTTGTAGCTGCCAGAACACCTGGTCTCAGACTCAACTGTCAATCTCTTAGTGCTGCCATAAGCAGTCCTGCTCCCCCTCCCACTTTGCTGACAAAGTGATTTCCCATTTGCCCATGTTTGTCGGTAGTTATTCTTGTGTAGGCCTGTAGCTTCTATTTGTAACTACCTGCTTACCAGTGCAGAAAACTCAGTATAAAAGGCTCATGGTCTGTGTATTCAAGTCACTACCTCCTAGAAAACTTGAGGGTGTTGTATGGACGTAGTCTCACTCATGAGTGAATAAACTTGTTATTTTGAATTCCAGCTTCAGTGCCAATCTCTTCTTTGTTGGTTTAAGTACCCGTGGACAGAGAAGGGTGAACCCCTGCACCGGTGGGCCCCTAAACAGGCTCATTTCCACAGTTTGGTGCCCGATTCGTGGGGCTCATCGGAGACGTGGCCGTCCGAAGGAGTGGTCTTGTCGGAGGACAGGAATCTACTGAGGAGGTACCCTGCACGAGGAGACCCTTTGTCTTTGCAGACCGACATGTTTTTCCAGGTTTCCGGATCTGACCCTCCAGGTGGTAGCCGGTCCCGACTGAGATCTCCTTTGGCGTAAGTATTGCAGTGACCATTAGGTCGACCCAGAGCTTGGCAAGTGGAGGTTGGAGACTTTGGTTTGGTAAGGTCGCTGAAGCGACACTCTTGTTTTGGATTTGCTTGGCCAAGATTCTGGTTTTGTTTGTTTATTTATTGCAATAAATAAAGGCAGGTGATGAGGAGTTTTTTCTCTACTTTTGATATATTTGAGATAATTACTATTTGACTATAATATTAAATTTGATTATAATATTTTTGGCATGCCTGCTCCTAGCACACTTCGTAGAACGTGTTGCTGTCTTGGAGGTACCAATATGGATCTAGAAAGTAGTCAGCCGGCTCCCCTAGAGGGGACACCTAATAGGTTTATGTATATTAAATATGGTATTTCTTCCATAATGTATAGTACACTGTGGAAGAAATATACGAAAAAGGATCCTGATCTACGATGGCCAGTAAATGGGTCATTTGATTTGAAGAAGATTCAGTATGTTGAGCAGTGTGTGTTTCAGAGAAAGAGTCGACAATATGTTTGATTGTGTACGAATGTGGGAGAAAGAAGTGAATGAGAGAGTGAGGAGAGAAGAACCTATAGCAGAAAAAGACCAGCGCAAATCGATGTCCGAAAAAGCTTTGGAATTAAAAAATAAGGAAATGAAAGAAATAAAAAAGAAAGACGATAGGGAGCGTCATTTAGAGGTAACTGGCCAGTGCCCTGTTAGGTGCCCCATTTATCCCATACTTAATAAACCTCAAGATGGTTCTATTTTGTTAGACAGACCTCCACCCCGTATAAATTCCCTAGTGCCCCTGAGAATGAAAGTTCTGATGAGGAGCATTTTTCTTCAGAAGAAAAAGATGAAGGTAAGGGAGTCGGGCGGAACACTCGCTCTACTTTAACTACTGAACATAAGGCCACTCTTAGATCTGCTGCCCATAAAGCATCTCATGGGGATGCCTCTGCTCCAGACATTCTAGCAATGGTTCAGCAGTAGTCCGATTTAGAGAAGTTATATTTTTTAGAGACGTTCACTTGTGAAGTAATAAGCAGCTTTAGAAAACATTCTGGTGCTCTAGTGCCCTCTGATATAAATTCTGATTATAAACAGTTAAGTGATGGCACCTTTCTTTTTTTACAGGTGTCCGATCTAATTAGGCGAGTGGTTAAATTGCAAGTTGACGCATTCCGTCTACGAGAAGAGAAAAAGGCAGTTGGTAAAGCTACAGCTGAGCAAACAGTTCATATCCCAGCGCGACAAGAACAAGCTACAGGGACAGATAAAGACACTAGTAATCCTGTAGTTACTGTGAAGCAGATGCGTGAAGCTGCGCCAAAGGGAGCGGGAACAACTGACGATAAAACTTCAGATAATGCGGAGGGATATTTTATTTATAATTGGGTCTATACCCCTTGGAGTAGAGCAGACGTTATGGCTCTTAAAGCTGCTTTGCCTGATCCGCCCAAAAATCCAGCCGCTTTTTATGAAGAAGTAGAAGGATCTATTAGCTCCTGCACTATTACGTTGCCTGATATTGACATGTTTTTTGGCCTTATTTTACCCCCTGATATGTGGAGATCAATTTGGAAGGTAGATGATAATGTAGCCTATGGTGCTACTTGGGTGCATTTAGAGGAAATAGATGCTGATAGAAAGCCTGGGTAGAAACCACAACAGGTGATATTAGATCTTCCCAAAGCCATTGTAACTAAGTTGAAAACTCTTATACCCCCCCAAAAAAGTAGATTGGACTACATTAGCATCTTGTAAGCAGAAAGTGGATGAGTCAGTTTCTGATTTCTTTACACGATTCGAAGAGACATCTCATGACTTTAGTGCTCTGTCGTTGACAGATGACACGGGTAAGCATCTGTTCGTAGACAAATTTGTCGCTAACATTTTGCCAGAAATAGCTAGTCGCCTAAAGGCCAGCAAGAGGTTATGGACTACGTCTTCCCCTGTCTCCCTTTTGACTATGGCCCAGTATTATGAGCGTCAAGAATTGGAATCAAAAGGCAAGGGGGCTAAAAAGGTTAAGGATTTAAAAACTAAAGTTATGTTGGCTCAAGTCTATGGTCCATCATTTAGAGGCGGTGGTAGAATTGGACGTGTGATGTATCGCCCTGGTGCATCCCCTTTTCCTCGAGCAACTCTGTCTTCTGATCAGTGTGCGTATTGTAAAGAGATTGGACATTGGCGTTCCAAGTGCCCCCATTTGCAAGGTCAGCAGTATCAGTGGGGTAGAGGATTTATGAGAGGCCGCCCAGGGAACACAGGAAATAGGGGAGGCATGGATAATCGTACCAGAATTGAGGCAGTTGAACACAATCCTAATTCTTTTAATACCTTTGATAGGCGAAACCAATACCAAATGTCTGATTATTCGTCTGATGGTCCTAAGGATTCTGATTATGCATAGGAATGCCTAGGATGGGGTAAGGAACCGGTTGAGGTCCCAGTAGATCAGAGGGGTCCCTATGTCGATACAAACGTCTTGGGTTCTACTGATCGCTTTCTGGTTGATACAGGAGCTACTCGTAGTGCTCTGTCTAAACAATTGGTTTCCTAGGGCTCCCCTGTCTGGCACAATGATAATATCGATAGGATTCGATGGGGCACCTTCCCTTAGCCCACTATCGCAACCACTTGCATTTACTCTTGATAAATTCACTGCTACATGTCCATTTCTGCTTTCACCTAACAAGCCGGATAACATTGTGGTTATCGATATGCTTAAACATTTTCATGCTACAATACGTTGTTTCCCAGAAGGTGTGTGTGTCATTTTAAATGACAACTATCCAATAGTTGAGAGGTCTTGTCTTATTAAAGAGGCTATTGCTTTGGCATCACTACCTAGTACCTTGTGGGCTACATCAGATACCGATGTGGGTCAAATGGTTATCCCACCAGTACATATTCAAGTGAAGGAAGGTGATTTGTTGCCTCGATTGCCCCAATATAAAATCTCTCGAGGAGGTGAAGAATCATTGATGTAATGTAAAGTACACTTATATAGGGCAGCTGTCACCCCACGGGTATTCTGACGCTGAGACTTAACCTGTTGACAGTATGCATAGAGATGACCTGTCTAGAAGATATCGAAGGCTCGAAGTTACTCCTCCCTCGGGAATAGGGAATACATATTACCTGTAATACACCTATTCTTCCTATTTTGAAAAAAGACACTGATTCTAAAGTTTATAGATTTATCATTGCCTTGAGAGAGGTCAACAAGATAGTAGTGCCCCAATATCCAGTAGTCTCTAACATCACGACAATTCTTACTATGATTCCTCCTACTGCAACTACATTCAGTCTGATCGATACCTATTCATCCTGACAGCCGTTATTTTGTTCGGCTTCACTTTGAATAATCGCTCATTCAGATTTTGTAGTGCTCCACAAGGGTATACAGAGAGTCCTAGCATTTATAGCCAGGCATTGAAAAGACAGCTTGATTCTTTCCCTGTACCGAAAGGGGTGGCTCTTATTCAATATGTTGATGACATCTTGGTGGCTACTGATACCCCTGAACAGTGTGAAGAAGGAACACTGTTATTACTATAATTTCTTGCATCTCATCAGCACAAAGTCTCTCGGAAGAAATTGCAGTATTGTAGACAGCAGGTTACCTACTTAGGTCACCTCCTGTCTAAGGAGGGACGTGCACTCACACCAGACCGCATTCAAGCTATTTTAGACACGCCTGTGCCCCGTACTTATAAGGATGTTCGTGCACTGATTGGTCTTACTTCTTTCTGTAGGCAGTGGATCCCTAGCTTTTCTCACACTGTTAAACCTTGTTGGTTCTTTTGACTAAAGACACTCCGATGACTCTCCCATGGACTCCTGAATGCCAGAATGCTTTCTAACCGTTACGTCAAGCTCTTTGATCTGCACCAGTATTAGGAACTCCAGACTACACTAAGGCCTTCACACTATGTACACGAGAGGGACGGTTGCGCTCTCCTGGTTTAAACCCAGATACACGGTGATAAGCAGCGTCCTTGTGCCTATTTTTCAGCTGTCCTTGATCCACTCGCTCATGCGTTGGCTGGGTGTTTTTGAGCAGTGGCAGTGACAGGTGTGTCCATACGTCAAAGTGAGGGAATAGTCTTGTCACATAGATTGCTTGTGCTAGTGCCCCATTCAGTTGACACCCTTTTAAATCCAACGAAAACACAGCATTTGACTAGTGCTCGCTTGACAGGCTATGAATTGACACTTTTGGCCCCTCGTATCACACTGAAAAGATGTTCGACTTTGAATCCTGCTACACTATTGCCATTTCCAGCTACTCAGTCCCGGTCACAAGAGTCACATGATTGTATATCCCTTACTGAAGAACAAACAAAGGGTCGTGTTGACCTACAAGAAACGCCCCTTTCTAGTTTTGAGGGGGAATTGTGGGTTGACGGATCCTGCTTGAAGTTGCCCGATGGCACGACATCTGCTGCGTATGCAATTACAACACTTCAGACAGTAGTTGAGACAGCTGGTATCCCACAGAAGTCAGCTTAGGCAGCTGAGTTGATAGCGCTAACAAGAGCATGTGAGCTTAGCACAGATCTGTTTGTTAACATCTACACCGATAGTCACTATACTTTTGAAGTCGCTCACGATTTTGGGCAACTCTGGAAGGAAAGAGGCTTTCTTACTTCACATGGGACACAAATAGTGCATGGGGAATTAGTACACAATCTCCTTACTGCCTTGACATATCCTAAGAAAGTAGCGATTGTTAAGTGTAGCGCACACAAGAAAGTGACTGATAAAATAGGACAGGGCAATGCCTTTGCGGATCACACAGCCTGTGAGACTGCAATGCAGCAAAGTACTACATCTATGTATGTGGTCAAGTCACAAGCTGAACGCTGGCATGATTCTAGGCAAGAGGTGCTGGACATGCAACGATCTGCCTCTGCTGAAGAATTAGACCAATGGTCTAAGGAGGGAACATTGGATGATGAGGGCTGTTGGAGGAATAAAGACATGACGAAGTGGAAATTACCCGCAGCCTATTTACATCCCATGATTCTCATGGCACATGGGCCTGCACATGATGGAGAATTCTCAATAGCAAAGGTACTTATTCAAGTTTGGGATCATCCAGATATTGCCGGCACAGCTAAAAAGATAGTCCAGTCTTATCTGATTTGTGTCCAGTATAATCCTGGAAAAGGAACACAAACTCCAACAGGAGGGTTTGCCATACCTACTGCACCTTTTGAAGTTTTGCAAATAGATTATATCCAGCTTGAACGGTGCCTTCAGTAAATGGATAGGCATATGCTACGAAAGATAATACAGCTCTTACTATAGCAAAGGTGCTCCTAAAAGAGTTTTTCCCTGGATTTGGCATTTGCTGAGTTTTGTGGAATGACAACGGACCCCATTTCATTGGGCAAGTTGTTGATTACCTCATGAAAGGATTGGGAACTAAGCAGAAGTTCCATGCTGCTTTTCACCCACAATCAGCAGGGTTAGTGGAACGATACAACTCTACCCTTAAGCTTAAGTTGGCCAAAATACATGCTTCCACATCTCTGAAATGGCCTGATGCACTGCCCTTGGCATTGCTATCCATTAGATCGATAGCACAATCCTGGCATATGGGGGTCAACAACTAGAATCTGCACACAGGCAATGACCCGATTGGTGCAGCAGCTGGCTCCACACACCTCTCACTGTGAGTCCACTCGGTTTGGCTCCCAACTGGACCTCACTCTCTCCAGCGTTCTCCTCTTCCTCGCAGGGCACACTGGTCTTGGCAAGCAGGCAGGTGCTGGTGCTCCAGAGCAGCTGCATTGGGTTCCCCTGTGTGATGTTCTCTCACCCAGCTTGGCCTCCAGTCCTGGTCACATGCAGAAGTCTTGCAGAGCTTCCCCTCCTATCACAGACCGGCTGGCTGCTTTGCAGATGACACATTTTTGGGGTCTCAACCTCCCCTTCTTATAGTCCATTTTCAGGTACCAAATGTGATTTAAGGGTGTTTGTAGTTTTATGTTGGGGTTCTGCTTCTTTTGAAGTACACACTTCTCTTCTCCCCCTTCCTCTTGAGAGGCCGCCTGTCACAGCAGGAGAGACTCCACTGCTGATGATGCTTGTATTCTGATTTAGGAAGGGCCTGGCAGTTCGGGCTGGACTGTTACCATTGGAGCAAACTCAAGACTGACTTTTGATGATGATTGCTACTTTAGAACCAGTGCTATGTCTGTATACTGAACATTCAACAAAAACAGTTAAAAAAAATAAAACTGATTAGCTTATGGCTGAATCCAAACTGAGCTGGCTTGGTGTGCAATATAACGATGGACTGGGATGCGACTTGAGTAATTCAAGGATTCCATCCATCACCTTGTTGTATGCATCAGTAAAAAATTGAAAAACTGCACAACTAAATACATATTAAATTGTACAAAAACAAAGAATTACAGTAAGCAAGGAGGTAAAGGTGACTCAGCAGTTTGGTTGCTACTTGTCCTATTACTTATTACTATTTTCATTACTCAAGCCATACATACATTTTCAATTATTGCTCTCAACTACTGCAATGCCAGTTTACCATGGAAAGTAACTGCCTTACTTGAGGATATATCTCTAAGTGATGCACAACTTTCAGTGATCAGTGCTTTGAATTCTGCTCTGAATTGTCATTCTAAAGGTTATTCCATAGAGCCCAGTGTATGTAGTGCAGTGTATGGCCTTGTGCCATTCCTCTAATCCTCTTTTCATGTATTTCTCTTTAGAGAGGTAGACGCTGATGCCCTGTGCACTTATGCTGGCAATTTCTTTTAACTTGCCCTACCTACTAAATACGAGCCAGAATAGTGTAATATTTCTCACAGATATCAGAATACACAGTTTATGCTACTAAAACACACAAAACCTCACCTCACACTGTTGAGTATCATTTTTTTGAGGAACCGCCTTGCGTGCGCTGCAACAGAATGCCACTCTTTAATTTAATGTAACACATTCATATTAATATAGGTGCGCCTTGATTGGATTGGTTCGTGCCTTGTGTCTTTCGCTCTAGACAAACTACTTTGCATTCTCTGAGGTGATATAATCCTCCCCTATTTGTAAGTAATTATCTTATGCCTCTTTTGAGCTTGTTTTGCACCGGGTTTAACTCACCTATGGCATGGTTTTATTAAACAAAACATTTTGATTTAGTTCATGTCTCTCTGGAACTATTTTGTCACCTAGACCTTTTTTTCTCTGTTTCAGCCTACACAGGGGGTGACTGATATAATTCTTTACCTTGTTCTTTGCATCACTTTTTTTGTTTTTCTGTTTATCATCGCCATTATCCTTTTTGTGTCTTGGACGTACATATATATAAAATTATCTTTCTAATTGTCTAATTTCCCTGTTTTCTTTTGTTTAGGTTGCTAAGTGTACAGATACTTTTGTTTGTATTTTGTGACACTGTCCTGATGATGGGCCTGTCCAATTCTACCTCTAGGCTGAAACGTCAACCTATAATTCAACTAATATGGACTGCTTAAAATCTGAAAGTTTTGTGATTCTATTACTCAATTGGTTTGTTATTATTTTCAACTTTGTTGTTAAATCAGTGGTAGCTAATTGATCTGTATATTTTAGGTCAATATTATCTGTGTTACTGTAGAATCGTTTTTTCTGACTAAATTGCTTTTTTTTACCAACTTTTGACATTATGTATGTAAATTTCAGTGGCCAAAAATACCGTAGTAGGTATTAATTGGGTAAGATTAGAATTTCTTTGTTGATTTCTTCACTGTTTTTCTTCTTGGGTGTTTTTTTTTTTGAGTGTTAGGCTTGTTGTTTTATTGTGCGTGTGTTCTAATTCAAGTGTATAGCATCACTCCTGGTGGCTGAAGCTATCCCAAGTTAACCATAGTCATTTGATCTACTATGCACTTGTGCTTGCAGTTTTTTTTTTAACTCTCCCTACCTACTTCATACAAGCCAGAATTGTGTAATAACTCTCACAGATATACGAATACACAGCTGGTTTATACCATCAAAACACACAATACTCCACCTCACACAGCTCACTAGTGTTTTTAGGTACACTCTGCTTCCAGTTTTTCAACAATAGCAGTTTATGATTGTCTAGCAGCCAGTGTCCTGGCCTCATGCCAAATTTCAGAGTGAAAGACAAGTAGGACCTTTGCGCAGTCTCTGGAGTATCCTCCTTCAAACTCTGGTTTCAAGAGGAAGACATTTGAGAAACATATTCTAAGCTGATATTCTTCTCCTCTCACCTACCCCTGCTGTACCTTCCTCAGACCTGCTCAGACAAGCAGCAATGACACAGTGGCAATGTCTGCAGGCAAGTAGGGCATTATGGATGTGGGGGGGCATGCTAGTCACATAACCAGCATCTGTTTAAATAAGTAATACATACTTATGTGTGTATGTGTATTCATACATATAGAAATTGATATATCCTTTTTGACACAGACAGCACCTGTTCTCTCGAGGTGGTGCACTTACACGTGTTCGGGACTCCGCAAAGCTTCCACTCTTATGCAGTGCTGTAATGTGCAGTCTGAGTGCCAGTGATCAAGGGAAATTTAAATTGTGGGCAACGGCCCTGACTTATTTCGGCTCATCAAGAGCCTTGGTAACAGATGGGTGCCATTTTGCAACATACATTTTCATGTACCATGTGATACCAAACAATAAAGATAGATGCAATTACTTGGGATTTGCACTATATATTGCAATTCATTCATAATATTTCAAAACCAAATTATTCAGTGACTGTGTATTAAGGATTCTGCAACGTAATTTACACACTTCATTCCGAAAATTTAACTTATATCAATGACATGAAACCGTTTGTTTCTATTAGAGCCCAACTTTTGTTGCACCAGTGGGCTGCCAATTTTAGGTCCTATTGTCCAAGTGGGCCTGTTATTGATTATCTCTAAAAGTATTGTATGACAAGTTCCAAATTAATTACTAAGTCAAATCATCCCATCCTCAATTATATTGATACACTGTGAAATAAAATATTTTCAAAAGACAGGCTTATGGCTGATACCACATATCATTTTATGTTTAATGGTAAATGTACTGCAAATTCTTCACTATTGTTGAGACTATCAGGTTCACATGATTCCAATTTTATATACTGTGTTTCCATCTTTCTCATTTTGTTGACATAGTCCCCATCTCTTGCGTGTTTTGGAACCCTGTCAAGGCCAACATATGTCAGTTTTGACCAGTCTCCATCATGTTTTATTTCAAAATGCCTTGCTACTGGCCTTTAATTACAATGTCTCAAATGTGTTCTAATATTTTCATTTTCACTTGGAAGATTGTGGTAAATAATTTAATTACCGGAACTTAATTTGATGCGGAAAATCTATAATAATAGCTCAGTAAAATAAGAGGCAGAATCCGTGGTATTAGGGGTTCGGAACGGGCTTTATTCCAAAATCAATTTAAATTGAGGAGCTCCATATTCCATCACCACGAAGGTTCAGGAAGTGAAGACGCTACTTTATTGACAAGTAATCATTTTTATACAATAGGCATTACAGTGAAGCAAATGCAGGAGGCGTAACAATTGATAGTAAAGATAAAACATACATGCGTAGCAAAAGTGGGTGTAACTGGGTGTAACTAGAGAACGTCATCAGGTATGATGTCATAATAGGGTGGTTTCCATGAAAGAATTTCGCAATGTCAGCAGAAATACTTGGCAGAAATGCGCGCGCAGCAGCATGATGTGTGATTGACGTGCAACTAGGGGGTGAAGGGGACTTGACATTTAGCTCTACATGTGGCGACAGAAGTCTAGAGGGTCAAGTCAACCTAATCCCAAATCATATCTAACATCCTATGTTTAAAGAACTGTGTTATCCAAAAAGAAAGGTCTTTCGAACAAAATCTATTCTATACTGACTGTGAGTGCGTGTACAAGCGTCTAAGTGTCTACACTAGATGCGAAGGCAGAAATCTTCCATAGTAACAGGGCTATGAATTACTTGCATAAAGACAGAGGAGCCGGGCCTTTTGCTCGGTAGCTGGAAGAATGTTTACTTAAACTACTAGACAGGAATGCATTGGATAGGGAGCGGAGCAGATAATTTCGAAGGTGAAATACAGTTTTTTTGGCAGGCAACAGGCTGATGTCAGGCACCGTTAGCCGCGCAGAGAATGAGACAAAGTTCATGGTCACAGATGCAGCTCAGACTGGAGCTTTCAGAGGCAGAAGGCAAGAAAAGCTTGATGGCAGAATCAGGGCCTACTCGCCTGGACTGTAAAAGTGGCATAAGTGAACCATATAAAGCCGGTGGCCTTTCATACTTAGGAATGGAATATCCGGCCCATTCATGGCGGATCTGAAAGAGGACATGTTGACGGTGGACGCACATGTGTTTGCGTCTTCAAAACTGGAACTGGAGGGAACATACATGTACTTGTGATTTATACATGAAACCGTTGGGGTCCAAGATAGGGGACATAACTGATCAGAAAAATCCATATTTCCACATTGCCTCCTTGTCCCCTACTTGCCCGTTAAGAGATATCAATCTTCATCAATCCATCGATCTGTTCATATAGCATCATTTGTTCTTCTTTTTTCTTCTGGGATGAATGAAATCTTGGTGGTGGAATACACGATGTGGCACACAGGCCACAGATCGCTGGTCCACATTGTAGGCATATGCAGCAACTGAAAATTATGAGAAGGCCAATACCTAGGAAGGATAGGACCCTCCATCCAAAGGTTGACAATACACTCCAAAACCAACCGGACCAAGTCCAGGTGCCTGGATTCTGGTGTATCTGGCTTACAATCTTATGAAGGCGAGTTATGGCTTTATATACAGATGGCGAATTTTCTGGTATGAAAATGCAACAGCTTGATCCGATGACCCTACAAGCTCCGCCCCTATCGGCCAGGATGACGTCAAGGACAAGACGATTTTGAAGCACAACAATCCGCATAGCAGACTGCTCTTCTGTTAAATTGCCTAAGGCGGAAATAGTTTCGTTCACTACTGCTTCAATGGTTCTAGTTAATCTACGTATCAGCTTACTATTAGTAACTGTACCTATATAGGGAAAGAGACCTTTATTGAAATCTGTGTATTTTTCCCATGCTGTCTCAGTGTAATCGACTATTGGGAGATCTCTCCTTTCTCTATTGTGTACTAAATGAGTATTTCTATGGTAATCAGGAGGAGCTAGAAAAACAGGTGGCAAAAGGAATCCGATGTAGCAGGTACCATCCCAATCTAGAGGCAAACGTATATATGCCGTCTGACCACATATGAAATAGGAATGGCGGGAGGCTTTAAATGTAGACTTGCCTTGATCACTAAATTCTATTACAGTGGTGCATTTACTATGGCCCATATGTATGGAACCATTCTTTCTTACACAATTCACCTTTAACTGGAAATACTGACATGGCGGGTAAAATTGGTGTAGCTTCGGATTCGACATTCAGGATCATGAGATTAAGCGTAAAATTACCTAATCCATACACTTCATTTTCTAGATCAGTTCCTGTTCTTTTGGGAAGTCCCTCCTTGTTAGGGTGACAGACTTTGAATAAAACTAAGTTCAGATTTCCCCATACCCAGTTGTCTTGATAAACTGCAGAATTCGAATCTAGGGAATTAATTAAACTAAACCATGCTCCACAGGATCCATTGTGTGTGAATGGGTATGGAAAAAGAGGTAGAATTCCTTTATAGTTCTGATAGGGAGGGAGTCGACCACATATCCAACAATTTGTAGCATTGCTAACCTGATGGGAATGATGTAACATACTAATAAACGTGTTATTGCGCAGCGCAAATCTGTAGGACAACTCATGCGGAGGTAATTCACTAAAAGAATGTTCAGCAGTAACATTATAAACATGTCTAGGAATAGGATAATATATGTGCAACAATATACTTGCAGTAATTATTAAAAGACTTAAGAAAAACAAAATTAATAACGTCACTGTGCAATGACTACGCAGTGATTTACAGTACGCATGTCGTTTCAACTTTATCCTTCTGTTTCTTTCTCTATACAGGTCTAAGGGATACATGTCAGAGACAAATTCGACAGCTTCACCTTGGAGAGGACTTAAACAATCAAATTGCCTGACTGGTTAGACCTAAGTTTTAGTTTATATTGTTCATGGTTACTCAGTTCAACCAAAGGAAGTTTTGAGTCAATCGGTGAAGACACGCAAGGTGTGTCGTTTACGTCTGACGGTAGTCCATGAAATTTCTTGATATGACTTGAATGTATCCAGCCTTTTCGACCTTCGATCTTCACGGCTGTCCTCGTCGTTAATAATACGAGTTGGGGCGATCTCCACCTAGGATCCAGCTGAGACTTCCGATCAAAGTTCCTCACTAACACCAAATCTCCTGGAATTACGTCATGGGGTTTCACCTCGGTGTTGTCGGGAAAGGCTGCAGCTACCTGTGAACGACAAGATTGTAGTGCAGACATCAAGGAAGCCAAGTAATCTGTCAGCATATTACAGTCAATATCAGTTATTTTGCGTGGTATAGGCGTCCCCCACATATTTGGTGGTCTGCCAAAGATCACCTCATACGGGGATAGCCCTGTTCGAGAGTGTGCTACCATTCTCATGTAAAAGAGTGCAACGGGTAAGGCTACTACCCAGTCGACACCTTTCTCTCTACAAGTTTTGGACAATCTAATTTTCAGGGTCTGGTTATGTCGTTCCACGAGACCTGCTGCCTCGGGGTGTCGGACACAGTGAAATTTCCACTGATAGCCTAACAAAAGTGAAACGTGTTTCATTAGTTCGGATGAGAACGGCTGGCCGTTATCTGAGTAGATAACACGTGGTAAACCGTACCGTGGGAAGAATTCTCGAACCAACTGTTTGGCAGTAGTCGGGGCAGTGTAATCTGAAACCGGGTATGCCTCTGTCCAACGGGAAAGAGCACAGACAACTACGAGAACATATTTGAATCCTCGACATCGTTCCATCTGGATATAATCCATCTGGAGGACTTCAAAAGGGTGATCAGGAGGCTGAAATCCACCCTGTTCTACGGGAATGCTTTTACCTGGGTTAAACTGACAACAGATCATACAGGTACGAACTTTCTGTTTAGCTGCTGCTCGTAAATGTTTGTTGAACCAAATGTGTTGAATGCTGTCTAGCATAGCCTTTTCTCCTAGATGCGCTGCACTATGTACAGTGTTAATAACGACTTGGACCATTGAATCAGGAAGGAACCACACAGATTTTTCCTTCGTCATCCATCCTTGATCCGTTTGGATCCCTCCTAACTCAGTCCATTTCTTTATTTCGTCTGGTGTAGCATGTGTCTGTATGTCAATTACGTCAAGAGCGGGATCCTTAACCGTCATACAATATGTTGGCGTCGGGACTATTGTCTTTGTCATGTCGGATGTTTGAGTTTGAGCAGTCTGTTTAGCTGTTCTGTCAGCTAGATCATTGCCTTGAGAAATGATATCAGTAACTTTCGTATGAGCTTTACATTTCATAATTGATATTGCAGTGGGTAGATGTATTGCATCTAATAAAGCATGAATGAGGGGTCCGTGTTGAATGTGGGCACCGTGAGAAGTTAAATAACCTCTCTCTCGCCACAGCACGCCGAAGTCATGTACAACTCCGAATGCATAACGTGAATCAGTGTATATGTTGACTTTTTTATTTGCGGCTTGAATACAGGCTTGTGTCAGAGCGATAAGCTCTGCGGCTTGAGCTGACAAGGTATTTATGCAATTTGTTTCAACGATTTCAGTGTCTGTTGTGACTGCGTAAGCGGCCACTAGCTCTCCTGTACCTGTTCTCATACATGAACCATCTACATACAATGTCAGGTCTGGGTCTGGCAATGGGACGTCTGTCAAATCTTGTCTGGGTTTCGTCGTGATAGTGATAACTTCAATACAATCATGTGCTAGTGGGTCTGTTCCATTTACAAGTAACAGTGTGGCAGGATTCAATGTACTACAACGTCTGATTTCTATATGTGGCTGAAACAATGTTAATTCGTAACCAGTGAGTCGCGCTATAGTCAAGTGTTGTGTTTGTGTGCGGTTCAAGAGAACCTCTACTGCATGTGGTACTTGTACTGTCAATGGATGTCCTAATACTATGGCATCGCTTTGTCTGATTGCTAAAGCTGTTGCTGCCACTGATTTCAGGCACACAGGCAAGGCCTGAGCTACGGGATCTAATGTACTAGAAAAATAAGCACATGGTTTGTATGATCCTGCTTGTTCCTGTGTGAGTACTGACAAGGCAGTACCTTCGCGTTCTGTAACGAAGAGTGTAAACTGTTTATTGTAACATGGTGTTGCTAAAACAGGTGCTTGGCATAAGGCTTTCTTTAGGCTTTCAAAAGCTTGTGTATGTTCCTGAGTCCAAGGGAGAACAGTCGATGTGGCTGCCTCCTGTGTTGTCAATTGAATGAGTGGTTTGGCTAGAAATGCATACTGAGGGATCCACTGCCTACAATATGAAGTGAGGCCTATGAAAGCCCGCACCTCCTTTTGTGTCTTGGGTATTGACATATTAGCAATTAGCTGGATGCGATCTGATGTAAGCTGCCTTCCCTCCTTGGACAGCGAGTGACCAAGGTAAACAACTCGCTGGACACAGAATTGCAGCTTAGAAGGGGACACCTTGTGCCCCTTTTCGGCCAAAAATTGTAATACCGTCAGTGAGGCTTTTTCACATTCAGGTTCGCTTCTAGCGAACCTGAATGTGAAACGTATCGGACATATCGGATCAGTAAAGCATCTAGTATTATTGCAAGATCTTCCTCTACCTACATAGGCCATGGTTTCTAACTGTCCTGTGGGCAGTTCTAATTCTTCCTCGTCCTCGGTTTGTTCAGGTTCGTCTACTGCTAATCTTTCTTCGTGTATTCGTTCTATTTCTCTGTGGATCTTTCGGCACATAGCTACTATACATGATCGTTTATCATGTTTCCCCTCTGATATATTCTTACCCCATGTGGTAAGAATTTGCATTTCTTCCGGATTTACCCCTTGTTGATCTTGATTTCTGATCACACAGTTTATGAGGAAACGTAACAGTTCCCCCTGTATTTCCACCTTTTGGTACTCCATGGCTCTGTTAATACTCTCAGGGTCTCGCCCTGACTGAACAAAATGATATATATTTTCTAAATGTGCAGTCATTCCTGGTAGCTTCCCTAAGTATATTGCAGCTCGTCGGATACGTAATGACGCCAGCATCATTTCGTCCCCTTTTCCGGGCACAGGGTCATATCTACAATCTATTAGAAGTTCCTTGAGCGTGTTGGGAGTTACTAGTTTGGGTGTGCGTTGGTGGGCTAATTCTTGAAAGGAAAGTTTATTTGTTCTGGGTGGCGTAGAAAAAATGCTTGATGTACCTCCGGTAGCACCACCTGGGGTGCTGGATGTGAAAGGATTCGTTGAACGGGATATAGCAACCATAGGTGTGGATGCAGATGTAGAAACAGATGTGCTTGCCGGAACTTGTGTCGGGGTCTGCTGTTGCAGAGGTACAGACGAAGGAGGGTCTTGGCGTTGAACCCCCTCGGCAGACGGTCTATGTGGCGCAGCGTTAGCATACTCGGGAGCTGCGTCGTCTAAATAAGAGGAAAGAAAAACATCTTCTGCGGATCTGGGATGCCCTTTGGGATGTACTTTTATCGGGAACAATGGGGGTGGCAAGTCTTTTGGTATTTCCGGAGTAGCCTTAGGTAATCCTTCGGCCAGAAGAGGATACATACCATTTTCAAGGGCATTTCTTTGTCTGTCCCTTTGTTCTGACTTTACTCGAGTACCTTCTTCAATTAATACACTTTCTCGAACTTTATTTAAATTCTCCTTACTTTTCTCTTCCTGTCTGAGCGCTTTTTCTGTGCGTCTATATGATTCTTTACGCCATAATTCAATGGCATCTTTCTGTGACTGTCTAGCTTTCTTTTTCAATAATTCTTCTTCTACTTTCATGATGCAGTCGGCATCCCAGGTCCCCGCTACGGGCCACCTCTGACTTTCTGGTAATTCCTTGGTGTAGTCTACCCATAGATCAAGAAATAATATGGCGTCTAGGCCATGTTTATGATACATGAAGTACCCTGGAGTGTCCCTAGGAGGAATGGGAACAGCTTCTTCGAGTACCCCTTTTCTAGTTGTGATCTGTCTTAATTTCGAAAATAGCGGCATATTGAGAACTGATCTGATACCTAATTTTGAACACGTTTAATACCATAAAACACAATAATGAACAGTCATTCATACCACAATATACAGAACGTATTTAAAACATTTTAACATTTAACATTTAATGAATAAACAATGATGGTCATTTAGGGAACTAGTCACTAAGCATAATACTCGATACTAACTAGGTAATTCTGAATTATATACTAGACATACTTGATATACTGCTAAACAGTACAGATACACTGCTGAAACAGTGCAGACCGGATTTGTGTACCCAAACCCGTCTTGACCGGCACAACCTATGTGCACGTCAGAACGCCTCCCCGATAATGGTACTCACCGGGTAGCTCGGAACGGAAGGCCTCGGAACTGAACTGAACTGAACTGAACTTGAACCGGACTGGACTGGACTCGACTCGGAACTTCGGAAACTTCGGAAACTTCGGAAACTGGTGGGCCTCTGTATACCTCGGATCTTGCTCTCTCAGCTAGGCTCTGGTCGGGATACTTCGCACTTCTCACCGCCTCGTCTGGGTGTTGATCGCAGCCTCAGTTACCCCCGCTCGGCAGGAGGGAGATACAGGAAATCCTGTGGGTACGCGTTGTTGTCCGTCCAGCTGTGACAGGAGACCGGGCCTGCAACGCACCGCCGGCGCGTGAGATGAGAAAGTGTCCCTGTTCGGGCGCCATATATGTGGTAAATAATTTAATTACCGGAACTTAATTTGATGCGGAAAATCTATAATAATAGCTCAGTAAAATAAGAGGCAGAATCCGTGGTATTAGAGGTTCGGAACGGGCTTTATTCCAAAATCAATTTAAATTGAGGAGCTCCATATTCCATCACCACGAAGGTTCAGGAAGTGAAGACGCTACTTTATTGACAAGTAATCATTTTTATACAATAGGCATTACAGTGAAGCAAATGCAGGAGGCGTAACAATTGATAGTAAAGATAAAACATACATGCGTAGCAAAAGTGGGTGTAACTGGGTGTAACTAGAGAACGTCATCAGGTATGATGTCATAATAGGGTGGTTTCCATGAAAGAATTTCGCAATGTCAGCAGAAATACTTGGCAGAAATGCGCGCGCAGCAGCATGACGTGTGATTGACGTGCAACTAGGGGGTGAAGGGGACTTGACATTTAGCTCTACATGTGGCGACAGAAGTCTAGAGGGTCAAGTCAACCTAATCCCAAATCATATCTAACATCCTATGTTTAAAGAACTGTGTTATCCAAAAAGAAAGGTCTTTCGAACAAAATCTATTCTATACTGACTGTGAGTGCGTGTACAAGCGTCTAAGTGTCTACACTAGATGCGAGGGCAGAAATCTTCCATAGTAACAGGGCTATGAATTACTTGCATAAAGACAGAGGAGCCGGGCCTTTTGCTCGGTAGCTGGAAGAATGTTTACTTAAACTACTAGACAGGAATGCATTGGATAGAGATAATTTCGAAGGTGAAATACAGTTTTTTTGGCAGGCAACAGGCTGATGTCAGGCACCGTTAGCCGCGCAGAGAATGAGACAAAGTTCATGGTCACAGATGCAGCTCAGACTGGAGCTTGCAGAGGCAGAAGGCAAGAAAAGCTTGATGGCAGAATCAGGGCCTACTCGCCTGGACTGTAAAAATGGCATAAGTGAACCATATAAAGCCGGTGGCCTTTCATACTTAGGAATGGAATATCCGGCCCATTCATGGCGGATCTGAAAGAGGACATGTTGACGGTGGACGCACATGTGTTTGCGTCTTCAAAACTGGAACTGGAGGGAACATACATGTACTTGTGATTTATACATGAAACCGTTGGGGTCCAAGATAGGGGACATAACTGATCAGAAAAATCCATATTTCCACAAGATGGTACTCCCTTTGTATCTTTTTTGCAGTGACATCTTATGCAATACACAGTATAATCTGATTTACAGCTGATGAAATACGAAATGTGAGGTTTGTCATTATAGGGAGTCATATATTCTTGTTTGTTATGACAGTTTGCATGCTTATCATTTTTGCATGCATAAAAACCTACAGGTTCCTTCCCTAGCTTAAGAGATAGGCTTTCTTACCATTATATCTCTTATGTTCTTACTTCTAAATGTCACCATATGAGTGTCTTTGAGTTATTTTGATAGTGTTTTCTCATTTTTAAGTACTACCCAATGTTTAGAAAAGATGTTTTAACTTGATGAGCTTGATTGTAGAACATGGTGATTATTCTTATTTTATCTTTTTCTCCATATTGGTCTGGGAGCCCGCTTTTCATGCTAGTTTTATAAAGTAGGTCTTTCCTAGTGACAGTCTTTATTTTCCCCACTACCGTATGGAGTACTTGCAGTGGATAAGGTCTGGCCTGACATCTTGTTATCAAGTGCTCTTTTGCTGTCTCAAAATGTGATGTACCTTGTTAAGTGGTGAACGGAGTAAGAGTGTACTCTTAAGAGGAAAATAATATAGATTATACTAGACACAGCTTTCATGCTTGGGCACTGAATGTGTTCCTAATCCAACAGCTTTCTTACCGAATAAAAGGATTTCATGTGACTAAATGCAGGGGAATCCACTATGTGGCGTTTGCTTAAGTGTAAAACAGTGGAAATGTATTGCTATGTTAACCACCTTAATCAGGTGGGCAGACAAACATAATATGAGCCTACTTATTCCCGTAAAGCGGTAAGGACTGTGAAATGCATAGTTTCTCAACTGGACCCCCCAATCTCAATGTTGGGTCATTGGATCTATTGCCAGTACTAAACTCTCAGTTGGAGGAGAGAGACTTAGGCCTGCTCAGTGCGGGAGATAATGCTCAGGGACATGTCTGCCTAAAGAAGGCAAAAACTTTGTATATAATGAGTCAATGCGACCCCATACAGAATAAGTACAGAACGCTCCATGGTTACTAGATCCCAAGGCATACCAATGTTCCATAGGACTTCTAACCCTAACCCAAAAAGGTGTGGGAGGTGTATAATAAAACACAGATCCTAATAGTGAAGAAATGGTTTATTTTCTTTTTTTACTTTTTAGTCCACAAGACCTGACTCAGATCTAGTTATAACTAATAGCTTTCTCCTACAGAATCTCATTTTTTAAGTACTTTGGTGAGGGATTAAAGTGTAAAAATCCAGAATACTTTCCTCACTTTCCTAACCTGAGTTGAGTCTTTTCCGTCTTCTGTTTGTATTTTTACTTATAAGGTTGATGCCCCTTTTCATAACATTGTTTAACCATGGGTGCCATAATATTTTGGGTTTGAATCGCTAATCTGTGTTCTGTTAGACGTGTGTGGAAGCCCCAGCCCATTTCTCCAACATAGCTCTGGCCACTAGGACATATCTGTAAGTATATAACATTGTGTTTTATGATTCGTCATCACATGCAGGTGTATCTTGTACACATTATGGACAAAAGTGTCATACATTGACCACATCTTAAGTTTCCTTCAATTGGGTTACTGCCATCAGCGTTTTTTTGTACAAGATTAACTTTTTTTTAAACCGTGTTCTTACAAGTTTACCCTTCAAGTTCTTATCTCGGCGATGGGCAAATACTGGTTTAGCCATCTTAGTGGGATTACCTGGATTAGTCTTAAAAACATGCCAGTTTGATCTTATCGCTTGCCATACTTGTTCATTCATCACTGAATGTCTAGTAACACAGACCAGTTTAGGATTGTTTTTTGCTTTCTCATGACATAGGAGATGGTCTCTTTCATAAAATCTCGCCGCCTTGTACGCCTCTCTGACAAGCCTTCTGGGGTAACCCATCTTGAGAAACGATTTGAGCATAGTGATGGCATTCTCATCATAATCATTCAGATTGCTACAGTTGCCCCTCAATCTGAGGAATTGCCCAAAAGGAATCCCCTGTTTTTGATTCCTCGGATGGTAGTTCTTAGAGAGTTGCAGAGTATTGTGAGCTGTAGGTTTCACAAACAAGCCTACTTCCAATTTACCATTGCTGTGTTTGATCCATATGTCTAAGACTCTACTTTTTGTCTGCTTATATTGGCCATAAATCTTAGGTTATGATCACATAGGGTAATCCATTCAAGATGCTCCCTAAGAGTTTCTTCTTCCCCTTCCCAAATAAAGATGATGTTGTCTTTGTACCGGGACCACGATAGCACCGATTCATAAAAGGGAGGCAAGTTCATTGTGGATAAATTGGTCTTCAGAATGGCCCTTGAAGATGTTGGCTATACTGGGTGCACAAGAATCGCTCATACTGACTCCCTTCTGTGGAGGAACAGGCCCCGCCCCCAATTCAGCTGTGTTTTCTGTCAGGACATTTTTTAGACATTCAAGAATGAATGTTCTGGGTGCTTCTCTTAGGTGTTTCTGTATAAATTTGTCAACCGTGGTGAGGTTCAGTCACTGATCCTATGGTGGTAACAATGGGTCGCAAGGGGATGGGGGGGCTGCTAATTCTTATGAATCTTGGGTACCCCCTAGATTCTTGCCACCCGAAAATAGGTGACATTTAAAATAAATTTGGTGTATATGACTCCCTCGTTTAAGGCTTGGGTTGTGAACCGCTCTATTTGTTTGGGTACTCTCTTTGGGGGATTGCTCTTCATGCTTGTATAGTGTTCACTGTTGCTAAGCATGGTTTTCATCTTAGTGATGTCATTTTCAGTGTCCACAAGTGTATTCCCACCTTCTTTGTCACTGTCTTTGTCCGTGACTTCCATATTTTGTGAAAGTTGTAAAGGCTATGTATTCATCTTTTCCTAGATTCCGTAAAACTTTAGGGATGAATCTCGGACATTCTCTAAGTTTGTTTAATACTTCTCTTTCAAAAATCGCTACTTCCAGGTCTAGTTCAAGAGATGGGGTGAAAGTGGATGTCACAGACAGCCCTGAAGCATTACATTCTCTGTTGTCTGGTCTATCTTCATCCACAAAGAACATTTTAATCTAACTTTCCTGAAGAACAAGACAATATCTTGAAACCATTCAAAGTTATTGGCATTCGTATGAGGGACATGAGACTAGCCTTTGGTTAACAGAGAGTTAGTGGCCTCCTCAATTGTTGTGCTGGAGGGATTGAAAATGGGAATTTAATTTACTGTCTCCAGTACTGCCCATTTTTTGTTTCGTAGTACTGGAGTCTGTTGTTCAATGGCTGATAGTTCACCCTGTATCTTGGCTGGAACCTCGTTCTGCAAGGTCCTCTTCTGACTCCTCGACAGGCTAAAAAAGAAGTACTAGTGCCTGATCCTTGTTCGTTGGGTAATCTCCTGTCTGAGTGCTCAAACTGATGGGAACTGCCCTCATTCTCAGATTTAGAGGAGTATGAGAAAGCAAGGACTTTCTTAGTGTTACAACTCTGCCTATATGGGTCTCCCTCTTGGTCCTGGTCTTGGGTGTACTATGGTGTACACCGTTTCCTTTGTAAAATATCTGATATCCTGTTTCAACTTCCCATCTTTTTCTAATCAGATATTCATTAAAAGAGGCCAATTCACTGTTTAGATCCTCCAGTTTATTTTTTTGTTCTTCCAGGGCATTAGATTTCAATTTTTCTTCCATCTCCAACTTCTCATTCACCAGGGCCAAAAACATTTTCCTCGCTGTTTCCATTATGAGCATCATCCAATCTCTAGAGCAACGATTGCTGATCAGAGACCATTTTTCTAAGAAGATTTGGACGAAAAGCCCGGGTACATTCCTTACTCATAGGCCCTTTGATGTGGTGCCTGCTCTTAGATACTGTAACATCAACTCCCCATGGGATTCAATCTATATCTCGGAGTTATAATAATTAAAGTCTTGTAAGATGATGCCTCCACCTTTAACCGCCAGCTTGATGACAATTTATTCACCTTGTCTTAGATGATGTAGTGCTTTCCTTTCTGCTAAAGACACATTAATTAAAGTGAACTTGCTTAACTTCTTTTAGGAACCAATTTTTCAAAGGTGAGGAGTCCAGGAGGCCCACCCACACTGGGGGGGGGGGGGCAGGGAGGGGAGAGGAGGGGGGTCTTAGCCTTGTTGCCGAATTGTCAGTAAAGTCATATTTATTAGAAAAGAAGTATTTCAGACAGATTTTACGGAAAAACTTTGAACTCCGAAAGTCTTTTTCGTTATAACGAAGGAAAGACCCCTGCTTAAAAGGGATATTTGTTGATGATAAAATATGTTGGGATAAGTCAAAGATAGGTATTGGCTGATCGACAGTGTTTATAAATGTACAAAGAGTATGCAGTTCCTGAAAGCATGTAATGGGAGATATCATTGGTATCACATCCATACCAAAACAGGTCAGAGGAATATGAGTATTCAGGAGCAAGAGCCCTCGCCCACCCAGTTGGCTGACATTCTTTATCATCGGGCAGCTCCTCTTTGGGCTGGCGCTGCAATGCCCAATGGGTCCCTTGAGAGGGCTCTTTGCCAGAGATCTTTTAAAATGTTTTTGCTGTGATGTGCCTAAGGTGATGGCGTAGAATGTGTAGATTGGAAAAAAGAAATGAGAAAATATAAAAAAAAAAAGGGCCACCTTATGACTTTTATTATGATGATGGTGGTGGTGGATCCTGTCATATCAAAAAACAAAGTGAAACTATGAAGGAAATAACGTTCCTTTGTATCTCAAGGGATCAGTTTAAATGGAGGTCAACATGTTTCTTGCCAACAAAGTAGTCACAGACGATCTAGGGCAAGTCGTCAGGAGCATTCAAATGGGATCGGGAAAGTGTCCAAATTAGTCAAGTGCCCAATCAGAAAACCACCCATAAAGTGTGGTGAAACCAATACTTTATGTAAGCTAGTTAAATGAGATTAAGTCTTTACAAATATACAGTAATGGTATAACCCTGCGCCCAGATGGATAAGCAGCCCACCCTCTCTCCTCCCACTCAGCTCCCTGAGACCCTTGCCAGTGAGTAGCCACGCTGTATAAACCTCTGATTGATTACGTATAACCACATGGTAGTGCAGGAGCATATTAACTGGTGCATCATCCTGAAGTGAAGTGTGACCTGAAATGCCAACAGTGGACAAAACATACATCGGACATGTGACATAAAAAGAGCATCTCATGACAATGTTTTTAGTCTGATTCCCCATCAAATCATTCGTTGCTATTTCTATGGGCTCTCCGGTCTGCATCAGTAGTACTTCCTTCTGGTTTGTCAAACCCCTGGTGTCTGCCATTGTTCACCTCTTCCCTCCCCCTCTTTTTCCTCTGAGTAGAAAAGGTTGTGGATTTGAAACACCTGAACCGCTGCTAGTCCTGTTTGGGGGATCAGAATTCTCAAAGCCCACAGATGAGTCTGAGAAAGTTATACTTTTGCAGATTTTTGTATCGACCCCAAGTTCATGAGCCGTTTGGTTGGTTTGTGTGTAAAACCTATCAAAGATAAGGGTGTGCTTTTTCTTTTGTGAAATTCTTTATATCTCTAGTTACTTTATCAGCTTTTTTGTCTTCATCTCAATGGCATTAAACTCTGCAATAGTTTTGTTGAGTTTATCTAATGCTGCTTTAAACTCTGAGAGAGCATCTGGGCCTAGAAGCTCTTTTTCCAGTTCCTCAATTAATCTTATTTCCTCTTTGGCATGCTCAAGGTCGATCTCTGTTCTTAGCATCCAATGGCAGGAACAGGTGGTCGCACTATGACTGATTCCACCCCATTTTAGGGAAGATCATGGCGTTTATAAGGCACATTCATAAATCCCTCTCTATTTTATTCACGCTTTCCTCTCTCCTGTCACATCTCGCACTTTTATAGAGCAACCAATATGGCATTACATTTCCTTTGATCTGTGCAATTGTGACTGAATGTGAGATGTATCTGGACGCCTATAGGTCTGCGGACAGGGTGCATGTGTGTTTGATAGGTGCGCATGCCTGTTTGTAGAAAGTTTGGTTTGTGCCTGGATGTATATAGATGTTTTGTTCTGTTTCCATATTTTCAGATATGTACTCAATTTTACAGTCTTTCATTTAAAATGTATTGCTGTACATTTCTGGTGTTACTAATACCTATTTTCAGCATATTAAAATTATCATACACAGAAGGATGAAAGACTGAGTTGGCTTTGTCAGAGATTCAAACCAATGATCTAGCGTTTACATCAGTCTTGAAGAGCTTTAGTAAATCTCTCTTTACAGAAAAGTAATAAAGGCATGATACTGGCTACAGTAGGGGGATAATGATATAACATCAAATTAACATTTACAAAGTCCAGCTTCAGACTGTTTGCCATTGCCTATGTCCTCAGTGAGACTAGGGTAAAGCAGACCCATTCCAGCCTTGCTGAATATCTTGACTCTTGGTACCCATTAATCTTTAACCAGCTTCAGCCCACACCCTCACAATGTCTTTTATGTTGATGTGGCTCTGACCCCTGATCCCACACCTGTTGGGTAGCAATATAGGTCTATTAATATGGCCAGGGACAAGATACATTGAAAAGATGGCTATCTCCATGTTTGAAATAATCTCCCTCCAGTCTCATCCAATGAGGGCACTGCAGTCTGGATTCAGTGAGTGATTAATGCCCAACCATGTTGTCCATTTCTAAAGGTCATCTTCGTCGTGCTCTTTATAGGGATCATCTGAAGTATTGCTTGAAGGACCAGGAATTGTGCTTGGGAGGGATGGTCAAAATAAATAATTGAAAATGCTATGTGTATGGTGACTGAATGTTAAATGGATGGATGTTTAATGGTGGAAAGTAATGGGATAAATTGTGAAGAGCCACCTGAAATGGTATATGAGCCACCAATGCGAGAGCTTTCCCTCCCTGCGAACATGCTACTGGGAGTTCCCTCTGCTTACTGTGACTGTAGTAACCACTTTGTTTTGTAATGTCTATTTGCTTACAGTGAAGGGCTGTTTAAACCAAATCCCATGGTACCTTTTGGAAAATGGAGATACGTTTAGGTTGACCAGATGTCTCAGATTTGTCAGGAAAGTATATTTCTTCAGTTGTCTGAGTATCCTGACATTTTTCACTAAATGAAATACTTGTTGCTGTTTTGTGAGGTCGAGTGAGCCCAAGCATGATATATAAAATGTTACTCTTTCTCATACATCCGTTGTGCCAGATCTCCTATTGAGCAATGCACGAAGACTGGAGTAACTCTACCACAACCCTTGCAAGGTTCCCTTATCTGAGTGTGATCAGTGATCCAGTTGAGATTTTTCTTTGCCTTCTCAGATGTCTAATCTTGTTTATACCATTATAAAAGCAGGACTATAACTTCAAGAATGAAAAATTAGTCTGGAGTCATGCATGGTCCTTGCAATCCAGTTAGTTATGCTACCAGCAGACCTGCTGCCTTATCTCACCATTTGTCCAAGAGCAGGTGTAAAAGCTGAGCCTGTCAAATGTCTTGTGCCTTTTTAAGTAATCCAAATGCAACAATATTTTTGTTTTGTGCCACGTTAACAGAGTGTAACACTGCAGATACAAATGGCTAAATGAGAGCACGCAGCAGATACTATACAACCACAAACTAGCAGATCCCTTGGCTCAGGTGCACTTAACAACCCCAAATGTCTTTGCAGAGATGGGCAATTTTAGAGTGCAGCTCAACAGTTGCATTTAATTTTTACTGGTTGATTACCACAAAACCAAGTGTACATCAGGTGCTGTGTGAGACTATAGTGCTATGTCAGTCTTATTGGATTCCTATGAAAAAACGTGATGCATGTCTTAATTCTTTGCTATGTGTTAATAAACTATTTAGGAAATGGATGAGAGGTGGACCTTGAGAAATACAGATGCAGTATAGGGCCAGAAAGGAAATAGTTTAAAAAAATATATATTATTATTATTTTTATAGTTATTAATTTAGATTATAATAGAAAATGCATGTTTTCATAAATATTGAATCATTATAGCAAAAATATAACATACAATCTTAATCACAATTAGGGTACATCTACAATTCCAGATATGCCCTATGCATGATGTACAAAATCCTGATAGTCGTTGTAAGAACTAATCATACATAATTATCCATTCATACATGGCCTAATTTAAATGATTAAATACATATCAAACATGATGTTGTTGATATTAAACATGGATATGTGTTCCGAAAATGAATGACACGTAACAAAGAAGAAAAATTATTCATCACGTGTGTAATTAAAAGACATGGTCATGGCTAACATAGTTCATGTTTACATGCGTTTCGGCTGGACGCCATCATCAGGTAGCCATGATGGTCTAGAAAGATCTAAAAAGAAAATATAGATGTAAGGAATGATACTGGTCACTACATGACTGTTCATTTGCTTTAAGTTAAAAAGTGGTGCAAAAATTAAAAAATGTCACAGACAGAAAACCAATGGTGCAATTTAGTAAACTTCTGAAGAAAGAATGGAAAAAAGGCTTAGTGTGAGAAACGAAAAATGTGTTCTGTTTCTAAACATCCAACTTCTAAAGTTTCATTTAATATATGAATCACCAACAAGTATAGTGAAAAGGATAAGATCAGAGAAAGGCGACAGACCCTTAGAATAGAACACTAAAACATGTATAGAAACGTCATTTATTGAGTGTTAGAGCTAAGAGTCCCAATGTTTCGAATGATGAATGACAGTTACCTAGATCCCAGAAAGTGGTATATGTTGTTACCTTGACATATGCATTAGGTCAATTCACTATATGATTTCGGTGAGAGACTGGTAGGAACACTAGTAGTGGAGAAAATACCTGTAAATATTACTAAGAGACATTTGGGAATGTCAGGGTAGGAGATATAACAATGATCATGGTACACAACTGCAGTCTATATCTCATTATTTCTACGCTGACCAACTACTGCTTTTTATGCCAGTGGGAAACATTTTAGAGCGTAAAGATAATAAAAGAACACTGGTCCTATACTAGTAGAATGATTACAGCCATAGATTTATAAACTGGCTGATGAGGATTGCTGGTAGCTTAGACATTGCAACTAACACGGCTAACCGCAATTACTAATGATGTCTTTTTAAAATAAAAGAGCACAGGTCTAGAAAAAGATAAACCAGATAGAGAAGAAGAGAGATATGGAGAAAGGACCCTACAAAATACTGCACATAATGATAACGACACTTAAAGGTCTTACCTAAAATAGACCTTTAGTTATGATACCATGGGTCTCAGTTCTTGATCACATCTGGTAGTGGTATTGAAATTTTGCATTATTTATTCAGAAACTTTGCAATCAATATCTGCAAATGAAATAATAAAAAAAGAAATCCTCCAAGTTGATCTCGAATTCGACTACAGTTGGTCGGTACTAAAATTAACTTTGGAATAAGAGAGTACTCTTGTGACTACAAAAGGGTTCTACCTTTAAATGATGTCGGGAAAATCCATATCTCCGAGAAGCTGCAATTGATGCCAGTGATCGCGTCTCGGTTTCGTAAGAACAAGATCCCGAATATACTGGTTTCAAAGCAATTGACAAATCCTATATGAAGGAGATGACATGTAGGCATGCATAAATAAAGGGTGCTGGGAAGCAATAAATTCAAGAGTGACAAATTATGTTTGATTAAATGCACCCTAACTGTAAGTAAAGCTTTGAGTTAATTTAACCGATATGAACGCTGTAAAAACGAAAGCTAGCGCAAATTGCAGACTCAATATTAAGACTAATGCTAAAACACAATAGGAAAACGGCATTTACACCTGAGGTATAGGCTAGTTATCGGTGGTGTGTCCCACAGTCAGCGCTTCCGTCTCTCGATGTAGTGTGCCATGAACCGGCACGCCAAATGTCTGCCCATGCTGTTGCCATTTTTAAACTTGCTGTGGGCGGGCTTACGCGATGTTTAGTGCCCGGATGTGATGTCAATAAACACTGATAGGTTGCATGTATAATCGGGTGGGTCTCAGGAGTATCCTACGATGTGACCAGGATAGTTTATATAAAATAGCCGCCATATTGAACTGGAGACAAGGTAACTTGGCAAACAATGACGAGCTATGATACAACCATAGGTTGTCACTTAATGGATCAGCCAAATCCACACGAAGGGCTGCGATGTTACGAACACATAATGTCTGGAATAACCGCCATTTCCGGCAAGGATACTAGTAATGGCATAAATTTACACAGATTTCCTAACTATTAGTTGTCACTGAGTTAGTGAGTTAGTCGAACGAATTTGCAGGTTCAATATTGATAATGTCTTAATATGTGGAATAGCCACCATATTGAAATGGAAAATAAAATGCTATGCTGAACAAGGAAAACAAATAGACAAATTAATAGTAACTGTTTAATAAGGGATAGTTAAGATGATGGTTGTTGAGGAAAATTCCCTTACTATACGAACCAGTGTAAAAATTAGTCAACTCACCTAATGTGCAAATACTCTATAATGCAATGATTAAACAATGGTCGCACAATCGACAAGTTCTAATTCTACTCTAAGTCTTAAAATTGTATAGATGCAAATGTAATACTTTGTTGACACCTATAATGGTTCTCCACATAAAGAGCCCTGGAGGGATATAAAACCATGGTTCTGACTACTTTGTACCTTTCAATAGATGTACTTTGGCACATATAAACAATAATGAATATTGTTATTGGTAGACATAGAGGTGTGGACAATCATATAAAACTAAATTCCCGAAGTCTCGACATGACAAAAGTTTCCTCAGTTGTTATAACGGATTACTTGATCCCATGCGATCTCATTATTCATTCCTCGTTTGTACGTGTCAAGAGTAAAGATCCAGAACACTTCCCTCCGTTTACGTACTTAACTGCTTTGGCTTCCAGCGTTAATGTGTATTTTTTCTAGAATGAGCCATTGTATTTCCTGAGTACTGTGCTGTGCCTCCATATAGTGTCTAACTAGTGGGGCAGCTGTTTTCTTTGTTCTAATGGCAGATCTATGTTCCGTCAGTCTAGTGGCCATTGAACACGAAGTTTCACCAACATATCCGAGCTTGCACGGGCATACAATCAGATATATATTGTTGGTGGTTTTACAATTAGTCAAAGATCTTAGTTTGATGTAATTTCCATTGATCATGTAGGTGGTGGTTTTAATGGCAAACTAACATGCAACACAGGACATAAATTTAAAATTGCCACTGGGGAAGTCTTTACCTGTTAGTGTTGTCTGAGTGGTGGTTCTGTGAACGTTTCTCATTCTAGAGCGCACTATCAAATCTTTAAGATTTTTGTTATTTCTATGCGCGAATAGAGGTTTAGATATGGAATTTTCCCATTCTCTAGTGGCATTTAAAATGTGGCAATTGCTGTTGATAATGTGATGTATTTTTTCGTTCATGGTGGAGTGGCGTGTCATGAACACCAATCTTGAATCATTAACTTGAGTATGTTTTGTTAACAAGTGTTGTCTGTCGTAAAAACAAGCCCGTTTATACGTCTCCCATACTAGACGTTTAGGATAACCTCTAGCTATGAGTTTGGTTTTCATCTCAATAGCTCTTTGGTCAAAGTCCTGTAGATTGGTGCAGTTCCTGCGGAGACGCAGGAACTGTCCAAAGGGAATGCTAGTCTTTTGGGACTGAGGGTGATAACGCTGAAAATGCAACATCGTGTACAGATCTACCTCTAGGTGGTCCACGTTGTTCTGAATGACAATATCTAAAAATTCCACCTTGCTTTTGCTGGAATTGGCTTTGAAGTTGATGTTTCTGTCACATAAGTTTATCCACGACACAAATTCGGGGATGTCTTCTGGATTTCCTGTCCAGATAAAGAATATATTGTCTATATATCTAGACCACATATTAACTGATTCGCTAAATGGGGCGATCTCATTGTCTATGTATTTACATTCAAAAAGAGCCATGTAGATATTGGCCACTGTCGGGGTACAAGATGCCCCCATACTGACTCCTTTTGTTTGTTTGTATAGGGTCCCATTGAACTTGAAAATATTTTCCTGCAGCACTAATTCCCACTTGGGAAGTATTTGCATGCTCAAGGACTGAAAAAGACCACAGGTACCAGCATGCCTGCAATCGTGAGTCACTTGACAGCCCACTTGGGAATATTTAAATGAATATGCAGGGTGCCTGATTGAGCTACTCGGCGCAGTTCCGGTTTGATTTTCCTATGAATAAGGAGCTTTGTCAGCCCCGAAACCCGTCAGGAAGGAGAGAGACATTTCTAGAGGGTCACTGCTGGTTTTATTCAATAAATGGTGTTTTCTACCACTCTGCTGCTGTGTTTGTCCTCACAACAGGGCAAGTTTGGATTGGATTAATTACGGCTGTCCAGCCGTAGAGGATGAACCACCGTCAGACTGTGGCAGGAGCAGGAAGGTTTGGAGTGGTTTTGAAACCTTCAGTCTCAGCGGAGGTTTTAATTACCAGCTACTGACATTTGGAGGCCCACTGGGGTCATTTATTTTAAACTAAAAGACTGGAATTTCAGCGCTGATCCCACTTGGGAAGTATTTGCATGCTCAAGGACTGAAAAAGACCACAGGTACCAGCATGCCTGCAATCGTGAGTCACTTGACAGCCCACCTAGGAATATTTAATTGAGTATTCAGGGTACCTGATTGAGCTACTCGGCGCAGTTCCGGTTTGATTTTCCTATGAATAAGGAGATTAGCCAGCCCCGAAACGCGTCAGGAAGGAGAGAGACGTTTCTAGAGTGTCACTGCTGGTTTTATTCAATAAATGGTGTTTTCTACCACTCTGCTGCTGTGTTTGTCCTCACAACAGGGCGAGTTTGGATTGGAGTTCTATCTATATATATATATCTATATATATATATATATATATATATTCACTGAAAAAACCATAGGTTTCACACATGTTATAGTTAGCGGAAATTTTACTGATAAAAAACCAATGAAATTCCCCCGTTATAGTTAGTGCAGGCAACTATAACTCACGCGACCGCAATCTTCTGCTGATGCTAATACTGTATTTAGACACTTATTTGCCCATGTCTTCTTCCATACATTTTTAGCTATACATATATTACAAATATTTTTTTTTCATAAAGACACATATGTCATCAGCAGAAGATTGCGGTCGCGTGAGTTATAGTTGCCTGCACTAACTATAACGGGGGAATTTCATTGGTTTTTTATCAGTAAAATTTCCGCTAACTATAACATGTGTGAAACCTATGGTTTTTTCAGTGAATTTGCAAGGTTTTTTAAATGCTAATTCCTAACTATAACGTGTGTGAAACCTATGGTTTTTTCAGTGAATTTGTACGGTTTTTTAAATGCTAAGTTACTTTACGCCATTCGTGGCGTGCGCGCCCACTTAACGCAGTTCGTTCCGTGCGCGCACGATGCGCTTAACGCAGTTCCCACGTTACGCTAGATGGGCCATGTACGCACGATGCGCTTCGCGCACCGTGCGCACATGGAGGACATATGATGCACTTCGTTTTGAAAGGTAATATTTTAATTTTTCGTAATTTTTATAAGCCATGCACAAATGGTGCCCTTCGGGCACCATTTGCACACGGGGTGGACAGAGTGTGGATAATTTTTTTTTTATTTTTTTATTTTTTAAATATTATAGTTTATCTCATCTGTTATAAGCAATGCACAATTGGTGGCCTTTGGCCACCAATTGCACACGGGGAGGGGAGAGTGTGGATAATTTTTTTTTTTATATAATTTTTTACCGTACGCGTACGGTAAGCGTAATCGGCGAAATTAGCGAAAAAAAAAAAATCCGTTTTTGGCCTTGAGGGATCTTTGGGGACTCCCTCAACATGGCTATGTGTGTGGGAGCTGTCTAAACAGCCCCTTTACATGTTTTTGTGCTTTGTATTTTCATCATCACTCTCAGTGCGAGAGAGAAAATGGCGGCCGCCGCTTCCTGGTTTCGGCCGATTCGAATGTTTACTAAGATCTAAGAGCCAATCAGAATCGCGCACGCCACCGTACGCGTACGGTAAGCGTACGGTAAGCGCACCGTAAGCTGGCTCAGATATATATATTGATTTAAAGGCTATTTTCTCAGAATCTACTGAACAGATTTACACCAAACCTACAAAAGGCACTTCCTTGACCTGAGGACTACCTCTCTGCCAAATTTCTAGTAATTCTGTTCAGCCGTTCGGGCTGTAGCCCTGTCTAAAGGTCCTATGGAAAAATGCATGGGAAAAACGCGTTTTGGGACCCCCCTTTTATCTCAGCCCCCGCTTGACGAATCCCCCCGAGACTTTCAGGGTAGGTGCGGAGCATAGCGCCCCACCTATTTTGAAAAATTCGCGAGGATTCGTCGACCGGCGCCAAAGTTATTCAAAATAGAACGTTGCGGATTTCCTATGGAAACGTGGTCCTAACTATAACTACCTACTGGCGACCGCCAGTAGGTAATATATGTATCTATATCTATATATCTATATATATATGTATATATATGTATCTATATATATATATATATATATGTATATGTATATATATGTATGTATATATATATATATATTCCGGATCCACAAAGCTTTGGCTGAGGGCAGCCGCCTGCTTCTCAGGGAGTGGCTTCGACTCTCCAAACCTCCTGATGGCGAGAAGAGAGACACCAACCACTAGGAGCTATGGCAATATTCTTTTAATCTTCAGAAATTACGCATTTCGGACACCACTTGTCCTTGATCACATACAGAAAAACGCAGTTCGCCATTTTTTTAAAATATGCTTAGATTCACACCCACGTGATTGTGTAGACATGGAAAAAATACTATGTGCACATAACTGCATTTTCTGAGAAGTCTGTTTTCAAGTTGTTGTGTTAGGTATTGTTCAATGGCTCATCTTTCTCATTTCAACAAAAAACACTAACTAAATACATGGTAAAAGGAGGCTATTTATGTTGCGATAAATACTTTAAGAGGCCTAAAAAAACAATATACAGTGTATACAGTATTCATTTGTAAAATAAGACATATACTACAAAAAGGCGTAAAACCAAGAATTAACATGTTAAAATCATAGCACGAAAATAACACCTTTAAAATAGTGCAGCACTGGAGTCACTTATATAAAACCAGAGACTACCTGTCAGCTTAATGATAAATTCATAAGCGGAAAATGTGCAGAAATGGCAGTAAACCATGTAAAAAAATAGAAAGTGCAATTTACGAGAGTAACCACAGTTGTTATTACATCTGCATGAATGCAATCACAAATGTACCCCTTGTTGCTTACAGAAAATTGTCACTGATTGTATCGAGAAGGGAAATCCACTGTGCCAGCCAAGAAAATGTGCAAATACCGCAGACTAGTCAAAGTGCTATTTGTCTGATAAAGTGCGACCATAGGTCATCCTGACCTAATAAAGTGCAAGTGCTAACAATAAAGCAAATACAAAAACTACACACGTGGTGTGAATAAAAAGTCATAGTTCAGGCCATGATGGAATAAGGGCGCGGCTTTAGAAGTCAATAATACAATAATAAAATACTGTATGCTGCCTTCACAATTAAAATGGAACATAATGGGGGATCCTCACATCTAAAATCATGGGTCATATTTATAACATCATTGTAACCTTCCAAAAACTATGCAAAATTATAGGAAGTAATGGAGGTCCTCTGTATTATTCAGCCCATTGGGAGACTTGCTGTCTAACTCAAGGATCATTCTGGACTCCAATTGTCGCAGCATTCTCTCTCTATCTCCACCTCTCCGGAGCTTAGGGATGGCAGCCACAATAAAGTAATTCAAACATTTGAGATCATTGTTGTGCTCACATCTAAAATGTCATGCAACAGGATATGTTGGATCGTTATTTACAATAGCACGCAAGTGTTGCAGTATTCTGGCATGCACCTGTAGCTTGGTGTTTCCTACATATCTCAAGCCACAGGTGCATGTCAGAACATATACCGCAAACTCGGTTCTAAAGTTAAAGCTGCCCTTGATGGTAATCATATTGGGGCTGAATGGAGTGGAGTATTGTGTGGTATTAACCCCAAATCTGTATGCTCTGCAGGACGTGCATCTAAAAAATCCTTGTCTCGGTGATAACCACATTCTGGTAGTCAATAGTTCTGGGCTATTTTTTACAATTTGTGATTGCATGGAGGGACCTTTCCTGTAAGTGATGGTTGGTTCTACTGGGAGTTTCAGAGCTAAAACTCCATCTGTCAGCACTATAGGCCAATTGCGTTAAATAATTGACCTAATTTTCCTTTCCTGTTTGTTGTATGCTGTAATAAGTCCGGGGGCATCCTCCACTGGTGTGGATACTTTGTTCACATCCTCTTTGTGCAGGAGGGAATCTCTAGATCTATCTTTGACCTTCTTTACTGTCTCCTGCAAGCTCTTTTCACTGTATCCTCTTTCTTTCTAAATCTGTTGAGTGCCTCTTGGGTGAAGTGGTCTAAGTCCTCCTGAGTACTACAGATTCTTTTGAGTCGTAAGAGTTATCCGAATGGTGATTAGATGTTTAGGGTGAGCACTGCTGGCATGGAGTGTAGAACTGCCAGCAGTGACTTTACTATGTAGTGTAGTGGCTATTTTGTCTTCCTTAACATACACCTTAACATCTAAGAACTCAATGCTCTCTTTGCTAATCTGAGAAGTAAATTTAAGATTAGCCGTATTCAGACTGATCTTTTGAATAAAATCAGTGGCACTCTTCATCTCCTTTCCACACAATAAAAACATCATCGATGTATCTTAGCCAGTGTTGTACATGGTTCGCAAACTCTACAGAGTGCGTGTGCTTGAGGACCTGCTCCTCCCACCAGCCTACATGTAAGCATGCATAGCTGGGAGAGAAGCAGGCTCCATCGCCACACCCATCTTTTGTATGTACACATCATTAACAAAAATGAAGAAATTGTTCTGCAAGCACCATGAGATTAAACTTAGCAGCATCTTGTTATGGTTATAGCAGTCCAACGATCTGGTACCCAAAAAATATTTGACTGCAGTTAGACCAGCAGTGTGTTCAATGCTTGTATAAAGCGATTCTATGTCCAGTGTGATAAACATAAAATCATCTGCCCACTGGATGTCATACACTTTTTTCAAAAAGTCTCCTGTGTCCTTCACATAGGTCGGAAGCTGTTTTACAAAGCCTTGAAGAAAAAAGTCCACATATTCCGTAGCGCGTTCTCCCACATTCCCTATGGCTGAAATGATCGGTCTGCTAGGTATTGGGTGGTATTCTTGTGGACTTTGGGGATGAAGTATCGTCTGGGTATTACTGGATGTTCTACATTTAAGAATTGATATTCTTCCATGGATATCACCCCTTCTCTCTTCCATTGTAGCAGATGCTTTCTCAAGGCTTCCTTAGCTAAGTTATATTGCTGGTATTTGTTTTCTCATAGCAAGCCTGATCGTCCAGATGTTTGTGGGCTTCCATTAATTATTCTGTTTGCGGCCAAATCACTATATTGCCACCCTTGTCAGATTTAGTGACAACTGTCTCGTGATTGGCACTCAGTTTGTTCATCAAGCTGGCATATTGTGATTCTTGGTATTTTCTTGAGTGTTTTTTATGTTTGACTTGATGGTGTCATTTTTTTTATTTCCTCCGTGACACACTCATGGAAGATGTCTATTGCATCCTTGGGCATTGCTGGGATGAAAGTCGATTTGGGCTTAAAAGGACTCATGCCTGCTCCTCGTTGTCTGGTGTTAGCATCAGAGAGCCTTTCTTGTATCGATTGACAGTTTACAGCCTCCTGATCAGTCATGTTTCTGTTTTTACTGAGATCATGCATGGTGAGTAGCGTCGAAATATCGAAAACCTGAAGCTCATTACTAGTGCCCCCCATAGTTGTTTTCTTCTGTTGTGTTTCCTTCTTTTATAGCAAAGAATTTCTTGAGCTTCAACTTGCGGATAAAGCCAAACACGTCAACTCTCGTGCGTGCATAATTAAAATCGCTCATTGGGCATAAGGATAAGCCCAACGTCGCTAGTTGTTTTTCCGTCTCTGTTAGTACCATGGGGAAAAGATTGATGATGGTATTATCGTCAGTATTCATTTTCTGCGCCATTGTGTCTTTTTTATTTGATTTTGCATTTCCTCCTTTTGCGCCTTTCCCTTTTCCTTGCGTTCCTTCTGAGTTTATTTGCCTCTTCTGATTGCGAGGTCTCAGGGTTTGGCGGCGATCTGAGGCTAAAAAATCAATTTCTTCTCCTACGTCAAGCTTTCCTATTTCACCTGATTCACTAATACTGCTCATGCTTCCACTTTCTGATGACATATCACTAGTAAGTGAGTAACCATCTACGTAGGAAGTAGTTTAATTTTCTATGTTTTCTGGGCGTTGTGCCAAACTTGCTGCAGCATTAGTGGATTTAACATTCAATTTAATTTTCTTGGCATTCTCATATCTCAGTGCGAATGTAAAAATTTGCCCCTGCTCATAATCAGTTTGGTCGCGGGAGAACTTGTATGCTTTTTTCCTCTTGTTTAGTTAGGCGTTCCTGTATTTCTTTTCTTGTCTTTGCTATAAACTTGCTTTGTTCTAGCTTGCTCAGCTGATTTTATCAATTTCTGCCATCAAAGCTTGTCGGTCAGTTTCAGCGTATTTTACCAGTATTCTCACAAGATTCATGGATGCTTGCAGGTTGCATTCTCCCCGTTCTTTCTACATACTCCGATTAGGGTTGTCAAAGCTGGGTGCTAATAGGATGCTTAGTCCCTATGGAATGCGTCCTACTTCCTCATACTTTGTGAGTGATTTGTGCTCCCACCGTTTTGTTATTTCGTTCCTCGTACACTTTTCCAATTTCTTTAAAAGCGTTTTGCCGTCACCATCGTTGGTTGTGGTAGTGGTATTGGGACCTTGACCACTCGTAGACGCTCTGGACAGGTTGTTAAAAAGTTCCTCTGCCGCTGCTTCCCACTCACTAACTGCATCCTCTGACATTCTGAGGTAACACTAAATGTGTATTGCGCTGAGGCGTTCTCGATCTGTTTGCCAAAGCAAAGCCTTCCACTCCTCCCCACCTACGGCAATCGTCAATCTACTCACTGCTGTGGAAAAACCGCTGCCGGCCGGTCCTTCGACCACGTCGTTGCCGTCTCCTGGCTTGTGGGCTGACTTCCAACTGTAATAGGGGGCTGACGCGAATATTCCTTCTGGATTCACAAAGCTTTGGTTGATGGCCGCCTGCTTCTCGGGGAGTGGGTTCGTTAACGGAAGCAACCAACTTCTGTAATTGTATCCAAAAATGCTTCGACTCTCCAAACCTCCTGACGGCGAGAAGAGAGACACGAACCACTGGGAGGCATGGCAATATTCTTTTAATCCTCAGTAATGACGCCTTTTGGACACCACTTGTCCTTGAGCACAAACAGAGAAACGCAGTTCGCCATGTTTTTTAAATATGCTTAGATTTACACCCACGTGATTGTGTAGACATGGAAAAAATACTATTTGCACATAACTGCATTTTCTGAGAAGTCTGTTTTCAAGTTGTTTTGTTAGTTATTGTTCAACTACTAACGTACTAGTCCTTATCAAGGTCCCGTTTTGCACTTGTACTGACCCGAAACTGCCTCAGTTAGAGAGAGTACTACCACCTATAACTTTTATATAAAGATGAGCGAATGGGATCTTTAAAGAAAAAGGGTAAGTCAATTACTCACGCTTAACTAGCTACCTTGAAGGTAGCCAATGTCACCCTGGTCCTGAAGAAGGCCCATAGACCTATAGGGGCTACAAGGGGCCGAAACATGTCGACCCAACGAGATCAATAACCAGGTGCAGTGGAACATTAACCCTTCCACCACAGCACCACCATTTCACTTTTTAATCTTGCCCTAACTTTGGAAAATAAAAGACTCAGCTGATGAAAAGAGGCAATTTTATCTCACATCACCGTTCACTGTACACTACCGCACTCCTGATCACCACTGTTAACAACCAGTTGGTCTACCTCCTGGTGGAGGAAAGGAGATAACTTGGAGAACCACCCACTTATGTGATAAAAGACCCAATGATGATGTTGTTCACATAAATAACAGAGTGGAGAATCAGGACATACCGCACCGTATATTTGAGGTGAATGAGGATCTTCACAACACTGGAACCCTTGATCCTGGCAAAAACAGGATGTGTGATTCATTCTCCTTTAATTTGCAAGTATACTACATGGAAGCTGAATGGATCTCTGCTTCTTCCTCCCTCTATGATTAAGCGATTATAGTGAAGCCATGCAGTGATTGCCCATTTTTGGGGAGGATGTGTCTCTCTCCCCCATCTTCGTGCATAAGGGTGCAAAGGAGAGACTATATGGAGTAGACTACCACACCTTGTGACCTCTGCTGTGGCCAGTTACATTTTTGTCCTGACTTCATCCGAGCCTTGTGTGACAGATCAGGAGTAAAGCGCAGATCGATCGATCCCCTTATGGAGAGGAGTCCATCTCTACTAGTCTGTGAGTGATTCAGGTGAGGTGTGTGGCTGATATACGAATGTACTGTCATCCAGCTGACAGCTGTGTAAAAAACAGTGTTTGTGTTACTGTTAGGTCCCTGCTGCGAGGTTTCATAATCTTTACTGACTGTTAAATTACCTACCTGGCTTTGTGCCGTCCAAGATAATACCAGTGTATCTGCTAATAGTTCCCATATGGTATAACAAAGATCTAAAATTGCTTATTGACGATAACAATAAAATATAGCACTTATACCTGAACCACCAGTTGTCTCTGGCTTATTCTGACTATTCTTATAAACCCGTGACCTCTTGGTGCTGAGACAGAAAAAAGCAACACCACACAAACTTAAAGGTTTTTGGTGACAAAGGATGTGATTACCCAGCAAACAAGTTAGTTTTTCGTGCCTTTTTAAGTGCCTGGTGGTCTTCATTTCAAATGCCTTAGGACAAATATATTGCTTGCATTAGTTTGCTTGCTTCTTATGGCTTCATCTGTCTGTAAAACCTCTCTTGTCTTGTGTGACCAAGGACTCACCAAAGGCAGATGAATCGACTTGAAAGTTGTAATATTGCCCAGAAAGAGCTTTCTGTAGCCTGGCTCCAGCATACTCCTTTGAAGTCCTGCAGTCATTAATATCATGTTGTCTCTGAGTGCAGCCAGCTCTAAAAATGGTAGTTATCTCTGTGCTACATTCCTTCTGTTGTAGATGCGAGAGCATAATTATGCTCCACCAAAAATATTGCATAATTAGCTGTCCTTTTCACTAGGGTATATCATTCTATGTAAAACGATGCCAAATCTTGGCGCAAGCTAAATAGTACTCTCTTCTTGTCCAGTTCCTCAATGCTAAGGAAGAGAATGTTATCATCGGTTTCAGAGGCTTGATTTAATTTACCTGCAGCTTGGATGCCTGGAAACAAAAAGCAAAGGGCCTCTGGGAGCCGTCATGAGCACCGCGGCGCTGTGCCCAACTAGACCCCCCACACCTCGGCGAAATTTCCGCCGCGGGAAAGGGGTTAAGGCAGCAGCAGTTTCTCTCAGTTCTGGGTTCGAAAAAAAATGATCAGACAGATTTGCTTCCCATTCGTGAGAAAAAATCCTGAAAAGAAATCTATTTAACACTTAGGCTTACACCATGTCAAAGACAGTTTCCTGTGGCTGCAGCTTGGCTGCGGTAGCTTAGAGGTGCAATGCGTTTAAAATCGCTCATAATTAGTAAACATTTGCACTGATGACCCGTGTGGCACGAGGACTTTATGCCACTGCTGTTTTTTCCTGCACCATGTTGCTGTGGACTTACTGAAAGATTTGATGTGGAAATCCAATTTCCCCTTCATTTGCTGTTCCGGGACTGCCTTTGTACAATTAGCGCCCCAGGCCAAGCCAAATTTGGCACCCCCTATGACTTTTGAGGAAAATGTTTACCTCAGTAAATACATGTTTTAATTTTGCATCGTGCAACTTAGTATCCTGCATTTAAGAGTGAAAACACAACTGAAAGTACCAAACTGAAAGAGAAAATACATAACTTAATAAATGCCCACAATGAGCATGAAGCAACTTTTGAACTGTGATCTGACTCCGGGCCTTGGCCCATCCCCCCCCAACCTAGTCTGTGCCTTGTACCCAGGAGAAAAAGAGAAGCAAAGTTGCTGGGGAGGGATGGAGCGTTGTTTGCTGCCCAAGCCCTTCCCTATCTCCCTGGCAGTATGCTGCTCTCCATGGACGTCATTTGAGGCTAGTTAGGGTTGCAGATGCAACCTCTAACTTGTTAGCTGCTGGTCCTGGCACTTCATTTGAGACCACTGGCCTCAGAGGGGCAAAAATCTTTCCTACCTGTCACCCACTGCTGGTGATCTTCGTGGGTGACACTTTAGTATGCAGAGGGCAGTGACCACTTGTTTCACTCAGAGCATTGCACAATAATTACTCTTCACACTACTTTAAGCGTAAAAGGCCGTTTATTAGGACAAGGTTGTAAAACACAATAATTTAACCAAAACATCACTTAACTACAACAATCTCAAACCTTTCATTCACACCATCCATTCTCCCCTCACTACTGTTGCTTTCTTCCCGTTTCACTCTGTGATCTCCTCCATCTCTCCATTCACCTCCTTACTTATCTTTCAACATCCTCTCCTGTATCTCCAGCCGTTGCACTCTTGCATCCCGCACTTCCATCATTCACCTGTTTCCCCCTGTGCCCATCATTGACTCCCCAACCCTCCAAAGTACTGCCAACCAGGGGACCCCCGTGGGGCAGTTACCTGCCCCATTCCTCGTTCACAGTGCACCTTTCACCATCACTCCCTGTCCTTCCTGCGACACCAGATGGATTTGTTCCACAACCTACTTATAACGTCCCTCATCTCCATCCTATAGTAGGCATTACTAAGCTGCGAAAGGTGCACGCCATCATCCCTAAACAGCAAAGGCTCCTCCAGCTGGAGACCAACATGTGCAATCACTGTAATGCCTCTTGTGCTGCAAAAAACTCTCATTGCCCTGTTTAACTTCCTGCAAGCTTTTTCAACAGTGGCAGGCTTCACTGCCCCTTTCCACACTTTTCGTGACACGAATTCAGTCCATACAATGCACGTTCCCACCAGATTACTCTTCATGACATCCAGATCCCTCTGCATCTGTTGTAGAATTGCCAAACCCGACAACCATATCAAGTCATTTTTGCCCAAGTGCAGGACCAACATATCGGGACAGCCTCTTTGCAATATCATTTTTGTCAGCCATGGCAGTGCCCCCCAACGCATCCCTCCTTTATCCCACCAATACACCTCATGATGGCTGCTCTTCAGACCCAGGTTACGACCATGGACCTGCCGATCTGCCTATCTGGCTGCCCAATGTCTGAAAGAATGTCCAATGATCCAGGTAACGGTCTTGGTACCTGGGACGCCCACACAACCTACGATAAGAAAGCAGATGTTAGCGCACAAAATACAGCTCCTTCTCCTCCAGTTACAGCAGTTCCCCCCCCCCAGACAAGCCATCTCCTTCTTATTTGCTCACATATCGCTTGCAGCACCTAGACCTCCATCTCCCAACCTGACGTATCCTGTCCCATGACCAACCCAGGTGTGCCGCAGACGTCGTTGCGCCTATGCAAAAAGAGTGCATGCCGTATATAGCAGGGTCCCTACCTAAACGCCATATGCAGTACTGCCAACAACTGAAATGCTGTCAACCTCTCCCTGGATGCGTGACAAACAATTTCAGCCGACGGTACTTGTGTCCTCAGGAAAATTTGCCATTCTTGCACCGGGTACACCCCCGTGCATCCACTCTGATTCAACCACACCCATTTACCTACTCCTGCCTGGTTGGTCTTTGAATGTCCCAGCCAAATCCCCAGTCGCTCTCCATTAACTCTTATTTCTTTGTATGTTCTCCCTGCCCGCTCTTTTATGCCCAACAACTCAAAAACCCTAAATGCCCCAAAAAACATCCACACCATACATAAACAAAATACCTAAACCTCATATCCATCATAACAACAATAGGGCAACACCCTTAGCAAACTCTGCAACAAGTCGAACATAATGACCTCCCTTGACGCCCCTCCCCCAATACCGTCCACAACCTTTCAACATCTTACTCAGTATCTCATCTTTGGCCGGGTCAAAAACCATGTATAATTTGCTGTAAAATGAGATCCCTGCTAATTTTCCCGCTATTGCTGTCTGTGACAAGCCCTTATCTATACAAATTAGAACAAAACATATAACTCCCTGCTCAGTGTCCTATCGTGACATGTTCCTTACATCAACAGTCCATCCCATAGAGGATCCAAATTCAGCCCTTGTAGATTCCGCAATGGACTTTTCGACCAGGCCTATCACTCTCACTACCCCAGGCACAGATGCCGTCCGGCAGCTCTGTCTTGCATGCATCCGCTCCAGGTGCCAACCGTTGGAATCGCTGCCACTGTGAACGAGACAAAGCATCCGCAATGTCCTTGTTTGCCCCTGGAACATGCTTTGCGCGGAATACTACATTCAGTTGCAGGCATTGTAGCATGAAACTTCACAGCAGTTGCAAGACCCTCAAGTCCCTCGCTTTCCGTTTGTTCACTAGTTCTACCGTCATGTTGTCTACACGAAACAGCACTAACCTATTCTGAAATTCTGGGCCCCACATTGCCAATGCCACTAGCAACGGGAAAAATTCCAGGAAAGCGATGATCCTCCCTTGCTTCAACCAATGCCCTGGCCATTGCTCGGCGCACCATCGCCCATTCCAAAAAACACCGAAACCAGAGGTCCCTGCAGCGTCAGAGAAAATTTTAACCTGACAGATCGTCCTGTCGTCCACAAAGTCCAAGGCCACTCCATTGAAGTCTGTCAGAAACGTCTGCCATACCCTCAGATCCGCCCTGACTCCCATTGCAATCCTGACTCTGTGGTGTGGTACCACTGCCCCAGACATGGCCATGCTGAGGCATTGGCAAAAAGTTCTCCCAGCTATCACCACCCGGCAAGCAAAATTCAGAAAACCCATGAGTTGTTGAACACTTTGCAAGTCAATCTTCTTCTCCCTGATCACCCATAACAGGAAGGCCTGCATGTCTGTCACCTTCCCAGCGGGCAACCTGGCCGTCCACTGGACTGAGTTCAACTCGATGCCCAGGAATGTCAATCTGCAGCTGGGCCCAGCTGTTTTTTACGGTGCAAGGGGAACCCCAAAGTCCTGCGCCAAAGCCTGAATCTGTTGTAGTGCCTTCCCTTAGTCACCGAAGTTTCCTTTTCCTATGAATAAAAAGTCATCCAGGCAATGAGACACTTCCCAGTGACCACTACTCTTCATGAAAACCAACTGTAGGAACGTGCTGAACATCTCAAACAACAAGCAAGAGATCGCGCAGCCCATGGGCAAAACCTTATCCACAAAGATGGCCCCTTTAAACTGCATCTCCAGCAACGAGAAATCTGCAGGGTGTATAGGCAGTAGGCGAAAGGCGGACTTCAAATCACATTTAGCCATTTCCGCCCCATGCCCACACAACCTCACTAGTAAAAACAAAAAAGGGTTTGGCCCCTATTCAGTAAGGCCGGACCAATATATCATTAATAAGCACAGAAAATGCCAATACTGATACTCATTCAGACTCAACAATTATTCCAACAACCAGATGACCTAAACACTGTGATTGGAAAAAATTCTATTTTTCTTTTTTCTTTTGAAGTATTTTTTCTTTCTTATTTTATACCTTTGTGTTGATAAACAATTAGTTTTAGGATTTAACAATACATATGAATGCAATTATAGACATACATTGAAGACACCACAACATTTAGCACACAAATGTGATACACATAAAATACAAATCTGTATACAATTGAAAGCACACAGAATATCTTATAACAGGTTTTAACGTTCACGTTTCAAAATATACAGTGCCTCTGATTCTTTTAATTGTAAACATAACATTTTTGATTTATAATTCAGAGGCCTCAACAGGCGGATCGCTTCGTCCACTGAAGCATACAGCACCCTTGAATCCTCCTCTGCAATGAAGTCATTGACTGACCTCCCTTCGGGCCAAAATAGATGATGAATCATCCTGTACTCCCCAGGCTCTTTCTTCGGAACCACCCCTAGAGGTGATATAATCTGGTCGTCTATCAGCCAGCTCTCAAATGGGCCCACTATCCTCCCTTCCTCAACTTCTTTTCTCAATTTTGCTGTTACCACTTCCAGCAGTTCCCTGGCCGACTTCAAATTCTCTGCCCACCTTTTTTCTCTGGGTCCTTGGTAACCCACCCGAAAACCTTCAGTAAATCCCCATTGAATCCTTAAAGCAGCCTCTCTGTCAGGGTACATCAAGAGCCACGGGCCCATAGCCCCAATCCTAACTGGGCAAGGAACCCTTTGGCCCAGACTGTCCTCTGCCCTTAGTGGCCCTCCATTGCTCTGCTGGTGTGGCCAAAGTAAAGCACTGTGTGAGCGCGTGTCGTCCCCCACACTTGGAGCACTCATGCTTAAAATTGCAGGGGTATCCTGTACAGAAACCTTTGTTGAAATTCCAACAAGCTCCTGTGGTGCCCCCCCCCCCCTTGCTTATGTGGTGGACCTGGACTCCCTGCGCTAGCATTAGCCCCTCCCGCCACAGTCAGGGCAGGATGTCCCTGAAAGGACCTGTAGGTCACTGGCAGGCCACTAGCTGTGTGTGTTGACGCTGACGACTGTGTGGATGACATCCACTGCATCCACAGTTCTTGGCCCTCCTCGCCCCAAGGCTTATCAGAATTAATGCTGATTCTAGCCCTTATGTCCTCATCATAGCTCACCCACGCAAACCCTCCGAAATGCATCTGCGCCTTCCGGATGATGTCCATGTATTTTAATAAGGCTATGGCCCTGTAAGGTGCTTTTCGCAATAAATGCTGGCGTAAATGAGGAAAGCTGAGGTCCAGTTCTCCATGTTAATGGGCACCCTGTGCCTCCTCGTCAGATCCCACTCTTCTTCCTTCAACCCTGATTTTGCCTGCATCTCCCTATGTAACAGTTTAAAGACATCCACGTACTCATGCTTCCAAATCCTTCTCGTTTTGTCTGATAAGTGGGACCTCAACGGCATGGCCAAACCCATATAGGGAAGTTTCTTGTGATGTTTGTCCTCCCCTCTCTCGTCCTTCCCTTCTGACCCTTCTATTTTTTCCGTCTGGACACCTGCTCCAACCTAATGTTTTGTCCCATTCTCCTCCCCCCACCAAAGGTGCCACTGCTGCGCTTGATGGCGCCTCTGTGTTCCTCACGGACCCCACACCCACCGACCGGCAGGATTTTTTCCACCCCCCTTTTGGACCACTGTTCCAAGTAACCCACCAGTCACTCTCACCTGAAAGGCTTGCTTGTGCCTCCTGGTCTGTCCCCCTGGTGCCGATCTTCTATTGGCTCACCGACTACGTCTTGCCTTTGGCCGCACTTGCCTTGCGCAAAACACCAAGCTTCCCTGTTGCCGTCCCTGATCTGCCCGCCGGCTCCCGCGTCAAATCCTCATCATCCCGTAATACACCCTCCTCCAACTCATCGCTCCAATCACTATAGTCCAACTGCAACTCTGACTCAATCCCCGCAGGCGCCCACATCACTTCATGCACCGCTCTCTTCTGCCCCTTTCCTTTCTTTGCAGACATGCCACTACCATCCTCTAATACCCCCGTCGATGCCCGATCCTTCGTTGGAGGGTAGGCTGCCGCGGACCCACCTGCTGCTTCCTGCCGGCATCTCGGGACCGTTTTGCATGCCGCTGGCCCCCCCACATGCCGGTTTGCACCCCCTCAGGCTGTTCCAACCTGAGAAGACTCCAGCACCACCAGGTCTCTCCCCCATCCTGGCTGTCTCTGACCCCGTCCTGTGGTGACTCGCCTCCTCCACCCATACCCACTTGCCTTTGGACCCCTTAAAACTGGCTTCCTGTACTGCCATGGCCTCCTCCTCTGATGTGGGGGAGGGTGGCCCCTCCTCCCATGGATCGAAACCCCCATCTCCATGGCTGTGCACAGCTCCTCCCACCTTTGCTATGAATCCTGGATGAGCCCACGCAGATCTCGGATCTTTTCCTTAAGAGTCATCCCGCCCCATCTGGGGAGTATGGGCTGGGGTCTTTTGCCTCTGCTACCAAGCTCCCTTGCCCCTGCCTGCACTGTGGTACTGCCCCCGGGGCCCCCCCTTATGGGACTGCTTACAAATAAACGGGGGGCCCAAATCCCCTTGGTTGCTGAGGGGTTCCTGCTACTTGCCTCCATGTGAGCTCCACTTTGCCCTGACAAATTCAGGCCCAGCACTTCACCCAGGTGCTCCCTCCCTTGCCCTCCCTCCCCTCCCTCCTTGCTCATAGCTGTCTCATTGCCAGCCCCAGCGTATTGCCAGGCTGGCTCCTTAAAACCCTGTCCTCTCCCCCTGCTCAGGCTTGGTTCGAGCACCTCCTCGGCAGCATCGCGCTGCTGCGCAGGAAGGCCCCCAGACAGCCCCTCCTCCTGCCACAATGTGCTGGGACAGGCCGCGTCCTCTAGCAGACACGCAGGTAGGTTCTGATGCCTGCCCCCGCGCTTCGTGATCTCTTTCTTGTGCTGCCCATGCCTGACGTACCTCATTTTCCCGGTGGTGGCTTTTCTTGGCAGGCCACCACTGCAGCGGCGACTCCTGCCGACGTCTAACTCTAGGTGCGGTCCATCCCAACCCACGCCTGGTCGAGAACACCAGGCCACAAGAGGTTTTCCCGGCCTGCTTGGCCCAGCACCCTCAGCGCAGCCCGGACGGCCTCCGCATCAGGTGCAGTCATCGCTGATCTACGCGGTAAGGCGATTTCCTATTTAACATCTGAACCTGACTAACGCACTATCCTGCCCACACCAATCGGCGGATTGGCTCATTACACTCCTCAGGCCTAACTACCACCTCAAAACTCCTACACTCTAAAAATTAATCAACCCTTCCCAGTGGTGCCGGGTGCAGGAAGAGGAAGAGCCTCCTCCCCTGCACCCTTATATCACCTACCCTAATCCCACCCCTTGATTAACCCCCTGACCCCTAACAGCTTATCCTCTGCCCCTTGCGCGAATACCCCGGGGAAAGACTGATCTGCGACCCTACTTCCCCTGGGGGGCGGCAGTGACGGGCCTGCTGTGAGCACACATCTCTTTGCCTTTTATCCAGCCATGGCCGGCTTTAGGGCAGTGAGACTGGTGCGGCCGCACTGGGCGCTGACCTGTGGAGGGGGGCGCTGTGACCTCAGGAGGGCTCTGTGTTTAGCAATATCTTATGATCGGAGAGATGTAGGTGGTAGTGGGAGAATCCGAGGAGGTCGTCATCGGAAGTGGGGGTGCCAAAAGTGATTGTCGCAGTCGGCGCCACCAGCGCTAAAGACGGCCCTGCACCTTAGATTAACGTCTGACATTAGCACCAAATGGAAGGTGAGAGGCTGGTGGGGATGCTGGATAAGAAAAGGGTAGAAGAGGTTCAGTGCTTAATTTGAGCCGGTGCTTTCTGGTGCTTAGCACCGGCACCTAATACTCAGCACCGGTGCTTATAGCACAAGTTAAGGACACACTTATTTGGAGTCCATGTGATTTTTCCCCAGAATCACAGAATTTTGAGCCATGCCGAGACTAGAAACCCGGTTCCCCAGCTCCGAAATCGACAGTTCTAGCCATTAGGCCAAGTCCCCTCCAGAACAATAAGTGCCAGGGCTCTCGTCTGGAGGCAGTTTGCACCAGCACATTTCTCTTGTTAGCGCTGCCTCCTGAGGAGAGCCCCGGCACTTTTTATTTTAGAAATTAATCCCTGAAGAGGTTGGGTTTTACGAGCAGTACAAGAGGAGCTGAAAAAATATTTAAGGACAGTTTACCAGAATCAGATCAGAGGGCCACAGCTGTGTGGCCTTTACACAGACAGGCCTGTGCCCCCCACCCACCATGTGCACCCTGTAGCACTAAGCATACAAGTCACTATTCCATACCTGCCAACTTGAACAAAAATCTCACCATGTGAGGAGGGCGGGCCTTGGAGGAGCAGCAATTGATGCCGAGAAGTACCTAATGCACACTTTTGCCCCAACCGTGCCCCCAAGCTCCCTCCTACAAAAGCAAAACAAGCATTGGCAAAGCCAATAGGTCTTGCCAATCCAAGAGCTATTGGCATTGTCACAGTCAATGTCTTTTAGCCATGCTGCTGCTCAGCATGGCTGAAAGTCATGTATAAAAGCGCTATGACCCAGGACCAGCATTCACTGTATTCTAAGCTCACATATTTGAAATCGCTTTTGTGTGCGATAATGAAGAAAAAGGTTTTGGTGAAATAAAATAGTCAGGGTACATCAAGAGCCACGGGCCAATAGCCCCAATCCTAACTGGGCAAGGAACCCTTTGGCCCAGACTGTCCTCTGCCCTTAGTGGCCCTCCATTGCTCTGCTGGTGTGGCCAAAGTAAAGCACTGTGTGAGCGCGTGTCGTCCCCCACACTTGGAGCACTCATGCTTAAAATTGCAGGGGTATCCTGTACAGAAACCTTTGTTGAAATTCCAACAAGCTCCTGTGGTGCCCACCCCCCCTTGCTTATGTGGTGGACCTGGACTCCCTGCGCTAGCATTAGCCCCTCCCGCCACAGTCTGGGCAGGATGTCCCTGAAAGGACCTGTAGGTCACTGGCAGGCCACTAGCTGTGTGTGTTGACGCTGACGACTGTGTGGATGACATCCACTGCATCCACAGTTCTTGGCCCTCCTCGCCCCAAGGCTTATCAGAATTAATGCTGATTCTAGCCCTTATGTCCTCATCATAGCTCACCCACGCAAACCCTCCGAAATGCATCTGCGCCTTCCGGATGATGTCCATGTATTTTAATAAGGCTATGGCCCTGTAAGGTGCTTTTCGCAATAAATGCTGGCGTAAATGAGGAAAGCTGAGGTCCAGTTCTCCATGTTAATGGGCACCCTGTGCCTCCTCGTCAGATCCCACTCTTCTTCCTTCAACCCTGATTTTGCCTGCATCTCCCTATGTAACAGTTTAAAGACATCCACGTACTCATGCTTCCAAATCCTTCTCGTTTTGTCTGATAAGTGGGACCTCAACGGCATGGCCAAACCCATATAGGGAAGTTTCTTGTGATGTTTGTCCTCCCCTCTCTCGTCCTTCCCTTCTGACCCTTCTATTTTTTCCGTCTGGACACCTGCTCCAACCTAATGTTTTGTCCCATTCTCCTCCCCCCACCAAAGGTGCCACTGCTGCGCTTGATGGCGCCTCTGTGTTCCTCACGGACCCCACACCCACCGACCGGCAGGATTTTTTCCCTCCCCCTTTTGGACCACTGTTCCAAGTAACCCACCAGTCACTCTCACCTGAAAGGCTTGCTTGTGCCTCCTGGTCCGTCCCCCTGGTGCCGATCTTCTATTGGCTCACCGACTACGTCTTGCCTTTGGCCGCACTTGCGTTGCGCAAAACACCAAGCTTCCCTGTTGCCGTCCCTGATCTGCCCGCCGGCTCCCGCGTCAAATCCTCATCATCCCGTAATACACCCTCCTCCAACTCATCGCTCCAATCACTATAGTCCAACTGCAACTCTGACTCAATCCCCGCAGGCGCCCACATCACTTCATGCACCGCTCTCTTCTGCCCCTTTCCTTTCTTTGCAGACATGCCACTACCATCCTCTAATACCCCCGTCGATGCCCGATCCTTCGTTGGAGGGTAGGCTGCCGCGGACCCACCTGCTGCTTCCTGCCGGCATCTCGGGACCGTTTTGCATGCCGCTGGCCCCCCCACATGCCGGTTTGCACCCCCTCAGGCTGTTCCAACCTGGGAAGACTCCAGCACCACCAGGTCTCTCCCCCATCCTGGCTGTCTCTGACCCCGTCCTGTGGTGACTCGCCTCCTCCACCCATACCCACTTGCCTTTGGACCCCTTAAAACTGGCTTCCTGTACTGCCATGGCCTCCTCCTCTGATGTGGGGGAGGGTGGCCCCTCCTCCCATGGATCGAAACCCCCATCTCAATGGCTGTGCACAGCTCCTCCCACCTTTGCTATGAATCCTGGATGAGCCCACGCAGATCTTGGATCTTTTCCTTAAGAGTCATCCCGCCCCATCTGGGGAGTATGGGCTGGGGTCTTTTGCCTCTGCTACCAAGCTCCCTTGCCCCTGCCTGCACTGTGGTACTGCCCCCGGGGCCCCCCCTTATGGGACTGCTTACAAATAAACGGGGGGCCCAAATCCCCTTGGTTGCTGAGGGGTTCCTGCTACTTGCCTCCATGTGAGGTCCACTTTGCCCTGACAAATTCAGGCCCAGCACTTCACCCAGGTGCTCCCTCCCTTGCCCTCCCTCCCCTCCCTCCTTGCTCATAGCTGTCTCATTGCCAGCCCCAGCGTATTGCCAGGCTGGCTCCTTAAAACCCTGTCCTCTCCCCCTGCTCAGGCTTGGTTCGAGCACCTCCTCGGCAGCATCGCGCTGCTGCGCAGGAAGGCCCCCAGACAGCCCCTCCTCCTGCCACAATGTGCTGGGACAGGCCGCGTCCTCTAGCAGACACGCAGGTAGGTTCTGATGCCTGCCCCCGCGCTTCGTGATCTCTTTCTTGTGCTGCCCATGCCTGACGTACCTCATTTTCCCGGTGGTGGCTTTTCTTGGCAGGCCACCACTGCAGCGGCGACTCCTGCCGACGTCTAACTCTAGGTGCGGTCCATCCCAACCCACGCCTGGTCGAGAACACCAGGCCACAAGAGGTTTTCCCGGCCTGCTTGGCCCAGCACCCTCAGCGCAGCCCGGACGGCCTCCGCATCAGGTGCAGTCATCGCTGATCTACGCGGTAAGGCGATTTCCTATTTAACATCTGAACCTGACTAACGCACTATCCTGCCCACACCAATCGGCGGATTGGCTCATTACACTCCTCAGGCCTAACTACCACCTCAAAACTCCTACACTCTAAAAATTAATCAACCCTTCCCAGTGGTGCCGGGTGCAGGAAGAGGAAGAGCCTCCTCCCCTGCACCCTTATATCACCTACCCTAATCCCACCCCTTGATTAACCCCCTGACCCCTAACAGCTTATCCTCTGCCCCTTGCGCGAATACCCCGGGGAAAGACTGGTCTGCGACCCTACTTCCCCCGGGGGGCGGCAGTGACGGGCCTGCTGTGAGCACACATCTCTTTGCCTTTTATCCAGCCATGGCCGGCTTTAGGGCAGTGAGACTGGTGCGGCCGCACTGGGCGCTGACCTGTGGAGGGGGGCGCTGTGACCTCAGGAGGGCTCTGTGTTTAGCAATATCTTATGATCGGAGAGATGTAGGTGGTAGTGGGAGAATCCGAGGAGGTCGTCATCGGAAGTGGGGGTGCCAAAAGTGATTGTCGCAGTCGGCGCCACCAGCGCTAAAGCCGGCCCTGCACCTTAGATTAACGTCTGACATTAGCACCAAATGGAAGGTGAGAGGCTGGTGGGGATGCTGGATAAGAAAAGGGTAGAAGAGGTTCAGTGCTTAATTTGAGCCGGTGCTTTCTGGTGCTTAGCACCGGCACCTAATACTCAGCACCGGTGCTTATAGCACAAGTTAAGGACACACTTATTTGGAGTCCATGTGATTTTTCCCCAGAATCACAGAATTTTGAGCCATGCCGAGACTAGAAACCCGGTTCCCCAGCTCCGAAATCGACAGTTCTAGCCATTAGGCCAAGTCCCCTCCAGAACAATAAGTGCCAGGGCTCTCGTCTGGAGGCAGTTTGCACCAGCACATTTCTCTTGTTAGCGCTGCCTCCTGAGGAGAGCCCCGGCACTTTTTATTTTAGAAATTAATCTCTGAAGAGGTTCGGTTTTACGAGCAGTACAAGAGGAGCTGAAAAAATATTTAAGGACAGTTTACCAGAATCAGATCAGAGGGCCACTGCTGTGTGGCCTTTACACAGACAGGCCTGTGCCCCCCACCCACCATGTGCACCCTGTAGCACTAAGCATACAAGTCACTATTCCATACCTGCCAACTTGAACAAAAATCTCACCATGTGAGGAGGGCGGGCCTTGGAGGAGCAGCAATTGATGCCGAGAAGTACCTAATGCACACTTTTGCCCCAACCGTGCCCCCAAGCTCCCTCCTACAAAAGCAAAACAAGCATTGGCAAAGCCAATAGGTCTTGCCAATCCAAGAGCTATTGGCATTGTCACAGTCAATGTCTTTTAGCCATGCTGCTGCTCAGCATGGCTGAAAGTCATGTATAAAAGCGCTATGACCCAGGACCAGCATTCACTGTATTCTAAGCTCACATATTTGAAATCGCTTTTGTGTGCGATAATGAAGAAAAAGGTTTTGGTGAAATAAAATATTTGGGCACAAGCACATTGAACTGTATTGAAGTCACATATTTGAAAGCGCTTTTATGCTCTAATATGAAGAAAAACGTTTTGGTGAACTAAAATATTTGGACAAGTGCAAAAACTCTGAAGACTTTGATTACGTTTAAACAATTGTTGCTTTAGTTTTTCTTAGCTCTCCAGGGGACCACACACACATGATGACAGGCACACACTGAAAACACATACATATACAAAGGCATAGGGCTTTAAGTGGCCTGGGTCTTGCCGGTGCTCCGCTCCGGTGGTTTTAAAAAGCAGCTTCTGAGAAGGCTCCCTATCTATTGGGCTCTCCATTTTTGCCCCCACCATCAGGGTGAAAAAATACATCTTAACTCTTAACGTACCACCCTTCACTGCCTGTGATGCAACTTCAAAGACTCGCTATAGTTCTTGCACGCTCATTTCAGACATGAAGCATTTTAAATATTATACAAAGAAGCCATAGTTACTGCTTATTTATCTTATGCAACTAACAACCATGGGCAAAGCCAATAGTCCTGGCTTGTAGGTGTAATGTTACGTGTTTATTATATATCTGCATTGTATGACAGAAGCAGCAAAAATACTTGTCGGGCTGCACACTATGCTAAGCACAGATTTTTAGCTTGTGTTTTTAAGCCACACCCTTAAATATTTCGGTCAAGCCCCTTTGAGCTCCCAGTTTATTCATGACACGTAAACCCCTGCATAGAAACACACGCTAAACGTGCAGCTCTCGAACACACAAAAGAGATATACAGATATGAGATGCAGACAAGTACACAACGGCACAATCACACAAAATACCACACGCATCCGATGACACCATCCACCAACATGCTTACATGTTTTAAAAATCAATGTACTTTTCTGGTGAGAAATACCTGGTTTCAGTGTTATAATTTCAGTGCAAGAGGGAGACATTCGTGTGTGCAATGGGGCAGGGAGACAATATGTGAATTTCGGGGACAGGCTGAGGCAGGAGCCACTGAGGCAACTTGATACGCTAATATTAAACGCTAATATTAAAAAACAGACTGGAGACATTGACGCAACAAAATGCGGCAGAAGACACTGACACAGCGCAGGGGGTATGATACACTCACACAAAGACGAGAGACACGCAGCATGGCTCCATAGGGACTCTGACACAACACACATAGTACCAATATCGGCAACACTCCTCAGTTATCATACAGCAACATACATAAACTACGTGACAACTTGTTAGTGGAGAAAATTGCTGCAGGTTTATTTGCATAACAAATATGCCAACATGGTGGGTTATCTAACGGGCAATCCAAGGGCAGGCCAGCCCTTATGCCTCCTGCCCGCCTGATGAGCCAAATTGCACCGTGGCCGTCGCCAATCGGTGGTTACCAATTATTGGGAGGGGCCACCCCTCCCATCAGTGGACCTCCAGTTCACTCCCTTACTGACGCCCCCCCAAAAGGTGGGCGGAGCGTTCCAGGCAGCCCCCGGTTGCTCAGACCCACAACCGCCCGTAGGACTAACGGGGCACCGTAGTTCTTCCAGGGGACAACGCTAAGACATCCCTGGGTATCCTTGGCTTAGCACCCTTGTTGTGCTGCTGCATATAGTACCCTTCTGTACCTTGCAGACTCTGGATCGCCCTGTAACTCCTCCTGCAACACAAAACACTAGGTTAGAGTCTTCCCCTCCCACTACCACCCTTTGGCCGTCCGCAGGGTAAGCGGTGGGGCGGGAAACGACGAGACGGGCAGCGGTCAAGAGACAGCCTAGTGGGCAGGGGAAGGCTTTTGTACCCTTGTCCCCCTCCCACGGCCGGAAGTGACTGGCCAGCAGACCCCCTGGTCCCAAGCCCAGGGAGCCTAGTCAGCAGACTTCTGTGCCTTCCTGTGGCACTAAGGCGGCCGCCCTGTTGGAGGGTCCCCTACATGGCCCCATGGGCAGCTTTGGCATAGTGCCAATATCGGCAACACTCCTCAGTTATCATACAGCAACATACATAAATAAACCACACGACACCTTGTTAGTGGAGAAATTTGCTGCAGGTTTATTTGCATAACAAATATGCCAACACTCTGTGGGTTATTTTACGGGCGATCCAAGGGCAGGCCAGCCCTTATGCCGCCTGCCCGCCTGATGAGCCAAATTGCACAGTGGCCGTTGCCAATTGGTGGTTACCAATTATTGGGAGGGGCTACCACTCCCATCAGTGGACCACCAGTTCACTCCCTTACTCACGCCCCAGCCCAAAAGGTGGGCGGAGCGTTCCAGGCAGCCCCTGGTTGCTCAGACCCGAAACTGCCCGTAGGACTAACAGGGCACCGTAGCTCTTCCAGGGGACAACGCTAAGACATCCCTGGGTACCCTTGGCTTAGCACCCTTGTTGTGCTGCTGCATATAGTACCCTTCTGTACCTTGCAGACTCTGGATCGCCCTGTAACTCCTCCACAGCTCTGGGGGTGGCCACCGTCACAACCAGGGCCCCCCCACAAAGGCAGATATTCCTACTTACATCCTGTTGCTTCCAAGGCGTCCCCAAGGTCCAGCAAGAATAACTCCATGCCCAACCTTGAGAGGTGAACCCCATCCACCTCCCAGCATCCAGTAGACTTGGCATGAAGTAAACCATGTCTGATAAAGCCAAATCCCCTTTGCTCTGTGAATTTACGCATGGTGCTGTTTACTCTCCTACGTGAGATCTCAATGGTGTCCCCAAATCGGGCTCCTTGCAAACTGGCCGAGGTGTAATTCCTGACCACCACAGTTCACATGCCCCCAGTTGATTACTCAACTGACACATGGTGTCTTGGAGCAGTACTCTCCTCCCCAGTGCAGTCAGGTCATTCCCTCCCAAGTGTATGACCAGCATATGAGGTGGAGCGATCCCACCCCCAAGTCTCTGCTGCAGCTTCCTCGTCAGCTCGTTCCAATGCATACCCAGGTAACCTAGCCACGTTATCTCGGTGGCGGAGAAGCCATGATGCCATTTTCTGATCTCAGCCCACCGTGCCACTCTAGCGATGCTTGAATGGTCAATTACCCAGGCTTTGGTCCCTGGTAAATAAAGAGATGTTGTGTTTGAAAAACATATTTATTGTAAACGTTTACACACTACTAGTCTACAATTGCACAACAAACCACATCACTGCAACATCACTTGGCAACTCGGGCCAAAGCCGTACACCTTTATACTCATAAATACACATTGGAAAATTGTGCCTAAGAGTCCTCTCACCACACCCTTCCGCTTAAGGCCTTATAAATCGCTTGTAGCATTGAGACTCCCAGCGCCCCACCTGCTTAATTCACTCTTGCGGCATCCCTGAAAGGAAGGCTGTGGTTGCCGCCCCGATCCTGAAGGAGTGGCTACTGAATCTCTTGCCCACCCCTGTCTGCCCAGACAATTGTAAGCACGCCTGCATAATGTGGTCTACTTGGAACTTCATAACCGGTGACCCGTCCTCGTGCACAAGGAAGTACCTCGCAATCCCCGGGCGGAGGGCCAAATAAGCCTTGACTAAGAGCAAAGGACAATACCTAGCGTCTCCCAGCCACTGTAACAGGACCACTCTCCCTTCCCCTGCCTGATCAGTGTTAGACTGTCTCACCACTATCCTGAGACATGACGTGCCAATGTTAACATCCTTGATATACAAAGCCACCCCCGAGGTGTCCTGCTTGGATCGCGCCACTAGCTCCCCAATCCTAAAGGCCCCAAAAAAGGCCAGTGCAAAACCTTAGAGAATAGAGTTGCCTTATACCCCGAGCGGGTGGCCCTGGACATGCTGTCCAGCATCCCTTGCAGGATCGTGTAACTGATGGGGGACCTATTGTCCGGGGGATCTAGGTTCACTCCTTGCCCATTCCTTAAGTGCAGCCCCGATTACAAAGGATTTGGTAGGGTCACTCTGTCCTCTTAACCTGGCGTGATGACTTATGGCTGACAAATGGCCCAAGATCCAAGGGTGGGATTTCCCACCATCCTTGGCCCACAGGATAAACTTTTGTACTCTGAGCTCCAGAGAAGACCCATCCTCCCATGCTCCCACAGTTGCACAAAATTTGTCCACGCAAGTCCTGTAGCGCTTCACTGTCCTTGGTGCCAGAGACAGCTCACCCAAACCCCTCATCCGCTGCTCCACTTCAGAAGAAGCCACAGGTGTTATGGGAAAGGGGTCATCTCCTCTCTCGCTCTTGGCCACGCCTCCCGGAAACGGCGCCACTGAAAACGAGAGAGAGCGTCAGCAGCCACGTTCTGCACCCCTTGAATGTGGCGAGCCCTGCAGTCAACATTATTTTTCAGGCATGCCCTCACCAGCTCTCTCAACAGGCACAACACCAGGGGGCAGGTCGCTGAGTGTGAGTTGATTGCTTGGACAACCGCTAGGTTGTCGGACCAGAACAGGACCCTCTTCGCTGCCAGCACCCCAGGCCAAAGGTGGAAAGCTATTACTATGGGGAAGAGTTCCAACACAGTGATCTTGGAAGTGATCTTTCTCTTCTGCCAAGAGTTAGGCCACCTCTCAGCACACCACTCCCTGTCCAGGATTACCCCAAACTGTTCCCTTCCAGACGCATCGTTGAACAACGACAACTCTGCGCTGTTAGCCCAGGGTGCGCGCCAGATGACAGAACGATTAAAGTTGTCTAAAAAGTCAGCCCACATTAGTAGGTCCTCTCTCATGCTTCTGCTCAGTTTCACCATGTGGTGCTTCTTTTTGACCGAAGCCGTGGCTCTGGCCAGCCTGCGCGCAAAGACCCTCCCTGCGGGAATTACCCTGGCAGCAAAGTTGAGTTTCCCAAGGAGGCTCTGAATGAAGAATAATCAAAATAACAAAAGAGTGTGCCTAGGGATCATTGGTAGAGCACAAAAGCAGAAACCAAATAGGTTTCCTAATAAAGCCCTCACTCACCAACCAGGTTGGTAACATGCTTCATCATTGGGCCCCACCGGGAGAGGCCGAATGCCACCCCGGTGTGCTTCGACGCCAGAATTACTGCGGAGCATGTTGTGAATGTGGTGGATAGTGGAAGTGATTTAAAATTGTCTAGTTTGTGTCAAAAAAATTATTTTATTAAAAGCCAAACAGACATATATAAAAACAAAGTGCGGGACGTCGAAGCTGAATAAATTGTTCAGCCAGGTCCCTTATAATATGGTCAACATGTTTCTGCCTATGTGTTCATTAAATTGGCATTCGTCAGGACCAGTAAAGGTGCGTGAGAACCTCGGCGATATGGGCGCGCTAAGGCCCACCCTGACCTGAGGTATTAAATGTGAAAATCCAAAAATTATTTATATATCAAAATATAAAAATAAGGTGACTCCCGCAATGGAGAGGAACCGAGTTTATTCTGAGTAAAAACATCAAATACACAGACAAACAAAGAGAGAGACAAACGAATAATGGTTAGACGTAGTCATCAGGGTTTGTCATCATGAGACATTCAAATGATTGTGCTCTACGTTGTGCCCTTAATCGGTAATGCTAGTCATCTGTGCTGTTGTGATGACAGAAGAAATGCATACCAAACAACGAGATGCGATCTCTACACACAAAATGAATAAAGAGTATGGAGAGCCCTGGACGTTGAATAGCACTAGCCATAATCCTATATGGTGAAAGTACTATACGCACCAGAAAGACACAGTGTTAGTGGACACTGAAAACACATAAGGTACAAAAAGTGTTAAAAAGGGTCTAACATGAGGTGTAGTCACGATCTACACCATGGGTCTCGGGAGGGGGGTGGAAGCTCAATTGGAACACCCTGGGGATAAGGATACAGGAAAAGGTAAGAGGGAAAAAGAAATTAGGAGCAGAAAAGAAAGACTACTGAAAACTATCTGTGATATCTGGACGTAGGACTCACGCCCGCTCAGCTTGGTACCTATCAGATCCCTCTGTAACCGGACCCCGATGCCAGAGACAGCTCACCCAAACCCCTCATCCGCTGCTCCACTTCAGAAGAAGCCACAGGTGTTATGGGAAAGGGGTCATCTCCTCTCTCGCTCTTGGCCACGCCTCCCGGAAACGGCGCCACTGAAAACGAGAGAGAGCGTCAGCAGCCACGTTCTGCACCCCTTGAATGTGGCGAGCCCTGCAGTCAACATTATTTTTCAGGCATGCCCTCACCAGCTCTCTCAACAGGCACAACACCAGTGGGCAGCTCGCTGAGTGTGAGTTGATTGCTTGGACAACCGCTAGGTTGTCGGACCAGAACAGGACCCTCTTCGCTGTCAGCACCCCAGGCCAAAGGTGGAAAGCTATTACTATGGGGAAGAGTTCCAACACAGTGATCTTTCTCTTCTGCCAAGAGTTATGCCACCTCTCAGCACACCACTCCCTGTCCAGGATCCCCCCAAACTGTTCCCTTCCAGACGCATCGGTGAACAACGACAACTCTGCGCTGTTAGCCCAGGGTGCGCGCCAGATGACAGAACCATTAAAGTTGTCTAAAAAGTCAGCCCACATTAGTAGGTCCTCTCTCATGCTTCTGCTCAGTTTCACCATGTGGTGCTTCTTTTTGACCGAAGCCGTGGCTCTGGCCAGCCTGCGCGCAAAGACCCTCCCTGCGGGAATTACCCTGGCAGCAAAGTTGAGTTTCCCAAGGAGGCTCTGAATGAAGAATAATCAAAACAACAAAATAGTGTGCCTAGGGATCATTGGTAGAGCACAAAAGCAGAAACCAAATAGGTTTCTTAATAAAGCCCTCACTCACCAACCAGGTTGGTAACATGCTTCATCATTGGGCCCCACCGGGAGAGGCCGAATGCCACCCCGGTGTGCTTCGACGCCAGAATTACCGCGGAGCATGTTGTGAATGTGGTGGATAGTGGAAGTGATTTAAAATTGTCTAGTTTGTGTAAAAAAATGATTTTATTAAAAGCCAAACAGACATATATAAAATCAAAGTGCGGGACGTTGAAGCTGAATAAATTGTTCAGCCAGGTCCCTTATAATATGGTCAACATGTTTCTGCCTATGTGTTCATTAAATTGGCATTCGTCAGGACCAGTAAAGGTGCGTGAGAACCTCGGCGGTATGGGCGCGCTAAGGCCCACCCTGACCTGAGGTATTAAATGTGAAAATCCAAAAATTATTTATATATCAAAATATAAAAATAAGGTGACTCCCGCAATGGAGAGGAACCGAGATTATTCTGAGTAAAAACATCAAATACACAGACAAACAAAGAGAGAGACAAACGAATAATGGTTAGACGTAGTCATCAGGGTTTGTCATCATGAGACATTCAAATGATTGTGCTCTACGTTGTGCCCTTAATCGGTAATGCTAGTCATCTGTGCTGTTGTGATGACCGAAGCAATGCATACCAAACAACGAGATGCGATCTCTACACACAAAATGAATAAAGAGTATGGAGAGCCCTGGACGTTGAATAGCACTAGCCATAATCCTATATGGTGAAAGTACTATACGCACCAGAAAGACAGTGTTAGTGGGCACTGAAAACACATAAGGTACAAAAAGTGTCTTACATGAGGTGTAGTCACGATCTACACCATGGGTCTCGGGAGGGGGGTGGAAGCTCAATTGGAACACCCTGGGGATAAGGATACAGGAAAAGGTAAGAGGGAAAAAGAAATTAGGAGCATAAAAGAAAGACTACTGAAAACTTATCTGATATCTAGACGTAGGACTCACGCCCGCTCAGCTAGGCACCCGCTTGGTACCTATCAGATCCCTCTGTAACCGGACCCCGATGTTAAATGGGGCAGGAGAACCGGCATGTTTATAAAGAACCTCTCGCGTTGGAGTAGCGAGGCGGAAGGGGACGTGTCATCACGTGACTAACGTGATGCGTGATGACCTCCAATCAGAAAGGCCGGAGTCGCGTAGACTGGCCAATAGCGCTGTAGTGTAATGTTTACCATTCGGCAGTGTACGTCACCTTCAGATAAAAAAACCTTTTGTCAGGAAAAGATGTTGCGCGCCCGTCAGCAGGTAATAAACAATGATGCACAATAGGCCGATCAGAGCTATTTGATGAATAGTTCTACGGTTTTGCGCAACATACGGCGGGGGGGGGGGGAATTAAGAATAATGTGCCGAACACGGGCGGGAGCAACGTGTTCTGATCGGTGTGAAGGAATGGCACATAACACAGGTAAAACTCTCAGGGCTCGTGCGAGGGGGGGACAGGGAGAGAGGAAATGGTTCACAGCCCATCAGTGCTAAGACACAGACAGTGCCATGTGCCTTTGAGAAAAGGAATATGGGCAGAAGGGAGTGAGGTCCCATTGGACAAGGGGAATGGGGAGAGGAAAGGGGTCCTAACGTGGGCGCTGGAAGGGCAGAAATAAAAAGGAAGACTATATAAAATTTTAAGGGAAAGGAAAGTGATAGAGGGAAGGAAAGAGACAAACAAGTCAGTGTCCCTTTAGAATGGATGGCAAAAATGCCAAATATCATCTGATGATATCCAGGAGAGGAAGGGAATATCACTGAGAATGGGTACTGCCAGGCAAGGGTTCAGGCTGATGGTAGTCACTTTTGTAAAACTGATGTCCAGGGAATATTATCGTTTAAACCAACGTGGTGGGTGTCCAGCCGGTTCACCCACCTCTGTTCTTTCTCAAAAAGGATATTTTTGGTGTTACGTTCTGATTGTACGTGTTCGATCACTGTCCACCTGAGATCATTTGCGGTATGGTTGTGTTGCAAAAAGTGATCACTCAGTTTGGTAGTGATCTGACCACATCGGATATTGCTCCGGTGCTCACCTATACATAGTTTCACTTTGCCTGTGGTCAGGCCCACATAGCGTAGTCCACACTGGCAGGTGATCAGGTAAACTACGTTTGTAGAATTACAATTAGTGTGGGCCTGTTGCATCCAAAGCTTCCCTTGTTCAAGATTGAGGGCTTTAGTTTGTTTAGTGAGATGGCAGACACTGCAAGAGGCACAGGGGTAGTGACCTGTGATCTTGGGAAAGCCCCACGCCTCGGTAATCGTGAGGTCTCTCACCGGATTATGTACTGGACGCGTATGGACTAAGTTGTCTTTGAGACTGCGTCCTTTTTTGAAAGAAAACAGAGGTTTCTCTCACTTGTGGTTGTTACTGGTAAGTATGTTCCAGTGTTTATTGACAATTTTTTTGACAGTGTTAGACGCACTGCTGAAAGTTGTGACACATGTCAATGGTAGTTCGCGCTTTTCTTTTGGGTTATCTTCCAGGAGAGCTTCTCTGGGTTGGTTCCGCGCCCTTTTATAGCCTTTATTGAGGATGTCATCTGGGTAACCCCTGTGTTTCAACTTGGTAGTCAGATCGGATGCTTGTTTGCGGAAATCCACCAGGTTACTACAATTCCTTCGCACCCGGAGGTATTGGCCATAAGGTAGGTTTTCTTTAAGAGACCTCGGGTGAAAGCTTGAGAAATCTAGGAGATTGTTCATAGCTGTGGGTTTGTAGTGAGTCTTAGTGGTCAGATGTCCATTGTGTATCGAGATAACCACAGCCAGAAACACCACTGTTTGTGAGCTGCAGGTGTGGGTGAAATTCAGATTAAGATCCAGGGAATTGAGCCACTCCAGGAACGCCATAAGGTCATGTTCTGTGCCCTGCCATATTAAAAGAACATCATCGATGTATCTTTTCCAAAAACCCATGGAACGGGAGAAAGGGTTGTTAGTACCTAGGATGTGTTTACGCTCAAAATCATATACGTAAAGACCCGCCACACTAGGGGCGAAGGTACTTCCCATCGAAGTACCCGTCGTTTGTAAGAAAATGTTGCCTTGGTATTCGAAGAAGTTTTGTTTTAGTGCTAAGGTGACACATTCAAGAATGAAGGATTTAGGTGTTTAATACTCCCAGTTGGTGTGGTCTAAAGCCTCACTCAGAACTCTAATAGTGTTGTCCTGGGGTATGCTAGTGTATAGACTCTCGATGTCTAGAGTCACTAGTATAGTGGAGTCAGTGTCCAAGGGTAATTCTTGGAGTAAATTAAGTAGATTTTTAGTGTCCTTGAGATAGGTCGGGGTTTGCTGGACCAAGGGTTTAAGAAAATAGTCGCAAAAACGCAATAAGGGCTCCAGAAGGGATCCAATGCCTGAGACGATGGAGCGTCCAGGCGATGGAGTTTTGTTAGGCTCTGAATGAAGGCCAGCGAGGCCTTTTCCTTCCCCACGGCTAGCTGAATCTGCTGGCCCAGGTCCCGAACTTTGTCTGGATGCAGCCTGGATTCACCTAACACAGTGTCCAGTTCAATCCCTAGGAACGTAAGCACCTGCGCAGGGCCCTCTGTCTTCCCCGGGGCTAGGGGGACCCCCAGATGATTTGCAAGGGTCTGAAAGTCAGAGGGTGCCGCCTTGCATTCCTGCATGCCATCCCGCCCAATGAAAAGGAAATCATCCAAGTAGTGGGAAACCCCTTCCACCCCAAAGGTTTCCTGTAACGCCCATTGCAAGAAGGAACTGAATGCCTCAAAGAAAGCACAGGACACCGCACACCCCATGGGCATGCATTTGTCAAAAAAGTACCAGCCATCTAGCCTGAAACCCAGCAGGTGTTGGCTGCTCGGGTGCACTGGTAGCAAGCGGAACGCCGATTCAATGTCCATCTTCGCTAACCAGGCCCCCCTTGGCCGCCCTCCTGACTAAGTCCAGAGCCACATCCAGAGTACAGTATGACACTGAGCAAGCTCCCTCTTGAAGCCCATGGTTGACTGAGTCCCCTTCCGGGTAGGATAAGTGATGAATAAGTCTGTAGGCCCCTGGCTCCTTCTGTGGTACCACCCCCAGCGGGGAAACTATAAAGTTGTCCAGTGGGCTCCCTGAAGGGCCCTGCTACCCTCCCTAGCTCCAGCTCCTTCCTGACTTTGGCCTGCACTACTGATGGAAGGTCCCTGGCTGACTTGAGGTTGTCCGCCTCCCTGCAAGACAGGGGGCCCACATAAGGGATCACAAAACCTTCAGAGAACCCCCCCAGCAATAACGCCCCGTCTACCTTGTTAGGGTACCGTCTGAGGAGGGGGGAGGATGTTGTTTATGATTACTGGTGACGGCCCTTTGATTGCGAGGGGAGCTAGAGTGCAGGGTAATGCCAGGGGTTCGATAAGCTTAGGTGAAATGACTAGTACGGTTGAGGCGCTGCGCGGAGGGTCATGTGCTGGAGGGATAGATGTTTCTGCTTCCGTCAGTGCTGCCTCAATTGTCCTGTTTACCATTGGCTGACGGTTTCTAATCCTGCTTGGACTGACATGAGGTCGATGGATGTTGGCCACCACATTTGCTGCAGGCATGCTGGAACTTACACTTGATCCCCCATGAGCATGCCCCTGAGTTAAAGAGATTGCATATCCCAGGTGACACCCTCCTAAACCCCCCTCTGTAGTCCCCCTACGCGCCCCTCGAAAGGGCTGCATGAAAGGCCTCATGCTTGTCTGGGAGTACCCCGAACCTGGTTGGCCCCCCCCCCCTGCGCCTTAGGCTGCATTACTGTGCTCTGCGCCCCGCGGGACCCCATATGGTCCATCCACAACTGGACCTCTTTTTGGTCCCACCCCATCTCCAGGCATACTGCCATCTTCTTCCTAAATTCGCGGTCATAGTTCAGCCACCCTGACTCACCCCACTTTTGTGCTTCTGTGTGTATCAGCCTTTGGTATTGAACCAGCGCATGCCCTTGCTCCGGGAATTTTTCCAGGATCACGACTGGAAAATGGAGAAGGCAGAGAGCCGGCTGTCGATAGACTTCTCCGGCCATGCCTGGAACCGGACTTTCTTATCCTCATCTTTCCCCCAACCCTCCAAGCGTCCTGGCCATGTTGGCCAAGCAGGAGCAGGGAAAAAATGTCTAAAAATTCATGCCTCCATATGAATTCCTTAACCGCAAGTGGCACCTCCCAGGAAAAGGAGCTGCGGCCTGACAAGATTGGCGCGTGAGTGACCGGCTTGTGCCCTGTTTGCGCCACCGGGTTCTGCACTGTAAGGGCATTAGCTGTTGCAACAGGCTGGATTGCCATGGAAGGAGCGACTAGGGGAACGTTGGACACGGCCTGAGAGATGTTAGCCGCTGCCCCCGCTACAGAAGGTCCACCCACCTCGACGTGTTGCACTTCAATAGTCCCAGCTGTAGGTGCCACACTCAGGGAAGTCGGAGTCTGGTTACCTATCCCAAGGACACCAACCGACCCAGCAGCTCAATCATCCTTGCTAGTACCCGGTAAACCAGATCCTGTCTGAGCTCCTAATACGGGTGCCCCCACGGGGGGGGACAACTGTTGCACTTGGGTGGTGCTCCCTTGGAGGGCCCACACATTTGCTGCCGCTGCTACCCCTCCCTCCAGATTGTTTGCAGTGGTGGCTCCAACAGTCGTGCTAGCCCAGGCGAGACCAGATCTGACCTCTTCCATGAAGCTCCTTAAAGTGTCAGTGAGCTTACCCAAGTCCTCAGTTGTTGCGAAGTTCACATGAGGCGTGCAGCCGGCCGGGGGAGAGACTAGTCCCTGTGTCACGGGCGGGGAAACGGGCAGCGGGGCACTTCAGGTAGTGGCCACTGCCCGACTCTTGGGTGGCGGCGGGTCCGCCGGGAAATCTTTGACTGTTGCCCTGCGTATCCGCTTGGACCCGCTTGTGCTCAAACCCCCACAGATGATCCCGGAATCCTCCGGATTGCTAGCCTTCAATAGTTCAGCAGCCCAAGCCAATCCCTTGGTATCGGCCAGTTCGATGATGGCTGCTAGCTGTGCATCTTGGGAAGTGCCTTGCTGGGTTTCCTCCACTTGGGACGTCAACGTGAAAAGTGAAGGGGATCCCTGGCTATCCATCACTCCTGATCTGGCCGACTCAATCTGGAAGAAAAACAGCTGTGAGCTACAACCTAGACCATCGAGAACAGGCACTCCCCTGATCCTCCTGTTGTCCCTTCTGCGACGCTCTAACCTGCGCCTGTACTTACTATACTTTAATGTGAGCTAACGTGCTTGATGGATGGCGGTTGCAGGGTGCTTCAATGAATTCTGTAGTGGAGATGAAGCAGAGGTTAGGTTAGCTTGCCCCCCACACCATGGTCTTGCACCCTGACCTTTCCCGCGCCCAATTACTCATGTTGTCCCTTATGCTCGTTCAACCCCGCGTTCGTACTTACTATCCTGAATGTGGGCTATCGTGTTTAATCAAAGCAGCTCGCTGGGTACCTCGGCAAAATCTGTGGTGGAAATGGAGCAAAAATTATATTGGCTCTCCCCCTACACCCTGGTCTGCACCCTGTGCATTTGCCCCCCATCCAGGAAGGTGTAGAGGGCCGACCCCGCCACAACTAGTTTCACATACACTGGGCGCGGGAACTCTTCTCTTTCCCCTGCTTACGCCACAGCTTGTGTCACCAGGATATCCCCATACCTATGTCCTGTTACTTGTTCCCTGTCGGGGGGGGGGGAGGGGTTGGGGGTGAGATGATGATCAATCAGTGATCCGAGTCACACTTCCGGTTCTGACCTGCTAGGGAGACAAACAATAATGAGGAACGGGACACATATGTGTAAAACTCCGGCAGGCCCAGCAGCGTGCGTTTCAATCCATTATCCCCACGCTCCATCAGCTGCGAAAATCTTAAGTGACCTGCTGTTTCCTGGACCCCAATCCGCCCTCGTGCCCTTGCTTACCACGCAAACCCCACTTGTGAAAGCGGGTCCCGTGCCCCTGTAGACTTGTCGATGGGAGTAGGATCTGCTTCACATGGGTACCCCCACTTTTTGCTGGTGTTTCACTGTTTTTCTACCTTAGTCTGGCTATGGCCCTGCTAATCAGGACCACAGCCTAGCTGCTTCCTCTCTAAAATGGTTTCCATGTACTTTAGGTACATATCTAATTGGATTCTGGAGTGCCTTATAAGCCCCTAGTATATGGTATACTATGTACTTAGGGCATAGGTACCTCAGAGCTCTACCAGGGGCTGCAGCATGTATTGTGCCACCCCTGGGAAGCACTCCAAAATGGCACCACAGGTCTGCCACTGCAGCCTGGGTAAGGGTGTGCATGCACCCCTTACAGTGGTATTGGCTACCTATAGCCACTCATATAATACAGACACATATAAACCTATAAGCCACTCCTATAGCAGGCCTTGACAATCCTGAAGGCAGAGTGCTTGGTTTTGTTTGAGAGTGTGCCCAAGCATGAGCTGAGCCCCTCTGCAGCTTTCAGAAATCCTTCCTTATAGCTGTTCTGTGGTACAGCCATACCATATACTCGTAAGTGTATTATAACCTCGCGGTAAATGCTAACTTTGGAATGGCTGCATCACAACATGTTGTGTTTGGTGTCAAATGCTTTGGAATACTACCCCCCCGCCAGTTCTGGCAGCGGGGGAAGCATTCCACCCTTCTAGAGGGAGAGACATGTTCACATTGGCTAAACCCGTTTGGACTTTCCTGAGCCCTAGCATCACAAAATGGCTGCCTATGCCACAGACACGGGTCTGGCCTCCTGCTGCTGACCGAAACTCCGGCAGGGGAGGCCTGGACAATAGGTTTCCTGTCGAAGGGGGATGTAACCACCTCCCCAGACAGGCAGATGTGCATTGGGGCTGGGCGGGAGCACTCTCTGGTGCTTTGAAGTCCTGCACTGGGGGCACATTTGGTGTCCCTGTGCATAGCCCAGTTCAAACTGGTTGCAGGGGCTACCTGCCCCTGCTCTGGCGTGAAACTGGACAAAGGAAATGGGTGTAACCACCCCTCTTTCCTGGCCCACCCATAGGTGGGTCCTTAGAGTTAGTCCATCCCCTAAACTTACTATAAGTATAGGAATCCAGTCCCTAGGACTTTAGATTACCCTGGACGAAACTCTGTAACGTACATCCTGGACCTTCGACGTTCTATCCTGACTAGAAGACTGAGGAAATCTCCCTTGGGGTCAAGGAGTGACTCCCCTGCTTGGCAGGCACCAAAGAAGCAACTGACCGGTCTGCATCGCTGAAGCTCCTGCCGGACGCCGAAGTCTTTGCATCACCAGAGGTGGATTTCCAGACTTCCCCGAGGCTACCCTGAGTCCACAGCAAAGCTGAGGCCCGTGGCTATCGTGGTTGACGTGGAACTGTGACCCCTGGAAACCGTGAACTTTTGCAGCAACACTATCTTCCTGGTCCTCCTCGAAGTTGTGCTTTGGGCTCCGAGTAGCCCCAGCCTTGAGCACCTCCTGCACCGAAGATTGTTGCCTCCCACTCCATGAGTGACCCGTGGGCCAGCTTCAAGTGCGACCGCTCGAGGCTCCTTCGTGATCACTAGCCCGTTGGCTAGCAGGTCCCCAAGAAGGCAACTCCACTTCTGCTTGGGCTTTCCCGGTTGCTCCAGACGTGCTCTGACTTACCCTTGCTGGGTAAGTCCCTCAGACCTTGCTTGTCTGCACCCCAGTCCTTTCTCTGAATTCCAGTGACTTGCCGTTGCCAAGGCTTGTTGGGTCCAATCTGGTTGCTGACACAGCAGCACACAACAGACTTTGTGGTACAGCTCGAATCCAACTCGTGGACTTCGTCGACGCCTCCTGGACCTCGTGACTGAAGAGTCAAGACACCCATCAACTCACCTGAAGCACCCGACATCTGTGGGCATTGGTCCATCCTGCCCTCGGTCATTGGCAAGTGAACCAGACTCTGTCCTCTCTGCTTTCAGGTTCCTTCCTTCCTAGATCCGGGCTTGGATCTCTTCGGACACTTCTCTTCACGGCAGCAGCAGTTCTTTGCAGGCTTCCATTGAAATCGACAATGCAACCCGACACCAAAAGACACCTATGCACCCTGCTTCCCTGGTGGAGGTAACTCGAGTACTCCGGTGCTCACGTGGGTGCTAGCCTTAGAACTTCTTAAGTCCAAAAGGGTTTGGTCCAGACTCTATTAGAAGTGTCCCTAATCTTTAAATTTCCAACCGCGACATTGCCCATAGAAGATAACGGGAACCCGCGGTTGTGTTTACACACTGCATACAGTCCCCATGGGTCCCCTGTATCACTACCTTGGGTGGTTCCTTGGGGTCCCAGCGATTCTACAGGCTATAGGCCTAGTGTCTATCCCAGTCGTGATTCTTATGCCACTTTTTTGGTATATGGTTTGGTACGACTCTAGGGCCCAAACGTGTATTTGTGCTATTACTGATGCTTGCTCACTTGTAAACTAAGTACTTCAAACTCCAGTCTCATAAAAAGACTAGAGGGGTGTGTTTTATCTTAAATACATATATTTTGAATATATACCTGGTGTGGTTGCCCTTTCATTTGATCATTCAAGAGATTATAGACTGGTAAAACAAGCTGCTTTACTTTCCTTCAAGACTTAGCCTGAAGGATGCTCTCCATAGCTACTACTAGGATAGCTTTCAATAAAGGTTGTCTTTAACCTATCACCATAAGGGGTTGTTTGGACTGATACAAGGTGCCCACTAGAACTAGTGGACAGCATATATCAGGCCACCTTCTTCCTAGCGACCCTGTAAAACAAATCATAGGTGAGGCAGCCGCAGACCCCGTAGCCCCCTGCTACTGGTGCCCTGCATGCGGCAGTTGTGTAAAGACTTGCAGGTCAACAGCCTACCCTGTAATCCATGTTTTTTTTTTTTTTTTGGGACTTGCCCAACGGTAATTAGCGCTAGCCTGCGCCCCGCCTTCCCTTGTACATAGGCACGGGAGATAAGTGATGCCCAGAACCCACAAAGTGTATTGGCGCACCGTATTACAATGCACTTAAGCATGGTAGATAAGTAATTTGCCCCGAAGCACAAACGGCATTGACCCGCAAAGCTAACCACCAACTGTGCCCCCCATCAACCTGTTCTGCAACTGCGAATTGGCCCCATAGCAGGAGAAAGCATGCAATATAGCGGCAAGGAAACATAGCGGATCAGAAAACATATCCAACCCCACTCAAACAAATACCATACAATACTCCGGGACATTGTGAAACAGATACATTTACTTCGGGTATCAGAGCGCTTTACTTGAGCACCAGGTCCGTTACCTGGTAATGCCTTCTATTTGTAAGGCACCAGAATATTCATCGGTATGCCCGGACTAACCAGCAGTTGAGTGTCGTTACATAGGCTCGAACCCGTTTCCCCTGCATCGCGATCGACAACTGTAATCTCAAGGCTAAACCATCAGCCATGTCGAACTACGTTAGCAGCTGTTCCTTAAGGTCCCCGCAAGTGGTTATTGTCCAGATCCATTCCGCCCCGTACCCCCGAAGGCTCGGTCTGCTCAGTCTGTACCTGCCGTGCGGGACCAGCAGCGAACAAATCCGCTGGGCCACCCCCCTTCCCCGCACAGTCCCCTCAAGCTCAATCCCCACCTGCGTGGTCAAAACACGCAAATGCATACATTTAATTTATATATTTTGATACCGGGCGATCCCAAACTAAAATGGTGGTGAGCCGAAGCCGGGATCCGAACCCGTTTCCCCACGTGCCCAAGACGGCCGCTCTAGCCACTAGACCACACGATACACCTTAACAGAAAGGGCTATTGGGAGATTAAGAGGGGAGGAGGGGCAAGCCGACACCAGACCACTTACTGTGTGTGAAAAAGGCCGCTTTATTGAAACAGGTGCATATCACAATTTTAATTCCTTGGCCACTGCCTTACAAAACTAACGCCTCGCTATACAATAACTTCCTGACCCCTTGGTCTTTCCCCCCACCCCTACGATCCCCACATCAGTTCCCCCATCCCCCAAAATACAACATAACATTCCATAACCAACATATAACTCAATCCTACACCATGTAGCCTTTCCAACTTCCAAACTCCCCTGACCGTAACCCCTACCTGCCTTCTGTGCAACTGTAACTATCCAATCTCTAATCTAAACTTATCCAAACTAGTTACCCTTTCCCTGTTTCTGGACCCAAACTACCAAACCTATAACAACAAACTCTAGCCAATCCCGGCCAACTGTCAACCCCCCCGTCTGCACCTGTTCCAAGCGACAATACATCAACTGCCCCTATGTACCTGTTCCAACAAATGCTGCCCGCCAGATTTCCCCCTTTTTAACCCCACCCCAAGGACCTAACACCCCTTCCACCCCTAACATTAGGGTGGGCGGGAGGGCAAAATTTTTTAACTGTACTGCTAGCGCTCCCAGCCACCAGGTCACCAAACCTAAAATGGTGGCTGGGAAAGCGCGTAACTGTCCTATATACCTTTGGGCTACTTTACGAAAATTGGGCTACATTTGGGCTATTCCCAAATGTAGCCCAAAACGTACAAAATGGCCGCTTCGGCCACGCCCCCTCCTCCCCCCTCCCAATCTGCCCGGGGAGCGGACCTCGCTGTGCTCGTCCGCCCCCCCAAGCTCCCATTGGGAGATTAAAGGGGGAGGAGGGGCAAGCCGACACCAGACCACTTACTGTGTGTGAAAAAGGCCGCTTTATTGAAACAGGTGCATATCACAATTTTAACTCCTTGGCCACTGCCTTACAAAACTAACGCCTCGCTATACAATAACTTCCTGACCCCTTGGTCTTTCCCCCCAACCCTACGATCCCCACATCAGTTCCCCCATCCCCCAAAATACAACATAACATTCCATAACCAACATATAACCCAATCCTACACCATGTAGCCTTTCCAACTCCCAAACTCCCCTGACCGTAACCCCTACCTGCCTTCTGTGCAACTGTAACTATCCCACCTCTAATCTAAACTTATCCAAACTGGTTACCCTTTCCCTGTTCCTGGACCCAAACTACCAAACCTATAACAACAAACTCTAGCCAATCCTGGCCAACTGTCAACCACCCCGCCACCCAGACAAATGGGGGGAAGTGTCGGCGGATACGCCCCTTCCTCCCTTTTGTCTGCCCCCCCTCCCCCAAAAACCCTGCGGAACCGCCTGCTAGACTTAACGCCTGTAAACCCCTAGTAACCGCGCCAGGACCTCCCTCAACTCCAACAGATAAAGATCCATCCCCATCTGGGACAAGTGTACCCCATCATCCCGAAAGAGCTCCCGCGCATCATACCGGAGGTCCTTATGAGCCACCCGTCCTACCCCTACCTGCCGACAAAACCGCACCATCTCCGTGTTGAGCTTCCTCCTCGCTTTATCCACCGCCCCAGGGTTTACAGCCCCCCTCCAACTCCTCCGCAGAACAAATTCAGTCCATACAATGGAACACCCTGCCCATCTTTCCTTGATCAAGACCAAGTCCTTTTTCATCGCCCGCATCAGCGCCAAACCTGTCTCCCTGACCATGTCATTCTCCCCAAATGTAAAACCAACACATCCGGGCACCACCCCCCCCCTCAAAATCCCGTTCAATACTGTTACCAATTCCTTCCATCGCATGCCACCCCTTCCCCGCCATGCCACCGAGAATAAATCTTTATTGAACCCCAGGCTGTCCCCAAAGTAACTCTCCCGGGCCTGGACCTGCGCCCGCCTCCCAAACGAGTGCCCCACAATCCAAATGGCCATCTCCCTGGCGAGGGGTCCCATAACCGAATCTGAAAAGAAAAACAAGAATGAAAACCAGGAAAACACCCTTTAAAACTATTCCTCTCTCTTTTTTTTTTTTTTTACAGCAACCCACCCCCAGTTTCGCTGCGCACATACCGCTGATAATAATTCAATGACCACCTACCCAAGTGCATGATGTCCCCACTCTCCTAACCCCTCGCATGAGCCTCTGATGCCGCCCCAATTCGGAAGGAATGCGTTCCAAAACCCTTCTCCTCTACCCCCAGTCTCCTCAGCGCCTTACGCAGCACGGCCAGTAACTGTGAAGCCTTAACGCCGCACCCCTGCTGATGTAAAAAGACCAAGTCCCCCAGCCCCCCGAGCATGCTTTCCACCGCAAACACCACCGAAACGGACAAACCGACGGCGAGCTCCCCTTCTTCAAAGCAACCCACTTCCCCCGGCTCTTTTGGTCCGTTTTAGCCTTCCTGAGCCAAATACTAACCACCTCCGCCCCGAAAGAGACCTCGCCCCAGGCCAGACCCCGATTCCCTTTGGATCCCAACAATTCCGACACCCGAAAGGCCCCGAAAAACATCCAAGACATGATTGTGGAAAAAAGTATGGCCTCCCCGTCGTCCAGACAAACCCCGGGCAGAGCCCCTATCACCCCCTCCAAGAGCTCCCAGGATAGTGGTTTCCTCACCCGAGCCGTGCTCCCACATTCCCGCGCCCACCCTTCCAGAATCCGTGCCCCTAGTTCCCCTGCGGAGGGGGCGTCGCCCCACAACAGCTTCCCGACAAAAGCGATCCCCGCTAACTTGCCCCCAATTGTCACCTTCGTCAGGCCTCTTTCCACCAAATCCAATATGAACTGCACCACATCCTCCTGTCTGGCCGCCCCGGAAGCCCGCCACCTCGCCCCCGAACGGACAAAATCCTCCCATGCCGCCCGGTATGCCAACCCTGTAGACTGTGCTAATGAGCCTAAAACCAATTGTAGCATCCTGTGTTGCCTACTTCCCATAGTTGGTTCGGCATTCTGTCTGGATTCACGTCCGCGTCCTTGGCGAACCCACGGAATCTCCCCCACTGCGAACGAGACAAATCATCTGCAATGTCATTGTCCACACCTGGCACATGCACCGCGCGAAACGCCATATCATGTCTCAAGCACCCCAGCACAAAAACCCCTCAGCACCTGCTCGTTCCTTGCCGACTGCCTGTTGACCACCTGCACCACAGCCATATTGTCAATCGTGAACGTGACCCTCTTGTGGGCCAACAAAGCTCCCCACAATGTGACCGCCACTACCAAGGGAAAGAATTCCAAGAAGGCAATACTCCTGCCGCCCGCCAACCAGTCTGAGGGCCAGGGTTCTGCGCACCACCTCCCCTGCCAGTACAGCCCAAAACACTTGCTCCCCGCAGCATCCGAGAAAATCTGCACGTCCCACACCATGTCCACATCTTTCATCAACGGCACCCCGTTAAACTGCTGCAGGAAAAACTGCCACATCCTCAAGTCTTCCCTCACCCCGGCTGACAGCTGCACATGGTGGTGCGGGGGCCTCTGCCCCTCCAATGCTCTCCCCAGTCGCCTACAGAACGTCCGCCCTACTCTGACCACCCTACAGGCGAAATTGAGATGTCCCAGCAACACTTGGATGTCCCTGACCGTCACTTTTTGTCGTGCCAACACACTCGCCAGCAGCTCCAACATGTTTTGTTTGTTATCCGCCGGAAGGCGCGCTTCCATCAAAACGGAATCCAGTTCAATGCCTAGGAAAGCCAGTGCCGTGCTAGGCCCTTGTGTTTTCTCTGGGGCCAGCGGCACGCCCATGTCCCTCGTGATCTCTTGGAAGCTGTCCAGAGCCTTCTGGCAGTCCGCGGAGCCCGAGGTGCCGACAAAAAAGGTCATCCAAGTAATGCGTCACGCCTTGGTGACCCGTCCGTTCCGTAAACAACCATTGTAGGAACGTGCTGAAACATTCAAAAAGTGCGCAAGACATGGAGCAGCCCATCGGCAATGCTTTGTCCACGTACCAGTGGCCGCCGAATTGTATGCCCAACAGATCCCAGTCATCTGGGTGAACTGGCAGCAGCCGGAAAGCTGACTTTATGTCGCACTTTGCCATCTGCGCTGTTGCGCCCGCGGTCACCACCAGTGACATAGCCACGTCAACAGAGGAGTAAGATACAGTGGCCGCACTTTCCTCAGTAAAGTCATTGACCGACCCACCTTCCGGCCATGACAGATGCTGTATCAGGCGAAACTGACCCTGCTCCTTTTTGGGCACCACTCCAATGGGTGACACAATCAAATTATGCAGGGGCCAATCCTGAAAGGGTCCTGCCATGCGGCCCTCCTGTACCTCCTTATCCAGTTTCGCTTGTACCACCTGTGGGTGCTCCAGTGCTGATCTCAAGTTGTCTACCCATCTACGGACCCTCATACCCCAGCCTGAACCCGTCCAGAAATCCCAACCGTAGTCGCTCCGCCGCTGTCCTGTCCGGATACCCCCCCAGAGCCCCCAACAAAACCTCCACCTTAACCGGAGTATGAGCCCTTTGGCCCAGGCCCCTTAGCCCCCCTCCCTCCTCCCGTCTGTTGTGACTGCTGCTGTCCCCCAGCCTTAAAGGCGCCTCACTGCCACTGCTGACCCCCTGGCAACTGTCCCTGGGCCCCCCAGCACTTGACCAATGCATGCCGCTTTCCGCAGCCTGAGCATTCGTGCCGAAAACGGCAATATTCCCGCGTGCACATTCCTTTATTATAGTCCCAGCACGCACCTTTCTCTCCTGTCGTACCTCTGCCCGCTCCTCCCACCCCCCCTCGGGTGGGACCCCCTCGAAAGGGCTGATACACGAGCGGTAGACCGCTGGCTGTAAAAATGGTCTTCCCCGACCCCGCGAGCCCCATTGTGTGCTGCCACAGATCCGTGTCCAGCTCTCCCCACTTTGCCTCCGTATCCCACGCCATGCGCGCCCTGAACTCCTCGTCGTACTGTGCCCATGCGTATCCACCCCCTGTAATTTGTGCCTTCCGAATTACATCCATATATTTAAACATGGCCACCGACCTCTCTGGGAATTTCTCACAATACACACTAGCGTAAATGAGAAAAGCCGCCGTCCGATTTTCTATCGTCAACGGCACCTTAGGCCGCTTTGCCAACTCAAACTCCTCTTCTTTCGAGCCCTCCTTAGCCCTGACCTCCCTGTGCAGAAGTTTGAGCATCTCCACGAATTCCCCTTTCCAGATCCTCTCTTTAGTCGTCACCATCAGAAGCGCCCCCAAGGGCTTTGTGACCCCCATATACGGCAACCATTTGATCTTGAGCTCCTTACTTTCCAATTTCGGCTCCCCTTCCCCTGTCTTACCGTCGCCTGTCCCCTTCTTGTCCGTCACCCCCGTGTCGCACTTCCCTTCGTCCCCCTTACCTGCACCGTCCGTGCCCACAGACACATCCACCACATCCGCTCCCCTGCACAACCTCCCCCCAACCCCCCCCCCCCCTCCTCAACAGGCCCCCCCACTCCTCTGGATACCATCACTGGGCGCCCGAGCAAATGTTTATTACCTGGCGCCAGTGTCTCTGTTCGCCGCTCCTGGCATCCTGTCCTGAGGGCCGAATTGGTCTCCCACCTCAATGTCCGACCCCGCCCCCGCACCAGCGACGCCCCAGTCGGGCCCACACTCGCGAACCCCGGGGCGGCGCTCCTCACATACGCGCCGCCCCTGACACTCACCGTTCTTCCAGGGGGCGAACATGCCGCGACGGCGGCCGCCACTCCCGCAGATGCGTGCCGCACGGGGCGCGCCGATACCGCTAACGGCGCCTCCGGGATCAGGAGATCCATCCTCCCCGCCTCGCTCAGCAGGCGAATCGCCTCCAACACCCGATAGTCGCCGCCAGCCGCCATTACGACGCAACTACTCTACCAAACCTGAATTTTTTTTAACTGTACTGCTAGCGCTCCCAGCCACCAGGTCACCAAACCTAAAATGGTGGCTGGGAAAGCGCGTAACTGTCCTATATACCTTTGGGCTACTTTACGAAAATTGGGCTACATTTGGGCTATTCCCAAATGTAGCCCAAAACTTACAAAATGGCCGCTTCGGCCACGCCCCCTCCTCCCCCCTCCCAATCTGCCCGGGGACCGGACCTCGCTGTGCTCGTCCGCCCCCCAAGCTCCCATTCAAAGTAGATAAAGTACATTTACAGACAATTACTGTATTTTTTCAAGCACTTATAGAATTGATTCAAATTACTTGTATCAACCCCGGGACTCGAACCCTGGTTGTCTGTACACATTGGTGATCCTTCAACGTGCTGCGCTATTCCTTCACTCTGAAGGAGGCCGCATCCCCCACGAGGCGGAACTACGGCAGAATGTTTCCAGAGGGAGAAGGTGAGGCTCCCTATTCCCCCGCCACCTCCACGCTGGCCGAATCCTCACAAACAGCGGTGACCACACAGGGTCCCCAGTCAGCTGCCTCCCGGAAGGCCCTGGGCATGCCCCGGGCCCAACATACAACTGCCCACTCCCCCGACCTCGCGCCGGCCACAACCAGGGGAGGGGTGCCGCTACCATTTCACCCGGGAGCTGTTTTCCCCCCACATAAAGGCCCGCAACCACAGCAGGGGCCGGGTGCAGTCGCCCGGCCTCGGGATGGGGGGGGAGGGCTCGCTCTCCACCATGCCTGGTCCCGGCCAGGGCCTACCGCTTGCCCTGAGCCATATATAACCCCATACTCCCTGGTCACCTCACGTCTAAATGCCCCCTCCCACCGACTGCCTCGGTGACCCTGGGGCCCAAGTCGGGCCTGGTCCTGGCCCGGGCCTACAGCGTGCCCTGGGCCTGTACTTAACCCTTTACTCCCCGGCCACATTGCGTTTAAACTAACCTTGTGGTCCTCGTGAGAGGGCAGGAGTCGCACAACCAAACTGCGAGACGGGCAGCGGTCAAGAGACTGCCCAGTGGGCGGGGGAAGGCTTTTGTACCCTTGTCCCCCTCCCACAGCCGGAAGTGACCGACCAGCAGACCCCCTGGTCCCAAGCCCAGGGAGCCTAGTCAGCAGACTTCTGCGCCTTCCTGTGGCACTAAGGCGGCCGCCCTGTTGGAGAGTCCCCTACGTGACCCCCCTGGGGAGCCTTGGCAGGATACGGAGACACAGTCACTGCACACTTCAACAGGAGAGGCCGGCAGCGCATCATGACAAAGACACTGCTGTACACTGGGCTAAGTAGTACCTGACAAGTGCGCTGGGACAGGATGCACTGACAGAGCAAACTGGTTTGGGAAGACGCTGACAGGTACAGGGAGGCATTGGCACCGCTGACTGTGATAGGAGTCCACTGCAGTAACCTCCTACTGCAATGAAAGAGATGCCCCTGACTGCTGTTTGAACAGTGGAATACAGGCCTCGGGGGGGGGGGGGGTATAGATCTCTGGGCCCCGGTGCCTCTGCGCCTGCTTCACCAATAGATAGATGCTACACCTCTGGGTTTGCCCTGGATAGAGAAACACTGATGTGCACTGAAGCAGGAGACACTGACATAGTGCAGTGGAACAGGGATCAAGGACACACTGATATGAGCACTGGCTTTTTTGTGGCTCTCTGGTGCAGTGCATTAACTAATTGAGGTTTCATAATGTACAATAGTGCATTCCCCACTGATTAACATAACTTGTATTTAATTTTCATTTAAGCTGTGCGTTATTTTATATGTAGTTACCAGAAGGTGAAAGTCTGAAAAAGGTTACAGAGTATTTTGTTTGTTAGCCATGCCCACAGGCTCAATCACCCATCCCCTTGTGCACAGCATCACAGTTCCTATGCTTTTTTAATGCACTTCGACCACTGGTATGATCATCACGAATAAAGGGCAGATCCCCTTATGGAGTGGAGTTGAGTGATTGAATCAGACGAGCTGGGTGCTTGTCTCATTATATTAATGTACATCCCTGTCACATATGAGTTAACATTAACACATTCCATGCATAGAGCGACGTGGAGGTGGACTTAGGAAACAAACGACTAAAAATAAAACTGAAATGGACCTGAGTGGAGGAAGCCTAGCTGAAACATTAACAAACTGAGATAGTCACAGAAGCACATATTCACCTTGCAAGGCATGCACAGTTTCACATAGGGGAGCAGGCAGGCTGCAGGACTTGATGTGTAGCAGTCTGCCCTCTGCGTTTTCTGGAGAACCTTTCAGGCTGACTGCTGTAGGATTGTTTTGATTTCTCATGCGAGTGTGTAATGCGTAGTGTCCTAATGTGGGTCTTACAATGCATTTAGGATCAAATGCAAACTGTTGGTGTTCCTTAGCTGCAGAGGTGGCTGGGGTGTAAGATTCATACCAAAAGTTATTGTCACATTATATTATACATAAGTGTGCGTGCGACAAAGCTCTAATGCACTGGCCTCCCTTTTCTCAAAGTAGACCTGCGTCTGCTCTCATTTGTGTATGCATGCTCAAACAAAGTGCAGTGCTCTAACATAAACCATCCCTATTCTCTCCCAATGTAATGAGTGATCGAATGTAAAATCGTTGGGCACTTAGCATCATGTTCCTGTTATTTTTGTTCCTCCCATATAGTATATCTAGTATATCCTTGCTCTTAAAACTCCCTGTAATACTGCAAGATTGTCGCACACTTCATATTGTAAAATCCTTTAATTTTAATAGTGAATAATTGTACCAGCACTTCTGCTAATGCCTACCATTGATTTGCCATCATTAACCTAGGGATCCTTTTCAAAGGAATACCTTTTTCACCTAAAATGAATTTCACACGCATCGTAGTATGCATTAACTTGGCTTTGATATATAATTTATGTTTGGTTGACACTACTAAAGTATGTTATATTATTCTTTTAAGCATTTGGTAAGCCAGACAAACTTCCCCAAATTTTTGGGTAAAGAACAAGTGGATACAGGACCCCACCTCCTTGGCTGCTCTCGCACCCCTACATCACCACAAACCACAGCATTTACTTTAAGGAAACTGATGCTATATTTCTTTTACATGGTAGTAAAGGACTATGGTGAGTGCACATCAGTATCCATGCAAAGCATGGAACTGTATAATCAATATTAAAACATAGATCAGAATGTTGGGAGTTCCATTGAAGACAATGAATTGGCTCAGGTATTATATTGGCTGGTATAAGCCTTCTGCTCAACATTCCAATGTTTGTCTTTCTGTTACTCCCTTTTTAACTTTGAATATTCTACCCTCAGTGGATGAAATGTAATAGCTTTATAGCCCTGCTGCTTCTGGCTATACCAGTTGTTATAGACCCTCACCTATGTCGTGGGATGTATGTCTGCTTCAGGGACTCAGCAACCAGCAGCCAGCTATAAGGCTATAACAGTTACGTTGTGCGAAGGGGTGCCGTTGGAGTTATATCGCTATAATGCACAAGATATGCATTTATACAGAAACATGAGTTATGTTTTTGCATCAACCCTTATACAATGTACTTTGATTATTGAAAGGTAACTTTATTGTATTCATGGTGTCTTACCAATATTAGAGAAGCTGCTTGCAAAGCCATTCCTTGGACTGAGTCATGAAAATAAACGAACTGTAAAAAAATGAGGACCTGACTGGCCAGACCTAAAACTACAACAAAGTGCCTAAGACAGAGGGAAGATGTACAAACGCACATTTTCAAACTCCTTGTAAATAAAAGTTGATTGGCTTACATGGAGTACCTCAACAAATTCTCTGTTCTGATTTCCCAGCTTGCCATTTGGTGGTGACATTCCTTGGACGAAAAAAAGGAGTAACAGACTAAAAGCATTTGTCGGATAAAATAAAAAAGCATGCACGCTCCAGAATCCATATGGAAAACCTGACAAGACTGGGAATGCTGGGAGACACACTGATTGTAGTCCACATAAGCAACGCATACCGAAACGCATTAAAAAAAAACACATAGGAATAGACACATAATGCCCCAAAAAATTGGTTGTATTCGTTTCTGTGGTGCTTTTGAACTGGCATTACGAGGGCATGATGAATCTGAAAGTTCCTCAAATCCTGGCATAGTCGGATGCCTTGTGGATTTAATAGCACACATAGACAGTGAAATGTAAGCACATTTAGCAAGTGCTACAGTCTTAAGAGCACCTCTAAAACCATACAAAATGAACTTCTTGAGTGTATGCTAGAGAATATAAGAAGCTATATTGTCCAACAGTTGAAAACCACAGAATTTGTGGCTATTCAGGCTGATGAAACCACCGATGTGGCCACTAAAACACATCCGTATTAATGTTTCAGTACCTTGACAATGACAGTAAAGTTGTGGAGAGGTTCTTGGTTTCACACATTTAAGAGAGACTAGTGCAGAAATCGTTCCTTAAGCTATATTCCGTGAACTGACCTTGATTTTTCCGGAGAACCCTCAAAAACAAAATCCTATTGCGCAAAGCTACGATGATGCTTCAGTAATGAGTGGAATCTTAGTGGAGTTCAAAGAAAAATTAGAGATGTGTACCCTAATGCCCAATATGTCCACTGTTACGCACACCAACCTGATATTATTATGCAACAATAAGTAGCCAAGATCTCAGAGGCACACATTTTCTTTTTGGATGTCGCAGGCATGGCAGCATTCTTCTCACGTTCCCCCAAAAGAATGAAAATACTTCAGGACATTGACATTGTAAGATTCATAGCAAAATTTATTGTCACATTTTATTACACATAAGTGTGCGTGCGACAAAGCTCTAATACACTGACCTCCCTTTTCTCAAAGTCGGCCGCGTCTGCACTCATTTGTGTATGCATGCTCACATAATAATTATAATAATAATAATAATTAAATAATTATTTATGCTCACATAATAATTACAGTTCCTATGCTTTTTTAATGCACTTCGACCACTGGTGTGATCATCACGAATAAAGGGCAGATCCCCTTATGGAGTGGAGTTGAGTGATTGAATCAGACGAGCTGGGTGCTTGTCTCATTATTTTAATGTACATCATTGTCACATATTTGAGTTAACATAAACACATTAAATGCATAGAGCGACGTGGAGGTAGCACTGTACATAACACACAATCAGAAAAGGGGGCAGTTTGAATATCAGTTGACTTGGGAAACGAACGACTGAAATGGACTTGAGAGGAGGAAGCCTAGCTGAAACATTAACAAACTGAGACAGTCACAGAAGCACATATTCACCTTGCAAGGCATGCACAATTTCACATAGGGGAGCAGGCAGGCTGCAGGCCTTGATGTGTAGCAGTCTGCCCTCTGCGTTTTCTGGAGAACCTTTCAGACTGACTGCTGTAGGATTTTTTTCATTTCTCATGTCAGTGTGTAATGCATAGTGTCCTAATGTGGGTCTTACAATGCATTTAGGATCAAATGCAGACTGCTGGTGTTCCTTAGCCGCAGGGGTGGCTGGGGTGTAAGATTCATAACAAAAGTTATTGTCGCATTATACATAAGTGTGCGTGCGACAAAGCTCTAATACACTTGCCTCCCTTTTCTCAAAGTAGGCCTGCGTCTGCACTCATTTGTGTATGCATGCTCACACAAAGTGCAGTGCTCTAACATAAACCTTCCCTATTCTCTCCCAATGTAATGAGTGATCGGAATGTAAAATCGTTGGGCACTTAGCAGCATGTTCCTGTTATTTTTGTTCCTCCCATATAGTATATCTAGTATATCCTTTCTCTTAACACTCCCTGTAATACTGCAACATTGTCGCACACTTCATGTTACAAAATCCTTTAATTTTAATGGTGAGTAATTGTAACCAGCACTTCTGCTAATGCCTACCGTTGATTTGCCATCATTAACTTAGGGATCCTTTTCAAAGGAATACCTTTTTCACCTAAAATGATTTTCACACGCATCGTAGTATGCATTAACTTGGCTTTGATATATAATTTAGGTTTGGTTGACACTGCTAAAGTATGTTATATTAGTCTTTTAAGCATCTGTTAAACCTGCAAACGTTCCCAAATTTTTGGGCACAGAACAAGTGTGTACAGAACCCCACCTCCTTTGCTGCTCTCGCACCCCTACATCACAACAAACCACAGCGTTTACGGTAAGGAAACTGATGCTCTATTTCTGTTACATGGTAGTAAAGGACTATGGTGAGTGCACATCAGTATCCATGCGAAGCATGGAACTGTATAATCAATATTAAAACATAGATCAGAATGTTGGGAATTCCATTGAAGACAATGAATTGGCTCTGGTATTATATTGGCTGATATAAGCATTCTGCTCAACACTCCAATGTTTGTCTTTCTGTTACTCCCCTTTTAACTTTGAATATTCTACCCTCAGTGGATGGAATGTAATAGCTTTATAGCCCTGCTGCCTCTGGCTATACCAGTTCTTATAGACCCTCACCTATGTCGTGAGATGTATGTCTGCTTCAGGGACTCCACAACCAGGCAGCCAGCTATAAGGCTATGACAGTTATGTTGTGCGAAGGGGTGCCGTTGGAGTTATATCGCTATAATGCACAAGATATGCATTTATATAGAAACATGAGTTATGTTTTTGCATCAACCCTTATACAATGTACTTTGATTATTGAAAGGTAACTTTACTGTATTCATGGTGTCTTACCAATACTAGAGCAGCTGCTTGCTAAGCCATTCCTTGGATTGAGTCGTGAAAATAAATTAACTTTAAAAAAATGAGGACCTGACTGGCCAGACCTAAAACTACTACAAAGTGCCCAAGACAGAGGGAAGATGTACAAACGCACATTTTCAAACTCCTTGTACAGAAAAGTTGATTGGCTTACATGGAGTACCTCAACAAATTCTCTGTTCTGATTTCCCAGCTTGCCATTTGGTGGTGACATTCCTTGGAAGAAAAAAAGGAGTAACAGACTAAAAGCATTTGTCGGATAAAATAAAAAAAGCATGCATGCTCCAGAATCCATATGGAAAACCTGACAAGACTGGGAATGCTGGGAGACACACTGATTGTAGAAGCAACGCATACCGAACAGCATTAAAAAAACCACATAGGAATAGACACATACTGCCCAAAAAAATTGGTTGTATTCGTTTCTGTGGTGCTTTTGAACTGGCATTACGAGGGCATGTTGAATCTGAAAGTTCCTCAAATCCTGGCATAGTCAGATGCCTTGTGGATTTAATAGCACGCATAGACAGTGAAATGTAAGCACATTTAGCAAGTGCTACAGTCTTTAACAGCACCTCTAAAACGATACAAAATGAATTTCTTGAGTGTATGCTAGAGAATATAAGAAGCTATATTGTCCAACAGTTGAAAACCACAGAATTTGTGGCTATTCAGGCTGATGAAACCACCGATGTGGCCACTAAAACACATCCGTATTAATGTTTCAGTACCATGACAATGACAGCAAAGTTGTGGAGAGGTTCTTGGTTTCACACATTTAAGAGAGACTAGTGCAGAAATCATTCCTTCAGCTATATTCCGTGAACTGAACTTGATTTTTCCGGAGAACCCTCAAAAACAAAATCCTATTGCGCAAAGCTACGATGATGCTTCAGCAATGAGTGGAATCTTAGTGGAGTTCAAAGAAAAATTAGAGATGTGTACCCTAATGCCCAATATGTCCACTGTTACGCACACCAACCTGATATTATTATGCAACAATAAGTAGCCAAGATCTCAGAGGCACACATTTTCTTTTTGGATGTCGCAGGCATGGCAGCATTCTTCTCACGTTCCCCCAAAAGAATGAAAATACTTCAGGACATTGACATTGTAAGATTCATAGCAAAAGTTGTCACATTTTATTATACATAAGTGTGCGTGCGACAAAGCTCTAATACACAGACCTCCCTTTTCTCAAAGTAGGCCGCGTCTGCACTCATTTGTGTATGCCTGCTCACATAATAATTATAATAATAATTAAATAATAATTTATGCTCACATAATAGTTACAGTTCCTATGCTTTTTTAATGCACTTCGACCATTGGTGTGATCATCCCGAATAAAGGGCAGATTCCCTTATGGAGTGGAGTTGAGTGATTGAATCAGACGAGCTGGGTGCTTGTCTCATTATTTTAATGTACATCACTGTCACATATTTGAGTTAACATAAACACATTGAATGCATAGAGCGACGTGGAGGTAGCACTGTACATAACACACAATCAGAAAAGGGGGCGGGTTGAATATCAGTTGACTTGGGAAACGAACAACTGAAATGGACTTGAGAGGAGGAAGCCTAGCTGAAACATTAACAAACTGAGACAGTCACAGAAGCACATATTCACCTTGCAAGGCATGCACAATTTCACATAGGGGAGCAGGCAGGCGGCAGGCCTTGATGTGTAGCAGTCTGCCCTCTGCGTTTTCTGGAGAACCTTTCAGACTGACTGCTGTAGGATTTTTCTGATTTCTCATGTGAGTGTGTAATGCATAGTGTCCTAATGTGGGTCTTACAATGCATTTAGGATCAAATGCAGACTGCTGGTGTTCCTTAGCCGCAGAGGTGGCTGGGGTGTAAGACTCATAACAAAAGTTATTGTCACATTATACATAAGTGTGCGTGCGACAAAGCTCTAATACACTTGCCTCCCTTTTCTCAAAGTAGGCCTGCATCTGCACTCATTTGTGTATGCATGCTCACACAAAGTGCAGTGCTCGAACATAAACCTTCCCTATTCTCTCCCAATGTAATGAGTGATCGTAATGTAAAATCGTTGGGCACTTAGCAGCATGTTCCTGTTATTTTTGTTCCTCCCATATAGTATATCTAGTATATTCTTTCTCTTAACACTCCCTGTAATACTGCAACATTGTCGCACACTTCATGTTACAAAATCCTTTAATTTTAATGGTGAGTAATTGTAACCAGCACTTCTGCTAATGCCTACCGTTGATTTGCCATCATTAACCTAGGGATCCTTTTCAAAGGAATACCTTTTTCACCTAAAATGATTTTCAGATGCATCGTAGTATGCATTAACTTTGCTTTGACATACAAGTTTTGTTTGGTTGACACTGCTAAAGTATGTTATATTAGTCTTTTAAGCATCTGTTAAACCTGACAAACGTTTCCAAATTTTTGGGCACAGAACAAGTGTGTACAGAACCCCACCTCCTTTGCTGCTCTCGCACCCCTACATCTCAACAAACCACAGCGTTTACGGTAAGGAAACTGATGCTATATTTCTTTTACATGGTAGTAAAGGACTATGGTGAGTGCACATCAGTATCCATGCGAAGCATGGATCTGTATAATCAATATTAAAACATAGATCAGAATGTTGGGAATTCCATTGAAGACAATGAATTGGCTCTGGTATTATATTGGCTGGTATAAGCCTTCTGCGCAACATTCCAATGTTTGTCTTTCTGTTACTCCCCTTTTACCTTTGAATATTCTACCCTCAGTGGATGGAATGTAATAGCTTTATAGCCCAGCTGCCTCTGGCTATACCAGTTGGTATAGACCCTCACCTATGGCGTGAGATGTATGTCTGCTTCAGGGACTCCGCAACCAGGCAGCCAGCTATAAGGCTATGACAGTCATGTTGTGCGAAGGGGTGCCGTTGGAGTTATACCGCTATAATGCACAAGATATGCATTTATACAGAAACATGAGTTATGTTTTTGCATCAACCCTTATACAATGTACTTTGATTATTGAAAGGTAACTTTACTGTATTCATGGTGTCTTACCAATATTAGAGCAGCTGCTTGCAAAGCCATTCCTTGGACTGAGTCGTGAAAATAAAGTAACTGTAAAAAAAAATGAGGACCTGACTGGCCAGACCTAAAACTACAACAAAGTGCCCAAGACAGAGTGAAGATGTACAAACGCACATTTTCAAACTCCTTGTAAATAAAAGTTGATTGGCTTACAGGGAGTACTTCAACAAATCCTCTGTTCTCATTCCCTAGCGTGCTGTTTGGTGGTGACATTCCTTGGACAAAAAAAGGAGTAACAGACTAAAAGCATTTTTCGGATAAAATAAAAAAGCATGCAGGCTCCAGAATCCATATGGAAAACCTGACAAGACTGGAAATGCTGGGAGACACACTGATTGTAGTCCACCTAAGCAACGCATACCGAAAAGCAATCAAAAACCACATAGGAATAGACACATACCGCCAAAGATAATTGCTTGTGTTAGTTTCTGTGGTGCTTTTGAACTGGCATTGCAAGGGCATGTTGAATCTGGAAGTTCCTCAAATCCTGGCATAGTCGGATGCCTTGTGGATTTAATAGCACGCATAGACAGTGAGATGTAAGCACATTTAGCAAGTGCTACAGTCTTTAACAGCACCCCTAAAACCATACAAAATGAACTTCTTGAGTGTATGCTAGAGAATATAAGAAGCTATTTTGTCCAACAGTTGAAAACCACAGAATTTGTGGCTATTCAGGCTTATGACACCACTGATGCGGCCACTAAAACACATCCGTATTAATCTTTCAGTACCTTGACAATGACAGTAAAGTTGTGGAGAGGTTCTGGGTTTCACACATTTAAGAGAGATTAGTGCAGATATCATTCCTTCAGCTATATTCCGTGAACAGAACTTGATTTTTCCGGAGTACCCTCAAAAACAAAATCTTATTGCACAAAGCCACGATGATGCTTCAGTAATGAGTGGAATCTTAGTGGAGTACAAAGAAAAATGTGAGATGTGTACCCTAATGCCCAATATATCCACTGTTATGCACACCAAACTGATATTATTATGCAACAATCAGTAGCCAAGATCTCAGAGGCACACATTTTCTTTTTGGATGTCGCAGGCATTACAGCATTCTTCTCACGTTCCCCCAAAAGAATAAAAATACTTCAGGACATTGTGACCAGAAGGCTTCCAAAAGGATCCCCAGCTTGTTGGAGCTTTCCCATAGGAAAATCGACCTAATATACCAATATAGGGTTGATCTTGAGAAGTGTTTCGGCCCCATAGAAACCAGTGGTGACTTTGAATCCAAAAGTCGAAGTGAGGTCCGTGCCTTAGCTAGAACACTACAAGACAGAGTTTCTGTTTTTGTTTCATGAAACAATGCCTCATGTAGACATATTATACAACCAGTTACAAATACCCGAAATAGATACTCTTTGTGCAAAAAACTACCATTCAGTGTGTTACCAGCATGAACAAAGTCAGAGAAGGGATTGGCAATTTAGGCAGAAGACTTCAAAACGATTAGAGTTTCTCAAACCGCAGAAAAAACATCAGCAGTCTGGTCCGATTTGCAAAGGACATATGTGACACTATAGTTGTGCATGCAAAGTAACGTTTTTCTTTTACAAAGCATTTGGTGACTGCCGCTTTACTGCAAAGTGATCAGTTTGCAAATTGATATTTCCTTCCCTGAGCAAGCACTGAATGAGGCTGTGGAAGCGTATCCTATGCTCAACAAAGAGGATGTGAGACCCGAGTTAACTGTACTGTATGCAATGCATGTATATCGGCTGGCTGGTGCCATTTCTTTGCTCGCTTCAATTCAGAAACTTGCAGAGACAGTGGCTTTACTAAAATGTCGGGACACTGTTCTTCAACTTTATACAAAATTAAGACATTCCTGAGGAACATCATGATTGAGGAAAGACTGAATGCTTTAACAATGCTCTCTATAGAGCGAGACCTTGTTAAGAGAATTCCAGACTTTAGTGTTTAAGTCATTTAGAAGTTTGCAGTTATTAAAGATAGACATGCTGATTTTGTCTACAAAAAGTGAACAATGTGTTAATCCTAACATTTCTTGAATGCTAGTAGTTTGTGACTTGCTCAGTTGTTCCTCTTCTGCTGTACTCATGAGCAGGCCAATTAAATGACACCTGCTGAGTTTATTCATGACTGTGCTCACATGGTATGAACAAGAAATGTCTTTGAATACGAAAATGATTTCTTTTTGCAGACACATGGGACATCTATGGGGAGTATCTGTGCTCCCAGCCTGTACGTCCACAACTTTGAAACATAATCCATCTACTGTGATGGAAATCCATAGCTCAGACAAATGAGGTTGTGAAAAAGATATATAGGTGACATCCTGGTAATCTGGAGGGATACAAGGAAGGAAGCTATTGAGTTTTCTAAATGGGTTAATAGTTTGGACCCCTTTTTGAGATTCACCATGAATGAGTAACACAGAAATGCACTTCTTGGACCTACGGATATACCATGAAGAGGGCATCCTAAAAACAGAGGTTTATTATAAACCCATGAACAAAACAGCCTTCTACATTTCGAGAGCTATCACCCGCGAGCATTGGGGGAAGGCTTACCCATAGGACATTTCCTAAGACTAAAACACAACTGTAGTGAGATTGCTAAATACAGAGAACATGAGTCAATACTTAGCTAGAAATTGCTTGATGGAATTACTCAGAGAGATCTTTCAACAGGGAGGCTTTGTTGGGCCCATATAAAAAACCACTGAACTTAAGACCTAACGGTGTCACAACTTTTACTCTCATCTCAAGCTCAGTCCCGAAATTGGTTAAAACACTGGGACATCCTGAACTTGGGGAATCTGAAAACCACATACCCTATGTTCTCCTTTAAGCAGAGCCAACACTTACAGGATACTGCGGTACACACATGCCCAAAAAGGGAGTGCACAGTTCCCAGATGAGGCTTTGGGGCACCCCTTACCCTAGGGGACATCAGCCCTGCGGTGTGTGTGATGTATGCAAGTTCACAAAAAAACCAAATCAAACGATTTGGACCTGGCCACACCCGGGACTTTAAAACACTTGACAAATTGTTACGCTAGTCTCAGCTCTGTCTGAGAATAGCAAATTCTTGAAGTTAAACTCAGATAAGACTAAGATTCTCTTCTTCGGTACTAAGCTAAGATCTAATTCCAATCTCTGGAAAATCTAAGATGAGTCATCCCCCTAGTCCTTACCCTCTAGTTAGGAACTTTGGGTTTAATTTTGATGCTGATCTCACCTTTGAATCTCAGATTAGATCGCGATATAGTTCTTATTTCTTGACTCTGAAATCGTTGAGACGTATGATGTATTTTATTCCTGTAGAACACCAGAAAACCATTGTACATGTCTTGATCACCACTAAACTGGGCTATTCCAATAGTTTGTGTCATGGGCTGCCTTCCTTTCTTATTCAGCGTCTTCAGATCATTCAAAACGATGCTGCCCATTTGATCCTTAAACTCCCTCCTTGGCGATCTATCTTTAATCACTTGCATCAGCTACACTGGATAAAGATTCAAAGTAGGGTCCAGTTCAATGCCTTCACTTTTGCTTTCAAGCCTTTTCATTCGAGGGGACCTCTTTACCTGAGATGCCGTTTTAAACAATCCTACCATGCACGATCCCTTCGATCCAACCACCTCAAGCTGTTTCAAATCCCTCATATTGCCAGATCCAAAAAATGCTGGTCGTCCTTTTCATATCATGCAGCCAAATTTTGAAATGCCCTACCTCTGGCCTTGAAATGTTTTCCATCTGTAATGGTTTTTAGAAACATTTTCAAAACGTTTCTTTTCAAATCTGCAATAGCACTTTCATAAGTCGGTTTCTGTATCTGAACTTTGTGGAACTTCTTCTTGTTAGTGCCGGGACACCTTTTTAGGTAGCTGTGCACTTTACAAATGTATTGTATTATAGTCATGTGATGTATGTCCTCAGATGTTCATGCAAGCTCCTGTATATTGGGATGACTACCTGGAAAATACGTGTCCAGATAACAGAACATAGGAGCACGATAAGATGTAGAAGAGACAATACTAAACTGATGAAACACTTAGTTGACCAACAACACAATGTAAATGATATTGAATGGTACATAATTGAAAAACTGGAAGAAATGCACCCAGACCTGAGCAAAGTACTGTTAAAATATGAGCAACGCTGGATCTTTGCCTCCATACTGATACCTGGGGGCTGAACGAAGAAATCCCATGGGGCTCTTTAGATAAATAAAGCTTGTATCGGTAGGCTCATGGTTGGGTCCCCTATGAACATTCTGTTTCCTGTTTATATATAATGTAATAAAAACAGAGGAAGTAACAGTAAGCACACTGCAATGTCTGCCCCACGCTGTGTTATTTTCAGCTCACACCATCCGATTTAATTGGTTTGTGCTCCTGACTGTAACTAATAGCCTACATCATTTGATGTTTTTATTGGTACCAAAAACAGTGGTAACAACAGGAGAGCACACTGAGCCCTCAGGGAATCCGTGGTTTTTGCCCCTCATTGCATAAATAATTGCTCTTATACCTTTCTTGCTATGTAATTTACAGCTCACATAATCCGCTGTGCCATGTAAAAAACAAACGTGTTTCATATCCACTTGATGATGGGACCCTCAGGCCCCAATCTCTACAGAGAGATGATTTTTTGGGGAATTACTTCATTTCCCAGAATTCCACTGGTTGGATTGTGAACCACGTTTAAACCACTAAATAGACGTGCTACTCGTAAAGTAACAGTCACATCTACTACAGGACTTCACTGAGGAGACAGGAATCCCTCTTATTCAGAATCAGCATTTTTTTGCCCTTATTCACACAGAAGGTTGCCTTAGGGAGGTCTGACATACGGGATCCGAGGTCTTATTCCCTCCACACGTACACTCCAGTGGGTGGGCAGTCCTGCTCCGTCTCCAGAGCTTACCTTGCTCTCGGTCCTAAGCAGGTGTCGAACATTGAAGAATAGGTAAAGGCCAATCAGTAGAAGGGGTACGGCTCCTTTCTCCTTTGAATAGCAGCAGCTGTGCAGACCACTCGGTCAGTACCCGTCGGCTGTTGCATGGGGCACGGTAGGACCAACGCGGATGCTCTACCTTGACGCAGTGAGTTAAATGCCATGAGAGCAATCAGGAAATGGCACATATGATACCGCATTTAAAACCCTTGAGAGGTATGCTAGCGAAAGCAGTATGACAATGTTATTTCTCATTTTTCTTATTACCATTCTCCCTTTCTTCTTACATTGTATTAAATATATGATTACATTACACCAAAAAGAGTGTGACTACAGGGGGCGTCCACCCCGAACAGACCACGAGGCAATCTGTCTTTAAACGTTACGTACTGGAATCACTGTGGGCTGTTTTATGGAATCCCCTATACTCACATGTGTATTTTTCACTTGTGCATGCATGTCGTGAATGAGTGTATTTATATCACTGTGTCACGTTTGTTAGTGTCTCTTAAGCTTTTAATGTACAAAACTGTCAGAATACAGTCTAATGGCTTTACCATTATGGGGAGTTCACCATTGTGGGTTGCTTTGAGTGTCTCTCTTGCTGCTACTGCTACATATGTTTGTTTCATATCTCTCTACCCCCAACTAGGTTAATGTTCCTGATGAAATTTAAAAAATAGAGAGGTAAGTCCTACCTTCACAAGTCCTTGGGAACTCTGCACTATTAATATATCGGTGTAGGGCTACCGGGATGTGTCCCTGATGAATGCCCAAGAGAGTGGGGCTCATAATAGATAGGACAGAAACATGTTGGCAAATCAAGGTTGACCATAGTAAATTATGGTCAACCAGGTCAAAGGCGCTACTTAAATTGGCAAACCATAAAAATAAGGTGCCTGCCTTGGCCCTTGTGTATTTCCTGCTTAATAGCTCCAAGTTGGCACATTGTTCTACAGTCCCCAGCTGTTTCCTAAAACCAAACTGTACCGAGGATAAAATGGATTGCTTATGTATCCACTCATCCAGTCTTGTTAAAAAGACTCTACTCATTACTTTCACAGAGGAGTTCAGGAGAGAGATAGGGCAATAGTTTTTAGGATCTGTAGGCTCTATCCCCCTTTTTATATATGGGTACAATGATGGATATGCCCCAATAGGGTGGAATCAAATCTGTAGCAGCTGGATTGAACACCCTAGATAAGATAGGCCCCAGGCGCGCAACACCCATTGGACTCAAAGGGCTTCAGCCCCCGTCCGTCCGCCCCCCCCCCCCCACACCGTCGTGTGTGGCAGCCCAGGATGAGACAGCTTCCCGGGCACACACACAGCCGCAACAGAGCACTTCACAGGTCTTTAAAAGACCATTTGCATGTTAATGAGGCCTTGCTGTTGGTTCACCCCTTCTAAGATCCACTGCAGCTCCACTCTGCCTATTGCTTAAAGATTCAGCCTCCCCCAAATCAGCTCCACTCTGCCTATTGCTTAAAGATTCCCCCCCCCCCACCAATTTTTTCTTCTCCCCCCCCCCCCCCCCCCCCCCCCCACCGAAAATTATTTATTCATTTTAATTAGTCTTATTCTATGGTTTCACAACGTTTTGTTAAGGAAATTTTGGCATATCTACTTTTCACAGGAAAGTTTAATTTGCTCCTTATGTTCATACCTCCTTTCCCTACTTTCTTTACGCATCCAATGGTCTCTGCCCCTTGTGCTTGCAAGCTTACTGTGTATTCCCTAGAAGAATGAGTTGTTTGCAAAATTAGGACTATTAGCTGATGATTAATGGGATGTTTTGTCCAGAATCAGCATTCCCCTCCATCCGTGACTTTCCCTGACTGAATCAACCCATAACTTCACGTTTTTGATAATCAAAGTGCTGGCCGTTGTAAGTAGCTATAGCTTTTCGTTTGGACACGTTTATGTCCTAATGTCAACATTAAACTGCTGTTGATTTTTTAGATCGAATTACTAATACATTAATTCCTGTTTGTTTTTATTTGTCAGCATTGTTCATCAAAGCTTCACTAACTTTCTAAAATATGCCTGACTAGACAAGTCAGTTGAGGAGTGCCCACAACGAGTTCATTCATGTTACATTTAGCGCGTATTTCAGCACTCTAGTCTTTGGATTCTAGAATGGAAGCACCTCTCTCAGATCCCTAGTGCTCTGATAGGATTTTTTTCTCATTAGCTGTCCTTTGAGGGAGATGAGAGCTGCATACATTGTCTCAATTTAATGCGGATTCCATGCTTTGTAGGAGGGTAGCAAGTATTTTTGCTCAATATTCATCCGCAGAAACTCATGGTTGAGTGTCACATTTTGGCCAGGAGAAAAACCAAACATGTCATATTGGCAATTACAGCTACTGTGTTCTTCTATTACGTTTTCATGTATGTATTTGTTGTTTTACATTAGTGTGAAGAAGGCCTGCAGGGTGTCTGCACATAACATCAGTTTTAAAAGCTTACCTCCAAATTCATGCAGTGTCTCAAACTTACATTTTCCATCAGTACAACTGCTCAAGAACTTAATTAATGTGGAATTTAAGAATAATCTGAAACATTAGAGTACATTTTTTGAATTTCAGTTAAAACATGCAAGTGGTGTTTATTATGCAAAACACAGGCTGTGATTGATTGGTTATAAACATTATCAGCCTGAATAAATGCTTAAGAAATTCCAATATGGTCCTGTTATTGATACTCGAGATATGTGGAGGGATGTAGGTATTTCCGCCAAATGTTTTTTCAGGGCACACTTAAAGTTGTTGAAAGAGTTAACTAGTCTGATGCAGAGGAGAATGAGTTCCATAATTTTAGAGCATGGCCTGAGAACACTTGTGAAAGACAACATATTTTTTTAATTGTTGCATCATCTGCATGTGGTTCCTTTTGATTCTAGCTATGCAGAACCTCCATTGGTTGTCAACTTGCATATTTTGTGAAGGGCGCACACTGGTTTTAATCCTCAAGTGTTCTGCCCTTGTGTCCTCAGCAGTAACTGAGGGTGATTACGAGTCATGCTAGGCGCAAAGGGATCACTGTCATCATTTTTAGAAATTGGAAACTGCTTTTAAAATACTCTGTGTTTTTAACTCCTGATGATGGGTGAGCTGGGTTAAAGCTCAGGTGGGCAGGTTGTTATTTTTAAATCTTTTATTGAACTCGCAGTTTGAGCAGCCATCTTGGGTCAGCGTTCTAGTTGCTGGACCCTGCTCAGGGCTTCATAGGAGCCAGATGACACGATCGTGCAGTGGAGGCGTGCAGCAGGCGCGCCGCTGACATGCCAAAGGCAAGCCCGTTAACGCCCGTCTGCGTTAACCACCATATTCTGGTCCAACGACTCAGAAGTTTGGGGGTGACCGGAGTAGCCTTAACATGGCTGCAATCCTTTCTGGAGGAAAGATTTTTCCAGGTGTTCGAGGGTGAGGTTATTTTAAAATCTTTGCCTCTCTACTGTGGAGTCCCTCAGGGATCGTCCCTGAGCCCCATCCTTTTTAATATTTGTATGGCTCCTCTTGCGGACATTGTTCTTCCCTTTGGGGTTCACATAGTGACTTATGCGGATGATACCCAACTGGTTGTAGCGCTGAACCATTCATACAAGACTTCTACTGGCCTCTGTCCTTGCCTCGAAGAAGTAGCCGAATGGATGAAACACTTGCATTTAAAACTGAATAGTGACAAGACTGAGCTTATGCTCCTTGGCAATCCTTCTCTTTTTAAAGCGGACACTATGTGGCCAGCCTGTTTGGGTCATGCACCTGCCCCTAAGTCAGAGAGAAAGAGCTTGGGCATTTGTCTGGACCAAGACCTTAGCTTCAAAGTCCAGGCTAGGAAGGTTGTGGCCTCCCGCTTTGGCATCATAAGGATGCTCCGCAAAATGCTCCCACTGCTCCCCTTCCAGGCCAGAAAGCTTATCGTCCAGGCTCTCATTCTATTAGGCCTGGACTATGGGAATGCCCTATACCTTGGTGCGCCAAGTTCTGTCCTGGCTAAACTCCAAACGGTGCAGAATTGCGCCGCAAGGATTCTCGGGGGGATTGTGAACCGGAAGTCTGCAAAACCTGCCTTGAAATCCCTGCACTGGCTTCCTGTTCGGGAGAGAGTTAACTTCAAGGCTCTGTGCATCACCCACAAGATGTTAGGAGGAAATGGACCAGTGATCAACTCGTCCATGGTTCAGCCCTATCGAGTGAACAGGCGGCTGTGCTCTGATGATTTGCACTTGGCCGTCGTTCCTAGAATTAGGAGGGCCAGAAGCAGCGGTCGGTTATTCTCTTACAATGCCGCCAAACTATGTAGCAGACTATTTTGGGTGACCCCATTTTTTGTAATGGCCAAACTATGGAACTCCCTCCCTCTGCATCTACGAAAGGAATCCAATCATATGGCCTTTCGTAAGTTGCTAAAAACGTGGCTCTTCCCTTAATTGATTCTTTGATGCTTCAATCTATCCGCTTCAGCGCTGGAATGCCTCTGGGTAGCTACGCGCTCTATAAGAGCTGTTTCATTCATTTAATTCATTCATTCAAGTTCAGAGGTCAGTTATTTTTTAAAAGTGCTTTCTGAATGGTTTTCACTACTAGGCGGATGCTGTCACAGCCATGAAACTTTACTCAAATTTGTCTTTAAGTGCTGCCTCTTGCCTTACATGAAATTATGTACACTTTTGCATTGCCCATTTCACTGGAAAACAGAGGTTTTGAATCTTTATATGGCAGATGATGAACATTAGGTTTCCTTAATACCACAAATCCTATTTTCTTTTGAAAAACAATCGGTTACTTGTGCGTCTACATGCCTTCCCTATACTTTGATAGTAACATTGGGCACCAGTGCTCCAAAATGTTTGCACACAAACCTTTCTGTATTGACTTCTAGGAATTCAATAGTGTTTCGCCAACATTGTCGGAAACAAAAGTTTTAAAATTGTATGATAAAAGCACAAGACAGGTATTTTGTGGAATAGGAATTTTCAAGCTGTTTAAGAAACACAGGAAATGCTTCCCACAAAATGATGGCACAAGATCCACCTAACCTTTAAATGAAAGTGCCTGCTTAATCCTCCATTTCCAGGAATAACAAACGTACCATATTTTCAAGAATTCAGTGGGGATTCTCCTGAGCAGTAGATTAAGAAAAGGACCTAATACAGCTATTAAGGATGAAAGACATCAGTTCATGTGATCCTGATCCGTAGACTGTGGCATTATATTACTAAAAGTAATCCTTCACACGCAGTTACTTCAGACAGGCCCGAGCAGCAATACTTTGCAGACTGCTATAAAAAGAATAGCCTTCTGTTATAACTGCCAGCTATTAAAACCATAAACACAATGAATGCCTTTAATTGCTCACTGATTATTTTGCTTACCTGTCACACCCATTTTTACAGTTGCAATGCTGTTGCTATCCATGAGTTCCACGGCTTTACTAATGAAAGCGTTAGTAGCCCTATTGCATGCAGAGTGACAATCCTTCCATGTAAAATTGCACTTTTTGAACATTTATTCAATAAGAAATGGAGAATAAAGAGCGTGAGTTAGGTTTGGGTGGAAATTAAATTCCCCTGATCCGTGAATTAAATGCTATGTTTGGGGGAGTATCCACATTGCAGAGCAAATTCTACCAATGAATTTTCCTCCATATGTAGCGTTTTCTCCCCAAAGTCCGCTATTTTCCGCTACCAATTAACTATAACCAAGGCACTCAGATTTTAAAAATGAAAAGAAAATACAGCTGTTTAAAATCATGAAAAAGATGTCGGGTCCTCCTAGATGATGATGGTGGATAGGAATACTGAACAAGCTTTCAAGATTATCACAAATTTCCAAGTCACAAAAAATATCAAATTATTGCCATTTTTTCAAAAGCTTCTATGAAAGCCTGCACTGCTCTGGTAAAGATATAATAGACTCCTTTTAGTGGACTAGGTGCTCCCAGGGACCCAATAAACATATTTATTCGAGTATGGGCAAGAGGAGAGCTGTTTACTTTCTTATTATTGTGTTGCTGCACATCTGTTGATCAGAAACCAGGAAGGTGGAAGCCAAGATGAGGCACGATGTGGCACAGAGCAATGAGAGCAGAGTTACCTGTCCTCCCTCATCAGAGATTGGTAACAAACGAGTATAAATAGGGCCTAGCCATGTTTAGGAACTCAAAAATAAAGAAAAAACAATGGTCCCTAAGGGGTAAGTGTAAGCCACACCTTCCTCGGCAGCCATACATAACCATCACTATATTGATTTGAACAAGAATCAAATCAAATGTATTCAACTCACCAAAACAACAAGGCTAAAGATATCTTTTTAGAACACATTGTATTGCAATAAGGTGCTCAAAAATACAACAGCGCGGTGAAAGTGAAATGAGCGAAGTAAAATATGCAAGTGCTATACAGAAAGCATATGTACAGCCAGGACTGTCGAACGTGCTATATAGCTCGAAGATCTTTCACAGGTGGTGCGGTAAAGAGCAAATGCCAGGGACCGCCTCCTGGAGCTCAGAGTGCTGGGTCTTGAAGTCCTCCCAGCAATAAGACAGAACAAAAAAACTGAAGAGATACTTTTATCTTTGTCGACTTTTCAACCCCATTACATTACATATAGGGGTCATTATCAGGACGGACAAGGATTGTTTAGGGTATGGGCAAGAGGAGAGCTGTCTACTTTCTTATTTCTGTGTTGCTGCAGACCCTGTTAATCACAGAAGCACCTAGCCGTGTTTAGGAACTCATGAATAAAGAAAAAGCAATGGTCATTAAGGAGGAAGTGTAAGCCCCAACATCCTCAGCAGCCATACATAACCATCACTAGATTGGTTTGAACAAGAACACAGAGGTTTTCCTAAAAGTACCTTGCGCCAACATCACTCTGTAATTTATAGTTATTTTTAAAGGCCCACCAATCTTTTGATGGTGGCTGCGTTATAATTTTACTGTGCATCCTTCACGTGAGTTTGTAAGAGTGTTGTTGTTTTTTTAGAAATAACTTGTGCTTTCATGTGACCTTTGGCAGTATACTCTGTTTTTTTTTTTCACAGATTGTTGTTAAATACTACCACTTTACCTCGCACCATCGAATTTTAGGCCTACATAAGGGATTACCACGTCATTTGGGTATGTCCTATATATATTAAGGTTGCCCATTGTAACTAATAATATTTTTCTCTTTATTGAAACATGGTATTTTGCTTCCAGGTGCTTCCAAAATCCTTGTCCGTCCTGATGATGACCCATATAAGTAATGTAATGGTGTTAAAACAAAGATACCAGTGGACTGTTTTTTAATAGGATGTTTAATAGTATACTCTGATACAGAGTGGTGTTTACCAACAATTGTATCCATATCGGCCATGAGTTTTGTGCATATGCCCTCTGGACAGCACTTGCACTCTTTAATTCACTCAATTTACTTTCACTGCGCCGTTGTAATTTTGGAGCACCTTATTGCAATACAATGTGTTATAAAAAGATATCTTTAGCCTTATTGTTTTAATTAATTGAATACATTTGATTTGATCCTTGTTCAAACCAATTTAGTGATGATTATGTATGGTTGCTAAGGAAGTTTAGGCTTACACTTCCCCCTTAGCGACCATTGTTTATTGTTTTTTCATTGTCTTGCCCTGGTCCCAGGGTTATTGGGCTGCCCCTTATTCATTTAGCATGTTTAGAAGCTCAAGCAGCCTCTTCCACCATGTCTTCATTGTAGTGGAGCTTTCAGGATGCCTTCTTAAGCCTTGACAAATATGCTGAGGGAGCTGCAATCAGTTGAAGGAGAGGCAATAAATCTTCCAGAGTTTATACTGCAGCTCCTGCATTCCTATTCACCCTATCTTTTTTCTGACAAGTCATCTGCATGTGTACCGGAACTTGCAACAAACATGCTGAAGTAGAATGGACAATGCTGATAAATGTATAAACATCCCCCCACCCCAAATAACCTCCTTCCGGCCTTTGGAGTGGCTCTGGCATCATATTTGAGGGTGTGAGTACAAGATAATGAGGTATGTTCCATTATGGGTTGAAAGCCGGGGCCACCAGGAATGGGGCTGCTATTTCTGCTTGGTGTCTCCTTCAAGAGATATCCTAGAGCAGTAAATGACGGATGAGGCCCTGCCAACAGTCAAACCGTAACTTAGTTTGCTCCACCTTCCCATTCTGCCATAAAACATTTGTAGGTTCTGAGGTGGAAAGCCAAGACAGTGTAGGGAGGCATTTTCATGAAGGGTTCATCCTAGTCAGTAAACACTACCGGTAGAGTAGGTTGGGAATCACCTTGTTCTGGTAGGTGATTTGTGTAGGTTCTCCTGTTGTGTTTAGCGGGCCTAATTTTTTCCCCGAGATCATTACACCCTTTGCATAGTTATCCATATGTTAAATTATGCTGAATTGTGAGTTGTGATGCTGAACAACTTCACATAACTCTAGACTGGTGTGTAGACAGACATGGCCTCTGCTGCACTGCAGTGGTTACTTTGGAAGTTGACCAGGGACTTTCCTTTAAAGGTGAGTTTCGCCTGTCTCCTTTATACATGGGTTCCTGGAGGATGGGATCCATGAGATCTTGTATTCCCTTTCCCCAGCACACACTTGGTACAGTTTCACCATGCAAAACCTTTATACTAATACTTTGGGCAGAGATGCTTCACAGTTTGGTACGATACGATGCGTCACTTTTTTGCGGCATGGATGCATCAGATTTATGGTTTGGCGCACCATGTCGCAAGTGACGAGTAAAGTTTTTTTTAAATTATGTTATGACGAAACAAAAACTGTTGCAACTGCTGAAAAGGAGTCTTTAGTCAGAATTGTGCATTCTAACGCAAGACAAACTTGCCTTGCACCACTTTTTCATTGCGTCACGATTTGGAAATCGGCAAAAAAGCATGCATCTACCTCAAATCAATTTTGGAGGCAAATGAAAGTACCATGGAGCATGAAGGAGACACCAGCATTCAAGAGAACCTCCCACACGCTAGCCAGGATGTTCAGGCCGAAATAAAGAGGAAGAGGAAAGTCAATTTCAGTGCGGAGGCGAATGAAATACTAATCAGTGAGGTTACAGTCCACCAACATCAGCTATTTGTCACCTCTAAGTTGCCGTTATCCAAAAAAGATGCCATCTGGAAGTCCATATTGGATAAGGTCAATTGTGTGGCTCAATCGAAGAGGACAGTGTCCGATTTGAAGAAACGCTGGCATGATATCAAGAGCAGGACAAAAGAGAAAATGGAACAAAACCTTAAGGCTATAACGCAGACCGGAGGAGGGAGCCCAGTACACCAGGAGGAGCTGGATGCCCTGGAGGAGCGGGTGGCGGATGTCATCCCAGTGGAGTTGGTGACAGGGTAAGTTGCAACAAGGGGCAATATTGGTAACAAGCTAATGTTGTGCAGTGCATTTACTAAGGTACCGGTCCTTATTAGCTACATGCGTTGTGCAAAGGGAAGTCGTGTATGTCAATAACAGTGAGGTGGCACATAAATGCCTTGTACACTGGACAGCCAGATGTTTCCCAGTCCATTCTAGATCCATCATGTATATCGCAATACATATGTCAGAAGTGCACTACCAGGACACTACTGCCCCTGTGAATTGCTACTTGTAGGTTGATACACTACAGAACCCATTTGAGCAACAAATCCCAAAACACACTGCAACAAACATAGGGGGCCTCATGTATGATGTAGGAGCGGCACTATTGTGCCACAAGGACATCACTTTTATGACGTACTCGTGGCACAATGTGCCACTGGCATATTTATAAGGGCATGTAAAGACACATTACGTGGTTTTTCATGGGCTTACAAATATGGGTCTCTTTCATGCAGGAAACTGTGTGAATGGGGCATTCCATGGGTGTTACTGGGGGTGTTCAATACAACATCCATGTCTTTTTGACAATGCCTCAGATTAGCGAGAAATTGTAACTCTGAGGCACTGCAAAAACATATGCCTCACCAGGGGAGGCATAAGGGAGGCACAACAAGGAGAAATATCTTAATTTCTTCATGTGTATCCTCATAGTATGTAAGTTAAAAAAGCATCTTCTGATTGTATTTGTGCAGGAAGGTTTTCCTTCCAGCACACAAATAAGCATCCCCCTCAATGCAGGCACCCTTGCACCATGGTGCAAGGGTGCATGCGCTGCTTCTGGGCTGGCCTGTCTGGGCACGTGCATGGTAGAGGAAAAATAATCCAAACTCAACTTGGTTATGTTGCTATCATCATTTGAAATTCACATCTGATGATGTGTTGCATGATCTTTGCTCTGTTGACCTACATCATAGTTTCAAAGTGATGACAAACAGTATTAAAAAGTTGATTATTGAGAACAGATGTCAAACATGAGCATCAACCTACATTTCAGAGCATGCAACACCTACTCCTGAGCAGCAACGTGTCAATGAAGAGGATCATGTGGATGGTGACAGCGCGCCAAGCCTGGAACAAGACCTCCTACAGGAACTGTTCATATCTATTCAAACACCCTCTCCCATCACAACAAGGTCAAGCAGCATTGCGGTCTCTCCACATGACCTGTCTGGAACCCATCATACACCACCTCCCACAACATCTGAACCTCCAAACTCACAGGACACTCTAAATGTATTTGAACAATGTGTTGTTGAAGTGCAGGGTCAGTTGGTACAGGAGGTGCGGAAAGGGATGGAAAGCATGGCAGCCACCCTAGAGGGAGTCCTCCGTTGGCTAAGCTCACATTGTGGCAGTGCAGACCATCGAAGTGGCACCCACTCTCCACCCCATGGCTTGTTTCGGGCCCTGGATGACATATCCGTTGTCATGTGGCAGAAGCATGAGCAAATGCCCAGCACAAGTGGCACCATTGAGGTTGCCAACAGGCTGGGGGCAATCCATAACATTGGTAAAGCCGTGGAGCTGAAACAGGATACATACCTCACCACCTTGGCTGCCTACCAACGTGATGTAGCTTCAGTGCTGGCAAACCAGCAAGTCCTACTCTACAATATCACTGGTTTATCTCTCACATATCTGTGGACTGTCTCTGTGATGTACACGTATTATGGCAACTATTCATTCATCCGCACTTAAATCTTACTCTCACCTATATGTCCCATGACATTTATTTAGCCTGCTCTATGCCAGGACATCCTCATCCTTACTGTAAGTGCCTCTTGATTTTCGACCTGCCGTCATACCTTGCTCCTTGGTTTCTTGTCTCAATAAAATTACATTACATGTTCAGCATGCATGGTGCTGCTGTCCACATTAATTGAGTGATTAGTACAGTGTGGAAGGCAGAATTTGCAATGGCAAAGATAGCACATGATCTCCCATGTTGGTATGACAACCAGTTACAAAATGGGTAAGAGTGTGTAAATGGTACAAGCAAATCTGATTGCAATCTTGAACTTCCGGGTGGCATTCCTAGGTGAATGTTTGATATGCTCCAATCATTAACATCCCAGTGGTATGGATATATGTGAATGATATCCAGGTGGCTGACATCAAAGTCACATCATAATGTGAACAATATTGTTGTCATAACAATCTGTGCATTTGTAAAGTGTATACGTGCTACCCAACAGTGTGCCTGCAACCACATCCTAAATTATTCAACAGGTGTCTTATGTATGAGGCCCTACCTGTAGCTTTGTGGCGCAGGAATGATACTTTGGCACATATCGAAGGAGACGCTACAGCAGCAGAATGGGCTTAGAATCAGCCACTGATACATAACTTTGCGGACATGGCGTTACTCATCATGCAGCACACATATGAAAATATGAGAGTGACTACCAATAGACATTCCAAATTTTCTTACGCTGTGTTACACATTTCCTGGTAAGATGTGACAATAGGACACATTACCATGTTTAAGGCACTTTGTAAATTTTGAAATGTGTAAGTGGACATGGATGTAGCTTGGACACACCCACAATCTCAACATTCGAACAGGCCTGTGACACAGAATATTGCAGAATAATGGACCATAAATGTCAAAGGCCTAGTAAACTCAGGAATGGTGCATATCTGTGGTCTACGAGATGTGTGGTACTTTACCTTAACAAACGTGGTTTCAGATACTGTTCTCCCAATACTAGTGAAGTGCTGCTTGGCAATGACCCTATTTGACTACTTGTACTTTCAACATATTGGTAGACATAAGATCCAAATTGACAGTGTGCGCACAGCATGTGTAAGACCCAACCTAAGCAGATGTCACCACTTACGATGCCTACAACAAGTCATAACTTTTAGAAAAACAAACAATTCTTTTGGTTTTCAAATCTGTAAAAACGCAAAATGCTATCCTGGACACCTCTATACTATAAATACCTAAAATGCCAAACTAAATCAACTACACTAACATCTAAACTTATACTAAATAACTATACCTTATACTACCTTACACATGCATCACAACAGACCACTAAAACATCAATCCCCGCCACCTATGCAACAATGAAACATGAGACACACATACATACACTATATCTAAACACAGACTAACTAAACCTAGTGTACTAAACAAAGACATTTTTTAAACAATTATTAAACATCAACCCTCCACTCACTACTTTTAACTTAATGACTTATCCTACAACTAATACTAAGCACTAAAACTACACTAACGGATAACAAACTATTATTACACTAATACTAAAATCTTTGTAAAACTACTATTTCACTATATATGTAAAATGAGCACAACAGTTGGTGATCATCGTGGCGGGGGGGGCTACAACCTCTGGTCCATTTGTTTTATGTATCCTGTAAGGATGCCTCCACCCTTAATAGGGTCATCAGCTGCAATTGAACCATCACCAGCTTGACGCTCAAGAACTGCTGGCCCGTATCAAGTTTATCAACCTAGGTCAAAAGTTGAGCTATATCAATTTCTGAGGGTCCAGGTGGGGAAGAAGTGAAGGGTCCTGAGGGTGGAGCAGAGGGAGGTCCAGATGGGGAGCAGTGGAGAATCCAGAGGGTGGAGCGGAGGAAGGTCCAGATGGGGGAGCAGTGGAGGAAGATCCAGATGGGGGAGCAGTGGAGGGTCCAGAGGGTGGCGCAGTGGAGGGTCCAGAGGGTGGCGCAGTGGAGGGTCCAGAGGGTGGAGCGGAGGAAGGACCAGGTGGGGGAGCAGTGGTGGGCCCAGAGGTTTGGAGAGTATAGGGTACAGCCTGTTGAGATGAGGCTGGTCCTAGTTGTGGGGAATTATATCCTCCTGCTTCCGGTCCTGGTTGTGTGTCCAGTGCAGATGATTGTGCCTTGTTCTTGCATGTGCCTCTTTTTGATGGTGCCTTGTTCTTGCATGTGCCTCTTTTTGATGGTTGAGTTGGAGTTGGTGACTTCCAGGTCCTAGCTGCATTTGCAAGTTCATATTGCCTGTCCATCTGTCAGAAGTACCGTGCCACATGACTAATGAGGCTGTATCGTTCCAGCCTGATCCTCTACTGCCTCTCCTCATCTGGTGTCATGTTGGCTGTAATAGAGGGATGACAATAACAACAGTCTACACTTACACATTAACACTTGTGGAAATTCACAATCAAGCAATGTAAGGGGCATATTCTAAAGGCCCTATAGCTTACACAACTAACTTTTAAAGACGTAGGGCCTCATTTATGATGTTTTGACGTAGGGCAGCGCAGTAATGAATCTTGTTGCGCTGCCCTATGTCAAAATAAAAGGACAGGAATGGGACGTATCTATGTGATACTGTGCATTTCTGTCCTTTTCCCTAGCGCCGGCACACAATGGACTGTCGTGCACCAACGCAGGCATCCTTGCCCCATGGTACAAGTGTACAAGTGTGCATGTGTTGGTACATGACACACCAGTGTCTGATGGTGTCTGTGGAAATGGCAGTCATACACTCATTCTCAATGGTATGTTGCTTTCATGCTCTTTTGGTATGAGGCAGTCCATTACAGTACTACTATTGGGGGTATTGCCAAGCGGCAAAAACAAACGACATAGCCAGTGCAGCAGATAACTCTGGGGAAAAAGTGTTAGGGTATGTGAAGCATGACATTTTGCAGAATTGTTTTTGGTTATTTCAGCTCTGGTAACACCAATTTACAGTACCCATAGTGAACATCTTAACAATGATTTTGAGATTGTGAAATGTGACATCTTATTAGCAGAGATTTAAAAGTGTTGTTCACAGGTAATCACATAGGGTGATAGTAATTTGGTCACAATGCTCTTGTCAGATGACAAGTGCAATGTCAAGCATGACACATTACTGCTATTGATCTGGTGATCTATCCACGGATGCCACTGACTAATGTAAGCATGGACATGTACACATGGTAAATATAGTCAATTCCTGAACACATTTTGAAAATTGCCTGGAGGACATATGTATGTCCGAATTGACAGATAATACATGAGTGAATGGTTAGAATGTGGGACATGCTGACTGTCGTTCAAGAAGATGCAAAGGATAACAGGGTTCATGCAAGGTATCGTAATCCTTGTGGATGACATGTCGTATGTAGTCCACGTAACAACACAGATTCCGCTGAGAGCTCTTACCACCTGTCTATGTCCGATCTGCAGATGCATGTCTATGGATGTGTGTCTGTCATGTGTGACATGTCTCAAAATAAATGTGTTTGGAACACTATATATGGTCCTCATTTATGATGTTTTACCATGGGGCAGCACCGCAGGCCATCTTGTTGTGCAGAACAACGGTAAAAGAAAATGTCAGGAAAGTGCCGTAGCTATCAGTTATGACGCATTCCTGTCCTTTTCCTCTGCACTGGCGCTCAATGGGCTGCCATGCGCCAACGAAGGCATCTTTTTACCATGGTGCAAGGGTGCCTGCATTGTGCGGAAGAATATTCCTGTGCAGGAAGGGAAACCTTCATGCACAGAAATAATCAGAAGTGGTGCTTTTCATCTTTCTATGTGTGGTGCAGAATGCAGCACACATAGAAAAAGTTAAACTACGAGAAATAAAGACATTTCTACTTGTTGTGCATCCCTTATGCCTGCCCTGGGGATGTGTAAGTTATTGGCGCTGCGTCAGATTTACGATTTTACTTAAATCTGGGGCAGTGTCAAATAGCCATGGATGTTGCTAGGAACGCCCCCAGCAACACCCATTGCATGCCCCTTTCACACAGAAAACTGCGTTAAAGGGAGCCATATTTAGGCAGCATTAAGGCAAAAAAAGTGGCTTAGTACTGCCTCGTAAATATGGAGCATTCTCCTGCGCCATGGAACGTCACAAAAAGTGACGTTCCGGCGGCGCAGTGGGCCTCATAAATGAGGCCATACGTGTTTTGTATCACATTTTGGGCCATATGTACAAGGAAGTGGCTGAGTGAGGCTTTAGCCGTCATGGTTTAATGCCTCACTGCGCCACTTCAGAAACTCAAGGCTGCACTATATTTACAAGGATATGGTGCAGCCTTGCGTTTCCGCCTGTGCTGGCGCTAAACTGCTAAACTTAGCGCCAGCACAGGCGGCCCACTTGCATAGTGCAAGGGTGTCTGCATGCAAGGGAGGATTGTTTGTGTAGGAAGGTGTCCCTTCCTGCACATAAACATTCCTGAAATGCCAATTTGTCACTTCTATGTGTGCTTCTTAATGTCATTTTTTAAGGATTGTTTATGTGCAGGCAGGGACACCTTTCTACACATAAACAATCCATGGAATTTTGCTTTTTCCAAGTGTGCTGCACAAGGCAGCACACAGGGAAAAAGCAAAAACGAGGAGAAATAAAGAATTTCTCCTCTTATTGCCAAGTTAAGACTAGGTTTCCCCGGTCTTCATTTTGCCGCTGCCTCCTATTTACGCTGCCCTTGCAAATAGGGAGCAGCGTAAAAAAACAATGGGTGTAGAGGTGGAACACCCACCGCAACACCCACGCCCCACCCCTTTCACACTAAGCATAGCGTGAAAGGGGGCCTTATTTACAAGGCAGCATTTAGCCACGTTAAGTGGCTTAACGCTGCCTTGTAAATAAGGCAAAGCCCCTATCGCCATCTCAACGTCTCACTGAAGGTGACGTTGTGATAGGGGCTTTATGTTCCGTAGGTAACTGCCTACATCATGTATTTGTGCTTCTACTATTTTCATTTTTCATGATGACATTGATTACCCAAATTATCTGTCACAGACAAAGTGTGCTCCATTTATGCGGTTCTGATGTAGGGCAGCACAACAAGGAAACTTTCTGCACTGCCCTACGGCAACACTTCATACATGTGATCCATATTATTTTCGTCATGAATGTGCACATAGTACTGAGAACTCCTTTGGTCTTCCATGTGCATGTGATGTGTAACCATGCTGCATGAGATGCTAATGCTTCTGGCATGTCTCTGAGCAAAGTATGTATGAGGAGACATTGTAACTGAATAGACAAGACTAGAAATGGTCACACTCACCAATGGCATTAGGATCCTTGAATTTCTCCACCTCTTCTCGTGTGTATGGGGGTGGACCACCTACGAGACAAAAATGTTGTCAAAATTGATTAGTGAATGTTTTTTTTTTTTTTTTTGTCCTCATCTATGTCATGACTGCAAAGACCTAGCTGAACAAACAAGACAAAACGGGCTTGTGAGATAGAAGGCAAGCAGACTCAGTGATAAAACTGGTAAGGGATGGCGGCTGACCGAGGAGGGCCCAACCCTTGTGCAATTGCCAAACATACATATACAGCCCGGAGCCAAGATGTTAAGCCGGCTACTGCCAATACAGCCAGAACTGACCATTTGGGCAGGTATAAGCTACGTAAAGCAGCAAAAAAAATTGATTAGTGAATGTTGCACAGTTCCACACTGGACATGTTGGTCATGTGAGTTAGTGGCATCTTCACAAGTTTATTCCAGTGAGTCCCATATATCTCCCAAAAACGTACACCATGGCCTGTCTAAGTGCTTTACATATGAAGCAGACTCTTTCATGAAATTTGTAACATACATGTGGTTAAATTTTCAGCGGTGATCAATTGAGATGCCAGACACCATGTTGCAGGTGTGCTTGCATTGTGGTGATGATTGTGATTGTGCAGGTATGGACTGCTTTGTGACAATTATATTTATCCTCCAAAATTTCACAGGTCTTCGTGCTGCAGAATGCAGCACACAAATTAAAATTATGAAGCGTATGAAATTAAACATTTATGGTACTTGGACTTCCCTAACGCCACACATGTGTTTGCATTTGATTTCTAATCCTTCCCAGATGTACAGGGCCTCTTAGATCTGTGAGTGTCTGCTTCAATGGTTGTTGCGTTGTGACAACTACCTGAAGACCCATGAAATGCCATTTTTACACATTTTTCTGTGTGAAAGGTGTACATGTACAGAAGGCCATGCAAAGCAACTCAAACACTTTTCATGGCCTTGTAATTGTGTGCCACTTTCACACATGACACTGCGAATTGTGGCATAACATTTGCCTTAATGTTGGTGTTCCAACACAACAACCATGGGAACATACACACTCCCGGCTGTATGAGGAATCATATGTCTGGTTATGCATCCAAACCCAATGTAGCCCCCGGTGGGGCATTATGGATGCACACCGATGATAAATTGTCTTAAGTTTAGTATTTGGTAATTCCATGTGTGCTGCATTCCACGGCACACATAGTAAGTGAATACCAGGTCATTTTGAAGTATTTTAACAAAAAGGTGATTCTTCCTGCACACAGTCATTAATAACCACAACGCAGACACCCTTTCAGTATGGATAAAGGGTGCGTGCTTTGGCGCTCTGGAGACACTTGTGCATGTGGGCTGGGTTCAGGTGGCAGATAGCACAATATGTACTGTAAATGACACACACAAACACTTTTGTTATGATGTTGGGCATCACAGCAAGTTTACTTGTGGCGCTGGCTGACGTCTACTTCTTAAGTATGATGGCTCTGGAGAGGAGTACTGTACATACAGGGCATTCAAGGTGTTATGATGAGGGCACAAGAAAAGTTTCCACAAATCTGTCTGAGAATGTCATGCAAAACGTTTAATGACTGGGGGCCTCATTTATAGATAATTAATGCTGCGCGGTGCCACAAGTCATTTTGCAGCGATGCATTAGTTTCAAGGCACACGGATGCAACATATTTTCAGCAACATGTTGCATCTCTGTGCCTTTCCCTGCGCTGGCGCAAAAACTCTGCCATGCGCTAGTGCAGGCACCCTTGCACCATGGTGCAAGAATGCCTGCGTCATGGGGAAAATGTATTTGTGCAGGAAGGGACACCTTCCCGCACAAAAACAATCTCTTGAGGTGATATCCTCTGCCAATGTGTGCTGTAGAATGCAGCACGCATTGAGAGAAGAAAAAACTAGGAGAAATTAAAATATTTCCCCTCCTTGCGTCTCGCTACTCCATCCCTGGGGGTGGCTTCTCATCCATTTCTAGGTGTTACGATTACTTGTAAATCTGGAAATGCATCAGTGGACATGGGTGTTGCGTGTAAACACCCACAGCAACACCCATGTCACACCCCTAACACGCAACATGTTGCATGAAATGGAGCGTAATTTACGAGCACATGTAAATACACCCTGTTGGCTTTGTGTGCTTGTAACTAAATCCCCTTTTCATACAACACTTTGCGTGTTAGGAACGTGACATGTGTGTTGCTGTTCCTCCGCAACACCCATGTCCATTAATGCTTTAAAAAAAATATGAGCAATTGTAATTCTGGAAATGCGTCCCAATGCTACGCCAACCCAAGGATGGCATAAGATAGGCGCAACAAGAAGAACTGATTTATTTTCTCCTAATTTGTTAACTCGTTCAATGTGTCCTGCGTGCTACAGCACACATTGGATGAGGTTATTACTTCAATTGATTGGTTTTGGGCATGAGTGTGCCTTTTCCTGCACAAAAAACAATGGGGCTTATTTACAATCTTAGAACACTGAGTATGAAGTTCCTATCAGAAAACAAAAATTGACATGTAATAACTGTATGGTTGAACCCAATGAAACATAGGAGAGTGATCTCCTTTCTGGAAAAAGACCCTCACACACCTGACAAGTAGGTGTCTTGCTTCATCATCGGGTCTGCTCCTACTCGGGCCGGCGCTGCAATGCCCGATCAGGCACCCGTTATGGGGCCTACTTCACGGAGATCTTTATTCCAAAGCCGACAGGTGATGTGTGAGTAAGGGTCCTCGTGTAGGTGAAAGTGAAGTGTTAAGTGATGTTAAAATAGAGAAAAATAGTCCAATCAAAAATATTTTAATGAGTTTGGCTACTTCCCTAATTAAAATAAATAAGTCGCGTATCGTCACCTAATGTTGTGCTTTGATACGCTTAAAAAGAGGTCGACATGTTTCTTGCCTAGTTATCGAATTTGATGGCAATTCCTCAGGACCTTGCTGTGTACTACCTACACATTTTTTGGTGGTGGTCACCCAACACAACCAGTGAGAAGCGGCCACCTTTACAGCACCCTAAAAAATGTGGGGGTACCTTGGTATCGACAAAGATTAACAAGTATTAACCCTCGTTCAGTCCGTGCCGGGCCATAATGGTACCGGTCGCCGCCGACACTGAGATCTAGTGTCGGTTTTCAGGATGAATCAGAAAGTTAACCCTACCCCAGCGGATCGACCGGTCCAAGTAGTCTGGTGACAGGGAGGTTGTTGAGGAAGGTATAAATGGAGGCAGGACGCCGGGTACGTGTTCCCTGTGCTTCCGGGTAGAAGGCTTATTTACAATCCTCATGCGATTAAGTTGCATCACTTTTTTTAATGGTAAAAAGTGGCATACCGGCGGCGCAAAGGGCTTGTAAAAAGCCCCAATATCCCCACAACACAGGCATATTTGCGCCATCGTGCAAGGGTGCCTGAGCCAGTGCATGGCATCAGTTTATGCGTCAGTGCCTGGAAAAGCACAGAGATGTATCATTTTAATTGAACTATGTTGCATCACTGTGCATCAAAACTAACATAGTGCTGCCCAGAAAACTGAATTGCACCACCATGCTGCCTTAGTTTCTGGTAAAGTGAGCACTACGTTTGTCAATATGGATACATATAAAACATCACTGTCAGTAAACCTACCTATTATTCCGGAGACTTCCAGGCCCAGCTGGTTAAGGAGATACTGCTCACGATTGACAATGTATTCCCAGCAGTGTTTATATTGGCGCAGGTTCCTCTCCACACTAAAAAGGTGCTGCTTTTGGTATTGCACCTTCTCCCAACGTGTCTTCCTCTTTTGGGTATGGTACCCCCGGAGAACCCTGCCTCCACTCCCAATCATATTGGGTAGATAGTGGACAATGAGCCACAGTAGCCCCCCGAACTCCTGCTGAGTCAGGTTCCTGGACCTGCCCGACATCCTTGTGACACAGCACCAAACACACTTAAAACTGAAAAGACTAATTCTATGATCTAAAAACCCTTCCCTCCTGTAACTATTAACAAATACCCCTAAATAGACAAAGACCTCTTTAGAATCAACACATATCTACACAATACACAACTACACAATAGTACTGACACAATATGGACACAATAGACAAGAAACAGACAGAGAAACAACTTTCAAACTCGCCAAAAATCACCAGCAATCCAAAACACCCTCCTACCCCAATCACAGACAAGAAGACAGTGAAAGAGAAAGTGAAAGGAATTTGGAACTTCCTGGTTAGCAGCATGGCAGGCTCATGACATCATATCCTGTTTGGATGATCGCAGATGTTCATGTTAAGTTACACAATCTAAGCAGCATTGCATGTTTTCTGGCTGTCATAAAAGTGTCTCAACAGGCCCATTCATTAGTAATGCGTCAATTTACGGTGTAAATCTTTGCATGTGAATCTGATTTTGGCAATTGCATGGCTGACAGATTTTTTTCTATCACATAGGTATCCCTCTTGATTGTTTATCTTGGAGCACAATATTTGTAATTTCCTCTTGCAACGTCAATTTTGGGGGTTGAGTGGAAATGCATAGGTCTGATTCTGACGAATGATGCTCTAACGTAATTTTTGGGGGTGAGTCCTATTTTGAGATAGCCCAAAACTGACGTCAGGTGCTCACAGCACCCTAATCATTCCATGACATAATTTTACAGTCCACCACTGTCCCTGTAGACCGTGCTTTATGCTTGGGGGTTTCATGTCAGAAACTGACGTTTCATCTGGCAATGCCAATTTTGCGGGTTGAGTGAAGAATGCATTGATCTGATTCTTATGATTATGCTCTAACCTCATTTTTTGGGAGTGAGACAGATTTTGAACTAGGCCAAAACTGACGTTGGGTTCTGACAGCACTCTAATCATGCTATGACATTATTTCACAGTCCACCACTGTCCATGTGGACCATTTTTCATGGTTGGGACTTGTCAGAAAATGACGTTTCATCTTGCAACTTCAATTTTGTGGGTTGAGTGGAAAAAGCATGGGTCATATTCTGACGTAATGACGCTCTGACTTCATTTTTGGGGGTGAGTAATATTTTGAGCTAGGCCAAAACTGACGTTAGGTGCTGACAGCACCCTAATCATTCCATTCCATTTTACAGTCCACCACTATCCCTGTGAACCGTGATTTATGCTTAGGAGTTGATGTCAGAAAATGATGTTTCATCTTGCAATGACAATTTTGTGGGTTGATTGGAGAATGCATTGGTCTGGTTCTGACGTATGATGGTCTAACGTCATTTTTGGGGGCGAGTCATATTTTGAGCCAGGCCAAAACTGTCGTTAGGTGCTCACAGCACCCTAATCATTCCAAGACATCATATTACAGCCACCACTGTCCCTGTGGACCATGTTTCATGCTTGGGACTTGATGTCAGAAAATGATGTTTCATCTTGCGATGTCAAGTTTGGGAATTGAGTGGAAATGCATGGGTCTGATTCTGATGTATGATGCTCTAATGTCATTTTTGGGGGTGAGTAATATTTTGAGCTAGGCCAAAACTGAAGTTAGGTGCTGACAGCACTCTAATCATTCAGTGACATCATTTTACAGTACAACACTGTCCAAGTGGATTTTTTTAATGTTTGTACTTGTTAGAAATTTTGAATACATCCAATTTGACTACATTCTTTACTTATTTATATTGTTCAAACTGTTGTGTGACATTTCATTATATGGTGTTACCTTCACATGAATGGCTAGGCTTTATGTGTACTTGTTTATATGCCTGTGAACATTGTGCCAACTGAATGTCGGATCTGTGACATTCATGCGTCACAGGCCGATATTTATTGTTTGATGGATGTCTGATGCCTGGCATCAGACATGAGAGTCCATTTCTGACATATACTCCAAGTCTAAGTTTTGCCTGCAACTTCCAAAGTTTATTTGACATGTGATATAAACACACAGGCAAGTAGTAGTTTTAGTCTTTAATTGTGTTTTTGTAAACGCAAATCAGGATACATGAGGATTAATAACAGACTACTATTACGTGAAGAAATTACGGACAATGTGGGCACATCTGCGTATGCCTGCTGCTGTGTTTGGATTTGCTGAAGCTTGCCCATCCTCCTGATCATCCTCCTCTATATGCGTCTTAATTTCAAGCTCATCATCCCAGGGGGCATTTGTCAGCACACAAATGTTGTGCAGTATTGCACATGCCAAAATAATTTTGCATACAGTTTGTGGTGAGTACAGCAAACGGCCACCAGAAATATCCAAGCGTCTGTACCTGGCCTTCAGCATGCCAAATGTTCTTTCTACAATGTTTCTTGTCGTGCACAGAGCCTGGTTGTAGGCGATTCCTGGGGCTGCATCCCATATACCTGGTCTGCTAAAAGAAAATAATAAAATATACCATCACTTCTTTGACATAGTTAGCCTCTTCCATGCGTCGGATGGCCCCCAGCCGTCCAACATCACGGTGGGTGTGTGCGGAGGACGGCCAGGGGCCGTCCGTTCCGCGCACGTGTGGAATTCTTCCGCACCGCGGGGGAATTCCGGCTGCGTCGCGGAGGAATTCCGGCTGCGTCGCGGGGGAATTCCGGCTGCGTCGAAGCGGTTAATGATAAAATACTGGTCATATGGCTTATGCGTTGTTCTATTTTCAGACAGTGCCATGTCCAAAAGGCATGGATGTTGCTGGGAACACCCCCAGCAACACACATGCTACACCCCTTTTGCAGAGATTTGTGCATGAACAGGACACATATTTGTGAGGGCATGAATAGTCACCTTACGTGGCTTTACATGGCCTTATATATATGCTAGTGACACAATGTGCCACCAGAACATCAAAAACGTGACATTCCAGCAGTGCAATGGTACCAGTAAAGTATCATGAATGATGCGTTAGGTGTTACTGTTTAGCTTACCTACAAGTAGGCCATTGCCATACTGGCCATTCTTGAAGCGGCAATGTTGCCGTGCCGGAATATGAAGGCATCATGTACGCTGCCAGGGTATTTAGCCAGCACGTGTGTGAAAAGTCCATGATGATCCACAATGGCCTGTACATTGAAGGAGTGGGTATGTTTCCGGTTCCTGTACAGATGTGAGATTGCTGCAGGAGGTACAAATTGCACAATGTGTGCAGTCCATGGCACCCAGCACATGTGGGAACCCAGCAATGTCATAGAATCCTTGCTTGATCTCTGTCTGCTGTTCCAGGGTGTGGGGGAAATGAGGTAGCGGGTGTCAGCTGTATGATAGCGTCCAGGACAGTGGGCAGGAATGATGAGAAGGATGGCTGAGATATTCCAGCCACTTTGGCAACTGTTTTTTGGAAGGAGGCCGATGCTAGCATATGTAATACGGCCATGAGTTTTGCCTGTGGAGGTATGTTGCTAGGCCTGTTGGATGTGACCTCTAGCCTTGGAGCAATCAGTTGTAGTAGGTGTACTATAGTCTGCTTCTTGAGTCGATGAAGAGTGATGACCTCCTCCTCCTTGAGGTGTCTCAGAGTGCTCTTTTGGTGAAATGTGCGCTCCTTTCTCCTGCATTACCTTTGAAAGGGTGAGGGAGAGTGTGGGGAGGGTGGTTGTGGTGCGGTGGATGGTGGTGGTGTCTCCATCTGGCTCCTACTCGCAGAATTACTACCTTCATGGTGTAGTTATAGTTGCAGCACTGTCCACTCCAACCTTTGCTATATGTATGTGTGGATGCGTCATTTCCTACGCATGTGTTATGCAGGTACAGTAATTTTTACGTAAGCGCAACACTGCGCCACTTAAGCTGAGGATGCGTCACTTTTGTGAAAAGTCATAAATATCAGTGCGGCACTTTTGCGTATGTATTTACGGAGGAACGCCCTCCTTGCATAATTAAATACTTACATGATGCAGTCCATTCAACACAGTTTCTTCTTCATGCAGGGGTGGGGAAAGTGACGCATCTTCAGAGATGCGTCACCTCATAAATATGGAGTAGGACTTGCGCCGTCAATGCGTCAAATTCTTTGACTCATTGGCGACGCAACCTCTTTATAAATAAGCCCCATTGTTTGTCCTGTTAACTGGCCACATGTATTCCATTTCTGTGCATTTTAGTCTTACTTCCATTGTTCTTTGCATGTTTTTGCACTTGTGCTCTAAATTGTGTTACCATTGACTTAATTTGGAATGGATTTGGTTATTGGTTTTTCTCATGATTTTCATGTCATGTATTCTACTAGTTTCAGTTTTGTACATATTTTTTAGATTTTGGTGTTTCTTGAGCACACATTCTACATGCTTTAGGACATGTTTTTTGTTATAACTGAAGTGAGTTTTAATTTTTTGATTTGACATTCTTTACGAGTAGAGATTTTAGTTATTTTTAAAAATAATTTTGCTACTTTTCATTCGCTTGGTTTTGAGTAGACATTTTGTAGGATTTTTAAGTTGCAGTTTATTGCAAACCAAGTCGAAGATTCATATCTTTTTAAATAAACAATGATTTCCTATGGATATTTTTCACTTTTTCAAGACTGACAATGACTCTTACTTTCTAATTTGAGAAAACGTTTTTACTTGATCATATGTGATAACATGTTTTCAATCAGAAATGTTTTCTACCTTTATACATTTCTGAGAAAAGAGGTTTTAGATATATATGTTGTGATTCATTTTAGTATGTTTTGTTTTAAATCAATTTTTCATTAAAGATTTACCTCAACTTTCACTTTTTTTATTCTATTGCATTTTTGTCTATTTGTTGGGGTACAAGAAAAGCACTGAAAACAATTAGACATTTTCAAGGACAAATTACCATACCCCTGCAGAGGACAATCCAAATGACCTAGGAGATACCCGTGTTCACCCCAAAACAAAGTATTTTTAAATTACCCAGGGTAACCAAGCCGCCACAGAAGAAACAAAAAAAAGTAAAGTGAGCTGTGGAGGCCTTCAACAATCCCATTCCATTTAGCCCACGCAAAAAACTTCAGGTTGTATGTAGTACAGTACACTAATGTGAAGCAATCCATTGGTAATATTTTGCTCCATGTGCAATGTTACTCTTGACAATGTGCAAAAGCACAGTCTTAATTTGTGTGCAATACTGAAAAGCGCATAAAGCTTTGTTCTCTGGCTCCTTCTCTAATGCCACTATGTCCCTGTTGCACCCTTAAAGCACCATGTATAATACAGACACTGGTTCTGAAAAGCAGCAAAATATGCATACTTCTAAGAAAACTATACACCTGACTAGAACACATTAACTGCATTCCTAAACATGAGAAACTGAATATCCATGTGATGCAAAGCATACATGCCAAATGCCACTTAGCACCACAGCGCTGCTATACTTTTAAAGGGACATTAGTTGACCTTTTCTGCAAAATTTCTACACTTAACAGGATACTGCAGGAGTTAAACAACATTGATTTCCCATGATAAACTGTTCCCTCTGCACACGCTGTGTGTGCGCAAAGAATCACGCAAAAACCTACTTTCCTTCAAATATCGTGCCCTACCACATTTTGGGATGAATAGTGTGTGTTTGATATCTAGTTATACAAGGGGGAATGTTCAGCGACTACTGTATTATACGTGAGATTGCAATAGGAACCACATTTAATGAGGAGATTGTCATATTGTTAAAATATCTAGTGGTTAATGAATGTTTCTGGGCCCATTTTCAGTACTTTTACTCATTCTACGTAATGTCTGAATTCAGAATGTGAACTTACTAGGAGAATTCAAGAATACCATATTAGAGAACATACATCCTGCCACGTCTAATGTCCCAACTGGTAATACAAGACAAATAATACTCTAGTAGCAGTTTTTTAACAAAATTACTCCCACAAATTGTCAATGTGTTACTCTTTCGGAGCAGAAAGGAAGGATACACAGGACTCCTCCGTTTAAAAGGATGTCAATTCCTCACCCAACCTATGGTTGCATGTGCATTTTCAGGCCCACTCCTCACTTGTGTTAAGATATTGTAACATGAGGTTGGGAGCTCACCTATCAGTGAGGGAGCTCTTATGATGGAGCAGTTGAGATTAGTGAATCGGGGTCCAGTATGAGACAGAGGTACAGAAATATCTCAGGATCTCTCGAATCTGTAGAGTATTTATATTCTAGTCACCTGTCTCTTATTCTCTCTTGACCTCCTCGCTTGAAGCTCTTTGGATCCCAAAATCGTAAATCAGTCAGTCTGATTGGTATTTGTCAGAATGATTATTGAAATATTTTTGAGCTTTAAGGCATGTGGACATTCTTCTGCTGATTATGAGAATATGCCTTCAAACACCTGAGAGCATGCAGAGCACAAGGGAGTGGAGAGGAGTCATTAAGGTTTAGAAGAGAACTTTCTCAGGACCATGCAAAGACACATGCTATTGAGTAGGAGCAGAAATGTGATACTGAACAACTATTCTTCATGTTGCCTTCAATGTGATTTCATAAACTATGCAGCTGTACAAACCTTGGCTTTTGCCGTTAGGCCAAAGATGGTAAAAGTTCATGAACTGTTTGATCTTGTAGCTTCTTTGTTTTTAAGAACTGAAGGATCAGGTAGATGAGAACGGATGAAAAACAGCAGAACTCAAAATCATACCTGTCCTCAGCACTGTTAGAGAGTAGTCATGCTTCGAGACAATTCCTGTTAATGATTTTCTTCAGCTTAACTTATATTTGTTTGTGCACACATGTCTGACTCAGCAATTTCAATATATGTCAATGTTTAAACGCTATGACAGGATTGCACCAGCTGCGTCTCGCAGAATATACTTGTGAGCTGAAATGCTTTGTATATCTCAGGCTTAAGCTTAAATATACCTCCACGATTGTGTTTGATTATGGTCTCTCATTAGCAGACAAGTGTACCTGATTTGTGCGTTCACATATGAATTCCTGTACCTTGCCCTGCCAGATTCTTCTGTTTTATAGGAAATTTGACAGCTGCCATCCAGAATTTCTACATTTCTCCTCAAAGAAGCACTGATATCATGTCAGTCCATAGTACTAGTAAAGATTGTATCTTGATAAAGTATCGGGTAACATTTCCTTCAATGGATAAAGAAAGCTGGCCATTTTTACACTGCCTGCATTTTACTTCCCAACACTACCTTGGTAAGTGCATGGATGAGCCAGTTGATCAAGTAAGTCTGTGTCCTGGAGATGGTAGAGTACAACCAATGGGGATAGAACATTTATGAAAACTTTGGGAGCAGATTTAAAAAGGACTACAAGTTGAAAATGTTGGTCCTGGGATTTATGCATAGGATAGGAAATATGAAGGCAAGCGTGAGTATAGTCAGGGTTGTAATGTAATTTCCCAAACCACCTGAAAGATGATGGACTGCAATTCCTTCCCATTGAAATTAATGGATTTGGTTTATAAATTCGCTTTCTCCAGGTCAATCTGTATTGTGAAGGGGAGCCAGGAAAATAACACAGTATATCCTTCTATCCTGTTCCTATTTTCTTAACAGTATTCTGCTTTTCTCCAGCAAGTTGCTGTTTCAATCTCATAGTGCCAGACTTTAACCAAAGGCCAGAGGACCTGCCCATCCCTCAGTCATGAACAAAAGAGGGGGCCACTGTAGAGTATCTAAGCTAATTAATATCTAGGACACACTAATTGAAGGTCCACTCTCCCAGTTCATACAGAAACACTCGTGACCGCCAACCATTTTGGTTTTGGTCAGGGATGTGATAAAAAGGATGGCTGGCTTTTGAAGTCTGGGGGACTCCATTGGAATGCCTCATGGAGAATTGCCTTCACAAACAGATCTTAATTATCAGGATTGCATCTACTTTTTGAAGATGATGAAGTACTACATATGAAGTATTGCAATCCGAAAAGTCATGTTCATAGTTACAAAGATCTGGGATGCATCATTATGCCAGTCCCTGAAATGAATCTGTAAATGTGCTGCCACAAAACATCCTGCATCCCTTGAACAACCAAAAGAGAGGTCAAGTAGCAACCTCATCTGTCTTCATTTCTTCAACCATTGTGGATCATTGAAACACCTCCTTAAAGGCCTTAAAAAGTGCTGTACCGTGATACAGTACATGCCTTGTTATATAGGATGTATATCCTTTGTATCTGTGGCAGATATATTTTTTTATGTGTTTTGCTCTGGTTAAATCAATCTTTTTATTTGTTGGACTCTTCAATCCTCTGTCTTTAGTGGGCATGGAGGATATGCCAGTTTGACTGAATACAAGAAAATCCTGTTTATCAAATCTCTTGAGCTTCCTGTCAATGTCAAGGAGGTATACACCTAAAGTTGGGCGGGGAGATTTTGTCCAGATCATTTTCCATCAGCTGATGGAACTATAACACACCTGCTCCAAAACAGATTTCTTTTTTTGAGTGCTTCCAAATTAAGAAAGTCCATATGTTCCTATTTTCTAGACAATAACAGTTGTAATAAGTACCTAAGGATCTATTGGAAATCTTCTCTTTCAGAGTTTCATCTCCTCCTCATTTACACAGGATGCTTCATTTTTCTTTTTTTTATTTCCTCTGAGGACTGCTGATGATGACTAAGCACAGACAGTGTCTGGAATAGCTCCATAATCCAAAAACTGCATACCTTGCCTGTTTGTTCTATGCTGTTATACATTTCCCAGTTCTTTCATCTGTCACTCCCAAAAAAAAATCAGACTTGAAGTAAATGTGCTGCTGGTCCCTTGTTTGGCTCAGTGGTAGCATTCCAGCATCACTCTGTAGAATCCTGCACCTATGTAGAGGAAAGATGCTATGTTTCCTCACTTACCTGGGCAAACATAAACCCAAGATGCATCCTACTAAGATGTAGTGTCTACAAGTGCAACAGCACACGGTGATGGATGGAATGCTTGAATTAGTCTCAACCACTGGCAATCGCTCGGGCCACATCCCAATCCATCATTTTTCGCCCCCCATGTCCCCTCAGTTTGGGTCCAGCCATGTGCAAATTAGCCTTGCCCCTTCTCCAATCGGAACAGTCCTATTGGAACTGCCAGGCCAGGGCCTCCCCGAACCGGAAAACAAGCAACCCAGGACTGGTTTCACTCTTGTTATCAGCCAGGTATAGATTGGTTCCAGTTGCACAGTAAGCACGGGACCCATGACGGATTGGAAAGCGGCCCGAGTGATTACCAGTGGCTGAGATTAAATCAAGCATTCCATCCAACACTGTTTTGTATACTTAATGCGTCTGCTAGGAGGCATTTTTTGTTTTTTATAAATAAGGCTTATGGTCTCTTTACTTTACTTGACACAGGCATGGTGTTGTCTTTGTTAACTCAGATTTTTAATGAATACTAATGTTCATTTTCATGTGTTAGCTAGCATACAGAGACCACAAAACTAATTTATTGGGCCTTGTTCTGGTTGCACTGATAGCTGAAGAAATGAGACAAGTTGAAAGTTGCACCGCTTGCATGTTTTATCCATTCTGTTTTTTTGCCTCCTTCACAAAATTGCCGGAATAGTGCTCTTCCCATGGCACTCTGTATTTGTGCTGTAAAAATGAATGTGCTTTAGAGGAAACTTGCCTAATTGATAAATAACTGCTATCAGACCTATATTAATTCATTTTCTTAAACGTTTATTGTTCAGTAGTGCAATTTCATTTTCACTTCTATGTAGGTGAAAAGTGCTCATAGATTATTAATTTGGAAGGTGTGTAGAATGGGCCTCTTTAACGTAATTTCTAAAATGTTGATTGGTTGCAGTCAGTGTATCTTTATTAGTGCAGCCCATCTTTCCACCTCACATTATGTGGAGGACATGATTCTCTACTCCGGTGAAACGATACAATGTGCTGTTTTTGAGACTTTTCCTTGCTTTCATCAGTGGCAGTCTTCATGTCGGTCCTCTTATTCTCTTTATACTTAACCTCTTCTGAGACTCCTATCAAGTGTGACCTTGTGATTGACTCTTTAACTGGATACTTTCTCTTGGTTAAGGATATTGATGCCGACTTGAATTGGTTAACCATTGTCTTATGCTTTATGTAATGTTATGTACAGTTTAGATAAGCCTTTTTGTTTTGGACTTTGAATCATGTCCTGTGTGGGTTTGCATGTGTAGATTTTCCTTTATTTGCCTAGAGTTCTAATGCTTTGGGACTCAAACAGCCCTGGTCATCCAGTCTGCCCTTTTATTAGTAGAAAGTGTAGATACCACCTTGAATGCATGTATCACCATCCCTCCTTTTCCCATGTAATCGACTTTGACTCAGTCAGAACTGTAAATCTGATACTTGAATGGAAAGTGAGTAATAGTTTCCACCACATAAATGCAACCTTGCAAAACTTTAAACCTTTATTGATCGCTACAAAAAGATGTACTGTATGTATAGATTCTTAATAAAAACACATTTGAATTACGTTAAATAAAAAAAAAATCTACACCATATCTTGCATGTCAGCGTTTATGCTCTCTTATGTACCACACATTGTTTTGGTGTACTGTATCACGATAACCCTGTTGCATTTAGCAATACTAAGCACTTATAATAGTCAATTAACTTTGTGAAATATTGACTTTAGACCTTTCCTTGTCGGAAGAGTTTATTTTAATATCTGTGGTACACTGCTCTAAAACCAATTGACTAGGTGTGTGCAATATAAGAAAAATCTTAAAAAGGGAGAAACTGTCTTTTGGACCTAGCCTTTTCTGATGGGTCACACCCAAACCTTTTTATCTTTTACCCTCTCCCTTTTGCTGAATTCGTTTTTGTTGGCCTTACAACTCTGTGCACTTTACCACTGCTGACCAGTGCTAAAGTGCTTATGCTCTCTCTCTCTAGAACATGGTTTGATTGGCATATACCTAATTGGCATATTTAATTTACTTATAAGTACCTTGTAGAGTGTTATGCCATATGCGCCATGGGCCTGTAAATTAAATGCTTCCAGTAGACCTGCAGAACTTATTGTCTCACCTACTTAAGTGCCACCTTGAAAGATGTCCCATTGCAGCATGAATGCAGTTTTGAACTGCCATGTCAACTTGGCATTCAAATCCCCATGCCAAGCCTTCAACTCCCTTTTTATTACATTTAAGTAATGTCAATCCTGAGGTCGGCCCTATGTAGCCCATTGGGCAGGGTTCTGTGCAATTAAAAAGTTGGATATGTACTTTTAAGTTTCACATGTCCTGGTAGTGAAAACTCGTAAATTCTTCATACATTACTGTGAGGCCAACCCTCCCATAGGATAATATTGGGGATTCCTTATTATATTTAATAAGCTGTAATTCCTAATTGGGAGCAGGTGGATATATAATGTTTGGTACCTATGATATTTTAATGATAAACCCTCTTTAATTAAAAAAGTTTTTATGCCACTTTTAGAAAGTTGCCATTTTCCTGCCCTTAGCCATTTTGTGCCTGCAGCCTGCCCTGGGACAGATGACTGGGTGTAGCTGACAGACTTTGTGAATTCCTCCCAGACAGACACACAGTAGGAGGATTAGGTGTGCCTGAATAGGCAATTTGCTAAAAGGATATAGGGAAGAGCTTAGCACAGCTCCACCTACACCTGACTCCAAGGGCAAGTTTGCTGGCCTCCTGTTCAGAGCCACAGGGACATAAAAGGCTTCCACCATCTTGAACCCACGCCTGGATCCAGCCTGATTGACTCCTGAAGCCCAAAGAGATGTCCCACCAGTCCTGGCCCCTTGGTTGTGGTGCTAAATGTACCCAGATGGCCAATTTTTATAACTGAGGACATAAGACAAAATTTTGCCAAAAAGTGCTCCGAGAGCCAGGTGGTGACGTGGTCCAACCTGCTTGCATATCCACCCGATGTACATTGCCGGTCAGATTGACTTTTCATCCTCACCCGCTACTTTCTTCTCCGCTGCCACAACGTTCTTCTCAGAGGTCCTTCACCGAAGTGGATTCTGACATTGTGGATCTGTCTTCGGCTACAGCCCTCTGCTTGGTCCTACTGGAGTTTTTCAACTGCCATTTTGGTAACTAAATTCACACATAGAAATCTTCCCTGCAGCTTCGACCCAAGGCCATCTGACCACTGCTCTTCCTCCTGCAGCCTTGCCCAACTGAACTTTACCTTGTCAGACATTTTTCTTCAAGAATTTTTCTAAATCTGAAGGTAAGCACTGACTAGTTCCGATTCACATATTCTATCCGAATGAGTCAGTCTTCCTTAACTTTGACCCAGTCTCGCACAACTAGATGTCTGTGGTTTGGCGCTCTGATCTTTTAGCCGCTAGATTTCACTTAAAACTGTAAAAATTGATAACTCTAGTTCTACTGATTGGATTTTTGTCATTTTGGTGTCAAACTATTTATTAAAATATAATCTATTTTTCTAAATTGGGTTGGTATTTTTCTTTAGTTGTGTTTTCACTTTATTACTGTTTGTGTGCTATATAAATACTTTACACATTGCCTCTAAGTTAAGCCTGACTGCTTTTTGTGCCAAACTATGCAGGGTTAAGCACAGATTATTTTATTGACTTTTTGTGGTTCACCCTGCTAGAAAGTGTGGCTGTTGCCTGACCAGGGATCACACCCCAGTCATCCAAAAACCCAATTTCTCACACTGTCCTAATATTGGAATTTGGTATATAATGTGTGCTGTGCAAGAAACATTTACATTATATGATAAGACATTGTGTACTGTTATTCAGAACATGTCCGCAACTGTTCATCCCTTTCTGCATTAAGGCATGATTCAGCTACTTGTAGATACAAATCCTTGAATAAACTCATTAATTACTGAAAATAAAGTGTGATTCTTCACTTATGGGACACATGCAATGCTTCCGCTAAAGAGTGGAATGGATCTGTGTTGAAGTTTCTGAAATAGTATTTTAAAAGACTAATCACTGCAGAGACAAGTGTTGTTGTTTACTAAAAGGACACTGTCCTAGATCTGTATTATTTGTGGATAGTAAACCCATAGACCATCCAAGGCCTATGAAGTCTCTACTGAATCCATGTGAAATTATAGGTGGGAATCAAGGTGTTACACATGCTTGCCTGGACAGTAAAACTACTAAACCTGTTCTTAGTCTGTAATAAAGCACCATGTCTCGCAAAGTTTCAAACACATGCTGCGTGGCCATTCACATTCCAGATCTATCTCCCTTTCTTGACAAAAATGAAGCTTACCTCGATTTTTAGAAGGATGTTTAATAAGTATCTTGTCACAAAGGCCCTCTCAGCACCATATCTCATCAGTTCTCAGAGATTCCTTATTTAAAGTTTGCACCATTTTTTAAAGTTGGTAGCATGGAGCAGTGGTTCTTGTTCCCTGTTTAACAAAAGTACACAGCAGATAGCCCGGCATCTAAACTGACGCATGGCCCCTTTCTGTGGCTGTGCATGGTACAGCCTTGAGGGGGTGCAAGGTTGGCCTATTTAGAAACTGTAAGGCATCCCAGACTTCTAGCAGACATCCCCTACATAGGAGAAAAATATACATGAACATTTCTTGTGTTCTGCTGTTAATAAATCCTGAAAGGTATTCTCAGAAAAATTCAGATATCTGTATTCACTTGCAGATTACACCCTTGTCTAGTTGCTATTTTCAAAAAGTGCTATATATCTAAGGATTTTCTAATCTCTCCTTTGATAAATCTGTGCTTTAGCGTCTATGAAATCAATTGATCTATGAATCGCAGGAAAGGAATGCATCTAACTCTCTTCATAGGTAGGATTGCAGCATCTGAAAAGGTTTGCACCCTGTATTCTAATATGCTGTATACCAGAAGCAGTGACACGTGCAATTAGACCACAGATGTTTCCTACTGGCATAAGATGTTCATGCTAAATCTCTATTAGACCTTAAATGTTATGAAAGAGTACACATGTAATAGGCTTTAGGGGAAAATACCTTCTAATTCTTGAAGTTTATGAAATTAACATTTTTGCTTTAACTGAGTTTGCTTATTCCTTGAATATGGAATTAAGGCTTTTCAGGTTTTCATGCTTCTCCAAACTTAAAGCTAAACTCATATTTCAATTTGTGTTTAAATATGCAATTACAGTATTTTCATTTGATATACTCAGCTCTGTAAGCATGTTATTTGTGTCAAATTAAGCATTCACTGTCTCTATGTCTGGTAGTATGTGCAATATAATAATAAACTACCATTTGTATAACTTCCCCCATAATTAATAAACCGTTCATAGGTTTCTCTAGAAGATATTGCGTGAAGTCATTAATTGTGGGGGTGGTATGGGTGTAGAATAAGCAATGTCAATCTCATATATATATATATATATATATATATATATATATATTACCTACTGGCGGTCGCCAGTAGGTAGTTATAGTTAGGACCACGTTTCCATAGGAAAACCTCAACATTCTATTTTGAATAACTTTGGCGCCGGTCGACGAATCCTCGCGAATTTCTCAAAATAGGTGGGGCGCTACGCTCCGCTCCTACCCTGAAAGTCTCGGGGGGATTCGTCAAGCGGGGGCTGAGATAAAAGGGGGGTCCCAAAACGCGTTTTTCCCATGCATTTTTCCATAGGACCTTTAGAACGAGCTACAGCCCGAACGGCTGAACAGAATTACTAGAAATTTGGCAGAGAGGTAGTCCCTAGGTCAAGGAAGTGCCTTTTGTAGGTTTGGTGTAAATCTGTTCAGTAGATTCTGAGAAAATAGCCTTTAAATCAATATATATATCTGAGCCCGCTTACGGTACGCTTACCGTACGCTTACCGTAAGCTTACGGTGGCGTGCGCGAGCGCGATTCTGATTGGCTCTTAGATCTTAGTAAACATTCGAATCGGCCGAAACCAGGAAGCGGCGTCCGCCATTTTGTCTCTCGCACTGAGTGTTGTTTATCAAACATGATGGCCAAAAACATGTTACGGGGCTGTTTTGACAACTCCCTCCCACATAGTCATGTTGAGGGAGTCCCCAAACATCCCCCAAGAGCAAAAACGGTTTTATTTTTTTTTCGGCAATTTCGCGGGGTACGCTTACCGTACGCTTACCGTACGCTTACCGTAAGCTTACCGTACGCTTACGGTAAAAAAATAAAAATAAAAAAAACACTATCCACACTTACCCCACCCCCTGTGCTTTTGGTGGCCGCAGGCCACCAAATGTGCAGGGCTTATTAATAGAGAAAAAAAACGTAATTCTGGCAACATGAAATTATAAAATCGAAATAAAAAAAACACTATCCACATTGACCTCACCCCCTGTGCTTTTGGTGGCCGAAGGCCACCAAATGTACAGGGCTTATTAAAGTTGATAAAAACCGTGCACGGAACGAACTGCGTTAAGTGGGCGCGCACGCCACAAATGGCGTAAAGTAACTTAGCATTTAAAAAACCGTACAAATTCACTGAAAAAAACCATAGGTTTCACACATGTTATAGTTAGCTGGACATTTTACTGATAAAAAACCAATGAAATTCCCCCGTTATAGTTACTGTAGGCAACTATAACTCACGCGACCGTAATCCTCTGCTGATGACATATGTGTCTTTATGAAAAAAAAATATTTGTAATATATGTATAGCTAAAATTTAATGGAAGAAGATATGGGCAAATAAGTGTCTAAATACAGTATTAGCATCAGCAGAGGATTGCGGTCGCGTGAGTTATAGTTGCCTACAGTAACTATAACGGGGGAATTTCATTGGTTTTTTATCAGTAAAATGTCCAGCTAACTATAACATGTGTGAAACCTATGGTTTTTTCAGTGAATATATATATATATATATATATATATATATATATATATATATATATATATATATACCTCATTTGTGTCCCAATGTTTGACGCTGGCGCTCTCCTCTAGGGCGGTGCATCCATTACGGCAGGGACACGCCGGTTTCTATTTTTTCAATAAGAACAAAAGCGCCACCTCTCGACGTCCGAAATTGTTTTGAAGGATGCACTCACTTGCGTGTTTTATGATTTCAGGGCGATTTTATTTCAAAAACGCTGCTTCACCCAACGCGTTTAACCTCTCCTGAGGCTTGATCACGGGATGTTGTTAGATTTACACAGACATCTTTTATTTCTACATACACCCATGTGTTTACTATTTTTCGTATGGTGCATTGTGGTTAATGTAGTGTGAACATCAATTAATCTGCCATTGTGCACATTATCAAAGTTATAATTTTTAAAGTGCTTATTTTACCAGTGCTCAAAAAGTCTTCGTTCTGTGTGTTTTGAAAGCCTGATGCTAGAAAATGTTCGTTTCATTCATACTCCCTAGTGAGTTTTTGTTTATTTTATTCACAGTTTCGATTTTCGTCCTCGTTATATTTACATTTCTTTTCTCTGGTGATTTTATTAAGTACTGTTCATCAAGTATTCATTTTATGTTTTCCTTTTATAGATGTGTGTATAATTCTTCATTCTGATTCAGTCCTCTGGGGTCAAGAGTTCTAAATGTTACAATGTGGCGTGACTCTTTTTGTCTGAGTATTTTTATTCGATCTCCGTCTCTCTCTGATTGCAGGACTTGTTCCAAGGCACAGAATTTTAGTGACTCCCATTTGCCATCATGATGTTTGTCCATGTGTTTTGCGATGGCATTTGCTGAATCTTTGTGGGTAGTGGCTCGGGCGTGTTCCAGGATTCTCTTTTTCACTTCAAAGATTGTGCTACAAATGTAGCGTTTCTTACAGGGGCATTCTGCCATGTATATTACATGGGTGCTCTTGCATGTCAGATGTTGTCTGATTTGCCATTGTTTGCCTTTTCCGATGTCTAGTGTTTTCGTCAGAGTTGCAATTTTGCATACTTTGCATTGTTTGCAAGGCCAGAAACCTTCTCTTTGGAGCCAAGTTGTTATGGGTGCTTCCTGGAAGTGGCTGTGTACAATTTTATCACCTATATTTTTTGCTCGTCGATATGTTATGTTGGGGTGGTTCCCGATGATTGTAGATAAAGTTTGGTCTAGTTGCAGAATTCCCCAGTGTTTTTTGATTATTCCTGACAACTTGTTATTTTCTGCACTTTGCGTGGTTATCAGTCTTATTATCGTTTGTTCCTTTGTCTTTGTTTTTGGTGGTTTCTGTAGGATGTCTTTTCGATTCTGAGTTGCCACCCTATCTAGACTTTTTTCAATTACTTTTTTCGGGTATTTGCAATTGAGAAAGCGGGCTCCTGCTTGTTGGCTATGTTTAAAGAATTCAATGTCTTCGGGGCAATTTCTACGCAGCCTTAAAAACTCCCCATATGGAATACTCCATTTCAGGCTTTCTTTATGAAAGCTTTCACCATGCAAGATTGCATTTGTTGCTGTTTTCTTTCTGTGTAGCGTGGTTTGAAGGGAGTTTTATTCCACATAGATTTCTGTGTCCAAGAATTCCACTCGTTCAGAGTTGATTTTATACGTGAATTTTAGATTCATTGGACTATTGTTCAGTTTCTCAAAGTAGGTATTGAATTCAAGTTCGGTACCATCCTAAATGATCAAAAGGTCGTCTATGAACCGAAGCCATAGAATTATTTTTTCTCGGAATTCATAGTTTGCTATAACAAATTGATGTCGCGCTCCAGTAATACTGCTTCAAATGGTTTTATTCACCACTACCCCCAACGCGTTTCACCACATAGGCTTGTTCACGGTTAGGGAAGTCTGTTTACTCTTTCCAATTTATACTACTTTTCCCATGTGCCCATAATGAGGCATTGTGGGATATGTAGTCTTCATTTTTAGTTCACAAAAAATGTTATTTACATACATATACAAATATTTACAGTGTTTCATTCCATTCATATACAATATGTAAAGTTGAGTTTTCATGTTGCACAAATACAATTACCACATGGGTGTGTGAGTTTAGATACTGGATTTTGACAGGTTCTATACAGAATGTGTATATCCAGTCTTGGTGACTACTGTCAGTGTCTTTTTTTTTTTTTTTTTTGATAAACACATTTTTCTTGATTTCACAGAAAGTACCAGCAAGTCATCAAGATTCAATGATAACAAATGAATATATGCAATAATCTGGATAGCCCAAAAGTCAAGAACGTACAAGATCAGAAGGACATAACTGAACATCCTCAGCAAAGTTAAACCATGCCCCCCAACCACTTCCCCAGACCCTACGGAACATCTTGGGGCAGCCACGCGCTGCATACATTGCCTTCTCCTGCACGGCACACCAGTTGACCCCAGCCCGCCATTTCCCAATGGTGGGGGGGGGGGGGGGAAATCAGGGCATTTCCAAGCAGTCGCTATGTCTCTCTTAGCCACCACCATCGCCGTGGTATAAAATAGTTTATCATTTCTGGACCCATCCAGCCCATCTGTGATGCCTAAGATCGCATGCTTCGGGTCATGCAGGATCTCCCACTCCAGTACCTCAGTGAGTTCCTCCTCAATGTCCCCTAGAATCGTGCCAAGCGCAGGCATGTCCATTCCATGTGGAGAAAGTCGGCCGGCTCATGACCGCACCTAGCGCAGGCAAGGGTCGGCTGGAGCCCCGCGCGATGTAGGCGCGCCGGTGTCAGGTAAGCGGCATGTAGGAAATAAAGCTGTATCATGTGCAGTCTGGCGGAGGCGGTGACTGTCCTGGGGGCCATAAGGGCATTGCGCCAATCTTCCTCCTCCAAGGTGCCCACCCAGCCCTCCCATTGAGTCCGCAGTCGATCAAGTGATGTTGGGGTATTGTTAATGAGAGTCCGATAAATGCGGGAAATGCCCCCCTTCCCCAAATCCCCCAGCAGGATTTGTGCCTCAGGAGGGCTGTGGTCCGGGAGTCTTGTGCCAGGTGTAAGGGGCGCTTAAAGTGCATGGCGCAGCTGTAAATATCTAAACAACTGTGAGAGATGTAGGGAAAACCGAGTCTGGAGGTCCTGAAAGGAGCGCATGTGGACACCCAACCAAACGTTGCCCAGTTGCGAAATGCCTATAAGGTCCCAAGACCTAAAGCCCTGTAGCCCGTTGACTTCCCTGAGCCAGTTACCATGCCACAAGGGAGTGCACCGGGTCAGCGTGTGGGTCCACTTGGTATGACGCAATGCGGTCCGCCAGGCCAGGAACACAGAATGCGTCAACTCCGGCAGGCGGGACGGGACCGGTGCCCCATAAATAATCGACTGGATATTGGACAGGCCCAACTCACTGAGTTCCAACCTATACGCCAGATCAGACCACCCTCCATTAAACCAATTGTCTAGGGAAAGCAAACGCGTAGCCAAATAATAGAGATATAGATGCCCAGGGCCAATTGGGACCTGCCTTTCCCCCGGAGGAATTTAGAAGCCAGGCTGTCAAGCTCCCTGAACCATGCCCTTGGGAAATTGAGTGGGGTGTTTTGAAGCATGTAGAGGAATCTGGGAAGAATCATCATTTTGAAGAGTGCGACTCTTCCCATGAGATTCAGTGGCAGACACTGCCATTTTGACAGGTCCGCCCGAGCCCGCTTCACCAGGGCGGTGACGTTAACGGCTCAGTTCACGGAGTAAAGTCACCCATATCCCCAGGTAATTAAATGATTGGCAGCGGAGCGGTATAGTGGACTGCCAGTCGAAGCAATCTCTAGATATGTGGAGGGGACCAGGACCGATTTACCAGGGTTCAGCCGAAGGCCGGAAGCCTGCTCAAAGGACCGAAGAATCCGGAGGCAGCGGGGGCCTTAATTTGCGGGATCCGCCAAATAAATCAGGACATCGTCCGCGTAGAGAGCAATTTTGTCTGTGTCTGTAGTGGGCCATTCCCAATCCTGCACCTGTCCACTCGACCGTATCAGGGTGGCCAGGGGCTCCATCACCAGAGCAAAGAGCAGGGGAGAGAGGGGGCACCCCCTGCCTTGTTCCCCTGCAGATCGGAAAGGGTTCTGATAGGACCCCGTTCACCAGAACACGTGCCCTCGGACAAGCGTACAGCACACGGATGAAGCCACGGAAGCAGGGCCGGAAGCCCATTTCCGACAGTGCATCTTCTCAGAACCCACAGTCTACAGAGTCAAAAGCTTTCTCAAAATCTACCAGGTGGAGTGCGAGGTAAGGAGTAAGCGAGCTACGGTGGGCCAGGGATGAGTGAAGCCTCCGCAGACAATGTCTGGTACCACACGATGGCATGAACCCACATTGGTCTGGGTGAACCAGCGCGTGCAAGTGTGGTTTAAGGCGCTGAGCAAGTATCGTTGCGTACAATTTTAGCTCCATATTTAAGAGGGAGATGGGACGGTAGTCCCCGCATTTGGGGAGGGTGGCATCATGATGTTTGTCCATGTGTTTTGCGATGGCATTTGCTGAATCTTTGTGGGTAGTGGCTCCGGCGTGTTCCAGGATTCTCTTTTTCACTTCAAAGATTGTGCTACCAATGTAGCGTTTCTTACAGGGGCATTCTACCATGTATATTACATGGGTGCTCTTGCATGTCAGATGTTGTCTGATTTGCCATTGTTTGCCTTTTCCGATGTCTAGTGTTTTTGTCGGAGTTGCAATTTTGCATACTTTACATTGTTTGCAAGGCCAGAAACCTTCTCTTTGGAGCCAAGTTGTTATGGGTGCTTCCTGGAAGTGGCTGTGTACAATTTTATCACCTATATTTTTTGCTCGTCGATATGTAATGTTGGGGTGGTTCCCGATGGTTGCCCATATTTAAGAGGGAGATGGGACGGTAGTCCCCGCATCGGGGGAGGGTGGCTGGGATTTGGGAAGGACTACGATGGTAGCCATGTCGGTCTCGGATGGAAAGGATCCCTTCTCCACCGCCTCACTGAATACCTGAGCGAGGTGAGGGGTGAGCATTTCACGGAATAGGGCATAGTATTCCTGGGGGAGACCGTCTGGACCAGGTGTCTTGCCGGACGAGGTAAGGGTAATCGTTACCCCAATTTCTTCTTGGGTAATGGGACGGTCCAGGTCTTCCCGATCAACCGAGTCCAGGTGAGGGAGTTGGCTGGCTCCAGCTCGTAACATGTCAGAGAGAGATAGGGAGGGAGTCCTGGCCGTGTATAGCTGGCGATATACAGAGCAAAGGCCTGGACCATGGCGGCTGTGGAGTTGCATATCTTTGATCTCGAGATTTATGCGGTTCGCTCTGGGGTAGGTGGCCAGTCTATGAAGGAGTGAACCGTTCTTGTCTCCCCATCCGTACACCCTGGCAATGAAGGAACGCCAGAGGAGTTTAGCCGCGTCCATCGACCATTGCGAATCTCTTCGCAGATGTATATAAGGAGCCTCGCATCTGAGGAGTCAGGGTTCAGGGCGGTGGATCTTTCAAGGCGGAAGGCCTGAGCCTCGCGTGAGGTGATCTGGTCTAGCTGCGCGCGCCACTGGATCGTGGCCTTGCCAGCCTCCCATAGGGTACCCGGCGACGACACCGATCCCACTTAGTTTGGAAGTAATGTTGGAGTTCCCGCCCTACCACTTTCCGGAAATCTTTGTCTTGGAGGAACCACGCGTTCAGTCTCCATGTCGGACGCATTGAGGCAGGGGGGGGCGCCCACAGTGAGCCGCACCGGGGAGTGATCCGATATACCCCGTGGAAGGATTGCGACGTCCTGAACCGTCAGTGTCTTTGACCAACATACTCATATGCGTCTCTTAAGTTGATTGAACTTTATTTGGTAGTCCAATGGAAGAATCAAGTGGTTTTGTCCTGGAAATTGTTTCCATTTAAAGGTTTCGCCTGAGTGGCTATAAGATTATCTGTTGGTCAGGGTACTGTTTAGGTGTGTTCATAGGTTAGTTTCTGTATGGATAGTCCAATAAAAGTATCTTATCATGATGAACAGAGATCCATTTCGGACGGTTGTTTCGCATGAGTGGCTTTGTCATCTTGTGTGGTTATTTAATTCCACTTATGTGGTTAAATTGATCCCCTACTTACATGTACAATATCTCTGTTCTGATCTACTTGTTTATGGGCTTGGGGTTCTCATAGATGTACAAACAAGTCCTCATCTGCATTCAGACCCCTCGGTTGTTTCGTACTCAATTTAATAATAGGTTTCGATTCCAGTCGTCTTAATTTCAATGTCCTTTCTCCTACTCTCTCTTGTGTTGGGACATGTGCGATTCCTCTGTAGTGCATGTTTTTCCAGGGGTATTTTTCATGGGTTTGGAAGTGTTTGGTCATGGCATAGTTGGTGTCGCCATTTGTGATTGCCCTGATAGGCTCTAATATCCTTTTTATCAGTGGACAGATGGTACTACCAATTTATTGTTTGCCACAGTCACACATTATCATATGGACCACATAGTTGGTTTCACACGTGATTCTGTGTGTGATCATGAATGGTTTTCCCCTGTGGTCGGTTAGTTCTTTTATGCTTTTTCCAATGGTACAGTCTTTACACTTCTCACATTTAGTGAATCTTTTTTGATGATCCATGAGCCATGTCTTGTTTTGTGGTCACATGAAGTGACTGCGTTTTAGCTTATTTTTTAAGGAAGGAACCTTTCTGAAGGAAATGTCAACATTTTCACTCAAATCATTTCCAATATCTGGGTCTTTGGGTCTTTCCTTCTTACATTCCAATACTTGTTCATGATCTTTCTTATTAGGTTGTGCTCCTTGTTGTAAGTCATTATGAATCTTATGTTTATGTTTATTTCATTTAGTTTTTTGCTCTGTTTGTTGGTTAGTGTTTCTTGTTGTGGTAGATTCTCCGTTCTTTTTATTCCTTCCTCAAAAGCTTGTTTGCAATGGCATCTTTGTTTAAATTTTTTATGGTTTCTTTCGATTTTTCTTTAAATACATTGTCATCGGTGCAGTTCCTGCGCATTCTTAAGAGTTTGCCATGTGGTATGCTCTTCTTTAGAGCTCGAGGATGAAAGCTGGTACCATGCAGGATACTGTTAGTTGCTGTGGGTTTTCTATATACAGTGGTCTTGATGTAATCGTTCTCAATATAGACTGTAATGTCTAGGAACTGCACTTCTTTCTCACTGATGTTGTGAGTGAATGACAAGCCGACATTGTTTTGGTTGAGAATAGTAAAGTATTCCTGAAATTAATTTTTTGTCCCGTTCCAGATTATGAATAAATCGTCGATGAACCGCAACCATAGATGGACTTTGTCAATGTAGTTTTCGTTGCCCTCTCCCCATGCTATAGTCTTCTCCCACCAACCCATGGGGAGATTCGCTTAGCTAGGGGAGAAGGAAACTCCCATTGCGGTTCCGCATGTCTGTAGGTACATTTGTTTATCGAAAAGGAATATTCTATTACATAGGCATAATTCTGTCATTTCCAGTATAGCTTCTGAATGCTCTACATACTGGATGTTACGTTGTACTAGGAAGTATTTCATGGCGGTCAGTGCCACTTCATGGCTGATTGATGTGTACAGAGACACTACATCGATAGTTACTAGTAGAAGACCACTGTGCCATGTGATGTTGGTGAGATGTTTCAGGAAATCCCCTGTATCTTTCAGATATGAGTTAAGTGTTGTTACCATTAGTGCTAGAGTATTGTCGATGTATATTTATAAATTCTCATATAAAGAGCCACAGCTTGAGATGATTGGTCTTCCCGGTGGGTTTATCAATGTTTTATGCGCTTTAGGCAAGAAATAAATGGTAGGGATTATTGGATTGTCCACCATAAGATAGCAAGCTTCTTCATCATTGATGATTCATTGTTCTTTCCATTTCTTGATTCTTTGTTGGTAATTTATTGTTATGTCATTGGTAGGGTTTCCTGTTAGTTTGGTATATTTGCTGGTGTCATTTAACTGTATTTTTGCTTCCTTGATGTATTGGGATTTGTCCAATATGACAATGATGCCACCCTTGTCAGCTGGTTTTATTTCAATGGTATCACAATCCATTAGTTCTTTTAGGGCCTTTCGTTCACCCTTAGTTAAATTTTCTTTTTGCTTTAAGTTGGTGTTTTTCAGTTTCTTCAGATCCGATATCACAAGATCATGATATGTATCAATCCTGTTACCTGGGGGTAAGTTTGGGCAGAATTTAAATTGACTCCTCAAGTTTGTTGTTGGGTGTTCACAAGTATTTATCTCAAATCTGTCCAGTACCTGGCTAGTTGTTGCCTGGTTTTCTCCTAAATCCATAATTAACTCAAAAGTGGTTACTATATCAGTTATTTGGTCAATTGTTATGTTAGTCTCTGGAGTTTTCATAGTTATTGGTTTTTGTTGATTATTATTTTTGGCATAGACTTTGGCCAGTTTCCGTTTTCATATGAATTTATAAATGTCAATTTTTATTTCAGTGTAGTCAGTGTTGTGCCGGGCAGAAGGTAAGGCCTTTATTGAGGAGAGTAGTTTGGTCTTTGTTTAGTTTTAGTTTTAGTTTTGACAAGTTGATGATTAAGTTGCCCTGGTTTTGTGTGTTCATTTTTTCTGTCGATTGCGGAGTGGGTATTAGTCTCTTTTTGCCCCCTCCTCTTCTGCATTTCCATCGCATGTATGACTCGCGGAGTGTGCCTTTGCTTGTCCCCTTCCACGTCCTCTCCCTCTGCCCCTGCCCCTATTTGTACCTGGTCGCTGGTCCATGTATAGCAACTTCATTTCCTCTAAAAAATAGGTTTTGGGAATTCTATGAGTATTTTGTTCTCCTTAACTGGCATCGGTGTCGAATTCGCTAACTGTATTGTCCAATTCAATTGCTGGAACTGTTTGGTTCCTAATTTGTTGTTTAAGTACGTCGAATCTTTTAGCAAATGTCAGGATAGTGCCTATCTCATTGTCTCTCTCATCTCTAATACATTTCCGGTGTTTCCTTTCCTCTGTTTCGTTTTCATATTTGTCCAACCGTGCTTCCGTCTCCATTCTTGGTTTTGCTGCATCATCCTCTCTTTTTACAGATTTTATTAGTGATTCTGTGTTGTTGATTGACTTGTGTATTTGCTCTATGTCTTGTTTAGAGTATTTGATTATTATTAACATCATGTTTTAGGAGCACTGCATGTTATTGTTGCCCCATTCCTCTAACATTTCCGGTCTTCTGTCAGGATGATTTGGGAGAGTGAAAATTTTCAATCCTTGTGGTACTCTTCCTAGTTCAATGTATTTTTTCATCATTATTATCTCCCAACTATTAGAGATTTCTTTCCTCAGCTGGTGCTCCAATTGCGAGAATGGGCTTTTGACATTTAGTTCTTGTTCTGTTCCTTTGTCTTTATCAATTTGACTCAGTCTGGTGATTCTACTGTACTTTGTGAAAAGGGTTGCTGCTTTCTGTAATCGTTTTGCTGCCCTTAGTTCCATGATAATGTGCTGTTCTCTGTTTATGCAACAGCAATTGCTTGGCATTGGCAGCTTTGAGTGGCTTCTAAAGTATTGTATAGTTCTGAATGGTTCGTGTTGGTTGCGTAAATAATGTGCAGTGAATTGGTAAGTTTTCGATCCCCAGTTGTTTATTGACACGTTTCATATGGCTGATTGTTTTTGTTCCTCTCAGCAATATTAAAACACTTGTGATTCAGGTCTTGAAGCTCTTCTCTAGCACTGTGTACTGATTGGCTTAGATTATTGCTGGTCTTTGTTCACTTCCCCATTCAACTGTTTGTGTCTGTGAGGGGTTCTGTTTTGTTGTTATAATTGTATGATTTATTTGTTATCGTGGACTGTTTATTTGGTTTTCCTGTTTAAAGAAGTGAAGGGTTTCTTTTAATTGTTGACGATGGTGATTGGTACTGAATGTTGGGTTAAACTCAGTTCTTAGTTTCGCACGTCCTCAGTGGTTCGTTAAGTCTGCCTCATTTCACAGTCCCCGGTTTCATTCACCCAAGGAGCTCCAGTTATTTGCCGTGTTTGTATTTTCTCCCCGCAGATTATAAGCGATCGTCACACGTTGATCCACAGAAAAAAGTGACAGTGCACAGGGTTATATCCATCCATTCATAATGACTAAAACAAGGGATTATTACAAAAGTCCATTACTGCATATACATGTCAAACCATCAATAGGGAATAATAATGCAATTTTGAGATGGACACCGCAAGATATCTGAGTTTGGTACCCATGATGCTGTTTATTATTATTATTATTATTATATATGAATTTATTAAGCGCGCAGCTACCCGTGGGTTTTCCGGCGCTAGGAGAACAGAAGTAGAAGAGGGCAAACAGGAGTACAAGGAACAGGTTACAAAGAGAACAGCCAGGTTTTCACTCCTTTGCGGAACTTAAGATAACATGTTTCAGACCGCAAAGGGATGGGAAGCGAATTCCAGACCGAGGGCGCCAAGTAGGAGAAAGAGCGCCCACCAACTCTAGCACGCTTGAAACGGGGACAGAGAATCTGCATTGAGTGGAGGATCTGAGAGTGCGGGAGGGACAATATTGATGGACTAAGGTGGATAGATAATGAGGGGATTTTCCAGCTTTGATACGGTGCATAAAGCATAGAGCTTTGAATTTGGACCTAGATTCTATGCGCAGCCAATGCAGGCTGCGCAGGGAAGAGGAGACTGAGGTGGTTCTAGGCAGATTGCAAAGTAAACTGGCAGCCATGTTCTGGACCACTTGAAGCTTACGGGAGACCTCCTTGCAGGCACCCAGAAGAAGTACATTACCGTAGTCCAGCCGCGATGTCACTAAGGCCTGGACCACTGACTTCTGGGTGTCTTGGGGAAGCATCCATGTGATCTTCCTCAGCCACCTGATGATGGTAGTACAGGTGGCTGCTACTTTAACCACATGTTGCCTCATGGATAACTGATTGTCAAAGAGGACCCCGAGATTGCGTGCTGTTATTGCTGGGACCGGCAATGGTCCCATTTGCTGAGGCCAATGTTGCGGGCCCCAGAGAGCGGAGTCCGGCCCGAACAGGAGCAGCTCCGTTTTGTCGCCATTCAGCTTCAGTTTGTTAGTCAGCATCCAATTGGCGATGTCAGTAAGCCCAGAACGAAGAGAAGAGGAGGGGGAGTGCTGATTAGAAGAAAGAGAGAAAATGATTTGAGTGTCATCAGCGTACGAAAAAATAGATAGTTTGCTGATCTATTGCTTGCAGTGTCTGTCACCTCGGATTGATAAATCTCAGAGTCCGGTATAGTACCTTATGTTCGTGTTTGCATTGTGCTACAGACGAGAATAAATTTCTTAGTTGCCCTCTTGGCATCTAAAACGCTACCTATAACTCTCATGTCTATGACAGAGATCGTAGTTCAACAGACCACATGTGACTATCCGTAAGAGCTATGCAAATTCGACTAGAGTTACTAGGAGCAGCGGGTGTTCACTGGAACATCTCTCCATTCCCGTGCACATACCCTTAACAGTAGTGGGTCTGACAGATCCATTATCCCATGTCACTCACTTACTATAGGAGATAAAATCAGATATACAATGATTAGAACCATGGTGTACCCAGTAGTTTGCAGAAATGTTAAAACTAACAAGACATATTGGAAGGCTGATGACAAACTTAATAACACAGTCAATTAGTACAATACCATAATATGCCTAAAATATTATTTTTAAAATACAAAGACATTCTCTTTTAGGCATATTTCAGTCATGGCCAAAATCATGTGTGTGTGTTCCAAAAGGTGCCTGATGCTCGTGTAAAGGCTTTCCACATCGAGACACACTAACCAATGATTCACATTGACAGTTACATTCTGTGTTTTCTGCGGGAAGTCTTTGTTGTCTCTTATGTAGGACTTCAAGTCTCTCACAAATGGAAACAAAAAATGATCAACAAAAATAGAGATATTTTCAAAGAGACTCATTTTTATATGAAATAATGGGTCTCCTGGGTGAGTTTAATGTGCTCTTGTGTATCTTGGGCAATACATAAAGTGTGGGTGTTGTGGGTGTCTCATTCATGAGAATTTTCTTCTCATCCCATCTGAATAATTGCCTATCATGCCACCCTTGTACCAGTGTGTGATATCTTTGGCATAAACTAGTGGGATATGACTTATCAACTTTACAGTAGTATGCCTTGTTATTCAAGTGGCGATATGCTTACTGCACGTACATACTTCTAGTCATCAGTCCTACGTTTCCCCATTTATCTGATGGTTTAATAATCAGATCAGGGTCACTTTGTAAGCTTTTGACTCCTTCCCATTGCTCTCTGGTCATATTTTTATTTCGTGGTGCTTTGCCAATGAGACTTATTAAGTCTTGTGCCACTACATCACAGAAGATGTCAATGTTATCCCTGGCAGAAGAGAGTATATACTTGGAAGCTGCCCTAAACCCCTTGCATTACATTAACAATATTACTGAAACACTGAAGATAATCAAACAAAAATGATTAATCTTGTATTTTTTGTCTTTCAATAGTTCTTTTATTCTTTCATTGAGTCAGTTCTACAGCTAACAGGTGTTTCGCGATAACTAGCACTTCTTCAGGGCTTTTTAAAAGTAGCGATCACAAGTCAGTGTTTATACAAACATTACAACAACAAAAAACATTTACAAAAAGAAAAAATATTTACCTAAAGTTACAAACATCATATCAGGTTATTACAACCTCACATTTATAAACGTTTTAATACATGCATACACAGAAAACTAAATATTAGTACATATGAACCCCTTTCAAAGAACTATTGTAATGATCTAACCTTATAAGTTCATAGGTTCTTCTTGATAAGATTGCACGATATTTCTTAATATAAAATTCCAAAATCCTTCATGATTGCATATCATTCCTCATAACCTAGGGGACTCTATTGCCTATTCTCTTCTCCTGAAAGTACAATTTAATTCTAATTTATAAGGTATCAGTACTTCTATGCAAATCACTCATGTGCTTCCGTCACAAAAAACATGTATTGTATATAGTAGTTCAATCTAAAGAAAGATAGGAATCCACCATGAAGTACCCATCCTTTCCTTTAATGCATAGCTTAAGATCCTCTTTTCAAATATTGCTCATTTCTTACCTTTGGTTAATTTTCTAATATCATGTTAAAAAGTTATTCAAGTCTTTTTAGTAAATAACTGATGAGTCCCCCTGATACAGCACACTGTGAATAAAATCAAATAGAATTTGCTCTGTCAAACCCATATATATAGCCCTATGTTTACATTTATTTAATTTTATTGGTAGATCATGTGTCAAAATTGTTACAGGGGGACTTATTCTTAGTTTGATTATCTCCATTAGCGAAATTTTAGATGTGATGTTCTAAACGTAGACCCGTGAAGGTACCTATAGAAACCCTATGACAGTTACATTTTGGAAAAAAATATTTTTATTGCCTGAATACGTGTCTCAAAATTCCATTCACTGCGCTACTGTTTGCTTTAGGCACTCTTGGCTCGCTATGCTCCGGGTTCTTATAAAGCTTTAAGTGAACATTACCCCTTTGCTTCTCTTAAGAAAGCTTCCCAATCAAACCTCAAGGTCTATGAAACAAGTTTGTATTAACAGGTCCCGGTTGTACTAAGGTTCCAATATTATATCTTCTAGCATAGTACCCTGTCCCTTTTCTAAAGTTTGTAAAGTCCATACTAACGTCCTGATGTCTATAGTCACTCACCGCATTTGGCCCACAGCCTGCCTCACTTTACATCCGGATCAAAGTGCATTCTAAAGGGACTGCTGAGACTCTCTCTTAATACTTTTTTGCAAACTATTTGCTTTCACCTGGTCATGCGCGAAAACCAGCTACTGACTATAATTACACTTGAAATTAACAAAACACGCTGTCATTATTCTTGATTACTGTTTTACCCAAATCTATTTATAGTTAGGTATACCACTAATCCGACACTTATAAAGAAAACAAAAAAATATATATAATTTGGATATATATATATATTCATTCTCTAGTGTTTATAAAAGTCAAGGATGTACTCAATAGTGTTAGTTTTACTAAGTGAATTCATGCTTGTGCATTGTTTATATTTTAAGGATGATTGGGACTCAAACTCCGAATAATATTCTCCATTTCTCTACAAGCTCATGCCGCTAACTTCTGTGCTATCTGTCTGGTGTGTATATGTTGCTTACTGATAGAGGCCTCCTGTTCACTTCATTATTAGATGATCCTCCTTTTTCAACAAAAAAAACTTTTATGAGATAAATTAGCCTTTCTGTGGGGAATCGAACTTCGGATAATAATCATCGTTACGGGGGGAGGAACATGGCGGCAGCAGGCTAGCTGCCGCGGTACTCTGCTCCGAGAATCCAGCAGGGCGTCGGTTTAAATGCAGTTTCCTCGCCGCTATTTTCGGACTTTCTGACCGTTTTTTAGCATTCTGAATAATCGGGGATCCCCCTATCTGAGATTAATGAGCCAGCTTTGGTCTTTTTAAACAAATTACTTACTTCGGTGCTTTTTTTGGGAGTTGAGTTTGCCGAGCAGCCGTGCAGGGCGGTCCTCTTTCTACCTCCATGACTCCGAGGTTAGGCGTGGTGCAAACATTTCTCGAGGACTCTGCCTCAGTAGCTCCACCGTCAGCTAATGATCAGCATAGTTTGTGGCCCTGGTTCCGGGCTGCTCTGGAACTCTGTCGTGGGAGGAGACAGTAGAGCTCTCGCCGTGACTTTCAACCTGGAACCTGCATTCACCATTGCAGTGCTATTTTTAAACAGCAAGAGGGAAGTAATATTGAGTGTACAGCTGCTTGCTTTAACTCGGTCAAACAGGTTTCGGGTAAGATCCCTGACAGGGAGTTATTTATTTGTGAGGAGTTGTTCCACGCAGCCGGGAGTTCAGAGAGGCCCCCTTTACAAGTGCCAGGTAATCTCTGCTTTAGAGCCGGGGTGGCGGGGATTAGTAACTCCACGAGGGTCACTACGAGAGCCACTGCTAGAGCCAATGCACGTGCGGTTTACTCCCAAAAGATAGAAACACCTTTGTCTCCTACTAATAAGGGGTTATTTATAACTAAATCTTTGGGAGAGAAATTTAAAAATAAGGCAGAAAGAAGACGCACATGCTTAAGTAAGCTGCCCAGGAGGCCCTTTGTTGGGCCGGGTGTTGAGGCTGGCTATAACTCAGTTACAAAGCTGGATTGCACTAGCGATCTCCAGGGTGGAATAAAAGGGGGTAGTGAATTTACCGCACCTTCCCATAAAACAAAACCTCCTGAATCCCAGATCCCCTCCAAAAATTCTTCATATTTGCACATTGAAGTCAAAGCCAAGCACACGAAGAGGTCAGGAAAAGCAGCTAAGGTGAATAAATCTGCCAAACCGCTTTTAGATTCCTCCTCAAGAATTACACCTTCACTACGTTCATATTTCAAGGTTGTTCCTCAACTATTGGATTTGGCTCAACCTCAACCTCAACTTTTGTCTCAGACTCCCTTTTTCTCCGTCTCCTTGTTAATACCAGCTGATATGTCTGCTGATATGTCGGCCACTTCAATCGCAGGGGGTTTTTCTGGTTCCTCTGAGCTGTCTCCTCAATCGGTAGCTCTGGTGTCTGGTGCACCCCTTGTTCCATCTGTAAGGGCTTGCACTCCTGCGGCTGACTTATCTTTAGCATTGGCTCTAGCCCCGGCTGTGAATGATCTCTCTAAGGCGCCTATTGATCCTGGGGAGCTCCGCAAGCAAACCAATGTAGGCCCAACCCCCCCAGCTGATTTACCCCCGCTAGAGCTGGATCTTCCATCATCTTCACCGGTTGCTTCTGGCCTTAAACTTAAAGTTATCCAGTTTCGGGCATCTTCTGGTGGTAAAATTAGTAGGGTACTACAACATGATCCTTCAGTCTCTAGCAACGAGGTTCCAGGCGTTTCTGACTTGGATGGGGGTGTAGGTATGCCTACTGGAAAGGACGAAGGGCAGGTTCTTGATCCCGCTGTCCAACAGGAGCTCTCGCCTGCCATTGAAATGTTACACTTGAATCCTAACTCAGTTAGCACTATCAACCTTAAGAGTAGTTTGATTGCAGGCCTTTCTCCTCCAGACTTTCCAGATTCCCCCCTTCAGCACATGTTCACTACTCTCTCAGCGGACATCAAGAGGGGCTTTGAAGAGTCCGCATCTAACCAGCGGGAGATAAGAAACTACTGCGAATCTCTTGATACCAAGATCGGTGGACTCTGCATGAGAACAGGAGTTCTAGAAGAGACAGTGGCTAGCATATCGGCACAGCTTGACAAAGCTAAGGAGGAAATTGAGAGTCTTAAGAGAGTTGATACTGCTATTGCCGATAGAATGGAGACCCTTGAAAATAACGCTAGACGGAGCAACATTCGAATTTTGCATGTGCCTGAGGGTAGCGAAGGATCTGATATTAAGCGCTACATTGTCACCCTCTTGAAACACTCCCTTAAATTGGACCAATCGGAGGAGGAATTATCATCTGAGATACAGCGAGTACACAGAGAGCCATTTAGGCGGAACCCACAACGGATAAAACCAAGGAAGATTCTATTGAACTTTCATACCTACTCACTGAAAGAACATGTCCTCAACCTTGCACTTAAGCAAAAATCCCTGGCAGGGGTGGGTTTCACTTTTCAAATTCGATCCGACCTGTCAAGGGTCACCCTCGAGAGACAGTGGGAGTTAGGTAGTAGAATGGAGGCTTTTAGAAAGCTTGGTGCATCTGTTCAGATGGGGTTTCCTGCTGCCCTTAAAATTATGATCAATAACAAAATGCACAATATTCGAACAGTACAGGCTGCAGACGATCTTCTGAGGTCGTTGGAGGGGGTTTAAGGACGGTCCTGTCCTTTTTGCGCCCTTCTTGAGACCTTGTTCTCATTATCTTATCTTATTATCTCTCTCTTTGATCTCTTTGGAAGCAGTAATGCAATTTCCCTTTACCTCTTTCCTCTATATTCCTTTATTTATTTTCTTGTCCATAAAACAGATTTCATCTACTTTCTTTTGTTCTGTTAGCAAGTGTTCACGTGCTTATGGGCAAGTTCAGTTTAACTTAGATAGACTTGGTGGAAAATAATCTATAAGTGGGAAAATCAAAAAAAAAAAGGGAAGGGCTTTAAAAAAAAAAAATGAAAGGAAGAAAGGGAAGCAAATGAGTAGAGAGAAGAAAAGGGGCAATATAAGAAAAAGGGAAGGCAAAGGGGGAAATGGAAAGGGAAGAAAACGGGAAGAAAAGGGGAAGAAGAGGAAAATAAAAATAGGGGGTTTCTTTTCTTTTATAAAGGAATTTGTGAGGACTGCTGCTCTATAACTATAGTATAGCACTTAGTTAGCGACGCCCTGTGTGGGCTCGGTAGAGGGCTGGGAGTACCACAAACCGGGCTTGATCCGGTTAGGTAGAATCAGGGTTCCTCATGGGTGGGAGGGAGGGTGTTTGGGCCAGGGTTTGGGTGTGGGTGTGAATGGGCGGGGGAGGGCACAAAAACGAAACAGATCCTCATCTTTGTATTGGTTGCAGACATGTTCTTTTTTTATAATATTGGATAACTTGGCTAAGAATTGTAAGCTTTTTCTTTTTAGATTTCATGGCTATGAGTGACCTTAGGATCCTCTCCTGGAATGTTAATGGCCTGCGCACCAAGCCTAGGGCAAATAGAATCTTACAATATCTGCGCGATTCTGATGCGCAGGTCATTATTCTACAGGAGACCCATTTGGTGGAGAGCGAGATACTTGCTTTGGTTAAAAATAACAGGTGGATAGACATACCTCCCAGTCGCTTAATGTGAGAGGTGTATCCATTTTTTCTAAGAAAACTATTACCACCAGATTGGTTAGTCAGCTGGTAGATCCAGCTGGTAGATGGGCAATTGCTATGGTAGAGATAGGGGGTCTTCGAATAACACTGGTAGGATATTATGGGCCCAATAGAGATGATCCTTCAGTATTGGAATCTCTATTTTCACAGCTTTTGCACTTCCCTGAACCTATTATCATCGCAGGGGATTTTAACATCGTGCTTGATTACGCTCTGGATAAAACGCCATCGAGTCGACAGCAAGTCCTCTCTAATTCTAGAGCGCTACTACTTAATCTTATGCAGCAATATGGGTACATTGATATTTGGCGGGTAAGGGCAGGTCAGCAAACTGGTTTTTCTTTTCGGAACCTTAAATATCACCACCAGTCTAGGATCGATTTTCTTTTTGACGAGCTGCAACTTGCAAGACTCCATAAAGAATGTTAGTTATCTCCCTTCCCATCTGTCGGACCATTCTGCAGTAAAGTTAGATCTTGCAGGCATTGTGCAGCTCCCTAACAGATCATGGTCTTTCGATCGCATTTTTCTTTCATCATTGGATGATGTTGCTTATCTAAAATTGGAGACACGTGAATTTATGCAACTTAACATCACTACAGCATCCACGAACACTGTATGGGATGCGTTCAAATGCTTCCTGCGCGGTGCGATTAAAAACAAGGTCATATTTCGTAGAAAGCAGTATACCCAGGAAGTAGCTTCTATCGAAGCCAATCTTTTATTAGCGCAGGCAGAATTCGATCTCAGTGGTAGTAATAACAATTCTAGCCTTATCTCGGCCAGTAAAGAGAAATTGCTGGTGCTTAAAACACAATTGGCTTCGGTTTTAAGGCAACGCCTGCTTCGCAGATGGGAAGCTAGTAAACTGGCCCAATTTGAATTTGGTGAAGGGGCTGGCAAATTGCTCACTTGGAAGTCCAGAACTGACCAGGTTCGCAATACAATTTATTCTATCAACTCTGGTTCTGGGTCCTTAACGTCGGATCCAGAAATTAGAACGGCATTTAAAGATTTCTTTCAGGAGATCTATCAAGAGGATAAGGTCATCTCCCCAGAGTATATTAGAGAGTGTATAAATAATATATCTTTGCCCTCGCTCTCGTCAGATCAAAGAGCTTTTTTAGATATGCCAGTTACGAAGGAAGAGGTGGTAGCCGCAATCTGCGGAAGTAAGAGTGGCAAGGCGGCAGGGCCAGATGGCCTACCAGTTGAAATATATAAGCAGCTGGTGGAAGAGATTTCTCCTTTTCTGGTTTTGCTGTTCAACCAAATACTACAGGAAGGGGCACTTCCTCCCAGCTCCTGGAATAACGCCTCTATCACTTTAATACTTAAGTCTGGCAAGCCCCCCTCAGAGTGCGGATCATATCGTCCAATTTCCATTCTCAATGCCGATTACAAAATCTTTGCCGCTCTTTTGGCTATGAGACTGGGTAAGGTTGCCCCTGATATTCTTCATCCTAACCAGAAGGGTTTTGTAAAGGGTCGCCAGCTCTTTTAATTAACCTATGATCTGGTGGGAGCTATAGATATGGCTACTGCTAACTCTTTACCATTTGCTATCCTCACGTTGGATGCTACTAAGGCATTCGACAGAGTCAACTGGATGTACCTGTCGGGCGCCTTGGCTAAGTTCAACGTGGGTGAAGGTTTCTGCAGAGCCATACGACTCTTATATCAGTGTCCATCGGCATCTGTTTTGGTTAATGGGGGCCTATCCGAGTCCTTTAACATCTCAAGAGGAACGCGGCAGGGCTGCCCTCTTTCTCCCTTGCTTTTCGATCTGTATATTGAGCCCTTCGCTCAGTTATTACGGGATAATGATACCATCAAGCCCTTTAAGTTCAAAACATGGGAGAAGAAGGTGGCCCTGTATGCGGACGACGTTATGATCTTAACATCAGATATCAGTACTGCCTTTCCCACTGCCATCAAGCTAGCCCTTGAATTTGGGAATGTTTCGGGGTACGAGGTGAATGCCTCGAAAACCGAAATTATGGCTTGGAATACTGATATGACTGGAGTCACCGTACCATTTAGCACAAGCTTGAGATATTTGGGGCTAAGAATCGTTAAAGACATCAATTTAATTGCGTCTACTAATCTATCTGTGGTTGCTAAAGAATGTCGGAAACTAATGGATGCTTGGGGACACCTCTCCCTGTCAGTTCTGGGACGTGCAAATCTGGTCAAAATGTCCATATTGCCAAAATTCACGTTTTTATTTAATACTATTCCACTATATTTCGATAAACTTTCTTTATCCAAGTTACAGGCCAACATTAGTTCTTTCATTTGGAAAAAAAAGAATGTTAGTATTGCATGGAAAAAAATCAGGCGGTGTCGTGAGAAGGGGGGACTAGCAGGACCTGATCTACAGATTTACGCATGGGCTTTCCAGTTATCCCATGCCCGTATGCTCTTAAAAATGCCATCTGATCAGGGGATAGGGACAATGTTTTCCACTATGTTGGAGGTGGAAGGAATTGGGCAGTCTGTTTTTTTATTTAAGTTTGGTGATCCCAAGTACTTTAAGAAGGTTAAACTCAAGGTGTTACAGAGTTTTGCCAAAACTTGGTTTAACATCAGATCATCGATTAAATTGGGATACTATTCAGACAGAGCACCCATTTGGGATTTACCGGTGCCCCCGGCCTGGTCGAAGGATGTACTATCAGCCCCTTTGAAAGAGGCAGGCATATCAGTTTGGGGGCACCTGTTTACTGATGGGGTGTTGCTTCCTTGGGAATTCTTGAGTAATAAAATAGGTCCCAATTTTTCTAGATTTAAATTTCTTCAAATATCAAGCTGGGCACAGGCTCTTCATAGTCAAAATCCTCGCTGTAAGAATTTTCCTGTTGGGGGCAGTAGTCAACTGGTATCTCTTTTAATGGACAAACCACCTGTCTTAAAGGAGATCTCCCTGTGGTATAACTCAATACTTGAGGAACTTGACGGGGAATTTAATCTACCTGAACAACTCTGGGGCTCTGTGATATCTAGCTGCAATCTGCATGATCTTTGGATAAAATCCTGCACAGTTATGTGGGACGTAGTTAAGCCAGCTTGGCTTCGAAGAAATCACTTATTTACTATACATAGGGCTTACTACTCCCCACAGAGGCTGTCTAAGTTTTCTGGAGCCGTTCAGGTGTCTTGTCCCCGATGTGGTCTTATATCCGCTTCTGACCCCCACATGTTTTTTGAATGCCCCCAATTGTCATCCTATTGGGACGCTATTGGCAAGAATCTTACATCTTCTCTGGGTTTTTCAGTCATTATAGATCTCAAGCTAGTAGTCTTTGGTATTCTGGACTCGGTTCAGAGCCCAGTCAATAATCTCATCTTTTACTGTATGTTGGCAGCACGTAGGGAAATTTGCAAGCGTTGGAAAGAAGCTGATCCCCCTACCTTATCTGACTGGTGTTCATCAATTTTCCAAATCTCGAAACTTGATTTGGCCAGGTCTGGAAATCCTAGGAAAAGAGCTTTCTGGCTGCTGCTAGATTGGATTGTGTAAGTAGAGGGTTTTTTTTTTTTGGTTTTTTTTTTCCCCCCCCAATCCGAAGATTATCTTGCCATGACACGTTTTGCTACTTTACGTAGCTTATACCTGCCCAAATGGTCAGTTCTGGCAGTATTGGCAGTTGCCGGCTTAACATCTTGGCTCCGGGCTGTACATGTTTGGCAATTGCACAAGGGTTGGGCCCTCCTTGATCAGCCGCCATCCCTTACCAGCTTTATCACTGAGTCTGCTTGCCTCCTATCTCACAAGCCCGTGTTGCCTTGTTTGTTCAGCTAGGTCTTTGTAGTCATGACATAGATGAGGACGAAAAAAAAAAATAATAATAATAATCATCGTTACAAACACATTATTGTTACTTATGCGCTATCTATATAGCGTCTAATTACTACTATTAGAGAGGTCCTCTTATATTACTTGTTGTTGGACAATCCTCTTAAATAAAAAATATTTAAAACAAAAGTTACCCTTTCTGTGGAGAATCTAACCCTAGACTTATTCTATCATACTTCTTAGTGTACACCTATTTTGCCGCTCTGCTAAGTGGAAATCATTCAATAAGTGTTATAAGAGTATTCCCCTGTGGATACTATTCTGGCAACAGTGGAAAAACTCATATAATCTGCACTACCTAGAAACCTACCTAGTGTCTAAAAAACTGAGTACAAATAATATTTCTTTTAAGTAATGGTAAGTTAAGGAAACACCTTTACAACATTTTTGCTGTATCTAAGCATCGTAATTTATTCAATGTAAGACTCCCTACATCTATATTCCTAAAACTGACGATGTTTTCAGGGAAATTTTACACTATATGCGCTGAACAGGGATTTGGAACGGACCAAAATTCTATCACTGATTTCTAATCCCAAATAAATGTATTAGTTATCAGTGAATTTTTAAATGACCGTATGCAATTCCCTGTCTACATTCAATCCAAATTGTACTGAATGGAGTTTATTAATCCAGAAAGTCTCCCTCATCCTTCTTTTCTTCTCCAAATCACCACCTCTTCTAGCCAATAGTACATGCTCTAATTCCATAAAGCGTATTTCACCTATTTCTGTTTCTTTGTAATAATCACAAAAATGTACGGCCATGGGATATTTCGTATCAAGGTTTTTGATGGCTCTCAGATGTTCTATCCACCTAATTTTAAGTTTTCTTACTGTCGATCCTATGTACATTTTGTCATAAATGTATGTCATTGCAAACACACAAACCTTTGTGGTACAGTTGATGAAGGAGGAAATCTCATATATCTTCCTATATTTACTATCCCAGAACGTTTTCACTTTGTCTACCACATTTTTACAACATATACAATTGTTGCATCTGTATGACCCTTTAGAAAGTATATTAGCACCTGTTGTTTCTATTCCTGTTGTCATATTTAGAACTTCATATAGCATTGTGTCACTTGGACTCAATAATGTTGGAGCCTTCTTATAAAGTATACTTGGCTTAGACAGTACAATTCCTCTGATATCAGTATCCAGAGTAAGGACTGCCCAGTGTTTGCGTGAAGTAATAAAAACTCTTATGTTGCCTTCACTGTAGGTTGTGATATATCTCACTGTGTCTTTGTCTACAGATTTAACCATTGTCCTGCCCTTCAATAATTATTCTCTTTGTATTTTATGAACTCTTCTTCTTGCATTATCTACAACTGCCAATTCATAGCCTGGTCTCATAAACTTATTTGAAATGCCATCAGCTCACTTCTCATATTCTCTTGGTTTGCTACAATTCCGTTTTGCACGCAAAAATTCCCCATATGGGATATTGTCAATTTGTCGCCTCAGATGTCCTGACTCTGCATGCAAGATAGAATTCACTGATGTAGACTTTCTATAAAGTTTGGATTCCAGTTTTTCCCACTGACATACATTTCTAAATCCAAAAAGCAAATGTGCTGTTTTCTATACTCTAAAGTCAAAGTGATATTATATTCATTGTTAAGTTAATCATGAAATGCTTTGTGTCTCAACACTCCCTTTCCAAATATTGAAAACGTCGTCTATGTATTGACTCCCAATATATTAGATTCTCTTCCAATAGATCCTTCATTTTCCATGTATGTTCCCTCTCATACAAACCCATGAAAAGATTAGCGTATGAGGGAGCAAATCTGGATCCTCTGGCTGTCCCCCCTAATCTGGTGAAAAATCATTTCTATAAAGAAAGAAATTGTTTTTCAGCACAAGATCTACCAATTTTAAAATCATGTCAGAATGTTGTAAGAAACTTGCTGACCTGGTGTATAGGAAATATTTAACTGTTTCAATTACCTTCACATGCTGTATGCTTGTGTATAGGCTGTTCACATCCATGGTCACCATGTACATGTCAGCATCCTAGTCTATATCCCTTTCTTATCTAAGGAAATCTTTTGTATCTTTGATGTAGGAAGGTAGAGTTTTGACAAAAGGTGCCAGATACATATCAACCTATTCTGACAAATGTTCAGTGTGGCTCCCAATTCCTGAGATTATTGGCCAACCTTGTAGAATCCTACCTCCCTTGTGTATTTTAGGCAAAAAATAAATAATGGAGATTTTTGCATTTTCCACCCAAAGATAGTTAAATTCTTCTGCAACCACTAGTTGTTTATCCATCTAATATGTAAGTTTTAGTTTGATTACATTTTTGGACTTCTCCTATTTGGACATTGCTACAGGGATTTCTTAGTTGACGTAGAGCTTCACTGTGGTAGTCACAATTGTTCAATATAACCACATTTCCACTCTTTTTTGCTTGTCTAATAATGATCGATCTATCACCACGTAAATCCTTTAGTGCTTTGAATTTATCTTTTAGATTATGAACATGTTTGCTAGGTACACATCTATCAAAATCTCACATAACCAAATTATTACAGATCTCCATTACATTATCCCTCTTCAAAGGTGGAGTAAACTTTGACTTTGGTTTCAAGTTACTGGTTACACAACAATCAGTTTCTATATGTAATTCCATAGCTAGATCTTCTGTAACACAATCTGTTTCATTGTCAAAATTCATTGGCACATTAATATCCAATAGTTCCTTAATGGAAACATTAACGGGATCTTTTCTGACATGCACTACTTTTTTACTCTTAGGTTAACTTACAAAGCACTTTTTCAGCTTTAAATTTCTCACAAATTGATTAACATCAATCTTCGCACCCAAAATCAACCCATTTGTTTGAAGGAGCGAAGCTCTACCCTCTTTTAAGGACACTTTTTTCATTTTCTGAAAGGATTCTGTGCGAAAGATTAACAACTAGATTTTCTACTTCTTCTGTTCCGGTTCTTTCTGTTTCGTTGGGAGGTGGTCCTCACCCCTTCCTTGTTTCTGCCTCCTGCAGAAGGATCTAGTCCCCCTCCTTTGCTCCCTCTCCTTCTCTCCTGTCCCTCTCCAGGTCTCTTCCCCTGTTTGTATCTGCAGTCTGCGTATTTGCCTTAGTTCCCTTTAAAAACATGACGATTTCTCCCGCACAGATTGCCCAGAAATATTTTGTTTCTCAATATCCGATTCACTGCTACTCATTCCAGTGCTAGATGCTTCACTCAAAGTGACATTCTTATCTCCAATGTTTCTACTGCTCTCGTCTCTTCTGACTGTTCCATCGAATTTTCTAACATATGTGTATACCCTCCCATATCTGTAATCTCTTTCATCCCTTAGGAATTTACGTCTCTTTTTCTCTTTCATTTTGTAGGTGATATTTATCGTTTATGTTATCCAGAATTTCTAAGTTCTTTACAGTATTCTCTGGACTGTTCACAGCCTCAATCTCCTTCTTAATCTCCACAACCTCCTTCAATGAGACCTCTCTTTGGTCTTCAGCAAATTCAATTATCATTCCTATAATTTCTCTTGAAATGGCATTCAATCTGTCTTCCCAGATTTCTGCCTTTTTCTCATCTAAATCTTCTACTGATGGAAAGTTATTAATTCGCCATCCCCTAGGAATCCTCTCTGCATCTAAATACTTTCGCAAAGTCATAGCATTCCACCATTTGGCCGATTCTGTCTTTGGGACACGTTCCAATTTGACAAATACTTCTTTTAAACTTTTAACAAATTTCATTGTATCACCTACCGTTGTAGTTACTCCCAAAAACAAGTTTCTTGCTAACATCTCTCTCCTATAAAAATGTTTCGCCATTTTAGTGTGTCAACAAACTAAGCGCCTTGCTCCTGTACATTAAATCGAATTCTTTTTGCTTAAATCTCAGTTACTGGTCCCCACCAGTATAGTAATTTTATAATACATAAACAATATTACTGAGACATTGAAGATTATCAAACAATAATGATGAATCTTGTATTTTTTGTCTTTCTATATTTATTTTATTCTTTTGTTGAGTCAGTTCTATAGCGCTCATTAGCGCTTCTTCAGGGCTGTTTAAACATAGAGATCACAATTTAGTGTTTATACAATCAAAAACATTACAAAAAGAAAAACATTTACCTAAAGTTATGAACATCATATCCGGTTAATACAACCTCACATTTATAAACATTTTAATACATGCATACACAGAAAACAAAAGATCCGTACATATGAACCACTTTCAAAGAACTAAAGTAATGATCTAACCTCATAAGTTCAAAGGTTCTTCTTGAAAAGATTGCACGATATTGCATAATATACAATTCCAAAATCTTTCATGATTGTATATGCATAAATCAGGAGTATGTGTTTTTTGGTTTATTTTACCTATATGTAGGTTGTTACATAGGAGAATGTTTGTTGCAAAACTAAATAAGATCATTAGTTCCGGGGAATTTCCATCTTCTTGGAAAAAGGCATGTATCAGGCCCATTCTAAGAAAGGCCTCCTTAGACCCCTCAGAGGCAAAACGTTATCGCCCTATCTGTGGACATTCAAACCCTGTTTTCTGTATATCAGCCCCAACGCTTTCTTAGGTCTGCCAACTCAGGATTGCTATGTATTCCTAGAGTAAAAAGAGCTAGATGGGGAGGAAAGGGTTTCTCTTACCAAGCATCCGTCTTATGGACCTGCCTTCCTGTGAAAATCAGGTTAGAATCCAACAGGGCCTTATTCAGGAAACTGATAAAAATCTTGCTCTTTACAAGGTCTTAAGATCCATCAGCTGCCGGCATCGTACTCACCCAGCGCCAAGACGCCTCTGCAAAAGTGCGCTTTAAAAGTTTGTCAGTCAGTCAAATATTAAATATTTCCATGAATACCCTTATTCAAATTTACTTGCAACTCCATCCAGCACCACTTGAACCCATGTGATATCAATAATATATAATGACCCATTTGTACCTTCTTTACCCCTAGGTAACACCAAAGAAATGCATAAGCATATTTGAGGAAACTTATCAAGAAGCAAAAGCAAAATCTATAAAAATCGGGCAACGGATCACATACATTGGTTTGTCTTCTGTATTTGAATTTAGTGTTTTAAATTACACAGTGCTTGATGTTTGCACTAAATTGTGCATTATTTATTGTCTCTAGAAATGTTTCACTTGATAATGATTTACACAAGGGTAATTGACAAACTGCTAAATAGTTAGTCCATATCTACAATTAGAACAGCAAATAATAAAGAAGTATACATCCTGAGACGATAAACTCCGAACTATTTCTCAAATCCTCAAACGTGCAAGGCAATTAACTGTCCTTTATTGAAACAACTAAGACACATCTTACCTGTCTCACAACCAATACCACTTCATAATACGCACTCACAGTGAGGATACTGGCCAAAATCTTTTTTTTAACTTTTCTACCTGACGTGCTGTACTTTATTAATGAATGGTACATTCAGTCAGAATACATTTCTTGACCACAATCGAAGTGGTTTGTATCGTAGATTGTGAATAGTGTGTAAAACCAGAAATGAGCATTTACATGCACTTACAGTGAATATATACATTGTCTACTGCATACATATTTGAACATATGATAGACCATACGCAATTGAGCAGTGAGACCCAATTCTCGCCAGATAAAAAAAAAAAAAGGTGAGTCAGGTGCAATAATAATTTCACTTGCTTTAAACATTTTTATTGGGCATAAAGCGCAGTCAATCAAAATCACTCCGGTACAATCGAAATGCAAGACAAGAACCTATTATGAAACACACAACACCACACCGTGCTCAAAGTCTGGTAGAAGTCTTTCTCCAAGTTTTGTTGTTACCTTAATATACTTTTAGAAGACAATATAATAAGGAGGGAAAATGGTGAGAACGTAGAGGAAAGGAGAAAATTATCACTTGCAGATTATTCAGTACCACACTCAAACCAATGAAATATTCAACACCAGGTATTCTGATTGATTGATAAAATCAGCCTAAAGGGTCTTACCTCAAGTTTATACAGGCTGCTAAATAGCTCTCTTTTCCTACTTCCCAACTGCTGCCTGCGGGTCAATAAGGAAAAAAATCTCTTTCCTCAACTTCCTACACCTAGTCTTTCAGAGAACCAAAACAAGTCCTTTTCTAAGAATATATGGAGGTCTCCCTTTCTAATTTGTGCAGCACTGCTAAAGTTGAGAACATCAGCACTAAATTGTCTCTTAAAATCCTGCCTCTACATCTGGAGGCCACCATGTTACATCCTCTGATTTGTTGCAGAGTCCCCAAATCTATGAGGACAGTTCCCGCTTGCTGCATTTCCATTACTAGGTTTCTTGCCGCAAGTGTGACACATTGCATACATAGAGAAAAATTGTGCTCACACATCAGTACCTTTTTCTCTCAATAGTTAGGTAATTATATCAGTCATATCTTCTCCTGCCCATAATAGCAGAATAGCTACGATCTTAAGGCTGCTCGTGTGTAAGGGTAGTGTTAGACTACATTTTTAATATTTCCTGTTTTCGATTTTCTTTTGTTAATTTGCGCCGCTTTTCCCTGTTTTTATTTACCCTCTTCCTTGCACCATAAATTGGCTCCATCACCGCTGCTTAGCGGGCTATCCCCAGCGCGTTAGGCGCCCGGAATTGTGTTCTTTTAACAGGCGCCATCTTGGATAGGGAAGGCTGCTAGTTTATCTCGGCGTCCCAGCGCTCCTGTTCACAGGTGGTTCCCGAGCACAGGCAATCTCATAGGAAGCCTTTATAAGGGGCCCTCTAGGTTGGTCAGGCATCCTAAGGCTGCTCGTGTGTAAGGGTAGTGTTAGACTACATTTTTAATATTTCCTGTTTTCGATTTTCTTTTGTTAATTTGCGCCGCTTTTCCCTGTTTTTATTTACCCTCTTCCTTGCACCATAAATTGGCTCCATCACCGCTGCTTAGCGGGCTATCCCCAGCGCGTTAGGCGCCCGGAATTGTGTTCTTTTAACAGGCGCCATCTTGGATAGGGAAGGCTGCTAGTTTATCTCGGCGTCCCAGCGCTCCTGTTCACAGGTGGTTCACGAGCATAGCCCTATATATTCCCGCCATGCTGACGCGCAGCGTGATCGCGCAGCGTGTTCGCCGTAATCCCGCCGGAGTCACGCCAGAGTCCAGCCCGTCTGCGCCCGTCCGCGCTGAGGACGGGCTGGACGGTGGAGGAGTAGATGACTGCGTGCGGGTGAAATCGAGGTCAGTATATACGTGGCAAGATCTTGCATCATTAAAACCGTCTACACTCCCCTGCCATCATAGGTATGCTCCTGAGGGATTTTTGAGGTCCCCATCCTGTCCCTGTTTTGGTTCCCCTGTTCTGCGAGTATCTCCATCAGCTGAGGCCCTGAGGCCCAATTACGACTCTAGGGCTAGGACTAACACGGGTTTCCTCTTGAATGCGAGGTCCTTGGTCAAAAACAACCTAGCTTTTAAGGATTTCGTGTCGTCCAGAGCCCCGGACTGGGTTTTCATAACTGAGACCTGGGCAAAGGATTCCTCAGGTCCCGATCTCGTGGAGGCGGTTCCAGATGGCTATATTTTAGTCAGAATGGATAGAACGGGCCGGATGGGGGGAGGGATTGGTATTTTGCACAGGGACCATCTGTCCTGTCACATCATTCCCCTAGATGATCATCAGGAGTCCTTTCAGGCTCTCCAATTTTCTATTAATGGGGCTTATGGAGTGCCGTTTAAGGGCCTCCTGATTTACAGACCCCCAGGGAGCAAAGTAGACTTCTGTAATCAAATGCTGGAGGTCCTAGAACCACACTTCGGTTGTGACCATCTCACCGTTCTGGGGGATGTAAATTTTCATCTAGAGAAGGTTGATCTGCCCGAAACCCAGTCTCTTTTGGATACTTTCTCGGGGTGCGGATTGACACAGCTAGTCAGAGGCCCCACACATTCGGCTGGCCATACGCTCGATGGGGTTTTCTCCAACGACATGCGGTTGGTCACCGAATTGCCTATCCCCCTTTCCTGGTCAGACCACTATGCAATTCCTCTGGTCCTTACTACCTCTCTGTCCAGTAATAGGGGCAATATGCCTTCCAAGTTTGAACGAAGACGTAACTTAAAAAAGTTATCTAATAATCTACTTGCTCCCAAGCTTGCAGGGCTCTTGATCGCCCCGGGGGAGGAGGTAACATCGGCGGTGGAAAGGCTGGAGAACGGGGTTACTATAGCCCTGGACGAACTTGCACCGGCCATCTTGTGCTATTCGGCCAGAAGAACTCCATCCGCCCCTTGGTTCTCGGAACCACTCAGATTACTTAGGCAGGGATTACGGCGACAGGAGCGTCGTTGGCGGTCCAGTGGGTACGTGTGTGAGAGGGACAGACATAAAACTATGTTGAGGTTATATAAGAAGGAGGTTATAAAAACCAAACAAGAATATTTTACCTCTCTTACTGCCTCACTTTCCTCACCTAAAGATCTTTTTAAAATCGTGGACACGCTTACCTCACTAAAGATGCCAGACCCGGTGGTGAGCTCACAACAGCTGTGCAATGATATTGCACAATTTTTCAACACCAAGATTGTGGATATTTATTCAGCTCTGGAGCAACAAAGGGTGACTCTATCTATCCCCTTAGACTGTGTCTCGCCATCTTTATCTGAGGAGGTGCCCTCTGGAAGTCTGTCCAGTTTTCCCTCTCTTTCCCTACTGGATCTTGAGGGCCTCTTGACCAAGGTTAGGTCGGGTTCCCCCTTAGACCCCTGCCCCCTCAAACTTCTCAAACAGTGTAAAGACTGTCTTCTTCCACCCTTATTGGGTGTGATGAATGGGGCAATTAAGGAAGGGACTTTCCCCCTTCAGTGGAAGAAGGCGGTGGTCAAGCCTCTTTTAAAGAAACCCTCTCATGACCCGGGTGTGCTTAAGAACTTCCGCCCTATCTCGTTGCTTCCAGCTCCTGCCAAGATGCTGGAAATCCATCTAAATAAGCATCTGGTAGATTTTCTGGAAGCCCATGATAGGCTGGACCACTCGCAGCACGGCTTTAGGAGAGAACACAGTACCGAGTCTGCCCTTACTATCGTGCTTGACACCATTCCCACTAGGGTTGATAAGGGACTGACTACTCTCCACATCCTCTTGGATCTCTCGGCTGCTTTTGATACCCTGTCTCCCTCAGTATTAACATCAAGGCTGAGGGAGATCGGGGTCAAGGGCACAGCACTTAGTCTGCTGACATCCTTTCTCAATCAGAGGGAACAGAGGGTAAAGCTGGGGGATTTTCTGTCTCCATCCCTTCCTGTGCTTTGTGGGGTCCCTCAGGGGTCGGCTTTAAGTCCGACCCTTTTTAACATCTATGTTACCCCACTGGCCAGGCTTATTAGATCTTTTGGGATGGAGGTAATCTCTTATGCTGACGACACACAGATTCTGCTGTCCTTTACCCAACCCACTATCCTGGCTGCCTCCAATTTTAAAAACTGTTTGAAGGCAGTCGCTCAATGGATGGTGGGTAACTCATTGAAATTCAATGGGGATAAAACAGAGTTTCTGGTGTTCGGGGGAAAGGAGGATTTCTGGTCAACTGATTGGTGGCCGCCCTCTATGGGGGTGTGCCCTACTCCGTCGACCCTGGCCAAAAATCTGGGTGTTTTGATCGATCCCCTTTTGAGGATGGATCAACAGGTAAGCAGGACCATCTCCACCTGTTGGGGACTGATAAACATCTTAAGGAGGATCAGGCACTATCTGTCTTTCCAGGCCAGGAAACATACTGTCCTGGCATTGATTGGGTCCAGACTTGATTATTGCAATGCTCTTTATTTGGGCATCAATAGGGGCTTGGTGTCTCGTCTACAGATGGTGCAGAATGCTGCCGCTAGACTGGTCCTGGACCTGCCTAAACGGGCCAAGACCCATCAAGCAAGAAGGACCTTACATTGGCTCCCTATTGAGTCCAGGATATCCTTTAAATCCCTGACTTTGATTTATAGAGCCTTGGCAACTAATCGGTCTGGGGGTATGAAGGATTTGCTGGTCCCATACATTCCCCCCAGAACCCTCCGGTCGTCAAATAAACTTCTGCTTTCAGTGCCCAGGATACGTAAGGCTAGGTGGGGAGGTAGAGCCTTTTCAACTCTTGCTCCCAGGCAGTGGAATTCCCTGCCTCTGGAGATAAGATCTCTTCCCTCGGCTCTGGCTTTTAGGAAGGCCCTTAAGACCTGGCTTTTTGCCAGGGCCTACGCTTAGATACGATCTGCCTCTTTTTCGAACTGTTTTGTTTAGGCGCCTTGATGCCTTCGGGCTAAGTAGCGCGATTACAAGTTTCCATTCATTCATTCAAGTGAGAAGCCAGGGGCCTCTTATCTAATCTCGCAAGTTTCCTGGCATACCATTGATAGAGCATTCCCGAAAGTCATCCTGATGCCTTATCTGTTCCTCCTCGCTGTGCACTTGATGCTCATTCGGAATCACCCAGTGATCCAGGCCACTAGCACCTGGCGACCAGGACCTGGAACAACTTTACCCTGCACCTCAGGACCGCCACATCTGCTCCAGCAATTCAGGAACGAACTCAAGACCTGATGTTCGAATGAAAACCACCATGGAGCAGCCAACATCTCCAGCACATGTGACATTCTGCGCATTATATATGTTGATTGCTTGAATGAATCAATTGCAACTCTTACCCACCAGCTCTAATTTGGAAATCTTAAAGGCTATCTTCAATGACTTTCCTATCAATGTTCACACCTGTCCCTTACGTCCAGTACCAAAATAAGGGCGAGAGAATATTGAGTTATGAAACCGTAGCTTCTCGTAAGCGAAATCAAAAAAATGGAGAAGCCTGTTCCTAGAAAGAAATGTTTGTGTGCTCATGAAGCATATCTCTGAATTCACTTGAATGTGCAGAGCAAAGGTTGAATGAGAAGTAAACGCTGGGTCTTTGCTTGGGTTTAAGAATATTGATAAACAGATAATTTAGTTGTAAATATTCATATATAATCACAGTTTTTTTTAGAGTGTGTAGTGACCACCTCCAAACTCACAGAATATGTAGAATTGAGTAATGTTGTGAGTATATTATTTCTTTCCTATTTCACCGGTTGAAGCATTCAGTATAATATTCGAGCACAAGATGACATACACACCATAAATTGTGCGTGTGGTAATGAGTGAATGTATGCATGGTGTGAATAACACTGATGTGCTTTTCATGGAATTCTGGACTCTGTAGAAATTCATACATTTTACACTGACAAACATATTAACCAGCTAGATACAAGAAGTCAATTGATGCTTATAGTGCATTGAGTTTGATTTTAATCTTGCCAGGGGGATCCTCTAATAAAGTTCAGGTTTAGGTGAGGTACCGCGCATAAGCAACTTTAACTTTTTCCCTTGAGATTCCTGCTTAGTGTATCCTGCTGTCACTATTGACCACGTCACAGGTTCCCTCAAAAAGTGGGATTGAGCCCAGCTGGTGGTAATAGCTACTCCGTGAATGGACCCGTTGATGAAGCATTCCACAGGACTAGCATGTGGATTAGGGTCCAAAAAGAAAAGGTTTTTCACAGTTGAAAGTAGAGATGCAACATAATTTATCTCTAGAGACAGACCTCTTCATTTTATGGTGTCCCTTGTATCTTTCAGAATGCTTTGTAGCATTGTCTTCCCAGTTGTTAGGCTGGAAGCACGAGGGTCCTCCTCTACAGAATCTTCCATCCTGTTCAGGGTTGACAATCTTTTGCTGAATGTAGAGATCACTTTTGTCCTTGGCACTTTTAGTTTTGGCTTCTTTGGAGACACAGTATGCTGGGCGGCAATACCTCAGCAAAATGTCATAATATTCAATGGTATCTGCTCCCCTTACCTACAAGACAACAGTAACATGCCTCAAGATGTCCTTGTGGATGTCTTAAGGCAGGATGATTCTCTGGTGTCTTAGCAGCCCTCATTTGTCTGTGCTAGACTTTCCCAGAACTCCTAGGCTCATTCGTCTGCCACACTGGTAGCATGGCAAGGAGTTCCACCACCCCCAGTGCAGTAGCCTTATTGGCCACACAGTCAGGACAGCAGCCTGCCTTCTCTGCTCTTTGGTTATAGATTCCAGCCTTTTGCTGAAGGCCTCCGGGCGGTAGGAATGTAACTCTGCACCTACTCTCACATCTACGTTTACTATGCATAGTGCTATCTTGATTTTATCATTGACTTCATTTTACATAGTGCCGTTATAATTAATTAAATATTATTACCTATATGTATATATACTATGATCTTCATGTCAGTTGCTTTATCTTGTATCACATTGTGGTTTCTCCCATTACCTCTCTACCCTTCATTCCTCCCTATTTGGAATGCTCCAGGTATCACGGACAGTTGGAATGTTTGATCAGTTGAGCATGTGAGTTGATGCTGGAGGTTGCATGCTCTATTATAATGAAGGCTACACTACTTGATGATCCTTTCGTCATCCTTTTCAACATGTGCTACACTGAATTTCTAAGCACTGTAAATAAGAGGGTCTATAACCCAGTCTAGGTACACACTTCGCTGTGGTGAACAACTTATTCTGCCTTTCCATTCACTAGCTTACATAAGGCTATGAGTATGTGCAGAGGTGATCTTGATATGTTGTTGTGTTTCCCATGAGATAAAATAAAGTTTGACAATTAAATCCAGTGGTACAATTGTATAGTAAAAAAAAAAGCCTTTACAACGCTCATCAGGGGAAAAGTGAATTTCCTGTATCATTGAATCTTGATTTCTGACAGAGGTGAAAAGCACCAAAGTACCCAAAAGAATACCATAGTGCACCACTGCAACAAGTACTGCATGTGCGTGCATTGGACAAACTGAAAAATCACCAAAAACATCTTTATTGTGCTTTGCAAAGTGTTTATTTTTAAGTCATGAGATGACACATTTTATTCAAAGACGTTCTAATTGTAACCTTAGTATTCTGTGCCTAAAAGTTATGAGAAATGGTAAAAGTAACATTTATTCTGTATAAAGTTAATCTACCAATTAGCGTATATGACTCGAGAATGTGTAGAAAAGGACTAAATGTGTAAGCTTTGACTCTGAAAAGTTTTCACTAAACACAACTATATTTTCAAGAGGGCCACATAAAGCTAGGAATCCTGGTCATTCCGGCTTCTCACCATTTTGCCAGCTAATAGGCGAGACTATGCTCCTTCGTCGGGCGTTCCATTTCTGTGCGAGACACTTCACCTGTTTTGTTTCACGGACTCTAAACTTGTCGCAGACTGCTCTAGTGCAGAAGGCCCAGCTCCTGTGACACGCATGCCATTGATATTGCACCAGACGTCCAGCAGCATCCACACTAACAGAAGGATGTTGGAGAAGATTCCATAAGTAAATAGCCTGAACACAATAAATGAAATCCTGAACTCTGGCAACTGGAATTTCTTCTCTTCCAGCATTACAGAGGTATGTTAAACGACTAATCGAATGACCTCCATAAATAATAATCTTTTCAAAGAAACACTCCGGCTCACGTGAAAACTCACACCTACAAATGGCAGGTAGTGTAACCCACTGATGTCTTTAGGCTTATCACCCACCTCACCCCTGCCAATCATCCAGAAATCCATATTTTCAAGGCATAGCACAGAACTGTATAGTTGTGGGATACAACTCAGATTGAACCCTGACTTGATCACCTCAGGTTTGGCAACATGAACTGGAGCTAAATTTGGGGTGGACTGGCAATGATTCCACGGTGATGAGTGTTTCAGCCTAGAGTAGCATATTTGTGTGCTCTCCAAAAATATAATGCTGCACAACTGCTAAACCTTTTGGATAATGAATGCTCAATAAATATAAATGGTGGACGTTTTTTAAATCTTAAATAATAATTGTTCTATACTACTTGGATTAAATGTATACCAGACCAAATAAACTTTTCTTATTTAATTTATAGTGGGTAAGGCATCGATCCCAGTACTAAACTTAAAAATAGTGGTTGAAATGATTGATCCTCTGTCCTACAAAAAGTAATGCCTACTAAATCTTTTATTAGTGTTGCTAAATTATTAGTTTACAGAAATGGGCTAAATTGGATAAAAATTGGCTGTTTAAAAGTGAATCGTTTGCATATTATGAGCAACAATTTGCAAATATTCCCGTTAGAAAACCACTGACAGGATGTTGATTAATTCTTTTGAAGGGGACACTTTTTAGCTTTCCACAATGAGGGAGAATCTTGACTCCCCATCCCTTTTTATTTTTCCTTTTATTACTCTATTTTGCTTATTTGTTTCTGCGGATTTATGCACTTTAAGCAAGATTTTCTTTATCTTCTCTTTTGTGGAATAGCTTTCTTTGTCATTTGATTTGCAGCAGTACTCAAGTTGAATTTGTTTTCTTATGTTGCATTTATATTTTTGTAGTTTATTTGCCTTTGATGGTTATACATTTTAAGAGCTTGTTATGACTGTAGGAGGCCAATGGATGAAATGTCTAGGACTACATAGATGTGTTTTCTACAAAGCCTTTGTTAAAAACAGTACACTGGGGCCACTGGCCACTTCTGTTTTTGGCAGGTGCTGTAAGCACCTTATTCTAAGTGTATATGTCCTCCAAGGAAAGGGAAAACACAGCATCTATTGCATCTTGCTTTATCTTATGGTATGACCTTGCAAGTTGCTTCATTACTATTGAAGACAGGAGGCTAGCTATAAATTAAATATCTATAAACAGATTTTACTACAATAGCATAAGTCACTGAAAAGCATAGGTTGTGTCATAATGCACTCCTGCCATTTGTAACAGCCCTCAAAATAACAATGTAAAGACATGTACAGGTCTGAGTCAACTGTACTCGGTCACCTCAGCACCTTAGTCAATTGATGAAATGAGGACTTTGATGCAGTTACTGAAGTTCCTCTCTATTCCTCATTAAAAGAAATAGAAAGAAATACTTCATGCAATTTTTGACATACAGATGCATGCATATTTTAAAATGCTTCCACTCGTAGAGATGTCATTAATCAGTGAATGTTGTGTACCAAGTCATCAACAATTATTACCGATGTATATTTTTATCTGTCTAACTGCAGTGCCATATGGTTTAAGGGAGTGTGGAGTGAAAACCTGATGCTGATTGAATTTAGTCTCTTTGTGTACCCATTTGTTTTTTGTTTTTTTCCTAAGCTGTTATTTTTACTGATGTCACTGCTGTTTTCAGAGTTATTTAGTTTCTATATGCAGTTCTATATGTTTAGTTTGAATTCATGTTGCTCCTTGAGTTATTATAATATCTAAAAGGTATACTTTTCTCAAATGTGGTTGGACACACGTTTCTGTCATGTACTGGTATAACCACAAGAACTGCAGGTGTAGATGCTTTGACCTGCTCCATGTTTTCACTCCCCTTTTTAAAAAAACATTGCATTATTTTGACTGTCTAGACAAGTGCTTCTTAGCAATTTTACACTGCCACCGACATTCTGTTCAGGTATGCACTGGAGCAATTATTTACTGAGCAGAATGTAAAAGTATTTTACCACCTTCAAGGGCAATGCTTGCAGGAGTACTGTGGTTCGGATTAGTGCTTTCCTAACCCCATCGTCCTAGAATCAGTCAGTATCTTAAAGCACCCACAGAGGGTTATTGGCATGCCAGAAATACATAATGGGCTGCTGATAGCTTTGGCTAGATAACATGTTTTGAAAGAGTGGTACCATAGACAGTGCTTGTGTTGGGAAAGGTGTCACAAAGGGGTTCTGCAAATTTAGACAGGATGGGTCAGACAATTTAGAGTTAAGCTGATGCTTGGGAAGGGGTGTGAGTGTTGGGATGGTACAAGAGTTTGAGATTGGTGGCTTGCATAGGCTTAAACATCCAGTAATGCGATTTCACAGTGAAAATGCAGCGCCACTAAGTTATTCGGGGTGCTACCCCTAGTAAGGGCACATGCATTGCAATTCAACATGATTAATCCTTTACGGGTATGTGTGCATGCATTAGGACATTTTACTTGGAATATGAAGTTGCATAATTGGATTTTTAAAGGATGAATATGTGATAAAGAGGTTGATCAAATAAAATTGGGTATAAGTCTATTTTGTTCACAACATCAATGCAATCTGTTTCCCCGCTATCCCTTCAGGCCTTCTAGATCTTTCAGGGCACACACCTGCCTCCTAGCACACATGCAGTGAAATTGTAAGCAGGGGTTAAACATAAGCCTCTCACCCAACATGCTTAAAAAATAGACCCACTAAAATAGTCATTACAGGGCTTGTGCATGCTTTTATACTTTCACAAGGCTTTAAAATTGCATCCAAAGGGTTTACATCCCTACATAACATTTCTTTAGGGTCGCAGCTCTGCCACCGACAGTCGGTCTCCGTCCATCCTCCCAAAAGCATCTGTGTGACTACATTGGCACCTTATTATTCAGTCAGTTCTCTGTTCATGACAGGGACCCATAGGCCTGACTGGGATCCCATTGCTGCAAATATACAAATCGGCAAAAGCACATACACCTCTGTACCTACAACTTCAGGAACCACAGGTTTAGCTTGGCTTCTGGAAACATTGGATCCACCTGGCTATGGTAGTTCAGTCAAACTGTGGTCCAAAGGAGCTCTGTATTAAGCAGCTCTAAAACATGACCCTCTCATCTTTACCTCAATTAGCATATGGATCAGTGTGGTCCACCACGGTGTTTGCTATATGAAAGACCTAATCCAAAGTATGCATTCTCAAGCAACCAGGCATGTATCATGTGCGTCACCCGCTCCTTCAGCACTCAGATCCTCATTACAAGTAGTGAGAACCCAATTCCTGTGTTGAAGGCCGCTCAACACTATTATCAGTGGCTCACTATTCCTGCACCTGGCTTTACCAGTTGCTGGAACAAGGGACCCAGGTTTACCAGCCATAAAATCCAGACAGTAAAATCACTTAGGGGAAGGGCCGCATTAAAGCCTGGACCCGTTTCTCAGTCGCCATCTGATACTCGGCCAAGGCACATGAGGAGCATAAAATGTTCCCCCTACCAGGTGACTTTCTTCCTTCTTTGCCTCAGTTTCTCCAGTCACCCCCTAACTCTTCACCACCTATACCACCCCCCAACAGAAGTCCTGCAGACATTTACCATGCGTTATGTAGGAGAGCAGGATCTGCTCTTATGGTTACCCCCACTTTTTTGCTGGTGTTTCACTGTTTTTCGACTTTAGTCTGGCTGGGACCCTGCTATTCAGGGCCCCAGCCTAGCTGTTTCCTCTCTAAATTGATTGCATGTACTTTAGGTACACCACAGATTGGATCCTGAGGTACCCTTGCGAGTCCCTAGTATATGGTATACTATATACCCAGGGCATAGGTACCCCAGAGGCCTACCAGGGGCTGAAGCATTTATTATGCCGCCCCTGGAAAGCCACCCAAAATGACACCACCGGTCTGCTACTGCAGCCTGGGTAAGGTGGTGCATTCCCCCCTTACTGAGGTATAGGTTCACTATACCTCACCTATCACTGCACATACAGACCTATCAGTCACCCCTATGACAGGCCTTATCAATCCTGAAGGCAGGGTGCTTGGTAATATGTGAGAGGGTGCCCAGGCAGGAGCTGAGCCCCTCTGCAGCCTTAGGAATCTCTTCTCCGGGGTTGTCAGTGGTGCAGCCTGACCATATACTCTTAAGTGCATTATATCTTAAACGGTTAATGCTAACTTTGGACTGGCTGCATGGAAACATGTTGTGTTTGGTGTCAAACACCTTGGAATCATACCCCTGCGTCAGTTCTTGATGTGAGGATATGATCCCACCCTTCTAGAGGGAAAGACATGGCAGTACTGGTATACCCGGTAGAAATCTAATAGAGCCCTGGCATTACAAAATGGATGCTGCAGACACAAGTCTGACCTCTTACTGCTGACCAAAACTCCGGCAGGGGAGGCCTGGACAATAGGTTTCCTGTCACAGGGACGTGTAACCACCTCCCAGACAGGATTATGTGTATTGGGGCTGGGTGGGAGCACTCTCTGAGTGCTTTGAAGTCCTGCACTGGGGGCACATGTGGTGTTCCTGTGCATAGTCCAGCTCAAACTGGTTCAGGGGCTTCCAGCCCCTGCTCTGGCACGAAACTGGACAAAGGAAATGGGTGTAGCCACCCCTCTTTCCAAACCCTCCTATAGGTGGTTCCCCAGAGCTAGTCCAACCCCTTCCTTAGGTACAAGTAAGGAACCTCTGTAAACAGAACTTTAGATATCCCTGGACGAAACTCTGAAGCTGAATCCTGGAACTTCGACGCTCTACTCAAGACTAGAGGACTGAAGAAATCTCCCTTGGGGTCAAGGAGTGACTCCCCTGCTTGACAGGCACCAATGAAGCAATTTGCCGGTCTGCATTTCCGAAGCCCCCGCCGGACTCCAAAGTATTTGCAGCCAAGGAAGAGGATTTTCAGAGATCTCAGAGGCCGACCCGAGTCCCCAGCAAAGCTGAGACCCGCAGACCTCGTGAGTGGCGTGGAACCGGAACTCCTGGTTGCCGTGCACTTTTGCAAGTGCATTGACTTCTCGACATCTCCTGAAGTCGTGCTTGGGCTGACTTGTAGCTCCCACCTCGAGCACTGAATCCACTGAAGATTGTTGGCCTAGTCACCCCGAGTGACCCGTGGGCCGTAATTTTGTGTTTCGTCTCGAGGTCCCTTTGCGATCCCTGGTCCGTTGACTGGTGGGTCCCTGAGGGGGTAACTTTGAATTTCCTTGGGCTTCCCTGGTTGCTCCAGACGTGCCCTGACTCCCTACAAAGTGGTGAGTCCCCCATACCTTGCTGGTCTGCACCGAAGCATCTTTCTCTTTTCTGCATGGGTTGCTGTTGCCAAGGCTTGTTGTGTCCAATCCGGGTACCGACGCTGCAGCACTCAACATCCTTTGTGGGACAGCTCGAATCCAGCTTCTGGTCATTCTCAACACCTCCTGGTCCTCGTGGCTGAAGAGTCAAGCTTCACCTCCTTCTCCTGAAAACACCCAACATCGGTGGGCATCTGCCTATCGCCTTCCTGGTCACTGGCTAGTGACCCAGACTCTGTCCCCTCTGCTTTCAGGTTCTTCTCATCTTCGATCCAGGCATGGATCTTTTCGGACACTTCGCATCTTCCAGGCAGCAGCACTTCTTTGCCAGCTTCCATTGAAATAGACGACGCGACCCGACACCATTTGACACCTATGCACCCGGCTTCCCTGGGTGAGGTAACACGAGTAATCCAGTGCTCCCGTGGGTGTTGGCCCCCGAACTTCCTAAGTCCCAAAGGGTTTGGTCCTGACTCAATTCTAAGTGTCCCTAATCTTTAAAAAGCTAACCGTGACTTTCCCCATAGAAGCTAACGGGAGCTCGCGGCTGTGTTCTCACACTGCACACGGCCCCCATGGGTCCCCTGTGTCACTACCTTGGGTGGTTCCTTGGGGTCCCAGCAATTCTACAGGCTCTAGGCCTTGTGTCTAGTTAAGTCGTGGTTCTTATACCACTATTTTAGTATATGGTTTGGCTCGCCCCTAGAGCCTGACGTGTATTTGTGCTTATTACTGTCATATTTGGAAGTGTACTTATGTGTTTTGACCCCTAGCCTCATAAAGAGACTAGGAGGGTGTGTTTAGAAATAAATACATATATTTTATATATATACCTGGTGTGGTTGTCTTTCATTTAGCCATTCAAAAGATTATAGACTGGTAAAACAAGCTGCTTCCTTCAAGACTTAGCCTGAAGGCTGCACTCCATAGCTACCACTAGGATAGTTTTCAATAAAGGTTGTCTTTAACCTAAAATCAATAAGGGGTTCTTTGGACTGATACAAGGTGCCCACTATAACTAGTGGACAGCATATATCAGGCCAACTTCTCACACGTTATACCCACAGAATTGCAAAACATTGTGCAGAATTCTTCCCAGTAATTGAAGAACCACACAATTCCTAATTCAGAGGAGATTTAAATCTTCAATAGAAGGAGTTCCATTCAGAGATACCTACCAATATCAGAATGTGCAACCATTTGGATTGTCCATATAAAATTCCTCCTGGCTCGTCATCTGGGCTTGAATTGTTTATTGGTCAAAGTAGAATCCTACTGATTTGAAGGTATTTTTCATAGGGAATATTTTTATTTACAAATGCAGCACATGCAGATTTTCCTACTGGGATATAGGGATGTTGCATACTAACAAACCGTGAATTATGCCCTGGCACAGTACTGAACACTGAGTTTTCGATAGGCTTGTGTGTCTGGTGAGTCACACTAACAGACAGCGACTGCTTGTTCTGCAGCTCAAATATTTGCCTCGTGTTCATCTAGTATTGTGTGTCATGAACTCCAGTGTTTAAAGGCAGAGTAATAAATTGCCAATGGGTAGCATTGCAGTTGTATTAGCCTCAAATAGTGAACCTTCTGACCTCTCACATAGGCTGTCCCTCCAGACCCCTTCTTTAATAATAAGCTGAAGAACATGCCTTTTATGTAGAACTTCATCTCACAAATGCGCCAGCTTTAATTGCTGTTAATAATGTACACTAGCACTGCATTATTTATGTTCCTAATTTGCTGACTTTAAAAGAATGCAAAAACAACAAATGATGGACAGAATGCAGAACAATGTCATACATTCACCCCAGTACAGAGATCTGGGCCTAAATCCATCGTTTTTTTGCTCACCATGCCGTTCCAGTTTGAACCCAGCCATATGCAAATCAGTCTTGACCCTGTGCCTCATGGGAACAGTCCAGCCCGAACTGCCAAGCCAGGTCCTCCCTGGACTGGAAACAAGCATCCTAGGACCGGTTTCTGGCATTTCAGCCGTCTTCAGCCAGGCTTGCTTGATTTCCAGTGGCATGGAGAGCAAGGGACCCACGTCTGGGCATACCCTTCCCACTCGGGGTGACAAATGCAAAAACAACAAATGATGGACAGAATGCAGAACAATGTCATACATTCACCCCAGTACAGAGATCTGGGCCTAAATCCATCGTTTTTTTGCTCACCATGCCGTTCCAGTTTGAACCCAGCCATATGCAAATCAGTCTTGACCCTGTGCCTCATGGGAACAGTCCAGCCCGAACTGCCAAGCCAGGTCCTCCCTGGACTGGAAACAAGCATCCTAGGACCGGTTTCTGGCAGTTCGGGCTGGACTGTTCCCATGAGGTACAGGGTCAAGACTGATTTGCATATGGCCATGTCTAAACTGGGGTGGCGTAGTGGGCAAAAGAACGATGGATTTAACCCAGATCTCTTGACTGGGGGAGAATGTCTGCATTGTCAGCATTCCGTCCATCATTTGTTTGTTGTAACGCTTTTCGCCCCAAGTGGGATGGGTATTCCCAGACGTGGGACCCATGCTCACTGCGCCACTGGAGTCAAGCTATCCTGGCTGATGACGGCTGATAGCCAGAAACCGGTCCTAGGATGCTTGATTCCGGTCCAGGGAAGACATGGCTTGGCAGTTCGGGCTGGACTGTTCCCATGAGGTACAGGGTCAAGACTGATTTGCATATGGCCATGTCTAAACTGGGGTGGCGTAGTGGGCAAAAGAACGATGGATTTAACCCAGATCTCTTGACTGGGGGAGAATGTCTGCATTGTCAGCATTCCGTCCATCATTTGTTTGTTGTAACGCTTTTCGCCCCAAGTGGGATGGGTATTCCCAGACGTGGGACCCATGCTCACTGCGCCACTGGAGTCAAGCTATCCTGGCTGATGACGGCTGATAGCCAGAAACCGGTCCTAGGATGCTTGATTCCGGTCCAGGGAAGACATGGCTTGGCAGTTCGGGCTGGACTGTTCCCATGAGGTACAGGGTCAAGACTGATTTGCATATGGCCATGTCTAAACTGGGGTGGCGTAGTGGGCAAAAGAACGATGGATTTAACCCAGATCTCTTGACTGGGGGAGAATGTCTGCATTGTCAGCATTCCGTCCATCATTTGTTTGTTGTAACGCTTTTCGCCCCAAGTGGGATGGGTATTCCCAGACGTGGGACCCATGCTCACTGCGCCACTGGAGTCAAGCTATCCTGGCTGATGACGGCTGATAGCCAGAAACCGGTCCTAGGATGCTTGATTCCGGTCCAGGGAAGACATGGCTTGGCAGTTCGGGCTGGACTGTTCCCATGAGGTACAGGGTCAAGACTGATTTGCATATGGCCATGTCTAAACTGGGGTGGCGTAGTGGGCAAAAGAACGATGGATTTAACCCAGATCTCTTGACTGGGGGAGAATGTCTGCATTGTCAGCATTCCGTCCATCATTTGTTTGTTGTAAGACTTTAAAAGAATGGCATGCTAAATTTCCATTCCCAGGATACAGTCTAGTGACTTTTTAAACTGAAGTCCTTTTTTGAGGTTACTAGTGAAATCATGGTAATATCTTGATGGTGGATCGACAAGCCTCTGGTAGTCCTAGAGACACAGCACATAGAGCCAGAGCTGGTGTAAGAGCAGTATGACCTTTTGGACTTTTTCTGGAACTGCTGGGCTGCTATCACTCAGTAATGTGCATTTTCAGCCCTTTGTTTCAGCTCTGGATATATGGATACATGCAGATTTCTTTTTCCTACAGCTAACCACTCAATGAAGCTGATATTATGGCAACAGAGATAGTGTATCTACTATGTATGTATCAAAGTGGTAGACAAAGCATACTGCCCTGCTTAACAAAGTCCTGAGTGCTGGGAATGGATGTATTGGTGGCTTATAACAATGAGCATCAGTATCAAATGCAAACACACTACTGGGCAGTAACAGCCCAGCATTTCCATTAAGAAGCAGTGGACATGCCTTAAATAAGACAGGCTTTAATGCAGCGGCGTCACTAGGGTTGGTGTCACCCAGTGCGGTAACTCATGGTGTCACCCCTCACGACTTACCCAATGATGGACCTCCTCCGAGTCCGCCAGTGCCAAATAACGGGACCATACAGAATCCTTAGTAACGTTTGTAAATTTAGGTCCTATATTTACAAAGGCCATAGAAGAAAAATTGAATTCAAGGTCGGAGGTAAAAGATTGTAAGAAGTAAGAACTACATAGAAAATATGTTACTTTTTTATTTTAACCCCTTCAGTGCCACGCCCTTTCCCCCTCCTGTGCCGGGCGTTGCACTAGTGGGTGGGGTTCATGACGAGATAGTCTCGTCATGGGCACAGCGCAACCGTGCTCCATGACGAGACTATCTCGTCATGGGCACTGAAGAGGTTAATTTTAACATTAAACTTTAAATGTGACTGTTACAGGAGATAAGGTTGTAACCGTTCTGTATTGGGTGTGCACAATCAGCAACTGCCAGAATAGTATGCAACAGTACAAATTACAATGTCACATAAAATCTCGACTAATCAGAACTTTCCTTTCCTGGCCTTTAAAGCTGCAAACTTGTTAGTTACTTCATCGAAATCAACTCCTTTCGCCAAATCACTTTCAATTGATAATTTTGCAAGATCAGAAAGCCTTGACTGTCCCATGGTAGATCGCAAATAGTTCTTTATAAACTTCAGCTCTGAAAAACTCCTCTCGCATGAAGCCACAGGCACACAGATTGCAAGAAATAATTGTAGGCTCACTGAGAGTTATGGGAGAGATTCTAGGAAGTCCCATTCAGCTATGAATTTCAAAACGTCAAATACTGACCAGTCTTTGGCTTTTCAAGATCAATTTCTGCTGCCTTCAGGTGCCTTCTCAGCCTTGGTATTTCTAATAAAAGCTCTCCCACGGATAACTCATCATAGAAAGTGGACAATTTTGGAATGGACACCAGTAACTCTTCTTCAGTGGCAGATATCAAACTCTTGGCTTGAACAGCCTCAAACATGGCTGCTACTTGCTTGATGGCTCTTGATCTGATCTGGAGTTCAGAATGGAAACGATCAATACACTCAAGCATTGCCCTCTTGTTTTCATCTTGCAGAGTTAGTCCAGCATCTCTTGTCTTCTCACCTGTTATCCTCTTCTTGAACCTGGGTCTGCTCTCTACTGAAATTCCATATTGGTCTGATTTTAAAAGCACCTGTTCAATTGCCTGCGCCACTAGATGATTGCTCTGCTCATACAGAAAAAGTCTTAGCATCTCCAGCTTTGTCACCACCTTGTCAAGAGGTAAGCCCTTAGTCTGAAGGTACAGCTGTGTAAGATTAAAGTCTTCAAGTATATTGCACCAAAAGTAGAGGTAGCACAGAAACGTGAAATTGCAGACAGCAGGCAAAAGACCTCGGGCTGTACCTCTTGTGTTTAAATGTTCATCTGGATCACATAGAGCTTCAATTGCCGCCACACATTCATCACATTTTTCTTTCACTGCCTTTACTACAGCATGATGAGCACTCCAGCGTGTTGTTGATAGTCTTTTCACTGAGACTACAGTGTGGTCCATTAAAACATCCCATCGGTGAGTGGAAACAGCAAAGAAGGAAAACATTGTCTCGAGTTCCAAAAAAGGTCACACCCAAAGCATTTTCAGCAAAAGAGTGTTGGCCGCACAAGTTAAGCTAATGGTCCACACATCCATTAAAAATAGCTTTCGTGTTCTTTCTTTTCAAAATGGCTTGTACACCACCATGGATTCCAGCCATAGTGGCAGCATTATTGTAACCTTGAGCGCGGCACATCATAATGTCGAGTCCATCACTTTCCAGATTTTTAAGAATATCAGAACTGAGGTCAACAGCTTTTTTCCCCTTGAAAGGGAAAAATCCCAGAAACACTTCTCTTACTTCAACTTTCCTATTTTGGATTTTCACATATCTGATCACTTCAGACATTTGGTCAGTGTGTGATGTGTCAGGTGTACTATCGAAAATGATCCCAAAATACCTGGCAGATTTTATATCCAAGATAAGATACTGATGCTTTGAGTTTACATGTGCTTTGCTTTAATCTCATTAGGTGCTCTTTCAGCACTGGGTCATATTTAGAAAGCATCTCAACCATTTCAAGAAAGTTTCCTTTATTTAATGAAGATTCATCTTCATTGTGGCCCCAGAATGCCAGATTCTGCTTGGCAAGAAACAATGTGATATCGAGCAACCTGTGCAAGATGTCTCTCCACTTTTTCTTCACTATGTCCATCAAAGCAATACTTTCGGCGTCCATTGTTTTGTGCAGTCTAAGTCCTGCTGCCAATGTTTTCCATTTTTCAAGGCAATGTAAGTGCTCTTCGGATGTCTCCTGATTATGCACTTTCGGGCTCAGTTTCCACAACATCTGAAACCCAGTCACAAATTTGGATGTCGTGTCTGTAGCATTAGCGGCAAAGAGTCGGCAGCAAAAACAATATAATTTCTCACTGACGAATGAGTAAACCATCCATGATCGCAACACTTTCTCGCCATTTGGCATCACCTTGTAAAACCACTCCTTTTGCTTTTGGATCTTGCCTTGTCGCCATTCTGAAGGGGCCATCTTTGTTCTGGAAAGAAGCACTTCCTCTTTTGATGATTACAACCCGCAAATGATCTGAAACTGGTATATTCCAAAAAGAAGCATCATCTAAAATATTCCAATTTTCCCCCTTAACCTCATTCATCATCTCATTTACAGTATCATGGTTAGTCACTTTCAGTACTCTCTTCTTCAAATTCATCCATTTGAATTTCCATTTCCTTTCCTTGTTTTTCTGCTTCATTTTCTTCTATTTCAACACTATCATCAGAATCAGCGTCATTAATTGGTGGCCGAGGAACTGTGTCTTTTGATGAACCCTGGCCATCATCTGGTCTCAGACAACGTCCCCTGGGTGCACCCTTGAGATAATTTCAATAATATTTCAACAACTGGTATTTATAAGTTCATTGACGTGTTTATTTTCTTGTTTTCAAACATAAAATTATATTCTTCAAGTTTCTTAATGATATGCCCAATGCATTTCAGGCCACGCCCTTCGTCAGGGGGATATTTCTGTAATGGGTAAACACACAGCATTTAAAAGCATTTTATTTTCTTCCTCAAACTTATAATTTTTCAACATGTTGGTACCTTATATCCCCGTTGTTACAGAGTTTGCCAAGTGCAAGAGGTTGTAGTAATAAAGTTTTGCTGAAATAAAACCAGCAGTGCTGTCTTTGCGCGATTCAAAAAAAGGTAAAAGAAATGTCCATAAGAACAGTGGTTTCGAAAACATGTACGCCATAAGAACAGTAGTTTCAAAAACATGTGCGCCAAAGAATACAAACAGACCACCAAGGTCCCGTTCTTATATTTCCAAAGTGATAAGGTCAGAAGCGTGTAATTAAAGACCAAACAAAAAGTGTGATGGGTCAAAACCATGGTTACCGGGAATTGTGGCTGCGTTGAAACACGACTGTATTATGAAGAGTTTATCGCGCATTTCTAAACGACCTATAAATCAGTATTCAAGAGTCACCATTATGTGCCGTTCAAAAAAATTCAATGATGTACATGCAACGTGGTTTTGAATGGTTAAATCAACTCACTTATCTAACGATACTTGGCCCGTAGGGTCCCATATTAAAAGAGACGAGCGTAAAGATAACTGTCGATGAAAAAAGGAACTGTAAACATCGATATCAGTGATCTGGCGGCCTGGTCATAAAGAAAACCTTCTATTACGATAAGAACGCTTACCCGGTTATTTACACGTTGAAATTTCTCTGTGACTTCATTTCAATGTTCGTTACATCGGAACCCAGCGCCACATCTTATTTCCGCCGGTTTGCTATACTTCCGCGAGTTTATAACACTTGACTAATGGATAAAGGCAACAGACTATGCGCCATATAAAAGAGTAGTTTGGGAAAACAGAACCCCGGTGTATAATAGACAAGCAGGATTAAAAAGAAAATATGAAGTGTGCGTCACCCTCCGGTGAAGAAAAGTGAAAAATAAATAGAAATGGAAATAAAATAAAATACATTAAATAGAATGACGGTAATATTGTAATTCTGTAACAAACTTTCCTGACCTAGTATGTCATGCTCTGTATGCTAACCGCGATCATACATGGATGAAAAAGAATATACATAGAAGTATTCATAATGGTGCATGATCCAGATAAGATATCATACTGACAGGGTATAGTAGACTAATTCTTATTAATGACATAACAAATTCAAAGACATTCAGAGGAAAAAGGCCTGTGTTTTGTTTATAGGAAACAGTTCAAGTCAAAACGTTCATTGAGTCCTCTTGGATGAACCGAACTTAGGAAATTAATCCAGTGTACCTCCCTACGCAGGAGCTATTGTGTATTATCTCTTCCGGGAAGAATTTTGGTTTGTTCCAAGACTAAGAAATGCAATTGACTGGGATTGTGATTATGTGAATTGAAATGTACCACTAAGGGTGATTCAGAATTCTTAGTTCGAATGTTACTTTTGTGTTCTATCAGGCGTGTCTTTATCTTTCGTTCCTTTTTGCCCACGTAGACCAGTCCACATGGGCACTTCATCATATAAATCAAGTTGTTACTGTCACAATTGGCTGTGACCCTCAACTTTATAGGTGTGACTTTATGGGGATGTGGGAACTGATTCCCCTTGATAATTGCGTTACAGTTGCCACAATTGTGGCACGGTAAAGTTCCTTTATATGTGCTGTCAAAGCAGTCCTTTTGATTTAATATTTCTTTAATATTTCGTGTGCGTATATACGCAAATATTGGGGGTCTTGAAAAAAATCCTCTGAAGTCTTCTTCCAAGGTTAACAGAGGCCAATGGTTCAATATGATTCTTTTGATGTTCTGACTTTTTGTAGAAAATTTAGATACAAATACCATTCTATTTTCCTTTTTGATTTTTCTGTCTTGTGTCAATAATGTTTCTCTTTTGATTTCCTCTACTTTATTTACTGCTTCCTGTAGAATTTTGTCGGGGTACTCTCTCTCTCCCGGAATTTTTTTACCATGTTAGACATGCTTTCCTTAAATAGTTTTTCCGATGATGAAATTCTTTTCAAACGTAACAATTGAGAAAATGGAAGTTGATGGTTGATGAAAACTTTTGAAGTGTAATAAATTGTTTCTGTCGGTAGGTTTGGTGTATATCATGGTGTTCAATGTTCCATCTTTGTTATGTATCTTTACATCAAGGAAGGTTATTTCTTCTTTGTGTATGGTGTGGGTGAAACCAATTCTATCGTTTACTCCATTGAGTTTTTCTATGGTCATTTCTAACGCTGATTCAGATCCTTTCCATAAGATAAAAATATCGTCGATGTACCTTTTGTACATAATCAAATTCTCCACCCATTCATGTTGAGGCAAGATATTGTCTAGTTCAAAACGATACATGAAGATATTTGCATATGCTGGTGCTGCCCAATTTCCCATTGAAGTACCTGAGGCTTTAATAAAATATTCATCTTGCCACTTGAAGTAACTATGATAAGGGGAAAAATGAAGAAGGTCCATCAGGAACACATTTAGTTCATGGTCATTGTCTGTCAACATCAAAAAAGATTCCACTGCTTCCAAACAAAGGTTATGGGGGATGGATGTGTACAATGACTTAACATCAATAGTACATAGGATCATCTCTTTAGTGTATTTTGCTTTGTGTTCTTCCAAAATATTCAGAAAACTGGTGGTATCTTTAATGTAAGTCGACATTGATTGAACAATTGGTTGTAAATGTTTATCTAGGTATTTCCCGATGGGTTCATGTATGGTATTTATGGTTGAGACTATTGGTCTGCACGGTGGTTTTGTGGGGTGCTTATGTATTTTAGGAATCATGTATATATACGGGAGTGCTGCGTTTTTTCTTTAATAGGAATTATTTTTCTTTCATTCCAATGATACCACTATTTATTGCCTTTTCAATGATGGTACTGAGAATTTTGATGAATTCTTTGGTAGGATCTCTATTGACATGTTCATCAACTTTTGTCAAATAGTAATCCGTGTCCATGACTACCATGGCGCCACCTTTATCCGCTTGACGGATGGTTATATGTGGATTGTTTGCCAATTGTTTTAATGCTTGATGTTCCTTTTGAGTGAGATTTGTGGTTTTTGTTTTGGGCGGTTTAAGAATCCTTTCTATGTCTTTGGCAATTACTTTTCCAAAGGCATCCAAGACCTTAGGACTTGTAGGTGGCATAAATATGTTTTTGGTTCTTAACCTCATTAGGGTGTCTTTAGATGGTTCTTTGGTTTGTTCCACAATGTTGGTTAAAAAATGCTTTAATCTTAATGATCGAAGAAATTTGTATATACAAATTTGTGTTTCCAAGAAGTTTGAATGATATGTAGATACATATGATGTTCCCTTTTGTGAAACTTTCGATTGTAGGTCAGTTATGGTTTGTTTGGAGATGTTCATTACTAGATTTTTTGACTCCTCGTATTTTTTGACACTGTGTCCGATTGTGTTTTTGATTTTGTTTTTCCCATGTCCCCTCCTTGTTCTTCTGGTATAGATTCTGTTTCTAAAAAAAGTTTTAGTGGATGTTTCTGAAAGTGGTCCACTTGATGTGGAAGGTATTTCACCTCTTCTGTTGGGTTCTTTTGTCTCCATTGGTGGTCTTCTTCTGAACTGTGGGTCTTCCGATGAAGTGTCATCGGTTGATCCCCCTGTATTTGTTTTTTGTTGACAGTGTCTCGCATAGATGTCTGCCCAATTGTAAACCTCTCCTAATTTATAGTCCAGTGTGTCTCTTTTAAATTTTCTGATTTTCTGTTCATTGATTTCTTTTGTGTATGTATCTAGCTGTTTGTTGATGTCATTTAATATTTCATTTAATTACTCCTTTGTCATAGTTTGGCTGAGTTCCTGTTTTAGTTGCATAGTTTCTTTATTCAAATCTTCAATTAATTTTGCCAGTTCTTCAATGATAAATAAGATCCAAAGAACATTTGTTGAGGATATTATGCCACTTCTCTGTAAAGCGGGGATTGTTTTTACATAGTGTTGATTTGAGAGAGATACGTAACCCCCGTGGTATTCTTTGAACTTTGTGACATCTGATGAGGGTGCTGGTATGTAATAGTTGATTCACTATTCTTTTCGACATGTATAATAGCTGGTTAATATTACTTTGTTTTGATCCGGTGCTGCTGCTGGTACCTTCTGTTTCCTCAATAAGTGAGTATATCCGCTGTGTGTCTTCCTCGGTATAGCGAAAAGTATCTGCTCTTGTTTCTGTTAAATTGGATATGTCCTCATATGACATTTTGTTTGGTGGGTGCGTTTGTCCTGGTTCACTCGGAAAGTAGTATATAATGAAACATATAAGATTTAGGGCATTTGCACTCCTGCTGGTTTAGTAACTGTTACATTCCAAGTACTAATGGTAGATTGGTGCAGCCAGGTAGCCCCTCCTGGGTGCAAGGGTACTGAAGAAACTGAAATCCGCGTTTATCCTTGGTCGAGGACAACGTCCCCTGGGTGCACTCTTGAGATAATTTCAATATTATTTCAACAACTGGTTTTTATAAGTTCATTGACGTGTTTATTTTCATGTTTTCAAACATAAAATTATATTCTTCAAGTTTCTTAATGATATGCCCAATGCATTTCGGGCCACGCCCTTCGTCAGGGGAATATTTCTATAATGGGTAAACACACAGCATTTAAAAGCATTTTATTTTCTTCCTCAAACTTATAATTTTTCAACATGTTGGTACCTTATATCCCCGTTGTTACAGAGTTTGCCAAGTGCAAGAGGTTGTAGTAATAAAGTTTTGCTGAAATAAAACCAGGAATGTGTAAGTGCTGTCTTTGCGCGATTCAAAAAAACGTAAGAGAAATGTCCATAAGAACAGTGGTTTCGAAAACATGTACGCCATAAGAACAGTAGTTTCAAAAACATGTGCGCCAAAGAATACAAACAGACCACCAAGGCCCGTTCTTATATTTACAAAATGATAAGGTCCGAAGCGTGTGATTAAAGACCCTACAAAAAGTGTGATGGGTCAAAACCATGGTTACCGGGAATTGTGGCTGCGTCAAAACACGACTGTAATATGAAGTTTATCGTGCATTTCTAAACGACCTGTAAATCAGTATTCAAGAGTCACCATTATGTGCCGTTTCGAGAAAAAAAAACAATTCAATGATGTACATGCAACGTGGTTTTGAATGGTTCAATCAACTCGCGTATCTAACGATACTTGGCCCATAGGGTCGCATATTAAAAGAGACGAGCGTAAAGGTAACTGTTGATGAAAAAAGGAAATGTAAACATCGATATCAGTAATCTGCCAGCCTGGTCATAAAGAAAACCTTCTATTACGATAAGAACGCTTACCCGGTTATTTACACGTTGAAATTTCCCTTGACAATCGCGTTTTTCAGTCATGGAACAAACCAAAATTCTTCCCGGAAGAGATAATACACATATAAGGTACCAACATGTTGAAAAATTATAAGTTTGAGGAAGAAAATAAGATGCTTTTAAATGCTGTGTATTTACCCTTTACAGAAATATATATTCCCCTGACGAAGGGCGTGGCCCGAAATGCATTGGGCATATCATTAAGAAACTTGAAGAATATGTTTCATCATCTGGTCTCGACATAGTGAAGCATGGATCCACGTAATGTGGAGAGTGATTCATTTTTTCCCTTTTTTGCGTTTATTTGCTGGCATCCACTTGGCCTCTTTGATTTTTGTATTCCATGTGGCATGATTGATATAATATATCCTTGAACTATTATAAAAAAAACTGCGACTTTAAAAATACCAACAACAGCAACGACAAAAACAAAGCATGTTTTTAAGCGTGTGTAGTGGGCAGTGGGCTGATAAACGGCGGGTCTGGGAGCCATGTGAGTGATGTTTCGAACGCCGTCGACGTCCGTACGCCGACGTCGTATTGCTAATTGGACAATAATCTTGGCCGGCGGCCGGGTAACGGGTTCCTCCTGATTTATGTAGCGATTTAAAGCAGAGGCTCAGGAGCGGCATCACTAGGGTTGACGCAAAACAAAACTTTAACACGTTTTTGTGTTTATAACTAACAGAACAGAGAGATTCTTATATTTCAATAAAACATTTCTGTTGCTGGGCTGAAACAATGCATAAGAATAATTTCATAGAGTGACATAGAATCATAGACACAGTAGTATTTTGCATTTGGGTGTCACGGTGTCACCCAATGTGATGGTGTCACCCGGTGCGGTCCGCACCCCCCCGCACCCTCCTAGTGACGCCACTGGTTTAATGTGTTAACGCATGCAAAGACAGGTACGCATAAATGAAATGTGTGGACATTAGCCACTTGCCTGTTTGTTGACTTTCACATTTTGACGCTGATCTTCTGACCTATGAAGCAGATATCAGTACTTCCAAGGGCACTGGAGCCCACATTTGGGTTGCCAGTAGGCATCTTGCACATCTTTCAAACTGATGTAGGGTATAATCTTTTCTTTTGTGGAACATTTTTTTAGTCGTTCCATTAAAGATACAAAATGTTTGACAACTTTTTTTAGTCACTAATGCTGGCTCTTTTTACAAAGAGAACATACAAATCCTTAAAAGTACAGATATGGTACTAAAGGTGTTCCAAGTTTACAGGTACTGATTTCACAACAGAAGATTACTGCATGTTTTAAAACTTGCTTTGTCAGCACATTTGCTTCCATTTTATCTTAGGCAAAGGCAGCATTTTGTCGGCATGCTGGTGCTAGTTCAGTTGGGCTTCATCATGCACTCAGAGTTTATTCAGCTTGCTAGAATGTCAGACCTTTGCTGCTGTCCCTCTCGCTCTGAACTTTCTCTATTTGTTTCTTTATTCACTCTCTGCTGAGTTTTCTAAAGATTTCTACAGAGTATCAGGAAATCTGTCATTCCAAATATGTGTGCATGCATTATCAGTAGGCGTTGGTATGTGTATAGGAGAAAGGTTGCCTGGCCAACCCAGGATATGAATCACTCAAGCTGGCATGCAGCGTACTACTGTACTTTTCAACATAGATAAACCGTAAAAGAAAAAGGATCTGAGTAGAAATGTCTCTCATGAGAAAAAGCATAATTAAAAAGAGTGGAATTGACCACAATCGAGAGGACTCAAACGCTGTGAACCTTTTGGCTATGATTCAGACACTGGGATAGCAAGGTATCAAGTATGTAACAAACTGTGCTTCAACAGCACTTTAGGAAAACTGGGTGGGGTATGATGCAGCAAAAAAGCAAACAGTATGCCTGGGAGCGATGGAATCCTCCGAGCACCCTCTGAGTCATCACTTAACCGGACCAAACTGGATGTGCTGCTACATGTATACTTGCTGTTCCTTTCATCAGCTACAGAATCCCCAAGTGCACATTATCTATATTGCTCCATCTTGCATTTGGTTCTTGTAATTGAAATTAAGGCTTCATTGCCGAGCTATCCCATGCCCAACACCCCCCTACCCTCTCCCCACCCCCAGCCCCAAAAGGGGGACTGCAGGTAGAGCGATCCTTGTTGTGAGTTGTTCTTTTAGGGTAGAATGTTGAACCTTTTGATGTCATAGTATTATGACTATGCGGAATCAATACTGCAATCTCCAGTCATTTGGGTTTGGTTTTCCCTATGCCAGCAGGTTGGTGGTGTATCTCTGTGCTTGAACATATCCTTTAACTTCTGCCTTGCATCCTGGTTTCTTTACCGGAAGATTGAACTTGCTTCATGACTACAAACAACATTGAGCCTACGGTGGGGGCAGGTGTCTGACTCACCACCCTTGTTTTTGCATGTTCCTGCCTGCTGGAATATTTAATGGATTTGTATGAACTTTGTGTTTCTAGACAGATATTGCAACCTATATTAACTTTTTAATTGAAAGCATTTATTGTGCAGGAGTTTGGACAGGTACGTTCCACTGACCTACTTTGTATCGATGTTGCACACTTTCAGCCATATTATTTCGTACAAGTCAAACACTGTTGAAGCCACATTCAATTAACAGCGAAGAGGACAGACACCTGTTTCTCCGCACCAAGTTGAGGATTTTCCACATCATTGAGCTGTTTAACTTCTTTTGATAACTTTCATTTACTAAAAATAGTCTCTCTTGTATAAGACTTGTCAATATTTAAGTGTGAGTCATGAAGAGACTTATGGCCAGATGTACGGAGCATTTTACCAGTTGCAAACGGCTCATCGGACCATTTGTGGCCTATAAATGTATTTTCAAATGTACCAGCCCAATTTTGCAGGTTGGTAACATATTACTGACTCGCAAATAGAGTTTGCGAGTTGCTATTAGGAAGGGGCGTGCCAAGGATATCTCTTCCTAATAGCGAGTCGCACTGGTATGTAGGAATGTTTTGCTACCGTGAATGGAATCGCAAAACATTTGCAGTTTATCACCAGTTTCAAATTACTGGTAAGCCATTCCAAAATGGCAAGTGGTCCCCAAGGGACCCCTTCCACTCAGTGAATGAGGATGCCAACATTTTTTCAGAGCAGTCAGTGGTCCCACAGACCACTGCCCACTCTAAAAAAAAAAAAAAAATGAAAGGAAAACTTTTAATTTTCCTTTTTTAAATGCATTCCGTTTTCCTTTAAGGAAAGACTGTATTTTAACAACCAAAAAACAGTTTTATTCAAAAAGCAGTCACAGACATAGTGGTCTGCTGACCCCAGCAGGCCACCATTCCTGTGAGTGCCAGTCATTCCCAATGGGTCGCAAATGGCGACCTGCCTCATGAATATTAATGAGGCAGGTTATTTGCGACCCCTTTAGGAATCACTAAATGTGCCCCAGACACATTAGTACATTTGATTTTGCGAGTCTCTAATTCCGAGTCACAAAAAAATGCAATTAGAGACTCGCAAAATCAAATGGTCGTACATCTGGCCCTTAATTTGGTAGTGAGATATCAAGGCCAGAGGGAAAGATTTGACAACGATGTAGATGTAGCTGCATTAAAAAAACTCAGCAGGAACATGCAAGTTTGGTGAATTGGTTGACTTACTAATTAGCACCAAATTGATTTGCTGTACAAATATTCACTATGTCCAGGAAAAGCTACTGGCAAAGAAGCCTGAATTAAGAGGCCGAAGCAATTGTCAGACATAGAACAAACAATAACTTAGATACATGAGATAAGTACAGGTGGACACTTCAGTGTTGGAATTTCTAAGGTTAAAGAGATTGTGAAAGATGACAACCTTCCTCACCACAAGACAGGAGAGATAACAACGGTAAGTGTTTTAGGTGTGCTAGTGGCACAGATGGTCCAAACAGTTCAAGTTGTTTAACAAAGAAGTCTTCATGTAGCAAATGTAGTAAATGTTGTCATTATACCAGAATATGCAGGCGTAGTGAGTCTAACGTTCAGCAAATGGATACTTTACAGGAGTATTTGGAAAAATCTGTGTTAGAAGTAAGCAATCAAGTTAATAATGAAGAGAACTGTGACCAAGATGATCAAATGATGCCGGAATGTGAAACCAGAGTGGTTGATACATTGGTAACTGTTCTCGCTGCTTCAGAGTCACCTGTCTGAATGGGGACAAGAATTGGGAGAGTATTTGTTGACGGGACAATGTCTAATTGATAGAGCCAGAAATCAATCCTGTTTGGCATGGATGAACAAAAATTGACCTGTATGGATATGCATGCATGAAGATGAAATTCGCTGACAGCTCAAAAGTAGGGAAGGTATATGTGACACAGAGGGGAGGCAACTTGCTGGAATGGAGACACCATCATGGTGTAACCATCACACTCATCCCTAATTATCCTCTACAGGTCATGTTGATTGTGCTTCTGGGTGAGGATGGAGGCAATATGGAGACATTTTGCAGAGATTTTGGAAACAAGTTGGGTCTCTAACATTTTGAGCACAATATTATCTTGAAAAAAGGATGCAAAACCTGTTCACAAAGGCCAGGAAAGTGACAAATGTAATGCTTGGCCCATTACAAAAAAACTACAAAAACATACAGGCTTTAGTGTAGTTGAGTGCATAGAATATTCGGAGTGGTTGGCGCCTGTGGTCCAGGAACCATGGGGAGGACGTTTAAGATTATGTGTGGCTCTTCATGGTCTTTATTGCAATATCTGTGTAAGTAAACAGCCCCTCCCTAATATTGCAGCGTTATTGACTCTAGTGAGAGTGGCACAGATCATGTGTGTCCTGGACCTTGCCGCAGCTTACCACCAAGAGCAACTATGAGTATTCTCGTCACCTTACCACTTTTGGAACTTTCCATTGCATGCTTTTTGGTTTGGTGACGGCCTGCTTCCAGAGGATTATAAAAAAGGTTCTTGATGGAACTAATTAATGTTTTTTCAAGATGATATCTTGGTATGTGAAAGAAACCGAGGGGCATAGCAAAGCATGACTCCAGTGTTTGGCAGCAGGAGTAGTAGCGAGCTCTGGGAGATAGTGGATCACCCGGACACCAGAACTCACAGAGCTCCATGTCCCCCTGAGGGTTAGCCAATTCATCGGTCGAAGGAGGGCCAGATATTGGGCAGCATGAGCAAGGTTGCACAGCTAATGCTGAGACTGGAGGTTAAGAGTCAGAGGGAGGTGGAAGCGGCCGAGCTATGCTCTTAGTGCAGCTTGCACCCCTCCCCGAGTTCCTCCTGCCTTACTTCATGCAAGTTAGTGGAGCCTCATTTTTCCACACTCTCCCTCCTGAGTCTCACAGGGACTTCTCAAACAAGCAGTCCGCATTCCCCCTCGCCCCCTGCTGACTTGTGGCATCACCGTTCTGGTTCCTGCTTGGACATGCTTGGGGCTGGGGACATGTTGAGACTGCTTCTGGTGCGTGTTGCCTTGGGCAGCCTAAGGCTTGGCACCTTTGGTCCAACTGCAGCCCTTCTGAAGTGGGGCACAGCAGCACTTAGCACCACAGTGGAGGGGAACTGTAGACAATGTGGGTTCCTAAGTTTAAGACTGAGCCTGCCTAAGCTTGCATTGAAGGGGCTCCTCTGGATTTCAGGGTCAGTCATCGGGCACAGTGGAGCTGAGGTGAGGAGCCAGTGGCAGATGGGTAATACCAATGAACTTCCTTGACCCACCTGCCATGCCCCTGCCCTGCTTTCCCTGCCTCTTCTTGACGTGCCTCTCCTACTTCTAGGTGCCAGTTCACCCGCCAAGAGAGGAAAGAGTGGCTAGTGCTCGAGGGGGGCGAGCAAGGTGTGTTGAATAATTATTGTGCACTTAGTCCACTGGACAAAATATTCAGAGAAGGTGCGAGCGCGATGCACCTGGTGGAGCGCAAACGTAGGCGCCAGCTTCTTCTGGACCAAAAGAGAGTGAACTATAAAGATATGGCAAACATCAAACCATTGATTTCACCTATTCTGTGTGTCTTTGAAAAAACCTGCAATGTCCCCGTCAAGATCAACTTCTGAAATACCCGTCCTCAGTAATTTTCTCCTCAAACAGTGAAAAAAACAGCCTTACAAATGCCACTCAACCCAATAACATTAGATGATGCTAAAATGTCTAATTCTGCATGTTCACTCTCTGAAGAGGAAGAAAAAGGTAAAGAAAAAAGTGTTTCAGTTGTCAACGGGGGCTCTGCAAAAGTAAAAGCTTAGGATTTCTGCAAGAGTTCAAAGTCTCCACAACATTGTGATTGAGATTAGACCCGAAGGGCCCAAAGGAAGCGGACCGATTGGCTACAACCTCACACACGTAGTGCAGTGTTCAGCTTAATACCACCAAGGGCACAGAAACTACAGAACCAATAAGTGTTACTCCCTAACATCTAAGATCTTCAAAAGGATTCCAGGAAACTGCACCAGTAGGGACAACTATAGCGCTCACAACATTGGAAGACAACAATAGTCAGAACAACAGAAGTTGAAGTCAACCAAAGGGTCAACCACTAATCTCTCCAAGACCAAAAGCCTGTGTCTGAAATTTTCAGGAAGATCTGGAGTCTAGTGAACCTATCAACATATCTGAGGAGCGCACAAGTTTGAGTGAACCTCGAGAACAACAATCATTACTTATTCAAGCTCTACCCGATTCTAGCCCACCAGCACTCAACAAGTAGCACATGGAACATACTCTTTAAAACCTTTCAGACGATGGTGGATGTCCTAAACTACCAATCAAAAAAGCTAGACTTGCAGGTGGACCTGCTTAACATGAGAGGCATATTTGTGTCAGGCATTGACACCAAACTAGCTAATCTTCTAATACGAGCTCAGCGGGAATCAGCAATTAATCAAACTGCGCTTCCTCACTAATGATACATAAACATATAGCACATTACCATCAATTTTGGATACAGTTTTATTGGTGATAAAGAACAAGCTTAAATATTCAGGGACTACAGGGGACACTAAACAACTTAACCAGCCAGAGGTCCTGCAACCTTTAGAGGAGCAGTGCACCGTACCTTCAATTACAGCGCCCCAGCCTGCTAATGAAATATCAGGGCTAGTGCAAGCGCTCAACCAAAATATGAATTCTTTTTCAGATGCCTTAATCTCTGGGAAGCAGCTGCAAACAAGGGACATTGTGCACTCTGCAGCTAAATGTAATCAACATATTGTAAAAGAGGCTAAGAAAACAAGCTCATTCAGGTTCAAGAAATAACAAGAAGCCAAAGGAAAAGACAGTGCAGAACCCACAATAAAAAGACTATGGGAACAGTGAAAAATCTCTTTCCGTTCTTTATAAAGCTCTAAAAACAGCCTGAGCGGCTGGCACTAAGCAAGCAATCAATGAATAGGATAGAATGTTAAGCTCAGAATTAGTCACAAAGGAAGCGGTAATACATTTAAAAAGCATACCCTCGTAGTGACACGAAACAAATCGATCACCAAACAAAGAAGGACAGCCTTACAAGAAGACGCTATAAGTGACAATAATACTGTGGCAGACTCATTATAAAGGGACAAGAAGCTCCATTCAAGCCCAGGGGTCAGTTATGGTTCAAAGGCTCCCCCTGTAAGTATTCAAAACATCACAGATGGTGAACAAAGTTATTTGTGAAAGTTCTCACATGTAATAGAAGGAAATAGAATAAATTAAAACAGCTTTTTGTCTGCCACCCAAAATCTATCCCTACAGAAACTCGATGTCGCTAATCAACTGCGATGATCTAACTCACAATGGCGTTCAGCTGGAGCTGAAACATGGGGAAGATTAGAAGCAACAATTGAAAAACAAAGGGTATGACTCTGAACGAAGAAATCAACATACAAAATAACATCTTGAACATTTCCACCCAATCATCAATCATCAACCATGAAACGGAGAGATAAAAGAGGTGAAGCCTTTGTAGAGGAGATGGAACAGCTGAGAATGAGGACCCTAAATGGCAGACAGTGATTGGATGCTCCACCCTTAAGTATATATCACTCCCCCTGTACCCAGTCAATATTTGACTACACAATAGTGGCACTGTCCCTTTATCCAGCGATCGTCTCCTTTGTAATAGACCCACAGCCCTATATAATAATATAATCTCCATAATATTCCACAAGCTCCTTTTCATGTGCCTACTATTGTATGCTTGGATGTCACTTCCTTGTAAATATTCTTCAATTTTGGAAATTCGGTCTGCAATGCACATTTGTTCTTCATTATCCAGTCTAGCTAACTACACGTCTTCAGAAAAACTTCATATTGGTCTTCATTACTTGGATGCCCTACTTTCAACTGCTAAGATTGCTGTTCAACAGTTGACTATTGTTTGGGGATGTTTCTTCCTCTTCGAAAGGTTTCACTGCAAGATTGGTGGTAAAATCAATCTACAGCATGAAGATTCAAAAGAAAATATTCAATATGGCTTCTTACTACAAACGACCATTCATCACCTCGACTTTCACAGCACCTTTTTATGGTTTCAGAGAATTCTAATATCGGTACATACACATGTTCTGTTCTCGGCTTGTACTTGCACAAAAAGTTCACATAGGTTCCGCAAAACAAACAGTCAGTCACACTGCAGAATGCCCCCTCAGCTATTAGAGCACTTATCTTTGCAATAGATGCTGTACTTGCCTCTCGATTCTTAACTTCAATATCTTTATTATCAGTATACCTCTTCCGACATGAAACCTGAACTCTTGCTCCAGAAGTTATGATGACATCACTTACACGGTTTCGACTGGCAGTGTTGATGCCCTCAGCTCCTTTTTCAGCCTACATCACTATCGTCTGTCCATCATCCAATCTCTCTTTACAAATAAGACACAGCTGTTCAAGGGTAGCGATATCCTGTGAGGAAAGGAAAGATATGTTAATAATCAAAAGTATTGCGACTATTTAAGTATACTAGTATATTTAAAAAGTCACATTTGTGTCACTAACACTCTAGTTAAAACTACCTAATATGCTTTATTATATATTTACATGTCGCTATTTTTTAAATGTGATTTTCTGGGCTTTCCCGTACCCCGATTTTGACAGATTTTGGATATGTCAAACAGTACCTATTCCTGAGTAGAAACCCACTTATAAAGCTTCTGTTGCAGTTTTACCCACATCTTACACCAGTTTGACTGGACTAAAATGAATGTCTAGGTACCATCAACATTGTCTATTAAAAAAAAAAATTAAATGATCAGATAAATCAATCAATGCCATTGAATCATCAACTAAACAGGCCAAATAATCTCTTGCGTCCAAGTAGCTTGACCCCCTAATTGAATGGATAGCTTTTTCTACAACTTTAATAAAGCATGCAAGCAGCTCACGATTTAAACTGGTCCAGAACCTCCTCTCTTCTTTGCAACCAGTCTTAGGTGCCACTCGCTTGCCGTCTTGACGGCAAAGAAGCAGCTCAACCCTACCTTAAGAATTATTAGAGGTAAGGGAAAACAAAATGTCAGTTAGTGAAACTCCGTCATCTGAAGCGGTCCCACTAAAACCCTGTGGAAAGAAACAAGACAACAGAGTTTGTTAAGGCAGAAACTAAACTGGGCCAGCAACAACAACAAAAAACTATTCATAGGTCTTTTGGGATATTGTTACCAGTGCTACCAGAACAACCCCGCCTCTAACAACATCCTATGTAACTGAGACAGACCGGGTTTTGGTCTTGACACTATACTTTGGTGGAGAACAATTGAAGATGACGGTAAATAATCTGGGCGAAATACCGAGTGGAGTCTAGACCCTATTGTTACCAAGCGGATCAGCGCTGTGATATCCCGAGGAGCAACTGGGCCTAATGGCGTCCTGCAAGAACGATCCAGAGTTCTGGACAGAAAATGTGTCCCTATTTCACTACTCCATGCAGGCAGTAGTGATCCCGGACAATGGGCAAGGGTCAATAATTGACCCAATATTTGAGATCGTTCTGGCCAGTTACCAACTGGACAACCTTGCTAGATGCTAAACCAAAACTTTTTTCAACAATCCTCCTTCGTGAACTCACCTGTTGGGCAGAGGAGAACAAGCAGGACCTGGGTTTTATAAAAGGGACAGGTACATCAGTAAACATCATTTTGCTTTCCATCCTAATTGACAAGATGAGGGATAAACATCCGACCTTACATCTTTGTTTTGTGGAATACAAATCTGCCTTTGATGCAGTTCACAGGAACATCCTCTAGGTCAAGCTGTAAAAGCGGGGTATACTGGCATCACTATTAAAAGCAATTAAGCCTTTTTATGCTAAGACGTGGATCAGAATACGATTAGGTGTCAGAAGCAGAATATCAAAGAAAATTCCAACAATGCATGGATTAAAACAGGTCTGTGTCCTGGCACCCTACTTGGTTAATCTGTTCTTGGCAGGCCTTATACAAGACCTAATCAAGGTAACAGGGCATTCACCCCGATTGAGTGATTTCAGCTAATTTACTCAATACCAACAACGTAGTCCTAGTCAGCCAAACTAAGATTGTTTTACAGCACCGATTTAATACACTATGCCAGCATGCAGAAGCTCATGCAGGGATCAATTGTTCAAAAACATAATCTTGTTAATAGCGAGGAAAAATATGATGTACCACAAGTGGTACCTAAAGGACCAACTGCTACAGAATGTAACCAAATATAAGTACCTCAGGGTCATGATCGATTCAGAAGGAAAATTTGCTGCACAAAAAACTCAACCAGGAGCAGGGCTGCCCTAACGTCGGCCTGCAGTGCTCCTAACAGCTCACTGAAAGGCCCTTGCATGCTACCAATATTGAAGGTGATCTCCACCAAGCTTATTTCAACTCTGACATGCGAGTCAGAGGCACTCTGTGGCCGTGATGTGAGTACAATAGAATGGGCTAATTTAAGAATATACAGATATGTATTTTCACTCACAAATACACCTAAAATGTGGGATTCCTAAGCAAGATCTGGCAAGACATGGAGTCTGAGCAAAGTGATATTACAGATTGAAATCCGCTTGCAGTGGTACTTTGAATGAAATTCTATGGTTAGCCATAAATGAAAACCCTCTGAGTCCAGCAAATGCATACCTGGGGGAAGCAATAAATAGGCTTCAGATGCAACCCATCTGGGATCTTTCCCTCACGCAGGGGGCTTTTTAAGAAAATAGTGAATTTGTTTGTTAAAAAGACATCCATAGTTGAAGACAAAGCTGTATTTGACAAGAGATTGCAGGCATTGATAATCTTTGTCAACTATACGATACTAAAACAGCAACACTTTTCCTGAGAAACGTAGTCACTTCATCTGAAGCTAAAGTATATGAGATATTGATTTAGAATCACTCCACTGAGATCTAACCTGCTACCATGGGAGAAGACGGGGGGCCTTGACGAGTACCGCCTTTATGGGTCTGCAAAAGAGGATTTCATGCATTTAATCTGCAATTGCCTGGTATGTATGACAGAAAGAAGAAGGCTGCTGATGGTCACCTTTCTGGGGCGCGGTCTGCATAGAGGTAGGCAAACAATAATTGCCTGTTTTAAACCAGAAGATACTGTTCTCCGGCTGCCGGTTCTCAAAATGTCTGGCACTCGCTGAGAAAAGTGTAAAAGCCAGCAAAACCTTACAGCAAGACACACAACAACAGTCTGTACTTGACAGACTATGCTTTTGAGGCCAAAAGGGATAAACGAGAATGCACAGAACTGCACTGTATACCAAATATCCACTAATTTCAAGCAGCACACCGCTGAGTTACCATAAGGGGCAAATAGGTAAACTACTATGGCATAGAACTGTACTTTATCTTAGGCATTCAGGAGCTGTCTATTTTCAAAGCAGAGGTTTTCACTTTCAGTAGCAGGTTTACGGAATTTCAGAAAACCTAAATCAATCTGTTGAATATGAAACACTGACTAATCTTTGGCAGAGCACGCCAGAGTGACCAAAGGGACAAATGAAGCACATGCGATAGCAGGGAACTGCATTATACTAATAAGCTCAATTTGCCTGTGGTTGTCTTGGGCATTAGCCTGGTTGGAACTGCGCCTTATTTTTAGCTGAGTGTACATGACTTAATAACAGAGCAAAACATGACTGCACAGGGCCGCTCTCTTTTTTTGATGGAAGACCCCCAGCTGAGAGCCTCAATCTACAACCCATTTGCATCCGAACATTAATATGGCAACGACTAATCGTTTCCTATTTTTTTCTTTCAAAATGTTAACTGCACTTTTATTTGTGCCAAAGCACACCTGAGAGAACAAAAGTAATAAACGGGCAAAGTGCTTCCGCCCTGAACAGGACCTCAAACAACATAAATTTTAACCTGATGATGTCGCATCTCGGGCTTTAGCCCATTCGGATCTGATTATCAATCATTGGCTGACTTCGCACGAAAAAATAACTGGAATGTATATGATCAGATGATTTTAGTTAAGTCTACTCTACGAGTGCCAAAGGCATAAAACTATATTGTGTGTCCATTGTTAGTGACCATCGCTAGCGAACAACACGTTTAAATATGTCATACAAATATTTCATCCTGTAATGAATTAATATTATAATCTATGGGTAATATTAACCCTACTTTTTGTGATGTGTGAAGTTTTTACTTTTTTTTCTTAGCTTTGCAAAATTGTTATGGTTTTAATTAAATAAGCAATTGACTCTGGCAATGGTCTTCTTTAACGTTCTAGATTGCTTGGATGAGAATGGGTTGACTGTCAAATAAGAAATGTGGGATTGTTGTGCGGGGATGGGTATGTGCCTAGGGCAAACTATCTGGTAAAGGTATATGCCCAACAGTTGAATTGGCAAACTTCTTTATAAAGGTCATGACACCCAAGAATAAGGACCAGTTACACTCCCGTTTGCGACTGAGTTTTAATCAAAGTCTGTTAATAACTTTGCTAGTTTCGCACACTCTTTGAGAACTCTGGAGGAAGGAGTACAAATTATGTGGTCAGAGGCTTGTCAGTCTGTTTTTGAATCAATCAAGAATGAGATGGGAGCAGTACCCACTTTAGGACATTTTGATGTCACCAAGAAAATGGTGCTTTCCATTGAAGCCTTTTTACTGATGTTAGGAGCTGAGCTGGTATAGAGTGTGTATATTGAAGGTAGGGAGGTTGCCATTGCCTCTCATTTTCTCAAGGGCACAGAGGTTATCCACTCTACTCTACTCAGAGTTACATGCAGCGGCATACACATGGAGTATTCTTCATTAGAAGATTTAGTGTTGGGGAATTCCTTTCGCTGTTCACAGTGACCACAAACCATTGATAAATCCATTCACCTATAGCGATAGTGAGCATGTGTAAGAAACTGTGTTTTTGGCTGAGGGGTGTGGAAACCCCACTCAGACAACAACCACAATCCTTGTCAGGGTGAACCATAAAAGTCTCTAAATCAACCTGTGCTAAGCCCTCTGGTAGCTTGTAACAAAGTAGTCAGGCTTAACTTAAAAGCAATATGTAAAGTAGTTATGCATCATACAAACAGTAATAAAGTGAACAGCCTCCAAAAATCACTCAATGCTTTTATAGATTTTATGATGCGCTCGATTTAAAAGTAAATTTTATTAAATCGTATATCATGGTTGTGGCCCCAAATCGACTAAAACTAGAAAGTTTGCTGTAAGGGATAAGACTATTGATAAGCTGACTAACTTTTCATACTTGGGGAACATTTTTAATAACACTATGAATTGGGATCCTCTTATCACTGCAAGGGTGCAAAATATTAGCCAGGTTGTGGAGGGGTTATTCCGCTTTGCCAGTAAGCTAGGTCATAAGCCAGTAACAGAGCTGGTTGCCCTTTGTAAAGCCAAATACCTGTCTGTCGCATCTTATGGGGCAGGGGGTATGGGGCCACCACAAAAGCCAACATCTGTGGGTTATGGAAAAGAAATTCATAAAAAAGGCTACTGATAACCCCAAACAGTGCCCCCAAATTCTTTTGCCATCAAGAGCTGGGGCTGGAATTTATATAGGGTCAAATACATTTTGCCCCTCTACTTTTATGGGCAAAAATGTGGCAGTCTGAAGAAATAATATTCACAAGGGAAGTCAATAAGGACTGTGTTAATCTAGAAATTGCATTGTCAATCCTCTGGCTCAGATTTGTGAGAGATAAACTACATGAGATAGGTCTAGGGTACTACTATGACAACCCCGCTAGCATTAACACAAATGCAAAAGGGGTGGGCGTGTCTAACATCGTCCAGGCTCGGCGGCACTCGAGACCCTGGCTTTGCGGGCCTAGTAGGCCGCGGCACTTCCACAGTAGTCAGCAGTGGCGGTGATCTTGGCGGAACAGCAGTGCGTACGGCACCACATACACCACTGCACTCCCAATCCCTGCACACAGTGAGACGTGCCGCCCGGCCCGAGGCCCACATCGTGGAGGCTTGACGGACCGCTGCCAGCGTCAATAACTACGGCCAGGCAGTACCGGCAAGTGCTGCGGTCACCCTTACTACTCCTCTGGTCGAAATACGGAGCCCTGGCGGGAATCTGCCAGCAACATCGACACCGGTAGTGACAACGGTGAGCTGGGCCCAAGGAGGGTGTGGAGTGACTCACTTTGGAGCAAGACCTTGAGGGACACGGCTGCTGTGGAGCAGTGGGGACTTCAACAGGTGGAGGTGTGGTACCTGACTTGCGTTGGCAATACATCTAGGAGATACCAGTGAACTGCAAGACACTGTGACGCTAGCTCCGTACTGCACAGCACCCACAATATGAGAAGGGGAGCTAATCGATCCCCCTAACGACATCGCAGGGGACGGTGCAGGAGCTCTGAGTTGACCCAACTCCCAAGGAGAGATAGAACACAGGGCCTGAGAGAAGCGAGGAAGGGATAAACTCCGCTGTATAATAAGTGCCACATTTCTACAACTTTACGGAATTTTGCTGGGGGAGACTACAGTCTATGGACCTTGTGACGGCCGGGCGGGACTGCGAGGACCAGCCTGCCTAGCGCTCTGCTGATCCCGAGCGCAGCTGATGCCTCTTCACTCCCAGCACTGCAATTACGTCTCGCGGCCCCCGCTTCGCGGGAGCCGCTCGCCGCATTTAAAAACCGGACCAAGGCAGGAACACTGGTGCCACATTTCTACAACTTTACGGAATTTTGCTGGGGGAGACTACAGTCTACGGACCTTGTGACGGCCGGGCGGGACTTCGAGGACCAGCCTGCCTAGCGCTCTGCTGATCCCGAGCGCAGCTGGTGCCTCTTCCCTCCCACTCACGCGTATTTAAGGGACGCACGCTACTTCCGCGTTAGCGGAACGGAAACCCGGGGCGAAAACCGGGCAAAGAGCGGGCCCTCTGTGGCCCTCAGAGGCAAGAAGAGACCGGACCGGGGCAATCCATTAACTTTACCATTCATTGGAGGCCATTGTGAGTACTGATACATTCTACTGCTTTGTTAACTATGGCCGAGACTTTGTCTAAAAATCCACCCACAACTGTAGGAGGTATAAATAAGGGTACATTGGATGACTACTTCTCCAGGGCTGCTGTGGCTAATGTGAAGGAGACTGTATTAGCTGAACGTAGGGCTGAGCGACGTCGTTCCATAGAATGTATGAAAAATAGATTGCCCACGGACATCTTGCTTTATACCACTCCTTCCGAGCCTAGTCCTCTCACTATTACTCAGGAGTCATTAGCCATTGATAATGTTCCCATATTGCTTCGAGACACCGCCTTTTCACCCAATAAACCTAATAATAATTCGCATGTTTCCATCAATTTATCCTCCTCTAGTATTTCTATCAAGGAAACTGATATGATCACGGTTTCCTCTCAACCAGAGGCTAAGACTACAACTAAAAAGAAGGTTGGGAGGGTATTTGTGTCCAAAGTTCATAGACCCCCTCCTACTAAAAGAAGAAAGAGGGCAGGTGACCTTCACAGGAATAAGATTAATCACTCTGACTTTGGCAAGGGACCAAGGCCTACTCTAGATATGGTATCTATGCCAAAGTCTAGTGTACCACCTACTTCATTCACAGCGGCCCTCAGGGACACAAACACTATCACTCCATTGGCATCCCCCTCCCCTGACCCAACTAGCTCCCCATATTGTTTGACTAATGAAGGTTTGCACGTTGCCCCTCTAGAGAGTATCGAACGACTATTAAAGTCATTCGTTCTACCTATAATGGAAAGATTAGAAAAGATGGAGCAACGCTTGGGGGACCTTGAATTGGCTATCACTGAACACGTGGGGGCACTTAAAGATCCTGCACATTTAGTGTTGCCTCCCCCTGTTGTACCAGTGTCATCCTCTATTCCCATTAGGAAAAGTGGTAAGGTTATCTCTGGCAGTCAATCTATGGTTATATCTCCCAACACAGCCCAATATCAACCAGTACAAAATGATTTGGGTGAAGTGACAAGGGGAGCGTTAGAATCTACTTCAGGAAATATCCAAAATGTGAGGGGAGGTACTCTTTTAGTCAAGGCAGTGGACCACTTAAGGCATCAAGTTGATTCACCCCCAGAAGCGGTCCCTTACGTGGTAGTGCTTACGAGAGTTCCGTTACTGGAAAAGGGCAAAAAGGAAGGGTTTTTTTAGCTCAAAAATAAAACTATGCACTGGCTTACCCTAAACAGGCCTCTTCCCGCCAATGTTAATGGGGAGATATTGCATGTTCGGAGACTCCCCTGGTTGGGTCGTAGAGCTAAGGATATTGAGGGGGATCTAATCATTATTAACTTTAGAGATCCCAGATTTGTTACTCATATCCTTACCTATTCTTGGGGCAAAATTAGTGGGTCCATTATGCCTTGCGAATTGACATCTTTCTATCCAAGATCCTCAGTCTCGCATAGGGCGTACCCTAGGGCCCCGGCTCGAATGCAGACACATCAATCAGCATTATCCATACCCTCTGATAACCAGCACTTTATCCATGCACCCATCCCTGTGGCTTATGAAAGTGTATCCGATTGGGCCAATGTGCCTTTTGGGAGCCATCGAAATGGTTCTAGGAGGTCTGACTATTGGCCACCATTTACCCCGCTGGAAGTCGCAAATAGATTCGATGCCCTTTCAGGCTTCGATGATTGCGATTGACAGGGGGGGATCTCTAACTAGTAGGCCTACTATTATGGAGCAACAGGCTGAGAATATCGAGCCGACTTCCCTACCGCAGACTTTCTCCCTGCAACAATCTACTCTCTCTGGAACAGCTTCACCTCTTCCCGACCAATATGCATTGCCTCTTGAGCATGTCTCTGCACCAGAAGAGGGATTTGATATGATTAACGACCCTTGTGGTTCTCTGCCCCATGACCAAGTTAACCAAGATCTATTGACTAGCCATGTAAAAATTCTTTCTTGGAACGTGGCGGGCCTTAAGAGCAAATTGCCAATTCCTGAATGGGGCTCTTTTATGGCCCTCCACGATATTTGTATGCTACAAGAAACCTGGGCATTAAAAAGTAATCAAGCTCAGGGATTTGCTACATTTGATATCGTGGCCAGCAAGGGTGAGAGGGGGAGACCTGCAGGGGGTCGGTCTATATGGGTTGGTACGCACTTGGGAGTAACTGCATCACAAATGAGTACTAATTTGCAGGACGTTCAGTGTGTTCTGTTGACTACACTAAATGGGCCAAATATTGCCCTGTTTAATGTATACTCAAGGCCAGTTAGGCGGGGTCTTGTCTCAGAGGCCATTGATATTTTGTTGACCCTTATACAGACAATGGACCCCTCTACTGTGTTAATCGTGGGCGGTGATTTCAACTGTCATTTTGAGCCACTCATGGACTCGACCATGGGTGGCCAAGATGACGTTGATTCACTGTGGGCGGTTCCCCATCCATTGACCCCTTTGGTCAAGGCTTGGACCCCGTTAGTTTTACAACTGCAGTCATTTGTGCTTACAACCTCACTACGAGCCTGCAACGGGAGGGTGGAACCTGACAGACCGGGGAATGTAACATTTAATCGGCATAACCACTCCTCGATAATTGACTACATCTTCTTAGAGGCTAGGCACTGGGACAAGGCGTATGAATTCAGAGTTATTGAAAGAACTGATAGTGACCATAATGCCCTGGTACTCTCACTTAGGATAGGGAGCTTTGGGCTCAAATGCCAAACTTTGGCTGTACACTCTGCCACTGTGCCCTTAACTATATCAAACTGCAGACGAAGAGTTAAATGGCTAGACTTCCAGATGTCCGATCCTAAGCTAGCTGCCTTATATAAGATCATTATCCCCTTTATTGAAGAAATGGGAAAAGTTGGACATCTAGGCAGGGCATCAGAAATCCATGTCAACTTGGTAGCAGCAATTAAGGATATTCTTTGCCCTGAGAGAAGGGCCAATTGTCCACGGACTTCGTCCCCTCAGTGGTACAACGCTTTCTGTCGGGCCACCAGGAAGGCTCTCTTTAGAGCCTTAAAAACTAGTAATAGGGAAGCCATTAAGCTACATCGTTCTGCGTATAAGAAGGTGCTTAGTGACGCCAAAAAGGATTGGGAAGTTGCTAAGTGGGAGAATCTGAGCTCTGCACTTGGTAACAATAACTCTAAACTATTTTGGACTATAGTAGCTTCTGGACTTAGTGGCCATAGTCTGGCCCCTGCCCCTAATATTGCCCCCTCCGTCTGGGAACGCCATTTCCGTGCCCTTTATGGCACTCCTGAGGGTGGTGATACGGTTTTAAATGTCACTGAACCCCAGCAACTCCATAGTGCTAATGTACTTGAAGAACCTGTCCGGTTAACTGTTGTTAGCCAACGCCCCTTACTAGATGAATTAATCACTTTGCGTGAGGTTGAGATTGCTTTAGGAAATCTGCTCCCAGAAAAAGCTCCCGGTCTGGATAAATTGCCTGGGGACCTTTTTGGGTCACAATCAAAAATCTGGGCTCCTTATTTAGTCACCCTATTTAACGGCATTTTGTTGGGCGACAACCTGCCGCCTACTTGGCTAGGAGCCGAAATTGTGCCGATTCTTAAAAAGGGTTGCCCTTTAATCCCCTCAAATTATAGACCCATCAGTTTAATTGATACATCACAAAAAATGATGGGGAGGGTTATTTTGGATAGGATCCTCGGGTGGATCGAGGAAAAGGGGATACTATCTACGCTCCAGGCAGGATTCAGGTCTGGTGTTTCTACCTTAGACCAGATTTTCCGCCTGCAGGTCCTGTATTGGAAAACAGCTAAGGTGGAGGGTGGCAGCCTCTACCTTGTATTTGTGGACCTGCGGGCGGCTTTTGACCTGGTCCCACGTGAGAAACTCTGGAAAGTCCTTGCGGAGATGGGTCTCCCGCCCTATTTGTTAGGCATTCTCTCAAGATTACACCTAAACAATTTTGCACAGGTTAGGTCTGGAAGGAACGGAGAACTCACAGACCGATTTCCAGTTTCGAAAGGAGTTCGCCAAGGGTGCGTTTTGGCACCTACCCTTTTTAGCCTTTATATTAACGGCCTTATTGAATATTTGAATGGTGTACCCAATATTGATGCCCCTAGATTGGCCACAGGTAAAGTGCCCGCTCTGATGTTCGCGGACGACACACTCTTGTTGTCTAGAACATCATCGGGCATTCAAAAAACCCTTGATGGTTTTGTAGAGTTTTGCCATCTCCGGGGGTTGGAAATCAATATAGGAAAAACAAAGTTCATGATTTTCAACCCCCCAAAACGTACTCGCCCTAATCCTGTGCTTTTTGGTAGCCCCTTGGAAAGGGTCAAAACGTTCATATATTTGGGTGTTACCCTCACAGAGAAATTTGATTGGCATAAACATATTGCTAGATCATCGCTTAGGCTCACTCAGCTAGCAGGGGGACTAACTAAAGTTCTTATGGAATCTACATTTAGGCCGGTTTCCCCTGCACTTACAATATACAGTCGCCAAGCGAGAATGTCAGCAATCTATGGGGCTAAACTTTGGGGGCATATGCAGACCCAGACCCTTGATCTTAAAAGGGTGGAGCAGTCTTTTGCCAGAAACTTAATTGGTCTACCGCCTAGTACACCATTGATCCCTCTCAGATTCGATCTTGGGTTAACCCCAATAGAGGAGATAATAGGCGCTAGACCAGTTATGTACTGGAAGAGGCTGTGGTCTGTTCCTGAACTGGCTGACTATAGAGCTGAATTCCTTGAGATTTGGCCTATCCTTAGATCCAAAGTAATCCCTTGGCTTAGGCATATTAGTGCAGTTTGTACTCGGCTTGGTTTCCCTGGATTATGGGACACGCCGGAGACCAATTGTGCTGGGATATCTAGGAAGACACTCCTTTCTCTCATCCACACGTTAAATCTTCAGACGTTAATTAGTTCATCTTCCTTGGGTAGGTTATCATCTGAGTTCCTTCAAATAAAAACAGAGCCTAGGGCCGAGGATTTCATGGACTTAATTGAACCCCCAGCTGCCCGTAAGCTGTATATTCAGCTGCGCTATGGCACTCTTCCCATAAGATCTTTTACCTCTAAGTGGACTAAATCAAACACTCTACTCTGTCCTGCATGCACCTATCATACTGAGAATATTTCTCATGTTTTGTTTTTTTGTCCTGCCTATTCTGTATCCAGAAAACGCTGGTTGATTCCTATTTGTAGGAATCTGGGATTTTTGCACTACACACAGGCTTGCAGGATATTGACTTATGATACCCATCCTCCCATTGTGTTTGCTGTTTCTCGCTATTTGTTGTATATGTGGCGTATTAGGCAGAACTTTTTAACCTAATTATTCGAAATGTTTTTTGTTGTTTCTTTTTATGCTTCTGTACTTTTTATGGTCTGTTGACCGAAATAAAGTTACTACAACAACAAATGCAAAAGTTATTATAAAAGAAGCGCATCATTTTGGGGTAACGAAGCGCCGCTCTCAAGTTGCAGTGACAGGTCCCTCACAAGCACAACAGCAATTTTAACTAACTACTTCTACTAACAGACAGACCCGTTTTCTTTTAACTCGACTATGTTTATGCACTTTGCACTTTCTGGCGGCATTGCCAAAACTATCAGGATGGGCCGACAAACTTACACCTTGCCCGTGCAATAACCTGGCAGCTCAGAGCACGTTGCACTTTATATTGTTTTGCCCCCTTTGTAAAGAGCCGAGGGGAACATTTTTAGCCCCACTTTTGTGGGGAATCTGACCTTGTACCTATACCGAAGGTTTCAATTTCTTGCACTGTTTGGCTACTTCTGTTATTTGCACTACAGTGACTTATTATATTAAGTTGCAATGGCTATTAGAAAATGCTATGAGTCATCATAATAGATGATCACGTATGCTGTAATTTTTTTAATGATACATTTTTACATATCCATGAAATTTTATGATTGACAAAGTAGCCCGTGGTACTGGGTATTAGGTACTAGGATTATATTCCTTTTTAAATTGTTCAAATACTACGAATTGCTCCTTGTATCGGTTTTATCTATGCTGCTGTACAAATATGCTATAAAGGTTTTAAAAGTGAATTGTATGTTTTGCAAACTTTTATGGATCTTGTAACCGAATAAAGGAAATCATGACTTGACTACGATGGAGTGTAGGCCAGACACAAGAGGGAGTTCGGCCCGCTGTACAGTGTACCTGGTTGTACTTGGGCTGAGATGTGAGGTCCTGCATCGCGTTGTGTATTTTGTATTTGTATTTGTATTTATAAAGCGCGACATTCATCCTGACGGATATCACGGCGCTGTTTAGCGGAACATGCGGTAGGTTGTGTTGGGGGTCATCGGCTACTTGTACTTATGACATCGGGAAGAGGTGCGTTTTTAACTGTTTCATGAATGAAGCATAATTTTCGGAGAGACGCAAGTACAGAGGGAGTTCATTCCAGTGTTTGGCTGCTAGGTGTGAAAATGACTGGCCGCCAGCTCTGACTTTCTTTATGCGCTTGGGTCTAGCTAATGCTTGGTATCTTGACCTCAAACATCTTGTAGGAATGTAGAATTCAATTTTATTCTGGAGGATTTTAGGTCCGACGTTATGCAGTGCTTTGTACGCATGACTCAACAGTTTGAACCTTGCTCTTTGGCGCATGGGTAGCCAGTAAAGTTCTTTCATGCATGCGGACGCAGAGCTAAGTCTACCTTTATTGCAGACAAGCCTGGCAGCCGCGTTTTGCAACACCTGTAAGCGTGAGAAGAGGTAGTCTGCCATGCCTACGTACAGGGCGTTGCCGTAGTCCAATCTGCTAGTGAGTAATGCCTGTGTGACCGTCCTTCTACACTCAAGGGGGATCCAAGGGAAAAGCCTTCTTAGGAGTTTTAGGATTGCGAAACCTCTTCCACACATGGTCCTGCATGGACAGAGTGTTGTCAATGGTTATGCCTAGGTTTTTCGCGCACTGTTTAGGTGCTGGGGCATCACCGAAGGATTGTGGCCACCAGGTTGGATCCCAGATTAGATGTGCTCCACCAAAGAGCAGTATCTCTGATTTCCCTGCGTTTAGCTTAAGGCAGTGTTTAGTCATCCATGTTGCCATCTCCGAGAGGCAGTTATTTAGCTTAACCTTGGTGTCCTCATGTCTGTCTTCTATGGTGATCATCAGCTGTGTGTCATCTGCATAGGAGCAGATACTAAGTCCCCATTTCCTGCTTATCGATGCCAAGGATGAAACATAGGCATTGAAAAGTGTCGGACTCAGGGAGGCTCCCTGGGGGACACCACAGCTGATGTTTTTTTTCCTCGAGAGGAACTGACCCATTTGTACCATATGGGTTCTGTTCTTCAGGAAAGAGTTAAACCATTGGAGAGCTTTGGCATGGATGCCCTTTTCATAGAGAATTTCCAGCAAGAGGTCATGTGATAGTGTCGAACGCTGCCGACAGGTCCAATAGGATCAAGGCAACAGCTTTACCTTGATCCGTCGACGATCTTATATCGTCGAGGACCGCCAAAAGAGTGGCCTCTGTGCTGTTGGCGGCTCTGAAGCCGGTTTGGGAACAGTTCAGCAGTTCGTTGGTCTCCAAGTAATTGGCCAGTTGTCTGTTTACCAGTTTCTCCAGAACCTTGGATAGGTATGGGAGCTGGGAGATGGGCCGATAGTTTTCAGGGTTAAGGACATTTGTTCCAGCTTTCTTCACCAGGGGGGTCACTACAGCCTGTTTCCATATTTCTGGAAATACTGTTGTGTCCAGAGATCTATTAAGGATGTGAGTGACATAGGGGCATATTATCGGGGTGATCTGAGAAAATATGTAGTGGGGGGCATGGATCTAAGGGGGATCCTAATTTTACTTCCGACATAGCTTTTCCAACCTCTAGTTCTGTAAGAGGGGCGAATTTGCCCATATGTGTCAAGCTAGCTGGATATGGAGGTAGATGTTGCCAATGGGTTTTGGATAAAGTAGAGTTGTTGGTAAATGATGAATAGATTGTGCTGATCTTATTGAAGAAAAATTCACTAATCTTTTCACAGTTCTCCTCAGGGAGACAGGGTTTGAGACAGGCTGGGTGGTTCGCAAAGCTCTCCCACAACTCTGAACAGTTCCTTGGCCGAGTTGCAGTTTTCTTTTATCCGAGTGGAGAAATAGGTCTTTTTTGCTGTTTTAATGGAGTTATTGTAAGTCCTTAACTCAGACCTATAACTAATTCTGTCTGTTTCCAATTTTGACATTCTCCAGGAGTGTTCTAATGCTTTGCACTTCATTTTCAGTGTCTTAAGATCCTGTGAATACCATTTTTCGGATGGAGACTTGTTTCTGGGCTTGGATGTAAATTTGGGTGCAAAATTATCTAGAGTCTTGGTAATTTCGGCTTCGAGTTGAATAGCTTCTGCATTTGCTAGGAGATAGTCTCAGGTAGCTAGGTTGTCTGGGGAGAAGTGGGCTTGGAACCGGTCCTGAGTGACCAGTTTCCAAGCTCTGTTTGCCAGTCGTGCGGTTTTAAGGGATTTGGTGGCGGACACCGGCAGGTAGAAGGTGAAGGATACAAGCGAGTGATCTGTCCAGGATACAGGGATAATCTCCTGGATCCTTGTTGACTCTATGTTAGAAAATAGCAGATCTAAAGTGTGCCCAGCGCTATGTGTGGGGACTGAAATCCATTGCTTGAGATTGAGGATCTGCATGTCTTTTTCCAGTAACCTAACTATGGTGCTATGTATTTCCTCAAAGTGCACGTTAAAGTCTCCTATGATTAAGTAGTGTTTATATTTCAGGCATAGGGGAAGAAGTTGAGTAAGAAGTTTGGCGCTCAGATCAGTTTGATGGCCTGGAGGGTTATAAATTACTGCTCCCCCAAGCAGTATGTGGTTGTTACTGGATACCTGAAATGGTAATACTTCATGCTTT